>NC_134365.1:82025634-83225634 GCF_035582795.1 Mycteria americana
TGATAGCAGTTATTTCACTTTTCTCCTGCTTTTATAAGGTATTCTGTGCTGAATATAAAGTTACCAGAAACTTGTGGAGGGCAACAGGGTGGATTAAGGGCACAGCAGAAATTGGTCTGAGACTCTGGGGTGGAAAGGAAGCTGCAGACTGAAGAAGGGGCCTCTGAAGGCCAAAAAATAGCTTGTATAGCTTTTTGGCTTCTTATTCCAAATGAACTTGCAAACCTCTTCTCCTGTGGGTCCAGCCAAGTGATTTCAGCCATTGCAAGTGATGACTGCTGCGCATACCTCTGTCGCAGAGGCAGCAGGCATCACTGGAAAAATGTGGGATTTAACAGCTGGCGGGGGGAAGGGTGGAAAAAGCAGAAAATGACCCCCTACATTTGAAAGGCGTGATGTTTCTTGCCTTGTCCCTCTCGCCCCCACCACGCTTCCTTCCCTCCCTCCTACACACGCATTAATAAAGCGAATAAGGATTTCAAGCTATGCATTTCTTGGAAATAGGTTGGAGAGCCAGCGGCACTGTAACCGATGTGTGATTCTCCTTTTAGGAACGAGTCCCATGTGCTGTGTACAGGGCTGGGGCGCAAAAGCCTCGCTGCCAGCCAGGGCAGAGGCGAAGCATCTGCAGCCTTTGGTTAAAGTTTCCTCGGTGCTGGGAAAAACAGTATTTCTGAAAGCAAAATGGTATTATGTATGTAAGATATAACGTAACTTTGTTTTTTACAAAAGCTCCTATTCAGTGCGGCATGGAGCTGGGAGGGTCTGGGCAGGGCAGGACACTTCACAGTCAGATTGAAGACAGTAAACACACACAGGAGATAAAAGTTTGAGATTCTTTGGAGGGAAACCTGGTCAGAATTCAAGCTTTTGATGTGGACACAAGCCTCGTCTCCTGTCTTGCTTCTGCAGCCAGTGCCTCCAAGTTCCAGTAAAGTCAGACTGGAGATGCAGTCTCTTCTCTTGCCCTTTCAGCACCCGCCGCCACCACCACCACCTCAAACGGGTGGCTGGTGCATTGGAGGTCCTGCTTTCATCTGACTCATTCTCCTTTTCTGTCACAGTGACCTCCAGTGGTTCTCTTCATTTATGTCCTGCATGCTGTGTCCTCCTAAAGAAATTGGGCTAATTCTTTCCTTTTTTTCTTTTCTTCTAAACATCCACAGAGAAAAAACTGTTGAAGGGAAGAAATGAGAACACATCAGTTTTTTAATCTGATTATTGTTGTTGCTCATGTGGGCACTGGATTCCTCCTCGCTGAACGTGCAGGAAAGGCATGCATCTGTGAGACTGGTGAAATAATTAGCTGGTGGAACAGAACCATTATTTGTGACTATTAAATGAATGAGTAAAACTGTTCTGAGATGTGCCAAAATGTTCACATAGAAAAATCAGACTGCTCAAGGGGAGGGAGGAGGTGAGAGGCTTGGAAAAACGGATTTGCTCAAGTTTGAAGCAGGTCAGGGAAGACTGGGGGAGGGGAAGGGACTAACTTCATCTCTGAGGTGGTCCCACTTTCAAGAACTTTGTGAGTCCTCTTTCTGGAAGTGGTTCTCTTTATACATTCAGACTTGGCTGGCAGCGGTCACCTTGCTTGGCCTTCCCTTATTTAAAGAAACAGCTGCATATGTCAGTGTTTTTGTTGCTATTACTTTGTACCTTGTGCCAGAGGCTCTGAAGCTATAAGCCTGCTCACCTTATATGTACAGCATATAAATCTGTACTCTGAAGAGGGCCGATGGGACACTCCTGGAGGACAGGAATGAAAGGGAAGGGCATCAGAGGCTAGGACTGAGACACCTCTGTACGCAAAGAAGAGACAGATCATTATAGGCTAGAAGAGGAATTGTGTTGAAAACAAGTCAAATACTGTCAAAGTTTGAGGGCCCTTTGGGAATATTTTTTATGCAGGCAAAACTACCAGTGAACTCAATAGAAGCTTTGCCTGATTAAGGGCAGTTGAATATAGCCCTGGAGCATCCCTCCCCCTGCCTGCCCAAGCCCAACAAAAAAAAGCAGAAGTCTGGGTGTTAAAGAAAATGACCATGAATGAATGCCTAGTCTGTTGTTGAAGACAGTATCAGAAAAAATTTACACACAAATTTCATTGCTTGGAAGAGCCTGCGGTGTTCACTTCTGTTCTGAGATAGCTATGCATCTCATCTGCTGTGAGACCTTCCTTATTCTTGCTAGCCCTGTCTAGTGGCAGAAGGGAAAATATTGGTGAAGTGCAGGATGAATCCCAAGAATCCAGTGTGAGATCAACCTCTGGACTGTGAGCTAGCTACTGATTTTTTTTTCCAGTTGGATGAAAAGCCTGCCCTCAGACAAGCTGAGTCCGCCAGTGCACATGAGGCAGATCATGTGTGGGTGAGCACACCCTGCAGCGCAACGCCTGGTGCGTCCCCCGGTCCCGGGGATAGCTCCTGCTAACATCAACAAAAGCTCTGCAGGGTGTTTATAGTGCACCCAGACAAGCATTCCTTTCACAATACCTAACAGACATTGTATATACCGCTGCAGATTGTTCCATATAATCCTACCTAGGCTCTGACAAATAAGACCACGTCACGGACCACTCTTTCCCAGCTTCAGGCAACTTGCTAGTGTGCTCTCTTTCCTCTTAATGTGTTAAAATCACCTAGGATGAGCTGCACGTTTTCCTGAGGTCTTTTTTTCAGAGAATTTTAATTAGATCCTTGTAGTTGTTTTTCATTATTCATGTATATGTTCTTACTACAATGCTGTTTAAATAATAACATGCACAGCAAGTAGTTCATGTAAGTGTGTTCTAAATTTACTGGTGATTTTGGACGGTGAGACTAACTCTTGTTATGTCTGTCTCTGTTGGTCTCTGGCTGCTGTCTTTTTTTATAAGTGTAACTATTAATGGTCCCAGTGGGTTGATCTTTGTCTGATAAAAACGTCTCTTAAATGGATTAAATATAAATGACAGATCATCTGTCATTAGAGCTGCCCTTAACTCCAAGTATTTACCCCATGTCATCTTACCATTATCTGAATTACTCGAATACAGTCATAGTGATTGTGATATATTTATTTAAAATTTTCATTCTCCTGCCAATAGTAAGCCTCTGACACTGTGCAAAGCTGAGGGCCCTGACGTGAGAGTAAGTGCAATGTACAAAAAAAAAGAAAAAAAAAACAGTGGATGTCAGCTGCATTTCATTAACGTAGATAGCATTTTCTGTATCTTATTTCATGATCTGGTGTTTCAAATATAAACAAATCTACTCTGTCCTGTAAGGAACTTCCTGTAGCCATTGCACAACAGCTAGGCTACTTGAGAAGAGGCCTTTTAAAGAACAGCCTTTCTGTATCTTTCACACTTTAAAAACCCCAAAGTTTTGACAAGTTTTTATACTGGTGCCAATTCCTCACTGACTGTCACCCAAGTGACTGTCAGTAATGCTGTCCTGTGCTGCCCAGTTGTACTGAGAGGTGAGCTTTCAGATCTTCCCAGCCGCTGCTCTGGCTCTGCCCCTGTTCTTCCCAGGAGTACGTCGGCTTTGCAGAGTCTGTGCGTTGTCACGCTTTTGCTGTGTGCAACTGATAGATTCTATAGCCAGTAAGCATGCAGGACCCCTCTGTGATCCATGCTTGCAATATCGAGCACTCGTGTATGTGAACAACCCCTCTGTGGTCGAGGAGACCATGCAATCTTTGCCTACTGATTGATTGTGAGCGGTCACGTGGGACTCATATTGGTGTATGAGACTCAAACTGCTTGAGGCTGTAAAGCAAGCCTGTCAACCCAAGGTACATTTAAGCTACCTTCTCAGTATAGTTAGTGAGTCGCAAAGAGACTTGTCCTTCATCTCTTGTGATTTCATATGTGTGAGTGGAATGTCATCACTGCACAATGAGAAGACTCATCATTATCCCCAAAAGCATGATAAGCCCATTTTGTCTTATGAAAAATTTATTAACTCTATGTCCTTTCCTGGTAAATCTCTCTTGGTTATTATTGGAACAGGAACTGGAGCCATGCGAAAGGTAGAAAGGAAAAGAATCTACTTACATGCACTTCTTGCCTGCTGGCATTGAAAACTGTAGACTTTTTAAGTGGGTACAGCAAAGCACTAAATCTTCCCTGTTTTGTCTCAGAATTACAAAAACAGACTGGCCTAAAAGCCTGACTGACGGAATTGGTTACTAATACCCCCAGTTCTCCTGTTGATGGGTCACCACTCCTATGAGCCACAGCCTGGATGAGAGGAGCCTTGGGGCAGTTCGCATTTCACACTGAGGGTTGATCTAGTTGCAGGACTGAACCATTGACAAAGTGATATACAGCCACTTTTTCTTCCTATTGGGAAAAGAATTGGTCTTATTTGGACCAGAGTTTAGCTGCACTCAGTGATGTACTCTGATGTGCTTGTGTGTTTCCATGTCCTTTCAGCTACTAGAGGGTGAAAGAGGGCAAGAATAAGTTTCTGTACACAAGTAAAGTGACTAACAGCGTGAAAACTTGAAATATATCAGAGTAGGTCTTCTTCACTCCTCCAGTGTAGTGACAAAATGGAAAATTTGGATACATACTGGAAAACTCAGGTTACAAGGTGGGATACTTTTTCCTTTTGTTGTGCCTTAATTTTCTGTTTGAGCGATCCAGATCTTATAAAACGTAGTTCTAATGGCATTAATCCACACAAATCCCTCCTGCCTCTAACATGCTTGTACACGCACAGACATGGCAAGAAAAGCCGTTCCAGTATCTTGCTGCTAATGAAGGATTTTCATTAGTGCATACGTAGAGCTTACCTTGTAGTTCCACTGGGAAAAAAAAAATCTCTTCAAATTTTCCAAAGTTTTCCTTAAGGGAAGCTTGTCCACAATACATAGAGTAGTCTTAAACATGCTCTCTGAAGTCCAAAATGTACTCTAGTGTAGCAACGCTCCCAGTAAGGTGCAGAGCATGCTCACCTGCATTGTCAGAGGACAGGATCCAGCCGTTGGAAAAGGACCGTCCATGGCATATGCGTTGCAAACCTAGTCAGTTGGATCACTAACTCATTCGGAAGGAGAGGCATGGAGAGGGTTAGGTCACAGATATTTTCCACAGTAAATTAGTTAACATTAGCTATAGGAAAAAATTACTTGTGAGGAGAAGAGTCCAGGAAACCAATTAAAAGAGAGGACTCTAGGGGGTATATATTCAAAGAATTGTGTGGGAAGTTGTGTGCATAACTTCCGCTGAAGTCAATGTCTAGGGGTGGATGGGTGATGAGAAACTGTCTTTAAGCGTGGTCACCTTTATATGGGTGAATACTGAAACCTATGACTTACTATCTGATGATGGTATTCATAGCCTGAGTGAAAGAACCGGGCTAACCAACCATGAAAAAAAACCGCAAACCAACAAAAAAAGGGGGGGGGGGGGGGGGGGGGCAGGCTATAGCATAATGTTTTGCCTTTCTGCACCAAGCTTTCAGCAGAGCTCAGAACATTTTAGAAAAGTGGGCAAGTCTGACCCCCATTTTGAATAATAACTGGGTTAAAGAAGTAAAATGACTTCTCCACGGAGTCCCAGTGCTCCTGTTGGTAAAATTGGGGCAATTGCATGTGCCTCTTTCCCTGCTTTGTTCTTGAAGCCGTTAGAGAAACCGGTAGTGGTCTCAGTAGAGCACAAAAATGTATACTTTTTAATGAGTTTGTTGCTCACATGGCCTGACTCCTCATGCTGATAGTATCCATTTTATTATGGGAGGTATCATGGTGTGGTGCTTGAAAGGTAGTTTGTGCTTCCTCTACTTGTATCTATCCTGTAATTACATAAAGACCTTCAGACTCCAGAGAAACTGTTCCAGCACCTTTTCTCTGCAGTAAATTATGACTAAATAACAAAATGTTTTAAACTCTCAAAGACTGTAACTAAATACAGCCAGCATTCCCCTACTTTCTGAATTACTGCAAGAGAGCCAAATTCTCTGTGGTGGCTCAGGACATCAAGGGCACTTACTCATAAGTGAACACGCATGCTTACTACACTGTAGGTGCATTGTATTGGGAATAGTGCTGTCCACATGTTGAGATGGTGAATGCCTAAAATTAAGCCAAATAGTTCCTGTGCCTGAAATCTCTTCCTTGAGAGCATAGAGTCATTTCATAGTATAGGCGTAAACTACACTGGCTTTTTTTTCATGTGTCTTGAAAGCCAAATGAATGTCTGTATTTACGAAGGACCACGAAACAAACTCTGTGAGTGGAACTCTACTGTTAGTGAGCTACCACTGCCAAGTGCACAGAGCCTAAAAAGGTCTGGTTTTGAGGTCCCGCACAGGGTAGCTGCTGTGAAGAACTGTCATCTTTTGATGTCTCTTAACAGCTTTTAAATTCTGTAGTAAACATGGTGACTACTTAAAACCAGAGCAGCAGCGGGGTGCCAAATGCAGGTTGCCCTTAGAGGTCTTGAGCAATAACAACATTTCTGAATGTGTTAGCTGGATCTGAGAGGCAGGACAGCTGTTCAGTGCACTTCTGAGGTAGTCCACCAGCTCCTAGTATGACACCCTGGCTTCGTTTCTTTGTAATTCTGACTCATCTTTGCCCTCTCAAACTGAAAACTTGTAAACAGTCTTTTAGAAAATTTCAGCCAAAATAGTCATACCATTTTAAAATGCAAAACAAGGAAAACACATTGTGTTATGCATGTTAAAAATATTCTGGAATTTCTTCTGAGAAGCCCTATCACCTTTGTGGCTCAGGGGAAAAAATGGAAATTTGGAAGTGCATCCTCTGCATCAGAAATGCTCTTTCATCACCTTAAAGAACACCCGGCCATGTTGTAAGCATCTGAAAAATCACATTCATTGAATGAAGGCTCCTTTATCAGCAAAAGCCTTCATCACTGAGCATGGTCCATCTCCTGTGCATGACTGGACTTTGAGTGCACATCCCTTACTGGACAACCAAAGGTACCCCACCACCCTGCAGCTCCCATGTTCCACCAGGAGTGCAGACCCTGCCGTCTGAGCATCGTGCTCAGAGGCTATGAGGGCAAAGGCGGACTATCCCCACAATGCCTGCTTAGCCAGGAGACTGGGAAAAGGCACTGGGATAGGGCGATGTAAAGCAACCATGAGGAGGATGCCTCCCTGCTCTTCTCTGGTTGGTTTTCCTGCTGGCAGGTGAGTAGAGAGCAGGAGGAAGCTGGTGTGGCTGCTGAGGGGAGAGCATAACCCGCCAGAAGAAAAGCTGGGATGAAGAGCTTGGAGAAATGGACGATCAGTGACTGTGAGCCAGGTTGCAGAAGAAGGGCTTGCTGAGCCAGGATACTGGTGAAGGAAGCTGAAGTGGGTGAGGTGAGGTCTGGGATTAGCTGTCCGAAGAGGAGGGAAGATGGATTGTGGCTGGGGATGGTGGGGACCAGGAGAAACAGAACTGAAAGGATTTGGGGTGTGGAGAGGGAAGGAGGCGTGAGGAGAGGGATGGTGACAGAAATGGTGGGAGCAGAAACAGTGAGAGAGGAGAGAGCAAGGCAGCTGACATCAGATGAAAAGACAAGATCTGGATTTTGGCTTTAGCAGAGGAAAAGGAATGAGGCAAGGATGGGGAAGCAGAGGTAGGGGGAGAGAGAGGAAAGAGAAAATAGGTGGCAGAAGTAAGAATGGTAACATCTGATCGTGTAACCCTAGCCCTGACTGTAATGTGGGAGCAAAGGGGCCAAATGAAAGCTGTGTGAGCAATCTTCCTTCTGGTACTTCCAAACTCTTGGAGTGCCTCCGTATCCGTAATGCTGTCCATTTTAGGTGTGTTTAGGTGCACATGTGCCACGTAGCACATCAAGTGGGCAGACAGATGTGAATGTAAAAGTGCAGTCTTCCAAGAGGCCATACAATACAAAGGTGGAAGCTCTACCACAATTTTTTTCCTCCTCTGAAATAATCATACCTTACATTTGTAGATCAGAAAATATCAAGATAAGTCCTGATTACTGCAGAGTCTCTGAGGCAAGTTGAATCATTGGGGTTGAACCATCTAAGAAACTGAAATCTTGGAAGATTTCAGCCCCCCACAGCTAGAAAGGCAAAGCTGCTGTAGCTGATCTCAGAAATAGGTGTCTTCAGGATTTATCTTCCTGCAAAACCAAGTGCTCAAAAGAACCTGCATTCAGCTTTGCAAAGTTAAATCCAACGGTCTGCAGCAGTGACTTTCAAACCATAGTCTGTGAACCACAGGATCCATAGACAGCTTTTATAAGGCCTGTGTAAAGGTCTTTTAGAAAAACAGGACATTTGCTACAATTGGAAATTTTACATATAGAAAGTAGGAAAAAATTGCAAGTCCTTAGCGGACAGTGTAAGGATACGGGGGAGACTGGAGTCACTTCAAAATCAGGCCTCCTCTTATGGAGGAGTGGCCAGTTGTTTAGTGGCCAGTTCTACAGAGCCAAGGTTTAGCATTTGGGTGTATGGTTTTGCTTTGCGCTCTTTGGGCCCCCTGTCTGCTGAGGATCATCCTTTCTGACGAAGATAAATTGCCTCTGCCCACCGTAGCTTTAGGTTTTAGTTCCAGCTGGGATATGTTGGTAATCTTGAGATACAAAATAATCTTCTGAATATATTGCAGTTAACTTCAGTTGTATAAATCCAAGCATTAGCTGGATACTATAAATAGGCAGGATGTGCAAGGAGGCCAAGTTGAAAATGTGCAGGAACCATGCCTTTTTTCTTTAATGCAACCCTGAAGTTGTGCTACGTTTCATCATGTATAATATTTTTCATCTGAAAAGGAAATGATATGCATGTGCTTTGTGGCTGTAGTAATTAACTGGACATAATGAAGCGTTGAATTTCACACTTCGGAGAAGTGGATGGGGGAGGATGGGTAAGTTTTTCTCAAGTGTTCTTGCTTTTAGTGCTTTCTTGGAGGTAGTTTTCTGCAAGATCGGGTAGAGAGCAGAAATACATCTGTTTTATATTATATGATGGCTGTACTTTGGCAATGGAAAAAGATGGCACTTAAAAAAAAGGAAAGAATAAAAAAGAAAAGCTTGGCAACTACAGAATGGAGCAACAATTACAAGAACTATCTTAAAATTCCCAGGATTTGTAATTTATTTTTCCACGCTTGCATTTTTCTGATGTTGCTGATGTTAAAGGAGTGGGACAGAGGAAATTCAGTAGGATTTTACAGAGTACAGATATCTCCATGAAACAATCTCCTTTATTCAGGTTGCCCCCATAGCAGCTGCTGTGACTAACGTGTGGGTAGTAGCAAAAGGGATAGGAAGCAGGACGCATATGTTCACTTCAAGAAAAGTGATAGATGATAATTTTTTTCTGTTGTTTTCTTCAACCAGTGACCATGAACTAATGAAGGTGGTCTCCCCCCCTTAACTGCAATTATCTATGGGTATAAGGCAGAAGTAAAATTAGTGCAGATGTTTTTTGGAAACGGAGCCATGTGAGGCATTTTTGTGGTGGGAGAGGGGAAAAGTTGTTCAAGCAGTGCAACAGTACCTAGTGATGTGTCACCTACTGCCGTTTCCATTTTTTCTTTCCTTTATATATTCACCCAGGAAACACTCTTTTTTTTCCCCTCACATTAACATAAGGTGGTCCCAAAGTACAAAGACCTGAGACTACTCATGTGGTAGCCATTTTCATCTTTGAGTGAAGTTGGTGGGAGCCAAGGACACTGAGCATCTGTCTATTTTTGAACAAGACTACGGGGTGTGACATGTGAGCACCTTCCAAGAGTGTAGTAAGTGATGCACCCCATGGGGCTGCTTTTCACATCCTCTCGTGTGGAGAATGTAATGCTTCGGCCTTTGCAGGGCTGGGGGCTGGAAAGGTTGGGAATGGTGCTTTCCCTGCAGTAGGGTCTGAGCTATATGACAGTACCCCCGGGTTCTTCAGCAACTTAGCTGACTTGAAATCGAGCACTGGAACAAAATATGTTTTGAGTGATTTTTAAGTAAAAGCTAATGTGAAAATGTGGGAGTTTGAACCAATGTAAACACATTAATTTTAAAACCATTTTCAAATGTAGTGAAGAAAAAAATAGCATTCCTGCTCTTGAAATTCCTAAAGGACACATTTTTCCTTCTGAGTCATGATTTAATTAGATTATATTTTATTAGACATTCTTTACAAATTTTAAAATACTGCTATTATACATGCACAAAGGAAAATCAGTTTGAACAATTGTGTGTAGGCATTCATTGAAGTCAACCACAAAACAGGAACATTTTATGTCAGTTATCAATGTATTCAATATGTATATCTAAAGTGCATTATGTTACAAAAAATATAGAAAGTCAGCAGCACCAAGATACGTTCACAAAATAAATACACCGGTCAACAAAATAAATTATGGTAAATGTGACAATAATAATTGTCTTAGCCTTAGCAAAAAAAAAAAAAAAAAAAAAAAAAAAAAAGGAAAATTCACAATAACCAAATGTGCAGTTTCAGAGAGCAATGGGGGAAAAAAGGTTTTATTCTGAGCATTTACAATATTTACAGGTAATAAATATTTTAATACTTCCCATATGTTCACTATTACAGAATACTGCAATATGTCTTCCAAAAATCTCTTGCTGAAAATGTCAGCGCCTCCTGCAAAGAAAAAAAGGACAGAAAAAACCAGAAAAATTAATTTTCACTTCAAAGACATAGACACAAAATTAATAGCAGGAGTGCCAGAGACTAATGGGTGTGCTTTGCTAGTAAACATTTGCAATAATAGGGCTGGTTTAACAATGCTACAGTTTTAGACATCTTTTCAAGACCTCTACTATATTTCCTCCAATGCAACTCAGCGAGCAGTATGAAGACCTGCAGTTTGTCATGACACTGAGGCCACCTATTCCACTATATTTTGCACTCAGATAAATAGGAAGGGCCTTTAGTTTTCTTTAGAGCCTTACGCAAGAAGATTCCCCAGTACTACAGGTAGAAAAATTGTATCAACCTATAATAAATATGCCAGGTGCTAAAAAGAAAAAAATACAGTTGGAGAAATGAGAAACTTGTTTTGAAGATAAGAAAAAGGAAGTCCTTATTGAACACTGTGGCAATCATGCCCCTGCTGTGTTAACCGCTTGGGTGTGATGCCAGGCTTCTGATTAAAACAGTCCCACGGGGCTTATTCGGTGTATCTTTCCCACTGATAGACAACCTGTTAGACAAGGGTCTGTTTATCTTAGAGTTATGTATTTCTATGCTGTTTTGTACATGAGTACATGCAGTACTTATGCAGTAAAGGCTGCTCAGGTCTTGAAGTGAACAGATCCTTGATAGCATGTCTCTCTAAGTGCTTGAATGAATGAAAAGACTATAATCCTGAATTTTTCCCTCTGTGAGCCAAAGAGCTTGGTCCTGAAAGAAAGAGCATCTCGTCATGTTAAGCTCTGACTCCTGGTGCATTCAGTCAAAGCTGAAACAGTCAGCTGTGTACAGTCCTAAGATCTGGGAGTTTTCTAAGGGATGCTGGCCACCTGGTGTGAGCTCTCTACTCCTCCCTTCCTTGTGAAGGCATGAGAACAAAAGCAGAGCCCGCTTCTATCCTGTCAGTATATTACTTATACTACAATATTATTTGAAGTTACTTCTTAGTGGTGCTGCAGGAAATGCTGAAGGGTTGGGCTTTTTTCCCTTCTGTCCCTGTAAAGAGCACGTTTCTGTAATGCACCTGGGAAACAGCTATAGGAGGGAATGCAAAGCTATAGGATGGAGAGGGATTCGCTCTGTTGCTCGACTGATCGCTGAAGCTGCAGGTAGCATTCCACATGGCAGACGTGTGTGGGTGTGAGATACAAAAAAAAGCAAATCCTTGAGAGTTTAAGAGGGTTTTTTTTAACATGCGCATTGAAAGTGAGACTACATTTAACATTAGGGCGTCTACTCATTTGAAAGGTTTCTTAGGAAACTGGGTAATAACAGCTTAATTGAATTGGAATGGGAGTATAGCTGGAATGTCCATGAGAAAGAAGTTTTTAAGTGCCTGGAATGGAAATGCTAGCATGAAGCTCCTTAATAATTAACTAGTAATATTAGGGTGTATCCAGGCTATATTACAATATGTATAATAATGGCACATAATTAATACAGCATGACTGTATATGTGTGGCTGCACTACCCAGGCCTATTTTTAAGATGGTGACATTTTCAATTCAGCTGGGATTTTAGGCTTTGTTTTAGAGTTTAAGCTAAGACACATCTTGACAATGCGCTCTTTACTAATGACAAATGCGCTCTTTACTAATGACTATTTGCAAGTTGCTTTCTGTGATTTACTCCCAGATTGTGCAAAATTGGCTTATTTTATGAGATACTTCTTGTAGTAAGTCAAAAGATCTAGAGAGCGCATTATTTTGGGGTTTTTTTTCTGACCTAAACCCAAAATTTTGGGATCGAGATTGGGCAGAGGGAATTGGCACAGGGATTTTAGTTCAGTGTGTTGAGCAGAAAAGAAGCACAGAGACACAGTTAAAAGCACGCTTAAAGTGTATCTTTGCACTTCCTTGACATTTGCCCTGCTGCATTATGCATATCCACTTCTTCACTGTAAAGTAATGATGCTTCTCCTAAGCTGCAGCTGCCTTAGGGGTGCTACAAAAGCAGTTTCTACCGGTGTAGCATTTGCAAATCCTGTCTGCACACACGTTCCTTGTCCCTCACCAGCAGATAAAGTAGAAGTTTCTGATTCAGCTCAGTACAGCTGAGGAATCAGCCTCGCTCAGATGTGGTCATCCCTCCATCTAAAACGTGCTTGCCCGCCTTGTGCCAACAACTGCAGAGACAACTGCATTGAACCTGACTCCCCCTGTCTAAAGTACATGTCAGGGAGCTGGGACTTGCTTTCATTTAAAGTTTAGAAATTATATCTTTTGCCAGCCTACGGGGATAACTACAAGCTCATATACCAGCAGTTTCTTAAGAGCTGAACCAGCACATTATACTCTGTACTTGTGAAGGAGGAATTTCCTGTTTTATGGCTTCTCTTTGTTTAATCATCTTCAATTAAGTATCTAAAAAATAGGTCCTCTTTAGGAATCTGTTTCTTGCCCTGGAGAAATACTGCATCTTGGGCAATAGGAAGGTAAAGCTGGCTGCCTTCAGCCATCCAACCATACTTGAAACAGAAAGGCTGAACTAGGAAAATCAACAGGGTTGTACCTGTCATTCTTTTACATACCCCATTGGATGTACAACCAAAGACAGAGTAGTAAGAAAAAGAAAGAACGCTCAAAATGCTCTAGGATGTTTTTCCCTACATTCAAGATTTCTACATGCTGAAGACAGGTGCTATTTATCGGCCACCACAGTTCCTCAACACCTGTTGAAACGTCAGGTGACTCCTGACCGGGGTCCTGGAGTGTGCCTTTCATAAGGTGCTGAGATAAACCAGCCTCTCATACTTCACTACTAACTGCTACAGCCATGCTAACTGGTTTATGGTCAGGGACACTGAATGCCTAGCCCACAATGCCAGTAACTCCTGTAGATGCCAGCAGAAGGTGAAGCGATGGAGCACTTTGCAAACTGTGGCCTGTAAAGCTTAACCCAAGACTGGATTTCAGTAAATCCCACAGCTGGCGTCTCTTTCTACAGATTTACTGTGAGCAAGTGGCACTTCTCTTATGTCTCTATTTTGCCAAAGTGAAGGGGAGGAGGAGAGAAAAGGGTGGGGGTTTTGCTGTTGAAAATGCAAACATTTGAGGAGAACTGAGGAGTGGACTCCTTGGCTTTGTCTGCAAGTGTGCAGACTTCCACTCACTCAAGCTGAGATGACTGCAAGCAGATGAGTCGCTTGGGGCACCTAGGCTGAACTCTCCAGCTTGCCACTGCCCTGAAAATCCTTCATTGTCATATATGAGGGAAGCACGTCTCTCTCCAAAGGCAATGCTCAACATTTTTCAGCAGCAACGTAATTGTTTCACGAGCTGGCAAAAAGATGGAGCTGAATTAAAAAGTCCTAATGGCAGGGAAAATTTAATGGCAAAAGGCTGGTCTGCGTTGTTTGCAGATATTACTAAGAGAGAAATTTTCCGTGTTCTCCCCTAAGGTTAAACAGTAAAATGAAAAACTGTAAAGTAAGGGTAGGAAAGTTGCCAAAAAGGGGAGGCATTGAGAGGGAGGAAAGAAAACGTTGCCATTTTATAGATGCAGAGCCTTAAATAAAACTCAGAGCTTTCAATCTGCTGAGGCCCAAGTGTGGGACCAAGATCTGACATGAGAGACACTACCGTTAAAACAGGAAAGGAAATTTCAGTGCCTATAATGTGCTTTCTTTTTGCAGGAGTAACTTTACTTACTACTCACTCAGCTTCAGGAAGCCCATTTTGGCAATGAGTGGTTTACTTGAGTTGTTTGTCACAGGGAAGAAAGACTTTGTCACCAGCGCAAAGTGGAAAGGGTACCTACTTACCTCCAGACAGCACCTTGAGACTCTGCACTGCTTGAAAAGCCACTGCCCAGTTATGAGCATAAAGGTGCTGTTACTCCAGGTTTGAGTGAGGCCTTGGCCTCTCACACCAAAGGATAACAATTTCAGTAAATACATGGTATGCCCCTCAAAAGGATATGGCAGAATTACCTTAAAGTGTGATTATGTGTAGTAACAGAGTTGTCCAAGAGTGGGCTCTCGGTCACGCCGCTTCGATACACGCCAGAATTTAGCCAAGCCGAACGGGCTCGCCTCTTTTTCTTCTCTTGTTCCTTACGTTTTCCAGGCTTTGCTTTCTTTTTCTTCCCCGATACCTTCAGGGGCTGCTCCTTGTAGGTCTGTGATTTGTTTGTCTCCTGAGTTAGGTATCTGCCCTCATCTTCACTACCAAATCGGACAGGGTAGTTCTTTGTGTTGGTAGCAGGCTTAGGGTTAGGTGAAACCTCCGAAGTCGCACGGATTTCTGCAGTGTTGACACCTTCAATTAAATTTTGAAGGAATATTCTTCTTCGTAAGTCTTGGATTGACTTGCCCTTGTCATGCAATAGCTGGTGCTCCGATACAGCCCGTTTGCTAAAGAAAGAGAAGAGAGGAGGGGGAAAAAACCATTTAGGATTTGGTTATTGCCCAGTACTTGGCAGAGCTCCTCTCTCCTCTGGCTGTGGTGGCCACAGTGACTGTGTACCAGCTCTCAGGCTTGGAGACATCCAGTTAAGCCAGACTGCTGGAGCAAGTCCTGCTTCTCAGAGTAGCTGCTCTGACAGAGAAGGGAAAGACCTAAGCAGGTAATAATTCTCAGCTGACCGATCACACACCACTGGACTTGGAGTTGGATTAGTCACTGCTCTGTTCTAGGAAAGCACTACAACTCTTAATATATCACACTTCAGGCAGTAAAAACAGGAAGGCAGTTGTCAGAGATAGGAAAACTAAAGGGTCAGATAATGGAGCACTGCAGTCAAGCAGGAGAGGGAATAACAAGTACTTGTACTGAAGCCGGAAGCAGTGTTCATATAGCATCATTCTAATAATTTTC
This sequence comes from Mycteria americana, assembly GCF_035582795.1. NCBI lineage: Eukaryota > Metazoa > Chordata > Aves > Ciconiiformes > Ciconiidae > Mycteria > Mycteria americana. Next base: position 82,041,089 of record NC_134365.1, read on the forward strand.
TCCTCCTCAGTCATGTACTTCAAAAGCATAAATAAATAGATAAAAGTGCATTTCATTTCTAAATTTAAATAAGTGCAATTGCAGGAGCGTAATGGAAAAATATGTGAATTTGGGTGCCTAAAATGTAGGCGCTTCAGTCCATAATGAGCTATCCAGAGAGGCAGCAGCCTGAGCATCAGCAGAGATGAGCCTCAGCCACTCCTGTTGACTTTACTGCTTGGCCACTTGTGTCTAACTATGGTTTTAGATGCCTTTCTAGTATTCCTTTAAGCGTGAACTTTTGGGGCCAAATTTCTTGTCTGCTGTGGTCTCTCAGTTTTATGCTAGCCTTCTTCACTGGATCTTCTTCAAGAGCGTCCTGGTTTGTTTGAGTGGGACTCTCGTACTTTTCCAGAGTTCATGACCTTTTGGTTCACTAACCTCTGTCTTGTTTTCGAGGAACTGGGAGATGGTTAGCTATCTGTCTTTTAGAGATATTGTACTGGCAAAGAAGGTATGAAACATCTGAGGAAAGAAGATACAAGTGGCACCTGGGTAATAAATAACCGTGAGAAAATACATACTTTTTCCTTGGTGTGGGATAGATGCACAGCTGCACTGTGAACCACAGAAAGAGCGCAAGCTGGGATTTTAGCTATGTTCCCATGAATGCTATAATACAGTTTATCCTTCCAATTGCCCTACTTCAGTGTGCTGAGATTGGCTATGTATCCTCTCATCTTGCATCAGGGTACTGCATGTGACTGGATTCTTACTGGCCAAAGAAAATGAATTCACTGCCTTGCCTGTCGTATAATCATTTGGTCAGTTAGCAGGATAAGAAGTTGTTTCTGCATGTGGGTGAAATGGGAGAAGATACGTAACTGTGAGTGAATATTCCTTCCTTCCGTCCCATCCCTAATTATCCTGCTACGTTACCAGGTTTCAAAACGTGGTGGACAAAGATAGTATGCTAAATGATTGGGAGTGTTCTGCAATTTATCTTTCTCAGTCCCTTCAGACAAACTCTTTAGATTTGCGATTTGATCAACAGCAGAGCTATTTGAAATTGGCAACTTCAAGTAGCATTGGTTTAAGAGCATCCCTTTCACTTTTAGTCTTTGTCGAGCTACACTTGTTGCGTATTGGGTTCAAGTGATATTACATCTCTATTACTTAGTGTAAAATTCAAACAGCAGCTTTCCCCCATTCCACAACGAGACTGAAAGATGACTGTTGTTTTTGCACAAAGTGATACAGTAGGGATACTTGCTCAAAATCAGGCCTAGATATACTCGGGTTTTTGAGCACACTTTTGACCAAACGTTGTCTATATTTTAAGTGTCCCAAAACCAGTTTTGGATTACTTCAGGCTTTAGGGCAAGTATTTTATGCCCTTCAACTCAATGTCCCTAAGCAAAAACACAATGTGATAATACTGAGCTGAACCCATATTGTTTCATTCTCTTCAGTGCAGCTGTGACCATTAACACAAGCTCAAGATCTCCCCCAGGAGAATTTTTTTGACCAGTGCACTCCCTGAAGCTCTCCAATAGCCATCTGTAACAACCTTCTCATTAAGGTCAGTCTGATTTGCAAGTATGCTAATAGAACTAGCACCTTGGACTCCTCTGAGTGGCATACTTCTGTGCTTCTTGTCAAGCTCTCCATTGTGGCTCACGTTACATGCCTAGCTTCAGTAATCTATTTTCCCAGGATATTTGCATGGGAAATGCAGTTCTCCTTTCTCTCTTCTAGTTATAAAACGCATACAAAATCTCAGTGCTTTACTGAGTCTAAAACACTATGGCTCATGTGATGAGCAAAGCTTTCCTACTGCCTCTTGTAAACTACCAAGGATAATTCCTTTTATCACAGACAACCTAAAGCTGCCTTAATCCTGTAATGTGTATTTGGTCAATTTACCCACTGTGACAAAATCTTGAATCTCTAAAGCCTGTTATTAAAGTCCTCTTGATTGAAAAGCTGTTCCATTTTACAGAGCTGAAACCTGAAGATTTGGTTCCAGTACACACAAGGCAGTCAAAGAGCATTACAAGCTCTACATCTTGTGTGAGTATGCATTTCCAAAATAATGCAGGGATTGACATGTGAGGGGTTAGTGTGCCAAAGAGGGTGGGTTTCTGTTTAAATGTCTGTATGATATTTAGCATCAAGTCTGGCCCCAAATAACATTCTGCTATTCCAGATGATTGTATAACATTACGTAGTGTTACATTTCACATGACTTTTATTACTCAGCCAGACTTAAGGATTACATTTTGCCTACCAATTTCCTTTGTACACTCTAGATCAAAAATCTTCTTAAAACAAAGAAGATGTGGTAGATAAATATCTCTTTGACCTTCTGCCTCCTTCCACCTCAGTTGTTCAAACAACTCCTGTGTTTGTAAATCAGGGAAAAATACTTGCCCAAGAAGGCTGATGTAAGAAGTGCTTCATAATGGAGATATCAACAATATCTCACCCACACACAGAGAGTAGGAAGGCAATGGAAACTGGAATTATTGCATTCATATATTGGGTACGGTAAAATATTAGGCTGTTAGCGTTAAGATGACCCACTAGAGGTCCCTTCCATCCTTCTATAAAATGCACCTCTCATTCAAGGAAGAAGAGTCTGACCCCAAACCAAGTGCAGTAAATGCTAAGCTTACATGTGGTAGGCACTTTTGAGAGAAGGATGTTGATGGTTTGTATTTGACCAGAGTGTCCAAACTAATTACTGTATCCAAGTTCATTATGCTCATATGAGACAATGTCTCATTACGGGGAAAACAGTAGAAATCCATGACTTGTGACTATTCTGACCTCATGTACTTCTAGATAAGCTGTTCTTTTCAAGCACATTCTTTCTTCATTTTTTTTCCCTGGCTGTCTAGCATCACTGAGAGGCAACATTCTTCAAGCGACAACTTTCTGTCTCAGAGTTGCTTTTATTTAACCGTTACTATCCTTAACTATTCACATTGGGTCTGATCATAAGTTCAGCAAAATAACTGGAAAGGATTCAGTCAGCTCTCTGCCTGGAGTTTGCAAGACTGAATGCCCTTGCCCCTGGCTCCAAATGGCGTGAAAGCTGCTCAGCCTATCTCAGGGTTAGGAAAAATATTTTGAACAGATCTAGGGACATGATGCTGCAGTGTCTGGGCACGCTGATAAAAATATCTAATTTCACTTTGAGGCATTACTGGCTTTCTCAGAAGTTCTTTAGCAGCTAAAGCATTTCTATAACAAATAGTATGTCTGGCAATCTTTTCTTGGGACAATTTGCTATTGCTTTCCATGGGAGATTTGCCTCAGTAAAGTCTGTAGAACCAGGCCTATGTCATTTTGATTATTTTTGCATGGCTATAATAATGTGCTTCAGTATTTTCATCCGTTACTGGTTTAAGCCTTTGACTGAAAAAAAAAAAATCTCTAGGCTTAAGTGAGTTATTAACCATTAACTCTAGGAATGGTTTGTGGTGATATTAAAACAGGACACATGTTTGAGTGTGGTGTCTGTGTTTGTGCTGTACCCACAAACAAAACTACGTGAATGCCACTAACTGACAGCTAACTGGTTTCTTGTGTGTGTTTTACATGCCATAGCAAAGAGGGAGCTGAGAAATGCATTTTGACTGTTTAGCTTCCACTTTTTTTCTCCCCTGTCAGGACGGAATGGGGATGTTGGGAGGACCTCTAATCCTGACCTTTAAAAACAAGTGTTAAAACAACACTTCAAAAAGAGAAAGAGTATTTCTTAGCAAACCTAGCTTTTTAAAAAACAAATTTGGCTTAGATCCAGGTCAGAGTTTCTTAGCCAAGGAAATACAGCATTTGACTGTACTTCAATTATTTTCATTTTTTTATTTCTGAAACTGAAGTTTGATTCCTCTATAGCCCAAGAGAAGAAAATGGTCTCAAATGAAAGAAATAGGTCAATAATAGTTTGCAGGAGTACAGGACAGCTAAGCATTAATGGGCTGGAAAGAATGCACTGTAGCATTATCAGCAATAACATGTTCTACACGATTTGCTGTAGATTTCTAATAGCTGTCTGCCTGGTGCCAAAGTTCAGGTGTGTCTGAAGTCACTTCACCTGGGGGATTTTTTTTTCTTGTTTAAATGGAAGTGCTATTTGGATATCTTGTCCTTGTGTATGTAATAAAACAGTTACAAGGAAAGCCATCTGAAATTAAGTTTGCTGTGTCATGTTTCCCTGTAAGTTGTGATTGGATTTTCCCACCCTCTTTCTCCAACCTGACTTCCTTTTGAACTTAGTAACAATACAGCCCTCCACAGTATGACTGAAGTGTTTCTTCCTTAGAAAATCTGATGCAAGTCCAGTGAAAGCCAGTAAGTTAGATGTGTGAGACAGCTGCTCCTACATCAGCCCAGTGGCTTCTCTTCTGCACTTTGCGTAGGGGTTATTAGTATAAACTATGCTGATTATTTTGGAAGGAGCAAAAAGGTCATTTCCTGAACAGACTCTCTTAAGGTACATTATCATTTATCAAAAAATATGCTTCTGCCTCCAAGTCAGATACTGGACTCCCTTTGGAAATTTGTTTTTGCTGAAGTGGCAGAAATCCAGAGAAATTGTTCAGTACTTCAATTTCACGACGGCCCTCACTATTGCGTGTTTCCCCTACCCTTATCAATATTGGCTCCATGCCAGTGCGGAGAAGTGCATGGTACTTAGCGTAACATACAGCAATTTGATAAAACGGGATGCTCCCTACTTGGGCCCTCCCAGGACGCGGAGAGGTGCACGGGCAGTAGCGCACGCTGGACTAGCACACAGCTGCATTGCTGCTCCCCTCGGAAGAAGAGACCCTCGGCTTTAACATCTCCCTCCCAAAAGCTTTATAAGTTCCCACAGCTGAAAAGCGCCCTTTCCCTGCCCCAAACGCGCTCTGCCTATCGCTTAGACACCTCCGGTGAGCACCTGGGGCAGGTAACCCGGAGCCGCTCCGCTGCAGAGCCGCGCCGGCAGCGCTGCTGGAGGCTGTAACCTCCCGGGCTGCTCCCGCCGCCGGCACCGGCGCTGCCGGCCCGGGGGGGCCCGATCACCTCCCTCCCCTCCCGCACCGCGACCGAGGCGAGGGGAAAAAAAAAAAAAAAAAAAGAGAAACTCACAGTCTGCGGCTGATCCCCTCTACTGATCTCCCGTACGAGGGCACGGAATAACTCAGCAGAAACACTGCGAAACTCCACTGCTGGAAGAGTTTAGTGAACATTGTATCCTCCGGGTCTCAAAACCTGCAAGGAAAGGGAGATCAGTCCCGAGGGACACATGCGCCAGCGCCGTCCTCAAGCAGTCCCTGCTTTCGGCTCTACCAGCCCCGAGGTTGTGAAGGAAAAACAAACTTTCTGAGCTCTCGGCAGCGGCTCACTTCTTCCAAACTTCTCTCGTCTCTCTCCCTTCCTTGCTGTCTGCCTCTCCCTCCCTCCCTCCTTCCCTCCCTCCCTCTCTCTCTGTCTCTCGCTGCCCGGAGGCAAGATCCCTCTCAATATTAGTTAAAAAAATCATCTAGCTCATATTTGAATCGGGTTAAGAGAGCGCGTCCGTTTGTCACCCTGAGCCCTGTTCAATTCTAGTCCGCTAAGCCGCTGTGTCAGGGCTTTACATTACAGGAGAAGCCCTCTTTGCAGATAAGGAAAGATTCCCAAAAGTCGGCTCAGCTACCCTCTTCTCTGTAAACACAGGCGCGGACGCACACACACACACACACAGACAGACAGAGATTCAGGCGGGGCGGGGGCGGGGGGGGAATGCATCTATACATCTGTCTTTAAGTATACCTCTGAAAAAAATAGTCAGGTTCACGTCCTCTGCTTCCTGAAAGTTGGGTCCACAACTGTGGCAAGGAAAGGGAACCCAAGCGAAGAGCGCTGCCTAGCTGGAGAGCCCGAGAGGTCTAAGAGAAGCGGGAGCCCGGGGAGGCTCAGGGGCTGGGAAGCATGCTTGGCTCCGCAGGTTGGATTGGGCTGGAGCCTGCGAAGTTCACACGCTCCGAAGCAGCCTCTGGGAGACCTGCGGGAGGACGGAGGGTTTTGCAAAGAGATGGCGCCCTAGGAACATGTGCGGAGAGAGCGAGAGCCCGGGCGGGATACCCACAGCCAAAAAGGAGACCAGAAATCAGCGCTTCCCGGGACCGGAATCAAAAAGGAGCGAGGGAAGGGAAACACCCGACAGCACATGCACTCGGCAGACCCTAAGGACTCCGGCCAAGCTCTTCGCATCTTCTGCAGCCGGGCTCCTCTCTCTCTCTCTCTGCCCCCACCTCTCCCCTTTTGTGTTTACCCCTAGGTCAGCGCCTCCCCTGCCGCAGCACAGAGCAAAGGGCGATTCCCCATCAGTGGGGGCACTTTTTAGATCAAGCCCAAAAGCCCAGCCTGGGATGGTTGCCGCCTTTCCTTTCACACACCTACCGTTGTTCGTCGCAGTTCCCCTATTAGCTGGAGGGTTGACTCCTAATGATGTTAATTGTACGCTAGTAGAGGGGAGGGGGGGCTAGGGGGGAGGGCTGGGGGAAGGACTCGCAGTCTATGAACACAGGCGCTCCTGGCCAAAAAAGTAAATTAGTGGAAAGTTTTCTCCTCCTCTCCCTCTTTCGCCTTCCACTTCGCCCTCCGTCAATCTGGCCAGGGCGTTGCGAATGTCTGTGTCAGGTTGCGCTGCTGTGCGGGGCGGGCAGCGGCGCGGGGCTGCGGGGGCAGCGCGGCACCGGCGGCAGTGCCCGGAGCGGCGGGAGCGCGCCCAGCCCCCCCCGCCCCGCCGGGGTCCCACCGCCGCCCCCCAGCCCCACCGGCAGCCCCGCAGCCCCCGACGGAGGGACCAGATTTTTCCATCCCAGGAAAACACTTATGTAAAAACCGAAGGTAGCACAATCCGCCCCTTCATGCGGCCCGCTTGCGCAAGGACCTGCCCCCGGCTATCACGAAGTAAGGTCCGGGGAGAAAGCCTGGGGGGTCGGTGCGCCCCTTGCGCCCACCCCCCGGCGGCTCTTCGGGAGGGAAATACTTTGCAAGCCAATCTCCTGTTCGACGGCAGAGGATGGGCTCTCCCGCACGCTGTGGCCCTGCCCAGGCGGGCAGCAACGGAACACCGGGGGACGCCGGCTCCGTGCCCGTAGCATCCCGGGACCCCTCACCCCTCCGCGGCCGCGCACCCTCCGCGGGGCTCCGCTCCGCGCCCCGCCGAAACCTCCCCGGAGCGACCTGCCCGCGGGCAGCGCCGCTGCCCCCAGGTGCGGAGGGGTCGCTGGTTTCTGCCACTGACAGCCTGATTTACAGCAAGTGCTTTCCCAACACCCTCACAAGCCGCAACACAACACTGAGGTGTGCCGGCGGGTTGCTCCTTCTCATCCTCTCCCGGCATTAAGGAACGCTTTCTGGAGAAAGTTCAGGCGCGAAGCAAACCATTTTTCTACCTGCAGGTTATCTTGCGTTAAACGGCACTTGCTGCCACAGTTTAAAAGCCCAGCTCCTTAGCCAAATTTCATACCACACAGGCAAATAAAACCGAAAACATAAGAGCTGAAATAGAAGTCATGCTGAAAACATTAAATCGTTTATGCTGTAAATAAATTCCCTGAACACCGGGTAGGCTATAAATTAGAATGTATAGCTAATAGGCTTCTTTGATTTACACTGCCCTTTCGACTAATTAAAAATAATTGTGAAATCCCCTGAAAACAGCCCCCACACACTCATAGGTCTATTGCTGATGTTAAAGGTAAAACGTCCATCAAATATTTTTAGAATTTCCCTTCCCCCAGAAATTAAAAAAAAAAAAAACCCAACCCTTTCAGACTCAGGAAAAATAAATAGCCTTTATAAACTTGGAATACTGAAGTTTCTTCAAAATTTATTACTTCACCTTTTCCTTGAGTTACAGCCCTCTGTGCCTCTCAGAGATCACCCTGGCCAACAGTGGTTGATCTTCTCAGCAATCGCTTCCAAAACTATGTTCTATCCTTAAGAAAAAGAAAAAAAAAAGAAGTGAAATAAATCAAAAAAGTAATACTTTTCAAAAGAAATCCGGCCCTACAGAGTTTTTATTCTGCCTGCGACAGATTAGTGCTAAATAAAGGGTGTTAAAAGCAGGTGCTTTGCTCCCTTGCTGCTCTTTTTATTACGAAGAACAGAAGCTTCTCCTAATATATATAGTGAGGGAGACCCTTCTCTATTGCTTTTATTGAAAAGACCAAACTTGTGACATCACTAACCACCTTCCTATGGCTGAGTTTGCCTCATCTCTGCCTCAGTGGGCTTGGAAAAAAAAAAAAAAAAGAGACAGAGAAGGAAAAAAAATACAACCCAACTATGGCTTTGCTAATATGGCAGGAACTGAGCAGTGCCAAACCCGTTTAGGAGACTTACTATCATACCATGATACCATGCCCCTTCCCCCCCCCCCCCCCCCCCCGCCCCCCGAAGCCTGTCATCTGCAACAACGGGCGCAGCGCTTTTTCTCCTGCCACCTACACAAATGCTTAACCCGTGAGCAAACTCCTCCTGGTACCTAGCCTCACCGCAAGCCTGAGCCCTCCTCCGTGGCAGGACGGGGCGAAAAATCCCCTCTACCGGGGCTTAAACCCCCCCTTTTCCCCGCCTGGATGGAGCCTGGCCGGCTGCGCGGAGCGGGGGATGCGCACCCCGAGGAAGCGGCTCCCGGGAAGGACCCACCGCCACCTGCAGCATCTCACCCCGCCGACCCCGGCCGCTCCTCCCTGCCAGCTCCGGGTGTCCCCTGGCCTCGGAGGGGGAGATGAGAGGATGAGGCTGGACGAGAGGAAGGACCGGCGGAGCGATGCTTTGGCACAGGTGTGGGGACGGGAATCGCGCCGGACGGCGCGATTCCCGTCCCCACACCTGTGCCAAAGCATCGCTCCGCGCATGGGGCAGCCCCGGGCACGGCTGGTCCCGTGTCTAGGAGCGGGGAAAAGGCACAATTTTGTTCGGGTTTCACCTGCCGGGGCCTCGGTTACGGCAGGGCTCCCCGCCAAGGCGAGGCGCTTGCGGCGGCTGGTTGTTTTCCCAGCCGGGACGCACGGAGGGACCGGTCGTTTTGTCGGACCTGGAAAAGGCTTCAGCCGTGGGGAGGTGAGGCAAAACCCTGTGTTTGCCTTTCTGGTCAAGTCCTCCCTGCCGCGACAAGGCAAACCTTATCATTTTAGGTTTTCTGCCTCCCCTTTCTCCCCCCTTCCCGCCTCAAAGACAATGAGATTTTGGAGGGATGCCGCGCTTGGCTTCTGCCTCCTTTTTCCATACGTATAAACAGGCATAAATCAGCTTTCCTACGAGGAAGTTGACCTGGGAGCTTGGCTAGGAAGATGAGTCCCTGTTCCAGGTTTGGCACGTAATTCCCCAGCGGGGAATAGGGCCAGGGGCTGCGGGCGCGTGGGTGACCGGGCTCCCCCCAAAAGCCGCTCAGGAGCGAAACCTTCCCCTGAAACAAAAGCCGACAAGTGGGACAGGTTCAGCTAATGGGGGAGGAGGTGCCATTGCAGCCTCAGAGAGAGAGAAGGAAAAAATGACTAACCCCCGCCCGGTGCTCAGAGGCAGGCTAAATCCTCAGCTCTGCAAACTTCCCATCCTTCACCTTTGTGAAGTTCCGCCTCTCCCTCCTCCCTCTTGTTTTATTCACAATAAAGCATTTTCGTCATTTCCCCTCCCGGATTTCTATAACCTTAGTTGCACTCGTCCAGGGCTTCGGTTCAGACGGGGAGTTTAACCTCCCCAGTCTTCCCAGGGTGGAAAAATGGTGTTCAGCAAAAAAACACAGGCGTGCAGACTGCTTGAGAGTCTGGCGGGGAAGGGAAGGGAAGGGAAGGGAGCGGCAGAACAGCGATTGCTGGCCTCGTCCTGGAGGACCAGAAGTCCCCTGGGACTTGCACAGCCCCTGTGATCCAGCAAGGTTCAAAGCCCGGGAGCGCGGCTCTCTGCAGGCGAGGTGCGAAGTCCCAGTGTTTTTTTCAAAGCTCCCAGGGTGGTCCTGAGGGCAGGGCTGTTATGCAGCTAGCGGCAAACGCAATTGCTTGCAGCTTTAGGCAGACGCTCTAGCACATACTCGTTCTTGCCCGCAACCTAGCCCCGTCGCGCTCTGCTGTCCCCAGCTGCCATAAAGGTTGCCTTCCTCCCTTCTGACTCTCCCGTGGCTGTCAGGGATGAGAAACTCCTTCGTCCACGTCTGGCGCGGCGTAACCTTCTAATTGGGTGAAAAGATTGCTTGGGGAGAAAGAGAAAACCGTTTTTTTCCTCCCCATCAGCAAGACCCAGACGTTTCGTGGCACGCCATCCGCGCACACTAATCTCCTTTATTAAACAATGATAGAGTAGCTGAGCAGAGCTGCCTCTCCCACCCGAGAGGCGGCCGGAGCTCCCCGAGTTCAGCTATTGAAACAATGCGCGGTTTATTTAGACAATATGCATTTAATTTAATGCGCTCGAGAAAGAAAGGGGGGGAAAAAAGGGGAAAAAAAAGCCGCGTGGAACTGACGAGGGCTTTGCCAAATCTTCTGTCTGGTTCCTAGAATCCAGTAGACACCGAAAGGAATAATTTTCAAATTTGAGGGCAAAGAGTCAGTTATTAATTCATAAAGCCTCTCCCTGCCCTCCACCGCCCGGCGGTGCAGGCGGCTGGCACCCCGCGGCGGCGCAGGCGGCGGAGCGTGGGCGGGCTGCAGCGGGCGGCGGGGCCGCGGAGCCCCAGTGAGCTGTCCATGGTGGTGCGGGCCCGCCTGCCGCCCGCCCGCCGCCGGCCCCCGGGCGCCCCCCGCCGCCCGCCCCGGCCCCGGCCCCGGCCCCGGCCCCGGCCCCGGCCCCGGCCCCGGCCCCGGCCCCGGCGAGGGGAGGCGTGGGGGCGCAGGCCCTCGCGTCCCGCCTTACGGGCTCCCTGCCCCTGCCTTCTGCTGAGGGGGTGGTGGGTACAGCCACCTGGCCGGGCTGTGCCGCTCCTACTCCTAACGCCGCCACTGGGGTCCTAAACCGTAGGTAAGTAACCTGGAGGAAACAGGCAGCTCTTTCGGAGCCCTGCTGAAGGGCGGCTTACAACCGTCCCCGCTCCACATGTTCAAGGCACTTGAAATGCTAATAGGAACCACGCTTTCAGCGATGCCTGTGCTTTCATTCGGTGCTCTGAAACCTTAGGCGGTTAAGCTGCCCCTCTCTAGGTCTGATCTTGACTTCAGCTTTAAATACCTCTTAACATAGATGGGGCTGTTTTATTTGTTCCATTTTTGTGACTGAATATCTATTAAATACCAACAGGAACAAACATGTCTGGTGTATTTAACTTACACAAAACTATTACCAAGCTGGGCTGGCTGGAGGACAAGAATTCAATTTAAAGGAGGGGGGTGGGGGAGAGAAGATTTGCAATTTGTTTTTGCGCTATGTTGGAACAAAATCCAGCCCTTTAGACATTTTTCTGAGAGGAGACAGACTCACCTCCTGCCTTGGAATAGCTTAGTGGTTAGTGTACTCATCTGGGATGTGGGACACCAGAGTTCAAGTCCTTCCCTTCTCTGATTCAGAGCCCTAATCCCTGGACTGTTGGCTTCTCTCAGTTCCATCCTAGACCTAAAAACCTTTCCGATGACATTTGTGATGAATTGATATTTTCCAATGGGTGAAAAACGAATGTTTACTTAAGGAAAAATTCCCATCTAACAGTTATGCTGGGATTTTTGGTTAAACAAGGAGAAGTGCAGACTGCCATCATACAACAGTGGAAGGGAATTGCGAGTTGTGAAAAGAAGTGGTGTGCTAGGAAAAAGGAAGGACCCTCCTTCTCCAGTGGCGCACAGGGCTGGTGCGGTTAAGGCATACTTTCTTTAGCTTTAGGTTTGCAGATTGTTTCAGAAAAAGGAGGACTCTGTCCTTCCCCACGCACACACGGGACTCGTATGGTTAAGGTATGCTTTCCTTAGATATAGTTTTGTTTGAGTTTTTTCCTATTTCTTTAGCAAATGGAACACAATAGAAAGTTGCACCTAGGATCATATCTAGCCTCATTTGACTTTCCAGTTCAGAAGACAGGCTGCCTTTCCACACCTGGGCTGATGGAAATAACTTGTTTGTGTGAAGCTTGAAGTCATGCCTGTGAATCTGGACAGCAAGGTACTGTAACATGCTCTACCATGAGCATAGCCTTTATCTGCTAGCATTTCTTAGATACTTATCTTTGGTTTATGCATTTTGTTTTTTATTAATCGGATTATTTTTGGTAAACTCCAGTCTGCCTTCCAGGGACTTTGCTTCTTCTTGCTGTTTGCTTTAAAACATAGAGACGACTGGAACTGTTGCATGCATCCTCTGCTTTGGCTCAGATGTGCTTTGCTCCTTCCTTTGCTCCTATACAAGTAAAATGATCCTGCATTCTCTCCTTTCATACCACATTAAATATCCATTTTCATATCCCTAATTCCCAGTGGAACAAATTGCATCTTTAAACTTTTCTCAGAAGTCATGGGATCTGGTCCAGCTCTCACTGAAGCCAAACTGATTCTCTTAATTCACTTTATTTGGATGGTGGTCAGCATCTTACATGGCCATCCCTTCTCCAAATTTTGAATGTTCTTTGATCTTGCAGTGTGATTACTTTTTCAGACATGATGTCCCATAGGGTGTGAAGCCTAAGCTGTAATAAACAAAGTGGAATAACCACCTGACTTGCTTTAAACAGGCCATGCATAGTGAAATGTAGCCCTTGGAGTTGCCCATGACACGCTGCATAATCAGCTTGGACAGCAGGAGATGTGAGCAAGCACATTTTTAGAGGAGCTTCAATTAACCCTTGCAGGTTAGGGTTCTAAATTTACTAGCTTATCAAATATGAAATTCAATTAACCTGAAGAAATAAATAAGGATCAACTATAAAAGTTATATATTAGCTGTTATTTGTTTATCCCAAGATGATTAAACTGTTTCTTATATCATTCTAACACCTTATCTTACACTGAGATTAAATTAATTGCTCCTTCATCTCCAGATTTCATCTCTCTTAAAAACAGAAACAACACTCTGTGTGTTTGGTCTGACCTGTCAATGGTGCTCTCTTAATTGGACTAAAAGCTGGTTTTTGTTTCTTAGGAATATTGACTACTTTATTTCTGTCAAATGCTTGAAGCAATTTCAGTGGCTGTGGGAGATGGAAGTGTAAAGGTGCCAAAAAGTTGGTAAAGCAATATTTGGCTTTAGCAAGCCAAGGTGACAAGGTCTAATTTTCTGCTAAAAATCAAAAAGCAGTTAGAGTTTTAGCTTTGAGTGGGACTGGACATTGACAGTCAGAGTTCCTGGGCTCTGCTGCTCTTATTGAAATTATTCCGTCTTCCGAACCCTGGAGATGACTTGAGTCTTATACAGGTTCTTGAGCTGGCAAATGAGGGAATGACACATGGGAGAGTTTTCTGAGAGCAGCCCGTATGACTCAGGGGTGGCCTCTGTAGTCATACCGCATGTGAAAACAAAGCAAGCTATACTTAGTGCAGGCTGAGGACAGCTCTAGGAAGGATCTGTAGGTTGCTATGCTGGCAGGACTGAGATCCAAGGTTGTAATACACGGCCCTGACAAAAGGAGGCTGTAGTCATCATTTCAACTTGTAGGTCAGAATAGCAGCAAAGGGTTGGCTTCTATCTTATTGGAAATATTTCACTTTCTCAATTGCTTTGCAGACTACCAGGTTAGAAACAAAATCTTTAAGTGGTTTTCCCATCTTTGTCCTGTCAGAGTATTGCACTTGCTGTCCGGCTAACTGTACCCTCTTGAATAAGCTTTGCCCCTGCAGTATGACAAGCAAGACAAGTAACCAAAAGGTGCCTGCTTGATGTTCCTTTCTGGAAAGGGCCAGTAGTTGAGCATGGAAATGTGACCAGCTTCTCACTTCCAGCCCTGAGTGATGTATCGGTTTTGAAATTATGTGTACACACAGACAGAAAAGGCTCCTGGGCTTCCCACAGAGAGTTAAGTCATTCAGGGCATGTGGCTATTCCAGTCCTGCTCAGAGACCCTCTCAGACCCTAGTCATCACAGAAATTCCTCACATGTGCCCAGACCTGACAGAGCTCTTCCTCACTTCATTATTTTCCATCTTTGAAAGCACAGCACTGCAACTCCTACAAGAACCTTGCGCCAGGACAAGTAGAATAGAAAAACTAACATTAAAATCGAGGGATTCCATTTGTATGGAGAGAAAGAGCTTGCAGGACTCAGGGGGGGGATGTCAGACCTGATTAAATCTGTATGGTTTTTCGTTATCAATCCACGGAGTCACAGGCATGAATAGGGAAAAATTGTGCAACAGGTGGCGAGGCTTATCAGATAGTTGCTTATCACTAATTACCCCTGAGATGCCTTTATCCTCTTTTCACCAAATATCACTATTTTTGCAATAGCAGGCCAAAAGGTAATCAGTGATAACAACAGCCTGTCCTGTCACAAAGGCAGGGTCTGTTAGACTCATAATTTCTATGGTTGCAGTCACTGTCAGACCGTGGCAGACTCCCCCTCAGCCACCCCTTTGAGGGCACACTCATAAACCCCTTTCATGAAATCAACCACTGCGCACCCAGCATAAAGGGTTGGGTCGGTGTGGGGGAGGATGGGAAACAAACTTTATTTCAGTGACTATGGATATCAGAAATTTCAGCAACCCATGCTGTGAAGGCCATCTGCACGCTGTGCAATCTGTCCTCCCCACAGATTCAGAGCAGGTGTTTTTAATCAAGGTCTCCAGGTGCTTGTTTATGAAATACTTTGTTTCGAGGGACACATGCGCAGTCTGAGGAGGAGTGTGATATCTGTGCAGTCCTCTGGAATCCTGTACTCATTAGTAAGTAGTGATGATGTGCTTGTCAACACCTATAGGAAAGCCAATTTGTACTAAATTATTTAAACCCTGCTCAAACAATGATGATCTTATTTAAGTTGCAGGTGCTCAGCTTCAGGCCCAGGCTTGTGTAAGCTGTTTACTTGTCTTGTCTCAAAATGCATTTACTGAGAAAAAAAGAAAAAACGTGCATGTAAGAATGCACAAAACAGTGTCTTTCTTAAATTTTAGGGCCTTTTTCCATAAGAACACAAAAGCTGAACTAAGTCTTGTTAAGTTTTGCCAAGCACTGGGGCCTCCGAGATCCCATGTGTGTTCTACAGAGCTTTTGCACAATAGATAGTACCTACAGGTTGCAAATGAGCATGAGGGCTCTCTGCTGTGTTTGGGCTGTACTGTCCTGTGGTACAAAAATAGCTTCTGCTTAACAATCCAGTTTAAGCACAAGTTGCAACAGGGGAACAAAACCAGCAAGTAGGGAGAGGACAACTGGGATAACAATAAACCCAAATCCATTTCAGTTAGCTTTGTATCAGTCCAGCACACTGTCTATAAAGCAGTAACTGCTAGACATCAAGGGAGAAATAAAGCTTCAGGTGGAATTTAAAGGTGCGTAAGGAAGTGGCTTAGTGCCGTAAGGAATTAAGGAGACAAGGAGACAAAGCACAGAGAGGTGCAGGGTAGATGTGGATGAACAGGCAGGGAAAGCTGGTAGTGCTAGTAGAGTGAAGATGACAACGCGGCAAGAACTGAACAGCCAGGTAGGTGCAGTTCAGTTGTGAAAGGATTTAAAGGGAGGGATAAAAGGTGGGGGTTTTTTTTTGTCATTTTAGAAGGGGATAGGTAGCAGAAGGCCATGAATAGTATAAATTGCAGCATTGAAATACCTAGCAAAGAGGATGATTTGGGCAATTCTTTGATCAGACCAGGTGGTGAACAGTTGCAATGGCTGAGGGTTAAGATGCAGGGGGTGAAATACCCAGGTGAAAGCTTTTGTATTCAGGATACATTCTGGAGATGTTGAAAGAGGAAAATATTTGAATATAAGCCAAGTGTTGGAAGCATCAAAATGCCTCAGAACCCCCCCCCGAATCAAAATCCATAACCATGGACCCAAGGAACTGCGTGTTTGATAAGACTCTTATCAACAGGGAGAAACAGTAAAAAAAGAGTGTGGGTTATGGAGAAGAGCTCAGCTGAGATCTTAACCGTGTATAGCTTAAACTCAAGCCTATACAAGTGAGAGAGAGAACAAAGGATGGAGTTGGATGGAGGCAATTTCATGTGTCATCATCCTAAAGACAGTTTGAGAGTGAATAAAAGTTCTGTGTTTAGGGAGGCCTCATACTGTGGGTCTTGGTGCATAGGTCAGCTCTTAGCTGTTATGGTAATGCAAACACATAATAATCATAAAGGAAGGGTTCAACGACAGCACAGTGTAAAGCCCAAAGAAAGAGAAGGGGGAAAAAGCGGAAGGATCATCTGAATAAGGTTCTAAATAGCCAAGTAAAGAAACGTAATGAAACACAATGCCCAGTGCAACATGGAATTTAAACAGGGTGTTGCTGAACAGAAGAACTGAACAGTTTATGAGGATGTGGATAGAGGAGGAGATTTGGGACTTAGCCAAGTGAACGAGGTTGGAAACTTATCTGAGAGCTGCATTAGTCAAAAGAAGAGGCTAAAAGTCAAACTAGAGACAGCTGTGAATAGTATTAGTGAGAAGGATTCTAGGGGGTTTTTTGGTGTTGCAAAAGGCATGCCTCCTCATTTGAGGGGAGAAAGAAAATGCGAAAGTTGTCAACTATGGGTTGTTTAAAGACAGGGAGAACTATGGCATGTTTAAAACAATGCTGTGGCTTTCTCTGTCTTCTTTCATCCCATTAGCGTAGGACAGGAATATTTTGCCAAGTGCAAAGTTCACAGGTATGTAATTTTGCTTGTATACTGTAATTCTTACAAGGAACTTCAATCAACTTCAGCTGTGTTACAATGTAGCATATCTCAGTCTTCCTGTTCCTGAACTTTTACCTTAGTATGAAAAGTATGTATTTTCTCTCTTTTTTTTAATCCCTCAGATCCATCATTGTCCTTTGTGGATGTCTCACTTTTGTAATAAGTTTGCCTCTTATGGCTGGTTTATACCCTGATCCCCAAGCTTTTCTATGCTGGCTTATTTATTTTTGTGTACAGTTTGATTATACCCCTCTGCTACCATAGCTATTTTAGAAACATCTTCAGTTTTACGTTACCTCCTTAAGTAATTCATAAGGAAGATACTGAGTCTTTCAAGTAGCTCCAAAGAACCAAACCAAGCCAGCCAGTTCACTGACCTGAAACTATTCTCCCAAATCCCAGCTACAGCTGATTGCTTAATCTATCCTCTGTACTGGAAGCTTCCCTAAGAATATTGGCCAGGGGACAAATCTGATGTTTTTCTGCATTTCTGTCATTATTTCCAGGGTCTTGCTGGAAACACTTTGTAAATTATGTAATCACACCTTAAAGTTCAAAAATTCCACGTACACAGTTCCATGAAAACACTGCTGTGTGAAGAAATACTGGGGTTTTTTTCCAGTCTCTTTTGCAGAAGTTGCGTTGTAAGTTTCATTATGTTGTGACAAGGCATGTAAATACAGTGCTCAGACATAAACATCATGACAGACTTTGCAACAAATGTATTAATTTTGATTTATTTATATCATCTTGTTCATTTTGCTTTATTCATCATGCTACTATGTTTTTTGTTCTTTTTATGCCATCACAGAACAGATAAACTCCACCTTTCAGTGATGTGGGAAAGGCAATGACTGACTGCTTACTGAAACAAACAGTAACAGTGGAGTTGGTCTTCTTGGAATAAAGAATTAGATCATATATTTTACGTGAAAGATTAACAAAATCAATCGGAATGTCGGTCCTTGCTTTACTTCTAAGTGTCTCCCTAAGTGTAGTACAGCATAAAGCACAGATAACATTATTCTAGCTCTGTGATTAGAAACAGTTTTCACCAAGACTACTTTTGATTTTAACAGTTGAAATCTGTTTTTATTTATCATATATAAAAGCTCATTTCTGTAATGGAGGCTGTTTTAAAAGATGAAGCTATGCATACTTAAATCAAGAAAGATAAATAATTTGATTATCATTTATAGTACTATCAACAGTTTGATTATTTAATCAAAACAAGCTATTTAGTAATTATAGGAAATATAGCAAGGGTCACATGTACAGTAAATGCTTAGCTAAAAAGAAGGAACGCTATTGAGACAGTTTCCTTGCTAATCAGAAGCATGGCAAATTTTCAGGCTCAGGAAGTTCATTTAGGTTGCCACAAGGCAACACTATATAGATATATTGTTCAGTTTACTTTTTTTCAACAAGAAATAACAGAATCTTCAGTCAAACTATGGCAGAATAAGAGGATGAGAGAAAATGACTGTACAAATCCCTGCAACCAGAAATCTATTTATGAATTTAGAATTTATGAATTTAGAATTTAAGAATATTTTTTCTAAGACTTCTATGTGACTACCCATTTGAAAAGTAATGTAAAGTGTTTGGAGATGTATCGTTTGAGCTGCTGACATAATTAATGATTTCATTAAGAGCATGAAAGGAGGCTCTTGTATTTCTCTCATGTTAGTAAGCCAAGTTCATGTCCGAACTCTAATAACCGAAGTTGCTTTTGCCGATCTAGACTGTTGGTCCTCTTGTTGCAAAACAAAAATCTGAAAGCCAAATATTATACTGGGCTGTGATACTTCCCAACATGTCAGGAGTGTGACATGTTTTAAATATGAGCAGCTACTATGGATTACAGGCTGGCAGAAAACTTACTAACATTTCACGTAACAATGCAAATGGGAAGAAGGTAAACAGAATAATGTGCTTCCAGAAGTTCAAAGGAAACCAATTTAAAAATTACCACTTATCCGTCCCAGTTTTCATATAAGATCTTGGCTTAGGTAGTCTGCACTCCAGAAGTAATGTTGATCCTTGAAAATTTATGGCAATCCTAAGAAAACTGCAGTAGGATTTGTTAGGAATAAGTTATGAATTTGGGACAGTGCCCTTTTAGTTATGCCCTGACTGACTTTTCATCTCAAGAGAGTTGGGCTAACATCCTGAATAAGTTGACATGAGTTTGGTTTCTTCATCTTGATACCTAATGAATAATAAAGATACAGCTGCTACAAAATCCATACTTTGAAGTAGTCCAGAGAAGTGGAACAGAAAGTGTGCTGAAAGCCAGATTTGTGCGCTAGACCTATGAGAAAACAAAGCACGTAGGAAGTACAAATAGCCAAACTGACTTCACAGAGACTACCCAAGTGCTTAAGTTAAGGAAAGGCTGCTGAGCTTTTCTGGTTCAGAACCAAGCACAATAGGGGCTAAAATACTAAGAGGGCTGGAACCTATGTCAGGATTGAGAGGCATTGCAGGACTACATGGAAAACTTCTAGTGCATGCCTGGTCTCAGACAGTATTAGCCTCTTCAACAAACATTAACGTCACACGATGCCCTGCTCAGTCTATACCATATATTTGTTAATTTTATAAAAAAGCCAACTCTTTGATGATGTTACAGTTATGAAATCAGTGATACAAACTGGCCTAAGCATGCGCCTAGCGTTAAGCCTGCAGGTAGTCCTTTTTGAATCAGCACTCACATGTTAAAATATACAGACATATCAAAAGTAAGGAAACTGTCAAACTATGTGGAGATTAAGGGGGAAAATGACCCCATATCATATGTTGAGAAGTCTTTTGCTGATTCATGTTAACATGTATCATAGCTTCATCTCTTCATCAGTTTGAGGATATTACATTGCAATGAAAATGAAAGGAAAAGGTCATAGTTCTCTGTTTATGTGTATTATTTCATAGGACCTACATTTATACAGTCCTTGATATCTAAAGGTTTCAGAGAGGATAAGAATAACCATATTAGGTCAGAATCAAGGTGCAGCTAGCCCATTGGATTGCCTGTGGCAGAGGCCAGCAGCAGACACAGAGGCTAATATCAAGTGAATCATCTCCAGTTAAATTCTCCCGTCTCTCAGTAATCACTGATTTAGAGGATGCATTTGTACCATCATCTTGAATAGCCACCAATAGACTTATTCTTCCCGAGTTTTACTAAAACCTTTTCTGACCTCGGTTACAGTGCTGGCCTCCACAACATCCTGTGGTGGACTTCCACAGTTTAATTATTATGTTGTGCGAAAAAGTACTTCCTTTTGTTTGTTTTTAATGCGGAGGGAACTGAATTCTCCCTAACTTTTTATGTTATGAGAAATAGTGAACAGTCATTTTCTGCTCATCTTCTCTTTGCCATTCATAATTTTATAGACCTTATTATATTTCTCCTCTGTCATCTCTTTTTCCAGCAGGGAAGTTGTAGTCCATTTCATTTCTCTTTCTGTGCAAGCCTTTCCTTAATTCAAGTTGTTTTTCTCAGAATAGTTATGCTCTGTATCTTTTCCACTTCTACTGTATCATTATCAACAAAGGACAATCAGAATTATGAAATTATTCAAAAGTGTGCAAACACACCATGTAAGAATATGCAGAATTCAGGTTGCTTTTCCCTCACACATTTATAGTATTTCATTTCCACAGTAATGGCCAGTTACATATGCAGCTTTAGTGTTTCTTGTCCTGAATGGTTTCTGCGTATTCTCTCCTACTGGAGTATTTATAAAGAAAATATCAAATTGCTTTTCCCCTCTAAGCAACCCAAAGAGATGACATATACAGTTTTTTTTTTTTTATTTGCCTGTTAGATTCAAATAAGAGAAGGGAAAAAAAGAGGAAGTATAAAATAAGTCTGCAAATTCTTTATGTAATTTTCAAAGCTCTTGAAGAACCATCATCAGGCATTACCTTTAGAAAATAACTTAGATTCCAAAATCCATATTTAGTTACCTTTCCTTGGAAGTCCTGTTCCTAAAAGTCTGTCTCCTAGCTTTTGCTTGGCTGTTTGGTTGCATGTGTATATGTGTGCTAGTATGCGTGTGTGTGTGTGTGTGAGCTCATTCACTTTGTGCTCGGGTTAATAAGATATGAGGTCATTCTTTCTTGAGAAAGGGTTTTGTGGTCTGGCTGGAGAAAAAAAGCCATGTTCAGCATTTTAAGCTGTCTCTTGCTGGGGAAAAGCTCAACTTTCTTGAGGAGCCCACTTATCACAGAGAGATCTGGGCATGGAATGAAGTGCTATACTTCAGGTTGCTCAGTCCAAATCCTCTGAATTTATGGAACCAATCTATAAAAAAGGAAAATGCGATTATTCATATATACCTATACATGTGTCTAGATAGGTTTGCTTTACATGTAACAGAAAAATATGTTTAATATGTATTTTACAAGTGTATAGTATACATATGCATATGTGTATATATGCCTATACTTGATATATACATTATATATGTATGTATATGTAGACCAACCTATTTGCAAACAGCAGTAAGTCTGGGGAGTAACAGGAAGCTCTTCTGTCTAGGGAGACCCTCTTTGAGGTAAACAACCGAGGTACAGTGTTTATGTTCATGCGAAACTCCACTTTTGAGAACCTGAGATAAAGTCACGTATTGCCCAACAGAGTTGTGCTTTGGTGCTGAGTTCCTTACAGTCCTGGACTAAATTCATTCTCTCTCCTGTCTCTTTTTAGTTATATTTTCCCTCATTTAGGGTTTTATTTTATTCCTAGCTTCTGTCTCGTTAGGGTGGATACCAGTTACAACATTTACTTGAGTTGTCCCATGAAATTTGTAGCATTATTTGGTAGCATTACTCATGTCAGTAGGAACCTTTACATGTATCCACATGCAAAAGTTACAGCTTTGGTTGTGATTTTTAGCCATGTGAGTGCAAGACTTTACTTTGAACATATGGGAAACGTGTGAGTTGAGAGTGCAGATATACATAAACGAGATTTGCTCAGACTAAAATTAAGCTAAAGAACAAATTGCCTTCTGGTAGAAAGTGGGCACAGGGTGTTTCATCCGAAAGTGAATTGGTTTGGGAAAGTTTTAAGCAACTGAAAATCCAAGATTAAAAGTGTGTATAGAAGGAGAGGACTCAGGACTGATCTGGTTAGTGAGAAAGGGTTGGCAAGGGGTTATGAAACCTCATGTCTGGGACTGCATCTTGTGGTAGGGAAACGTTTACCACACCAACCAATGTGTACTGGAGGGAGCTGAAAGTCCTTTTGCCTTCCGTCCTTTCTCTCAGTAAATCCACTTTAAAAGAACTTCAGCTTTTACTATCCAAAATGCTAAACGGTACTTCTGTAAACTGCACGTCTGCACCTAGAAAGCATGCGTTGTGAGGTTTTCTGGTTTCTCCCAGTACACCACACACCTAGCAGTATACAGTACTGGGGAGCGAGAAGATTAACAGGTGTGACTATAACGTATTATTAAATAATAAAATCCTAAAACAAAACTGCCACTTAATGGATAGGTATACTGACAGGAAAAAGAAAGATTTTTTACCATCATCAACAGGTTCTGACTACGTGCCTCTTTCCATTTACTCTGACTTCAGAGTTGCGCTGCAATTGCAGTAGGCTCCCTTTTCAGTTGACACATCCAAAGAGGAACACCTCATATAACCGCACGCTGAGTCAGTACTAATGTTTAATGGGAAAATAGTAGTTGTCGCCCTTTAGGTATTAAAACAATAGCTGAAGTATTAATCATTCTACATTTAATGCAGAGATGAACAAGCCTTTTCCCTAAAGTTAAATATATTTGTTTGAGCATTATTTCCATGTCATAACTGATTCAGTTCTCCTGCTATGGTCTGACTGCTAAATGGAAAGAATTAATTTAAAATTATAAAAATGACTGTTTCGTTATGTTGTGAAACTGTGATTAATGTGTATTTTAACAAATTGTTTCTTTGGTTTTGGATTTGGTGGGTTTGGGGTTTCTTTTATTTTGTTGTACACAATTCTATAAGAATTACATTATATATTCTATTCTCGAAGAATAATTTATCCTCTAGGAACAGCTACACCTTACAATGATTTTTGCTGTTTCCAGAACACCTTTCTTCCAGAAACTTTCAAAATACTGTATAGACTTAAAATATAACATGTAAATGTTAACATGAGTTTGATTTAAAGCCCAAGGAATGACTTCCATTAGCTTTGATGGCTCTGTCTCAGATACTATAACTTTACTAATTGTTAAAATAAGATGGAATAGAAAAGCATTTCAACACTGCATGGCAGTACTCGGCAATATTTCAAGAAAATACACACAGAAAAATAATATTTATATATTTTAATAAATATATATATATAAATTTAATATATATATATATAAAACACCCAGCAAAAGCTGCGGTGCTGCGGTGCAATTAAAATGCTATATTTTAAGAGAAGTTTGAGTGGGACATGAACATTTTCTTCTCCCAGTCTACATATAAGTGCTCTAGAATTTTATATAGCAAAAGAGCTTACCTCTACATTGTCAAATCTTTGTGCAACCTTTGTTTGGCATATACTATCTTAAAGAGTGGTTCAGGAAGGTTATATTAACACAGTCCCTTGGGAAAAAAGTTTGGAACATTACCTTTAAATAATTAATATGTAAGCATTGCTAGGAAATGAGTAAACAGTAATCCCAGAGGTAATCCTAATAGCCTCAGCCGCAATGGGAATTGTTAGTTTCCATATTCTTATTTGCAGAATTCTTCCCTTTTGTTAGATAGACGGAGGAAGTTTAGAAGGCCTTGCAAGATTTGTTTGAATCTGTGCCTATACAGCATGCTAAGTTTGAGATTTTTATTAAAAAAATGGGTCTAGAGATGACATGGAAACCATAGGAAGAGAGTTTTCCCCTCCCCTGCCAAAGCAGGCCACTGTTACTTCTGCCTTGTTGGAATGCTTTATGTTCAACCCCTGCTGAACAACTGCAAAATCTTACTGCCGGCTATCATCATATCTAGAAATCTTAACTAAGCCAGATGTAGCACTCAATTACTATAACTTCTGTTATAACAACTCCATAGCTGACTCTGCACTTGGAAACATACAGTTGAAGTCCTGGAGCTCCCGAATTTTGAAGACAGTACCAGATAAGCAGTGTGTGCCAGAGTGCTGGGTCTGGGAGCACTCTAAGCACAACCACAGTGTTTGTTTGGATGTTGGGAAGACAAAGGCTAGAAAACTGCACGTGGGCTGAAGGTGGATGTGAGTCCCCAGGGCTGTGCTAGGATGCTCAGCTACATGGCTAGTTGAGCTAAAAGCAGCAGTTCTGCCTAGTTCAGACCAGACGAGATTTCAACCCTGCTTCCCATTTTCTTAAGCGTAGGCATTGTGCCTAGTTCACGATGCCTTGAGGGTTTGCCATTGCCTCCACCTTCCATCAGTGATGTGACCGCCTCACAGTTCACTGCTTTCTAGTAACCTTGTGCTCCCCTGTTCCTCCCCATCACTCTCTGTTGCTGGTCTGGGATCTACCTTTAAGCACAAAAATGTAAACCAATGAAGGGAACTACGACCACATACGTGACCTAAGGAGATAAGCTGTATTTGCTGTATTTCCTTAATCCATCTTCCTTTTTCTTCTCTTTCTTTCTTTCTTTCTTTCTTCCTTTCTTCCTTCCTTCCTTCCTTCCTTTCTTTCTTTCTTTCTTTTTTTTTCTTTTTCTTTTTCTTTTTCTTTTTCTTTTTCTTTTTCTTTTTCTTTTTCTTTTTCTTTTTCTTTTTCTTTTTCTTTTTCTTTTTCTTTTTCTTTTTTTCTTTTTCTTTTTCTTTTTCTTTTTTTCTTTTTCTTTTTCTTTTTCTTTTTTTCTTTTTCTTTTTCTTTTTCTTTTTCTTTTTCTTTTTCTTTTTCTTTTTCTTTTTCTTTTTCTTTTTCTTTTTCTTTTTCTTTTTCTTTTTCTCTTTTTCTTTTTCTTTTTTTCTTTTTCTTTTTCTTTTTCTTTTTCTTTTTCTTTTTCTTTTTCTTTTTCTTTTTCTTTTTCTTTTTCTTTTTCTTTTTCTTTTTCTTTTTCTTTTTCTTTTTCTTTTTCTCTTTTTCTTTTTCTTTTTTTCTTTTTCTTTTTCTTTTTCTTTTTCTTTTTCTTTTTCTTTTTCTTTTTCTTTTTCTTTTTCTTTTTCTTTTTCTTTTTCTTTTTCTTTTTCTTTTTCTTTTTCTTTTTCTTTTTCTTTTTCTTTTTCTTTTTCTTTTTCTTTCTTTCATTCTTTTCTTTCTTTCTTTCTTTGTTTCTTTCTCTCTTTCTCTCTCTCTTTCTCTTTTTTTTTGTTTTGTCTTGTTTTGTTTTGTTTTTTTGATTAGCATTTGGTGCATTAGGTCCAAGTTCATTTGTTGTATTAGGTTCAACATGCCACCTCCTCAGGGTGACTAGGAGCTAACTTGTTTTACAGATTGAGGAAATATAAATGTTTTCCTGTCATTAAGTTCTGCAATACATAGGTTTACACAAGGCAATTGTAAATTTGTCATTTCTCTACCTTTGGAAGCCTTCAGATGGCAACTAAAATAAGGGCCTTCTATCACTGTGTATGTAATTTCACATTAGTTGCAGGCTTTTAATTAATAAACACAACAGGAAAAGCTCTACTCTAACACTCATTTATCGTTCTCCATTGATAAAATTTGACCTCCAGGCATAACAACATAAGCAATTTCTGATTGAGCATCATCAAACAGAAGCAGGTTATTCAGTTCATTTAAAAAAAGGTCATCCCCTGTGTGAACTGGTGATTTGAGGGAGATGTACAGCGAGTTCTATTTCTTTGAGTTAATTTTCCTTTGAAGTGATGTCTTCATCACATCTTTGTCCATAAGCCTCCCTCTTCCTTTCATCTCGGTAGCTCTTTTCTTTGTCAACTGCTCCCACACACCGGATCTCTCACCCCAGTGACTCGTTCTTCCTTCCTTGTTTCCTGATGTAGCTGCCACCATACCATGTCCCCAAACTGGCTTTTGTAACCTCTGCCTATTACACTGAGTCCCCTTGGCAGACTGGCAGAGCCGTTTTGTCTGTACCAGCCTAAGACACAGCCATTCATGGAGATGTAGGTGCAGCATGGAGGCAGACGCATCAGATCTCTGGGGGTTTTAGCTAGTTGCCAAAATAACTCTGGGCTCTGGAAAATACCATTAAAAAATGGTGATTTTCAACACTTCTATTACTTGTCCAAATCTGAATTTATTAACAGTACCAGTGAAAGGCATGACACTGGCCCTAAGGCAATCCCCACTTCTGCCAGATTTCAAAGACAAACAATAGAGGTGTTAACGTTATTAAAAAATTGATTACAATAATCTTATAATGGAAAGCATTAGGCAACGTACATACAGGGGCTGGTGCCAGCTCCCACTACAATAACAGTCTCCTCTGTCTCACCATGCCCAGGCACTATAGGATCAGATTCAGGGCAAAGTGTCAATTACACTCTGATTTTTCTTTCTCTTTCAGCTTTTATCATGTGCTCACTTTGGTTAACCAAGGGGTCTAAATCTTGGGGAGGAAAGTGGGGAGAAAGGGTTGTGGGGGACAGTTCCAGGTCAGCACCTCAGAAGAATGGGCACTAGTGGGGCATGTGGAATAGGACACCCTTGCAGAGAAAACAGCTTCGAAGACTGTGTAGGCTGCTTGGTGCTTCTCTTTGTGAATGTTTTCTCCTTTCTGCCTCATTAGGACAGGATGACTATCGTGTGCCATTGAAATGTCATTTATTTGTCTTGGTTTTGCTTTGTGACTGAATTTCCTTCTCCATTTATTTCAAAACCTGCCTGGTGTCTTGGAGTACTTCCTATCAGGTATAAGACTAGGATGCCCATCTGGCATGAATGGGGTTAAGAAAAGAGTTTAGGAAAAGCAATCCCACTGTACTTGAGCATCTCCACAATGAACAAAAAAGACTCCGAAGGACATATAGTGAATGACCAGGCTCTCTTCACAGTTTCGTTTGGGGACAAGTTTCATTGGAGACCTGAATTTAGCCGACTGTCTTTCAGTTTCTATTTATTAATCTCATCTAATTTAATGACAGGAAATGAGTAATGAAACTCAGCAGTGACAGGCTGCTTATGTAGGCCAAGTGATTTGCATCTGAACAGAAAGGGGCCCAAACCAATACTTTACCAAGAGATTCGTTCTGCTGATTGCTAATACACATTCAAACAGATAAAATATAAAAGCATTTATGACAACTTTAAAGCATTATTGGGACGCAATACTAGAAAGTGTTATCTCTTTAGAGTCTACCGTAGTGGGTTCTGATAGCCATATCCACTACCACCAGTGTCAATAGGATGCTGCATATAAGTTGGCCAGAACGAGTTTGCAGCAAGAGAGGCAGAGCTGAGTTAGCAATATTTACTACTTCTCATAAATTCCAAGTAAAACATGCACACCTGCTGCGGTAATGTCTAAAATGGTGATTTTAAGTTTGTTTCCATACTCCTTCATCTGTTGTATGTCATTTCTGAGCTACAATGAAGGGGGAAGGAGGAACAGAAGAAGCCAGATGAAGTGAGATATTTTTTTAATTTAAATGTGAAGGTATTGCCTGGAGGTATTTTCAGCTACAACCCGAGGTTTCGGAATAGAAGTTTAATTGATGTGATGTCATAAAATAAATAGAATAAATTTATGAATTGATGGTCTCTCAGTCTGGTTCTCAGTGGGTGGCAGGTATCTACATTACAAAGACCATCAAGACTGGCACCTCTCTTGGCAGTGTCAGCTAGGAACCTAAGCATTAATTTAGCATGGGGATTACCTGCTCTTCAAGGTGGTCTCTCCAGGTGATGGCTTCAGCACCATGTTTTATTCATGAGGGGAGGTCTGAGGGGTGGCATAGGAGGCAAAAAACACTATCAGTGCCTAACCAGAACCTGTGCATGCATCACTGAAAACTCTCTTCTCCAGTGGCGTCAGTCTGACATCTGTCACCAGCACTAAGTGAACTACTAAAATTTTAAGGAAGATATTTGTTTGTTTGCTTTTAATGTTAGGGTGTTTTTCAAGTGCTAAAGGGCCCCTTGTTAAGATAGTGACGGTGAGATCAGAAGGGTTCACTCTGCCATATTAAACATGATCCCCATGCTGGAGGACTGTGCTGTCTGCTGTTACTGTGGAATGAGTTAGTACTGGAGGGATGGAGGCCATCAGGGAGGGTAGCAAAGCAAAATATCGAAAGGGGCTTGGGGCCACAGAGGAGTGATACCAAGGAAATGAGCTGGTCTGAGAAGAAGGTGGACTGTCTAAGAAGAGAGCTGACAAGCAAGTTGCTGAAGTTACAGTTAATCCTTGACGGGGACAGGGCTTCATCTAGGACTATTGCCAGAACATAATCTGGAAATGTAAGCCATGCAGATGTCTAAAGACACAATTATACAGGTAATAGGGCTTATTGTCATTTTTGTAAGATGAAACTGTCTCTGTGTGGGTGGGGTCAGATGTTGTGAAAGCTGGAGTGCTGTAACCAAATCCAAACAAGCATTTGTCTTTGTGCTATTACATTATTACTCCAAATTAGGGTCTTCAATTCCAGCTGTTGTGAATGTAATAGCAGGAAAGTAGTGCTCTGCATCCCTATGAAGTATCTGCCAATATCCTCAATCCAGATGTACAGGGTGAGGTCCAAAGCTGATTTTTTTTGGTTTGGTTTTTTTTTTTTATTTTATTTGACAAGGAGTGAAATCTATACCTTCAAGGGGAGGAGAATTTTCCAGCAGTACTCCCCTGTCTGCTGGGTTTTAGGTTATGGAAATGCTGTGATAACAGATGGTGAGTGAGGGGAGGGAAACCATTTCCAACTAACACTTGGTGTCTTAATGAGGGTATGTTTGAAAATATCTACACATGCCATCTTCTCTATGCTGAAAAAATCTGACTTTCAAGCAACACGTAGCACAAGAATTTTATGTAGCTCTATTTCATTCAGGTTCTTTGCCCAGGCAAGTATGATTGTAGGGGAAAACTTTGTCTGCCCATGTTCATTCATGGATACCTGTGACTATATACATCATTATTGCAAAATATAAACTGTGTCCTAACAGAAATCTTGATCAAAAGAGGTGATGGAGACAAAGGATTTGTATGGTCTGGGACATTACTCACTGTTAAAAAAAAAAAAAAGTCTTATGAAAAGCCTCAGAATTAATACTTGACTGAAGAAACACAATTGTCATAATTATGCCAGGTCTGCACTATTATTTTACGCCTTCTCAATACAATGGGGAATTATAGGATTCCAGTGAATGCTGCCATGACCATTTCAGCACAGAAGTACATGCCAGTTGCTAGCTTCATTTATTTTTAGTATGATCACTGTTGCTCACACTTTGAACAAAAGAAAATTAGTAGGAGAGGGAGATAGTAAATCCCAAGTCTTAGTTGTACAGTTCTCACTTCCCTGCCTCCTTCCCATCCTCCCATTTCTTTATATGGTTAATTTGTGAAGAATCCTCTTGAAATGTCAATTATAACCTCTTTTAACATTTGCACAATTTAAATAAAATCTATCAAAGTTTATTAACAGGAAAAGAAAAACAGTATGTGATAGTCTTGTTGAACCATGCCATTGCTAAAGTTTTCGTGGCTAGGTCAATGGATACATGCTGAGTCTTGATTTGTGTTAAGGTATTTGTTTGCTTTCAGAAGAGTTTTTTTGGGTTGGTTTTTTTTTGGAGGAGGTGGAAATGGGGTGCCTCTGGCCATGGTTCACCTACATGAAAGTCTGGGAGATTTATTTTATTTATTCCTTTTCACCACACCTCTGAATTCTGCTTTTGTCTTCTCAAGTCTTAATCTTTGCATCAACTAATTGCTCTTGAAACTTTGCTTTGTGGCCACACTTAAGAATTAATGCATATTTCCTTTAATGTTTGGCATTTGCTAAAGTTATAAATGTGAATGCATTTGCATGTGTATATGAAGACAAATATATGAAGGAAACCATTTTATAAATAATATATTTAAAACGTAGTGAATTGAACTTCTCAGACTGAGAAAGGAATTAATACCTGTGCTGGAAGTCAGAATGAGGCTCATGCAATACCTGAGTCTCAGAAATAGGCTCAAGTGAGATTTAACAATATAAATATATATTAAAAATACAGAGCTATTTCCTTGCTTGCAATTAGTTGTACTGGGCTAATCAGAACTCTTTCTAAATTTTCTGGCAGGTTATATTCTATGCCAACACTTTGTAGAAAGATGTGATGAAAGAAATTATTTCATCTACAACACCATGGAAGGGTAAATGAGGACTCCTTCCCATGACCAGCCTTTACCGGTAAAACCATGCGTGATACTTAATTGACTGAGGAAAAATTAAGAAGGTGCCTACCTTCTTATTTGTGTTCTAGGCAGAAGCTCTGCTATCAAAATGGCATCTTGTTTTCACAGCAGGAAGTATCCCCTTTCCTTGGTGACTGATAAGGGCTTTATGTTTCATTTTGACACCCAGACGGTGCAATGCCTTAGTATGTGTACTGATTTTAAAAGGATAAAATACTGGTGCACTAGAGAAAAGAGCAGTCAGGATCTACAAATAGATAAACATAAACATTAAAACAGGTGAGACCTGAAGCTGTACAGATTTAAATCTCATCTGGACTTGAACTCTAGTCATGCATTAGCTTCCCCAGTCTTTCTCCCTCCTTCCTTTTTCCCTCCTCTCCCTTTCTTTTCCCCTCTCACTTTTCTTCCTTTTCCCTCTTTCTTGCTTCCCCCCCCTTCCTCCTTTACTTTTTGCCCCTTTTCTAACCCTTCATCCCTTTCCCCACCTTATTCTCCCTTTCCCCCAATTTCTCCTCTTTTTATCATTTATTATTTTCCTGTTTTCATCTCCTTTTTTCTTTGCCTTTTCACATTTTTTTTAAGTTCAGCATGACTTCAGACCAGTTCAGGACTCTCAAGTCCTCAGGAAAATGTGCCCAGTTCCCCCTTCCGCTAATAATGCTTTACTGCATTTACTGCAGAGCACGAAATACCAGAATTCAGAGGAAATGGACAGTGAATACTTCTCTCAAGGTGATGGCACCCACTCTGATTTATACGGACATATTAGCAAACTTGACAGAAGGAAGCATTTAACTCCCTGTCTCAGGGGAAGGGTGGAGCAGTCGTGTTTTACTTAGTTCAGAGCATGATCAAATGCAAAATTTAGTATGCTGGAAAAGTGTCCTGCTCAGTTTTCTTGGTTCCTAGAAAAGGTCTGCCACTGCTGAGCTTCAGCCTTTTCAGTGAGCATGGAGTGTTACTGAGAGGCATAAAAAAGAACTACTAGCAGGTATCTTCTGTGAAAAGGTGTTGCCTATTCTGAGTCTAGAAGATAAAGCAGAGAAATTTTTGTAAGCAAAAGCTTTCACTGCTGTTCATCTGTAGTGTTGAAAAAGTACCTAAGTACATGTGACCCAACTTATGGCAATGAGAGAGTCCAAAACACGGCATTCTGGAGCAGATCACCTTGAGTGCTATCGCACGGCATGTACAGGACAACCAGGTGATCAGGCCCAGTCAACATGGGTTTATGAAAGGCAGGTCCTGCTTGACTAACCTGATCTCCTTCTATGACAAGGTGACCCGCTTAGTGGATGAGGGAAAGGCTGTGGATGTTGTTTACCTGGACTTTAGTAAAGCCTTTGACACCATTTCCCACAGCATTCTCCTGGAGAAACTGGCTGCTCATGGCTCAGACGGGCATACGCTTTGCTGGGTAAAAAGCTGGCTGGATGGCCGGGCCCAAAGAGTGGTGGTGAATGGAGTTAAATCCAGTTGGCAGCCGGTCACAAGTGGTGTTCCCCAGGGTTCAGTATTGGGGCCAGTCCTGTTTAATATCTTTATCAATGATCTGGACAAGGGGATTGAGTGCGCCCTCAGTAAGTTTGCAGATGACACCGAGTTAGGTGGGAGTGTTGATCTGCTTGAGGGTAGGAAGGCTCTGCAGAGGGACCTGGACAGGCTGGATCGATGGGCTGAGGCCTGCTGTATGAGATTCAACAAGGATAAGTGCTGGGTCCTGCACTTGGGTCACAACAACCCCATGCAACGCTGCAGGCTTGGGGAAGAGTGGCTGGAAGCTGCCTGGTGGAAAAGCACCTGGGGGTGTTGGTCAACAGCTGGCTGAATATGAGCCAGCAGTGTGCCCAGGTAGCCAAGAAAGCCAATAGCATCCTGGCTTGTATCAGAAATAGTGTGGCCAGCAGGACTAGGGAAGTGATTGTCCCTCTGTACTTGGCACTGGTGAGGCCGCACTGTGAATACTGTGTTCAGTTTTGGGCCCCTCAATACAAGAAGGACATTGAGGTGCTGGAGCGTGTCCAGAGAAGAGCAATGAAGCTGGTGAAGGGTCTGGAGAACAAGACTTATGAGGAGCAGCTGAGGGAACTGGGGTTGTTTAGCCTGGGGAAAAGGAGGCTGAGGGGAGACCTTATCGCTCTCTACAACTACCTGAAAGGAGGTTGTAGTGAGGTGGGAGTCGGACTCTTCTCCCAAGTAACACGTCACAGGACAAGAGGAAATGGCCTCAAGTTGTGCCGGGGAGCTTTAGATTGGATATTAGTAAAGATTTCTTCACCGAAAGGGTTGTCAAGCACTGGAGCAGGCTGTCCAGGGAAGTGGTTGAGTCACCATCCCTGGAGGTATTTAAAAGATGTGTAGATGTGGTGCTTAGGGACATAGTTTAGAGGTGGACTAGGCAGTGCTAGGTTAACGGTTGGACTTGGTGATATAAAGGGTCTTTTCCAACCTAAATGATTCTATTCTATTAGAAAGTAAAGGCATTAGAAAGGATGTATATTTGATAGCCCCATGCACTGTTGGATAACCAGGAGCAGATATTGGGGGTGCTAAGGGAGCTGTCCACTACCCTTTAATGTCCTTCTGCATAAGATGCCCATTGTAAGCTATACAACGCAGAAATTAGTAATGACATTTTGCTGTCCACCACCTAAGGTTTGCATTCATTGTGAAAACTGTTTACTTTTAATAATAGTCAAGGGACATTAGTAAAATGTGTGTATGTCTCTGTGTGAGGGAAAGTGCTGAAAGTCATCTACAGCTGCCTTTCATTGTTCACATTTCAGAAGGTACTAGAAATTTCAATATGGATGTTACTATTAATTATAATTAAGTCTTAATGGATTTTTGCCATTCTTAAACAGCTTTATTAGTTGTCAGTTAACTAGTTTTATTGGTTTAATTCTCAAACATTTTAAAATAATATTTTTTCTTCATACACCATGTATTTTTTCCTAAGATGCCATGTGACCTCACTGATATAACTTAAAGAAGTGATGGAAGGATAAATCTTTGTCTTATAGCCTGCTACAACAATGGGAACAAGCATTGTTCACTTGTATACGTTCACATGTGTGTGCATAGACAAGTCCACATGCACTTTCACCCTCTTTGAAGGCTTTCTGCAAGGGTGTAGACAGGCATAGTGTTGCATTTGTGACTCTAGGGGTGTACAGAGCACCTTGTGAAATATTTATTTTCTACAGTTGAAAGAATCAGTAGGACCCATCAAATTAGAGATAGCAGTAATAAAGATAATGAAATCTGGTCCTTGCTAATCACACTAAAAACGTTTTGGAAAAAGAAGGGAAAGGGAACACCTAAGCAAAAACTGTGGCTGATTGTCCAAGTCAAGTTTATGTTTCTTCTAGTGGTTTTCCTTAGAAATTCTTGTTTAAATCCCTATGTAGAGGGCACATTAAGTAAAGGGATCATTTCTGTTCATACTGGATTTGAATATTTAATGGAACTTAAATGGATTATGTTGGCCCATTTCACAGGCATGCATTTCACCCAAGTTTCGTGGATCATTTTTGCTAAACTCAAATATAATTTGAAGGACATTTACCGGATTTCTAGAACCAGTGGGTATTATTTTGGCTCTGTGACATGAAAAATTATCATTACTGTGTTAAAGATATACAGTCATATTTGGCTTTCAGATACATAAGGGCTAATTCAAAATAACTTTTAAAAGTATGGGTATTGCTTTATTTAACTGAGAAGAGACTTTTTGCTCCTGTCAAGCTCATTTGCTCCTGACAATGGCAGTGTGCCATGGTCATGGCAGAGACATGAGTGCGGTCATTTTAAAGTCCAGAAGCTGGGGTCAAAACAAGTCTTATTTTGCAAAGAGGGATTTGGGTCAGTATTGCTTCCATGTGAAGGCTCCAGTCATGTTTCCATTGCAGTTTCACTAGCTGAGATGTACCATCTACTATGATAGACACTTTCCCAGGGATAAAATGTGTTTACATTTGTGGTTACTTTGAAAGCACTATGAAGCCTTTTTATTTAATTAAATTAACATTTATTCTCTTTAGTGAAACATAATGTGCATTCTCCCTTTATATTCATTCTTTACTTTAGGCAATTTGGATAACATTGTTAGATTGTTCGAAAAGATTAACTTCACATAGGATTGTGCTAGCTTTGTGAAATGTATTCTTTCATATCTTTTCAACTCTTGAGTTGGTTTGGTAGAGAATGAATAAAACATATCATCCTGTAGGCTAGAATACATCTAACTGCCATATATCATATTTCAAGGGAACTCAATCAAATAAGTTATTTCCTTATGCATTAAATATGTTGCTTAATCTTTTAATTCCTTAAAACAAAAGAAGTATCCTAACTGTACAGTGTGGTATAAATAAACAAAGTGAAAAACTTATTTTTGTTTCATACCCCCTATCTTTTTATTTTTCCCCTATGAGAATGTGTTGATAAAGTAATAATAAGTGCTCAGACTTCATCAATCTGGTAAACGGTGAACTCAAAAGACTGGAGGGAAAAAAAAAAGGCTTAATGGATACTTTCATTAGGCAGAGTTCAGAACTGTCCTGATTTATTGCAGGTTTGTTATCCTTTTTGTATTTTATGTTTTCCACTTCCCACCATATAAAAAATAGGCTAGCAATATGGGTTTGCTGTCACTGTTTCACTTAATCTCAGTCAGAGCAGATGGAGTTGCCCATTTCCTTGAATGAAGAAACCGACGTTAATGTATGCTTCACACTATGCTTCATTAAGCATACCTCTGTGCAGTATCAAGGAAGAAACCAACTGCAGGAACTGAAACTTACAGCACCTGTTTTTTCTTTTTCCTGTAGTAAATGGTTTAGCAAGCTAAGTAACTGAGATACAGAACTGAGTAACAGTGTCTACGGATATTTCCTAGGGATTGATAACTGGGAGAACACAACTAACGCTGTGGCCAGGCATTAGAGCACCCTTTAAAATAAAGGCTTGAAAACTGTTTTTATTCTCCAGCTTTCTCAGTGCTCAGGTGGCTGTACTGTAATACAGATTGAAGGGTTAGGATGTTTTGAAGTAATCCAGTTCCCCTTTAAATTTGCCACTGTGAAAGCAGGCTTCAAAAATCTCTTGCCAGTTTTTAAACATCGTGGTGGCTATTTCTTAAGACATGGCTGAAGTCATTGCTATTCTGAATGAGCGCAGGACAGTGGTATGGGAAATTTCATAACAGACGCAGCTTCACTTTGGTATGTGTAATAAATGGGATTTCTAGATAATACATTCCCTGTAGTGTTAGGTAAGTCCTGCTCGGAATTGGATGAATACACTCCCAAGGATTTGGTGTGCTTCCCAGACTTTCTGCTCTTCTTCCTCCTCAGACACTGCCACTGCCTCTTGTCAGCATGTCCATCAAAAAAAAAAAATCTCTCCACCTCTCTTCACCTGTATGTTCACCATTTGTTGCTACCTCACCTTTCTGCATGGCATTTGCAGGCAGATCAAAAGAAGGGATGTTTCCTCATGGTAGTGTTTAAGTTTGAGGAGAAAGAACAAATTTTAGGGCTTGGCCTGTTGGTTAATGAAGACGCTGTTAATTCTGAGCTGTAGCCATATTATTAAAGAGAAGCTGGTACTTTGCTGCAGACTTCCTTTCCACTCAGCTGGTAGGGCCAAATTCTGCTCCCATACTCCAACTAACTGTACGAACGAAACACAAAGCTTCCCTCCAAGGAGTCACAGGGAGAATATCTTTTATCCCAGAAGAGATTTCAGGAGAAACTCATACAGAACTAGCGGAGAATTATCTGACACTACTTTTTTTGTTGTTTATGGAAAATGTTGACCTGCTGAAGTTAATCTTTCTGTGAAACTACATCAGTGTGAGGAAATGTGAGTCAGGAAAAAATTCTCAGAAATTGAAAGAGCAAAAGAAAAAGAGATTGGAAGGATGAGACTCCTTGGACCACGTGGCTCCTACCAGAGACACATAATCCAGGCTCAAGAGCTTGATCTGAAGCCGGCAAAGCAGGGATCTGCTCCTGGATCTTGCAGTCTCCATGTGAAATTCATGATCACTGAGCAAAGGAGTTTGTTTTCAAAACATACTGGAGAAGGTCCCAGCTCTATCCTACTGAAACCTGGAACAAGAAAGGAAGCAAAGAAGAGAGGAAGGGAGGGAAGGAAGAGGGAAGACAGATTAGAAGTTTTCTACCCTATTTGCTTTCTGTTCAAGTATCTCTCAGTAAGGGTTTAAACTTGGGGACATAACATGTGTGACAGGTCTCTGTCCGAGGAAACTTTATTGAATCCCACTTCTCTCACCTTCCAAATCATCTTCTGAGATGAGGTCTCTTTTCTAGGAGTGAATGAAGCTGCACCTCAAACACAATGTATGTCAAGATAGACAAAAGTAAGGTAGAACATTTCTGTTGTGCACTTCCTTTCCATCTGAAATGTTTCTGGAGATGCCTTTGAGCAG
Source organism: Mycteria americana (assembly GCF_035582795.1). NCBI lineage: Eukaryota > Metazoa > Chordata > Aves > Ciconiiformes > Ciconiidae > Mycteria > Mycteria americana. Next base: position 82,077,647 of record NC_134365.1, read on the forward strand.
CTGTTTGCTAAACTTGATCTACTATAATTAACTCTTTCTCTTATTGAGCCTAAATGTTCTTTGTGCTGAAAAGAGCAAACTATTATGGAACTCACGCAGCAGCACTCTACTAAAACACTTTTAAAGACAAAACAGCTGACTTGCATTACTGGTATTCACCAAGGTTGTCCTCATGCTTGGTTTTGGTTTTTTTTTTCTATTTTCACCTTTCTCTGAAAGTGATCTCAAAACAAAAGAGCCAGGCTAAAGTTTTTCCAATCTCTGAAATGATGTACTGAACAGAAAGACTTTAATAACTTCAGCAGTGTTCCTCAAACAGAGAAAGTGGAGACATCAGGGCTTAGAGAATATTTGCTAAACTCCCGCTATTTGTTTTATTTTTTATCTTTGTTTTGTTATCAAAAGTTACAAGCAATTCAGTACACTTTTCTCATGCTGAAGGTCTGATTTTACTCTCATCTCTTCTGCTTTCCCCTCACATCCTTTACGACTCAGGTGTGAAAAGAAAAAAAAATAAGAGACTAACCAGTTGCCTAAGATGAGTTATAGTCCATGAATATTTCCTACAGGATTGTGAAATATGCTCACTTGCATATTGAAATCTGTGGGCACTAACTAGTTGCAAAGTGAAATTACAGTACATGGATACTTCGATATAGTCTGTGCTTCCAAAAGCTGGAAATGCACTGTTCAAAAAAAAAACTTTTGATGTTTAAAGAACTCCATTCTTTAGTATAATTTAATAACTGATACTAATACAATGCAGCTGGAAATACTTAGTTCTACTGTATAAATTGCTAATATTACCATGGAAGGAAGGAGAGGTAGAAAGTAAAGACCTAAAATGTCACTGAGGACTAAAATGTCACTGAGGATCAGTACTAAGTTGGAATGCAATTGTTAATTATTTTCGTATCTGGATGAATAAGAAGTGCTCATGCAAAAGTGACACAGACCATACTAAACTGCAGGCTTGCAAATGGCAGCTGTGAAGATGGCATACCAGAGAAATAGGAAACATTTTATACCTAGTCTGGCAAGAGACAGATTAAAATGTCTATACACTTAGTTGTAGTGTTTCCAGAAGAATCAGTCCCCAGAGGGATGCTACTTGAGTTTGCACATGTTGAAACTTATTGGATTATATTTTCAAAATACTCAAAGTTTCATGTTACGGCACTTCAGAAGATTTCACCCATAGCACATCAGTTTCCTGTAAATCAACTGTTTGTATGAATGTCTATGTAAAGTATTTGCATATATGCTATGATCAAGTACATGGGTAAATCTAAGGTTGGATCAGGGGAATAAGCAGTAGTAAGTGTGTCGATAATCCCAGCTGAGTAATTACAAAAATTTGTAAATTTGTGCACAAATTATGAAAATGAATTCTTAAAAAACTTTGAAACATACATTTTTTCTTCTATTTTGAGTATATAATACCCTAGCTATTATAAATACATGTGAAACTCAAGAGCAGAATAAAATAACACAGCTCTTTCAGGCTAGGCTATTTTTGGTTATTTTAAGAGGAATTTTACTTACATTGTTTTTAGTCTTTAATTAGTTTTATTTTGGGCCCTCACATAGCTAGAAGCAACAGTTGTGTGTTTCGCTGGGATGCTGGGAAATTCCCTCTTCCAAAAGATATAAAGTTCCCTTATCTAACCCTGGAGGGCTTTAATTTATCAAACTTTAAGATAATGAAATGTTTATATGTATATATATATGTATATGTAGGTACAAAAGCCTGCGACAGAACCTTGCCCAAGCTGAGCCTCCTGCAAGAATATCAGAATTTTTTGTGGTTTCCATCTCCTATATTAAGGAAGATGGATTAGTGTGTTGGGAGCAAATTATGTGGCTGAAATTAAATAAGTATATCCATTGCAACACCTTTCAAAATAGAGGAGAAAATTCTTCAGAATGTTTTCTGAAGAATTAAATAACGTTGGCATTTGAAAGGATCATAGAGGAGCTATAGAGAATAGGTTACAGATTGAAAGTAAAACAATAATAATCTAATTGCAAAAAAGGCAGAAGTCCTACTAAGTTGTGTGAACCAGTGTGTTACATCTCCTGCTCTGTTTGGCTCTGCATAGGCAGAGAAAGCCAATAGGACAGCAGCAAAAATGATTGGAGGTTTAGAAAAAATGTTGTGTAAAGAAAAATTGAATGAATTGTAGGTGAATAATCTACAGGAAAAAAAAGAGGCAGCTCATCTAGATGTATAAAAAGGCTGCTGCAAAGACAAAGGAAATAATTTATTTTCTTATGTCTGTGATGGATAGGAGTAAAAGTAATAGGCCAAACTGGAGGGAGGAGTGTTTAATCTGGATACTGGAAAAAATCTTTCTATGGTTACGAAGAGGTTGCTTGTAGAGGTTACAGTCTGTAAGAAGAGACACCTCAGTCAAAGGTAAGTTGGTTGGTCTTGTCTTGGGCAGCAGCATAGACTATATAACCCCCTGAGGCTTCTTCCAGGATTAGTTTTGTATGATTTTACTAATGTTCTGATGTGCAATCCCCTGACAATTTTTCTATGAAGTGCTCTATAGTGAGTTGGTCCTAGGTAGTGAAAGGGGCCCACGGGAAGGGAGTCACTCATTTATGACCTATTTTTAATATGCCAGATCTACGCAAATTTCCATGCACAGACCTATTGCATTTTCTTTACAGAAGATTCCATGTACTTGAAGACAGTATAGAACAGGTTTAACAAATGTGCTTGTTCAGAGCACAAAACCAGGAGGGGATGTCAGCTAAGATGCTGTCTTAATAACAAAACTTTGGCTAAAGTATAGTCAGGTAGTTTATAGCTATAATGCAGTGTTCCTGTGCATCTAACCATACATAAGTGCTTCCATTGGCTTCACTGATGCTCCCCTAAGCTTCAGCTGAGTTAAGCTTTGTGATATGACTGTCTATAAATACATCTCCATGCATACATGGTTTCATTAACACTCAGTAATTTGATAGTAACATGCTCTTTTTTCTTGCCTATGGGACATGAATATTGTCCCTACAGTTTGAGACATTGTCATACCTGCTTTTTGGCCTCAGTGAGACTCATGATTATGAGTTTCCCTGCTCTGGAATGACAAAAACATAAAGGAGAAATATTACCAGTTCATTTTATTTAATGGAAAACATCCGATAGTTTTCCTTTGGGTGACAGCATTGAAATGGCTAGTTTTGGCTAATAGGTTTCCAGGACTGAAAAATAAGGGTGTATAGCTTCAACTCTTGTACTATGGGAGCAAGGAGAGATACTAAAACCTCTTTCTTTCCTAATTTTTTAATGTGAGAATGTTCTCCTGGTATCATGCCTTAACAAATTCCCACATTATTTTCAGATCAAAAGTTACAAGCGTAGATCCCGACTGCAAAAAACTTACTGATTCACTGGTTCACTGAGAGTGCCCAGATCTGCATGCTAGAGTGTTTTAAATGCAGTCAGTAATAGGAAATGCATGACTGCTGGAGCGAGAAACTGTTCAGAGAGCCAGAGCGACTTGGTTTGTATCACACTTGCTAAATTCTCTGGAGATACAGGTGGCACGTAAAGGCCCTGTTCTTCTGCCTATAAGCACATACATTTCTTGCCTTCTTTGAAAGCTACACTGGGTTTATCTACGTGGTATTTTCCAGGCTGATGAGAGTCTGCTTGGGCCGCTCTGTAAGCCACCATGAAGCTTCCATTAGCTCAGCTGGGAGACAAGCGTTATTAGCTTTGGCACAGCAACGTTAGCTCCAGCTCAGCACTGACCACATTCTGGTCACTGACTGCTTCTGGTCTGGGCAGCTCAGAGAGCAAGTAGGCTGGGCTGGCAGTTGGTCAAGGCACATGCAATCCTGGCTCTTGTCTGCATACTAAATGTCATGTCGGCATTCCCACCATGTTAGACTAGGGCACTAGAAAAAAAAAAAAAGATTGCTCAAAGGCTTAAAGAAGTGGTTGACTATATCTAATGCTTGCTGTGAAAAGGCACAGAAGGTGAACGCATGGTTTCACAGTCTGAGTAATAGTTTACTGAGGTGTACCTAAAAGATAGGGTGGATTTGTGCAACTACAACTTACCCTTTAGATCTTGTCCTCCCTCACTTGAGAAGATTTCCTCAGAGGGGAAAAGATCTGAGTTCAGTACGAAAGCAATTGTTCATTGTGTGGTTTCTTTATTGTCTGTTGGCATGAATCAGAGCCAAGCTTCCTCAGGTTTGCTGGGCAACCAGCGACTATGCTATTGTGCTTTCACCAGTCAAGGAGGATTTTCATAACCCTTGGTGTGCTAGATATCTATGTGTGAAATCCGATTTTAATCTGTCTCTATAAACATACTAACATATCTCTAGCTAGCCCTTAGGGCATTAATGCCTGAGGTAATGTCTGGCTTTGATGCCCCTCCCCTCCATTGCTCCCTGCTTCCTCTATCATACAAAAGCTTCTTGGCTTAGCAATGAGTCTAGTCCCTTGTCCTCACGAGATTTTTTTATTCTCGAGAGACCTTCCATTTCTTTTTGCTTGTACGTAATGAACCCCACCAATGCACCTGCAGAAGGAGCAGCCATAAATTTTTCTGAGGTGACCTTGTGGTCCCATGGTGGAACCTCTACCAGAGAAGAAAGAGCCTTTGGGGTACATCATAAGATTCCAGTGTGCTAAGTACTAGTGCTCTGCCTAGACTACCCAATGACTAAAGCTGCTTTTGAAACATGTTTCATGTCCATAAAAGGGTTAATCAGCTCTCTGAAAATGGTAGAAATATGCTGATTGGCATTAAGGAGTCAGATGTTTGGCAAAGCTAATCGTAGTGAGAAAACGGAGCAAATTACCATCATAGGTCTAATATACCTCCAAAGTAGCACCTCTTGGTAAATAGCGGGTTTTGAAAAGCCAGCTCCGAGGACAGCAGTACAGTCGGTCTGATGCTACCAATCCTCTGCTGAATCTTGTGAAAAGTAAGAAACAACAAAGTTCCCTAGCCCTTCCACACATCTTATTCCAGCTGAAGTACATTCCTGTTCATTTTTTGTCTCTGGTTGACAAGAGGCAAGCATATAGACCGACAAATTCCACTTCCAGACGATGAAAAAAATGGATCTCTAAGTAATTCGGGTTATTTGGTACTATGTATTTCCTTTTTTGGCCAATACACAGGTGGTATAGCTTTGTTACATCACCCAAATTGCAAGCCTGGCTCTTTAATTACTGCTGTACCTGCACAAGCATCAGGCTCTGTAAATCTACAAGGTGGTGACTGATACTTGGGCACATTGTGCTAATTAAGCACTCGCTCTTCTTGTAGGGAGAGGTTAGATCGTTTCTAATGAATCTAGTTAGTCCTTCTGTTGTAATAAACAGTGCCCAGTCTTGCACATATATGTTGTAATACCTTATCATCACCCTTTCATTAATGTATGAAAATCACGGAATGTAGAAAGGTTTATCGGGCTTCTCTTGTGTAACTCAACACTGACGAGCAGAAGTGCATTTCATCACCATTCCTTAGGGAGGGCAGCAGAGAGGAGCTGCTATTGAGATAGTTGAATTTGGGCCATCTCTCCAGACGTAAAGTCTCCTCCGTTTTATATCAGGTAGACTATAAAAGTTTAACTCTTTCAATGAATAACTGAATGTTAGAAATGTAATCAACAAAGTGCAGCACATAAGAACCAAAAGTTAGATGTTGCTGCTTTTTACTGACCCACAATAAGAGGTCTCAAACTGCATTATGAGCCATGGAGGGGTTCAAATTTGCTTCAGGAGTAAAAATACAGTGAAGATCATTACTAGACATCTTTAGGTCCCCTGAGGTAGTGTTTCCTGCTTGACTAACATTAGGAAAGCTACAAGTTTGCATATGTGTATAATTGAAAGGGATGGCACTTGAAGAGTTACCATACACAAAGAAATAGCTTTTGCAGCTGATGAAGGATCTAGTCTCTTTCTCATTGAAGTCTGCAGAATTCCCCATTGATTTGAGTGGAAGCAGAATTTGGCCCCAACTACTGAAGCAAGACTGAGACATCTAAGAACCACAAGATCACTTGGTGTAAGACACTCTTTATTATAATAATTATTGTGTTGCTTAATGGCAACTGAATAGTATTGACTCTTACAAAATGTGTTTTTCTTTGGAAATGTTTATATTGTCATCCAGAAAGGGGTTTGTAACAAAGTTCTGTCCCACAACTGTTAGAATTTCTTAGACTTAACAGTACTTTATTGTGCAGCATCAGTGTATAAAACTAAGCGTAACTGTATGCATTATAAAACAACATACACATTGATTGCAAATATAATTGTACGATAGCAAAAGACATTTAATGTAGCCACTTTCATCACACCTTGCTCAAATAAGAAAAAAAAGGTAAAATAATATAAATTTCATCTATAAGCACACAGGATGTGTCACATAAATGAAGCAGATCTTCAGAGTGGAAATTCCTGAACCTGAACTCCTTAGCTACAGTCTACAATGGCTGTGTAAATAAAAAGAGCCCTGGACACCTCCATATTGGGTGGTGACCTGCGATATGAAGTGAGAGCAAAACTTCATATATATGAAACACAGTGTGAAGTTGGCCTAGGTGCAAATTAACCTGTTCCACTTTTCAAGCAATTAGTAGCAACTAGAAAGGTAGTTTTCATAGAAGGGACTTTTATGGAGCATGTGACCCTCCCTTGCTGGTGGTTTCATCAGACCATATATAGAAGTTCCACTGATTTGTGGAATTACTTACTGCAACTCATTAAAGAATTTAACAACTGCTGAGTGAGATAAACCAGTGAATCCCTGAGGCTGCAGGTGTTATGTAGGGAAAGTTGTTAAAATGTATCTTAACTAAATTTACAGAGATATCGTGGGCTTTCTTATGAACTCCAGTGGGATGTCCTTACTAAGGAATGGTAATGTGGATTGCTGAGTTCACAGCAGTCCTTTTCACTAAATCCTATACACTAGCTCTACTGAGAATAAAATATTATAGAAGTCTTAGGAAACTTTCTTTGCCCATAACATTTAAGCCGTGGGCATCCACATTGGTAAGTATGAAGTCTGGTGCAGTCTCCCTCCTCAGCCCATGATATTAGAACTGAGAAAAAGGGGAGTACCTTTGCTGTTTGAATTTGAGAGGCACATGAAAACTAAGATCTCAGGGGTGCAGGAGCTGCCTCCAGCTCTTTTGAAACTCACTTGAGGACTGGCAGGGGTATGTGTACCTGCTACTAGTGGCTGCTCCCTCTGAAATCAAGGACCTGCCAGGCAGGCAATGCCGCTAGACACCCTCCACTCTCTCTCAGGGAAAATAAGTTGGTTTTGAGGAAACGCAGTTTTCATTAAAAAAACCCAATAAATACAAATGTAGGTCTAACTGCACAATAGAAAATACATTAAAAATATTCATGTTTACCACTTTGCTTTCAAATAAGAATTAGAGTTAATTAATATTCAAGTTCTATGTGACTGAGAAGCAGGAAGACAGCATCCTCTGGGATGATTTTATTATCTGGCAGATACGTAAGATGCTACCTAACTTGTGGTGTGTTGAACACAAAGCAGAACCATAGCTCTTCCTTGCCTTATCCATGGTTAGGACTTGCAAGAAGGCATGTCTGAAAGAATTACACTGATGGTATAGCCAAATGTTGTGTGCGTCAACGTCATGTGTTGTCAAGCATGTTCTCTAAGCTGGGAATGGCAATGAGAAGCAAATCTTTTTCTCCAGTTTTATTCAAGTAATAAAGAGTCCAGGAGCTGGCAAATATTTTTCAAACCAGGAAGAATTTTGATGGAGGAAGCATGAAACTCTGGCAGGAGCAGATGGCATGGCATTACCAACTAACCTGCTTCCCAACATCATGGCAATGGAGGAGGGAGTATGGAGAAGCTTAGGGAAATTTGCCGGAGGGAGGGAGAAGAAGGAGAGAAAAGACTCTAGCGATGAGGCAGAGCCAGGTTACAGGGCCATGACAAAAAGGCAGAGGGAATCCCACCAGCACATACAGGATGTGTTGCAAAACCCTTTCTTGAGCAGAGCTACATCTACTGAGGACAATGTACCCAGGGGCTCTGACAGTAGGATAGAGGGTCTCCAAAGCACTCAGACTTCCAGTATTTGCTCAGCAGCAGGGGACTGGCAGATGTACAGGTACCTCTCACCACAGGGTTTAAAACATGATACCGACAGTGGGGGCTGGATTTTCTTGTAAAAAAGATATTGGATTTGGGGGGTGGGAAAATGCAGTATAAAAGGTGAGCCAGCTTGCTGCGGCTGAGAGGCATAGATTGTTGAGATGCATAGGCTCTGACTCTGAAGTAAGATGGCATCCTTAGGATACTTAGAATAATTTGGGGACCCTTCTGACATACACCAAATAGGAATTGTTTAAGGCTGCTGCAGAGCTGAGTGTGCTGAATGGCAAGATGCTCTCTTGATGAGCAGCCACTCATGGGCAGACCTGCCAGCATGTGACCACCAAGACCTCCATAATGATTACAGCAAAATGGACTGGCAATGCCCAGCTGCCACACCTCTGATCTTCATGAGCATATCTATCCATGTGCTAGATATTTAACCACAACCACTGGGACACAGTGAATGTCAGCTTGGCGGTAGCACCTTGAACAACCTAGTTGTGCTTTTGACATATGAGACAGTGGCCTTCTTGGAAAAGACCAGGGCAGCACAGTATTCAAGATGCTTGTACCCCTGTTTGACCTTCTGTGAAGCCTCTAACTTCTTTGGTGTGCTTTCTCAGTGCCAGTGTCCTGTTGCAGTATACTGAGGTAACAAGAGCACTATGAATGCTGAAGGACAGCACTGGATGGGACTTCTTATAAAGGGCTATGCAGTAGATCTAGCTGAAGACAAAGTAGACTACTAGGTATGAGTGCCAGAAGGTCTGTGTTCAGTGTATTGCCAAGACTTACAGGGCAGTAGGTACTCCAAAGGGCAACTCAGCTTTAATATAGTGTTGTCATGCCTGAAGCTCGCTGGGGGACAGAGGCCACCAGAGGCAGGTTGGAAACATTCACTAAGGCAGTTCTAGCAGAAGAGGCCAGACACAGCCACCATGTCTGGGCCAGAAATCAAAAACTATGCTGATAAATCAGATGGTTCAGAGAGGAGCCAGGAGAATGATGAACAGTAAATAGAAAGGATATCATATTGCTCAGTTTAAAAAAAATAATGATATGGAAAGACTTGTTAACAGGTTATACGCACCTACATGGAGAGAAGAAATTTACTAATTCAGAGAACATGCTCCTGAAGACAGCATTTTAATGTGATGAAGCTGAATATGAATGCAGTCTGGAAATTGAGTGTGAATTTTGGAAACAGTATATCAAAGACTTCTGTGGATGGGATTGTGTAAATCATCAGATAACAATCAGTCAAAAGTCCTTACAAAGAGAGAGAGAGATGGATATTGCTCTCTCATTCCTCATTTCACATGGCTATTTGAAATACCAATATTATAACATCTTTGTTCTTATCAGCCTCTGAAGTTCAATACAAAGAAGTGGAATCTGCTTGCTAAACTTGTCTAAAGATTTACGTTCTTATTAACTTCACATAAGCAGTGCCACTAACTGGAAGAGAATGCCTTTTCCAGATATGTTTCCTTCAACATACCCCCTGTAGGAAATTTAAGTCTCTACTCCAAAAAAATTTATAATTTATAGAAGAGGCTGATTGCTTTACAGTATGAAACTGAAAGCTACATTTCATTAAAACAAGTTGGCTGTTCTGGGAATGGGACTGTTACAGTTATAAATCATAAAAAGCCCTAGTAGCGTTGGTCTGCTCTAACAGCTGTTAGGTTTTACAGTGTTTACAGGTAACATTTGCCAGGGATTAAAACAGAGAGACTTTTATGATGCCACTATTTTCACTAATCTGATTGTTAACTTGAAAATTTTGTTTAGTTAGAACTATTCCAAAAGGCTTGCATTCTGTAACAGTGAAGGATTATGCCCCTAAATGACACATAATAGGCTTTTCCATCAGAGTAACATTTATTAATCTTAAGAATGGTCCAAGCAGAATCAAGATATATTCTGATGTTCCATATCTTATCCACAGACTAGTGAGATATGACATGAAACACATTGAAAAATTGTCTTGCTTCTTAGAAGAAGATCTGATCATATAATCGTATTCTTTATCAAGTGTTATGTTTGTCTGGAGAGCCCTGTTAACTTGAATGGCAAAGAAGTCCCTTTTTTTTTTCCCCACGGAGGCATATCAAGAACACTTGACCACCTGCGTAGATCTGATTGCAGGACTGGGATCTCAGTTCAGCTACTTGTATTTACATTTTTACTGAAATGAAGGTTCATTATTTCACATTCCAGAGTTTTCAAATTCCTGTCAAGTATATAACCATCTGATAGGTATATCAGTCTGTAATCACTTCAGACCAGTTACAAGACTTCCTCAGTTAAAGAAAAAAAAGCTTTGTAGACAGGGAAGAAAGAAATATTTTTACCATTCCTTTAAAACTTCTGAGGAATTATCATCTGGGACACAATCAGAAACAAACTCTAGTTTTCTTCTTGAGAATCTAAATTGGTTATGCTGACACATAAAATCAAGTGTTGTGACTGTTACCGTTTGTGTTGTACCATATGGAGAGGATTATATATTGTCTATTATATAGGATTCTATTATATGTTTCTGCTTTCCCGTATGTGCTTAAAGCAGAAGAAAGAACCACAGACTTTTCAGGTAGTTAACCTGTGCCAGTCAATCTGTTGATCTTTCAACCCATATATTTCTTGTTCCATAACAATAAGCATAATTACTGGAGTGAATTGTGGCTGGTATAGATGGTAGTTATTACACACTGAGTTTAATATCAAGAAAAAACCATACAGATGAAAAGTAATGCCAAAGTAATTCACCCTAAGAAATACACAAATAAATACTACACAATCTTTTCCCTTTGACCCAATTCCGATTCAGATTGCCTCCCTATGCGAGACTGTACTTGTCCCAAATAAACAAAATCCATGCCATATGCAATAAACACGTGGAAGAAAACCTACCTCAACTGAAGGAAACTAAGAGTATGCTGAAAGCTATTTCACTAAATAAATAATGTCTCAATTATGCCTATTAGCATCAAAGGAGAAAGCAAATTACTAGACAATTTTAAAACCACCTGACATTATTTTGTTGTCATTTTAGCAAGGAAAGCAAGCAACACCCTTACAAAAGACGTTTAGTATACAACTAAATACAAAGAAACAATTTAGAGTGGCTTTTAAAGACATCTGATATAGTGTATCAAAAAATTTTTGTTTGCAATGCAGTTTGGGTCTATTTCTATTGTTTTATAAGTAATAATCAAGCATAGTGGCTTTTCATCCATTGAGGGTCCTCTTTGGCTTTATCACAATAAGAATGATAAGACCTTTATAGGTGTAGATACATTCCCTGAAGACCAGTTTATTATGTGTTTCCACTAGTGTTAAGCAGGAGTATTTTAGCATCTATGCTTTCTAGAAAATACAGGCATTTAGTAGGCAACATTGCTAAATGACAAATTTAGCTCTCTTGACCTCTCTATTCTGTCCATATTCCTCCTACTTGTCTATCTCCCTGTCTTCTCTTTATCTTTTATTTTACCTCTGAGCTATACTCAAGATCCACTGGAATTTAAATGGGAAAAACACAGTACCTCTTCACAACAGCTGAGTGCATTCAAGCAAACTGAATGAGCCTTCCTTACCCCAAAAATATGGAACAAAGAAACTTGAAAATGGCCATGTGGTCAGGATTTCTAGCCAGGAGCTTTTGAAATGCTAGGCAAACAAATGCAATATCTAATGCCAGAGCTGGTGTTGCATCACAAGTCATTGGGAAGCTATTTAGGGCTTTTTTTCACTATTTGTTGTTAGAAGAATGGCATTTACTGTAGCATCTTCATGCATGCAAGCACACATAAACTCATCCTTTTTTTATTATCCTAATATTTCTATCATTCACTGTATGATTGAAAATTTCCTGGAAGGATAAATCTGGACTTAGGGAGGTGCCTTTTGTGGGTTCCAAAAATTTCTGTTTACATTTGGTTGATTTATAATTGTGGAACAGGCATTTTTCAGCCCACAGTTTGAATAGTATAGGAGGTTTGGGGTTTTTTTAGGGGGGGATTGGAAACATGTCAAAACCCTTCTGTGCTACTTTCAGTAGCACTAAATATGCCCTATTGTGATGTTTCACATCCCCATCTTAGCAGAGTCCAGACTCTGTGGCTACATGAAAAACGGCCCCTCCATTTGCTTCTGTGCATATGCACTGCGGAGTGCTGACAAGTATTCAGCAGTAGAGATGCCACTGAGTTTCCATCTTGCTGTGTGAGTGGAAGAGTGATGAGAGAAGTAGGCTAAGCTGGCACTTGGACTCGGAAACCTCTTAAGAGGTTAGTGGTGCTGCCTGCCTATCTCACCTCAACAAGCTGAGAGGCAAGAATGAGAATTTTACAGATGTATCTTCCGAGGAAAAACCTTTTTGCTGGGCTACATTGCCCAGAGTGAACAGAACAGCTGTTTGAAGGTGCTGAGAAGTATGGAATGGTCGAAACAGTCCCAGAAGAGGCAGGTTAGTAGGGAAAGTCCAGATGAGGTGTTCAGAAGCACATAATAAATTGTGAAGCCATGTAATAAATATTATTTAGTGCATGGTTCTGCAGTTTATCTTATGATTCTAAGCTTACCGAGAGGATAACGCCATCCATATATTTATGCATATGCTGTATATAATATTTACATAGACATATAAAATACTTCTGTAAATTGAACCCTGTTTATACATAAATAACCTGCTGTGTTTTGAAATACTCCTGAGTTTTTTGGTATTATTAGTATAAAGATAACAGCGGAATGAATAAATGTTCCTCAGCATTGGAATAGCTTCATCTTTGGCTGTTTACAACTTTTGCACACTTGTATAAACCAGCTAGTTTCAAGTTTAAAAGGAAATCGTATCAATGACTGAGAAAAATCAAAACAGATGCTCATTACATTTGTCTAAGATAAAATTAACTGAACCTGTCATATTTTGCGGGCAATTCTTCTAACATCTGCAGAACAAAGCAAATACACTTAATTCACTACAGCCTTCAGTTTATAGGTCAAATATGGCCTCTCAGGGCTATTGTGTTTATGTTTAAAAAGCTTAAAGTAAGTTTGAAAACAAAAAAGATGGAAATGTTTATTTTTGTGGCCTGAGATAATCATCCTTCCTGAGTTTCAGTTATTCTAATTTAAGGTTTACACTTGGATGGAATAACCAGACTCGGCACAAATAATTCATATGCAGCTGGATGGGGGAAAGGGAATTCATGCAGGGAATTAATGAATTCAACTGTTACCTCCTGAGACTGGAGACGAACCTCTGTCTTAAATAGATCTGTCTCTCAGAAGAAAGACATGCCTATGTGTCTCCAGTTCAGAGAAGGCATCTGTCTTCATTGCTGTACAGTTTGGCTTGATTGGAGAAATTGATATTTCTGCCATACAAGAGAAAGGTATGCTGGCAGATCCGTAACAATGCCCACTGTTAGTCTTCATGTCTCAAATTTTCTAAGCAATAGAATAGCTCAAATGTTTATCTCTTATGAGGTGTCTAACCACTCCCTCCCACCCCCATACCAAATTTGGGGTGGTATCCCTGTGGCTGAGTTCACACAGGGAACTTGAAAACACTGAGATGAAACAACAAAAGGTGAAACCTTGAATTCAGCAAGGCTTTCCATACAGCCTCCCATAGCAGGCTTGTTAGTAAACTGCAGCAGAAGGGACTGGAAATATAGACTACAAGGTGGGTGAAAATCTGCCGGGACTGTTATGCTCGAAGGGCAGCCGTGAGAGGTTTGAAGATCAACTGGTGGCTGGTTACTGGCACTGATATTGTTTCACATCTTCATCAACAACCAGGCTGACAGGATGGAGTGCGCCCACAGAAAGTCCATAGATGGCACCAAACTGGAGGAGTGGGTAACGTGCTGGAGGGGAGGGCTGCCACTCAGCACCATGTCAACAGGCTGGAGAAAATGGTGGACAGAAACCTCATGAAGCCCAACAAAAGCAAATGCAGACACTTGCACGTGGGACAGGATAACTCCATGCCTCAGTACAGTCTGGGACTCAATGGCTGGAAAGCTGCTCTGCAGAGAAGGTCTGGGATGTCCCAGTGGTGAGTAAGTCGAACCTGAGTCAGCAGCGTGTCCTTGTGATTATGAAGGCCAAACACAGCCAGGGCTGTATTAGTAAGAGTGCTGCCAGTGGTCCAACAGAAGCAATTTCTTCCTTCTGCCTAGCCCTTGTGAGGCTGCTCCTGCAGTACCGTGTCCTGTTATGGGCTTCACGTGCAAGACAGATGTTGGCATACTGCAGTGAGTCCATGGAGCACATGGTGTATGAGAGGGGCTCTGAGAGCTGCAATTGTTCACCTTGGAGAAGAAAAGGCTAAGTGGAGGATGGGAGGGAATCTTGTTGTCTTTAATTACCCAAAGGAGGATTATAGAGAAAACACAACTAGGCTCTTCTCAAATTTGCAAAGTGAAATGCAAAGGATTGCATTAAAAATAGACATAGACATAAAAATGTATTCACCTGAGAGAAGTGCAACACTGGAAAAAGTACCTAGGGAGGCTGTTGGATCTCCCTAGATTTTCAAAACTCAGTTAGACCCAACAGCCAGTGAGATCAGACTGAGTCAGATCCAACAGTCAGATCCAACTGGATCTCACTGGATACCCTGAGCAACTGGATCTAGCTTCAAAACAGGCTCTGCTTTGAGCAGGAGGTTAGCCCAGAGACTTCCAAAGGTTCCTTCCAACCTCAGCTGTCCTATGACTCTATGGAACTAGCCCTGGGTTACTGCTGCATAGTTCTTTGGGAATTCCCCACCTCCTCTTCTTTATCTTCACAGCTCCTAAATTTGGAATCTTCCTTTCTCCCCTCTCTCACAGTTAAAACAACCTCACATTTGGAGAGGGCAAATACAACTCAAGAGATTAGAAGGCAGGTATTTCATGCACCATTCAGATCCTAGAAATGGGAGCTATATCTATGACTTCTTTATTCACAATATCTAACTATTCACAGACTGTTACTACATCAAGACTTTATCCAGTCCTACACTCTATATAGTTTTTTTTTAATCTTTCATAAAATAGTTCCTTCAAATCTGTAATCACATGGACAAGATTGTGCTTTGTTGTTTTGGGGGAAGGAAGGAGGTTGCTGTAAAGAATATAATCAATGCAAGACTGCTTTGTGAGGCATGGATATCCTTGGGGGAAATCCAGAGAGAGTGAGAAGAGAGGTGGCTCTGATTTGGCTTATCTTTTGAGTCAATTTGCGGAGCTAATCCCATTATAGTTTGACAAACCAGCTGCACATGAAGAACAGTCAGAGCAGTGAATTTGTAATTCCCATGTGTGCCTGGAAACTTGGGAGGGAATCCCCCTCCCAGGGTGGTAAGGCAGCACCTAACAGGAGTCCTCTAAACAGCTTTTGCTGTTATTGTCCACACTTCCTTTCACTGTGTCATCATTTGCAGGAATGTCAAGGAATTATGTGTGTGCTAATAATGTGGAAGTTGATGATTTAACTTGCTGCTGAATCTGCTTGGCTAAACTCTTTTGCCTTACTGCCTTACCTCTGAGGTGGAGTAGTACCACTCATGGGCAGAGATTTTTAGGACTAGGACCTGTCCATAAACCCTTAACATATGTGAAGCTGAATAGATCTTTAAGGACTTTTATTTTGAAAGAAATATCAATAATTTTTTAAAAATTGTTTTGCATGAGGTAGATTCCTAATATGAAATAAGTGTAAATAAAATCATTCTTTAAGTACAATCTATGCTAGGTATGGGATATTGTTCCATTTTTATGGTACTCAGTTCTGAAACAGAATGGTTGGGGTATATTAAACACACAGGCCTTCAGGGCTCTTTTCAGGTAATTAGACACATAACTTAAATCCATAAAAGTGCTTTCTTGGAACCATTGTTGCTAAAGGGGTGACACAATTTACTTTTGTGCTTGGCATGAGTCCTTGAAGCAATATATACCGTTTTATTTCAGGACATATAAACTACACATTATTGTCAACAGTAGAAACAATTATAACGAGACTTGCTTATTCATATTAACCCATAATATCATTATAGAATGATTTGAGTTTAAAGCTAAGAATACTAAAAAAAAACCATTTTATTTTTATACAGAATCCATAATAAATACTGCCACAAAAATCTCTGCAGAGAGTCAATAGAGAGATTTAATAGGGAAGGGCAAATTTATGTGTGCAACCAGTAATACCAGGTTTGCTATATACTACGGTTTGAGAGGGAATGGAAGAATATCAGTTATTTATAAGAGAGGAAAGGACATCTTCTGTTTACAAAGTTGTAGTTAGGCCTACCAGTTGAAAGCTTTTACCACAGCTTCTGGAGATGTATGTCAACTTCCCCCTGTTGGAATGAACATAAGCAACAATTTTTCAGGAATGAGTGTGCCTCACTTCTCTCTGAGTCCATGTGACTAGAAGGTCACATTTCAAGATAAAGCAAGGAGGATTTTCCAATGTTACGCTTTTGAACCAGCATTTTTATAAACTCTGAACTGTACCTTGTAAATGGCAATGCTCAAGTTCATGTCACATCCAAGTGCAGAGAGATCTTGACTTCTAACTAGTTGCAGACCAGTTACACTAGCACTTGGCCATTACTTATTTATTGTAAACAACTTGACTTTTCTTTCCTAAGGCAGGTAAATAAGGGCAGGCATCTGATTCACATCAGTTTTCTGGAAGCTCATGAAACCATTGCAAAGACGCTGAGTACTGCACACTTAAAAGAAGAGATCTGAAGTATTTCAGATTTGGACAATCCGATTTAGAATGTCAATCTAATTTAGAAACCAGCAGTGGGATCAGGAATTCAAGGAGGAAAGGAATCAAAAACAGCATTTAAAGGCACCTATTAGAAAAGACCAGAGAGCTTTCACCCCTGTTTTGATACTTCCTTTCTCATATCAAGCACTGCTTCACAACTATTTGGGAGCCTACAAGAAGTTATTCAAGTTCTAGTCCAAGGTTGTCTGTACCATAAATAAAATGATCCATGCTGAAATCAGCTAGTTTCTCCACAGGCAGCTTCAGAGAAAATAACAATTTAATGAGCAAGGGGAATAAATGACCCTCTTACTCTTTGGATGTGGTCTGTCATGGCAAATTTCAGGTGCATTGTCAAAATGATGGTGAGGGAGTGTGTGCTTCTGCTCCCTGTGTCACACAGCTCCTGTGAACAAATCGATATGTTCACTATTAAGACTTCTCAGATTGTCTTCTTTCACTGGGAATCAGCTTAATTTTTCTTTAGAGAAAACCATGGAAATATAAGTGCTTAAATTGCCAATCTCTGTTCCCTAAAGTGGATAGTATTGCTGAAAGATTCTCCCTAAGGCACTCCGAGGCACAGTCCCACTGTTTCTCTGCTCAAGGGATATCTGTCACTCAGGAAAAACATAGTCTGAGCCTGTTGCTACTGCTGTGCCGGAGTGCTTCAGCCCATTGTTAACGAAAAGTCTTCTACCACTGCAAATGGAGTGCTTTTTCCAAGGCTCCTGGCAAACAATGAAAAGCTGATTTGAAATACTAAAATCCTTGCATACAGGTGTCACCTGAAAGGAAGACAGCAGAAATAAGTCATGAAAGGAAGAAGAACCAGAGTCAAGGCAGAAACAGGAAACTGAACAAATGAAGCAGGAATCAGAAAGCACCTAAGTCTGGTGTCAAAAGGCAAAGTCTGAAAGTATGGGAGGAGCCAAAAGCTACAGATGAAGGCTTGAAGCACCAGCTAGCTAGGGAACAATGTGGGCTGCTCCAAAGGTTACCTGTGGTTAGGCTGTGGTTACCAAAGCTCAAGCTGAAAAGAGCAGTCCTTTGATCCTGGCTAATGAACTCCAGCTAGTGAGAACTGAGGCCAAACTCAGATACCTGAAAGCAAGCCACAGTAGGGGGGGCTCCTAGCTTAAGGGCATAGCTTAATCCAGCATTGGAGGTAAACTGCAGAATCTGAGAGGCTAGGTCAATGGCTAGACAGTTGCACTGTGCTTTGGTGCAGTATTCTGTTCAAGTATTTTGCTATTCTGTTTCTCCAGTAAGAACCAGATATTGAAGAGAATGTGAATACCAGTTCAGTACTCCCCATCCAACACGTCATGGAAAGGACTTTGTTCCTTTCCATGGACTTTGGATCAGGTTCATGAGGCCTTTAGGAGCTCAGTTTGTCGGGTAATCGTGAATGTATGTTAGCTTTTGTAAAAAGAAAAGCAGAATCATAGATCTCACTGATCTAGGAGGAGTCATTTTCTTTCTTATCCTACAGGTACATCCTCTACTTTGACAGACTGACTGCTGCTGTTTTGCAAAGGTCTTGAGAAATTGAATGAAAGGAAGTAAGCATTAGACAGGGTAATTTTCCTGCGATGAATTAGGGCTGGGCATTCATTTGTTCCTTTGAGAAATCTTTGATCTGGTTTTATAACTTAGTTGTCCTTGATGGGAAAAAAACAGCCTTTGTCAGGTACTCATGAGTGGGATAATACCTGTACCTTAAGTTGCTTACCTACTTCCAGTAGGCTTAATGATCATCTGTCTTCCTCAGACTCCTGAGAACTTCTATAATGTGCCATAAGGGGGAAAAGAAGGGAGCAACAACAGTATAGATAAGCACTTTAGGCTATGTTATAAACTTTGTGGTAATTTGGACTGCTGCATTTACAGCTAAGTTCTACCAGATGACACATACAGAATGAATCATAACATGCCTGAGTCTGCACACCCTTCTGACTGCAGTGAGCTCAGGGCAAGCAGGGGCAAAGGGATTAAGTACTCTGTTGTCTTCTTCCTCAAGAAGCCAAATCAAGGACCTGCCTCTTGCTTTTTGGATCTCTGGTTTTTGCCACAGCTTGCTCCAGTCCAAAAGTTCAGTGTCAGTAGTTTTATATATATTTACTTATATAAGTATTACATATATATTTATACACACACTCTCTTTTATATAAACAATATATACATACTAACTTCCATGGTTTCAACATTGTTTGCATATGTCAGTGTTATAAGGAGCATCACCATATGACTGCAAGGGAATGGCTGCCATTGCTACAAGTAAGCTGCTGGTGAAAGCTGCCTCTTTCCTTCCCAAAAGCTTACGTCACAAAATGATAGCAAGGAAGCCAAAGCTCAGTAGACTTTTCTGATGACATTGTTGCCCTTTCACTGACCTCTTTGCTGTACTTGAGCGACTGGCAGCGCTAAGCTATTAAGAAACAGGGCGTGCACGTTGCACCCAAAAATCTTTCATAAACACCCATCTATCATAGCTTCTTAGGAGGAAAATGTATTTTTGCCATTGCTCCTGGCATCTTGGAACAACACTGCACACCATTTGGTTCTCTGACCTTATCAGCTGGGTCTAGCTGCATGTAGAGCTTAGCAAAAACAAAACACGGTTCAGTCTAGAGCATTTCCCATGGGCTCTTTTCTTTTTTTTCTCTTTGTGAATTGTTACTGACAACGTTCTTCCATGAGTAAACGCTTTCAGCATTCCTACGGTCTCATTCAGCTTTTTCCTGTAGGTCTTGTTGAGACAGGAGGGTGAAAATAAACACACTTCCGGTGGGTGAATGGATGTCTTGGAAATTTGTAGTAGAATGTAAGAGATTTCTTTTTTCTTCTTCCCTGTTTTCAGTCGTGGCTAGACTTCTGTTGCATATGTAGCAGTTGTCTTCTGCATAAGGAGAGGACATTAGTGTTCAAAAGTCACATTTTATTTCACAGTCTACAGCACACACTTCGAATATTATTTTGAAAACACAAACTTCAGTCTTTTGAGTTACACCAAACCTAAACGAGAGCCTGGGAAGAAGGAGTCTTGTTCTCTTCAGCTGGAAAAAAGCACTGGGGTGAAAAGCTGAAGTCTTGATCTTAGCAAAAGTACATTATGCACCCTCTGAAGGAGCTCCTTCCCCGTTCTGCCTCTCCCCCCTTGCTACCGCCAGCTGCCATAGGATGATGATTGCAATGGGCAATTACAACTTCTCATGGAGAAGGAAAGGGTAATTCAAAGAATTCAGTGAGCTCAGTTTATACCCTCATATACTCCCAGTAAGGCCTGCCTGGGGCCGTTTTGCAAGGACTAACTTAGTCTAGCCCAGTGACAGCTGTTTCTTTCATCATCTGTTTTTTATATGTTACATTTCTATTTAACATTGCTCTCTGTCAGGTCTAATCACTCTTTTCTTTTGAGGGACTGCTTTCTGAAAGGGGCTAAAGAATTTATTCTCCAGGCTAAAAAAAAACCTGCATTGAAAGAGCTAGAGAGAAGTATATTACCCTGAAAGCAAATTTTGTTTTGGCTTTAATGCCTGGAAATGGGGTAGCAGAAATGGAGGTAAATACCTTATTGGAATCAGTCATTAGCCTCTCCACTTCCCCTCTTACAAGTAGACAGAAAGCTTGAGGCAAGTCCCTGGCAGCAGTTGCAAAGCTGGGTGGGGATTCCCTTCTACAGCAGAAAGAGCAATTATTCACTGTCATTACTTGATCCTTTTTAATTAGCCTTTGGACATCTATTTTACAACTCAGTTTCTCTCCAATGGCTTGAAGTAGTTTTGGGGTCATGTGAGTGCCACTGTTCTTCCTCTCTTTTCTGTTCCTCTGAAAGCCCACCGTCTCCCACACAGAGGATCATCAACCAGTAAGGATGGAATAATTCTCTAAAACCAGAAAAAGTTAACCCTAATGACATATGTACGAAATTCTAAGATAAAAATTTCGTGCTGAAATTGCAGGTCAGTACTTGAGCAGATTAGATTCATATGTAAGACTTTCTAGCTGTTCAATACTATTCAATTCTGTACCAACAGATATACTCAATTTCTATACCAACAGAAAAACAGGAAAGTTGAGGAGAAAAACAAGAGGCTAGGAAATCTTCTGAGGAGAGAAGTCAGTAGGGGTGGAGGTAGAAGAAGATAAGAATCTAGGGCAAGGTTTTGCTAAGGTTTGATATATTAGTTTTATTTGTAAAGGCAGGCTAATTTTGTGTCAGAATGACCCAGAATTACAGAGACTTTTCCATCTATGTACTAAGGGGCTATATTTCATGCAATTTTTATGTATTAGAGGTCTTGTATCTCATTTCACTACCTCCTCCCACATAAAATAAGCTTTATGCAGATAAATGCTTGAGATTTCTGGATTGGTCTATGTTTTCAAAGGTCTGACAATGCATTAATCATTAAAAGAAGGTAATGATCTTTCATAACAGTTTTTCTACATCATCATTCAGAAGAAGTCCCAGTAAACTTCACAGATCTGACCTAATTAAAACCAGCATCAAACACATGCCTCTTCAGTTTTGATTCAAAAACCAAATCAGGTTCTGATTTCCGAATATAAATAGGAAGCTGATTCCATAATCATGAAGCATAAATACGAAAGGTTCCAGCTGCCAAACGTTTTCAATTTATATTTAGGACAAGCTAATAAATCAGACTCTGACCTCAAAGTATAACTGGAAATATAAAATGAAAGTAAATTGTAAGGATATTCTGGAGTAATGTGAAGAACCAGATAGGTAAACAAAAATACTTTAAAAATATCAGTATAAAATATTACTGCTAACCGATTAAAAGTTTTCAGCTCCAGGGTGTTTTACTCCAAGACCTTTCCAAACTTTTTTTTTTGCTTTACAGTAAAACAGCTGTATTTACTTATGCAATCTAGCAGGCTACAGTATTGTATCAGTAAATTAACTGAAACTGTTTGCAGGGTACCAGTTTTGAGAGTTTTCTTAAACCAGCACACAAAGGTTTGAAGTCTAAATGCTACTGATAGCGTCTGTGCCAAGTGGTCACAAACCGCATCTAGAGACCTGTCCTAACAGTGTCATTATAAAAATTGCAGAGTCATCCTTTATGGATGGCATCTTCTGTGATCTCTCTACGTCCTATGCCAGAAGCAGGTTTTTAATGTATTATTTAAGAATTAATTTCCAATCTTAGCTGAGGCTAGCAGAGTATCTTCATCTAGAGCTTCCTTGTGGTCATTCTTGTATCTCAGATGTAGAACTCACCCTTGTTTTTTGATTGTTCACTGACAATGAAAAAAGTCTTCCTCTTTAACTTACTTCATTTTTCCTTTACAGTTCTCCAAAGAGAAGGAAGACTTGCTTGCCAAATATTGCTGTCAGTCTGACATAACTGTGAGCTTGATCACATGAAAACTGAGTGTGTTTCTCTTTTCAATTGATTAAATGAATACAGACTTCTTTAATAGAGCAGTCAGCATAACTTATCCATAAACTCAGCATGGAGCACTGTGTTCACCATGCTCTAAATTACTGACAAACAGCTTATGGTTTGTCACTTTTGGCAATCTCTGTACAGAAAAAAGGCCAGTCTTAAGCTGAAATAAAAATAGGTGCTTTAACCAGGACTTGGAAACAACTGGTAGGAAGAGAGGTTGTGCAAATATGTATCAAAAATGTTCAGCTTTTCATTTCTCACTTTACTAGATTTAGTTTTATACATCATCATAACTGCCCTTTCCAGTCAAGTTACCATCTGTAAAAAATGCAACCTAAACAATGTTAAGATTTTGCATCATGTAATTAGATAACATTTCTAACATATTGAGTCAATGCTGGGCATTTGTGAAATAGAATGGTAGCTAAAGGAGTGAGGAAGGTGAACTTGGAATATCCTGACTCTGTTATCTTACTCTCATAAATCTCCCTGTCTCAGGTGACACAGACCTTAGAGTGTTTTTTCCACCTCTCCACCTTCTGGCAGCTTTTTGAAAATTGACAATTGTGATTTTTTTTTAGAAAAGTGTTTTGTTTTGACTTTCTGCAAACACCTAGTATGAAAAAAAATAAAATCATGACCAATAATTTTAACTATTTGGACAGATGTATGGTTCCATTTCCATAACTCTCAGGTCTTGCAGCTTCCAGAGAAGCCCTCATAGAACCAGGATGTCAGCTTGCTATGCATTTTACAAACTTCTAGGAAAAGGTACATCTTCATGCAAAGTGATTACATACTTCTCAGCTCCATCTCCTCTAAGATGATCTAGATGAACAGGTCTTCATGGCAGCACAAAACTCTGCTGAGATTAGTCGAGCCACAGCTGGGCACATGGAACCATCTACTTTAAGTAGTTCACTGAATCATAACCTAAATGGCAGCGAGCAGCAAAAACAAAGGGTGGAAAAAAGCAGTAGTAACGACTGGCATATGTATACGGTTTGTGCATGGTTTTGCTGTATAATGTAAGAAAGAGCCATCTGAGAATCCATGGGTGGTATCTGACTCTTCAATGGCAGCTAATGTATCTGTTGGTTAAAATTATGATGCTCTAGCAAAGCCATGTAAGGATTAAAGATTAGAATAGCAGAAGAGTGACAGATCAGAATTCAGCAGGTTCTTTATATACTAGACATACCTTAAAAAGCCAAAATATTCTTGACCTGATTAAATCTGATCTCTAAAAAGCATTGAAAATCTGCATGGCATAAAACTGCCCCAAGAATAATGTTTCTGGAAAGTCTTGTCTCTACTTAAGTAGAATATAGATTCAGGGCAGGATTACTGATTTCATTTTTCTTAGTTTATTTAAAGAAATTACTGTAGAAGTTATTATAAACACTGCCTTTCAGTTTCTGTGACCATATGACCAGGATTAAGAAGCATTATCTACCCTAGAACATCAGCTGGCGTTGTAGTGTATCTAGCCATTAGCTGATATAAGGAGCTCACAGACTGGATGAAGTACTTCACTGGCCGACATTTACAGCTGCATTGAGGATGCAAGCTGACAGATGAGGAAATCAGAGCCAAGATAGGACCAGGAAAGGTCTTCAGTATTTCTGCTAGCGTCTTTGCCGCCTTTAAATCCAGAGAAACTCTTTTGCAGGTACGAGTGCCCTTTCAGCATTTAGATGCATACCAGAAAGCTGTGGATTTCTGAGGATAAGGGGTCTACAAAAGCCATCTTTTTCTACCTTATGGTTTACTTTTGACCTACCAGTAGCTGTAGATTCGAAGTTCTCTTCCTGCATTGGGAATATACAGCCTAACATGTAAAAGGCTGTAATATTTCAAGAATCTGAATAGTGCAGTAATATTTGCAAAATGCTTCCTCTTTCAGAAGCTCCTATGATCCTGAAATGTGCCATAGTGCCAAATCACAAATGGTAATTACCTAATTTTGCTACTGTTCTTCATAATGAACTGGACTTTATACCATTTAGTACAACTTGTCCATCCAGTCACAAAGAAATCACTTTCTGTACCGTCATCCCTGATTCCAGAATAGTACAATGTCTTTGCTTTTTAAAACCTTTGCTTCCATCTAGCCCTCACATATGTTAATAAAACACTTCTTGCCATAGAAATACATTCTTTGCTTATGACACAACGAATGAGAAGAAAAGCTCCATAACTGATCCTTACATCATCTATTTTTAAAGCATTTTATAGATACTAATAGAGTGTTATAGGTGTCATCCAAATTTTAGTGACATAAGTGAAAAAACTCCCACCATTTCAGTGACTTCAGTGAGTTTTGGATGTTATATGAGTAACGTTCATTGCATAAATCTGGACAGCTTTCATTCAGAGAGCATTTTTAGATTTCAAACTTTACTTTCTTCCAGTAATCGTTTTTGTAGTTGTTTCTGTTTCATGTAGAATTTTCATGTTTAGTTTCTGATCCAAATCAGAATAAAGTCAAACAGCTTTGATAATTTCATGACATTGATAATATTTGTCAATGTCTGATGTGTGGAACTACTACACATCAAGAAACCAATGTAGTCCAGGATTCAGACACTGGAGAGATTAAAATTATGACTCCATAGTTTCCCTATTTTGTGTAAGACATTGCATTTCACTCACAGATGAAAGTCAGATTTTTTAATACTATGTATATATAATTCTTCTATAGAAATATGTGTGTATATATATAAATGACTACATCAGAAATATAGAGAATACAAGCACATGATCACTCGACTTATTAATTTAAATTTGCTTATTTTGATAATCTATTATAGATTAGTTAATAGAGATTCAAAAAAAGGCAGAAGCACAAATGAGGAAAAAAATCCAGATTAATTTTGGAGTTAACTGATTTTATTTAAATAGAATAGTTGTTTGCTAAACAGTTTTCAAATTATTTTAATTGTAAAAGTTATTCTAACAAACATTGTGTCTCTTTTGCAGACGCAGATTCTCCTAGCGTCTCTCTAAAGGTAACCATTCAGTCATTAGTTAACTTGGTAGAAATACTTACTTCAGGTTAGTCCAGGTAGAAGAAACCTAACATGGATCTAGGCATATCATGCTCTGAACTGAAACCTTGAAAGAGTCATGGATCAAAATCAGATTATGTAGGACAAATGAAGCTGCCACAGGGTTGATACTAGAGTCAACCTCTAAATGCCTTCAGGGCACTGGGCCTCTGACAACAGCTTCAGTGCCATTGAGAAATATAGCAACCAAAGGGTTTAAAAGGAGAGAATTTTGTGATTCCTATGGGCACTTTCTTAGCACTACTGATGCTTTCAGGAGAAGACTGGTCATAGAAAGACTTCAGCATTGGCAGCTATGGTAGATCTTCAAAAGGATCCAATTTCCTGTTGCTGAATTCCATATAAAGCTTTCTGGGTTTTTTTTTTTTTTTTTTTTTTTCTGTTTCTTTGCTTTGTTTTAGTTTGTTTGTTTGTTTGTTTGTTTGTTTTAATTCTGAGCCAAACCTATTAAAATTTGGCATTGGTTCTTCTATGTATGATGCACATGGAAGTTCAGAGCATTGCTACATCTGCTTAATTTGTTATGCAAATGAGCATTCACAAGTAGTAAGTACTTAGCTCTTTGCAGGTAACTGTTTAGTTATGTCTTGTTTGGAAACAAGGCTTTCCCTTTTATCCAACAACTGAAGCACACAAATCATGAAGGGGGAAAAGTTTTATTTGGTGTTTGTCATTTTTCTGCTTTATGTTTTATTTCTGATAGTGTTTTATTTCTGATAGATTTCCTCTTCTTCAAAATCTCCATTAGCTTTTACATACTGGGCTACTTGGTTCAACTAACCTGCTTCTTAGAGCAGAGTCATCATGGGTGACATCATGAGGTACCTTACTTTATTTATCAGGCTTCAATATTCCTAGAGAGGGAAGCCGTTAAAGGAAATGAGATGAAGAAGGGCGTGGCAAAATAAAAATGTGTTTCTCTGTGGTGAGTTGACCGTGGCTGGCTGCCAGACGCCCATCCAGCTGCTCTCTCACTACCCATCCTCAACGGACAGGGGGAGTAAATAAGACGAAAAAGCTCATGAGTCAAGATAAATACAGGGAGGGCACTTCCCAGCTATCATCAATAGGAAAAACTGAGTTGACTTGGAGAAAATTAATTTAATTTATTGCAAATAAAAATCGAGTTGGATGGCAAGAAACAAAGGCAAAAATGAAAACACCTCCTTCCCCCCCCCTTTTTTTTCCCCCAGGCTCAACTTCACTCCTTCAATCCCCACCCCTCACCCCCCAGGGTGGTGCAAGGGGATGGGAAGTCGGGGGTTATGGGGCCAATCCATAACAGTTCCTTTCTGTGGTTCCTTCTTCTTCTTCACACTTTTCCCCTGTGGGTCCTCTCCACAGGCTGTAGTCCTTCAGGATAAACCTGCACCAGTATGATGTCCTCCACAGGATGCAGTGTGGATATCTGCTCCGATATGGTCCTCTCTGTTGGCTGCAGGGAAAATCTGCTCCACTGTGGTCTCTTCCACAGGCTGCAGGGGAATCTCTGATCCTGTGCCTAGAGCACCTCCTCCTCCTCCTTCTTCTCTGACCTTGATATTCACATGGTTGTTTCTTACACTTATTTTCCTCACTCCTCACACTGCTGTGAGTGAATTTTGGCCTTTTAAAAATATGTTTTCCCAGAGGTGCCACCAGCTTGGCTGATGGGCTCAGCTGTGTACTGTGGTGGGCAGCCCCTGGCCTCTTTGCACAGAGACCACACCTGCAGCTCCCCTGCTGCCAAGACCTTGCCATGTAAACCCAATGCAATTATAAAGACAAGGAAAGCTCACTGTAGCTTAGAAAAGGTGATGCTCCTCACTCAGTCCCAGTTTTTCCTACTTGCAAGTTACACATGGGAAGCTTCCTTCCAAGCCAGAGGTTACAAGCTGCCCTTACAATGCACTTCCCCATTCCTCTGGATCACTCATGTATTGCTCTACAAGTGAAGTACCAGAAGGAGAGAGGCAGGAAGGCATAAGCCAACAGAGACCTTTGGGAGGGTGGTCATTAGACATTGTCACAGCCCAAGAAACTTCCAGCCAGAATTGTTACATGAATCTTCTTTTTGCTGTTCATTAATATTCAGGAAAGTGAGAAAATCTGGTTGAAAATCTCATGAGAATCAAATACTATGGGGAGAGGGACACCACGAACTGACTCTCTGCTCACCTGACTTTCCTCGTATACCTCCAAATAAAAAATGGAGCCATGTGAGACCACAGTGGATGTCTCTGATCACACCTCAGACTCTCTTTAGGCAGAAACAGCAATCCTGCTATGCGCAAAAAGGGTGTAACAGACAGAACTGCTTTCTAAAGACTGACCTTAATCTTCTGTAGCCATTTAAAGCATCCAGGTAAGAATAGTGAAGGCACCTATGCTTGTTATGACTCCTGTCATCTTGCTTCTCTGAATGGAGTTAAATATATTGTGCAACAGCTGTGACGAGGTTGTTGTGCATCCTCTTACCTTGCTTCAGATTCTTTTTCAGGTACTTGTTTTCCCCTTTCATACCTCCTCCTGCTTCATCTCTTCTCAGCTGTGGCTTCTTCTGGAGGCTTTCCTCATGTCTCCACTTTACAACTTGGTCCAGCTGTTTCCTGGGTTCTTTTACCTGGTATTGTCCTTGTTTTGTGCTCTGGATCCTTCACAGGCATTATTCTTCTCTTGCTCTTATTTGATTACTTTCTGGCAAATCTTTCCTCTTTTCCAGCCCTTATCACTGTGCCTTCCAGCCTCCACTACCTGCTTGGCTTGGCAGTGGCAGTGACAGCAGTAGATGAAAAACAGGCATCAGACATACTTACCCCTATATGGTATCCCTTGTGTGATGGTCATGATGTTCATCCCACCCTTGCTGTGGACTAGTCAGCATATGTGTTTACCCTGGCCAGTTGGTCTAAAAAGAAAACAAAAACAAACCCCAGGCACTGTAAATCAGATTAATACAATAGGAGTGTTTCTAATCTTGTTTATGTCAGTTGTACAAAATTGACGTAAGTGTGGTCACTCCTGGTTTACCTGGTTGTTTGTGCAATTTGAGTAAATAGCTATGAAAATGAACTGTCATGGAAGAATAAGGTGAGCTTGGGCTTAACTCCTGGCTCCATTATTACACCAGTATAATGCCTCTGAAATCAGTGGCATTGCTCTAGCATAAAAATGTAGTAAGCTGTGGGGAATGAAATCCTGTTTTGTTGCCTCTGAGAATTTTCGGAGTCTGCCTGATATGGCATGAGTCAAAAATATTTTGTTATTCACTGCTTTTTCTAATTATCAGATTTGTCTCCAGTCCATTTTGTGGTGTTGGCCAGGCACTTGATCTGAGTCAAATTTTCCATACAATCCACACTGCTTTATGTTTCAGTGTTTTTTTTCTTCTGCCTTAAAACCAGAACAGAAGAGTTGGCTAAGCATGTACAAACCTGCCTGATGAAAAAACTTGTTTTTCCTTTTCCCTCACCCCTTCTTTTCCATTTAACGTTAGTACAAAGATGAAACACAGTTTAAGTAGCATAGTGGTTAGAATTATGAATTGGGGAAAGTGATTAGCAGATCATCAATCTGTTCACTTGCCAGTCGACCACTTCATCCACACAAGTCATCTTAATTAAAGAAGCCAATCTCTTGGAAATAGCATTAATTTTTGTAATAAGGAACTGTGGTATATGTCTGATATTGTTTTGAGAACACTTGTTTCAGCATCCCTTTACCGCTGGGGTTAGCCTATGGAGAGTTATTTAGGGTTGGAAAACATCTCTAGTTGCATAAAAGTGTATGAGAAACACAAACAACTGGAATAAATAAGTAACAAATCCTCCTATTCCTCATCACTGAGTGGTCTCATCACTTGGCCCAGGATCCTACTTATATTCTTCCCATTATGTACGTGATGCTGGCATTGTTTTCCCCACCCATTTTTGCATTTGGAGGAAGGATGTTCACTTTTGCAGTTTAGGTGAAATTTCATGTGCAAGTTGCTTGCTGTCCATTTTATGCACTACAGTCTGGATCCATAACAGACAATTTGGTGGAAGAAGGGGATTACTTGGTATGGGTAACAGGATAGTTTCACTGACTTTTCGGAGCATGGGCTAGACCTAAGATGCAGCATAGCAAGTATTGATGCAGACAACCCTGAATAGCACCTACTGAAGAGCACAGCCATAGTCACGTGGCTCCTAGGCTTGCTATGTTGTCTTGCCTAGTGAAAAAAACCTACTTTGTTTTACAAGTCATGGCTGAAGGAGCTCCATTGATGAAACTGGAGCTTTTGGACAAAAAAGGAATGGTGTCTTTCCTATACACTATGCTAAAAAATTTCAGTGTTGTTGGCTTCGCTAGAAAATTCCCAGGGGCATTCGCTTTGGATATCAGAGATTATCAGAAGTCTGGCTTAAAACCCCACTGTTCTAAACTGGCTTTTCCTGCAATTTCCAACTTACCAGGAATAAAAGAACCCAGTACCTGCTGTTGCACTTCAGTTCCTTTTATTTTTCTGAGTGTGTCTTGAGTTGCGTGCTGCCTTTGTCTTATCCAGGGTCAAAGACATCAAAGCAACCCAAATGTTTCTGAAGTTGAAAAAAACATTAAACTTCTGGTCCAGGTGGAACCTAATTTTTTTTTCAAGACACCAAATAGATCTGAGTGTTACATCCGGCCTTAAATGCTCTGTTTTAGCTTTACACTTTTGAACTAAAATCTTTTTCTTACCCTGACTGATGTCAGCTGAAAGAAAGTTCCAAGTGAAACGCCCTTTACAGTGCTATTTTAGGGCTGAGGCCATTCTTTCTCTCTTCTCTTCATCTTTCCATTTTCCTGATGCAATCCTCAGTCTGGCCTTGGGCTCACCTCACAGACATTAAAAAACAAAACCAAAAAAAAGTAAAACCAGAGGGACCCTTCAAACCTCAAAATTTTGCTTTCAGAATAGGCTCAGAACCTAGTGATTAGCTTCCTCTGAAATAGCTTTTCTGATTCCCAAGCTTAGAAAAATTGGAATAATTGAAAGGACTGGTGGCAGATATATATCTTTTTTTTTCATTGAGCCTATAACTCAATCTGGCAATGGAGAAGTCTACAAAAGAAACACTGCAGAGAGAGGAAGTAGCTCAGTAAGGCTTGGCAAATACCTTCAAAGAATAACTATTCTTCCAAGTTTGATCACTACAGACACAAGCAAACACATATTAGCGTATTGCCTTATCTAGGATTTTTCTGATGAGCAGAGGGGGTGCTTAGGGGGTACTATCCTACCAAAATGACTCAGTTCTTTTTGCAGCAATTAATCTTCCACATTTGGTTT
Source organism: Mycteria americana (assembly GCF_035582795.1). Lineage (NCBI taxonomy): Eukaryota > Metazoa > Chordata > Aves > Ciconiiformes > Ciconiidae > Mycteria > Mycteria americana. The sequence continues at coordinate 82,108,353 of NC_134365.1, forward strand.
TACACTGCTTTACAATTGGCCTCACCAAAATGCCAGAAGGTCAGATTGCTTGTCCAAGGTCACCAAATGACTCAGTAGATTAAGTGCAAACTGAACTCAGAGGACCACCCTGCTTTCTAGCTTTTGTTTTACGGATTCAACCTACACAGTTTCTCTGGTATTTCACACATTCCATTAATCCCACTGGCTATCAGCCACAAAGATATTGCAGAAAGATTCAATACATGTAAATGTGTACAGTGATATATAACTTCAAGCTGATGGAAAATACATCAGACAAGCATGATTTAGTTCCTCTGCATTAAAAATACCCTTTAGTCCTGTGGCTCAAAAGTAAAAGAATATGAGAATACTACTTGTGGCTTTCCCTGCATTTATTAAGATTAATAAGATGAATCTTTCATCTTATTTCACTCTTACACTAACCACACATATTCAAAATCCCATGTTTTTGTATCCAACTTCTCAACTTACTCCTATCTGAAAATGAAATTAGTAGCTTGACTGTTATGACTACTCTCCTGTTGATGTCCTCTGGATGCAGAATAGATAAATTCCAAATTTCAGGATAAGGTATTTATTTACAGTTTCCCCATTTGTAAAAAATGAGAGCTAGAGATGTGATGAAGTTCTCAGTCCATCAATAGAGCAAGTAAGGCAAACTTTCATCTAAGAACTTGTTCTCTAGCCAGTGTGAAAGTCTTGTAAAAGTGAGAAATTACCTCATTCTAAAGCACATTGTATTCTGAAGAAATTGGGTTTGGAAATGGAAGAGTTAAGAAGCAGCTACTTGTTATTACATTTCATTAAGGAGCAACAGTAGTAACTGACCCTTGTGAAACTGTATGACAGGATAAAGCCCTATGCTGCTGTAGCAAGGTCTGCAAGGATGTCCCAGAACATTGCAAGGTGGTTAACTAGCAAGAAAAGGACCTTGCTATCATTTCCTTCTTTATGACAGCATCCTTTGACTTCTTAATATAAGCACTAAGTGTCTCCCTGACCTGCCAGTTTGCATAAACTCTCAAAATAGTAATTATATCATTTGGGCTAAAGAAATCTGTCTCCTCTCTGAGGTTCTGTATGTTTCACTTCACACATCCCTCTGCAAAACCAAGTCCAACCTCATCGGTAAGCCTCTTCCTTTCAGAAACTTCAGTGAGAAGCTCCCAAGATTGGGCTTTCTGCTGCCATTTCCAATATTTTAAGCCTTTTTGCTTTGGGTTCTATGTGTTTCTGGAACAGGTACTGGTCAGTTCAGATGTTTTGTGAGCCAGTTTGCTGCTTCATTTCCTTCCATAAGAAATACTCCCATCAGCCAATGGTGGTCATCAGCTTCTGGATACCTATTCACGGAGGTTTTCTTACCTTAGGGTGTCCTTGTTGCATGGTGAGAGGGCAAGGAAAACAGTACAAAAGGCATTTCAAACATTTTGAAGGGAATGAAGGTCGTTACTTGTTAGCCAGAAAAGGGAGTCTCTGTGTGTTGCATGAGTACCCTACGTCTACACAAATGGAATAGATAAGTTGCCAGTAGATGGTGGTCAGGACTGGGAGCAGAGTTCCCAAGTTTTATAGTACCATTAAAATGTGTGTAAATTGTTTCCTTCGATTTATGTCAGCTATTAGTATATAGCATGCCCTCTTGGAAACCCCACTGCTTCCCACATCTCCATGAGGAAACACTGCCATTTCCTCTTCACTGAAAATCTCTGCATATACCCCCCAACTTCATCTGTAAGTCAGATGTGCCTAGAGGACCATAGGCAAAGCTCCAAGGAGGAACAGACTTGCAGAAAATTCTGCTGTAAGTTATGTGATCCTCTTTGCTTATGGATCAAAATGTATGTGCAGAAGTGCTGCGGGAATGTGGTGTGCAGTGAAAGTCCCACTGTCAAAAGTGCACCGGAACTTGTGTGGATCTACCAGGCAACATTGCACCCCTTCATAGCTCTTTGTTGGAGTCATAGAGTACAGCCTACCATGTGATGTCAGTCAATTAAAGAGAGCAAACTTGAGCGTAGTTGCTGTCATGGAGCCCTGGCTAGGAATTCACGAAGTGGGGGCAGAACCTCAATTTTCAGTACTGTGGATCCCAGTTCTCTGCTCCATTCATTCTCTCTGCCCTTTTCTATCCCTTCTGTCCTTTTTAGCAGCTAGGTGGCTTGGGAGACACTTGAGTGATCTTCTGCTTGGTACAAACTTTTCTTTTTAAATGGAGCCAGTTACAAGATGAAAAGGTGAATTACAGTGATTTTCTTTTGCACACGAAAGTGAAAACAACACTTTTTTAGAGATGATCTTTCCAGGACAGCTAAGTAAGAGCTTGTTAGAAACAGCATGGCTGAAAAATAGCCATGTTAGAAGAGCTGGGCTTACCTGCATGTGGAGGTTTCCAGGTTTACTGCGAAGGAGTACCACAGTATTTATCCATTCATGGCTTTATTTGACTCATTTAGGTTTTATTTCTTGGTAGCTCTGGAAAAATGTTTTAATAGCCAAAAAACCTGTACTTAATTAGACACACAAAAGCCAGCAGACAGGAAGCCAATTTCCTCACAGATATACTGTGGTTTATATATTCTGCCCTAATACGAACAAGTCTACTATTATTTTCTGATGCCCTCTTGTTTAAAATGCTCTGAGTAACATGAAAGCTCTTTTTTTGTACACCGATCAAGAAAGAAGACTTGTCAAGATACAGGCATGCTAGACATTTCAGTATTGAATGGTTCCTAACTCCATTTGAAAAAAGCTTCTCTCTGATTTTATTTTGTAGAAGTTTATCTCATTTAAAAGTATTTAAATGTAACTGTAGATATGTGTGTAGGCTTAGGGGCAAAATCTGATAATGACTCTAAACCAGTGCTCCCACCCTGAATTTCATCAGTGTTCTAAGTGGTGGTTTTATTTCCTTGTTACTGGGGGTTAGTCCAAATATCCAATGACTGGAAGCTTTTTAGGACAAGGGCTCTGTGGGCATGAAGTATCTCATGGAAAGGGCCATCAGAGAGCTGCTGTAATAGACTAACTAATGAATAATAATAATATCTGCAGCCAAAACAGGAGGTAAGGTCTTATAAGGGATATTGATTCTCCTCACTTAAATTTAGAAGTTGTGTGGGAAAAGTGAAATTTGTACCCAAAAAAGTGTTTTAGGTTACCTTAGGGCTCTAAGCAAATGTCAGAAAATCGCTGAATTTCACTATTGCTTTTGATTCTGTTCAGAAAGTATTCAGATCTTAGGTAATGAGTGGCGATACAACACCCACCCCCTCCAATCAAAGGAGGAAATTGTTGTGGGTTAGAAACTAGCAGTATTTCTTAAATATTAAATGCAAATTAAGGTATGCAGCATGACTTACATGGCATGACAGCGATAAATAACCTACTCTTACTGTGTTATTGGTCCTTGCTTTTTTTTTTTTTTTTGGGGGGGGGGCGTGTTGGTGTTTTTTTCCCCTATTTGGGCTTGTATTCCTTAGGCTAATTATCAGAATATAATTTGTTATGTCTTTGAATATTCCAAACTTGTTTATTTTTGAAGTCCTTTCTTGTGATTCCACAGACCTTCCCACTCTACTGTGAAGGTTTCTTGCATCCAACATTTGCTCTACTTTTTCTCCTCACTCTATCCTAGCATTACCTCTCTGTTACTACATCCTTTCAGCCTTTATTGTTCTGATTTCACTCTTTCTCCCACAGAGCTGAGATAGAGCGAGTAGTATATTCCATGATCATCATGAAGGGAAAACAAGGACTAAAAAAATCTTGAAGATGAGGCCAGTGTTGACAGTGCTGGAACAGGAACTCTTGAAAACCTGATCCATGCCAGGAGATGTGGAAACAAAGATGAGTCTCTTACCCAGATATCATCCTACTCCATCACGATTATAAACATATCTGAACTAGACCTGGAGTTAAAAATAAAACCCCCTGAAATCACTGCACTGCATTTCTTGTATTGCTTATTAAGAACAATCTCCTTCCTCAAACTAAAATCCCCTATTCAGTATTTCCCACCTGAAATCACAGCCTTAGGTATGTCCAAAGCAAGTCCTCTAGAACATGTGGGACCCCTCTCTATATTCTGTATCCAAATGCACAAATTCATTAATTTGCCAACTGACGTTGCTGTCTATGAGGTAGCCATGTGGCTGGAAAACAGCCAGGACCTGGAGAAGGCCTGTGTTCATGGCCCCTCTGCAAGTCATCCTTTCATTGGGGTAGCCAGTAAGACTAGAACACAAATAATTAGTGAAGGACATACAGTCTTGTGTCTTCTTTCATCTTACACCTGCCTGATGTGGCCAAGGGGAGATCTCTATCAGATACGGAGTAGAAAGGATGTGCATGTGGAAGTGTTCTGGTCTCTCAGTGTTTCTTGCCAGACCCATTTGGGCTAGATGCCATAAATTCTCAGAGAGACTTATTCTTCTTAATATATATTTCTTCAGGCAGGAAAAAAAATAGTTAAGCCCATTTACTAATTTACATTCATGTCCATGTGTAATGGCAACTGATGACTTCAGAAGAAAGCTAAGCCCTCACTTATTGATGGTGAGCTAGCCCTCTGCAAGGCAGCAGATAGTCTGGCAATGTTTGGGCTGCGTAATGCCCTCTCTCCGTATGTTTTTTAGATCCAATGTGGGGTATGTCTGAGGAGACTTTCAGTACTACAAAAATATTTAAGTTTTCTTAACATCTCCAATTTTCACCATCTTTTTCCAGAAAAAGAGCTAATGTTTATTGATGGCATATGAAAATATAATTACTACCCTGCCCGACCACCCTAGATCCCCCAGTGCTATTTTATCATCAGTGAAGGAAAGATGGGAGAAAGGTGGAACTTTTAACCATGTTGTTTTGGACAAAGAAGGAAAAAATATAGCTATCAAAATACCAGTGGGATCTACAGTCCTTAACTTGATAATGACAGCACAGACGAATAATGCTTTTCTCCAAAGAGAAGCGTGCTCTAAAGTAATCACTCAAGATTATCTTGTGACTTAGTGTATCGCAAACTGCTCTGAGAGACCTGCCTCTGTGGTGTGTCTAAATTCTAGTATATTCTTCACTACAGGCGAGATAAGTGACATGAAAAAACCAGACCCAGTGGTAACATTATTGGAAAGCAGATTCCTGTTCAAACAAGCTGAAGATTAATAAGATAGATTTCTAGTGACTAGACTCATCCCTGGCTTTTGTCTTCCTTCGGTGTAAAATAGAAGACAGATAGTTTGATAGAGGAAAGTCTGGCAAAGGTAAACGGTAACAATGGAGCAAAGGAGTCATAACATTCTCCTGACGAAGCCCGGATGCCTGAATAGTGAAATACAGAGGAACGTTGATTAAGGTGACTGTCAAGCTTCCCATAGGCTGCCAGCAGTAGCTCTAGTATCCTCCCAGAAGCATACAATGAAGTCAGTTCAGATCTTCTTATCTCTGCACAAACTTCTCTAAAATGCAACTATCATCTCTCATAGAGGGATGTTCCATTTTAATTCCTCTTTGCTAGGTTGTGTGAATACCACCTGCTTCCCCATGTTTTGCAAAGCAAAAGGCATAAACTACTCATTGTGGTTATTTCTTAAGGCTAAAGTTTTTACTAGCAATTTCCACATTTCACAGTCCTCCTGGGAAATCTAAACCTTTCTTTTAATGAAAATACCATTCTCTGTCTTTACAATTTGCAAAAAAAATTACAACCTCTCCATGTCTGTGCTTCAAAATAATCTGTCAAAGTGTGTTTTGTCTATTTTAAATAAGCACTAGATTGCTTCTTTCCAATTAAATATAATATACAGTAATTGCAGGAATGTAGACGGCACAATTGTTTTTCCTTAAGGATATCTTCAGGTACAGAGGTAAAGCACTAAAAGATGCAAAGCACTAGTTCACTGTTTTGCAAAGCCAAACTGTTGTGCAATTTTTACAGCTATAAAGAAAGGAGATCTAAAATTTATTAATGTATTTTCTGGAGAAAAAAAATGTACATTTAATATTGGATAGAGTGCCAAAACAACATAGGAAGAGATAATGATCTAGTAACTCAGAATCCATTTTCAGTGGAAAAAACCAATATACTTGGAACATCTTGACTTTATCTGCAAATGACATATTAGGTAACCTTTTTTTTTCTTGTTGATAGACATTCTTAATGCGAGGGGGAGGATATTTCCCTAGCCAAGTCATTTATATGAGCATACGAACCATCTTGTGCCATAGATTAGACTGACTCAGCACGAATATGGATTAAAAAAGACATTTCTTCCTTGCCCTGTAGTAGCCATTTTCATTCTAAAACTGCCAATCCTGCTATCATGTGGTAACTATTTTAATACATTCAATTATCAGAAGAGACAAATATAGAAAATATTCCTTTTAGGCTGACCAGCAAGCAGGGTATTCGTCATCAAGTGACCTGTTACAGATATAAATTGCTTAACACTAAGCAGAAGCACGAAATAGCAGTAGTTGTTACCTTTTTATGTAGAATGTTTGAATTAAAATTTGAACCCTGTTCGTAAGAGCTACACCAAATGATATTGCTTCTGTGTGTGAGGGTCACATCACACTTTAAGAAGGCTGCAAATTAATCCATAACTTCTCCCCCCCCACACCCCGAACCCTTAAATATTATTTGATGTTGGGAAAATAAGACTCCTGACCTGCAAATATTTATATCTTTGCATAAACCTCTGAGTTGCTAGATCTGGGATCAGGTAACATAAATGAATCAATTCATGTACTTAAAGCTGAGCACATGCAGAAATATTTACAGCCCCAAAGTCTAAGATATCAGTGTTTTCTTTTAAGTGGTGTAATTACCCAAAAATTCAAGAGAGACATGCTGGGGAGTACAAAAGGGACCAAGATACCTAACTTCCACTGAATCAAAGAGCTGGAATGTCTTTAAAAATGTAGTGGTAAAGAGAAACTTCCTGATGCCCTTTAATTCACACTAAGAAGTACCTTATTTTGCAATAGTTCTCCTGACTTCTCAACATCAGGGTTATAGAACATAGCCTAGAGAGGTCAATGGCTTTCTCTTCAGCACATCAGAAGAGGAAGAAACAGGAATGAGATCCTCCTGCCCCTTGACCTAAATATTAACCTCTGCAAGAACATCTCTACTGGAGATGTTCTCTACTAGAGTCTATAAGACTCTACTACTCTTACATTATTCCAATTGGTCAGTATCAAAGAGTTTGGTAGGTTAGGTTCAGGAAAGTACTTAAGCAAGTACGCATTTCTCAAATTTCTTGGGCATGCAGTTTCAAAATTTTAGGGGAAAAAAAAAATTATAGTAGTATTTCCAGACAAATCTGTATGATTTCCTCTGAGATGTTTCAGTATTTCTGCTTCTAACATTAGATGAAACCAGAAAGCGTGGACGCTTGCAAAGATAGGGATCAACAAGAGAAATATGGAAATGAATTGCTCAGAGCTCACAGGAGAATTGAGGCTATGCTCAAACCTCATGACAATTGGTTGATACTCAAATTACAAGTGTAACATACACGTGGCTCTTGGGATTTTTTCCACTGGAGTAAAAATAGTAGCGCATTCAAAGGACAGTTGTAAATTTTTATGCCATATTAAAAGAAGGCTTTTGACATCAATAAAAATGGAGCAACTTTGTATAAGGTATGCCTTAAAATGGCACCAATTTTGCAAGAGGTTTATCATTTGGTCTTAGCTTGCAGTCATCAGCATAGCTGTCTTTTCAGACATGCACCTGGTAGCTTACAAACATGTTCAATAAGGTAAGGAGCAAGCTAATCTGTGAAGAGAAATACAAAACTGTTCATAAAATAAAATGAAAACGTCATCTGAAACAGATTTAAGTATATGCAAGTTACAACAGACTCCCTTAGGCATATATAACTTGTATGCTTACAACAAAAGATAAGTTAAACTGATGTTCAATTTGCCAGTTTATTGCAAGGGTGCTATTTTGACTAGTATTAAACAGTCTTGACTGATGACCTCTCTAATTTGTTTGGTGCAAACACTTTCTTTCAACATCAGACACTTATTTTTTTTAACCATCTACTTATTTGAGAAAAAAGTCTATTGTGGCCTGTGCAGACAATCCTGCTTTTTAATTGTTAGGGGTTTTTTGCATCTGCTAGACAGTGCATGAGAGCATTTGATGATGAGAGCATTGATTAACCTGGAAATATATAATCTGGTTCCCAGGCTTGGTCTAAAGGGTTTTTGGCTCTCCTTTCAAACATAATTTGCCAAAAAGCAATTACTAGGGAGCTGCAAAAAAACTCGCCTTCTGGATTATAAATTCACTTTCTTCTTTAATGTATTAGGAATCTGAGCATGCTGCCTCCTGCTTCTTATCAGTTAAATATATGCAGTGATACCAGAAAAAGAAACCGTGAATGCTGCAATTCTAATTCATTAGAAGTCGTCATATAGGGAACATCTATAAAAGCAAACAGTGCCAAACTAACAGCCAAGGCTGTTCATCGACTCTGGATTTAATAACTACCTTATTTATATCCCACATGCTAGGAAAAATACTGTAATTGGGATGGATTATGTAGAACATGAGGAATGGAATAATTAATGGAATAATAACTAAAAAAACCAGTCAGCTTTGCTTCTAAGTTATTTGTTTGAGACTGGTTGATTCAGTGGTAACAATGGAATACCATTAGTGTCCAATTCCTTTTACTTTTCTGTGTGACATTGGGGTACAGGTCTTTGTAGAGAGAACTTTTGAATGGAGGAAAACACTAGAAGATATTTTCTTCTGTCTTGCTTGTAGACAACAAGGGGCCTGCCCAGCTTGCTCAAGATTTTTGTCACAGAGTGCCTCTCTCAGCGGCTGGCTTGCAGCAGGGCAACACAGAACATGTGCGCTATCAGTCATGCTCTGCCCCAACACCTTAAAACTCTCTGAGAGCATCTGTGCAGCAAAGCATGACAGGAGGGTGATGCCCTGACTTCCACATTTCAACCTGTCTGGGTTTTGCAGGTTAAGGAAATTTTTGTGTCCCTGACTGTCAGTGAGCCATCTTTTGTCAGCACTAATCAGCACTGGAAACAATGGAAAGTATACAGTGTGTTAAGACTTGCACAGGTATCTGATGCAATCTAAATGTGAGACAGTCCTGTTGCATTACCTAATATGTCTAAATGAATGTCCCATAACCCATATTTTTATGCTGGGGAACTGCTGATTGCAGTAGCTGTTCATTACATACACCGATATGTCTCCAGGTGATAATCCAGCAAATGAAGGACTTTTTAAACCGACATATTTAATATACATCCTTCTTATTTAAGGACACCAAGAATATTGAGTGGTGCTCCAGGAAAGGAGGACTTGCCTTGAAGTTCAAACGGTGAACTTCAGCAGAACCTTGCACTGCCAGGATCCTTTGCCTTGCAAAAGTGCTCATACATGTTTTAGCATAAATAAGAACCAAATCTTAATTGTGAGTATCAGCTGAGAAGGGCACAGGATTTTGGATAACCTAAAATAAAACTAATCAAAATATGTTACACATTTTGAATGGTTTTCTTGGTATTTTTGTTTTATTTTAAAGAGGAGAATGGATATAGCTGATGATTAAAAAAAAAACACGTGGAGATACATGGCTGTGCAATGAAATACTTAAAACTGACCCATTATTAATATGCTTATTAAAGGTCTACATTTTGTAATGTTCCTATCTGGAATCAGCACTTTACTTTTTGTTGTAGACAGAGTATTAAAAAAACCCCAACAAATTAGGTATTTGATCATGGAGACAAAAAAGCAGAGAAAGTGGTGTGTGTGCACATTACAATTATATTATCAAGGCTTTCTGTAATGTTATTATAGGCTGTTCCAAGTTACCATGTATGAAAACAAACCACACTGAATCCAAGCCCCAAAATGAGAGAAGTTAGGGAAATATAATCAGTGCAGCTGTGGCAACAATACTATTGTTAAAGTACAGGGAAATTTCATAAACAGTGAGTAAGAAGTCAAGAAGGAAATAGTTGTAGACAAAATCATTGCTAGAAAACATGAAAGCAACTCTTTTTTTCCCATCCCATCCCATCCCCTCTCCACCCTGTGAAAAGATTATCCATGGAAGAGGAAAAAAGGGTGAGGTTGTGGGTGGTGTCCTACATAAGGCCATAACACACAAAAAGTATGTGTACTTTTCTCTTGGAAGAAGATGAGGAAAAAAAATGAGCCTGGAATTTCTTTTGGAACAGATACTGTACTTTCAGGTGCCATCTGTGGGCCATGCGTTGTATGAAATAAGTCTATGTTAAAACAAGAATAAAAGAGATAAAGGACATTTGACAATCCATCGTAGCCATTGCTTGCAGCATGACACAGATGTTCCCAAGCTGGTTTTAAACTGCCTAGCTGTAAGAACTAGTGGCACTTCAGTTTCTGTGCCAGCAGTGTGTAACATAGGGCAACAAATATTTCAACAAACGCTAATTTATCCTGCTTCTTATTGACAAGGCTATAGATGCCTTAGTCAAAAAAAGAAATGCCACTGATTCAACAGCTGTGCTTTGCAGTGGTTTTCATTCACTTTGCTTTGGCATTATGTTAAGAACTTCAGTGGCATTGCTCCTGTTTGACATCATTGCAGAAAAATCACTCAAAGTCTGATCCCCTGATATTCAAAAGATCCCCTATTTCAAAAGAAATTGATGGTGTAACTCCCCTTAGCATAAGAGAGGCCAGGCTTTAACCCACACTTTTTAAACTGCTTCCATGAGCCATTCAGTGATGTGATAGATGAAACCAAAGGAGATGAAACTTGACTAGTGTATCATCCAAATTTACATTAAATAAAAGATAATTTTCCATCTGCAGGGAAATTTACTTAATATGAACTGCAAACATATGAAATGTGAGAGCAGGTGTTTCCTGATATCACCAAAACTACAGGTATATGAAAAGAAGTTCCCGGTCTAGCCAATTTTCACCTTACAGTTTTAAACAGTGTTTGGATCATAAGCTTCAGTTAAAAGCATTTCTAGATTGTAGCTCAGGAGTATGGCAGTGCTGCTGTTCTTCTCTGCCAAGATAAAAGAGAGATTTTCACCATTTCTTTTGAAGTTTAGACTATTAAGCAGCAATATAACATTCACATTTTGGAAAAAAGGGTTCTTGTGAACTGGCAGGAAGCATAACATGGTTTGCTGGTAATTATTTCCATGACATTAAGCTATTCCCTTTTGAGGTTTGCTTAGAATATATGTATTTGGTGCAGCTAGGAAAGTTTATTGAGCAAATGTGCACACTGATGAGCGACAATGAAATTTTAAAAGAAAGAACTGTGACTGTTTCTTCAGATCACTTTGATATGCTGCTGGTATTCCAGGCCACATTCTTGAGGTGAGATGTGCAATGTCAATTCAATACTGGAAGCTGAAAGGCTGAATGGAACTTAATCCTGTAGACAGTAAGAGACATTCTCCATAAAGATTACTGTATCTCTTAGCAATAAAGATCATACCATCATCCTTATCTAGCATCTTATCTTTTGCAGAATCAGGTTACTTCCCCTCCCCCCCCAGTCAATTTACAAACTCCAATAAAATAATTTCAGCCCTTTGTGATTGTGCTTTCTCTCTACTACCTTCAGCGTGTTCTCTGTCTTCTCCCTGCCAAGAACATTTCCTGTCCCCCAGACATATAAAACTGGCAGCAAAGAGGTTAGGTCAGCTGTGAGAGGATTTCCATGGAATCAATTAAAGCTTTCTGGCAGCAGGAAGGCAGACACCGTGCGATGTGATGGGACTTGCTTCACACAGAATTTTGACCTCATCCAGTTTCTAAAAGTGCTCTTTGACCTCCAGCCCAGCACCTCCATTGCTAGTACTGCCCAGAACTTTTGAACACGCAGTTCCCAGACAGACCAGGTGCACAATAAGGGCTTTTTGCCTCCCTTTGGTACCAGAAACTGTTTGGGGTTCAGTGGAATCCCAGAGCAACAGTTAACGCTCCTAATTCTTCTGACATGAATATAAATGGCTTGGGGCCAGACACAGCATCAATACAGTTATTGCCAGCTACTAAAAACAAATAAATCAACCACAATTTACTAGCATTCCTGACTTTTTCTGAATTAGATTAGTACATTTTGAGAGTTTTCAGAGAACATTTGAGAGAATTCAGCTGGACGAGGAACAAGAGTTGTTTCACTGACATAATTTATTTGGATTTTTAAAGCACTTTTGACAGTATACCTCACAAGAGGCTAGTAAGGAAACTAAGAAGTTGTAAGGTGGGAGGTGTAGTTGTGTTTTGATCACAAAACGACTAAAAGAAAACAGAACAGAACAAAATGGTCAGTTTCCAATATGGCAGTGGTTAGCAGCAGAACACTGTAAGACTAACAGAACTTCACTATATTCATCAATGTTCTGGAAAAGGGCTTAATCAGCATGGTGGCAAGATCTGCCATGGAACTATTTTTTTAACAAGTAACAGTTATTTAACTGAGCAGTTATTTAAGTTAATCAAGACAAATCTAGGCAATTAGGCAGCACAATGGCAGAGGAAGTTCATGATGGAAAATTCAAAATAAGGTGTGTTGGAAGGATATTACTAATACACATTGTTGGATTTTGAATTAACAGTAACCACCCAAGAAAATGACCCGTGTGTCACCTTGGAGAGCTTAATAAAAACATCTGCTTAATGTGGACAGGCAACCAAAAGCGAATGAAATGTTACCATGAATAAAGAAAGAGGTGGGGTCCCACAGAACCTGCTCTGGCCAAGACTGCCCAGGATGTACAGTGAATCAGTGCACTTTCTCACTCTGCTGCGCAATTGCTAGGATGAGTTGGCTGGTCCCCTGGAGGAGAGGAAAGTGTTGAGTATCTTTGACATCCCTTTCTGTTCTCTGCCCTCAGCTTTCTCCAAAAGACCTTCCTGTTGCTGAGAATCAGCTGTTCACAGACCTCTGCCGTTGGAAAGAAACTAAGTTCATAAATCAAGCCCACTGAAATGTTGCCATTTAACAACATACAGCACTTCAAAACAGATGAATAACACTACAGTCACTTACAAATCATTAAAAAAATCAAGTAAGGAGAGTTATTCAGTTCAATTGTATTGAAAATGGGTCTAAATGCAATGGCTAATGCTCCCAATTGCAGAGTCCAAAATTTCTTCTGTTTTAATTCTCAATTGAAACCATAATTAAGCAGTATATAGGCTCAAAAGCTAGGAATACTTACTATTTTGTGAGGAAGAAAGATTATTTACCACAGGGCGGCAGGGCTTACTGATCTCCAAAAGCCTAAATGAAAAACATCAAGCACCCACAATACCCAATTAATCACCAGGTTTTGTGTGTGGGAGTTCTTTGCACCTCCGTATAAACATAATCCCACAATAACAAAACATTCCATTGCCTCTAACTTAACACACTGTTATTCAGCATGTAAAATCTTATTCTCTTTGCAGTAAAGTGATACAGGGTGGAGACTAGAAGGACTGATAGAACCAGCCTTGCTCAAACTTACAGCATGAGGCAGAAATCAAACTTTGATTATATCTAATTGAGAATGCATTTTTATTCCGTATATAATGCACTTCGCAGTATAGTAAGTGTTCTGTACATGTCTGAAAACACATAAACCAAAATAGGGCTGAATTGTAGTAAAACCTTCCAACCCAAATCATTCTATGATTCTATGAAAACAAGACAGCAGTTAATCAAAATGCATAGGAAAAAACCCGCTAAGATTATGTATTTACAGATCTTGTGGGAAACAGAGATGCACTAGAAAGAACACCAGTAGCCATATTTCATTTGCCAGGATTGCTTTGTGTTAGTCATACAGGTCATGTTCAGGTATCTGAAGAGAGATTTTGTCCCTTTAGCAAGGAAAGGCAGGGAGAGGGAAGGAGGATGTTTCAATACATGCAGAGGAGAAGAACAAGGGTTAAGTTGTGAGAGTATGGAGGAGGGAGTAGAATTGAACTGGCCTTTGACAGGAAGGAAACAGACACTGGGACATATTGGTGAGATCTGGGCATAGGAGAAGAAATTGATAAGCAGTCATTCTCATCAACTTGGAACTGGAACTGCCTGAAGCTACAACTAAAGTGCTTAGCCAGGAGGGCTGGGCTTAGACATTCCCAGTCTGCTGCATGTAGACAAGCAAGAGCGAGGGGAGAAAGATGAGCTGGACAACTGTCCAGTGAATATCAGCTGGATCTTTCAGTAGCTGTACAAGGAAACTAAGTCTGGGATACAAAGATCCCAGGGGAAGGCAAAGAGACTGGGACTGGAAAGAGGAAACTGCAGAATGCAGTCCGGAGTGGAACCAGGAATTACCAGGCATCATGTTGTTACTTTGCCAGAAAAACATATTATTTCTGGTTGTGCCAGTTCACCTAGACAATGGTTAGTCATCCTGCAATCAGTTACTCTGTCAGTTTATGTAGGACAAAGCAGTACAGTGGATCCAGGTTCCAATCCTGCTGACATTTCACTTGCTGCCAGAATACAGTACTTTTTTTCCAGTTCATTTCTTAAAACATTAAGAAGAAATAAACATTACATGAGAATTATGCATTATAGTCATAATGTTAACATTTAACATTTATGAAAAGCCCAAACTAGAATTATTTATGCAATCTTAATTTGGCGACCACATACATAGTCATAATATCATCTTTAATTACATAGTCGAAGAGTTATTTATACACAAGATCCCAGGTTTTTTCAGTATAATGAAGGAAACTTTAGCTATAGCAGAAGTCCAAGGCAAAGGGAGTCATAAGGCAGAGAACACAGTGTAAGACAAAGAATGTCTTTGTGGCTATCAGATACCAACCTGGAGGATTCTCTTCTAGATTCTACTACTTCCCATATAATAACAGACAGGTGACTTAAATCTGTCTTCTCCCAGATAATCAGTAAGCATATACTCCATTTTCTAGGTGTCTGCCTTAGGCCTGATTTATAAAAAAGCCTAAAGCTCAGGACCATATTTGGCATGTATGAGACCTGTGCTTTGAGCACATTAAGCAGTAGATAATTCTTTATGTTCTGAAAAGTTCTACTCCTAGGCATGCAGGATCTGACCCATACAATCTGTGAAAACTTTTGACCTTTGTATCTTTGTGCTTCTGTTCTCTACCTATAACACTGTGTTCCCTGAGATCGCCTTGTGAAAATAATACCACTAATATTTGTGTAGCATTCATAAACTGCAGACATGAATATTAAAAAAAAAAAGCCAGAGAGAAATGCGCAATTCTGTTTTTACATCATGGATCCAACAGTTTGCAATAAACAGGGCACAAAATCCTGAAAAAAACCTCTATTATAGATGCTCCATGCCTGTTCTTTAACTGAAGACTGTCCACCCTGGGTACTCAATGAGACAGATTCCCCTGGAGAAAATAAAAAACAATATGGTCTTTAATCTCATTATCTCAATGGATATACAAAAGGTGACCCAAAATTCTGACAGTCCCTTAGTTTGAGTACTTTATGATTTTGCAATCCTACATGATCTTTTAAGCCTTTTAATGTGTGTGATATATGTAAAAATTGGTTTTGTAACAAAGAACAATGGACACTTGACGCTGAGTGACTTGATTAACTATCAACCTATTATTTGCATTCTGTTTTTCATTAAAATCACAGCAGAGCCTGTGGTAAAGAAAATTCCCAAAGTTCTCCTTATCTCTCAGCTCCTTGACCCTTCTCAATCACTTTATTTGCATGGGTATGGGACAGAAATTGCACTGGTTCCACCAATCTGAGAATGATTCATGACTGTATGTCTACGGTAGTACTGCTAGACTTCTCTTCCAAGTTTCACTGACTTTCATATCACACAACAGTCATGAACACTGCTTTTGAATTGCTGTTTTCTCTCCTAATTTGCTTTTCCCAGAATGTCTTGTGTGAAATTCACTTCCTTCCCCTTAAGGCACTGTAATGGGGCACTACATTGGAGATCTGCCTTGTTATCTTTCCTGTTCAATGTGTATTTGAGACCGTTGGGTGAGTGGGAGTAATAAGATCCAAGTATTGTTTCTAGGATGTTATCTCAATTTTATCACTCCTCTAACAATCAGTGCAGTAGTGTCTTGCCAAAAGTGTGAGGAAACTGCAGAAGGACGAAATCTTGCTGATTCATGCAGTGCAACTGGGATTAAACCAATGGCATGGTTGGGCATAGTAACTGAATTGTAAAACCACTAAATCCTTCATTGTTTCACTATTTCTCACTTGTTTGCAAATCTGCAGTTATGTTGGATACCAGCTGCGCTCTGATCATGTAGCAGAAGCTACCAAAAATGCTGTATTGTCTGTGCTTGAAACGTTACCTTTGACTGTGAAATTTGCTATTAGGATCCTTGCTTTCGTACTTCAGGACTGGATTACTTTGAAGTGAACTATACGAGGTGCAATCCAAAATCCTACAAAGCACAGAACAGCAAAGGAAGTGCTGCTGTTCTTAGCAGCCATATATGCCCCTGGTGTTCCTTGCTGCAGAATGGTTCCTAATTGGAATATAAGGAATTTGTTTTGGCTCTAAGGTATCGGTAGTGAGTCCTGAGTGCCTGGGTTCTTGTGGCCTGACTAAACACATTGTCTCTTTGTGCCAAGTCACCAAAGGTTGTCTCAGTGGAAATAGTCTATCTAAATCCTTCTTGACTTGAAAGACAGAAGGCTAGCCACAAAGTATCCTCTGTTAGCATACTTCAGCTTTGGAATGACCTATTTTCCTCTTCTACTGACCTCCATTGTATGCTAGAAGTAGGATGCAGCTGGCTGCCACAGGAGTGGAATTTCGAGGGATACTTGGGACTTCACTTTTATTTGTATAATATATGGCAGGGATAGCCAGAGACTTTAGAGTTTTTCTCCTCTGCTTTTCTGTAAGTCTTATTAAACACAAATGTTAAAGATACCTGTGAAACAGAAGATTTCTAGCCTGTGCCACTACATGAGCATCCTCGGGCAATGGAAGGTGCAAAAACAGTTTCATATTGCAACCCCATGGATAAAAAAAAAGGTGAAAAGAATCCTTCTATAGGGAGAGAACACCACTGTAGAGATTTTTTTTCTTCTGTAATTTCTTCCTTTGGATCAATAAAACCCTGCATAGTTATGAGAACCTGCACTTGTTATTTCATCACTTATAAGCAATGTAGTAATTCCAAACTCATGTTTATAAAACTGTTATATCCCTTCAACATCTGTTTCCAATATATATAAGACCTAGGCTTATCTTTGTTGTCTAGTGCAGTCTGGCAGTTTCACTTAGGATTAAAATCTCTATTGAATTTACCGTTTTACTGATCTGCTCTGAAATTTTGGACCAATACAACGAAGCTCACCTGGAAATGATATGTCCTTCTTTTATAGCTGAGGAAGATACATGTCTTTTTGAACTTAGTAAAGTCCATTACACTGATTGACCAGAATATTTAATTATCATCCTTTCTATGCCTTTTTCTTCCGCAGTTTTCCTCTATTATGATTATAGGGTCAGAATGCATTTTATGGTGGCTGAGTAAGCTGTCTTAGCTATATTTCCTACAACACTATGAATCAGCTATTTTAACCCTAAGTTAACCTTGTACAAATATGTAAGTACAGATTTGTCACTTCCTGTAGAATTATTTCAAAGTAAATAATATGTTGTAGAAATTAATGCAGGCTGGATGATCTGAGGTAAATTGAACAGGTCTGATCATGTGAGATTTTATCCACTGAGAGTTAAAAGAAAAAAAGCAATTTTGTCTTCAAGTACTGACTGTTTTCATCATACTCATGGTTACTATTTCCAAAAATCTTCAAAAACTGCATTAATTTTAGCACTAGTTTTCTCTACCAAGTAAATTTTTAAAATAATATATTCATATGGGTATATTCTTCTTTTCCTATGCCATCCTTTCATTTTTTTTTCTTACTAGCCACATTGTTCCCATATGTTTGTCAGATTGGCTAGGCTTATGATCTCTATGGGACAAATAAACAGAAAGGAAAGGGCATTTGCTTCAACATGACTTGTGCCTGCCAGCACAAATATAAGCATAAGATTGAAAAGACAATTCATGTCATTTTTAAAAATCAGTCAAGGACAGCCAACATATTAATTGATGAAGGTTGCATGAGAAGCTCCAAAAAGTAGATGATCAGAGACAAAAGGAGTAAGACTGAATATGATTTAACATACTGTAACACACTGACATGATTACTTTTGTAACCTCCTGGGATACGTTCTGACAGCTTTTCCTAGTTTTTATTCACTCCTTACTCAGGCAAAACTCCCACTAACTTCTCTCCCATGGTATTTTTTCTGACTAATATTTAAGTACATTATCTTTATGTTGTCTTGTGTGGATCACACAGAACATCATCTTACTCATTTAGCTTCAGGAGACAGTGTATTTCATATTCAGACAGGCAGAGCTGTTACAGCCTAAACATGAAAAAGGATTAGAAACTTTATTACACTCATTACTACTTCACTGTGCAACTTTATACTGCCTTACATAATGTTTCTTTTAAAATGGAGAACTGCTTTCATTAACCATTCTGACAAATAAGTATATAACCATATGATGGCAGCAATATGCTTAAATATGTGGATTCCAATATGCAATATGTTTTAACTTGTCTAGAAAAGAAAGATACGACTCAAAACAGCGTTCTGAAGAGTAAGACTTGCAGCAGTCAAATATCACATTCAAACTGAAGCTTTCACAATTTTTGACTACAAAATAAAAATCCCCTACAATTTTAGTTGCTGAGTACAATTCTAATTACTCTGGTCATTCATTCCAAGGACATTTTACCTCTTTAAATGAGGAGATAAGCATTTAACATCAAAATTTGCCTTACATATATGCAGTTCCCAGAGATCTTCAGGGGAGTCATGCACATGCAGGAAAGGACTAATAATTTTATTTCTTCAATATTAGATGCACATTGTTACCACAGTACATGTACTAGATGCCACAGAATTACCTATGCATTTCCCCTTCCACAGTAACTGAAGGAAGATTATAATGTGCAACAGTATTAAACTGAGATGATCTAGAGTGAGAAGATGCTGGAAATTTTAATAGAATTTACCCCGTTGACCAAGATCTCTCCAAAATTTATTTTTTAGCAGCTGATGGAAGTGAATGAATACTAAATATGAGCCAGAATGGAAGGAGATTTTATAAACATGCCATGCTTGATAAATTGTTTACAATTAGTTACCAGAGAATTCTTAAATTACAGATGGCATGAAAAATAGTGGTATGTAAAATTTGTGTGGACATACAACCATGTCTATAAAGGTTGGATAACTAATTACAGCATTGGCATAGAAAAACTTTCTTTGTCATTACCTGAAACTATAGGGTTTTCTCAGCTTGTGAAGTATTTAATTGACTTCTTCAGTAGTTAGATCATGGCTATCTAGCCTGTACATGAAAGAGGTATTTTAAGACTGAAAGTATAAAAAATAATGGAAATACTATCTGGCAGAATAAGGGGACACTGGAAACCTGTTCTCTTATCCTTCTGATATAGTAATTTATACTAAGATTGTTCCCAGGGACAATTTTGCTGAAAATTTAGTGAGTGTACATTTGTCTCCAGTGAATTTGAGCTCCTAGGATTTCATGGGGGAAAAATGTTGCAGGGAAAGGAAGTGGCATCCCTGTAACTTGGACAATTAGATATTCTTTAGATAAATACAGATAAAGTCAATCAAGGGAATAAAACGAAACTTGGCCTCCCTCTAGACTAAAGGTTAGTGTAAATCAGAAGTTGAGGGGTCAATCCCCTCTAGTACCTGCTGTATACCTCCAAATAGGCCTAGAGGGGCATAACAGTGTTTAAAAAACTTTAAGGAAATTGGGTTATACAACATTACACCTCTTTCTTCTTTGTTTATTTTAACTTGCTCTCTCAACCTTTTTTGACTAATCCTTTACCAGTTTGTGGTCTTATTAAACAAGGAAGAATATTATTTAAAAAACAAACCAAACCAAAATAAAACATACTTTCAGTGATTTGATTTCTAGATAGAGAAAAGAAGCAATTTTTAATCAACGGATTAAACAGATTACAATAGATTTTAATAGCTGAAGAATGTTAGAACACAATTTCTCATCCAGGAATCCTAATGATTTCTGGAAACAGCTTTGTATCTAAGTTTCATCTGTTTGTGGTAGTAGATGCTATATGGAGGCTATATGGAGAAGATCAAAGGTGTTTTAAAAAAGGACAAATATCCGTTTGGTGTGTATGGGCCTGTGAATTAAGAAAACCAAACACATTTTTTTCTTCACAGATGGTTTCTTACAGATCATTTTGAGGATGCATCTGTATTGTCTACTTTCATGGCCATGAAAAAATGTAATTCATAAAGAAATGGAGAAGAGGAAAACTTTGTGGCTTACTAGATATAATTAAAATCCAAAAAGGTCCTGAAGACCATGCTGTGTCTTGTTCTTGACAAACATGCTTTTATGTATTTATCAGCAACTGAACACTGAGTGTATATTGAATGCTAAAGATGCCTAGCCATTGACCAATAGGTTCCACCAAATGAAAAATACTAAAATAATATGATTTTCTTAAAAAGAAATGAGTAGTGACTTTCAGAGAACATAAATGATTTTCAGCGAACCTTTCAAAATTTAAGTATTTGTATGGGTTTTACAAATCAATGTTTAGTATCAATGTTAGTTTACAAGCAAACAGAAAATCAGTTAAGTCCAGTGAAATTTCTCACTTCATTAACCTCTTCCACATTAATGTTCTTTTATATAAGAAAGGGAGATATGTCATATTCTTCACCTCCCATACTTCTTGCACTACTTACTGATTTGATTCTGCAAGTTGCAGCTCAAAAGATCAGAACTCAGTTTTTAAATGAGCTGTACTTGCATAGAATAATACCTTGAAGGAAATATGGACTTGTAGATTCATTCCCCAGTTATGCCTAAATCTCACCCATCAGCATCCTCACCTATTTTTCATGAGCCTTATCCCTTCATTTGAAAAATACAGGCAGCATTTTCTTAACTTACAGAATGTTCTGAGAACAGATCTTGAACATGATCAGATCCCATAGCAATGAGCTTTCTAAAAAAAAATTAACCTGTAATCTGCACCTAAGCAATTTCCTGTTATTATCACAGTCCCATTTTATTCCTATCTCAAAGCTACCAGCATGAGTAGTCTCTGATTGATAAGTGCTTTATTCAGAGAATATCATGTGTCAAATAAAATTGGAAAAGGCAGAACTGGAGAACCTGCAGATAACCCAGGTGACTAGACTGTAGCAACGCCTGGCTTGCTTTGTTCCATGAGGTCTTCAGTCAGTCATTCTTGATCATCAGCTAACACTCCCAGTTTCTCCAAATCTTCACCTTTGTCCATTTAGAAATCACAGAATTGATAACTAGCCCATTGGCATTGTTGGCCTTTGGATCAGGTCTCACATGTAAAGGAAATTTGTTTAAACAGATGCCAGTAGTACTCTCAGAACTGAATCATACCTATATAATAAGGTATAGCAATTTCACTGACATGTTACCAAACATTCACTTCCACACTTAACTAAGACTTAATGGGTGCTTCCACTATATTCAAATTTTTCCTTTGTGTCGTGACCTTTTCTCCTTAGAATATTACTTCTAATTTTCAGTCATTTACCATATGAGATAAAATCCACACAGAGTTCATACAAGACTCAGAGTTTGTGCTGCTTCTGTTTTCATTTTATTTGGGTTTATTTTTCTAAACCACATGTTACCTTATACCTTGCCAATGTAACTCGTTTGGAAATAACGTATTAATTCAAACAATGTTTGTTTGGAGGAACTCTGTGATAGCTTTCAGCTGGCTAAACACACTTAGATAGCATCCTGTTGGTTTCTAAGACAGAAGTGAAAGGCTGATATGCTTACCAAGTGATAGCTTTGATGCAATATCCTCACAATATATGAGTACTTACAGCCTTATATTTCTAGTGATAGCTTTTTCTCAGGAGTCCTTCAAGTGCCAAAGTTCATGCAGTTCATGTTTATATTCATTTAAAACCTCAACTAAAATATCTGCAGACAAATGTTGCATTCTCAAGCTCTATGGAAGCCATTCAGACACATCTTCTACACAGATAACAGGGTGGACTAAGTAGATAATTCTAGGCAAATTAGCTCTACTGCTGTTTATTTTGGTAGAAAGTAGTTGCTAAAATTGTTTTCATGCCTCCAAAATGAAATGTAACTTGATAACACACCCACTGAAAATGTAAAACAGGTTCAGAAAAGGAAAATGCAATTCAGATTTGTTTTAAAGCATTTCATAAACTGCCTGATTGTTTTGTTTTCCAGGGGAAACAAAAAGCTAAATGTGCCATGTGCAAAACCCAGTGAAATTCAGTGTACTTCTAAAATGAACTTGAAATCCTAGCAGTTAAATATAATGATTCATAACCATGTTTTGATAGTGTTTTTCTCTTTTACTTCTCCCTGAAAGACTTGTAGAAGCAATGAAGGAAATTAATTGCATACAAATGAATATTAAATGCATTATGAATAACAGTTTAGTTATTCTCTTTAGTGTAATAGCCTTCCCCTCCCTTTGAAAAAAATGAAGTTATTTTACTAGTGTTGCAGCAGCATATTTTATTATCTATTTTAATTAAGCTCAAAAACCTTAGCTAGAGTTTAGCTAGAGAACGGACTAATAATATAAAATATCTTTATTATGGCACACCCACATATCAACTGTTTGCTTTTCTAGCTGTCTACAAGAATAGCACTCCTTTAAAGTAATTTGTAAGGGAAACATATCTAATGGTAAATAAATGTTTTAAAGTGTAGGTAAATATAATCATTATTATAGCACTATGTTATTTGCTGCTAAACCACTGACAGTTCAGTTTGATCAGGGCAGCATAATCAGCTGGTCACTAATTAGTCATAATGAATGTTATCTGGGTTCCATGCTGTTAAGACAAACTAATTATAGAAAAACAGCAGTTCTAGTATCATTAGCCACCACTTGTCTGCCTTACTAACGGCTTGTCCTATTTATAAGTCTTACAGAGGAGAAGAGCATCTTTTGAAGGATTGTGGGCAGGTTGTTTGCTTTTCTGTAAAGGTAAAGGCCTCTTTCACCTACCCAGCTCTGTAATCTTTAAAAAAAAAGTTAAATTGTAGATAAGTAGTGCAAACAATACGAAGATGAGTAATTTGAAGAATCTTCAGTTTCAGTAAAGTAAGATTATTATCCATTTCTGGAAATTGTATGCAATTTCTCACTAAAAAACCTGCCTTATGCCTTTGACAGTTATCTGGGAATGTCCACGGTATAACTATCATAACTTGATAATTCCTCTCCTTTCAAAGCCCTGATAAGAAGCCATGATTGCCACTGACAATCTTCCACAAACAGACACTGTCTACACTTACACATGATTCATGAGGGTTTTCTTCTCTCATTTCAGCTTTTGGTTCACCAAAGAATTATAACTGGCAGTGTTGATATAGTCTTATAATTTGTTTCAAAAGAATGTGCTTAATGAATGCCTTTTTTTTTTAAATGTAAATTTTGACTGAAGAGAAACTTCAGTCAAACCTCAGGATAGTTATTGGAGAAAAGCCAAAACCAACCCACCCTAAACAAAATGGAATCCCTGAGAATGAATCCCTTCCCAAAACTAAGAACAGGTTTGGTCCTGTGTTCCTGAAGCTGGATAGATTCTATCAGTACCACATAATTACTCTCATGGCTTCTACAATACCTGCTACAACAAAGCAATAGACCTGAAATGTGTCAGGGGACTTCAGAATGACAGTCATCTCCTAAATGAAGGATGTTTTCTGTCAGTATCCTCTGTTCTGGAGCTTAAACCTTCCTGGTTCCTTGGAATACATCTGCACTGTCATGTTTGCACAATCTCAAGCTTAAAATTTAGTTCCTGTAACACCTTTGTTATCTACATGTTAATGCATGTTCAGACTCAACTTTAGCATATGCCAGCTTGCTCACTGGCGGAGAAACTCTATGCTGGAGAAGGAATAAGAACAAAGGATTGAGATCTGATTTATGCCTCAGCTCTATTGTTAGAGAAGGTAATGGGCATGGCTGAATAAAGTTGTCCTGGCTCCAGTCCTCCAAAAGTGTATCGGCTTGCCATGTCCTTCCACCATGACTCAATGGCAACATAATCTCAGTGTTCTACTAAAAATCTGTTAGGCATGAAACAGACTTTTGCTTCCTGGAGGATTCTTTATATAATTATGTAGCTATTACATGAAATGGGTTAGTAAATAACAAAATAGAAGGGAACTATATAGGCCTAGGAGAAAAATAAAATTTCTGGAAATAGTTAAAGGAAGAAAAAGTTTTCTTCTAACAAATCTCTAATCAGCACACAAAGAAGGCCACAGAGGAGATATGACTCCGATCTGGATGCAACAAGAGAATACAACTACAAGATTAAAAAACAAATAATTTATACTTGTACATACGGAACCTCAACTAGGCCTGCAGGGGCACACTTGCATGTTCCATGACGAGCAGACTGGATGTAATCTACATGACGGAATTCTTGAGCACCTGTGATTCACTTGCATAACTGCAAGTGAAATAGGCAAGTTAGGCCACAGCCTCCATGATGTATTCAAGGTGTGAGGCCACAGGGGGCCCCTAACCTGCCAGCTAGAAGGTTAATTTTGGAAATCCCCTTGCCACAGATGTGTATCTTATACATGCTTCAGTTGCAGATCATTACTGAAGGTCTTCTAGATCAAATCTGGCTGACTACACAGGCATTATGTAGATGTTTGCCGTGGTGAGCACAAATGGAGGGTCTGTCATGAATGGTGCAGCACATATGGAATAACTGGCAAGTCCTAGCTCCTACTGTGAAAATTCTCTAACTGTGTGAGCCTAGGATGAGTCTAAACATAAGCTATTGGGGCAGTCTGTGCACAACTCTAGAGGTTGTACCTTTGCAGATCTTTCATATCTCTGAGAAACACAAAAATATAGACATATTAGAAGGGTAAAGTGCAAGATAATAGGTATCATACTATAGAAAACAGGTATTTAAACAACTATCTGATGAAAAATCTTACATACCTTTGTTAATTTTCTTGACATGTGCCTGAAAATTAATTTTCTATAATTCTAGTTAGAATACCATTATTAAATAAAAACCCTCACAAAGTCAACCTGAGTGAATAGAAAATGTGCATAGAAATGGAAGCCAAATTTTGCTTTACAAATAGATGTTTAAACATCTAAAAATAGATTTATAAATGTAGAAGAACATTTATAATAATGTTATCAGAATTTTAAAACGTACAGGCATGCTTATTAGTGTGTATTAGGCTTATCCACACACCATGTCTATGGAATGTGAAAAGTTAGGTGGTGGCAAGTCTTACAGCCTGTGGGGTCAATCTTGCCCCTAGACACACGTGTATGTGTCATTTATCTGCTACAATGCTAGCTAACACTTGCTGATTTTAGAAAATATGTGCACACAACTGTGGGCAAGACTGAACAGTGACTTTTCAATTTGAAGTTTCTTCATACAAATGCAAACACTTTTTGCAATCTGATTCTAATTAACAATACAGTCATTCATTCATTCTCTAACAAATGAGCAGAAATCCCCTTCCTTTAGCAATACACAGACATTTGATAGTAACTAAATATTTGAGGTGATTATGTGTTACAAGATCTGATTCTGTTGTACTTAAGACTCAAGTCCTGTTTCCACCTCAGCTATTGGCCACAAAACCACTATGCTGTATCACTTGCTCAGGGGCATTGGAAGAAGAAATCTTCCATCCACAGCTGCAAAGCAAGCAGTGGAGCCATTTTGTCACAATGAAGAAAACTTCAGGGTTGGCCTCATACTTAGCTCATAATCTACATAACAGAAAAGTAGCTACTGAATGTCAGCACTGGCAGCTAGCGTAGTCTTTTCATGGTCTGAGTTCACTATTACATGAAACTTCCCAGTGACTACATTAATCCCAATTAATAAAATCAGATTTGTGTAAAACTGCCCCTCAATCTACTGGCAACACTCTTGCTAATACAGCCTAGTACGCAGTTGGCCTTTTTCCCCACAAGAGCCTACTGTTGGCTTATGTTCAATTTGTTGTCCACCAGGACTCTCACGTCCTTTTCAGCACAACTGCTTCTATGAGACTCTTGTTTAAGAGTAGAGGCAAGAGGTGAAAAACCATGATTTTTTTTCAGACAACTACTACCAGGGTGTTTACTTTGTGCTGGAGCACGTCCAAAGAAGAGCAATGAAGCTGGTGAAGAGTTTGGAGAACAAGTCTTATGAGGAGCAGCTGAGGGAACTGGGGTTGTTTAACCTGGAGAAAAGGAGGCTTAGGGGAGACCTTATCTCTCTCTACAACTACCTGAAAGGAGGTTGAAGCGAGGTGGGTGTTGGTCTCTTCTCCCAAGTAACAAGCCATAGGACAAGAGGAAATGGCCTCAAGTTGCACCAGGGGAGGTTTAGATTGGATATTAGGAAAAATTTCATCACCGAAAGGGTTGTCAAGCATTGGAACAGGCTGTCCAGGAAAGTGGTTGAGTCACCATCCCTGGAGGTATTTAAAAGACGTGTAGACGTGGCACTTGGGGACATGGTTTAGTGGTGGACTTGGTAGTGTTAGGTTAATGGTTGGACCTGATGATCTTAAGGGTCTTTTCCAACCTATAATTCTATGATTCTATGATTCTATGACTAGCTCTATCTGGTCTTATCACCAAACAATTAACAGCTGGCAATATTAGGTGCACTACCTGGCAGGCATCTTCCAGTTGAATTTCATTCAAAAGGAATTCAGCTCATGTGTTCCAAAAATATTCCACAACGTGACTTGAAGTGCTGTAAGTGGGACAACTGAGAGATTCACTTCAAAAGCACACTCCTGATCTAAACTAAAATGCTAAGATGGACACACCTATAGGATCTTTCTTAGAACCTTGAGAGAATGGAAATCCTATGATCTTGAGCAGGTGCTGGAAGTAAACTTTGTAGCTTGAAATACATTCCATGAGACTCGTTAAGGCCTGAAAAATATGAATAGGATCTCAGAGGTTGGTATGAAAGACTCCAATGATTTTTGTTGCTAGCAAAGGACCTATCTCTCTAACAATACAACTCTAAAATTCCATTCAAGTCAGAGAAGTGGCAAGAAAAAGATTCTGGATCTTGGTGATCTAAATAAGAATCTGGTGGCTTTAAAGCTGTTTAAAGTACCACGACTGATGGTCTGTTGCACAAAATACCAATGGCATTAGTACTTAGAAGCATAGAATCATAGAATGGTTTTGGTTGGAAGGGACCTTTAAAGATCACCTAGTCCAACCCCCACCCCCGCAATGAGCAGGGACATCTTCAACTGGATCAGGTTGCTCAAAGCTCCGTCCAACCTGACCTTGAATATTTCCAGGGATGGGCATCTACCACCTCTCTGGGCAACCTGTTCCAGTGTTTCACCACCCTCATTGTAAAAAATTTCTTCCTTATATCTAGTCTGCATCTACCCTCTTTTAGTTTAAGACCATTACCCCTTGTCCTATTGCTACAGGCCCTACTAAAAAGTTTGTCCCCATCTTTCCTGTAAGACCCCTTTAAGTACTGGAAGGCTGCAATAAGGTCTCCCTGGAGCCTTCTCTTCTCCAAGCTAAACAACCCCAACTCTCTCAGCCTTTCCTCATAGGAGAGATGTTCCAGCCCTCTGATCATTTTTGTGGCCCTCCTCTGGACCCGCTCAAACAGGTCCATGTCTTTCTTGTACTGAGAACTCCAGAGCTGGATGCAGTACTCCAGGTGGGGTCTCACCACAGCAGAGTAGAGGAGCAGAATTGCTTCCCTCAACCTGGTGGCCAGACTTCTTTTTATGCAGCCCAGGATACAGTTGGCCTTCTGGGCTGCGAGTGGACATTGCTGCCTCATGTCTGGTTTTTCATCCACCAGTACCCCCAAGTCCTTCTCCACAGGGCTGCTCTCAATCCCTTCATCCCCTAGCCTGTATTGATTCCGGGGGTTGCCCTGACCCAGGTGCAGGACCTTGCACTTGGCCTTGTTGAACCTCATGAGGTTCACATGGGCCCACTTCTGGAGCTTGTCTAGGTCCTTCTGAATGGCATCCCATCCCTCAGGTGTGTCAACCACACCACTCAGCTTCGTGTCATCTGCAAATTTGCTGAGGGTGCATTTGATCTCACTGTCTATGTCACTGATAAAGATATTAAACAGTACTGGTCCCAATACCAACCTTTGAGGGACACCACTCGTCACTGATCTCCATCCAGACATTGAGCTGTTGACCACTACTCTCTGGATGCGACCATCCAACCAATTCCTTATCCACTGAACAGTCCACCCATCATATCCATATGTCTCCAATTTAGAGAGAAGGATGTTGTGGGGGACTGTGTCAAAGGCTTTACAGAAGTCCAGAGAGATGACATCTACTCTTCCCTTGTCCGCTGATGTAGTTACTCCATCACAGAAGGCCACTAGGTTGATCAGGCAAGACGTGCCCTTGGTGAAGCCATGCTGGCTGTCTCGAATCACCTCCCTGTCCTCCATGTGCCTTAAGGCAGCTTCTAGGAGGATCTGTTCCATGATGTTCCCAGGCATAGAGATGAGGCTGACAGGTTGCTAGTTCCCAGGTCCTCCTTTCTACCCTTTTTAAAAATGGGTGCAATGTTTCCCTTTTTCCAGTCACTTAATATATAATCTGCAAATGTTGACAGAACCATTGTCAACAGAAGTGTCATTAGTGTTCTCGAAGTCCATACTGCACAAACTAGCACTACAGTAAGCAGCACTGATTGCAATCTGACTAATATCAGGCAGTCTTAGACATGGTTTTGTATGAGATACAGAAGCTGTTTAACCAATACATAGGTGATACTGGGAGAGTCCTTCTGAGGTTCTTAGCCTGCCCTTCCACCCCAGAATTCTAGAAGTCTTGAGGATGTCACTATGTCACCATTACCTGCCTCATGCACTTACATTTTTCATATGTATGGGTAATCTGCCAATACTGAAGCATACTCCTATGGAAATATCTGGTTATGGAGATCAAAAATTTTAAATAACAGTAACAGCAAACAATAGAAAAGAGCAAGGATCTTGAGAAAACAATAAAAGAATCTAAGAGAAATACAAAACCCAAAGGAAATTGAAATTTGAAGAGTGGCCGTTGCATCTACGTATGAGATGTAGCAGGGAAAATGCACAGCAAGCAAATTTGTCCTCAGATTAATGCTGTTGTGTAGTGTGAAGAAGACTGCTTGAATTTTGTGGTCAATCAACTTTGCTGTTTCAGAAAATGAGTGACATCCCTGCATAATGTTTCATTTGCCTTCCTCTCTGTTTCTTGCACAGCAGACTCCTGGCTCCCCTCCTGCTACTTCCCCCTACTCTTGCCTGTCTGTTCTTGGGTAGGAAGGACACTCTACAGTACTCGCAGGAGGAAAAAAAATCTTTGGTGATGTGACATTACTGTAAGAAGGCTAGGATATATTTGTCACAGGATATATCAGATTGGACTCTCTCTGTTCTCCTTGGTAATGAGTGGCTGTTACTGATCTTAGACTGCACTAGCAGGAGAAAACTGAGAATGCAGCTCAGTTCATTATGTTCTAATGTCTGCAGCAATGCTCTACCTCAGTTGCTTTATAAATTTTATCTTCTCTGGTGCATCCTTTTTAAAAGTGTATCTGCTCCAATAGGATTTCTGCATTTCAAGACTATAAAGCTGACAGATGAGTATAAAAGAGAACAGACTTTTCCAGAGCTTTATATCAGAACAGTAGAAAATGAGAGGACAGATAAGCATTGGAATATGTTGTGGAATCTCTGTCCCTGGAGGTTTTCAAGGTCAGATTTGATAAAGCTCTGAGCTACCTGCTCTGAAATCGATGTTAATCCTGCCCTGAGCAGGAGGTTGGACTAGGTGATTTCCTGAAGTCCTTTCCAACCTCAATTATTCTGATAATAACTGAGGAAAAAACCCTAAAGTTTCTGTAAGTTAGCTTTCCCCAGATAGTACCACAGAGGCCAGATTTGTAGACAAGTTAGAACGATGTAATTGGCAGTAGCGGGACTATGACATTGATGACAATAAGCGCTGCTACAAAGTCGTGCAGTGACAAGAATGACTCTTGACTGGACCACAGATGCATAAAATGAGTTTTTTTTCCCTGAGGCTATGCAATGATACAGTAATGGGTCCACAGTACAGAATAACAGCCAAGTCAAACTGATTGAAAATTGAGAGGGATTTAAACCCCATGGTAGCAACTGAAAGGTGTTTTGCTCATGCTCTACTCCACTCTTTGTGGGTAAGGAATCGAAATTCAGATGGGAAAACACTGAAAGATAGTATTTTCAGATATCAAAACAGTTGCTCCACAGATACTTGGTACATATGATTTCCACTTTACTGTGTACCTCATCTAATAATTAGTCACATAAATAGATTACACAAAGTGCAGTATTTTAAAAGTATAAGCACTAAACACAAATACAAAAGACATTTAACAACATGGTCTGGATGAAATCTACACAGTTTGAGGGCTGCCATGACTTGTTTAGTGGCATTGTGACAAAAGTATTTGAAAGATGATGTCTGTATGTGACCTACACTTGTCAGGAGATTCCTATATTATCTACAGTATAGCTGGTCTAGTTTTCCAGTTATGCAAACTGTTGGTCTGTCTTTGCTTATAAAATGAAGATGATGTTATCAAGATATGTCTCAAAATAATGTCTCAAAAAAACCTTCCTCATCTGTACTACAGGGACTTTGAATTGATCAAAACTGAAAATGTTTTAGAACTAAATTACTTGCTGCTACTTAGATTGTTTAGGATTTATTACTTTTTCAGTTAAACTGGAATTATAGTAATCTTTTATTTTGTCTTATTGACAAGCATTTTTTTCTTACTTACACATTATTTTGGTTTCCCTACCAAGGTAAATACAAAATGTGATAATTGCTTAAAATATTTTATATTGTTAAATTTATAAAATACTTCCAATAATTAGGTTTTGACAACACATGAGACTCATCCTTCTAAAATGTTAACATACTCATTGTATTACTCAAACATTTAAAAAAATTTTGCACCACTAGCTTGAGTGTGTACCAACCACATTATAGGAAGCTGTCTTGGCCAAAAAATTTCCTCAACACAG
This sequence comes from Mycteria americana, assembly GCF_035582795.1. NCBI lineage: Eukaryota > Metazoa > Chordata > Aves > Ciconiiformes > Ciconiidae > Mycteria > Mycteria americana. The sequence continues at coordinate 82,139,589 of NC_134365.1, forward strand.
CAAGAGAGAGATGACATAGAATTTTACTAGATACTTTGTGCTTGTTCCAACTGTTCGTAAAAGGCATCAGTCCAATAGTAATCTGCTACTTTTGGCCCAAGTAGTTAGAAAACTCTTTTCACCTCAATTTATTATTTCATCTTTGAAAACCATGTCATAGAATAGAATCACAGAATCATTTAGGTTGGAAAAGACCTTTAGGATCATCGAGTCCAACTGTTAACACTGCCAAGTCCACCACTAAACCATGTCCCTAAGCACCACATCCACACGTCTTTTAAATACTTCCAGGGATGGCGACTCAACCACTTCCCTGGGCAGCCTGTTCCAATGCTTGATAACCCTTTCAGTGAAGAAATTTTTCCTAATATCCAATCTAAACCTCCCCTGGTGCAACTTGAGGCTGTTTCCTCTCGCCCTATCACTTGTTACTTGGGAGAAGAGACCGACACCCACCTCGCTACATCCTCCTTTGAGGTAGTTGTAGAGAGCTTGTCAGAAACAAGCAAAGGGATAATTTTTGTACCTAACGTACATAAGAATTTCCTTTAATATATCTATGATACAGGCTATCTTATAATTTAAAAATGCTTTCGAAGATCTTCTATCTAAATTATTCCAGTTTAAGGTTAATTCCACGTGCACTGAACTACATGGAAAGGATTTAATTGATTTTAAAACAACTGGATTGATTTGATTTAGCATTGGATTATGCCAATTATCACCAGACCATAGTTTAGAACTTTCTATTCTAGCTATCTACGCAAAGGCCATGAAAAGAAGATACGGAAATACAGTGTTTTTATCTATCAAAAAGAGAAAAATATCATTCAGGAGTAGGCATCTTAAATCCTGATGTCTAGCCAATGAAATGGATTAAAAATTAATTACAAATGTAATTTAGCACATTTATCTATTCTTCCAGACTATTAGTTTCTTTGTCTAAATATTTCTTTGCTGGCCATTGTGTATGAGAGCCATGCAAACAGCAAGATGAATGGCTGAGGATAATAAAACTGATTAAGAATGGAATTCTATCAAGTCCACAAAATACACAAAATTAGAAAACTGAAAACTAGTTTCCTTTTAATCTCTGCGATAATGATCTGTCGTGTTGTACTGAGACTCTGTAAATTTACTTTCATGAGTACAGTCCTCTAAGTACTTTTTTCTTTTGTTGTGTTTTTCCAAAATGAGTATCCTAAAAAGATACTTATAGTATATAAATTAACTTTTCAAACTCTTTACATTTTTTACATTGAGTATTAATGTCAGTTTACTGTTCTACCAAGTAGAAGTTCTATTTCTAAACAAATATGCAGTCTAGAAAAGAAAGTCAATACAGGCCTAATTTCTCCATGTTTAAGAAATGTACGTATTTGCCTAAATTATTTAAAAGTAAAACCAATTACTCTCCCTCATACGTAGTAACTCACAATAAATCAGAAAATCTTCAGTTTTGGAATTCTGTTTTCAGTTTCTTCACTCATGCAAATAACATACTGATGTGATATGCCATTATAATATACTAATAAATAATGTTATTTTTAATGTATATAGTATACTGAGATATGGATCAACGGATTAAAGTCAAAATTCTCCTGAGTATTTTTGCAAATATTCATCTAATTTTTTCAACATATGGACACACTTCTTAATACATATTTTCAAAACAGATGTTTCCACTACTTTAAAGGCTTAGTAATAGTTTGTGCAACTCAGAAAAGCAAATTTTGTATATATGCATAAGTTGTTTCACAAATATCTTGCAAGTAAACTCTCAAAGTCTGTAACATTTCAGGCCATACCAGGTGTTCAGTACTTTCTCATAAGTTCCTTGATTGCCCAAAGTAATTCTATGCAACTAATATTGGCATTTTAATGGGTATGATAATATAAAATATTGAGATGTAACTTTCTGGTGCTGTGAATGTATTTGCAGTGTGAATCTTCCTTTGCTTATTAATGAAATGAAAATGTTGGTTAATGAAAACCACCAACAGTGGAGGCCATCAAATTTTGCCAACTGAAACATCTCACCAGAAAGCCAACAGTCCATTTTTTTAATTGCTTGTTTTGGTAAAAATAATTGCCAAGCATTTAAAGTACCACTGGCAGATTATAAGTAGAGGTTTATTTCTAATGTTATATTGGCATTTTTCGAGGATAAGATGCAAGAAGTCTTAATAGTGTAACGAACATTTTATCTTGTCTTTGTAATTACAATACTTGCCAAATGGTCAACAGGGGTTTTTTTTGGAGTGGCAATAGCTTGATAGCTGCATCAAAAGAAGTGTAGCCAGCAAGTTAAGCAAGGTGATTCTCCCCCTCTACTCTGCTCTGAGACCCCACCTGGAGTACTGTGTTCAGCTCTGGAGGCCCCCAGGATAAGAAAGACATGGACCTGCTCGAGCGAGTCCAGAGGAGGGCCATGAAGATGATCAGGGGGCTGGAGCACCTCCCCTGTGAGGACAGGCTGAGAGTTGGGGCTGTTTAGCCTAGAGAAGAGAAGTCTCTGGGGAGACTTTATAGCAGCCTTCCAGTACTTTAAGGGGGCCACTGGGAAAGATAGGAAGGGACACTTTATCAGGGAGTGTAGTGATAGGACAACGGGTAATGGTTTTAAACTGAAAGAGGGTAGATTTAGATTAGACATTAGGAATAAATTCTTTACTGTGAGGGTGGTGAGGCACTGGAACAGGTTGCCCAGAGAAGTTGTGGATACCCTCTCCCTGGAAGTGTTCAAGGCCAGGTTGGACAGGGCTCTGAGCGACCTGGTCCAGTGGAAGGTAACCCTGCCCACGGCAGCAGGCTTGGAACTATATGATCTTTAAGATCCCTTCTGATCCAAATCATTCTATGATTCTATTCTATGATTCTATGATTTGAGGAAAAAAGGGCAAATCAATATAATAAAATTAAATACAGGATAATACCAGATCTTAATGTGTTTAACAGCCAGTTTTTCCACTGAAAGCAGTAAGAGTTGGGAGCACTTATAACCGGCTCATCAACTTCCCAGGTTTGCTCAATGAACTTCTTTTTTTTTAAAGAAAAATAAGGGACGCCATCTTGCAATAACTGTATTTTATGAATGTCAAAAGCGTTCAGTTGTACTTGTACTCCTTTGCTTGTCAGGCAGTTTCTTTGCTACACTTTCACATTAGCAAACATTCGATGCTTTACTTATTTTCAATAAAAATATGTAGTCAAACTATCATTTTATGTTTTTAATTAAATTTTTGCATAGCAGCTGGATTACTTGGGAGTGGTTCCCAAGTAAAGCACTTGGGAGTGCTTTCCAAGAGGAAAAACAAGCTCCACTAGATGGATAAATAATCAGGATTTGGATAGTAATTGCCTATTTGCTTGCTGATTATTACTACAATGCTATCCCAAAGAACGGCTTATCATGCGGTTGCACAATGAGAAGATGCAATTTATACAAAACATTTGCTACGTGCATGTCATAGTTTTTCTGTATCAGACAGTAATATAAGAAACAATTATTATTTCAGGTGTTCATTCCACTTTTTTTTTCCTTCCATAATGAAATCAACTACACAGGTTGCATAAGTTCTTGCCTAAACCACTTCAATTAGCAGCATTAACACTGCTTTAATTAATAAAATAGAAATTAATTTAGCTAGGACTGAAAGAGAAATGTAATTGTCCATTGCTACATTTCAGCTATCTGTATTTTTAATTAAATTATTCTGAACTCTAATATGAACAAATCCCTACTGTAGCTATTTTGCAAGTGGTCAACGAGCAAAAATGATTGATTGCTTCTAATTGCAGAGACAGATATTCTCCCTCAACTTTAGTGTGAAGAGATGGAAAAAATATGTCTTCATTTGGGAAAGAGAAGTGGAACAGAAATCTGTGTTCCTTTTAGTATTATAGTTTCAAACTAGATCTTTGACTATATCTAGACATGGATACATAAAACCAGACTGAAATTCCTTCAGGGCTCCCATTTGGTGCAATTGTCTGACACTGTTGTATTACTGCTGAAGAAAGGAATGGTCAGTCCCCTCTGACTGCCAGTGGAAAGAATGCCATTCCCTATGTAATAGCTGTCCAACAGTAATGGGTGCAGCCACCATTGCTGACAAAGTCCAGGACTCAGAAAAGGATGCACGCTTTTTACAAAGAGAACTAATTGAGGAATTTTTGTTCCAGAACATTTCTGGCTGTTTGCCTGCATCTGTCTCAAACGTAACAAAGTCATAGTCGATTATAAATAACTCCAGGATTGTGAAGAGGCTAGGCTGAAGATTTTAATGTGAGATAGTAAGGAACTTTCTTGGAATAATTTTTGGAGTTCATCTGCAATACAGTTAGGTTTTACTGCAAGCTATTTTTAAGAGTAGATATTAAATTACTCATAAGGAATGACATGCTAATATGCTGACCAATCTGATGCAGTACCTGGTTCCAGCAAATCTGGTGAGAGAGGATTCCAGACTGACTACCGGTTGTTCAACTACTGGTTCAACTACTGTACCAGAGTCATGCTTTGCACTATAGGACATGCAATTCCAAGTAGCTGTTCCAAAACAACAGTATTTGTCCTTCTTTGGTGCTCAGATGAGGACCTTGTTTACAGAATCCTGTCTTTGCTCACTTGCAGCCTTCCAGCTCTGCACCTAGCTTTTAGTTGTTTGGCCATCCACCCGAGATTTCTGAGAGTCTATTGATTAAAATTTTGCAAACTGTTTCTACGGTTCAGGGTAGGGGGCAGTGAGATATTAAATCGTGCCAAAGATTCTAAGGTCAATAATGATTATAGGCTAGATACACACATGTTACTGCACATCATTTAAGAAGGTGCTTCATATTGTAAAGCAATACTTGTACCATGTTATGTGAATGATTCTGACGGCTGTATTTTTTCATATTCTTCAGTCCTAAGGCCAGAATGTAAACCTATGGTGAAACTACAAGTGAAACTAAGTTTCCCAGATGCCTCATAGAACACGTTTGTTTACACTGTCAGCTCTGGATTTCCATAGCTTAGAGACAACTGTGTCAGTTCCTGCTTAAGGGAAGTTCAGGACTGACTGTACGACTTCCTAGATTACTTAATGTCTGTATCAAGTAATTGCTATTAATACAGCTAACTTATTATTATAAATTTTCTCAGTAATTTTAGCAAAATACAAATAAACAAACAAAATCCTTATGATAAAGCTCTGCCTTTCAAATATTGGTACTCTGAGTAGAGGTACTGAAAGTAAGTGAAGTGGCATGATTTAACTGCTTTCTCATTCCTTCAAGTAGTCTCCACAAAACCATGTTGATGGGATAAATCCAGTAGTGCTGCAAAGCCTGTCTTTTTCTTTTTATGTATTTATTAAAAATTAAAATAAACACAGAAAAACAACAACACAGCACAAACTTAGGAAGAGGACCAAAAGCTTTAGGAAAACTTTTGCCCCATTGAATTTATCTCCTACTGGGGTTAACCCACAACATATGCTTTAACTTTATGTACTTTGGCAACATTGCGGAGAAGGTACTGATTACGTTAGAAATAAAATTATGTTTCAGAATGATCCATAGAAGTCTTGAATACTGAAGTTCTAAGAAAGCCAAGTGGAAAAATCGAATTATTTTCAAATGGCAATACTTTTGTCCTCAGAAACTATTTGTTTTGGGTAAAGTTCAGAGTTCTTGAACTTGGCGTTGAGAGAATTTATGGACCTTGTTTGTCCACTCTTTCAAATCCCCACAAAATGTGTGTACATTAGCTACCAGCTGAAGAATACAGCCCTAGTTCTTGTTGATGAGGTTTGACTGATTTAAAGTGCTGCAAGTATGCTTGTAATGGCTTTAAAAAGGACTACTTGGACGTTTCTCTCACAGCTTAACCAAACTCCCAACACTTGTGCAGTTTTCCATGATTAACTAGGTGATTTCTTTGTGCAATATTGTTTTCTCTAGAATTTCTATGAACTCAAATATTTATTTATTTTAACATTAAATAAGGGAAACTAAAATACTGTAGGAAAATACCACTTGAAGTAAAAGCACTGTTCATAAATTGCTCTTGCAGATGTATGCAAAAACTGATTTAAAAAGAGTTGCTCTTGTGAATCAAAAATCTGTCTTAAACCTTTTAACATGATTTCACAAAGATGTCTCCAGTGTAGCACTGCTGCTTATGCAAATGCACTTAACATACAAATCAATTAAACCTGGAAAAAGGTACCTGAAAAATAGATCACTGATTGCAAATTGAAAAGTACTTCCATAGGATTTAAAAAACAGCAGGACCAAATATTTAAAACAAAAATACCCAACCCAGAAAAACACCAGGTCACCTAGTACAGTGTCTATTTAGATGCATAAAACCTGTAACAATTAGAGAAGGTTAGTAAAGTGGATACTACTAATTCACTGCATGCACAGGATTGCATGACTTGAGATGGCAGGTACAGTACTTTTATCAGAATGCCTACTTGATGAACCTGGAGAAAACTTTACATTTCTGCCTACAACTGCCTGAAGAGTTTGCCAATAGACAGATTCTATAAATGGGAAAAAATACTTTAGAACTTGGCCTCTGCTACTGTCATCCAAAAGGAGAAATATATTACAATAGGTTGGGGAAAAAAGGTACTCTATAGCAGGCTTTTTGTTTAACAGCAGGAGTTTTAAATGTCTACTTTTTAGTAAATTTTCTTGAAAGGAAATCGAAATGATTTCTATACCATGATTTTTCCTATAAAACCTTAAAAGGCAAACAAGTATAGTATGCTTTCACTGTGGGTTTTTTTAGTGGGTAGGAAAGGGTGGCACAATTTTTCTAAGCAGGCGGATTGTGGTCTAGCAACAAATATGCTTTTTGCTTTATTGCCAATTGTGGTAATACCAGTGAGGACTGAACTAGGTGGTGATGGGCGTAGTGACCTCAATACAGGAGAAATTAGAGATTTAAGTTGATGAAACAGACTAAATAATTCTACACATGATGGCTAGTTTCAGGGTTGACACAGTATTTTCTTCTCCTGCCCATTCAAACTGTTTAACTGTTTGGATCTTGCTCCTAATATTGACCACAAGAATGAGAGAGTATGTTGGTTCTTACCATGGAAACAATAGTTTGCTAACAAGCTGAACTTGGTCTGTTCTTTCCTGCTGATCACCAAACAACAGATCATAAAGACTTTAGATGCTATAAGCCTTGACTCTATTTGAAAATGTTGAATGGCACAGTATTAAAATAGTGGTAATCCTTCATATAAAGGAGCTTACCCATTGTCTCAATCTGCTTCAGAATAAGAAAAGCAAATACTTCATTTTGTTGTCAGCTGTATCACCAATTTCCCTCAGTAAGGAAGTCAGCTCTTTAGGTTAATGACGGCATTTAATAGTGGTAAATCAATCCATATCTACTTTATAAATCATGCTTGTTCAACAGAGTTTTTCTTATTTCTCTACAAAGATTTAAAAAAGCATCCAGTCCAATAACATTACAAACATTGTTTGATTTGGAAGACCCACAACTATGACTGGCTTCATACCACACAAACTGCTATACTGAAGGGTGGTATTACCCACTTATTTATAACCACCTAATGTTACCATGTAAGGCTGAATCAATTAAAAAAAAGTTCCAGAACTGACAGGAATCTCTATAAACTTTGCTCTCTAGGAGACATAACAATAACATTCAGCCCAAATTAAGAAGTTTTTGGTCTTAGATTGGTTCAAACTATTTTGGGTGCAATTATACTGGACTTTCTGTTTTTCAGTAATCTAATTATCATGAAAGGTCTTTTTTCGTATTTCATAAAACTCTAGAGAGAAACATAGTTTAAAGTTGAGTACAGCTACCAAACATAAACAATCACCTTTTTGCTAATTGCTACGTTCAATCTTAAATCAAAATATAAGCCTCCTATACAGCTTCTACTTACTGATTCTTTTTAAAAACTGTAATCAATGTATAGCTTGCAATGTGTTTCCTCCTCTTGCTTTTTCTTTACTTGCTGAATTTACATTTATTAAATTGTCCATTTCAGGCTTCAGGGAATGAGACTGAGAGTGAGACAAATGGATTTTCTTGTTTCCTTTTGTTTCTCCATCCTTTAGCTTCCCAAATTATGGTGGCCGTCAAGAATCAGTACTACTTTGGAAGAATGCCAACAGTTTATACTGATGGTCTGTCCAAATCGGGGTATTCAATGAACTGCAGTGTTAGACAGTAAGAAAATTTTTGTTCTATTTCCTTGGGGTGCATTACAATAGGAAATACTCCTAAAATATAAGGGGCATTATCCAGGGAGATTTTCAAAATTAACTGATGAGTGCCTTGAGATAGGTCAGCTGAAGTAAAAGTTGAATTAGATTCACCAATAGCAGCATATTTCAAGGGCTACAGTGTGGCAACTCAGCAGGGAAGATGACTATCAAAACAAAACCACATCAGACCCCAAGGAAACCATAAAATACAGATATTTAGAAAATTATAGACTTAAAGGACTTTTCCCACTTGAGTTAATTTGGAAAAAAAAAATAAACAACCAGAGATAGAGGCTTGTGTTACAAAAATCTAAATTGTGCAGAATTGATGTTGAAATTGATTTTTGGACAAGTTAACATTATTGTACATGAAAAACCTTAATATTTGATTTCTTTTTGAAGCTGTTTTAGTATACTAGGGACACTTTCCTTTCTTGTGATGCATGAATTAAGGATAGAAGATACTTTGTGTACTCTTTCAAGAAATTTTTGAGCACTTTAAATTAAGGAAACATACATTTAATAGTTTATGAATTTGTTTTCTAGATCAGTATTAGCTTACTATACATGCATATAGAAGTTGCATACCCAATTTTTACAGACACTAAAAAAGTCTTAGAATATTACTGACTATTTAGATTGTAGGCTTCAAGGAACTCTGTAAGATACTGTAATCTTACTGCGTATCTACTTAACAAAATCCCAGCATAATTTTAATCAGTCTTCTTCAGTTACTGAGAGAATAGCATTAGTGGTGTAATTTTCTTAAGCACAGAGAAAATAAACTATATGTCATCTTTCATTGATACTTATTACCTGTCATAAAAATAGTATTGAAAAGCATTAAGAAACAATATTAATGTAATTGTTTTAGTGTAAAATCAAAACAAAAGTGATTTTATTTTTTTTCTCATCTACCAAATTCTGACACAGAAAAAAGTAAGAGACATCTGATAATGGTCACTATAAACCATTAAACTCGGGAAAAAATAAAAAAAATAAAATTATAATAAGCAATGCATTTACTTTTACTGATTTTCAAAATGGAGAAAATGAGCTAATTAGACAAGTCTGCATTTTGAAGGGGCATTTTCCCTTACATAAGAAGAAAAGTATAAAGTTAAGTATTATATACTAATTCTCATAACCCAAAAGATACAGCTGTGCTTTAAAAACACAGTGAAAATGTAATAACCTAATTTAGCTTGGTAAGAGCTACTTTTTCTTGGCTTTTTGCCCAGAATATGCTTATTCCTTCTGCAAAAACAGTATGGCAAACTCTAAAAAAGAAAAGGAACATGTTGCAGAGAGGCAAACCAGAATACGTTCATTATAAACATAACATACTTAACGATTACTGACTTCAGTAATCAGTAATAGCAATTTGCATTAATCTGTACAAAGAGAATAATACCTTGATAGTCAAAAAAGTGAAATCATCAGTTTATTGACAAAACAGGAGCAGGCAGTCCTAGCCTGAGAGCGTGTTTGAACACCATTCTGGACAGGATCTCCTGAAGTCCTGAGAATCTGAATTTTCACTTTCTGTATTATAGAAACCAATGAGATAGATAAGTACTAAAACTTTATAGAACCTCTTGAATGTCCACATATTAATATAGAATATTCAAAAGGTTCTCTTAAAAAGATTTTTTTTTTCCCCTTGTACATCCAAGAAGAAACTCTACCATCTGACTGACCTATATAATGGTCTTTAGCTGGGATAACACTGGGATAACACTGCTGGGATATAATGCAGAAAACAAGAGCCCTTAGAATTGCTGTTTTTGTCTGCTGAGGATGAATGTTTCAGAAATGTCCATCAAACTTTCAACTTTTATAGTGATTCAGGCACAAGCCTTTTTTTTTTTTTTTTTTTTTTAATGCATGGCATAACTTGTAAAAAGACTAATAAATGTGCTTATGTTATTTACCAAAAAAAATCATGTTCTGTTGCCACCTTTGGGAACACTGCAGTCAGGTGTAAAGGGACATACAGCCTAAACCATCATATTTTCCTGTTTGTTCATGTAGTATGGAACATGAAAATTACTGCAGTGTACTGTTCCAGTGCCATAATGCTAAATCTTTTTCATTCTAGGCCTTTTAATGCACTGCTCATTAAATAAGTATCTATTGTATTAGATACTGAAACTGTTTTGTCCACAGAATAGGTTCAGTAACAAAAATAACCACTTAAGTTTCCCCAGTTCATCACACTATGGTATGTCATTCACGACTCGGATGCTCTTAGTTTTTGCCACTTTGCACCATGTCCTCTCAGCACCTCACAGCCAACTGCAGAGAGGACTGCCCAAAAGCTTATCTTCTCCTTCTGTCCAGACCGGGGGGTGGTTTGATCTTCACTCTCCAGTCGGTTCTTGATTCATTTTCTGTGATGATGCAGAAGGGTGGCAGCTGGTGCTAACTAAACATGCGGCTGCTGTTTGAGGACAAAGCTTGAGGCATCGAGCCTAAGGTCACCACGCAGGCAGGGCGAGCAACCACGTTTTGACTGCAGAACCAAAGGCCAAGAGGCTGGGGCCGGGGCTGCTCCGAGACCGGCGCCAGCCGGCGATTCCAGTGGCGTCGGGTTTCCGTGACTGGCCCGGTAAGGAAGAATAAGGCGCCGTGGCGGCCGGGGAGCCGTCCGAGGATGGCCAGCCACTCCCCGAGGCACCCACCGGCGGCGGCGGCGCCCCGTGCCCCGGCGCTGGGCCCCGAGCGGCGGTTACAGCAGTTGCCGCAGCCCGACACCGGGAGCGCGCCCCCTCCCGCCTCAGGCGGTGGCGCCCGCGCGCCCGCCCCCACGCGGGCCCTCACCGGCACCCAATCAGCGACCGCCGGCTCCCAACGCGCGCGTGCGGGGCTGGCACCACGTGACTCGCGGGGTGCCGGGGAGGAGGGGGAGTGGGGGGAGGGCGCGGCGTGAAATCCACATCCGGGTGAGGCCGCGCTGGCTGGGGCTTGTGTGCGTGTCCGGCTCGCGCGCGTGGGGGCGGCTTTCCTGTGGTGGGAGTGGGGCGGCCCCGAACGGCAGGCGCGCGCGCTGCCTGCGCGGGAGCGAGGCGCGGCGGTTGGTGGCGGCGGGCTCGGAACGCCAACGGTGCCAACGGTCCCACCGGCCGCGGGGTCTCTGACAGGGGCGGCCGCGGAGCGGGCTAAAGTGAAGGGGGGAAGCCGCCTCCCTCCCTACTCTGTAGAGGCTGCCCACCCGCGCCGAATAAGCCTGTCGGGGGAGGCAGGTGCTGTTTCCAGCCGGTTCACCGCCCTCCCGTTGCGGGGGTTGCGGGCCGTGGAGCTGGCCTGGTACCCGCCGTGGTAGAGCCTGGGTGCAGCGGTTGCTGCAGGTGACTGTCTCTGCGAGGCCTGCCTTCATCTGCCTGACTCCTTCTCCGATCCTGCCCCTAGGTCCAGGCCCTACCTGTGCCACAGCTACGGCCCACCAGTACTGATATCCGTGTGCTGTGGTGGCTGTTCTTAGTGACGTGACTTAAGGGTTTCTACAAAAGGGGACTTTAAAAGTAGTTTAGAGGAACAACAGGAGCCTTCCTTCCCTGCACCAGAAAATTGATATACCTGTCAACAGGAAGGAGAACCTTGTGAGTAGTTCTCTAGCCCAGAGGTCTGGAAATCTTGTCTGTGACCTCTGCTTCTGAGGCCAAACTGTGCATGGCCAAATTTTCAAATGTTGTCCAGAATCTTAAGTTGTGAAATATCTAGTCTGATTTTTCAGAGGTGCCTGTGTGCCTAATATCTGTTACTATAAATGGAATTAGGTGTTGAAGTATTTGCAAATCTGTCTGAATCTTCAGGCATCTAATACATTTTCTATAAATCTGGTTTTTAAACATTTAAGGTTTTGAGGCTTCTTATGCGTATAATAGGGTTGACTATATCCTCTTGATACCTCAGCACCTGAGCTTAGCATTTTGGTCTGGGATATTCCCTTGATGAACTCTCTGCAGCTTTGGTTCTTCTCAGGAGACTATAGTTTATCTTGTAGACAATTTTCCTATCGTAGCAATTCTTTTTGCTTGTCAACTACGCATTGTGAATGCATTTCTTGCCATCTTACTGCAGCATTTTAGTGGAGCTTTGGGTAGTTTTGTCACAGTGCTTGAACACCTGTTTCTGTAGACTTACTTAATTGTTTTTGTTCTCAGTGCTTTCTGGCTGTTTTGCTTTCTCCTGCTTTTCAAATTTTGCTCTTCTGGGTACGTTTCTTAAATTTATGACTTTGTTCTGAGTGCCTCTGTATCCATGGCTTGGGCTTGAATGTCTAAGTAACCGTTGGTGCTAGTGTTCTAGTACTTCATGATTTTTTCTTCAGGGATGTCAGTTTCTCACTCACTAATACAGGAAACAGACTGCTGACCATTTTCAAACCGAGTTTGCAGGGTAGACAATGCCTGTTAACAAGTGCAGTAGTGGACTCCATGCTAGTAGGATTTGAAAGAAAAAAAAAATCACAGCAGTGTTCAAACAGGTGATACCTGGATGCTCAATGGATAGTAGATAATCCCAGAGCCTTTTTCAGAACCTCTTAAAGAGATTCTTGAGAATATGGTGCAAATTTATTTTACGCTATTTTGAAGATTAGTAAATACAGGAGACTAGGACAGTAACTTAGGTGCTGTGTGCCTCAACATGTCTTTGTGAATAGCTTCACCAATAATGCCTTCTGCTGTTAGTCTGGGACATCACAGCCTCCACATGCTGATTCCTTCTACCTTAAAGCTGAGATGGTATTTTACTGTAGCTCATGTGAGGAGGTGGGTGGATTTTGTACACACCAGATTGAGACAGTGGACATTAAGATAGAGTCTGTCACCTTTGGACATGTTTTTATCCAAATCTCTATTCTGACCATTGCTATAATTAAGTTCAAGGCTTCCTTCCAGTTTAATTCTACCTAGGGATAGAAATGATTGAAAATTGAGTATACCTGGTGACACATTTACAGCTGTGATGTTTGTCCATAAACCTCCACAAGGATTTTGAGACATACTGATCAGTCAGTGCCTCACTAGAACTCTCAATGCAGTTTAAGTACTTTTGCACTTAATTGCATGTTCCTTGATTGTTTTCTGCATGTCTTTGAACACCATGGACTGTTAGACCAGCTCCTTCACGTTTCGTTCCAAGTGACACAACTACTGCCAGAGCTTGGTGAAGAATATATGTTGTCTAGACAATGTGAGCTGTTTATGTGGTGTCAGGCTGATGTTCAGGATGATGATAGCTACATAGATTTGTAGGTGCCAAAATACAATTATGCTATAATGCATATTTCTGGTTCAGAGGAACAATTGGATTGCAATCTTAAGGGCAATAACTGGCATTCTCCAAATGTTTACAGAACTGCTAAGACATCTAAGAATGGTGTATATCTGAGCAGTTGGCTTGATTCCTCCTGGCTTACTGAAAACCAACTTCCAGGAAAGCTTGCAACACCAAATGGAACAAAGTTTGTGGTATGATGGAAACAAGCTTTTTGTGAATCTTTAAATGTAAAGTTCACAATACCTTCTTGCCCATGTTCATTTGAGTCCATTCAAGTTCACAAGGTGGTTGTTTCAGTCTGCAATGGTCTGATATGCTTGTGTGTTTTGTAATCTGCTATTGTCCATTTGTGCTGTTTTTGATGCTTAAATGCCCTTACAAGAAAGTTATTTCTGCTCATGTAAAACTAATTTGATCATAATAATGAAGGAAAAAACTCTTCTTAAACCAATCTTGATACTTTTCAGCTATGTTTTTTCTCTTGTGTAGGACTTTTTCCGAGCACACTAGAGGTTTCAGGCTGCAGACAGTGTAAATTTTAAGTGGTGCAGACTAAATCTACCTTTAAGTGCATTGTAAGTGGTAAAAAGTGTTGCAAGGTGACTTTCAGACATTGTATTTTAACATCTGTTACATTTCACTACTTTGTTACTTTGATATTTATAATCATAAGAATGTATCAGAAATTCAAGGTGGGGGTTGTTTTTCTGTTTTGTTTATCTCACGTTTCTAAAGACTTAAGATTTATGTGGGTATAACTCTTGCTTGTGTTAGTAAAAATAAATACCTTGAATTTTAAAGTCACATTTAGCATTTCTGATAAGGCCTATTGTGACCTTAATCTTCCTTTATCCCTTTGTGTCCCTCAAGCAGTGGTACCTGCTCTCCAGACCTGAGTCTCCAGAAGTGGTGCTATTTTTACAGAAAGGAATTAAGTGATTTGTAATTTTCTTAATGTAGAATAACATAGTATCTAGACTTTCTTAACGTACAGTAGGATTCATATTCTTTCTTCCTGAAGAGTTTGGGATTGACCAATGTGAAGAACTTTGCTTTTCTGACGTAGCAGACTTTTTTCCTTTACATTGCTCAGTTGACAGATTTATTTTTGGAGTGACTGAAATGAATTCTGGGGGTTCTGTCCACTCTTTTGATGAAACCAAGGCTTAAAAATGTAAATTCCACTATAGGGTGTAGTTGGAGAAGCGGAATTACGTACCCATAAATTTCTTTATAAGCTATCACAGAGGAGTTTTTGAATTAAAAGAAAGTGAATTGTATTTATTGCTTTACATGTACTTGTTTGTTAAAGTGGTGATGGATATTCCTAAAGAGATTTTTAGGGATGGCATTTTTATAGAACTCTTCTGGAGTTTTTCAGCTGCTGGATCTGGCATCTGTCTGCCTTTGTTTGTTTCTGTGCATGAGGCTAATATTTCCTGTTGATCACAGTCACGGATACTGTCTAGTAAACTTTTCAAGCTTTTGAAACAGAGCTAGAGGAATGGACGTAATATTTATAAGAGTGTTTTGGATCCTCAGAAAGAAAAATGTTTCTCATGCCTGTATAATGCCTATATAAGAAAAGCAGTTTTTGCTATTTGTCATTAAAGTGATCACAATTCAGGTTTTGTATGTCTTTCAGAGAAGAATCTGGAAATTGCTTTAGTTTAAGTTGCTAATTTCATTCAATATAAAATATGTCTTCTCTTATATTTGCACAAAGTTCTAAGTTTTAGTTTTAAGAAAATCAAGCATGTCCAAACTCTAGTGCTGACTTAGTATAAAAAGATCTAAAATCTCAGGCAGTTTATGGAACACTGGCTTTAAAAACTTCTACTTACTGAAAATGGTACAGGATTAAATTCTGATTTTTAAGGTTCCCACTAGCAACTCTGGTAATGGTTTTAGAATGTCAAGTTTTCACTTATTCAGCACTTTCCTTGATCAAAGAACCAAATTTGAATGTTTTAGCTAATTTTTATGAATCTCCTTATCTGGTAATATAAGGCATCGTAATACTACAATATTAACTAGTCAGGAAGTTTTCAGGTGCAGTGAAACATAAGTTGGGTCTTAGCCAATTCTTCCACCTTTAGACTCCAGGAATATTGCTTCTCATATTCTAGTGCAGTCCTTCTGGAAAAGGTGGCAGGTTTTTGTGCATATATGTAAACTAATTTGGGGTGACTACGCAACAATAATGGTTGGGACTTCTTGTTTGTTTGTTTTAGGAAAAAGTAGTTAAAATAGTTATGCTTGTAGCAAGGGTGGTTCCAAATTGTGACTCTTGCTTCTGTTCATCTTCCCTTTGGATTATAAGGCTGTAGTGAGTACTGTATAAGGCAAAGCAATCTGTACTGGAGAGTAAATAGGTTGTAGTCCATGGAATACAGTTGGAAAGTGGCACTAAGGGCTGACAATATTAAAAAGTATTTTCTTTGGAAACGAAGGATATAGGGTATGCAAGCACATGTTAAGGTACAAAACATCCAAACCCAAATTCTTCCAGTTGGAAAACTACTAATTTCAAGGCTGTAGCCCTGAATCTATTACTAGAGCTGTTGCTTTTACTTCAACAAAGGACTTAAAAAGGGATTTAATGTGACGTGTTAATTCTGTACAAGTAGTTCACCGTAGTATTACCACAGAGAATATCAATGTTTGAGTATGCTTATTGATTGTGTTTCAGGTTTTGTATGTATGTATTGAGGAATTGTACTCTGATTATTAAGTATTGCATTCTTAAGAGCTGTTGTGTGACAGCACAGCCATCCCAAGACACTATAGTCTTTTGATCTGAATAGAAGCAGAAAAATACACAATTTGCAATCATCTGTTTCAAATGACAATAAACATGTATTATGAAAATGTAATAAAAATTTCATGCTTAGCTCAATATGAATAGTATGAGCTGGAAGGCATGTCCTATGAGGAGCGGCCAAGGACTCTGGGCTTGTCTAGTTTGGAGAAAAGGAGGCTGAGAAGTGACCTCATTGCTCTCTACAGCTTCCTGAGGAGCGGAAGTGGAAAGGGAGGTGTTGAGCTCTTCTCCTTGGTATCCAGTGCCCGGATGCATGGGAATGGTTCGAAGCTGTACCAGGGGAGGTTTAGACTGGACATTAGGAAACATTTCTTTACCAAGAGGGTGGCCAAACACTGGAAATGGCTTCCTAGAGAAGTGGTCAATGCCCCATCCCTGTCAGCGTTTGAGGCATTTGGACAATGCCTTTAATGTCATGCTTTAACTTTTGGTCAGCCCTGAAGTGCTCAGGCAGTTGGACTAGATGATCGTTGTAGGTCCCTTCCAACTAAAATATTCTATTCTGTGAACACTCTGGGGAAGAGCTGCAGCTCTGGGTTAGGATACTAAATAAATGTGAGCTGAAAGGGATGACAAATATTTGCTCTAAGCTATGGACTTTTCAAGAAAGTAACTGCTGTAGACATACTTGCTGTTGCACATGTTCTTTTGGGCACACTGAATGAAGGTAGGAGAAATCTGTAAGAAGGTGAGCAGGTTTAGAGACACTTCATCTGTTGTTATGTACCCAGAATAGGTACCTGCTTTCTGGGAAAATCTTGTCGTTAATCCTTGCTGAGGTTGGGGTCCATGTTTCCCTGGTACTATTTGGGACTTTTCATAATGTCCAGAGGTGTCTCTGTCAGGAACTACCTCCTGAGCCTGGCTGCAGAGAATTGCTGTTACAGTCTGTAAAGGCTGTTTTTAACTTACTGGAAATTGTTCATGGATTGCCCTGTGCCTTCACTGGGCAAAGTATATTCTTAAAGATTATGGTGTGTAGGTGCCTCCTACAAATGAAGAATTGGGCTCCAGAATTCTCTGTCCAAATATTTACATGAGACATATCTTCTGTAACGCTGAAGAGAGCTTAAAGCTTTGGAAATTTCAATGGATAAGTGGAGTTTCTTCTGGCTTTAGGTCAGCATCTAAAGGGAATGATAATATCAGGGCAATGTGATTCTGCAGTATGAAATTATATAAACTGATCCCAGTTTGACTCAGGCTATATAGTAAAGCATTAGGAAAAACATAAAGGAGGCAAAATGTATTTAAATTTTTTTTTTTTTTCCCCACACAAATTCATTCTGAGATGAGCTGACTCCATTTTAGAAATGGGTTGTGGAGTCCCACAGAGTTAGTAGTTGTTTCCTGAGAGTCTGGTGGATTTCAGTTTTCAGTTTGTTATTGTAGAATTTGTACTTATTGTCACTGTTTCCACTATGCTTTGCTAATGTTTTTATGTATCATTAATATTACTAATAATGAATTAATGAAATGAAAAAACAACAAAAAAATTTAAACACACTATTAATTTTTATTAAAATGTTTATTTAATTTATTTTTTTAACTAAATGTAAAAAAAAAAGAAAAAAAACGTTTTTCCAGTTGACAAACTCATTAAAACTTATAGGACTACTCATGTTAGAAAGGTTCAGGATACGGACTGTAATTTGCATTTAGCAGTCCATGGAGATATGAGAAAGCATTAGTAGGATCATGTCATCATTGTGCTTGTGCAGGTCCTGTTCTGAAAAATAATTAAGGGACTCAAAAGATTCTTAGAAAGACTTGTTTTCTAAGTTGATTTTTTTTGTATTTCTGATGCTCATTGAGTTTTTATAATATGGTTGTGATGAAAATGTTCTCAGTATTTAAAACCAGATAAATGTTACTGCAAAAAGTTTAAATATCTCTCTGTCAAATGGAAGTTCTCTTTTATGGAATAGAATGAATAATTTTATATTGGAATTTTGTACATGTATTATAACCTGTTCTCACCTTTGAATATAATATGATTTTATAATTAGATTTCCAGATTGGGTCGTATCTGTTGTTTAGACAGGTCTTTATCTTCTTATAGGTATACCTTTTGCCTTGTTTGGTACAGGACCCCTTGTTTGGAATGCCTGGATTTCAGTAAGGCAGTGTTTTTACCTGAGGTCTTTGAAAGTCGGTTTTCATTCCTTTTCCACATTTGATTTGTGATTACTGCATGAGTAGTAGTAAGAAAATGGAAAGGGTTTGATCTGTGATGTGGTAGGAGCTTGTGGCCAATGACAGTCCTGTTTAAAAAAATAATCTTTTGTCTCGTAGGGAAAACTTTCTGTGCTTCACTGCTAGAGGAGTTACAGACTTACTTTAGAGAGAAGTGTTTGCTAAGACAGTAATGACTTTAGAAAATATTTTCATTGCTGACAGCTTCTTATTTTTTTGTTTTAAGGCAAAATCTGTGAGTGATAATGAACATACAGTTCCTTATTAAAAAAAAAAAGGCAAAACAGACTACATGCATTCTGATCTGTTAGCACAAACCACTGATATTTATTTGGTGTCCACCTGAAGTTTTCTAGAAGTGTTGCAGCTTGTATGTTTTTTACTAAAAATGTTTATAACGACATTCTTAAGGAGTGAGAGTAGGGCAGACCAGAATGCCTTGGGGACATAGTGATGGGGATCCAGAATCTACCAGTTCAAAATCAGTGGTCCAAATTCAGTCCAGCTTGTTAGCAGACAAATTATTTTGTATAAAATGAGCTGGAGAGTTGACTAGGTCATACCCACCTATGAATTTCATTTGTGTTAAGATCGAACTGCTGCTTGGTCAGTAGCTATAAGATAAATTTCACGACTGGCTGTTCAGTGTTCTTTATCTTTGGGTTTTGTTTTTTTTTTTGGGGGGGAGCGGGAGCATTGTTTGAAGTAGTCACTTCCTTATGGCCGAGATGTTGGAGTTGGGTACACGTTTAGTTGGGCAGATATGATATAGCAGCTGGGTCTAAGACCGTAGTTTTACTGTCTTTTTGTGTATATTTTTGGTGAAGAACTCCAGGCACACCTGATGTAGGACTTGGAATATAAAAGCAACTGACACTGCTAACAAAGAAAAGGAAGATAGTGGGAGTTTTTTGAATGATTTTTTTTCAGTAAGATAAAGATCCTGTGTTCTCAAACATCTTAAGAGGTAAGGGAAGAAATACATTGCATAGTCTTCTCTGATGAGAGAAAACTATGAGGATAATTGGTGCCCTGTTGAAATGTGTTTTATGCCTTTTACTCTCTACGCAGCAGCAGACTTCCGTTTCGGTTAGTGGTGGCTACGCTCTTATCCAATTGCGAAAAGTTAATATAGTCCCCTACTCCATTTAAATGCAGAGTGAAACAGGTTGCTTAACCTAGCCCTGAAAGTAACTTAACATTTAAAAGACGAACAAATAAAATCCCTTCATCTGAGAAGCAGAAACTAGCAACCCATTGCAGCAACTTCATAAACAATTTGAACTCCACATACAAGATTATGAAGGGATTCTCTGTAACAGTGTGTTACAAGCCTTAAAATTAGAATTTCATATGCAATTTTTTGTCTCCTTCCCTGGGGATTACATTGAATTCAAATAATTCAAGATAAAACAGTCTTTGTTCCACTGGTACATTGTTTAGATTTGTTTTCTACTGTGGTGTAAAGTTAAGGGAAAAGGAGATGTCAGAAAAATAGCCTGATCTTCTGCATATGGTTTTGGCTATAATGGTGAAACGTAGGAATCTAAATACATTGAGTGATAATAGACCTGTTAGGAAAATAAAATAAAACATATGCATATGTTTTGTTTTATAAATAGAATATCTGCATATGGTAGAAATAGGTAACTATTGACCTGAGCTCTTCTCCCAGGTAACAACTGATAGGACGAGAGGAAATGGCCTCAAGTTGCGCCAGGGGAGGTTTAGACTGGATATTAGGAAATTTTACTTCACTGAAAGGGTTATCAAGCATTGGGACAGGCTGCCCAGGGAAGTGGTTGAGTCGCCATCCCTGGAAGTATTTAAAAGATGTTTGGATGAGGTGCTTAGGGACATGGTGTAGTGGTGGTCTTGGTAGTGTTAGGTTTACGGTTGGACTCGATGATCCTAAAGGTCTTTTCCAACCTATACAATTCTGTGATTCTGTGACATAAAAACATTTTCTGAGCAGTTCATCTAACACATTTGTTTACATATTATGTTTCCCTACAGCAATTTCCTGATGGTTTGTGCAAGGGACTGTCAATGTCTTTAGTTAATGTGTGTCTGTGCTAAGTTAGGCAGCAGATTGTTGTGTTGTTAGGCTGCTGTTAATCCTGGACAGAGGACATCGGTCAACAAGTAGTATCACTGCTGCAGTAACAACTTTTTTCTCATACTCTTGTCCTCTGAGAAGTTTGTCCAAGGAGCAAACTTCTTTTCCATTTTTAGTTCTGTGTATTCAGGCTGAATATGTGGGTATTATTTTTCTGACTGCTGGCCCCTGCAGTAGAGGAAGGGACTAAAAGGCTGGTGATTTAATATGCTTCTGGTTGTCATGGTATCTGCAAGTATGAGCTGCAAAGAACAGTATAACTAATTTAAGTTACTGTGTATTACGCTTTACCATCTACTTCCTCCGGGTGTTTTGTGTCTGATCACAGTCCATTGAAAGACACATGAAAGCCATGCCTTGCTACAAGAAGTGTAGCTCGTATTTAAAAGGCACTGTTACTGATTGATATGTAAAGTTTTTAAGTGTTGAAGAGATGGACAGTTCTGATAATGTTTGCTAGAAGACATCCCTTGGTATAATAGTTGGTGAAATTTATGTTCAGAGTACCAGCTAGATCAGAGAAGTAAGTGAATTTGGATGTTAAGTGTTATGTGTGAGAATTAGTGTGTGAGAGAGGAGGTAATAACAGTAATAGATGACATTGATTAATTGAGCTAGGCTGCACATAAGATTTGAAGATTCAAAATACAAAACTTCCAAAGGTTTGGAATTGGTTTTGTGATGCTAGGTTGTTGTAGAGAGTTGAGGGACCAAACTAATTTGAACTTCAAATAGGAGACATGTAAATAGTACTTATTCATTGCTAGTCAGTTCTTTTCCATGCCAGCAAAAAGGTAGCTTTTTTATACAGAGGAAAATAGTACTGGCTGTGCTTCTCTGTTAATATTTCTGAAAAACCTCTGAGACAGTTTGCACCTAGGGGTTATTTAGTGGGTGTGACAATGAGTCCTTAACTCCATTTGCAGTGGTAATGACAAACTTAGGCTGAGGTACAAAACTGCTAAGCCAAAACTGAAGTGCTTTGAATATTGATTTAGAAGTCCATACTAACAATATACTTTTTAAATAGTCTTGGTGTCTACGTAAATATGTATAGATGTCCTTGACAAGTAAAGACAAATGTGAAATTCACTCTTAAGCCACTCCTCTTCTGCTTTCCATTAGAGGTCCTATGGAGTGGTTTATTTTCAAATGTTTCAGAGCCAAAAAAAGTCAGCAGACTACTTATATGCTGTGATTGTTCTTGATTGTGTTTGCTTTAGGTTTTACTACAGTGTAATTTCTTGCACAGAATTGATTGTGGTAAATAAGAAGGTGGTGTTGAACCATGCTACCAATGCAAGAGCCTACTTTTAATCAGAAGAATTATTTGGCTGTAAATTAGTTTCCAACACAATGAATTGTAAGGAGAAGAATAAGAAATAACTGTCTTTCATTATTTTAATTACAGCTGAAGTCCTCATAGAATGGGGGACACCAATAAGTACATATAAGAAGTAATTAGGAAAATATTGATTATAGAGTTTGATCTGTTTGAAACCTGTTATCTAGTACCATGAAAAGATTTTGTTGCTTGCAGTGCTTTCTGTACGTGCTCTAGATTCTGAAGTTCTGTTAGCTTGTAAATAAATAAAGATACTAAATAACTGCTAAATATACTAAATAGTGTACTGAAGAATTATAAGTTCATTCCATGTCTCCTTAAGGTTTCTGAATAAGGTGAATGTAGGTAAAAGCTATCTGATATTCTGTGTACTGTTGCCAAAACTTGGTCTTGTAGTTCTTTACAGTTGAATTTTTCCTCATTAAATACTTTGCCAGGACACACTACTAGAATTGATTTCATTTACCCTGAGGTGAGGCTTGAGGGAAAGATTGGAATTGCATTACTTTGAATTTGTTTTAGTATCCTCTTATATTAACTACATACATTTTCACTTAAATATCTTATTTATCGCAGAATACAGGCCAGTGATTTTTCTTTTTTTAATTTCTGAGGAAGAGAGACCTACAGTCAACTTATTTGCATTAGGCTTACTCTTTTTTCAAAACTTTAACAACACTTTCCTATGTTACAGTTCTTGAGTTTAGTGTGTGTGTATAGAGAGAAATAAACCGGAAATCCTGTCTCTGAGGATTGGAATTTAGTGTAGTTTTAGATGGAAAACAAAATATTTTGGCATACACTTGCCAGTTAAGCTTTTAAAAGGACTTTCCATGGGGTGCAACTTCTGAAATAATGCAGAGCTTCTAAAGAGATTTCCATGTGATATACATGCCACAGTTGACTTGCTTTAAATTTATAAGCTGCTGGAGCAAAAATCAGTATCTTGGCCTGATCAACTGTAGATTGAAGAAAAGTTGTACTTAGTTTGAAATGCTGGTTTTCAGTCAAATCTCATGGCCTGCGATATGTTCTGCTGGTGTGTTCTCAAGTTTTTCTCATATTTCTATCTGTTACGTGGGAAACTTTTTAAACTTTAAAACTTTTTAA
Organism: Mycteria americana; assembly: GCF_035582795.1. NCBI lineage: Eukaryota > Metazoa > Chordata > Aves > Ciconiiformes > Ciconiidae > Mycteria > Mycteria americana. The sequence goes on from NC_134365.1 coordinate 82,162,722, forward strand.
AACTTTTAAAAACAGTTTGGTTTACTTTCTCCCCCCCCCTCCCCCCAAGTTCTTGCACACTTGATTAGCACTAATGTGTAGTAACATTGTAAAATGACTGGACAGGGCCTCAAACTGAACTTAAAAACACTTTTGTTTAAAAGTTACAGTCCACTTAAAAATAATCAATGCAGACATTTAATATGAGTTACTGTATAATGAATGGCAAAATGAGATATTGATACTCCAGGTTCAGATTCATTTTATTATTAGAAGATAAAAAATAGTTTCTGTTTTAGGATTTTTGTGAGTACTTTTTTTCTAGTTAATGAGTGCTTAAAAAGTGTGTGATACAGCTATCTAACTTTATCAGTGTTGAAGGTACCTGAGATTTGGTGGAGTTGTCCTTATATATACATGCATGAACTGCCTTTAATGTTTGTAGAGAGGCCTTTGTTAGGGTTGAAAGAGCAATATTGGTTCAAGAACCACATTTTCTTTAAAAGGAGAAGAGACAGGAATTAAAGTACTTGAAAATTTCAAAATAGAGGCAAATTATATTTATTTTTGGAAACTATTAAATTTAAATTGACTGTGTGCTCTGAAGACTTTGGTATACATAGATCCTTTTTGGTTTACTATCTGAAGATAAGTGCGTGCTCGCTCTTTCTTTATACATATACACACACATATATATTGTCCCAGTGGTATGCACACAGTTGAGCAAAGTTATAAGTTGGTGTTTTTCTTTTTAATTATAGCAAGCAGAAAATATATAAATCCTTAATACTTTCAGTGTACGCTTTTAGAAGTAAACCACCTTTGTCATGCATTTGAAAGGGGCCCAGGTAATACTGTTAGGAAATGAACTTATCAGTAAAAGGTTTCAAAATGTTTTTACAAGGGTAAAGATACTGACCTGCTGGATTGCCTTAATCTATTCCAGAGTGTGTTTAAGAAGGATTCAGGAAGTCAATTTATCCAGTTATTGTGATGTGAACCATATTAAAGACACGTTTTAGTAAAATGGATGCATATCAAAGTTGAGTAAAGAATATTGAGTAGTGAGAGTGCTCAAAAATAGTTATAAAAAAAATTAAAGTAACTTTTTATTACTGCTGATCTACATGGTATATGTAAAACAGACACTCAGAAGTGAAGTGATTATCTTTCTAACATACCTGAACTGTTTTTCCTAAAAAAAAAAAAAAAAAAAAAAAAGAAAAAAGTTAACAAAGTTGTTGCAAAAACATAGCACATTTTTATTTTAAATGGTCGTCTTTATGTAGCAGCTATGCTTAAATTGTTCAGATTTCCTCATAGTGTAAAGTACACGGTGATCTGATTACAGTGTCTAGTTTAGAAGTCTAGATAATAAATAAGAGTTTTTATTTTAAAAAAAATGAAAATATATTTAATTGTATGTCAACATTGGATCCCATGATAAAATGCACACATCTGTATTTAACCTGGTTAAATTATAAATGACTATGGAACATCTGGAGTTAGTAAAACTGATGAAGGGTAGAACACTGGCAGTATCTTTGTTACAGCAGGGGCTACTGTATGGTTCTTGCTTATTAATCCGATCCTGGTTCCTCCATTAGGTTTGAATTACAGAACCACACACTAAATAAAAAAGTGAGGGAAAGGTGAAAGAAGACCGACAGTTTGCAGAGTTGAATTTGGTTACAGTCTTCTGGCAGACTGTACCTCCTATTCAGTATCCTAGTGACGGACAGCCAGGCTGTGTTCTGAGCAGCTCTCAATAAATGCACGGGGCTTGAATTTCTTAAAATTATTTTAGCATTTTGGATGAAAAAAATCATTTTTCTTTGTTCTTATTTAGTGAAATGTTTATGATGATGATTTTCTATACAAGTTGTGCACTCAGCAGTATTTGTCCTGGGAAAATAGTGGTTTGATTATAGAAGTAGCCTAATGTACTACTCGTAATGAGTGAAGGAAAATTGTTGTGATTTTTTTGTTAATATTTTTTTAACGATCCAATATTTTAGAAAATTACTGGATTAGCTGAAGTTGTCCATTCACATAACTTTTTTCTTAAAGTCTCTAAAGAAAATTATAGTAATTACCTGAAACTTTTAATTGTTAAATGCATTGTTTTTATTATTATTATTGAGTGTAAGTATAGGGTATTAATGGTTATTGTTCAAATATCCAAGCTTTTTCTTGCTGACTTAAGTCAAGCAAAACTTGTCTTCATTGGGAATTTTGCTGACTAAAGACTGTGTAATTGCCTGGTAATTAATGTAGTTAAAAGATATCACTCTACATGTAGTTTACTCTGTGGAACCTGAATGTTCTGCCTGTTTTCTCAGTGTTGCCAGAATTGCATAGTTGCCAGAATTGCACAGTTGTTGCATAGCAATTTTTGGATAAATTTCAGTAGTTCTCTCTAAACAGTGCTGTTTCAAAAGCTATTAAACCCTGTGAATATATAAGGTCCTTGTTAACTTAAATAATTCCATGAATTCTCAAGTATATTATATACAAGTTCACTACACTTTGTTGTTATTTTGTTCTTGTGTATGTATTCCACATGCATGGTAGTTTTATACTTTAGGATGAATATCTGTTAGGCATGCATTTATTTCCAGTTTAACAAAGGTCAATTGTGATTTAAAATAAATTACATGGGAGAAAGAACAATTAGTTTCCGTTAGACTGGGAAGATGTAGAGCATTTTGAATTAGGCACACTGTGATGAATGGAGGCTTGTCTGCATATGTTGCCTATACTTCATAAACTTTGTGCATCCAATTTATTCTGCATCTTGGCTGTGAGGCAATGTATGTTTTATGAATTATTTGGTTTTTGTGTGTGTGCATGCTAGTGTAATAAGGTGATGGATTTTTTTACTCCTCTAATACCACGTTGCCGTCAATGCCATCATTGCTGCAAAGGGTACTGTAGAAGGCAGAGGCATTTTGAAGGTGATCAACGTCTGCTTAGTGGCATAGCAGATTTTTTTTTTCTATTTTTGGAAGGATCTGCTTGCTAAGCCTTGTTATATGATATTTTAACTGCTAATAGAATTGAGGAAAAGTTGTGCGGATCTTGGAAAAGAAAATCATTGGGTTTGTGCTTCTAGGGCATGCCTGTCATGCTCCCTGCCTAGCTTTGTAGGCTAGCTAGGGAAGGAGACAAAATTGAATGGATTATAGGATGGGTGGAGAATCTGGCTGGTATCTTGTTGTCTGTTTGTTTGGGTGGCGGGGGGAGTTTAACTCTTCTTGAATGAGAAATAATTTTTGATTAGTTGTTAACTGATGAGTAATATACTTGATATCAATGCCGTCATCACGTACTTGGTACTTAAATTTTTTAAATGTCCTGGTAACTTACTGGATATGGGAACTCTTAGAAAATGTCTTCCTCTTTCTGAAATGGGCATGGTAGTGCCTACCCATCTTTGTCAAAAGCTTTGGGACTAGAGAAGAAGAGTATTCTAGAAATGCGTAGTAGGTATAAAGAATCAACTTGGAGAAAGAAATTATTTTAAAGCATTGTGTTCTGATGGAAAAGAAAAGGACTTAGGTGTTGAGCCCTAATCCCATTTTCATTCTGGCCTGATCTGTGATCTCTGCTCCCAGCTTCCTCATCATATTACGAAGGCATCAATGGCAATCAACCTTTTCCTTGAGAAGTAAATATATTTTCCTTGATTGCAGCAGACAACATACAATTATGAAAATATCCATTTGGTCAAAGGTTGTGTGGTGAAAGTGTTGTGTTACATGCTTAGGAGTGGACCAAAAATGAAGAAGAAAAAAGGAAAGATAATGTGCACAGACATTCCGGCAGCAATGTTTTCTGTTAGAAAGCAAATTAGCATTTTCATTTTACTTGTTCAAGGGTTGGGAGTTGGACAATATGAAATCTTTCCAGTTTGCTTCATAAGTCATATGAAAATGAATTTAAAATCACATCTTTAGTTTCTTGTCCATGAATTGAACCTTCTCTTTAGGAGAGTATGAAAAATCAAATTCATCTGCTTGGTGTGCGAACAAAAAGTCATCAAGTCTTCCTTTCAAGTATTAGTAAAGGGAGAAAAAGTTGCAGTGATGATGCATTCTTCTTTCCATATGGGAGGGGGTAATGCCTGGTCTTTTCTGCTTCTAACAGTATATCTGGATCCTGCAAAACAAAGGATTAAAAGCTTTTAAAATGACCAGTCATGTTTTATTTCAGTGTTTGGACTAAACTTTCATAGAATCTGAAATTCCAGTGGGTGGGGGGTTAGGGCGTAGGGGGAAGAATATTATAACGGCTATTTAAGGTATTCTGTTTTAAGAGTAGCAACTGAGGCAGGTAAAAGCACTTGAAAATCTGAGACAGAATTTTTATTCTTTTTGATAATGTCAACTCATGTCAGAGAAATAGGTTAATATCTTTTTCTTGCCTCAAATTAGTACCGTGTCCCTATGAGAATTACTGTACTTCCAGGATTTGGAGGAAGCTGAGGGAAGGAGTTTTATTAATTGGAAAAGTGAGTCTTCCTGTCTATTAGGAGACATACAGTAATAATAAAGGAATGCTATTTATTTTTAATTAGTATAATTGGTATCACATCCTGGTTTGCATAATAGAGTTACCATGTGCTAGTGATTTTTTTTTTTCATGTGTCATTTTTTTTTCATGGTCACCTGTCAGCTTTTCTAACATAAAGGTAGAATAATATTCTGTAAACCCTGACATTTTGTAGTTTTTGCAAACTGTCTATGCACAAATTAAAGGAAAACAATATCCCTTTCATAATATTTAACTATCAGGTTTACTGAGCATCATTTATATTTTGACCTTTACTATTTTATTTTGTTTTTAATTGAGAGAAAAAGCTGCACTTTAACTACATATCAAGGTGATCTACTGAATTTTTAAGCTTTGCTTTTTACATGAAAGATTTTTTTTCCGGTGGAAGTAGTGTTGGTTTTTGGAATCAGTGATTCACTCAGCACCAAATTTTTCTAGGCAGTACATCATGCCAATAATTTAGTATTATCCTGTTTCTTGTTGTTTTGTTTTTTATAAAAAAAACTTTTTTTTTTCTCTAAAGGTTATATTCTTTCTTAATATGTAAGGACTTGAGCACTCTTTTATTAGCATTAATGACATTTATTTGTACAAGTTACCGCACATCCATATGAGCATGTATTTAAAGACTTATGTTTTTGTTTGACATGTTGTCATATTAAATTGTTGCTATGATGCTCTAACTGTTACCAAGATTGTGTCAAACCTTCTATTTTCAGATATCTAATTCTGTGACAAAGTTCCCTTGAGGCAGAACCTGGTGGTTTTTATTCTTGGAAAGCTGCTCCATCATACAGACACCTCTTTCTAAGTTCTAGTAAAACACATTAATATGATTTGCAAGTAAAAAGAGTCAGTCGCATTTAGGAACACTGGATATTAACAGAAAAGAACAGAGAAGCAGAAGTATTTCAATTGTGAGTCTAAGTTCTTGAAACTTACTAATATTTTAAGTGGAAATGCATTTGAAATACCTATAACCCTTCTATTTTACTTTTAAACCCTCTGTTTCTTAAGCATATCAAACATGGACTATAGAAGAAAGACCACTGTTTGTCCTAGCATTCCCAAACCCTTAACAGTGGATGTTTTTGTACCATTAATTTCTTTGCTTCCAAGTAAGCAGATTGTGTTACATGAATAAGCACTTTACAAGAATTAAGCATATAGTTGGAGTGCCCACTTGCATGAACTGTCTGCAACTGGTATCCAGCTCTTTTCTTGAGAGAGAAGCAGTGAATAGCAAAGTGCTGTATTTATCAAGGCCAAGAGGAAGAAATAGACCGAGGCTACTAAAACTGGTTCAAAAAGCCATTCATTCATTATGAAAGATTAAACTTTTCTTTTTTCAAAAAGAATTGCTATTTGTAGATGTCTTACCGTATTCACAGTCAAATCACACAATTTAATGATTTTTAGGGAGGGTTTTGAACAAATTAATGAATAAACTAAGTTTTCTGTTACTTCCAGAGAAGAAGCATCCCATGCAATTTTTCTTTCTTGTCAAGATTTTTTTTCTTAATGCTAAGTTTACCTCTGCCTTCTTCAAGAAACGTCTGTTGAGTACAGAGATTTGTAAGACATTTTTTCTTTGAACTCATGATGAAAATATTTCATTAGGTTTTTGATACTTTTATCCCTCCTACAACAGTGAGGATTTCTTTCTAGAAACTCATTCTCTTTCATGCTTCTCAAAGTTGGTTCATTTGTCATTAGCAAACCCAATCCTAAAATGATCTTGGACAGATGTTGGTAGTTACTAATCTCAAAGGTGGATTTGGTTTTTTTACAGCCTCCACTTCTATGATCCTGGATTTTTTTTTTTTTTCCCACTATACTATTCTGGATAAAACTGAAAGCATTGAATCATAGACCACTCATGGAAGGGATATCTGGAGGTTTTCTAGTCCAAACCTCTGCATAAAGCAGGTCTGTTTAGAACAGGTGGCTCCAGTTGAGTTCTGAATATCTTCAGGGGTGAAGAGTACACAATGTCTATGGGCAGCCTATTCCAATACCTGGTCAGAATTTTCACTATTCTGACTTTTGTCCTATGGATCTTGTCCTAATCCCTGTGCAACTCTGAGAACAGCCTGGCTCTGTCTCTTAGAGGACTGTGTCCAATTTTATGGTCTCTAGTACAATAAGAATACTTTAAATATGAGAGTTTTTAGCCTACTGTGGTCACTTTTGCTCAGGCATTTGCAGGGCTGTTGGTGTCTGATCTTTTTAACCTAGTTAGCGGATGACAAGTCACACTTTTCTCGCCTTTTTTGTAGATAAAACTAATTTCTAGGGCTTCTGATTATCATTGTTGTGAATAAGGATTACAGAGATTGTTGATCTGGACTTGATGTTGATTAATTGTAGATATATTGTATTACCTAGCTGTGCATAACAGCAGTGTTAATTCCAGTTTAATTCAAGCTACTTTTTGAGGGTTTTTTGGGGGCGGATGGGGAGAAGGCTTGGTGAGGCGAGAGGTTTTTTCCTCCAGAAAGCACAATATATTTGAATTGTATCAGCTTTGTCAGACTTCTCACCGCAGTTTATGTACATTTTGTAAAAGTGTGTGGCTTCTGAAGTAAAAAGATATTTGTGATAGAGAAAGTTTATAAAGAGGACATCAGAGAAATTTAAAAATTAGTTAACTGTGTGATTATTTTTATAATGAAAAAACCCTAGTCTTTCCATGTTCTGGTCACAAGAAACCAATTATGGTGAAGACTGAAGACCTTGGAAGGTCTTTCTATAAAATCCTGAGGTACTGAAGTTGTTAGAATTAAGTCTTGAGAAAGTGTCTTCAGATTCTGGAGACGAAATAAGCTGAACAATATGGTAATATGATACTTCTGCTGGAGTTGATAAGGTTTTATTTGAACTTATCTTTGAATATCTAGAATGAAAAAGTTGGAAAGTGGAAGTGTTTCTAAGTGGAAGATTCTTAAAGTTGGGAGAAGCTGACAAAGGATTGTGGGCAAAGATGTAAAAAAGATCCTCAGTCAAGAAGTACATGGGTTACTGTAATTACTCATGTCAATAGGTAACTCTCTGGAATTAACACTATATTTGTCTTGTTAGAGATTTTTTTTTTTTTTCCCCCTGGCTGTAGATCTCAGTGACCTTTTCTCTCTTCAGCCTTTTAATTGAAAATATGTGCTAAAAGTACCACTATGATACTTGCAAAGTCTTTTTTTCTGAATGATGCTATCCTTTGAGTACTTACGGTTATGCATGGAATCCCCATGTGGTCCATGGGTTGTGGTCTGGTTTAGAGACAAAAATGGTACATGCATGTGGTAGACCTCTACCTCAGGAAATACTCTGAAGTCAACCTCGGTGATTATTTCTGAATCACAAGCAGAGTAGTATTTTAGATCTTGGCCTAGGGTTCACACCTTTTTATTGATCTAGGAGAAAGCACTTCTCTCCCAATTTATATTCATTCTTTCCTATACATAAATGCACACCGTGTATTTGGTGATTTTACATATATGTATAATTCAGGAACAATGAGTGAAAGTCATGGAGTTTCTATCTAATATTGCACCTTTTTTCCCCCACTAGTAATTTCATTTGCTCACAGTCTATATCCTTTTGTTCTTAGTCACTCACAGAATACCATTCTAAATTACTTCAGTGCACCATACCTTTTACAAATACATTTCTTAAGAGCTTTCAGAAATCAGATTTCACAGAACATGGTGTTGGTACTTTTCTGATGTTAGTTTCTTCTAGGATATGTCCAAGGAATTGCCAGTTCTTGAATGCATCTTCCACATGAGGCTGTGGTGTTTTTTTTCCTCTCCTGTGTTTTAGGTGAATTTGAAAACCAGTACCTGCCTTCTCTGTAGGAGCTATCAGAGCCCCTTTTCTTTTTGTGGGTAAAAATGGAACTCTCACTTTCTTTTTTGTGAAGCTGTATCTGATCTAGGGAAGTGAAATGGACTTGGCATTTGCACTTTATTGCTTTTTCCTGCTTTAAGCACTGTTTAAAAAAGCCAAAGTATATGCTGAAGAAGAGGACCCACAAGTTCTAAACCACAAATTTTTGTGGAATAGATTTTGCAGATTATTTTAATACCTATTTTTGTGAATTTCAGAGATTTTTGCTCATAGTAGCTTGGTAACTTTCAGATGAGAATATGATTTGTAAAGAATATTTTTATTCTAATTTCTTGAATAAGGACTGTATCCAGCTAAAGAAGAAGTTTTGTTTTGTTTGTGATTTTATGCCGTTGTTGAAAATTTTGCCACCATTATGTTGCTTATAAAAGGCATATTTATTGGTGTTTAATCATACGCTGTGGTTCGTTGTTCTTATAAAAATGCTTTTTTAAATAACAGTGGGAAAGGCAGTTATAGAAGTCTTGCAGATTGTGTAAGATGTTCTTGTTACGTAAAACTGACACATGCTACAGCTTTTGCTGCTGCTGTTTTATTACACACAGCACTGTTACATGTAAGTAGTGTTATTTCAAAATTACTCCTGAAGCTAGGAATGAAATATCATAGGATAGAGAATCTTATATGCTGCTTACAGGATCTGGATCTTTTAGTCCAGGGGGTGTCTCCTGAGAAAAGGACTAAGTGGTAAAAAACCTGTTGTTATTGGTTGGGTTTTTTTCTTTGGGGGGGAGGTGGATTTTTTTTTTTTTGTTTGTGTATTTGTTTGGTTTGGGGTTTTTTTGTGTTTTTTTTTTTTTCTTTAATTCTTAAATTCACTGTAGGAGTTGATAGAAAAGGTTTAGCTATTGACTTTTATTTTACATCTTCTGTTTTGTGTAAATCAATCCTTGACTTTTATTGTCATATTCCTTAATGTGCTGTTCTCATCTGTAAGCATTGAAACTGTCTGGAGACTCTTTAGAATAAATGGATAAATGAATAGATGATGAAAGTGAATAGGAAAAGAAAATTATCTGGGTATCTGCTCTAGTGTTTGACTGCTGTCACCTTGTTAGACTGGAATCCTCGCAGATATTCTGAACTTGACTGTATGTGGCCTTAAACAGCCTTATATAGTGTCTAAGGTGGCCTTGCTTTCAGGTGGGGTTGCATCAGGTGTCTTCCTGAGATGCTTCCCAAACTAAATTTATTCTGTGATTCCTTGAATATATTTAGTTGTATTGATTTACTTGGGCTATGGAAAAGAACTAGTTACAAAGGGCCAGACTCGCATTTTTCTTAAAAGTCCCATAGTCTTCACTTGCATCAATTGTAATATAAGCAACTACTACTGTAAAATACGTGATGTTTTGCATCTGCTTGCTTTGGTTTGGTTTTTTATTAAAAAGGTATTTTATTTAGTAAGTGTTTATTAAGTCAGTACTGGGATTGAAATGAACCAGCCTTACTTCCCAGGAGAAGATTGCTGTAATGTGTTCTGTGTTGTCTTTTTCTTTTTCCCCAAAACCTTGAAGTCTCTTCCTTTAATATGTGATTGGGCATGCTTCTGTTGTGTGTTCAAATACAGGTGCTAACTGCCATATTATTGTGCCTTTCATTATGGAGCTGATATGCATACTGCTTCATGGTGGTGGGGATTTCCTACATGTCCCATTCTATGACTAAATACACACTGTAACATGATGGAGAACACTGGCATTTTGGTGATGCCTGATTTTTACTATCTCATGATAGAGGTAGGGCATAGAGCCCTTGAACAACTTTGTATGAGGTATTGTTTGAGTGAAGAAGTGAAATACTCTTGTTTCGGTCTCAGCCTTGCATCTTAGATGTTACAGGTTATCAGTCCCCTCATCTAACCACCTTCTTTAACAACTGGCATGTGCAGACAGACATGTTTGTATACCTACAGGGATTTAGATGCTCTACTTCAAGAAAAAAAGAATTGTAGGCTTTTTTTTTTTCTAATGTAGCATGAAATCAAAGTTTGCATCTCTTATAGAGAGATGTGGATGCTATATGCATTTGGCAACAGTTCATTGGTTCGAATAATATTAAATGATACTTTCTAAAGTAGTTAATTTTCTCCTTTTTCTTAAAATTTTGAAGCTGTATTTGCCTTGTATTGTGATTAAAAATTACTTAAAAAAAAACCCCAAACAACCCAAACCAAAAATTGAGAACCATAAACCGCCCTCCCCCCCATTTTAAAAGTAGAAAACTTAATTGAATTTCCAAGTTTATTTGGGTATTTTATTCTCTGAAATGATAAAAAGCTTATATTTCTATTTCTTCATAAAAGGTCTTCCTAATGTTTACCTTCAGTTCTAGCCAGAAGTCTTATAGATATCTCATTAAAAAATTATAGCTTATCCAAGATTCATTAATGAGCACTCAAAGTAGCATATTTCTTATTCTTCGACTATTCAAGTATCTCTGAGGAAATAATTAGCATAAGTTCTTCTTATATACTAATTTATTATCTTTTTGGCACAAACTCTTAATTTCTTATGGAAGTCTTGTGTTAATTTTGTTACTTCCAAGATTTTATTTTTTAAATCATGTTTATTGTAATTACTAATGCAGTGTAATTTTCCAAATTGAAAGACAGTCCTAAATTTCCCTCTGGTCTCATGTTCTCGTGGTCTTGTGATGTTAGCCCCTGCTCAATTGTATACTTTCCTTGTTAGATACAGATGATAAATACTGAAAATTTAGTGCAGAACTTAGGAGCTGTTAAGAGCTTTCCTGTTACAACCAATAGAGAATACTCTTTTTCTGTAACAAGACTGTGTACTCTATTCATTAAGTAACAAACCACTAAGTGAATGTTAACCACATGAATCATGCTATCTTTGTAGGAAATTTTTCCATTCAATTTTACTGTATAGTCAGCTGCTTTAATAAGGAGGAAAAAAAACCAACTCTGCAGAAGCTTTTCATTGCAAACAAGATATTGCTATGAGGCAAATTACAGAATTGGAAGTTACAAAAATAAAACACTAAAAGGATTGAACTCTCCATTGATTTGAGGGATTGAGAATTACTTCATCATATTGTTTCATTTTCAAGAAATGAAAAATCACCTACATTTCTGTACCTCGTTACCGCAACCATTTTTAGAATTGATACCTGACAGATATACTAGAAGAATTTAGGCTTACTGCTAGGAAGGGAAGTTAGAATTCCTCAATCTCAAAAAAAAAAAAAAAATCTGCCAGTAGCTATTGTCTAATTTTTGTTTTGACAGTGGTTGTTGGTAATGTTTATATTGTTTTTGATGCCACTGAATTCCTGGCCATAATAAATGAAAAGTATTCCTCTGTTTATGGTCTAAGTGTTATTAAACAGGTTGCTTTTAGTGTTGAGATCTTAAGCAGGAGTGAAGTGAGAAATGCAAGTTTTGTTTGGTGTGGGGTTTTTTTGTTTGTTTGGTTGGTTTTTTTTAGAAAATTTTACAGATGCTCTAAATCTATTTTAGTTTCCATTATGCTGTACATTCATATTCTAGTCTTTCTTGGGCTATGTGTCCTTTGGGATATGTGTATTCTGTAATAAAAAATTTCTAATTAATGACTTAGGAGCAACTATAAGTTCTTAAGATGCCACGTGCTTATCATGCAGCTGTAATTGGTATAGATCAGGAGGAAAGTCTGTATCAGCTGGGTAGAAAGAAGAAAGTTTGTTCCTGTTTTAAAATTGCGAAGAGTTGCTTGTAGTTTTGGCAGAAGAGCCATGAGGTAAAGTGCATGTGAGCTGGTTAGAACTTTATGATACAGAAATTTATCATCTGTTCTGCTCTTTATCACAAAGGTATTGCCCATATATATGCTTTCTAAATGACTACTTTTAAATTTTATTTTATTGTTGGTTTTTTTTAATCTTGTACTTATTTTGTATAGGCTTTTTGGAGTCTGCAGTTTTGGCCAAAGATTTATTCTTCAAATAGTGTGGTCTATGCTATGTCTGGTGAAGAAACAGCTAATAAGCCTATCCTAGATTGAACATATTGAATGAGTCCTTTAGGAAGCATAAACATGAAAGTAAAACTGATACGTTGTCATAGGTAGGGATTAACCACCGACAGTGTTTGCCAGAAATACAAATGCAGCAGCCCCACCCTGAGCCAGCTCCACACATACTGTTCTGACAAAACAAACAGGAATATGCTCTGTAAGTTGTTCCTTTAAAATGTACAAAATTCTGCAAGTAAGTTAGCTACTTACTCAAAATTACAGGCCAGGTAATATATTGTCCGGTTTAATATACTTGGCAAAATTAGTTGTCTTTATCACTGAGGCAAATTTATATTTGATTTATCAAGTAATAGGTCAGGACTTGATTAATTTGAATTCTTACTAACCAGAGGTAAACTGTTAAGTGAATGAAGAATCCTTCTTAATTCACTCTTTGGTCTCTCTACCACTTTTGCCTTTTGGATATGAAGAATACTGGGATTTCTGGTGGGATTACAACATTCCTTCTCCTCCTAACAGTTGGAATGGGGAAGAGGGGCTTTTTTCCCAGCTTACGTTTTTCTGTCTTATTCCTTGTGAATGGCTCCTGATCTTCCTGTATATAAACCCATGATTTTTGGTATGTCTGTTAGGTAAGTGCATTTCACAAAGTTTTCATAACCTATGTTAAGCTTATGGTCAGGCTTTAGTGACTGCATTCTATGTAGGAAAGCTTGCAAGCATCTCAGATGTGCACAGCTGTCTGTGTTTGAATATATTCAACATGCATTGTTACCAGTCATAGAGAAGGAAATCTTGAGCAACCTGATCTGGATTGCTTGGATTGTATGACCTGCTGAGCAGTCTTGAGCAACATGAGCTTGGATTGTATGACCTGCTGGTCTGAATTCTGGCCTGAATTATTGTATGATTTGATGAATACAAACTTGTTGATAAAATCTACTGAAAATACAGTGGCTTCTTACATATTCATGATCCATGAAAAGTTTCCTTCTTTTCACAGGAGTGTGAGCTTCTGAAACCTTTTAGGACATGACTGTCTTGAGAACTGTAGTGTTTTGGAAATGGCCTGGGCTGGATGACCTACTGTGTCTTTTCCAACCATAATTTCTATGAATCTGTAATTTTGAGGTTGACTTCTTGTTGCCCAATTTTACAGTTACTTAATTCCAGTATCAGGCATATTTTAAGAGACCACATTTAGTCATGGTAAGATTGTGTGGGTTGTTTCGTCTTTTTGTGTTATTTTTTAAATCCTTCTGCAGATTGTCAGCACTTAATGTATTCTTTCCTATTCCAGTGCCACAAATAATGTTCCTAGGTTGTGAGGAAGGAAAAGTCTGATTGCCCATTTTGGAATAGATGATTGATTAAAAAAAGCTGCTCCCAAAATTGTTGCAGTTCTATGTGAGGTGTTAGGCAAGGTCTGCTGTTTATTTATGCCAGAAATGCATTTCCATCACCAGAATAAGGGGTGGAATTGAGAAATTGTGTATTTGGTCATATTTTCAGCATTGTTATCAGTTAAGTTTATAATGAATTATTCAAACATTTTTTAGAGCTAAATACACATGTACTTTTGAGGGCTATGAAAGACTGCTAGCTAAAAATAGGCTTGATTAATTTTTTTCTAAACAGTTCTTAAAACATTTGTGTGGTCCTGTTCCCTTCTCCTCGCAGAAAGCACCCTTTTCTTTTTATGCAAGAAGAAACATCTTTTTGGAAAGACATCTCCTAGTAAGAGCTCTTGCACTATCACTCTTTGGCTGAAGAGAACACCTCAGCCTTTGAATTTTTGAAGTGGCCTGTGTCAGTGTCCCTCAGGACTTAATCCATGCTTTCTGTTCTAATTTGCTGCCTGCTTACTTGTGATACATGCTAAGTTTGCCAGTTGCATTCTAATATTTTATTTTTCTTTTGCCTACAGCAAACAAAGCATGTAAATAAATCAGGATTTCTTTTAGGTGGACTAGAAATTTAGCTTTGTCTTTGAAAACAGAGGTGTGTGTACATGTATGAATATATATTATATGTACACAAATAACAAACAGTCCTTCCTTGCTGGTTGAGAATCACTTAGCCTAGAATTCCTGTGAGATTGCCAGAGAACTGGAAATTGGAGGATTAGCAGTTAGGTGTGAAAGCACCATTGATACTACTGAGACTTGCTTGGGGTCTGTTTCTCTGTTTCTCTTTTACTCCATTTAAATGATGTGTGGAATAATTCATAGATGAATCATGCTGTTACAGCCATGAAATGTCTGTGTTAAAATTTGTGGAGTAAGGTAATCTTAGGTCAAAATAGTCTTGTGATCATTACCAGACTTATGAAAACTGTATATGAAATGTAATAACAAAGATGATGGATTCAGTAACAGGTTGTTCTCCATTTTTTCTTCTGCCCTACATCCTTTTTCTCTATCAAAAGTTACTTCTGTTTTATGTATACATAGGTTCTTATAAATTTTCTTGTAGGGGTTTATGTTGCCTTCCTGGAAATACTTGCTAGTATTTAACACACATTTTGCCTACAGAGGCTTCTGTACTTTACTGCCTTATGTCAGTGCTGCATTTGATGATAAATGAAAGTAGTTAATAACTTCTTAGAACATTATTTTTCATATTTTAAGGATAATTTTGTTTACCTTTTTAAATTTTTTATAAAAACCCTCTCCTTTTTAGGGTGCCTTTCCAAAATTGCTTTAATTCCTGTTGCACCCCTCTGAACTTGTTCCAGTTTGTCTTTTTAAAACATAGTGCTGAATATGGAATATACTTTCTCCAGCTGAGACATAATCAGTTCTGAGATGATGGGAATAATGTCTTTTGCTCTTCATGGAGAAAATCTGCTGTGGTCCTTTGAAGTAATTACTGTGGTCCTTTGAAGTAACTTTGGGTAAAGCCCATAGGACCTGGTGATGCGATACATAGTATATAGATAAAATGCCTATTTGCCTTTCTAAACCCTCTCTTTGTCCAACTGACTGCTCTGATTGCTACTTGAATGCTGCATTTTGCAGTACCTATATAAATCACCAGTGTGTTTTGGATGGCATTTAATAGTAGGTAGTGTGAATACGTTGACATTCTCAGTTGTTTGCACATTGCTGTCTGCTTCAGGAGTGGTGTTCTATCTATACGTCTTCCCTTGCTATCATTTGTGTGTGCATGTGTTATTTTTTTGAGTTATATATTAAAGGTTGGAATGTCAATGGAACGCATGAATGTTTGACCGGTTAAGGTTAACATTGATGGGAAAAATACTCAACTACTTTTTCTCTCACAAAACCCAACCACCACAAAACCCAACCACCGCAAAACCCCTTGCAATCCCTAAAAAGATACTTAGTTCTTACACCACTTGTGACTATTGGACAATGCTCTTTAATTGAACCAAATCTGTCTGCTTACACTGTGATAGTGGTGATTTAAACTAAGTTCATCAATAAGAAATTGGAAATTAATTTGTTAAACTTTGGAAGATGTGTGTTTGAATTGAAGTCTTTCTTGGTAGTGATTTTCAGCAGTGGATATAAAGTGAAAGTGTCCCCTTCTGACATTCTGATACTTTAATTCGGAGATTTCCTCCAAACCCTTTGAATTCTTCTGTTTCTGAGCATGGGTTTTCACAGTAATAAAAGTTTTGCCAGCCTATAGTCTATTTTAACTGAAGTCAATTAACTTTACAAACATTTTGACATTCTATAAAGACCGTAAAGGTTTTTTGGATTATGCTTCATTCACATATCAGAATGGTATTTTTTTTTTTTAGATGTATATAATACCCTTCTTTGAACAGCCATGTATATCTTGAATTACTTTCATTAACTGAGTAACTGATCCTGCATTTTTGTAAAAGGAACTGCAATTTAACTATAAATATATCAAAATGCCACAGAATTCAGGGCTACAACTCAAAAATGCTGATCAGTTTGTAAAATCTAAATCAGCCCCTCCATGAAACCTAGGGAAGGACCTCTGTGGTAGCAGAAAAATTTCCAGAAATGCACCACAGTCTTTTTCTAAGTTGCAGTTTGTGCTGATGTTGCCAGACAGCAAAGAAGAGATGGGAAAAGCAGGAAATTTTTTTGGATTTAATCACTGTGCTGATTTGGAAAAGCAATTTAACAATGGAAAATATTTTTATATTTTAAATCATAAACACAAAACTACGAAGTACATGGTGGATAGTGATTGCATTAAATTGGATCATCTTCATTGCTAATGAAGAAAATTCTTCATTTTGGAATCTGATGGTCAGAAATCCTACTTCCTGGACTGTTGGTTTGGTTTTTTTTTTAAATATTCAGACTAGGTTATCTGCTGTTTTCAGTACCATTTGTTGAGGTACTGGGCACTTGACTGCTATACTTGAGAGCAATAGATACAGCTTTTAAAATACTATCTTTCTGTTTTCCTATCTTGAAAAGCTTTTTCTACATTCTTGCCTTTAAAAGATCTTTGACAATATTGATGGGCAGTGCTTATCTTTTCCCTTGAAGATATTCAAATTCCATTGAAAAATACCTGATTTTTTCATCTATCTTGACGAGTAAAAAAAGTGCTTCGTAAGAGAGATCTTGCCATTTTAGCCCTTGCATCCTCTATGTGAAAAAGTTCTTATTTAGGTCCCTTGATTTTTTTGTAGAACTTGTAAATCAGGAAGACTTCAGGTAACCTGTGGAGATGAGTACTTGCATGAAAGACTGAATACTCAATGAGAAGGTGATGAGGTTATGAAGAGCACATAGAGCTAGGTAGCAGTTGTATCCAAGTGAAGGGGTCTACTCATCTGTCATATAACTGAAGTACAAATACATGAGTTATTTTGTCTTTTGACTCATAGTTGATCATAAAATCAGCACATTTCTCTTATGAGACTGGCCGATGAAATATACCCATTTTCTTCAGTGTAGAGTATTGTATTACTTCATACTGCTGGGCTTTTAGGGTTTGACCACAGTGACTTTTTCTACTCAAGTCTGTCCTTTAAAACTAACACCATACCTTTGGTTTTACAAAGTATTTATTGCTATTTTATGAGTAAAGGGGATATAACAATTAAGTGGTTTTGTTTTTGTTTTTAAATCAAGATTTCTGCTATATTCTAGTACCAGTTGAAAGATGGATGATGATGACTTCGGAGGATTTGAGGTATGTTATTTGGATGACTTAATTTTGAAATGTAACTATTTTCAACTATTTTTATAGGAATTTATAGCATTTTGTAAAATATGTAACAATTTTTTTGCATTTCTAGGCAGCAGAGAGTTATGAATGTGGAAATGGTGAAAAGCAGACTACATCTCCAGCTATTGCTTGGGCAGCATTTCCTACAGGTATTGATAAAATCACTATAAAAATTCTTAATAATGTATTGCTTCTGTATTCACTGTAAATATTAGTACCCGGAAGGGTGTATGTACACAGTAAAAGAATGAGCAGCAGTGAAAAATGTAGCATAAGAATGTTTCTGAGTAATTATTTTGGGAAGCTGCACTTCTCAAAGTGAAACTTTTTGAGGAATGAGAGGTACAGTTTATCCAGTTCAAAGGCTGATTGGCATCTCATGGGAAGAAGAAACAGAGCTTCTTCACTCTTACTCTTGAGTCTGGAAGGTCTGTTGCAAATGATGGGAAAACACAAAAAGTAAACTTAAAAATAGGACTTGAACATGTTGCTTCCCCCATTAGATTTCTTTCTCTGTGATAGCATCTTTTAGTTGCTTTGGGGGAAGGAGCGAGGAAATGATCTTTTTTACTTAAGCAGTTTTTGAAGTTAGAAAATATGTTACACATTCTTTATCTCAAGCAGAAGGTGAAACATTATAGAGCTACTTTTATTAATTTATGTAAATGCCTGGTGCCTGTCTGGATTTTAAGAAATTAATAAAAGCTCTTTGATAGTGGATAAATTTACAAATCAGTAGAACTAAAAGATTAAGGAGGTGTTACTGATTGGCAATTGATTTTGTTGTGGGAATTTAGTCTAGATTTCTCTGCTTTCACAAAAAGAAACATCACTTTAGCAACATTAGGAAAAAAAAACAACCCACATCTTATTCTTTGGTCAGGAACTAAAGATTTCTGCCTGTTATTATATTATTGTGCTAAATAAATTATGCCAAATAATTGTAGCTTTAAAAATAAGACAGGGATTTGTATCAATATGAGCTTTCCATAAATGGAAATGGTTTTATTGATTTGTTTCAGATTTATTTATTTATTTATTTCTGGCACTACTGGCTTTCATCCATTACAGAATAATTATTTTGTCATTCAAATACAGGAAAACAAATAATAAGGAAACTATATTTTTGCAAATAACTTTGTTATTAATCTTGTCATTTTGACTGTTATTCAAAAATACTGCTTAAATTCATTAGTATATTTGAATGTATTTAATTAAATTAAATCCAATATAGCTGTGCAGTATCTATCTCATGAAGTGTCTAACTTAAATCTAATAAGGTGTGTATAATTTAAATGATTTGTAAATAACACGGAAGTTTTTTCTATGCTTGTAAGTGACACAGAAGTCTTAGGGTAGGTTATACCAAGGTATTTTAAGTATTTCAAAATTAAAAGAAAAACCCTTGCATTCAGAATATTTTATTACTGTAAGATCTTTATGTTTATAAGGCCACAGTGTTGATTGCAGTGAGCAATTTTGCCCCTGAAATTTGTTTTGGGCTTCTTAATACCTTTTTTTAATGTTGATTTCACTGTTTCCATAGACTTACAGTATGATAAAATGTTTATTGGTATGTGCAAATAGTCTTTTCTATGTAGTACTTCAAATCAGAAAATGTTTATTCATTGTGGTTGCTGGTTCATGAAGGGAGAAAAATAAGAATTTGTACAGCAGAAATATTATACCATTTTTTCCTCTCCCACCAGGACAATTACCAGAGAGCATGCACCTCTTTCTGTTAGACTTCTCTAGCAGTGTCACCTAATAGGAGAACACTGGTTTGATTCTAAATGGTACAAATGAGAACAAATTTATTTATCTTTTATCTCTCATGGTTGCAAGTTTGAAGTGGAACCCATCTTACTGAGTGCTGTATAAACATGGAAATAGAAAGTAGGGCTGGTCTGAAGACCTTAGCTCTGTGAGAAAGTATGCATTATGAGTATGAAGGAAAGAGCAAATAGTGAAAGAAAAATGTGTGTTTGTGCAGTCCTGTTACTTAAATGTCTTTGCTTCTACTGTTAGCAAAGTTGAAGAACTGCGTGTTGTATTGGGTCTATTCCTTCTGGTTGTTTAACTGAGGTAGAAACCAGTAGTCCTTCTTAGTGTCATTATATATGTGATGGATTTTCTCTTTTCTTTCCAGCCTTGATATGGGGAAGTACTAAAAAGAATCACTACTGTATGCTCAGCGTCTGGACTTTGGAGAAATGGGAGGGAACTACTCAAACATCAGTGTTTTCTTAGCTTGGATTCAGTAAATGTATTCGTGAAGTTGAAAAAGAGGAAAATCTATTAAAAAAACCCAAGCAAACCAACAAAACACTTTGGGAACAAAACGTTGTTCTTTGGAAAGATGAGATCTCTCTAAGAACAGTAATGGAGTACTAAGTCTTATGTTTAAGCCTCAGACTTAAATACAGTTCAGAACTGAAAACAAAAATTAAAGTTTTTAAGAACTCTAAAATAAATTATGGAATAGTCGAGTGCCTTATCACTAGTCCACCTGGTTCCCAGAAGAGGTTCAAAGGAGCTGACTGAATTAATAATTATGGCTGTCCAGAAAACTCATGATATTTTCTTGGTTTGTTATTGTAAGACACTTTTCAGGGGGTTTTGCTCTTTTGATTAATAAACTAATTTTTTTGAGGAAAAAAATGTAACAGTTATGCTGTTCTCAAATAATTTCATGTATTGAACATTAATATTTAAACTGAGCTTTTTTTAATATGGCGGCCAAATCTGTGAATGTGGTGTTACTGACTTCAGAGAGGTTAGTGGGGGTAACTTTATACACTTTATTTAAGAACGTAACTCTCAAGTATTTTAGACTCTAGAATGGTCCTTGCAACTGATAAGCAAGATACTTCAATGAAACAAATAATTATTTGTAAGTCAGTTTTGCTTTGTTTCTTCTTTAGATGCTTAGTAGTAGTAGTAGAAACACATTGTTACGCAACTGAAAATAAGGTTTTAATAACGATGTCAGTTCACAATTCAGTAAGTCTGTATTGGAGTATTGAAGTGCCTACTTTTTTTTTATTTATCTGGTTTAGGATTTTTTTTCTTCCTGAAGAAGAGATGTACAAATTGTCGATTTTTCTTGCACTTCGGTAGGCGCCAGGTTTATGCCTGTAAGGAGGATCTTGAAATTTAGCATTGTGCTTGCTTGTCGACAGATTCTGGTGTTATCTCTGCTTTTCTAAGGTTATGAATAAAATGTCTGTTGCTTATAGTCAATAGTAGGAACAGGACCTGGATCTCTACGTGCTGTGTCAGTGTTTCATTTTGGCGGGAATTCTTCTCTGGACATTAGAAGGAGCTCATGTAATGGAGCAGATGGGAAAACCAAGCAGATGTTCACCAAAGAACGACTATTTTGGCTGAGGTGGAGCCTCGTGAATCTATCTGTTGTGGATTGTTTGAAGTAAAACAAAAGTTGTTTAAAAAAAAATAAAAGACAAAACAGGGTGAGAGATGCTTTTTCAGTGAAATTAAGACAGAATTCCCATCTGGGAATGGGTTGGAAGTGCAGTCTGAGCAGGCATTTCTGTTTCAAGCTGTGTGGATTCAGAATGATTTTGTTTACAAGTGTTAGGTGAGACCAGGTTCATGGTAGTGTTAACTGTGGATGAGGTGGAGATTTTTTTTTAAGCTTCATTTCGTGAGGAAAGGAGGCTTATGCTATTGCTTTCAGTCCCTGTTCTCCCATTATAGATTTTTGAATACGTTGCTTAGTTTTAGTGAAATCATTTATAGTCGCAGTTAATTACACTTCTCCTTTTTTCAGTCAGGAACTGAGTAATGATAGAGCTTGACCTGGTAATTCACCAGAGAAAAGGAAGGTTGGATCCAGTCACTGTAGATTCTGTAGAAGCTGTCTGGTGTTGAAACACATTTGGAGATTTAGAAGAGCTATATCCTATAGCTACCATCTAGGACCATGGGACGTAATGGAACTAAAAGAGCTAGGGGACAAGAACGCTACTGTATGGAAGCCAGCACTAAAGTATGAACATCTTAAGTTCACTGTTTTACATGACCTAGGTGACCTCCGTTTGCTTAATGGAAATGTAATCAGTTCGGTCTGTGCAGATGCCCAGAAGCTTAATTCGGCTTTTAGGGTGAGCTTGAATAGCTTCTTTATGTCCATCAGTTGTATTGACCAAGTCTCTGCTGACTGTAATGCTCACGTAGCTGTGGAAGTTTACATGTCTTAATGTGGAGCAATATCACATTCCCAAGTTTCATTGGTTTGGCTGCTTACAGGGTAACACTTTAATTTTCTTCTATCCTTTGGCCACATACATTAGAAAAATCTTTAGTTTTTGTGTGTAGCCTCCAGTCTGTATTGATCCAAGGTTATTTTACTTACTAATTTTTGACTGAAACATTATTTCTGTACTTCCTGGAGCACAGGTGTGTCAGAGGAGCTCTATTTATTTGTTTATTTATTAAGTTCTTTTAGGAATCTTTTCTATGCTTTGTGTCATGTCAATATGCTTACTTTCTGTAAGAAGATCTGGAGGGTAGCATATGTAATTTTGAAGCTCTTGATTTACCTTTTGGATTAATCTGGCTAAGTTTTATGTTTGGTCTGATAGTGAGAATTCTCGATGCCTGCTTGAATAACGTAACATCCTCCAAATTACTGGGGAAGATTTTTCTCCTTGTTCTAATACCCTTTCATTAACAATGCAGATGGACTGTATGTATGCAAAGCCTATTTTTCATGTTTCAACTAAGAATTCAGTATTTCTGATGGTCTTGTTGGCAGCGTTGAAAGAACAGATGTTTTGAAGTTATACAATAGGAGATGGGGTGATCTGTACTAGTGTGCAGACATGTAAACAGACATCTGCATGGCTTGAAAGGTGCTGTTTTCAGCTGTTGAGTTGAAATGGTTGTTTTCAGTTGTTTCTTTTCATAATAAATTTTGGTTTTTTGCAGAATACTAACATCTTGACTTGGGAGGGGTGGTGGAGGGGTGGAAATAGTAGTAGGAAACTAAAATATCCCCAGGGAGATTGGAGGAACTGGTTTCATTCCTTGCCATGATTGGACAGGGTTCAAAGGTCTCCGTTGATAATGGTATACAGCCTCATTTAACTCTGGAATGGTCTTGTTTTTTGTTTGCTAACCTTTCCATTACCTGGGGTATGCTGCTTTGAAAATGAGTCATACAACTTTTCAGATTTGACTGTCTAAGATTTACATATGGTTAAAAGATTGTCTTGCTGCCTATGTATTAGGTTACGTACCACCTCCTCTCTCTGTTCCTTGCAGTTGCCAAACTGTTTTAAAAGACAGTCATATTTACTGAATATTTTGGCAGTTTTCTGGAAACCAATTTCTGTAAAAAAAACCAAACCAAACAAACCAAAACTGATGGGAATGAGTTCTCAGTTTTCTTATGTTGTGTAGTTATTGAATACTGAAAGATTTGTTTCTGAGGTTCAACTAAATGGTTGCAGTGTTGTAAACTTTTGGTACTCTATATAAGTTTTACTTAAATAATAATTTAGGAAATAAAATTAGTATTTCCATATGACCTTAGATTTAAGATGTTGGAATAGTATATGTAATTACTTATTTTCTAGAATAGTTTGGCTTTGGAAGAGTATGATGTGGGGAAGAGCTTTCTGCTGTGAACTATAAGAAATCATCTTGAAAGCACATTAGAGTGGTTTTTCTTCCTCTCTCTATGTTGATGTAACACTGTAAACTGGTATGTGTGGAGAAGCAGCCAAATGTTTCCTGTTGATAGGAGGACATTCGTGCTCATTGAAGTCAACAGAGAAATTGCTGTCAGCTTCAGCATTATGTAGACATTTACCTGTTGATCCTAACTCTAATTCCACTTTTTGAATCAACACTGACTTATGTTTTGCTTATTTTTGAAGTCTGTATTCCGCAACAGATATGGAAATGCACCACATTCTGGTGAATTGGTGATCTGCAAATACAGTGATTAAAAATGTTGATTTTGGAAGAGGAAAATTGCTAAGGAAACTATTAAAATTCCTACAGCTTTGCATGCTATCTGTGACTCTTACAACGTTTATTATGGGCATATTTGGTATCAATTGATATCTATTAATGTATCCTTCCACTCATTCTTTAAGCATTTTAACCCTTTCTAATAGTATAACGAAATGGTTATCCATTTACATTGAGCTAAAAGTAGTAAGTACAGGAAATACTTGGTCTATTTTGAATTAAGATTATTAGTTGTTGCTTTTTGTTTTGCGGGAAAATAAGATTTCTTTTTCTTTTTTTTTTTTAACAGATTCTGTTTTTCTTTCATAAATTAAGTTGTTTTCCACTGACAATGATAGGTTAATTTTATTGGGTGTTTGTTACTTAAGTATTTTGGAATGCATTTGACTTATTCTGTTGTGTGCTAGTTTGCTGTGTATTGGTAAAAGTTAATTGGCTGATGTCTGTCAATACACTAATTTTCAGTTTATTTTTCCCTAAGCTGCTTATTCAGCATTATGTAGGCTGTAGATCCCTGTGTTCTAGCTCTGATGTTACAGCTGACAGAAATTCCTGCCTTGTAGAATACAGTTTCCTGTCTCTTATGGTTGTGCTTGAGCAACCATATGTGGGGCTGGGATTTAAGAAGATCACTGAAATTTGAACACACAAAAACAGTCTTAAACTTTCTATCTGAATGTTACTTTTAACTGAAAATGTTCAGTGTTACAGTTTACAGTGTATACAGTATAATTTAAAGGGTCATTGAGTTGTATCATTGAAGACATGGGTAGTTGAGGATGGAAATTTACTTTTTGTTTCTTGGGGTTTTTATTTTTAACAGCTGAAACCTACATGTAGGGGAATTGTGCTGCAAGTAGTTTACAAAATTCTACAAAAGTATGCCAAAGAATTATTATATGGTCTTTTGCTCAGATCCCTGCTGACATACATAATCTCTTAATTGCTGGATATAAATAACATCCAATTAGTAAATGTTACTTGTTTATTTTTTCAGTGGTATATTTCATATCTAATGTCTTCATTCTGAAGCTCAAAAGTATATGACTTGTATGGAATGTTGATTTAACAGTTCATGTTCATCCACTTGGTTTTGTTTTCAGAATTTCTGATCCCCCAGTGATTTTAATAATTTTTTGAGCTTCATAAAGATATAGAATTTTTGTTGTGTGAGCAAGACTGCAGGCTGTTACTGATCTCTCCTTCTATTAACAAACTGCATGGTTTTGTCAGTTCTTACATACAAACCTATGATGGAATATTCTTAATATCAGGGAGTCAAGGGTTCAGAAATTATCAGATTTTTTTTTTTTTTAAGTACAGTTCTGGCAATAACTTGTATCTGCATCTTATTTCAACCTTCTTGGGCATATGACTTTTGATATATCTGTAATTGAGTACATGCTGGTTTTCTAGTCCAGTCAGATAGTTTTATCAGAGGCAAATTTTCCTTCAGGGATTCTGAAACTAAGATTATGATAACTAAGGCATGGTAAGCAGGAATGATTGAGAGGTAGTCTTCATAAGCAAATTTTGAGCTGAACTAAAATGCTAATGCAATTTCACCAGTATATACATAAGAGGAATGAATTAAGAGAGCTTGAATTACAGACATAGCACATGTAATTCTAGGAATGTCTAATTTATGAATCTTTAACATTGCTGAAAGTGAAAAGAAGGTTTTGTAAAAAAGATGTTTGAATGATACCTTGGAGAGTTGCCGCCTTTTCTTGTCTTCTGCAAGGTCATGTATTTAGTTGAATAATTTTAAACCACAGTATTCAGAGGTGGTCACCAGTTGCTCCTCATTTCCTAGGCTTTATTTTGACAACTTAAGAGGTGGGTTTTTTGTTTCTGTTTTTTCTTCCCCCTCAAAATGCTAAGCGTTTCTTACTATAACTGAAAGCTCAGTTTGATTGTAGAAGGTTCCACATAAAACTGTGTTATCTGAAAACTGAAGTCTTATGTCTAGTGTTGGATACCCTAAAATATGTGAATACCTTAAGTTTTAATCTCTATGAGTCTCCATTCCTCATCTAATTCAGACTCAGTTTCTTTTTTTACTTTTGTGATCAATTATTTATGTGGGAACTATGCCTATACTATGGTGATCATCACCAAAGGATGAATGCTAACACCACAAGGATCAGGGTCATGCTAGGTTTTTTGTTGTGAGTTGACAATTTTAGTCAGAGAAACAGCTGTCTGCTCAGTCAGAATTGCCTGGTACATTATTTTAGTTGGCTTTCCATCTGTTGAAAATTGATTTCAAACTGAAATTCAGGGTATTAAGCAATAGCATAAAACTGAGACTTTACTGCTTTTTTAGAAGCAAAAAGGTCGTCTGTCATCTCACTGTCATTTGAACTAACAGAGTAGGTAATGGTTATATAGGAAGCTGCCTTTGTAAGCAGACATTTGAAAGGGTAGGGGAGAGATGAGTAGAATACTTTGGTGGGTTTCAGAGATATCTTATTGCACATAAAGGAAGCCTAAAAAGTTCCATTTCCAATTCTGGAGAACTGTTAAAGATGCAACTGTGTCCCAGTCCTGTTTTATTTTGTCGTGGTTACCTAACCTGGTTCCTGTTCTGTTTGCTGAAGTACTGTCCTCTAGGCTTTTCATACAAGTTTCCATTTTTCTGCTCAGCTGTTTTTTTTATCCCCATGTGCCTAAATCTACTATTGCTGCAATTAGCATCTTGATATTTTTCTGTCTTGTAGTCTGTTTTCTTTCTTTTTTGTTAGATGAGGTTTGCATGTTCCTCTATGTTAACCTGAATCCCAGAACTGGGAGGTAAAGGAGATGGGACGTAGAGCGCCTGGATTCAAGGATTAGTGTGTCCTTTTAAATGCCTTTAGGCCAATGTATACGCTTGTTTGCACTATGTATGTGTACTTGTGCAGTATTAAACTGTGATATTGAGAGGCTGAACCTTGCTCCAGGATAGTGGCATCTTTTACTTTTACCAGATTTGTAACGATAATGTGAGCTTCTTGTTCTAAAACAATTGGATACACTTTTTGTCTACTACAAAGACATACATGTAGCTGACCATATCAAAGTTTGCAGGACTTTGCTGTTAAATTAAAAATATGTGCAAAGCTTTCTCTTTTTCTTTCTTTTTATTTAGTTTGTGTCTGAATCTTTCATAAAAGTGCTCAAGTTTCTGTTGTGCCAGGTTGATAATGATGATCCACTGTTCAGGATTTTCATGACATAACTGGAAATTGCTGTGGAAGAGCTCTCACTCCAGTATTAATTACACTTGAGTTTTATTAGCTAAGTTATTTACCTTGTTATCTTTTGATCTCTTATAAAATGTAAAACTGCTTTTATCATGTGTCTTGGTAAGCTGTTTGTATATGTCTTCTAAGATGGTTGAGGGTTTTTTTACCTTTAAAATTTATAAAACTTAGGAACCTTTGAGTACGGTTTTACAGTTGACTTGAACTGATTAAAGATCATGCTGAACCTGAAAGGTTGTGAGTTGAAAGAGACAAAAGTTAAAACTACTACTGCTTTTGATGGCAGTTGTCTTGTGAAAGCTCTGTGTAAGTTACAAGTCTAAATTTAGTGTGACGACAATTTTTAATATCCTTAAGTCGATAATACTCAAAAATACAGGAACTTTGTATGGAATTATTCTTCAGTGCAATTAGATTGGAAGAAGTATATAACCTTACATTAGTATGACTATACTTGTTGCTACTGTGATAGCTTTTGCTAGGCATACATTTCAGAAACAGAATTTTTGAATGCTTCTTTATATTGTGTGTGTGTTTTCTGTTTTTATTTTTTGCATTAGTATCTGAAGTCCATATATCTCCTGACGTTCTTCTGGAGCACTCTGTGCCTTCTTCCTGCCTGATTCCTTCTGACTCATTCTCTTTGTCAAGTGATAATGGGGCAACAGCTGTTCAAACAGCCAACAATGTTATAAACCTAGCTGTTCTTGAAGAACAGGTAAACCCACAATTTTTGTGTTTCGGTATGGGAACTTGATGTATTAAGTATCTTAGCATTGTATCTTTTCTGTGCAAATTTAGATTGAATTGCCTTTTAAGAGCAAAAGGTGGTTCTTGGATTTCTGTGATACAGCCTTTGAAGTAAAATAATTTTTAAATTATGTTTAAATCCTATAACTGGGAGACACCATACTACTTTGGTATGGACTGCAAGAGAGATAAGTGCGTTAAAGAGTTATTAAAAGTTAAAAGCATGCTGATAGTGCTAGGCATGCAAAGTAGGAAACAATAGGAAGAAGGTTCTCTAAAAAATGTGTTACTGTTAAAGCTGTAAAGATTATGGCTGTACATATATGTCATAGTTGTATGTTTTCTCAAGTGGTTTTAGGATTAGAGAATCAACGTTTAATTTTTATTTAATTATAATTAAATTAATTTCCGTTTTATTTTTTATTTTATTATATTTCACTTTATTTTTCCCCCCATTACTTTTAAAGTTTATTTTTAAATTTTTTTTTGGTGATTCGATGCAGTCCTAGTTGTGTGATCTTGATCTCACCATGTGGCTGCAATACTGCTAAAAACTGCTTTTAGCTTCTTTTTGAGGGGTGAAAGTGTTTAGTTTTTAACTAAACAATTAGGTGAGCAAGGGAGGGAAAAGAATTTCTGCCTGGAGATTAGTATAAGAATGCAAGATTGCTGTGGATGAGAATTGAATAGATTTACTCTCCCAAGTGAATTTTTGTTGCCATTGATTGCAGTGACACCTATTTGAGCAGGTTTATTGATTGTAAAGTTCCTTGTTTCAGGATGCATAGTTGTATATACTTGAATTAGGAAGTGCTCTTGTCTTTCTCTGAACCAATCAGTATTTTGGACTAGTTTGCAACCCTCCCGTTGCCAGCACTTACTTGGTTTGTTATTCTTCAGGTAGTCTCATCAAGTCTTAGTGGTGAAAGTTGAATTTCAAGATTAAGTGAGATTTCCATAATCTGACCATTTAAAAGCATTCCTCTAGAGCTATTTAAACAACTTGTACAAAACACTTGTTTGGATTAAACTGACTTATTGTTTTTCCTTTGAGCAGCATCTGTATGTTCACACTTGCAGAAAGACTGTGGCTAGTACAGCTCCAATAGTTCAGTCTTAGTAATGAATTAGTTACTGTTTTGTGTTTGTTCCCAGCCTAATGTTCTGGGGAAAGCCTATAAAAAG
Organism: Mycteria americana; assembly: GCF_035582795.1. NCBI lineage: Eukaryota > Metazoa > Chordata > Aves > Ciconiiformes > Ciconiidae > Mycteria > Mycteria americana. The sequence continues at coordinate 82,191,520 of NC_134365.1, forward strand.
TGAAGAAGAGATGTGCCCAGATGCAAATAATGCTTAAGAAATTTTCTTAGAAATCCAAAAGTTGTGTGGTGTTGGTTGTTTTTTTGTTTGTTTGTTTGTTTGTTTTTCTTGAGAGGGGGGGTATTTGCTTGCTTTTTTGACTGATGCCAGCCAGGGTCATTTTCTGTGTTGAAAGCTCTTAATCTCCCTCTCTGACAATGTTTTGATAAGTAAATTTCTGTTACTGGTAGAATGATCAAAATATGCTTTTCTTCAGTCACAACAGATCCTACCCTGTTTGATTTTGGCTGACAGTCAAATGTGTATAACCTGTATCCTTTCTTGTCTGAGCTAGGCCAGTAACTTCAGCTCTGGAAAGAGAACTTTGGACATTCCAGAATACTAAGGCTTAGGTGTGTTTTTTAAAACTAAGAAGTCATTTGGTTAGGTAATCTTACTAAAAATAAGAAATACACTTTGTTACTTCTGAATAATTATGTGTGCAAATTCTAGTTGTAGGCCATGTTTCAGTTTTTCTCATCTTGTTCTGGTCAGCTACTGACAGACCGATGGTCCCATAAACTCTGTTTTTAATGCAGCAAATAATACAAACTAAAGAATACAACATTAGCAAGTGTTACTAAAGGGAGAAGGGGCGTTGAAAGGAGGTCCTTTAACATTAGTTTGAAATGGAGATCAGACTTTGCATTTTTGGATAAAGCTAAAGGAAAATGGTGGGCATAAAACTATAATAAAATATTCGTACACCTGTTAGAGGAGGATGTTAGGAGAATGTATTCTTCTATAATTGTGTCTCCAGAGCCTCTTGAAGTTTCATGTTAAAAAAACTTCAACTTTTCAGGTTCCAACATCACAATTTTTGGCAGTGCCAGACTCTAATCTTGAGTAGTACTCAGAAGTAGAAATAGCACATCTAGGTTCTCTTTTCTTCTTACAGAAGGGGAATTCAGAGCACAAACTGCAGTTTTCTTTCCTGCTGTTTTATCTACTGGATCTTATGTATCTATGTATGTTAGTTAACATACAATCTTGGGCCACAGCAACCCCATGCAACGCTACAGGCTTGGGGAAGAGTGGCTGGAAAGCTGCCTGGCAGAGAAGGACCTGGGGGTGTTGGTTGACAGCCGCCTAAATATGAGCCAGCAGTGTGCCCAGGTGGCCAAGAAGGCCAATGGCATCCTGGCCTGTATCAAAAATAGCGTGGCCAGCAGGACTAGGGAAGTGATTGTGCCCCTGTACTCGGCACTGGTGAGGCCACACCTCGAATACTGTGTTCAGTTTTGGGCCCCCCACTACAAGAGGGATATTGAGGTACTGGAGCGCGTACAGAGAAGGGCAACGAAGCTGGTGAAGGGTCTGGAGCAGAAGTCTTATGAGGAGCGGCTGAGGGAACTGGGACTGTTTAGCCTGGAGAAAAGGAGGCTGAGGGGAGACCTCATCGCTCTCTACAACTACCTGAAAGGAGGTTGTAGAGAGGTGGGGGTCGGTCTCTTCTCCCAGGTAACAAGTGATAGGACAAGAGGAAATGGCCTCAAGTTGCGCCAGGAGAGGTTTAGACTGGATATTAGGAAATTTTTCTTCACCGAGAGGGTTATCAAGCATTGGAACAGACTGCCCAGGGAAGTGGTTGAGTCGCCATCCCTGGAGGTATTTAAAGGACGTTTGGATGAGGTACTTAGAGACATGGTGTAGTGATGGTTTTTGGCAGTGTTAGGTTTATGGTTGGACTCGATGATCTTAAAGGTCTTTTCCAACCTATATGATTCTGTGATTCTGTGATTCTATGTACAGTCAGGTTATGAGCTATTTTTGTTTGTTTCTTGGAATCCTTTGAGAGATACTTATTTATTGAAAAGTCAATCTATTATTTGAGAGTGTGTTTGGAATAAAAGATGTTAAGGGAATGGATTAAATCAGATCAGTCAAATCTGTCTTAATAAGCACATTGAGATGTTCCTTTCACCACCCCTCCCCAAATCTCAAGTGCCCTTTGCTTTGAAATTGTTGCCGAAAATGTGGCAGCTGAAATTAATTTACCAGCTTTATCCTTTGAAGTTCCTTTGCTGTGATATAAACAAGTTGTTGCTTTTTTTTCTTTAAGAAGGAAAAAAAAAAAAAAGCTTTGGCTTTTGTTAATTATGCCACAAAATATTTTAAACCTCACCTCATTTATTTTTGTGCTTTTCTGAAAGTATGGGCTTATTATCAGCGTTTCATCTGTTTTGGGTTGTGTATTCTAGAAGGCTCCGTTTCAGTTTTTGTTCTTCTGCAGTTCACTGAAATAGCATTAACTAAATGTTGTAGACATGTCCCAATTACTCTTATTCTGTTGGTCTAGCCTCAAGATGAGAGATTTATTTTACCATAAAAAAATTTGTATTCCCTTTCCATGACTACTGTTTGCAGTCTACATTGGGTGAAAATGTGGAGTGACTAGTTCAAGAAGAGTTTATTTCCCTGTAAGCCTGATGCTTTGAGACAGATGATTCAGTTTCACTTCTGTCTCTTTTCGCTTCTTTTCAGTATTTTGACCTCATTGGAAACTGAGGTATCTGTGCCATCCTTCTTAAAGCCTTCTCCTGAAGTATTCTTGAAAAGCAGTCAAGGAGATTGGAAGGACTGATGTGTATTCATCTAGAATTACTAGCTACTGTTCCTTTGTTGGAGCTTTCTTTTTGGCCAGCACATCCTACATATGAGAGTGTGCACAGCCAATTTCAGAAAAGTGTGGTTTCAAAAAAGTAACCTTAGTATTTACAGTTTTTAAGTTCTGTAATGTCATCTGGAGATGAAACTTGACTTAACTGGAATGTTAAATTCCCTTTACCATTTCCTTTACCATTTTGTTTCTCGTATGAATTAGATTCAAGCAGATATTCCAGTTGCCTCTCTGAATGTAACTGAAGACAAGACTTTAGTTACATCAACCATTGCTTTGGTTGATGCTGAGACACAGAGAGCAAATGAACCGAAGAGCTACCTTCAACAAGCTGTTGCAAACCTAGAAATCAAGCTTTGCACTGCTGAAGAAGAAAAATTAAAAATTAAAAAGGTATGAATATTTTTTTTTTAATGAAAATGTCTGGCATTTATATAGGATTTAAATATAGTTGGAGCTGGCAGAGATTTGCAATGCATCTTTTGTAGAAATTAGCCAAATTCCAGAGAAATTTGCCAAATGTAGCCAAAATACTTTCCCCCACCCCGGTGTCTATTTTAGGCTGAAATTTTCTAAAGTTTCAGGGGGAAAAAAAATTCCTGGAGGGGGGAAAAAAAAAGAAGAAATTAAAAAAGCAAGTTTTCTTAGCGTAGAGCCATGTAGTTCAAAGATATAGTGGTTCCCCCATGTTTTGGGAGTGAGTGTGTGGTCACTGAAGTTGAAAGTGCTTTTGGATATCTTTATGAACATAACACATAACACTTTTTTCTTTTTTTTTTTTTTTTTGCTTTTGTTTTTCTGGGAGCTCTGGTAACTAAATTCTTCATATTCCTTCTGACCTGAATGTGATAGAGTACCAAGCAGGCCTATGCATGTAGTTATGTGTCTGAATTTGCAAAAGGTCACTGAGGCATGGGAGAGTAAGTTCAATTTCTGCTACTCTTAATACAGTTCCTTGATAGCTATCAAGGTGTGCTAGGAAAGGAGGAAATGGCTTGTTGGAAATGAAAATGAGGATGAGTAACTAGAGCCAAAGATGAGGAGGTCTGGAATGGATAGATTTTGCTAGGAATTAAGTGTATAGAGGAGGGCTGGAAGGGAAGCATGGATGCAGACTATGAGAGACACTGGTTGAGAGCTAGGCTCTGAATTGAAGAAGCGTTGCACAATCAGTTTCTGTATCTACAGTTGAATCAAAGACTTTGAATCTCAAGAACTGTGTTTTATTATTTTGTCCAAAAGCAGGATTGAACTAAGCAGACCTGCTCTTTCTGTCCTCCTTATGACCCTCTCAGTTGTGTCTTTGTTTGAATAGCTGTACAGTGATCTGGCAGGTCATTTGTTTCTATGCTGGCTTCCTGCGTGGCTGCAGAAATAGTTGTTCTTGAGCAACTGAAAGAGTGCCAACAGCTTATGTATAGTAGGAATGAGTTTGGTAGGAGCAACAGCTGCATTAAGAAAAAATAAATAGCTCTTTGTACAGCAAATAATTTTGAAGTTTATTGTCAGTAGTGTCATTTTCCTTCCTGCCTATTGGCTCATGTTAGGCAGGTGTCTAAACTGGCTCTCTGCAAGATCACAGAATATTTTAAAATGTTATTCATTTTGGAGATGTCGGTAGAGATCATTAGGGCTGTATGTAATGGGATTTCTGCCTTTTTAGTGAAACCATTTGCTAAAAGTACGTTTAATATGCTGCTTTTCAAATGCAGAAAGACAGAACAAGCTATTAAAAATATGGAAATAGTTAGAACAGAATAGTTCCGGTTGGAAGGGACCTACAACAATTTGGTCCAACTGCCTGAGCACTTCAGGGCTAACCAAAAGTTAAAGCAAATTATTAAGGGCATTGTCCAAATGCCTCTTAAACACTCACAGGCTTAGGGCATCAACCACCTCTCTAGGAAGCCTGTTCCAGTGTTTGACCGCCCTCTCGGTAAAGAAATGTTTCCTAATGTCCAGTCTGAACCTCCCCTGATGCAGCTTTGAACCATTCCCACGTGTCCTAGCACTGGATAGCAGGGAGAAGAGCTCAACACCTCCCTTTCCACTTCCCCTCCTCAGGAAGCTGTAGAGAGCAATGAGGTCACCCCTCAGCCTCCTTTTCTCCAAACTAGACAAAGCCAGTGACCTTAGCCACTTCTCATAGGACATACCTTCAGGATGTGCCTTTGATTTTAAATACCTTATACTTGTTGAAAATACTGTCTCAATTTAAAGACTGCAATCAGAGTTTTCTTGCACAACCCTTTATCTCTGTGTATATTATAATAGCAGAAGTCATAGTCTTCAGAAATGAAATTAGTTGGAATGATTAACTGAATCTGTATTTTCACAATTTGCAAATGTTTAACTTCACGTATTTTGTTTTGTAAACTTTATAGGAATTAGAATATTTACTGGAAAAACACAGTATTCTAGAAATGGATTTCTTGAAGGAAAAAAAAGAAAAAGTAATTTCACATCTAGATCGTTACAAGACACTCCAGGTAATTTCTTTCTTGTAGTATCTTACTTTTTTTCAGGAGGGTTTTGTATAGAGTATATTTATGTCCAACAACTACTCTGTTAAGTATCTACAGGTCTGCGCCAAAGCCCTTTGAATTTAAAGAATTTCTAATGCCGTTAGATGAGAGCCCGAGTTTTGGCATTAGTGGGAATATCGGTTTAATAGCCCACTTGCCTAAGTACATTATTGTAACTCTGATCATTCATCCTTACAGTGATCTATTTCATAGAACAGATGAAAAGAAAAACAGTTTGCACAGTAGATGTGTGTTTAACAGTATGACTTAGCATGTTCTAGAGTAGCTGTGGCCAATTATTTGTAAAGTATTAGCTGAGTTGAATATGGAACAGTTTGTGTTGCATAATAAAAATCTGTAAAGTGTAATTAGATGCTAGACAAGGTAATTAAAATTGCTTTCATTGCAAAAATCAACATTGTTCATTAAATACATGTATGAAGTCTCACATACAAGAGAAATTTTTCATTGAAGCTTTCAGTCTTCTTCCAGTGTTGTAGCAGGACAAACTAAATATTATAGACTTACAAGACTTCAAAAGTTTCTTGTTGGTAATTCAGCTTCACTTAATTTTTTTGCTGCTGTGGATGGTTTTTAAGTAGCTACTGCATTGTTTCTCATTTGTACTTAAGGGTTGCTGTAATAATTTGTATTGAATTCCTGGCTGCAGTGTTTCCTAGAACTTATGGTAATATAATCATCTAATCTCTTCTTTTTTTTCTTGTTTATGTGTGTAACATCCTACTCAATGAAAGAAATGTATGCTTAGTGTTGCTATAAAAATAAGTTTTGCTTAAAAACTTTCTAATTTATGGAGTGTCGTACTGGCTAAAGTTAATGATCATCATAAACTCTTGACAATAGAATTAGTGGATTTTATTTTTTTATATTTTCACAATGATCTTCAAGCAGAAGTATTTAAGTAGTGGAAATGTTACCGAGGTTTGCAAGTATCAGTCTGTCTGTATCATACCTCTTAGGTACTACAGTTTTCCAGAATGGCAATGAAAGGGTCATAACCTTTAACTTACTTTGTAGAAAAACTCATGTACTTCCTCTTGTTGTCTTCTGGATATAGCCAGAATCAAATCAGAGAAAAAAAGTGAGTCATGCTTCTAAGAGCTGACAGTTAAAATTACTTTCATGAAACTTGAATGTTGGATGCCTTCTGTTAGTACAGCTTTTAATACCAATTCCTTTTGTCTTTCTCCTTTGGCTCCTACAAGACTAGGGTCAACACCTGTGGCCACACATTGAGTAAATCTGGCAGCTACACAGTACAGATGTCTGTCTTGCTAGCATTTCTTTTTCCAGTAGAAACAGCTGCTTATTAGTGTTGTTGACTTGAAAAGCTTAAAAGCAGACTATAGTAGTGACTCTGGCATAGCTTTGGGAACTCTCAGGATAAGACTTCCAACTGAACTGATTCTGGCATCCTAAGCTGTAGGTGTGCATTGACTTAATTCCTCTTAAATGAAATTTCTGTGTTAATATTGGAGTATAATATGTAAAACAAACGCCTCATGAGATGGTTCTAACTACTTTTTACATGAGCATGCATTATTTCATGCACCTTTATATTTACTAATTAACTGACTTCCGGTACTTGTGACATAGGGAATTCTCAAAAGCTGGTTTGGAGGTAATAGAGCCAGTCAGTTAGTCACATCTTTAACAAGGTGATATTTAGATTAGACCCTTATCTTTTTTTATGAAGTTATTGTGCTTAGTTCTGGGAGAACACTTCATTAATCTTTGTCAACTAAGCCAGTAATTCTTTTTGTTTTTTTCTTTTCCTATTGATTTCTCCCTCAGTCAAGGGTGACAGTTATGTTACCACAGTTTTGTTGTCACAAAATTGTTTCAGTAAAATATGCTTTCAGGTTATTTAATATATAAAAAAAATATATTTTGAAAGGCAAGGTGGGAACATAAGCATATTCCAGATGTTTTGTGAGTTGGGTTAGCATGCTGATGAAGTGAATTGTGTTCTGGACTAGTCACAAACTTTCCTCATCGTAGGTGTGAAAAAAGCCTTTATACTTAATTTGGTAGTACTGAAAATGGAAGAATTTAAGGGGAGTGATAGTCACTGCTCCTCATTGCGGGGGCAGAATTCCAAATCTTTGGTATAGTGTTAGCATTTAACCAATGGATGACAATGGAGTGTTGCCACATTTATGCTTGTATAAAAGAGAAAAGTAAAAAGGTCTATGTTTCATCTAAATAAAATTAGCTTTAAAAAATCAAGATTGAACAGAGCGTGTAGTATTTTCACATTCTTAATGTTGTTTCCATATGTTACTACAACAACCAGAGACAGTAAAGGGGCAGCAGTGGGTTCATAAATAGAATAAACAAATTGCTATTAACTAGTATTATAGAGTTGTTTGGATATTTAATGCAGTGGTCTCTTTGAGATCTTGAATTCATACAAGCTGGTAAAATTAGAGTTATGATTCCCGCATTCCCGCTTTGGTGTTTGTAGTATTTAAGAGGCAGAATAACATATTGTAGTGCTAACTTCTTTGCATACAAAATGTAGCTGCGTTAAAATTGCTGTTGGAAGTGTAATTTTAGTTTTCTTGACTTCTGTGCAGTGTTGCAACCATAAAGTTGCATAAATGCAATTTTAGCCTTATAATTACTTGCTTATTTAGACAGGAAGGAAACAGGTGCAAATGTACGTCTGATTTTTTTGTTGTTGTTGTTGTTGGTATAACAGTCTTATTCTTTTCCTTTTTTTTGATCACAGTCATATATATATTCATCTCAACTTTTAATACTTCTGCTCTTCTCTAAATGTGAGGTGCTGCATATTTTAAAGATATTTAGTGCTAGTAGGTAATACATGTTTTTGACTATAATGCAGGATTAGCGGCCATTTTAATCCCATAAATCTAAAATTTTGCTGCAGCCCCATTGCAATATGTTGTAGAAATGAATAAATGCTGCATTTTAAAACGACCAAACCTCAATTTGTAATATAGTAAAAACCCATCAATAGCAAAATGAAAACTCCTGTTTAGTAGGTGATGCTCTCTTACTTGCAAATCAGAGAGGGAACATTTAATTTGAGAAGGGAAAATAGTGCCTGGGTTCCAGTGTTCTGAGTAGGAACTTAATTCTTTGGACAGATTGTTTGGCTGATAAGACTTCTGATGTTTGGTCTATCTACAGACAACTGTTTTTGATGATTCACTAAGAACTGGATCATACTTTTCCCCTGCTATTTCTTTGATTTACCACACAGTCACATTTGAAGTAATACTGCATTGCTGCTGGAAAATTCTAGTTGCGGTTATACACATTTTTTCCCATCATCAACCCTTTCTGGAAGTTAAGCGGGCTGTTTTTTTAAAGAACAATATAGTTGATGTGGTGTGATCCTTCTTTTTGAAATAGATTCTTTTTTATTTTGGCAACTGACATCTATTCCTCTAACTTAACAAATCTATAGTTGTTTTGAAAGCACAAAAAATGTTTTCTTTTGGAATCCTTTGTTTCTGTCCCATCTCTTTTTAGGGAATGTCTTTTAAATTTTTATTGAAAAAGTGACTTCAATGTGCTTATTTTATTTAGCATTATTCCTGTTGTTACAAAAAGTCGTGATGAAAAATAAATTAGCTTAATACTATCATTCAAAATGAAATTTTTTTGTGTGTGTAAAAAAGCAGGTCAGATAGACTCCCTGTGGAAATGATGTTTTAGAAAGGTAAGACAGGAAGCTTTATACTGAAGAAAACATTGACAGATAAATACATAATGATCCAAAGAAACTTCACTAGGTCATGCAGTAACACTTAGCTGGGATTAAATGGTATGGTAACCTAAGTACAATCATTGCTGGTATTAGATGTTGTTTCGTTTATTTATTTCTGTAGCTGTTTATGTTTGGGGAATTTTTCATTTGAGTACCTGTGCAAATGTCACATTAAATTATAAAGCTTCAAATTGTGAGGAAAAGACTTTAAGTGCAGCTAAGTAAAGACAGGAAAAGGTAAACTTGAGATTTTGGGCTAGCTTCTTCCCTCCTAATTCTGAGGGATGAATTTAGTTTTATTCTGATTAATATTGCCTGTTAATTTTGGGGTTTTTATATATTGGGCACATATCACACATTCATATAAAATAGCATGCATACTTAGTTGTGTCTGTCTCCTTGTTTTTGGAGATGATGCTTCAAAACCTTAAAATACTTTGTAAGGTATATAAGCATTAAAACTTTATGCTAATGCTAGATTCATCATACAATTTTGCCTTTAAATTAAGCAGAATTGTACAAACAGTGATTTTGATGTACTTATAATTTAGGACTGAACATAATATGATTCTCAAAAATTGCACCTAATACATGTAAAAATTTGCTTGTATTCAGAAGGTGTTGAAAAAGGAATGTTAAATAATGTGACTTAATGTGATGATGCCTGATTTCGTGTATTATGAATCCTTTTGATTTTTTTCCTCTTACTTTTAGTATTTAAAATGATGTATCCTAGCTGTTGCCCCACCACCACACTTCAGGGAGTTTCTTGCTTTCAGAATTGAATTAAACCTCATAATACTTCAAAATGTATCTTAAAATCTTTGATTTTAGATTTAAACAATGCTATAGTAATCTTAATATTAATGAAATAAATGACTGAATAAGTAAATACTAGCTCTAGTGGTTACATGCTAAACTTCCTATAACAAAAAGAATTTCTCTTGGAGAATTGGCATTACATTTTTGCACTTCCAGGAACAAGAAACAAGGTAACTAATTTTGTCTTGATGATGGCAAAATTCAGTTTTGCAATGATGATAGAAGATGTTCCAGAAATAAGTAGGTATGCTGGTTGCTGAGAAGGGTAAAGCAGCTTTGGAGAGCTGTGGTTTTGGGGGGCTGAAAGTTCAGTGGTGTTCCAAGAAGGGGAGGAGGACAGCAATGAATAGAAGTGACAGCAGTGAATAGAAGATATAATAGTGGGAAGTTAATCATAGATATCGCCCCTCCTCGCTACTCCCAATGTGATCTTGTCCAAGGGCTAGTACTTCTTCTAAGGGACCTTGTCCTATAATGGTCATGCCATCTGGCGCTGATCTGGACACAGAATGGCTGGTGTGCATAGGGCACAGATGACTGTGAGTTAGGGGTAACTCTTCTGGTTTGTGCCTTTCCTAAGGCACGTCTTCCTTCCCAGTTCCCTGCATAATTGGATTTTTGCTTCCTCCTCCTTCTCTGTTTCTATTTCTTCTCCTATTTCCCCACTTGCTCCTGACCTTGCTTACCTAATGGATAAATTCAGCCCTTCTGTGCCTTCCATCTGCCTTCACCTCTTCCTTTCTCATCCAGTGTTGACAACTGGGGAGTATAATTTTGCCTCTAATATGCATACTTCCCACCATTTGAGAGAACAAACTGGGCTCTCTAACTTCCCCAGCCTCTGTTTTGTTCTTGATACAGGAACTCTGTCCATTTCTAGCCAGGGCTAGACCTACAATATGTGATCCATCAGCTGTCCATATTGTGAGGGGTCTCAGTGGCTGAAACCTGAGGATACACGAGAGAAATCTGAAATGCACATCTTTCTTGAATAATAGGCCTGTTCACGTTGACAGTAGGAAGGTGTCAAAGTTTGCGTATTTGGAATGAACACAGGTGATCCCAGAGAGAAGCTTCCTGTTCTGGAAGAGCCCTGTGTTGTGCTTTTAATGTACATAAGCAATCCTGGCCTTGTATGAACATTCATTTCCTAAAGTAATTTCAAGTAGCAATCTTGCAGTTGGATGTCTAGCAAAACAAGCTCTAGGAAGCACTTGCAGTTGAAGTGACAGGGTGAAATGGTCATGTTTCCTAATGCTAGTTGGCCATATAATGAATAAATTTTGTGTCCTGTATTGGAAGATATAACTTTCTCTGGAGGAAGTATTCACTGTGTGTTAATACTCTAGTAAATATAGTGTACCCCCATGCAAACAGATATGTCTTTATCCTGTTTTGATAGAGACAAATTTTCCTATTTGGGGGAATAGCTCTTGGGGAAAAAAATAATGATCGTGATAGAAGATAACATCCAAGAATTTGTCTGTTGCCATTATACTGAACCTAAAATAAAGTACAGCATGAGTAATCATGCTCTTTCTTCAAACTGCAGTTTACCTTTGAAATTAATTTTGTATCATTTTCACTGCAAAGGTTTTCTCCATTCCAGAGAAACTGATGAAGTGGGGGCTGACAGATTTACTTCTGTTTGCGAGCTCAGTATACCTTGATGTGTTTACTACAACAAATCTGTGAACTTGGTAATTAAAAGGAAGAAAGTATTTATGCTATTCTGAGATATTCCCCCCCCCCCCCCCCAACATCTCTATAAGAATTTAAGAGAAAAGTTACTGTTTTCCTTTTACTGAAACGTGATAGTGTATAAGGATGCATAAAAAAGGATAGCTGTAGCCTGTTTTGTGCTACAGTTTCAATTAGATTTTAAATAATTTCACTTTAACTTCAGTTCAGATTGGGGAAGCAGGGTTGAAATTATGGACTCAACCACAGGTTGTGAAACAGATTTTCTCTTCTTGAGCTGGCTCTGGAGATTTAGGGATGACTGACATATCTGGATTATGTAAACGGCAAAAATACCATACTGTTTTGCTGTCTTTCCTATTTCTGTTTCTCAACTATTGAAGTAGGTTAAACATAACTGCTTCTATGCTTGCACACTAGCTGTGTTGAACCAGTTTAATGACTATTTCAGTTTTGCCACACATGGACACTAGAAATAATGTAGGCAATTTTAATATAATCTTCCTGGGATTTTAAATGGGAATTAATTAACTAATTCACATAAGAATCTTCATAAATGTCTCAAATTTGAAAATGACTTGTATTTCTTAATGAAAACTGGAGACTTACAGTTGATTCATAGTCTTGGCCTGGAGTAAATGATATCCGGTGTGTTGCTGTGACTGACTGCTGCTTTTGATTGCAACATTAGCAGTAAAACACATCTGAAAGCTCAGTGCTACTTGTTTAATTAATAAATATCAGTCAAAAGGTTAGTGACTCACAGAAAACATCTGATGCTATTTGACAGTTATGTCAGTGTTGTATTTTTGCTATGATGCTTTACAGTGAGCTCTTTGCTTCCCCTATATATCAGTTTTTAGTTTGAAAAATACTGTTCTAAAAACAATTGTGATAAAGTAGAAAAATTCCATCTAAAAAATCTATTTCATTCACAGAATCATTGCAGTTGGAAGGAACCTCTTAAGATACAGTTTCCCACAACATTCTTGCCTCTAAATTGGAGAGATATGGATCTGATGGATGGACTATTAGATGGATAAGGAATTGGCTGGATGACTATATCCAAAAAGTTACAGTCAACAGCTCAATGTCCAAATGGAAACCAGTAACAAGTGGTTGCCCCTCAAGGGTCCATACTAGGACCAATACTATTTAATATCTTCATTAATGGCATAGTGGGATTGAGTACACCTTTAGCAAGTTTGCGGTTGACACCAAGCTGAGTGGTGTAGTCAATACACTAGTGGACTAAGTATCCACCATTGCCCACAGGTGGTTCTCTGCAGAACTGCTTTCCTGCCATTTGACCCTCAGTGTGTACTGGTGCATGGGGTTATTCTTGCCCAGGTGCAGGACTTAGCATTTCCCTTTGTTAAACTCTAGCCTGTCAAGGACCCACTGAATGGCAGGGTGATCAGGTGTATCACCAGCTCCTCATGGTTTTGTATCATCTGCAAACTTGCTGAGGGTGCATTCTCCCCCATCATCCAGGTCATTAAATAAGCAGTTAGACAGTATTGGCCCCAGTATCGACCCATGGGGTACACCAGTTGTCACCAAGTGGACTTTCTGCCACTGATCATAACCCTCTGGATGCAGGCATTCAGCCAGTTTGAAGTCCACCTCACTCTCCACTTATCTAACCCATACTTTGTGAGCTTTTCTATAAGGAAGTTATGGGAGACAGTGTCAAAAGCCTTGCTAAAGTAGCGATAAACATCCACCACTCTTATCATAGAAGGCTATCGGGTTGTTTAAGTATTATTTTCCCTTCATAAATCCATGCTGACTACACCTTCTTGTATTTCACGTGTCTGGAAATAGTTTGTAGGATCAGTTGCTCCATCACCTTCCTGGGGACTGAGGTGAGGCTGATGGGCCTGTAGTTCCCAGATCCTCTTTCCTGCCCTTCTTGAGGACAGACACGACATCTGCTTTCTTCCAGTCCTTGGGAACCTCCCCCGATTGCCATGATCTGTTGAAGATAATTGAGAGTGGCCTCACAATGACATCAGCCAGCTCCCTCAGCACTTGTGGCTGCATCCTGTTAAGGCACCATGGACTTGTTTAAGTCCACTTTGTTTTAGTGTTCCCTAACCTGATTGTCTTCCACTGAGGGTTTAAGTCGTCTTTGCCCCAGACTTTGCCTTGGGTCTCAGGGGCCTGGGATTCCTGAAGGCCAGTCTTACCAGTAAAAACTGAGGCAAAGACGGCATTTCTCATGTCCTTTGTCACCAGGGCCCCTGCCCCACTCAGCAGCAGGTTTGTGTTTTCCCCAGTCTTCCTTCAGCTGTTAAAACACTTGTGAAGTCCTTTCTTGTAGCTCTTCATGTCCCTAGTGAGATTCAAAACCAGGCGGGCTTTAGTTTTCCGAACCCCATCCCTACACGCTTGGAAAGCAGCTGTGTTCCTCCTGGGTCACCTGCTCCTGCTTCCACCTCCTGCACGCTTTCTTTTTATGACAGGGTTTAGTGAGGAGCTTCTTGTTCATCCACACAGGCCTCCTGCTGCCTTTGCTTGATTTCCTGCTTGTCATGATGGACCATTCTTGAGCTTGGAGGAGATAATCCTTGAATAGCAACCAGCTCTCTTGGAGCCCTCTTTCTAGGGTTTTTATCCCATGAGATTCTTCCAAGGAGACCCCCAAACAGACCAAAGTCTTCTCTCCTGAAGTCCAGTGTTGTGATCCTGCTTTTTGCCCTGCTGCTTCCCCTCCCCTGAACTCCACTATCTCATGGTCACTGCAGCCAAGGCAGGCTGCCACTGATCTTCACATCCCCAGACAGTCCTTCTGTGTTTTTAAGTATCACGTCCAACAGAGTGCCTCAGAGATTACTCCTAAGTCACCTGTGTTAGGAAGTTGTTCTTGGTGTGCCCCAGGAATCTCCTGGATTGCTCGTGCCCTGCTGTGTTGTGTCTCCAGCAAATACTGGGGTGGGTAACATCCCTCATGAGGACCAGGGCCTGTGAATGTGAGGCTTCTTCCCACTGTCTGAAGAAGGCCTCATCTACATCATCTTCCTGTAGACCTCATCATCTATAGCAGGCAGGCGCAGCAATGTCCTCTCTGCTGGTCTGCTTGCTAATCCTGACCCAGAAGTTCTTGACTGATCACCTACCCCAAAGCAGAGCTCCAGGCATTCCAACTCCTCTCTCACATAAAAGGCAGCACCCTGTTGTCACCTTCCTGGTCTTTCCTTCCAGAAGAGTGCATTTATGATTCTGGAAAAGGTGTTCTGCAGGAGATTGGAAACAGGTCTTGGAGGTAGGTGCTTTTTGTGGCTGGAGTACTAGAAAATGTATGTTTTCTTACAAAACTAATATATGACTTATGTCCTGTTAAATACCATCTTCTAAGAAAATATTTAGGTTGGTTTTAGGTGCAGACATAGAGGAGACAGAATGCTAATAACGAAAAATAGGTGTGAAAAAAGTTATCTACTGTACCTGCAACTAAATTTATAAATGAGTTTCCAGGAAATTTCACAGGTCACAGCAGGGTTTAAAAATTATGGAACACTGAAAATGGAGGATTTCAGAAAAGGTACTTTCACAGATAGCAATGCATCTTTTTGCTGAACTGTTAAAGGTATTTATGGATATGGCAACAATCCCTTGCCCACCTCTTTTTCAAGTGTGTGCCAGATACCTCACGTTTATTTCTTCACCTTTTAAATTTTTTTTAATGTTACTCTATGTACTCTTCTTTCAGACAGTCATTTTTATTCAAAGTCTCTATTTTATTAATAATTTCAGAGCTGTTTATCTTTTGGCCTGTTTTTTTTCCACAGTATGAAGAAAAATAACTTTTAATTTCTGTTAGGAAAAGATTCTGCTCCCTTGCCTTTATGTTTTCCTCTTAAACTTAAATTCTTTTTTAATGAATTATTTTATTGTCTTGTTTCAGAATGATTAATTAGAAGAGTTGATATAAGACTAAGCATGCTAATTTTGTTTTAAAAATATGCTGTGCTGAAATATACTTCCATTACTCTATTGTGCTGTTACTTAACAGCTTTGAATGCCTAACTTGCCTTGTACTGTAGTATTCAGTTACAATCATAAATGCTAGGCACGCTATATTCTTTTACAGTTACATGCCTCCTTTAGCTCTCTGATTTTAAAGATATGCAAGAAATTGTGCTTAGACAACTGTTATTTTTCTAGTGTGTAAGTATGTAGAAGTAAAAATTTTTTTTTTTTTGGAAACAAGATTCCTGTCCTGACTGCTTTTTCTTTTTTTTCCCCCTGTCCTGTAACTGGCCTGACCTGTTTTATGCCAGCGTATCCTAGATTTATTTGAATGCATTGACTAATTTATGTTCAGTGTGTCACAAGTCTATCAGAGCTACTGCATGTCTCCATTTGTGCACTCACAGAGCGTGTGTTCAGGATGATTGATCTTTTTTTTTTTTCTATTTAATATGGAAATTCTAATTGATACAGTTGTGAAATGTCCAAATATATTTAACACTGATAAATTGGGAGTTCTTTATCACCAAGCTTGTCTCATCAAGATTTTTACGGGACCTAGCTTTTGTAGAAATAGTATCTTGTTGGATTATTGGGTGGATAATGGAAATGTGCAAAATGTACTCGAAATTAAGAAACCCACGTAGAGTAGAACTTGGATAATTGTGCTGTTAAGGCAATGCTTCTAGGTCAGTTATCTGTTACTTGGCACGCACTTTCTTAAACAACATGGGGAACGGTACCAAAGGAACTCTATGTCTCTGGATCCACTTGAGTCCTGTTTGTGTTCAATGTAAGGCATCTGAGACAGTGTAGTTATTAGTACTTGACCATTAGTACTTGACCATTGCTCACTATCAAAATACTAAAACTTAGTCGATATTAGTCAAAATGAGTAAATACTTTTAACAGCATTTTTAAATTTCATGTTTATATACTTAGGAGAAATAAGATGCATAGCAAATATTAGGATGATATTTTGGGAACAATTTTGAAGAATTGTCCCTTCATTGCCCTTTCACTGCTAAATCATCTTATTTGATTCAGTTCATTAAGAAACTATGAACTATTGCCTAATTAAATTATTCCTTAAACACCTTTAAATTTACTTCTTCAATATGCATTAAATTTTATTTATATATAGTACACACTTGGTGTTGGAACAGTTTGATCAGTTGAAATGTGTCATTTGTCAAGTATTAAACAACTTTATTTCTATAAATGTATTCTAATCTAACTAATTCATACACTGGAGTTTAATACATAACTAAGAAAAACTCATGTGACTTACATGTCAAAGTTAAATTTATTCATGCATTCTCTGTTAACTTGGAAACTTCCTTATTAATTATGCCTTTAAGATTTAGTCTCTTTTTACTTGAGTAAACTGCCAAAATTTTAATATGTAGGCAAAATGCATAGCATCTTAATTTCAACAAATAACTAGGGTTGTAAACTACTGCAAAGGTGTGTAACAGGTCATTTCTATATAGCTCCTGATATTGGGAAAGCAGTTACAGTGGTAAAGTATTAGTTATTGCAGTGATCATAACAGGATATAAATATGGCAACCTTATATCATCAAGGTTTTAAAACTACCATCTGATTATGCGAAACTTTAAAGACTAAAATAATGTTTGGGAGATGAAGGAGACAATGGAAGGTAGAAGTCAGCTCTAATTATATACCAACATAACTAGATTGCTGTTCCATCTTTATTTTTTTCTTCAAATAAAAATATGTGTTTATAAGGTCAAAACATTTTTCTAGTATATATTCTCACACTGATTATTTTTGATTCTGCTTATAGATAACCATAGTGACACTAATTACTTTTAGTTATTTCACTGTTACTGTTCTTAGGAAAAAAAAAAAAAAAATTGCTGCTGAGACTTGTATAATTGTTTTCCTCATTAAAGGCTTAAAAGGTCCAGAACAGCACGTGACATTTAAAATAATCATGCACTTAAACTACTGAGAACTCTTTTTTACTTTTCTTGGCTAAAGTTTTATCATTTTAAGAAAACTGATACTAATGAAAACTAGAACATCTGTTCTTAAACCTGCAGGAAGTTGAGATAAAACAGACTTTCCTAGTCCTATGCAATTCCTTAAAAATAAACCCATTACTTAAATGTATTGCTAGACAGACAGTGTTTTGGTTTTGGATATGCATTACAAATTTCAGAATCCTCAAGCAAATAATTGTTTAGGATGATCAACATAAATTTCCAGAAATAAATACCGTAATGAAATTTAACTTAAAATATGAAAATGCAAGTCTGATTAATGCTAGAAAAAAGAATACAAGATACTGTGATAAAGAACTGAGAGCAATTTTTAATTTCTTCATGTATGATAATACTTTTCTATATATTAAGAATAATTTCAGCTAGTAATTCTACTACACTTAATGTAGTTACTTTTCATGTAGTGAGAACAATCCAATTTCCTGTGCTAGGTTTTCAAAGGGCTGAGGGTATAGTCTGAGTTTTGAGATAAGTATATAGGAAGAAGTGAATGTGTCATTAAAAAGTAAATTTCCATTCATCTGCTAGGTAGCAGATAAGGCTAGGTAACTTCAGGGAAGCTAAGAAGGAAAAACATAGTTTGAGCTCATAAGAAGTAATAAAAAATATTCTGGACCTCCCTTATATTCAAACTGTAAAACTGAAAAAGTAATTTTTATGATTGAAGAGCCTTCTTGTTAGTGATAAAGAAGAAAAGGAGATATCCATTTCCATCTTCATGAACTAGACCATAATTTCAGGCAGTGTTTCAGTTTGTTGCCTTCTTTTGTGGCACTGTTTTGTGAAATATTTTGTTTTAAAGAAAAAAAAAAAAAAACAAAACCAAAATACACACCCCAAAAAAACCCCACAAAACCAGAAACAACTCTTTGTACTACTTAATAACTACTATTTAAAACTACTAAGAAGGTGTTCTTATTACAGTTCTAAGATAGTGTAATTTTTGTAATTACTTGCTTTTGTAAGAAGACGTGATGCTTGTTTCCATTAAGGAATATGTTTAATCTCATGCTTTTTATTTTTATGTAGCAGTTGCAATTTTTATTGATGGTTTTAATAGTGAGTTGTGCTAAACACTTTGGCTTGAACACAAGAAAATCTGTACTAGATTATGATGAAATTAGCTCCTTCTAGGGAGATTTTGCTCTCCTTTCTTCCTTCTTGAGTCTATCAGTGTTTGTTGAGTATTTTTCAATATTGTTATCACTTCCATTGGATCTGCTTCATTTGGAAACTTCCCCCTTGTAAATAGAGACAAATGTAATTTTGGTCACTAGAGGAGAACAATTCCTGGGTTTCATATGGAGTATGATCATATTTCTGCCACCTGGGAATTCCATTACCTGCACGGAATCCCCTGCTGACCAGCCAGAAAGCAGCTGCATGCAGCTGGAGTGGTGAGAAGTTGCTTCAGTGCATGGGACTTGGACCCATTGCTTATAAAGATTCATTTTAGCCATGTATCGCTTCACCGCAGTCAATGTTATTGTTTCAACCTAGATTAAGCAGGTCTTAGATATCCTATACTGTTGTTATTTACTGAAAATATAGTGACAGTGTTAACTGAGGAAAATTATTCAGGGCTTTACGGTATTCAGCCAAAAATACAGTGGACATCTCGCATGCAGGGAGAAAGAGAATATTGTAGCTATCCTGTAACAAAGACTACAGGAGCAGTCTGAAGATACCTGATATTTCACATAATATTTTCACGAGATAGTTCTCACATGGATAAGAGTCTAGTGGCATTTGCCTCTCTTCTAACATCAAGGTTGTCTGTCTTTACTTGCACATTCTTTTGAGAACTGAATATTTATTAAATAAAAATAGCAGCTCTTTGAGACATGTTGCAATTCCTATGACAGTATTCCATAAACTTTCAACACATTCCTATTCTGTCACCACCAATTAAATTATCTTATCAGTTACCAGTCACTGCCATAGCTGATGAATCTTCCATTGCACAATAGAAACCCAATAGTATTTTTTTAAGGAAGAAACAATTTTTTATTCATTTTTTTGATATTTTGTATTTTTAATCTCTGCTGCACTACTTTAGGTTTTTAAATGTGGCCTCCAGTCTTTTAAATACCTTTACATATGCTTAATAAGTCTGCATGCATCCAGTTGAAGTAGGCTATATTCCAGCAGGATTTGCTTTCACTTTTTGAAAAGACTTTCAGCCAAGAGCCTTACTGTAAGCAATGTTTGTGCCCCTCAGAAGAGGGGAGCTGCTCAGAACAAGAACGTGTCTTAATCATGATTTTTCTCATCTGGATTAGCCAATTTGTGGGAGGTCTGACGTAGTGTAAAATACCAAGAAGTTTCAAACAAAGTTAAAATACAGCTAAAGCTTTCCATCAAATTCAGTCCTAATGCTACAGCCTTTTAAAATCTATTTACGTTTTAATTTCTTTTATACAACAAAGAAAGCGTGAGCTGGTTTCTGCATCCCTGCCAGCTGGCTTGCAGAAAGGAACTGAGGGACTCTTGAAAGGGGCGGCGTATGTAAGGTCTTGGTTTGTAGAGTTAGAGGAAGTGATATTTGTGTCCAAATTAGAATCCATTTGCTTCTCCCTCTCGCTTTTTCGGCAACAGGGGGGTTCTTGCTGTTGTTTTTTTGTCCTACTCTTGATTTTTTGGGCAGAAAAGTGTGATCTCTGTTGTTGCTTTTTTTTTTTTTTTTTTTTTTGCTGTGAGGTTTTAGGTGGGGTTTTTTGGTGTTTTTTAGTTTTGTTTTGTTTTTTAAACTGCAGCATATTGAATAGATTAAAGAAGGGAGCTGTGGAGGGAGTTACTGTTGTCCAAAGAAAAAATTTCAAAGATGAGAACCATGGTTTTACCATCATTGGAGGGAAGGAGAGAGTGAGGGGGGGAAGAGTGTATTCTAGAAACAATATGATGGCAAAGCAAAAAAGATCCAGACAGTGAATGGGTGTTAGATACAGTAATGGAAAAGTCAGTCACTGCCTCAAAGGTATGCACGTGCAAGTCTTGGATGGGAGTGCAGTTCTCAAACTGAGACAATGGGAAAAGGAAAGACTCTAAGAAGACAAAAATTAAATTTTATCCATGTTAATTCTGTTCATGTCACTTTCTCTTCCTTGTTTGGGAAGGAGAGAAGTGACTAGGCAGGGTGGTTGGTTTTTTGGGTTGTTTTTTTTTTTAATTTCTTTCCTTCTCGAAGACTTTCTATAGTGGGAAAGTTCTTGTTTGCATATCCATGAACAGCTTCAACTGAAGTAAATAAGTTTCAGCTGAAAGCCAGATTTGACTTAAATATTTTTTTCTAACATTGTCCCCAACTTCATGTTTCATCCTTCAATTAATACTCTGCTCTTTTTCTTTCAAAAAGACTGACTCCTGCTATGAAAGAAATGGTGTTGTTTCTCAAATAATCTTTCTCACAGTTTCTTAAGTCTTGATATCATCAAGATTGAGAAGTAAATGGAGTGTGTAAAATAAATAAAATAGGCACATCACTGTCAAGAATCTTGAGTTTTATTCCTCTTAGAGTATCTTCTGAAAAGCACAGGTATATATCTATTTTTGTTGTTTTCACTATAGATTTAGAATTTTGAATATTCATCTGTATGAAGCCATTTGCCTTTGTGGTCAGTTTCTACAACAGTAACATTTTTTAAAAATGCATTGGGTGACATAGCTTAATGATCTGTATTTTTTTAAAATCTAGCAGGTCTATGTGTTTTACAATTTGCAAGTAAATTTAAAAAAAAACAAACCAACCAAACAAAACAAATTAAAACCCAACATTATAATAGCTTATAGGTAACTAAAAGTAACTTAATGCGGTATCAATCATTGCTGACTTTTTTCAGAATGTTAAATCTGATGTGTTCTGGCTTAAATAAAAAAAAAATTGTTGATTTTTGGTGATTTAAGAGACTTCTTTGGTTAGAGAAAGAGAATAGATTAAATATATCATCCTTTTAATAGATTTATTAAATTTTCCACCCACCCCACTGCCAGAAATGTAACTTTTCTCCTCTGGAGTAAGTAATTTTGCTTTTAGTTCAACAACATCAGTGTTTCACAGTAGGTAAAAGAGAGAAATCCCTTTTATCTTTGGCTTGTATCTCCTTGCATTAGCTCACAAGTTAAAAAATAAATAAATGCATGTTACAGTTTTCACATGGGAATGCTTTTTAGATGTCTAGGTCTGTATCTAGGCTCCAAAGTATGAGGGATGTTTTGTGGGGTTTTCTTGGTGGTGTTTGGTGTTTTTTTTTTTTGTTACAAATACTGTACAGCTGGAACCTCATTGATGTCGGGCAACCAGAGGTTGTGATCATCTTTGCTAATCAACCCAAAGTTCTTAAACACAGACTTAGGAACTAAATACTGTCATCTCTTTTTGTCTGTCTTACGTGTTGCTTGCAAAGGAGGGAAGCAACACTGTCTGTCTTGTCTCCTGTATGAGTTTAACATCTATTTATTTTTAAGAAGTGTGAGTTTAGTCGCCTCAAAGGCAGGAAATGGTAAACAAAATAACCAAAACCAGACTCCCACTCATCAAGCAACACAAAAATTTAATTGATTTTCAGGGGCCCATGTCAAATGTGCGTATACAAATACATGCAATCTGGGAAACAAGCAGGAGGAGCTAAGCTCCATATGCAGAGGCTGAACTATGACATTGTTGAAATAACTGCGATGTGTTGTGGTACTTTGTGTGGCTGGATCTCTAGTATGGATGATGGATATCAGCTCATTTAAAAGGCAGGGAAGAAGAAGAGGTGAGGTTGTCATTTATAAAAATGAGCAGCTTCAGACCACGGAGCATAGGAAAGGACAGACCACAGAGTTCATGAGAGCAGACTGATTTAGTTAGGTGATGAGAGAGCTGGCTCTCACTATGAGAGAGTTCTGTATGAACTCAGAGACTGAGGAAAGTCTCTGATTATTGAAGAACGACAAGAAGGATGATGTATGGATCCAGGCTTGTCAGCCTTTTGGTCCTTGGGAAAATCATGGCGCAAGTGCTCTTGGCAGCCATTTCTGGGCAAGTGAAGAAGGTGATTGGGAATAACCAACATGGACTTATCAAAAGATAAATCCTGCTTGACCAACCTGATTGCCTTCTGTGATGAAACAGTTAGACTCTGGATGAATTCAGTGGACATTGTATATCTTGACCTCAACCTGGAGAAGAGTAGGCTTAGGGGGAGCCTAATAGTAGATGTCCAATACCTACAAGGTTGTCAGAAAATCTTTGGATTGTGGGTTTTGGTTTGTTTTGGTTTTTTTTCCTACATGCTTAGATTATTTATGAATTTGTCAGGTATGTAAAACAACCAACAACTTAATCTAGAAGTTTACAATTTGATAGCAGTTCTCTGGATGCAAGGAAAATGTTGGAGTAAGTTGCAGATGCAGTTTGCGTTATGGGTTGGGCAATATGGTCTAACTGACAAGTGTGTGTTTTTATTTCATAAACCTCTTTTCTCTTGAATAACAAGGTCAAGAGAAGCTTGTCTTTCAGATCTTCAGCTGAGCAAGTCTATATAAGGCTTTGCTGTCGTCGTCTTCACTGTTTTTCTTGGCATTTATATTATCCCAAACTCCTTGATTTGATGCTCAGTTTCCCAAACTGTTGTTCATTTCGTCTTCTGATCTAAATCTTGTCACCTTTCTAATGGAACAAATACAACAGCTTGACAAAAAGTTGATTATTTGTCTCTCTGGCTGTCCTGCAACTTCTGTCATTTTTGTTCAATTTGCACATGATGCCCTTCATTAATTGTCTTCAGGAAACAAAAAAGCATTTGTAGCTCTCAATAAATACATCAACCACTTTGTGTTGGAGCTGCTTTGCTTGTACTCTGATGGGAAAATAGCTGTTGATCAGCTAGTTTTCAGATAGCATGTCTGATTTGGAATGTTTTCAGTGTTCCAAAATGTATTTGCAAATCGGAAAAGGAGTTAAGATTGGAAGAAGAGGTATTATCACCATTGTTTGCTTCCTGAGCTTTGTATCAAAGAGGCAGCTAAAGAATATAGTTCAGATACTGAAAATGAAAAGGAGATTCAAATATAAAGATGTAACTTCTTTTTCTGTTGATTTTTGTAGTAAATAGGATTGTTTACATTGTATTTCAACTTATTTTCTATACTACAAAAACAAGGAAGGAAGAAAACAATTTGTCCTTTTATTACATTGGGAAAATGTCAAAGATATGTTTAATCTTAAGAGTCTTTACATACAATGGTGCCATGAGTTGTTACTTTATATCTTCTAGAATTAAATCTTAGAAAGTTTTTATTCATGCTTAAGTGGAATTTCTGCCTGCATGCTTTTGAAGGTATTGGACTGAGTGTCAAGTTTCTTTGTAGTCGTTATGGGTTTTTGAAGATAACATGAAAAGACTAAAGCTATCCTCTAGGATGTGCTGTGAACATCATTATGTGTTATGAATAGTAAAACTCTATGAAAATTCAATATGCATTGTTTCAACTAGTTGTATTTCTAAAACATATGTTGATGACTTCTCAAAGGTTAACAAAGCTGCAGATGGAAATGTTGCCAATTTTTGGCACAGAAGGTATCTTTAGTTCAATTATAGTTTTGTTAATATAAATGGTGGTTTTGATTACTATTAACTGTTAAGTTTGAAGTTTCATATGTTTGAAATTAGGAATAAAGGTTGTATCCAGAATAAATATTGGAAAACAGCATATATGCTCTAGTGAACTGTACGCAATGGGTCCTTTGGAAGAGTTCACCTGTGATAGGTCCATAAATATGCAGCACTCCACTGTTGTTTGCTTTGTAATACAATAGCAAATTCTTTTTAGTACTTTTCTGTGGAAAAGTTGTGAGGAAAAACAAGTAGCCTCATGATTAACACCTAGTAGATTAGGGCTTGGTAAATATGATTGTGGTTCACAGAATGGTTGAGGTTGGAAGGGACCTCTGGAGGTCATCTACTCCAACCCCCCTGCTCAAGCAGGGTTACCTAGAGCCAGTTGCCCAGGACTGTGTCCAGACGGCTTTTGAGTATTTCCAGGAAGGGAGACTTCACCACCTCTCTGGGCAACCTGTGCCAGTGCTTGATCGCCTTCACAGTAAAAAAAGTGTTTCCTGATGTTCAGAGGGAACCTCCTGTGTTTCAGTTTGTGCCCATTGCCTCTTGTCCTGTCACTTGCACCA
Organism: Mycteria americana; assembly: GCF_035582795.1. Classification (NCBI taxonomy): domain Eukaryota; kingdom Metazoa; phylum Chordata; class Aves; order Ciconiiformes; family Ciconiidae; genus Mycteria; species Mycteria americana. The sequence continues at coordinate 82,216,166 of NC_134365.1, forward strand.
CTGAAGAGAGCCTGGCTCCATCCTCTTTGCACCCTCCCTTCAGGTATTTATATACATTGATAAGATATTATATACATTGATAAGATCCTCCTGAGCCTTTTCTTCTCCAGGCTAAACAGTCCCAGCTCTCTCAGTCTCTCCTTATGTGAAAGATAGTCCAGTCCCATCATCATCCTTGTGACCCTTTCTTGGACTCTCTCCAGTATGTCCATGTGTTTTTTGTACTGAGGAGCCCAGAGCTTGACACAGTATTCCAGGAGTGGCCTCACCAGTGCTGAGTAGAGGGGCAGGATCGCCTCCCTCAGACCTGGGGGCAATACTTTGCCTAATGCAGCCCAGGATACCATTGACCTTCTTTGTGGTGAAGGCACATTGCTGGGTCACGTTCAGCATCTTGTCCACTGAGACCCCTCAGGCCCTTTTCTGCAAAGCTGCTTTCCAAATGGGTGGCCCCTAGCATATACTGGTGCATGGAGTTGTTCCTCTCCAGTGCAGGACTTTGCACTTCCCCTTGAACTTCACGAGGTTCCTGCCAGGCCGTTTCTTCAGCCTGCTGAGTCCCTCTGGATGGCAGCTTGACCCTCTGGCATATCAGCCACTCCTCCCAGTTTTGTGTCATCTGCAAACTTGCTGAGGGTACACTTTGCTCCATCATCCAGATCATTAATGAAGGTGTTAAACAGGATCAGACGATATTTACCCCTGGGGTACACTGCTTGTTTCTGGCCTCTAGCTATAGACTTCATACCACTGATTGCCACCTTCTGGGCCTGGCAGTTTAGCCAGTTTTCAATCCACCTCACTTTCTGCTTATCCAGCCCGCACATCAACAGCTTCTCTGTGAGGATCTTACAGGAGACAGTGTCAAAGGCCTTACTGGAGTTTCAATGTCCACTGCTCTCCCCTCATTTACCAAGCCAGGCATTTCACCACACAAGGTGATAGAGTTGGTCAAGCATGACTTCCCCTTGGTGAAGCCATGCTGACTACTCCTGGTGACTTTCTTGTCCTTCCTGTGCCTGGAGATTGTTTCCAGGATTAGCTGCTCCATCACCTTCCCAAGTATTGAGGTGAGGCTGACCAGCCTGAAGTTCCTTGGGTCTTTCTTCTTACCCTTTCTGAAGATAGGAGTGACATTTTTCTTACCTCCAGTCCTCGGGCACTTCTCCCAATCGCCATGATCAGTCTAAGAGTATTGAGGGGCATTGCAATGACATCAGCCAGCTCCCTCAGCACCTGTGGGTGCATCCCATCAGGCCTCATGGACTTCACTATGTCCAGTTTGCTTAAGCATTTCTTGACCTGATCTAGGGGTAAGTCGTCCTTGCTCCAGACTTTCCTCTGGTCTCTGGGATTTCTGAGGGCTGGTCTTGCTAGTAAAGGCATTCAGTACCTCAGCCTTTTCCATGTCCTGTGTGACCAGTTTCACTATCTCCTTCAGCAGTGGGCCCACACTTTCCCTAGCCTTCCTTTTGTCATCTCCACTTATAGAAGCCCTTCTTGTTGTCTTTGACATCCCTTGCCAGATTCAATTCCATCTGGGCTTTGACTTTCCTAACCTCATCCCTGCATGCTCAAACAATGTCTCTGTATTTCTCCCAGGTTACGTGTCCTTGCTTCCAACCTGTGTATGCTTCCTGTTTGTTTTTGAGTTTTGCCAGGAGCTCCTTGTTCATCCATGCAGGCCTTGTGGCAGTTTTGCTTGACTTCCTACTCCTTGGGTTAACCTAATCTTCTGCAGTCTTTTTTTGTCCCTTTGCAGTCTGCAGGTCAGTTTTCTAGCTAGAGAAAGAAGGAAAACTCTTCTTGTGGAGTTTTTTCATACATATTTATATATAGTAATATAATATACTATAGTAGACTAATACATAAATACTAATATATTTATAAATATAAGTAGTGTAGAAAATTGTGTTGGGTGTTATACCTTTAGTATCAGTAGCTATTGATGACAGCTAGCAACTCTTTCCAAGTTAATATTTTGTTCTTCATGAACAACGGTGGAATTTAATTTAATCTGAAGACTGATGCTCTTGAGATAAGACATGAGAATGTCCTAATGAAGATAAGAATTCCTTTCATGCTTACTGTGTTCTTTAATGGAAGCATTCTCTTTTGTCAGCTTCCCTGGGATTGTTCTCCTGTTTGCTCTTTCTTCTTTGTTTTCTCTTGCTATTATTTCCCATCATTTAGATTATGTGGGGAAGTAGGAAAGCATCAGTGGAATAAGATGCCCTGGCACAGTTGTAGCTCCATCCCAAAGAACTAACTACCTATATAATGTTTTAGAAACCTGAAGGCAGTCAGAGAAGGCTTCCTGAGCCAAATGTACTGTGCTGTTTAGATATCATACAGTTTTGCTTGCAAAATATATATTAATACTAAGAACACTTAGTATTAATTAACAGATTGTTCTGCATGCGACTTAGCTCTTGTTTTTCTTGCTTAATGTCCTCCTCAGTGGAAAGTCTCTGTATTTATATCCTGTAAGAATAAATTAGTAGATATAAACTGTAGTTGTTCTTAACACAATATTAATGTCTTAAATGTGACAGGGTAGAGATCCATGTTATACACTGCAAACTTGAAGAGTTTCGTTACATGTGGTATGGGAACTATAATTATGTTTCAGTTTTGGGCATGTACAGGCTCTTCCATACTATTTCCTTTACATAGTTTTTTTGCATTTAATCAGTTATAATGTCTCCCAGCAGACTGGTCCATTCACACTCACTCAGCTTTGGCTCAGCTCAGTTCTAACTCAGCAGGAAATGTCCTCACCACTATGTTAGGAAGTTGCTCATGAAAGTTTGTTCGCTCCCTCACTTCATTATTCACTTCACAGTCTTCTATTGTTCACAGTCCAGGTAGCAATGATATTTACTTGTATAAAATAAATGATAGTATCTCCTTGGTTCCTGTGGTGAGCTTAAGGTTAAGCATACTGCATGTTATTTTGGTTATATAGGGAAATCTGAATATTTTCTTTCCTTCCTGTAAAAATGTTTGTCCTTATCTTTAGGTTCTCAGCTGTATCTTTCACTAGGATGTTGGTGATACGATCAAAGTGAAAATATTTGCTTTGCTATAGACCTGGAGGCAATCCTGTGTCTTAGTTCTGGAGAGCTCACATTCTTATTTCACATGAACAGAAATAGTGACCAATCTTATATACAATAGCACACTCTAGTGTGTATATTAATTAGCCACTATGGACTGATTCTCATCATGTTTAACTCAATTTTTCAGTGATTTATTGTCTGTGGTATTCAGTAGTAGTATTTTTTCTCTATACTTGGGTGAATTGGAGGAAATGTGTGTCTTCAAATGAGAAGTTACCAGTTTCTTGACAGAATCATTATGATACTAAATGTTACTTATTATTTTTTTAAAATGATGCTTTGAAAGATAAAAAAGAGCTGATAATTTTTGTGGAGAGGAAAATCTTGATGTAATGGAGGAATTGAGTCTAATATGAAGTGTCTTAATGATTTAATTGTATACAGCAAAACTGTGTAAGATAGATTTGAAATTTGTCTTCTAATCTAGTTGCCTGCAGGGAACTACAGTTTGCCTTTTTGCATTAGGACAGAAATTAGGAGGGAATAAAATACATAACTTTCTGAGATGTTGGCTTGGACTTGCAGCTGATTCTGAAGATACCGCAGCCTTACAGAGGATAGGCAGTCAGCATCAACTCAGATAACTGGCTTGCATGTCATATATAGTAACATATGACTCTTAACAGGTATTACAGAAACATTTCTGTAGTTAAAACATGGATGCTTTGTTTTAACTTACCATTTTATTGGCATGCTTTTACTGACTTTTTTTTAAACAGGGTTTGTGAATAAGTAATTGTAAAATGTAAAAAGCACATACTATCAGTTGATCCCAAAAGACAAGATTTTATTTTATGGATTATATTTGATTATTTGTGAAAGTGGGCAAAAATTTGGGATCTTTTCCTGAATTGATTTTATTTCTTCTATCATTTTTTCCCACATATAAATGTGATCTTATAGTGCTTCTTTGCAGTACTGGCTTTTGCTTTATTTGTGTATTACTGCTCTGATATTTTTTTAATGTTATAAATTGTGATTATTGATAACCTAATAAAAAAAGAGGAAGAATTAAATTAAATTTTTCTTGCTCTGATCACAAGAGAAAAATCAGTGGGGAAAAAATACCTATGGAGAAAATGTCATACATTCAATAGGCATTATATAAATTAATTTCTTCAGTTATTTTAAAAACTTTGGAGTTTTTTGGTGTTAGTTATGCTTGCTATAAAACTGGGATTGTGAAATTATTATGGTGTTTACTGTTGTGGGCTGATTATTACCAAAAGGTACTTTGATATGTAGCCATTTGCTTCCTTTTCAGGTGGCTGTGTTTGGTGGCCCTCATTTTCAGTATCAAGTCTCTTTTTTGGATGCTGTTTTTGATATGTGTTAGGAGCACTGACACAAAATAATTTTTCTAAGCATCCACTTTTGATAATGAGAAGAACTGCAGTTGCTTTGAATTAGACAAGAAGTGAGACAGCAAGTACCTTTTTCTTCCCTTCTTGTATATGCTTTCACTTACTGCTGTTACAATATGTGTGACATTCAGGCATGCCAGAGTGGAAGGTGAGTAGGGAATCTGTGCAGAGCCTGTGGGTGGCATGTGCTTTTCCCCAACAATTCAAGACAGTCTGACTCTTAAAAAGTTAGCAGAACAATATATCACCTTAAGGGTAAGTAAATATAATGACATAAAATAAGTTTGAGGTCTTTACTCTCTCTTCTTCCCCCATCAGATCTCACAAACCCTCTTGTTGCAGATCTTACATAGTACCCTGTTGAGAGGTGTTACCCTTACACTTCCCAGTATGCGCAAACACGTGCCCTGCATTTCTGTTGAAATGTTGGATGTTAACAAAGAACCCTGTTTAAACTGTTTATGCTAACAATGGTTCACTTAGACTAAAATTATTTAGGAAGCAATTCAGCTAAAAGATCTAAAAGAAGTGCTAATGCAATTGGCAGGCAGTGACAAGCAGCTGGATGGCGAGTGGTCAGTAACTTTTCCTGCTGTCACAGCTGCTTCAGAAAGCTTCTCGGCCCAGTGGCGTCCTTGGGAACCACACCTCTCAGAAGCTTACCAGGCATTTGGATCCATCTGCCTCTACAGTGGTTTAATTCACAGGGGTCTAACAAAAGAAAAGGGGAGTCTGGAGTCACTTGGATTTTAGATTGTAAGAAAACTTGCAAAGTTTGATCCCATTTTCTCATCCTTATCATTCAAGTTTTATTTGATATATTTCTGAAGGCATGTACATTTGGTAGCATTAAAGCATGTATTCTTATGCATAAATTGTTCACAGTGACATATTTCCTCATATAAGAGTCACAAAATGGAAAAAATTGAAACAGTGATGACCAGTGAGCAATGAATTGCCTGTTACTTTTGTCCACACAGCATGCCTCATGCTCTCTGGAATGATGGTCAAGATTTTGATCACAAAATAAAATAAACCCCTCTGTCTTCCAAGTTGAATTACTGTCAGTGTTCCGATGTGAGATTCTGTCCATCACAAAGCACAAGGGGAGGGGGTGAAAGTCCTCTGAAGATGATTTTACTTAAATTTCAAACTTCTCAACTCATGTTTGATTCCTTTCTTAAAAGCATTTATTAAATAAAGGAAGGAAACAACAACATTCTTTAAAAACCTCTCTGAAGTCATGCAAACCATGCAGGAGAATTCTACAAGAGCCAGAAAACACAAAATTCTACTCTCTTTGATAGGAAATCTGGATATTACATTTTAATTTCAGGTCTATACCATTCAGAACTTTTCATAGAGCTTCCCTTTTCTTTCTTACAAGCAGAGTAATAATTCTAAGAGTAGTTAGGTCAATTAATTAAGCTTATTTTCCTATAGAAAGTACACATTTTATTGAGGATTTGTGAAGAACCGACATGACCATTGTTCATCAAATGAGTATGCTGCTATTCTTGGAATGTTTCTGTTGTGTTCATAACCAAATCATGAAACTCAGGAACTTCGATGTATCTTCATTGTTAGACAATAAATCAATGCATACACTTCCAAAATGTGTTACTTAAAGTGACTTTGGGTCTTCTCCTTATCAGATATTACAAGGACCAAGCACACATTCCTTTGAGTGAATATCTGTAAGATTTTGAAACAGTATTTTACAGACTTTCAGAAGAAAAGGCCAGCCATCCTCAAAAGAATTGAAATTCACCCTTACAAGTTAAAAGAAATAAACTTACAGGCCTGCTGTCTTAGCTGAAGAATCTTGCAAATAGACACAGAAAAAAGGCAGTATAGTGTTCATGAGACTGGATGAAGCCCTTACTTGAAGGGAGCATTGCAATGTGACCTTAAACTTTTCATCTGTGTGCTTGTAATAATGCCCTTCCATTCTCTCTTCTGCCTGTGTTGTAGAAATTGATTGCTAGTCGTGACCCAAGCAAAACTGATGCTTTACTATCGGTTCTGTACTAATGACTCTTTTCCTTTACTTTAGAAAATATTTTAATAAAGTACTTTATAATGTGTTGGATGGAATGTTCATGTTGGTAGTTATACCTTGGTGTTGATGCTTCAACTTATGTTACCAGCTTGCATTTAGTATATGACTTTGAACAAGTCACTAATTCTGAAAAACTTGAGAGATTTATTGTAAGAGGACAAACTGCATTTTTTGCTTTGTGTCTTGATTTGCCTGGTAATGCTAGTGAGAGGCACTGTACTTTTAACCAGAATGAAATATGTTACTTCCTTGGTCAACACACTTGGTTCACTATGTCTCATTGTTGCATTCAAGGTAGTTCTGACAGATCTTGGATGGAAATCTTACCGTTTTAACTCTTCTCATTTAAAGGCTTTCCTCAACATGGAATGCTTTCTCTTCAGTTTTGGTTTTGTTATTTTGTTTTTTTTTTTTCAGCTAGAATAATTAATGACCATTAACTTCCTCTTTCTATATAATTCTTATTTCGTATTTGTGAATCCAGGATATGTTACTATAGTAATTACATTCCCCCTTCCCTCTCCCCTCCCTTCACTTTTCACAGGAAACTTATTTGCTAATGATTTCTGAACTTTTGGAGTTAAGCACTGGATCACATTTTTCCCCCTTATACCAATTCTCTAGTTTTGTACTGTAAAAATATTTCTAGCTCAGCACTTTTTTTTTCTACATATATAACATCTGGGTTTAGCTAATTTGTGGTGTCAATGATACCTATGTATCACAATGTGATTAAACTGATGTACCCAGATGTTGTGCATTGTTATCTGATTTAGTAGTTTATTTACACCTCAAAATATTTCCATCTTCAATTCTTCTGTTTCATATCAGTTGTTCCTGTAGGGCTTCACAAAAAACCCAGTTCTATTCAAGAGAATCTGAATATCTTATTATATTTGGGCCAACGATACGAAGTTTGTATAGCTATAATTTCAAACTTTTTGCTAAGGTGGCCCTTTCAGGAGAAAGGAACTGAATGGCAGAGCAGAAACCTCTACTCAAATATGGAGTAACAGACCCATTAATTTATTTTTAATGGTGTTATATGGCCTTTTGTAATAAAATTGAACACGCTTTGTTAGACACTAGGTTTTTCTTATTTCAAACGTACAGATCTTAGAAAATATAGAATTGTGTTAATTAATTTCAACTTGAGTTCCATCCAAAAAGCAATAAATATGTAGTGTAAGTTGTGAATGGTTTTGCCCTATAATCACTGCAAGGTAAGGTTTGTGATGAATGTCTTTCTGCTTTCTGCACCAGTTTTCCAAGGTGATTTAAAGCATCTATGACGTGCTGTACTAGCTGATTTAAGAACGGATCCCTTAAGCAAAGAATGAGGGAGGAGGGAAAGTTTTTAATTTTCTTACTAATTGGTGACTTGAAAAAGTGGGGCTGCTCATTGATAAGTGTGAAATGCTGATGAGAATCTGATGAGGTGTTCACACTGCAGACTCGGCAAACCACAGGCAAGCATTTTTATGTAAAGGCAAAAATATTAGAATGTTGCTCTCCATGTTATTTTTACATAATACTATGAATAAAATAAAAAGTAAACAGTAGAGCTTTACTTGAAAAACATATTCAGGATGTCTTATGCAAGAACACTTTCCTGGGAACCTTAAGAATTAAAAAATATAAAAAAGGTGCTATGTAATGAGTAGGAGAAGGGTGTGCTTTCTGAGGAAGTTGAATCTGCTACTAGACCATTTCAACATTTTTATTAATATGGGCAGTAGATAACATTTACTAAGAGTATTTACTAAATACTACTTAGATTTGGAAGCCCTGCCATCCACAGGTATACCAAGAAACCAGCAAAATCAGAGTAACAAAATAAAAAAAAAAAATCAGAGAACCATTTAGAATTATCTGAGGACTAATCATGTAAAATTAAGAAATAAAGAAAAATAAGTTTAATACTAGGACAAACTTGAATTGAGCATATATATAATGTCTAAAGAGCCAAGATGTGTGGATTTCTGCATGAAAGATACAAAAAAAGAGGAAAATAATTGATCTTTACTTTCCTAATTAAAATTGTTATGTTGGATGCCTATGTTGTTGTATATAATCTTTGCATGTTTTTGTACAGGAAAAGCATAAGCAGGAGTTAGAAGACATGAGAAAAGCTGGACATGAAGCCTTGAGTATTATTGTTGAAGAATTCAAGGTAAATGAGATGCCGAGATAATACAATTTCCAAATAATATTATTGTGATAGTATATAATAAGTATGCACTACAGGCAGTTGTCTTTAGTACTGCTTGTTCTGGTTGCTCAACCTCTTTCACTTTAAGACTGTCTTTTCTGTTGTTTCCAATTGAGACTGTTTGACCTGAAATTTTGCATGACGTGTTTTCTCACTCTGCACTTTGGGAAACTTCAGATAAAGTAGGTTAGGCACTTTCAGTACTGAAACTTAAAACCAGAACAAAACAAAAATGCTCGGTCAATTGTGGTAAACTGCAGGCTTGATTATTTATCACATATCCGCATTTTGGACCTCCTCACTCTCAAGGAACTGCACTTGCAGGAAAGCAGCCTCACAGAGCAATTTAGCAGGTTTTTATCTACACAGCACTAAGAGAAGCAGTTACGGATGAAATAAGGCTGAATCTGTAATTCTTCTCTCATGTTGTTCCTAGTTCCTCTCATCTGGTAAGATGAAAGAACTGGATGTTACCATGGAGGATAAATCTGTGTCTTTTGTACTGTTATGGAAACTTTCTAGTAAGAAATGCACAGAGGACAAAAACTGAATTAAGTTAGGAGAAGGAATATAAGCTAAGAATTCTAATTAGACTTAAAGAGGTAAAGAAGATCTGACAGGAGAAAAAAGACTGATAATGGGAAATGGAAAAGGCAGCTGTTCTTGAGAATGAGAAGGGAGACATGAGACTTGTAGGCAACTGTGAGCTGGGAACACAAATCTGACAATGTAGTTAGTGAAGGGGAAATTCAAATTGTAACTGCTCAGCAACAGTAATTTGTGACCAAGGAATGATCTGGCATGGAGGGCAAGAAGGCCCAACTGCAGAATGGTTTAAACTTGCTGGAAGCAGGAATGCCAGAGATAGGACTGAGGGAGTAAGGGAGTGAGGTTTTCCTTGGTAATGAGATAAGAAATGTCACAGCGTTATCTTGTAGCAATCCGTCCTGAAATGTGAGTTCTTAGGGGCCACTTTTGGTAAACAGAGCTGACTCTGGGGGATGAACTGAACCCTGGGTTAAGGTGCCACATGCCGATGCTCCCATGATCAGTGCTGGTGCAAGTGTATATAAGGAATTGTCTTATGTTGCATCTTTGCAGACTCCTTGTAAAGCTGCTTATGGAGGTAGGACTGTCCAATCCATTGTTCATTAAATATTTTTGTTTAAGCACAAACATGTTTAATTTGCCTCAAGGGGTATGATAAAAATTCCCCAACATTATTTAGGGTTGGAATGGAACTGGTAAGGTAAAAAGGACAGGATTGAGGTTGGGTCTTGTGATTCAGGTAATAAGCTGAAAGCTTGAGCCTAGGACCTGCTGGTCAAGAAGCCTGCAATACTTTTTTAGGGATGGTAGGCAGGTTGGTTTGTTTTCAGCAAATACCCAAAACTTACTTGCAATATATGTTTCTTTGTGGTGGTGTCAGGATCTGCAGCTCCAGAAGAGCTATCTGTGCCAGATTCCAAGTCTGCTGCAAAATTTGGGATCTTAATGTTACGCAAAACTTTTTTTTTTAATTAGGTTATATGGAGCTTGTAGGCTCCGTTCCTCACATGTAAGGCAGGCCTACCAAATTTCAAGTCTGAGAGAGCACCACTCTGTGGGGGACCTGATGCCTTTAGGACCCTCTGCTTGAAGGCAGCCCATGTCACAGGCTACAGGAAAGTATAAAGTAATTCTAGTCATCATACATGTTTGCAACAACTCGTAATAAGAAAGCCTTTCAATAATTGCTAATAACTGTTAGTAGTGTTCTAGCTAATATTGAAATTGGACTATCTGTAGAAATATAGACAGATAGACAGAAATATAGACAAATACAGACAGAAATATGTCTGTCTCTATCAATACAACTTATATTAATTTCATCTAAAGGGAACCTATCCAGAAAAAAGTTTCAAAAGTTTCCATTCCTGAGAAGAGTTAAGCATGGCCACTGGTGATGTCCCATTTCTCCACACCTCCCTCATTTCACTTCTGGAGGAGAGTGATTGTGTTTCTTTTCCCTTCCTTATTTGAGGACCACTTTGCAATAGAAGTTCTCAAATGGGAATTTTCTTTGGACTGTCCCATTTTGGATGGGCCACTGAACATGTTGCATATCAGCACTTTTCATTTCTGCTTTGTGCTAGATTAAATTATCTAGATTAAATATCTGGCTGTTTCTGTGTGAACTTAGGTTTTGAAAAATCCAGTGAGCCCAATTGGTAATTGCTGTACTTATGTTTCCTCCTTTTGATTTCTGAAAATATAAAAAAAATTGTGAAATGCAACAATTTTATAGTATTGAATGAAAGTTCTGTATGTTACAAGTCAACAGCAGCTGTGAAGATCTGATATGCCATCTGGAAAAGACGACTTAGGTTTATCAGTTTCTATGATTTGGCACAAAAGATTAGGGATTTAATTGAATACTGTGATTCTAAGTAATATTTATATTTAGCATACTATGTCTCATAGACTGTTTATATTCAAGTTATATAAAGGCATTCTTTAATACCAGGGAACCATGGCATGAATATACTTCATACAAGTCTTCCTGTTGCCTCATGTGGTTAGTTGCCATATTTTGGTCAATGAGATTACAGTACTCTGAGGAGAAATCACATGAGCTATGCCAGCATCTGAGTAAAATACTGCAAACAACCTTGTCTGGAAACATGCAGCGAGTTATTCTTCAGGGTAGCAGGAAGAATCCAAAAAGTTTTTTAGGTTTAAAAAAAATCAAGCTTTTTTGTTTGTTTGTTTATAGCTTAAATATCTTTTCAGTAACCCTTTACCATGTACTTAAAAAGGAATAACAGTGAATCATCAGAGAAGTCAGTGAAGGCAAAAACTGTTCTGTAGTTTTGTTTGAGCAAATAATCTCATGGATTCTTTTCAAATGTTAATTCATGGTTAATATTTCAATATAGAACAGGGTTAAGATTTTTTTTTTTTTTCCCCTTCAGTAAATGAGTCAAATGTGTTTTTGTAATTATAAAAGTAATATTTTACATTTTGGATACTCCTTAACTACTCATATCTTTAGGAATTTATTATATTTATCAGACATGTTGGCGCAGCTAGTAGTCAGATAACCAAAGGAGTCCTACATATAGCATTTGTTTAAGAATGTAAAGTAAATCTGATTAGTCCTTGTAGTGAAATACAGAATTGTGGAATTCATTGACTCTCTTAATTCACTGATGATTAGCCATGCTTAATTTTGTGCTGAAATAGGTCTTCTTTAGGATTTAAGACTGTATTACACTAATTCATATCATTTATATGCAGAAGTGATTGCCATTTTCCTTAGATTTTGTAAGTACTATCTAATTAATCCCCAAATTACCTTGAGTGTGGAAATTCACCTATGCAAGTCTACTGAATTTTTTAAAAGGCATAGGAAGGAAAATCTTTCTTACGATGAGTACAGTCCTATTTTGCATTCCTTGGGTTTTAAGAAAATGAACTGATGCAGATTATTCCAATCCAGTGCTTGCTCATGGCCCAAATTAGGCTCTGTTGCAGTCATGACTGTTGGAATTATGACTAATCCTCTCTGATTCCAGCCAATTATAATTTTGTAATGCCAAGCATGAGCGAATGTAATGCCCAACATTGGTTGCTTAAGGATAGCTATGTAAAAATATGAACCATTCACCATTAGCCCCAGAAGATAATCCCCAGAATACCTCAAGCCCCAAATCCTCTAAATTAGGTATTGAAACTCTGGGTTGAACAACAATGGCAAAGAGTTGACTACTTGCCTTCTCTGTATTCCTGCCATAGGTTAGTCTTCCTACTGGTAGATTTGTGAAAGTGCCTTTCTTTTGGCGTACAAGGGAAGAGAGAATTGCCATTTTTTCACTTCTGTCTACAAGGTTGCCAAGTTAGTAACCAAAAGCTCACATTTTTCTTACATTTAGAGCTAATTATTACTCCTTGCAGACTTACTGCAGCAGGTTTTTTTGTTGTATCTTTCTATGCTTGAAAGTGGGTTACACTTTGTGATAATCACTCTCCTCTATTTTGGGGAATTATTTGTTGTAAAAGGGACAATATTTCTCTACGTTGATCTTTCATTAGTACATTATCCCTAGGCAGACCAGGCACTCAAGTTTAAGACCAAACCCTCTCAATTCCTACCCTTGTTGTGACTGGTGCTTTTTAATATGGCAACAGTGTCGAAAATGGAGTTTACACAAGAAGTCAAATACCGAATGATCTAACTTCAAGGACCTGTATATACCAAAGCCTTTAGAATTATTGCAGTTTTCTTTGGAATATTAGCTTGCCAAATGTGCTGGGAAAGCCATTAACAGAGACCATTAGACACTTCGTAGCACAAACCCTCAAAAACCTTGGCCACTGTTAAGCATCTCACATTCTTATCTTCTTTTCAACAAATAAACCATCTACAACACAGTCATGAAATTCATATTAAAAAACATGGGAAAACAAATTAAAAATTAACTTAGTGTTCTGTGTAGGCCAAGTTTCCCCTTCTCATGTTTACCTAATTTTGTTTAATTTGTCTTTCATGTCATTTTTTTTAAACTTTTATCCCTGGTAATTAACTACGGTAAAGAAAAAGTAAATGTAGATCTTGGAAATGATGCTTGTGGGATCATGTCACATTTTAAGATATTTACCACAAGCAACATAAGGATTTTTCCTCTGCTTGTTTAATCAAGCTTTTGTTCTGAAATTGTCATAGTTCTGTAAATAGACAAGTTAAGATTTTTAATCTGCTTTGTTTATATTTCTCACCATACAAAATATTCTCTAATGTAAACTTTAAAGAATATGAGGTTACAGGCAGGTGTATTTATTTGATGGTATTTATTTACTTAGATTATTTTATGCAATTATTAGTCTTCTAAAAGACAGCTTGCATGAATCAGATGTGTGTTTCCTTTTATGGAAATTAACTTCAAGATGCAAAGTCCTTTCCAGCCCTCCTAATAGTGAGAGTTTTATCTATCAGTTTTCAGTGTTAGGTGGTTGGGTTTTTTCAGCTTTCCAGAATGTAAGAACAGACAGATTTGCAAGGTACAGGATATGTGGGGACCATCAGATTGTCTTTCAAAATTATTTGTGTCAATAATAGACCTCTGAACTGAAAGGATACCCTCTAATAAACAAAGGAAAATTTAAAAGATTTCATTACAAAGGAAGCTAATCTAGAATCAGGATATCTATTTTTAGCCATAGTTTATCCTTAGTGAGAAGGGAAAACTCTTGAAATGTGGCCAGTTCTCAGCTCTTTAAAACACCAGCTTAGCTTATTAAGTTTCCAAGATGACATACTGGCTCAGAAAGGCCTGACACATGAATAAAAGGGTAAATTCAAAAGTTGTTGCAAGGGCTTGTATTTCACTACCAACTTCTGTACTTGTCCATGTGTAAGTTCAAGTGGGCCTTGAATGTAATACAATATTTTTTTTTTTGTCATGAAGAGCTGATGGCTAGAAAAGGAGAGATTCCTTGTCATTTTTACAGTATAGAAGTACTCATGTACAACAGTGATGCTACTATAAAAATCTTTCTACAGAATTCTGATAAAAGCAAGGTACAATCATTCTCGACCTTCTGAAGATCTGGCTATCAAAAATATTTTATTATTGATTAAAGCAGCTGCAATTTTAAAAGTAATTGTAAAAATTACAAGGTATGTCTGCCTCCCTTTTTAGTAAGGATGACTTTTATATGTGGTTCTCACTATAGAACAATAAATACGGTGTTAAATATAATAATTGAAAGGTTTGATTAAGAGTAAGTTTGCAGTTTTTTTCTGGCAGGAGTCTGGGAGAACATGGTTTTGTGGAAAATAAATCATTTAAACTCACATGCCAGTAAAACTGAGATATCTAGATAAACTGAGCATGGTATTCAAACTGTAAGTTGTTGATCATTACTGGTATACCAAAAGCAGTTGAAAATGAAACTGAAGTTGTTATACCACTTTGCAAAAACCACATTGCCCTGTTTGATTCAAATGTCTTTTACATTATGTCACCTGACTAAAATTCAGTTCACACTGTAAACAGGACAGTGGTTAGTGAAACCATGAAGCTTCTTCATACCCTGATGCACATCAAAATGTGTTGACCTTTTGTAAAGAATAACTTGTGAGAAGAATTTTCCATAGGAAACACTTTTTGACTTGATATGTAAAATTTCACAGCACGAGCTCTGTTTAAAGCTTTGCTATCATGCTATGACTATGAGTGGAAACAATTCAGGAAATTCAACTCAACATTTTGTTTTATTTAATTTAGAACCTACTTCATTGTAAATTGAAAGTTGACTCTGACCTAAGCAGGAGTTTATTTGCTTTCATTTTGGTTAATATTCACTTGTACAAAACCCCCCCTTTATTCCATAGCACCTATATGGACATGTTTCACTTTAACTTAAAGGAAGGCTCACCTGCAAATAGCCTGATTGTGAAAATATGCAGTATCTTGGGCTGAAGTGGATAAGTTGGATTCTGTTGAAAAAGACATTTTTGGAAATCTTCTAAATAGTTTTATTTATATAGTATGTGTACTAGCTAATAACTGAGTTATAACACAACCAGTCAAATAGTATGTTTTATTGAGTTAATGTATCTTCTCCAGGGGTCAGGAAAGAATTTTGATTGTGTCTTCTGCTCTGTTTCATCATTCAACAATTGGTTAATTATATTTTGCCCTTAAATAAAGTAGTAGAAATTAATTGGTGGTCGAGGCAAGATGCTGAATTAGATGAATCATTGTCTAATGCTATGAAGCATAGACATTCTTATGTAATATTGCTGAAATTAATACTGGTATTTAATATAGTTCATATGTTTGAAGTAGTATGGTAACTTTACTTTTCACTAGGTAACTTTATTTTTAAAGATGACTTGTTTTGGCCATCCTGACTCGGCAATTTTGAAGGAAAGAAGGTGTTGGATGTACTGGCTTGTATTTAGTTACATAAGCAAGTCAATGATGGTTGAGCAGGGGAAAGAAACGAGGGAGGATATTCTTTTGGATTGACTAAGAGTTTTGTTGCGGTGCTTTTGAGTAACGTTACAGAACATAATGCAGCAGCCTGTACATCATGATGCATGTTTTGTACTGATGTTTCATGTGAGTTGATTTAACATTTTCAAACAATGCTACATATCTGAGAAGTCTGGTTTTTGCATGGATTGAAATTGCTTTTACACTGTGTTTCAGAAGAGATGAGAGGGGGTAATAAACTCTGCTGGTTTTCGTCTTGCCTTTTTTTTTCTGACTAGTTTTTTTTCTCCTGTAAAAAGAGGAAGTTGAGGGAAAGAGATTTAGCAATTTATTACTGTTAGGGAATTTGGGATGAATTTGGGGGTGACAGTCTATATTTTGGCTATATAATTCAAGGAGGATTTTCATAAATTCTAGTTTTTGGCCATACAATAAATCCTGTTCTGGGCAAACAGCTGTGGTTTCTATTGCCAGTAGAATTAAGACAGTATGCACTAGGGCTGGGCAAATAGGTTTGTATTAAAAATGGGCTGGAGTGTCTCAGCTATGGTTTTGGCAAAATCTTAATCATTGCTCCTTTACCTTTCCAAGGATGAGGACAAATTTTAGAAAGCATCTAGTGCTCCGTACATAACACAACCTGTAGAAATAAGACCTGTAGAAATAAGACAACAAAAAACACTTCTTCAAATACATTAGCAGCAAAAGGAGAGCTAAGGAGAATCTCCAGCCCCTAGTAGATGGGGGAGGGAACACAGTGACCAAGGATGAGGAAAAGGCTGAGGTACTTAATGCCTTCTTTGCCTCAGTCTTTAATAGCAGGGCCGACTGTTCTCTGGGTACCCAGCCCCTGGAGTTGGAAGATAGGGACGGGGACCAGAATGGAGCCCCCATAATCCAGGGGGAAATGGTTAGTTACCTGCTGCACCACTTAGACACTCACAAGTCTATGGGGCCTGATGAGATCCACCCGAGAGTACTGAAGGAGCTGGCAGAAGTGCTCACCAAGCCCCTTTCCATCATTTACCAGCAGTCCTGGCTAACTGGGGAGGTCCCTGCTGACTGGAGATTAGCTAATGTGACGCCCATCTGCAAGAAGGGCCGGAAGGAGGACCCGGGGAACTACAGGCCTGTCAGCCTGACCTCGGTGCCGGGGAAGCTGATGGAGCAGATCATCCTGAGTGCTATCACACGGCATGTAGAGAATAACCAAGGGATCAAGCCCAGCCAGCATGGGTTCAGGAAAGGCAGGTCCTGCTTGACCAACCTGATCTCCTTCTATGACAAGGTGACCCGCCTAGTGGATGAGGGGAAGGCTGTGGATGTTGTCTATCTAGACTTCAGTAAAGCCTTTGACACGGTTTCCCACAGCATTCTCCTGGAGAAACTGGCTGCTCATGGCTTGGACGGGTGTACTCTTCGCTGGGTAAAGAACTGGCTGGACGGCCAGGCCCAAAGAGTGGTGGTGAATGGAGTTTACTCCAGTTGGCAGCTGGTCACAAGCAGTGTTCCCCAGGGCTCTGTGTTGGGGCCAGTTCTGTTTAACATCTTTATCAATGATCTGGATGAAGGGATCGAGTGCACCCTCAGCAAGTTTGCAGATGACACCAAGTTGTGTGGGAGTGTTGATCTGCGTGAGGGTAGGAAGGCTCTGCAGAGGGATCTGGACAGGCTGGATCGATGGGCTGGGGTGAATTGTATGAGGTTTAACAAGGCCAAGTGCAAGGTCCTGCACTTGGGCCACAGCAACCCCATGCAACGCTACAGGCTTGGGGAAGAGTGGCTGGAAAGCTGCCTGGCAGAGAAGGACCTGGGAGTGTTGGTTGACAGACGCCTGAATATGAGCCAGCAGTGTGCCCAGGCAGCCAAAAAAGCCAATGGCATCCTGGCTTGTATCAAAAATAGCGTGGCCAGCAGGACTAGGGAAGTGATCGTGCCCCTGTACTCGGCACTGGTGAGGCCGCACTGTGAATACTGTGTTCAGTTTTGGGCCCCCCACTACAAGAGGGACATTGAGGTGCTGGAGCGTGTCCAGAGAAGGGCAACGAAGCTGGTGAAGGGTCTGGAGCAGAAGTCTTATGAGGAGTGGCTGAGGGAACTGGGATTGTTTAGCCTGGAGAAAAGGAGGCTGAGGGGAGACCTTATCGCTCTCTACAACTACCTGAAAGGAGGTTGTAGAGAGGTGGGGGTCGGTCTCTTCTCCCAGGTAACAAGTGATAGGACAAGAGGAAATGGCCTCAAGTTGCGCCAGGGGAGGTTTAGACTGGATATTAAGAAATTTTTCTTCACTGAAAGGGTTATCAAGCATTGGAACAGGCTGCCCAGGGAAGTGGTTGAGTCGCCATCCCTGGAGGTATTTAAAGGACGTTTGGATGAGGTGCTTAGGGACATGGTGTAGTGGTGGTCTTGGCAGTGTTAGGTTAATGGTTGGACTCGATGATCTTAAAGGTCTTTTCCAACCTATACGATTCTGTGTGAAATACAGGATAAAATTTTGTGGTCATTTGTATTTTCTGATCTTTATACTTTTCTTCTCAGATTGGGTACAGTACAGTTTTTCAGTCTGTATGCTGTGATACAGTTCTCTAGTGTTCCCACAGTACATGTAGTGTGCTGTCAATTACATTCCAGGACTACTTAATTCTCTGACCATTGCTAAAGCATGTAATAGAGTAATTATGTTGTGGTGGGTTGACCCTGGCTGGACACCAGGTGCCCACCAAAGCTGCTCTATCACTCTTCTCCTCAGCTGGACAGAGGAGAAAAAATATAACGAAAGGCTTATAGGTTGGCATAAGAACAAGGCGATTGCTGACCGATTGCCATCACAGGCAAAACACTCTCGACTTGGGGAAATCAGTTTAACTTATTGCCAGTTGAAATCAGAATAGGATAATGAGAAAACAAAAACTAAATCTTAAATCACCTTCCCCCTACCCCTCCCTTCTTCCTGGGCTCAACTTTATTCCCAAGTTTTCTACCACCTCCCCTCCAGCGGCACAGGAGGATGGGGAATGGGGGTTGTGGTCAGTTCATCACACGTTGTCTCTGCTGCTCCTTCCTCCTCACGGGGAGGACTCCTCACACTCTTCCCCGGCTCCAGTGTTGGGTCCCTCCCACAGGAGACCATCCTCCACCAACTTCTCCAACATGAGTCCTTCCCACAGGCTGCAGTTCTTCACGAACTGCTCCAGTGTGGATCCCTTCCATGGGGTGCAGTCCTTCAGGAACAGACTGCTCCAGCATGGGTCCCTTCCACGAGGTGCAGTCCTTCAGGAACAGACTGCTCCAGCATGGGTCCCCCACAGGGTCACAAGTCCTGCCAGCAAACCCACTCCAGCGTGGGCTCCTCTCTCCACAGGGCCACAGGTCCTGCCAGGAGCCTGCTGCAGTGCAGGCTTCCCATGGGGTCACAGCCTCCTTTGGGCATCCACCTGCCCTGGTGTGGGGTCCTCCATGGGCTGCAGGTGGATATCTGCTCCACTGTCAACCTTCATGGGCTGCAGGCGGACAGCCTGCCTCACCATGGTCTTCACCATGGACTGCAGGGGAATCTCTGCTCTGGTGCCTGGAGCACCTCCTTTCCCTCCTTCTTCACTGACCTTGGTGTCTGCAGAGTTGTTTCTCTCACATATTCTCACTCTTTGGCTGCAGTTGTGCAGGTTTTTTTTTCCCCTCCTTAAATATGTTATCCCAGAGGTGCTATCACTGTCGCTGATGGGCTCGGCCTTGGCCAGTGGTGGGTCTGTCGTGGAGCAGGCTGGCATTGGCTCTATCGGACACAGGGGAAGCTTCTCGCAGCTTCTCACAGAAGCCACCCCTGTAGCCCCCACGCTACCAAAACCTTGCCACACAAACCCAATACAGATGTATATTCCCTTAAGGACACCCCAAGGTGATTATGGATAAAATTGTTGTTATGATGCTTGGATCTAGTTTCAACTCGGGGTCTTCCAAAATTATTCTAATGTATGAAACTTAAAGCTAAGGTTGGCTCTTTATCTGAGTTCAAAAAGGGGTTTGGACTAATTTACTTAGTTAAGTTTTATTTTGTTTTGGTAAAATTCCAGTTTATGAAATTAAGATGGATTCACTTTTAATCTTTCTGCAAACTAGTTTAAAAATGTTTCGTACTGTCATTTAAATGCATGAAGGTTTTGGTAATGGTTTGAGGAAATAATGGCTTCTGTGATTTTTATAACCCATCATATATAAAACTAAAATGGATATGAAGACTTGTTAGAGAACTTGTTCTTAAGGGCTTTCATTCTCTTTGTTCTGTCAGAAGCCACCAGGCATTTTTGGTTAGTGAAGGAAAAAGTAGTATCAATTCTCTGATAGCTTTTTTGAGTGAGGAGAGTGATGAGAAAGGAGGGAAGAAGCAGGATTTCTTGAATGGTTTGGAATGTTTCTGATAGTTTAAGCTTCAGAAGAAGACTTTGCTGTTATTGTCATCCTACAAGTCCTGTTATTTGGAGTGTTCGTGTGGAGCAACCACACTGTATATAGTTACTGTTAAATGTGAGGATGCATGTTACTCCTTAGCTTTCCCATTAACAGTCTGAATTTGTTCTTTAAAAACCTCCCCAAAGTTGTTCATGTATATAAGTCCAGAAACAATGAGCAGAAAACATAAGACAGTTTGGTGGTGGAGTATAATGTGCATTGGCAATATGAATTATTTCCAAGTGACAAAATAAAATAGCAAGTAGAAGATATAAGTTCTCCCAAATGAATTCTAGCGTTTAAACTACCTTATAATACAATAAAACCATATAGTTTACAGACAACAGAACATGTTCCCCCCCCCCCCCCCCCCCCAAGGATCTACAAGGTTCTAGCAGATTCTACAATTCTGCTATTATTTTGTTATTCCTTGCGCTGTAAAGGCTGCTTAACTAACAAGAATCCAGAGATACTGGTATTAGAATAAGAACTAATCAACGAATCTTTGAAATCTTAGAAAATTTGGCTTCATCTGTAGTGGTTCAAGAGCCATTTTCCTATTCTCTGGGAAAGGAAAATCAGGACTGAGGCAATGTGCAGACTCCTAATTTTCCTTTTGGTTAAATTGTACTGGTTTTAGTCCTGATAAGATGAGAGGAACATATAATGATTTCTTTCATTTGTTTTTGAAAGGAAGAAAATACAACTTTTTGAAAGGAAGAAAAAGTACATCAGACTCCAATCCATCTGATAACTGATAGATTTTGGAAAGGGACCTAAAGGTTAGCTATTCCATATCTGACTCTGATAGTTTCTTGTCAATTCTTTGAGTCATCTTAAGTTCCTATACTGAAACTGAGGATACCGAGCTAGATTAATTGTTAAAATATAAGGTAATTTATTCTTGTCCCAGTTTTTTTTGACCAAATAAAACCCACTGACTACCTTAAGTTAGTGTAATTTTCGGAAGTAATTCTGGCTTTAGAGGAATTAAATCTAGATGTGTTAATTTGGCACCCTTTTCTTCCCCTAATAATTTTCTCAGTGCTACTTTCTTCTATCATTTTCTGATCTACAAGACAAAACAGCTATAGATTAAAGTCTGAGGCTTAAAACTTGACCGAATTTTAGTTTTGATTAGCTAAGATAATGCCAAGTTGAAAATGAATTATAACTGAACCAAACCTAATAAAACAATGTCAGTGTAGACATTAATTCTTGTTTTTCTCAGTTAATGGTGTTTTTTGTCCAGTTTAGTAGTGGTAAAAGTGTAATATGAGATACAGGGAAGAAGGAAATGTTAGAAGGCAATGTATATACGTTTATCTGATTATTTGGAGCTGTGGTGATATTTTTCTGTTTTCTTTTCAGGAGTCAGAGGGAAGATGTTACTATTCTTATTTTATTATACCTAAATATACTTTGATTATTTAGTACATAAGCCTTGTAAATTCTGTCTTTGATTAGTGGAAAGGCATCAGTTCAAATGATGATGTACTTACAATCATAACTATGGTTATGCATTCATATGGTTATGCGTACAGTTCATTCTCATATTCATGCATGGCTTTGTATTTGAATTTTAAGCAAACCACTTTAAGTAGTTGTTTATCTAAGGTACCACAGTCCCTGAGGTACCACTGTCCCCTGATACAACGACTTACATAAGTGGTTGGGAGGCAGAAGTTTTTTGAAAGCTGAGGAAATTACAAATGGGAAAAGAAGATCTAGTAAATCCCTGGAAAAAGATGACTGTTTATTTGGCTCTAGTAAAGACCTAAAAGGCGACCTCACTTTTGGTTAGAGGCAGATGTAGTTAGGGCTTGTGAATTGTGTTGTGCTGAGGAAGGGGAAAAAAAAAAAAAGCCCAGAAGCAGGAAGGACTAGTTGATAAATGTAAAGAAATCCTGAAAATCTGAACCCACCACTTCCTCTATGACTATCAAGTGTAGACTGAGGCAACAAATGTGGTAGGAGTCTAGAAAAAGATCCACATCAAGACTGATGCCTCTTCCATCACAGTCCTGAAACTGACTGTTGGTACAGGATGTCCCTTGCCACCCTGTGTCAAGGAAGTTCATTGCACAGTATATAGGAGAAATGAATTACCAAGAGCACCCATGCTGAAATCCTACCCTTTGACTTCGTGCAACAGATGCCACAGGCTACATTCTGCTGTAACCTTACTTGAAATGATTCAATGAGCTTTTAAAAGGAGACTGCCTCAAGAATGCCAGCTTGATATTAGGTCAGTGGCCACAGATTTATGGAACATCAGCTCACCAGGATAATTGTGTAATTGATTAAGGAAGAAAGTGGTGTTTCAGCAGCAATAAGTAGTTGACCAGAATAGCAATTAGTCAAAAGAGTTTCAGTGTCATTGTACTGAAGGAAGTATGTAAATATATAACAGTTAGAGATGCCTATCATCAAATAGCTAAATGTATGTAATAGTAAATTATTAATTAATATAAATAGTAAATTATTTAACTAGTAAATTAGTTTTTTAAATTAGTAATTTACGTTGTTGATTATCTTGAAATTTGCAAAAGCTTTGGATGTATATCATGCATGTCTGCTGTATTTACCCTATCAAGAAACCTTAAATGATGGTTGTGATCAGACAAAGAAGAAGAAAACCTCATTTGTTAACTCTGTTTTCTTTTTTCTTTTTTTTTGTCTTTTTTTACAATATCTTGGAAAGACGTTGTTTTATGACATCTTTATGTTTATATTTACTTTTATAGTTAGCTGGAGCCAGGCAGATGTAGGATATATGCAATGAACATAGTGTCCTAGGCAACAACTGCATGTTAGATTAGAATTAAAGGAAATTGTCAAGTTTGCCTTTTGTTTTATTTTAAAAATTGTCTTATTTCTGATAATTTCAATGATAACTGAAGAATAATGAAAGTTTTAATTTAAAGGGCAAGATACATTTGTCTAGTTATGCCAATTCTCTGACACTTTCCTGTTCATACTTCAGAAGAGCAGACTTTGTTTTATAGAAGTGCCTTATCTGACAGTACTGACAATTATGATCAGTCCTGAGCACAAAAATTTTCTCATGAGAATAAAATCATTCCACACTCTACAATAAATTAGAGCTCAGCATTCTGTTTTGATTGTAAGCATATCTTAAAACCATAAGGTTCTGAGAATCTTTAGATTCCTCTTGAAAGGGGAAATCTTATTTTTATAATAAGGAGTTATTGCTATTTCAGGGTATTATGTGACACACCTCATCTTCTTTTAAGTGACTTGAAAAGATTTGAGCCTTGGCATAAATAATTTATTCTGTGTTTTAAAGGCCTGTTTGAGTGGCTGATCTGCTGCATCTCTCCATCAAAAATAAAGATTTTTGTCTGGAGATTTTTTTTATGACACAACATGGAAGCTATCTCTGACATACTGTGCCACATAGGGGGATTTTTCTCTCTGTCTCCTTACTCAGCCAACTAGTGGAATAGTCAAATACAGGATCAATTCTGTGGTACTATTTAAACTTTATTAGTAGCATGTATGATAGAAAGGGAAGGCTTTTGTTTCTGAATGTGGAATTTAATGTATTTTCTAAAGAAAATAATAATAATAAAATAAATTTTAAAATTTTAACAACTCTACATGCCATTCAATGAATAATAATTATTTCCTTGAAAACTTTATACCATTTAATACAAATTTAACAGTTGCCAGTTAAGTTTGCATAGTAAAGTGCATAAAGTTACTCACTCCTTGGCGTGAGCAAAAAGCCATCTGAGAAATGGCATTTCAACTTAATGATCATTCTGTTACTGTTTTGCCTAAGATCAGAATTTGATTTTTTTTTTCTTTTGTGCCAGTTATATGAAACAATTCTTGTCACAATAGTTTAGGAAAAAAAAACCCCATACCCCAAAGTACAGACTTATTTTTTGCCAGTGATATGTGGCAATTCTAGTTTATACACAGTAGGATTTAGCATATAACGTTTCACATACAGAAGTTACACTTCTTTGAGTGTTAAGTTTTTGTGATTGCCTGAATGTATATCAATAAAAGAACTAAATTTAGTTAGAAAGAAATTGGCTTTTATGAAAGTAAACTTTTGGCTAGCTAAATCCCCTGCAAACTCCGGTAAATGTATTCTTATACTTTGATTAAAGTATATGTTAAGCACTATTTTTACCTTTTAAATCTTTCTGAACCTGTGCTGAAACTAATACCATGCTATAGCATTACTGAAGAACACTGATTTTGGCATAAGAGGCTAATAAGTGGAAAATTTGGAAAGGTAGTTAAAAAATTGTAAGAAGGTTTTTTTATATATTTTTGGTTTGTGTGTTTTTTTTTTTTAAAGTATTCAAAATTTTATTTAATGTGTGTTATGTTCCACGAAGTAAATATATCTCTAAAATAAAGATTGTTTGAAAGAGGAGATTTTTTTTTTCTTGTCTGCATTTGGGCCAAAGGTCTGTTTTCTATAAAATTTATGTCTGTTTTAACTTACACAGTAATTTCAACTACTTCACTATATTGATTACTACTTAAAAATAGTTTGCTACATTGTGTATGAATAGCCCAATGAATATTTGGAAAGTGACATAAATATTTGATAATATTAGGGAAAAAGACTTGCATAGCATGAGTTAGGTAAATCCTGCATTTAAATACCATCATTGTTTAAGGAAGCCTGAGTGTAATTCCTCAAATGTAATTTGGTTTTTCACTTATCTTAAAATATTTTTATTTCTCTTTTTGCATTCAGATGCTGGAAATTCTGCAGAGTTCAGTCAAGTGCATGTGAATACACACGTGTGCGCGCACACGTGTGCGCACACATAGAATTCCTAATTTTATCATCATCTTGTTACTGTCTTGGTACTTTGACTTTCCACACTTTGACTTCCACTGCTTCACATTTGAGTGTGAACTTCCTGGGGGGGGCGTTCTTTTATGTTTTAAATTACTCAGAATTTCCATCTGCTTTTACTTGACTTGTGGTTGTGAAGATCATGCTTGGCCCATGGGATCTTACACTGTGCCGAGAGGATGTGGAGTTTTGTCAGCCAGGGAAATATGTCTGGCTTTTTTTTTTTTTTTTTTTCTTCAGCAGCTTTCATATGCTTCTCTTCTTGTGTGGTCCCACTAAACTGAGTATATTTAACAGAAATACTCTCCCTCTCTATCTTCTGTGTGCTGCTTTTTTAAGCAGACTGTGTATAAGAAATCTGAGATCCAAAAAATTTTAGTCCTGACTGAAAACAAGGTAGTGTTACATAGAAAGGTACTTTAATAGTTGCACATTCCAAATTTATCATGGCATTCCACGTTCTGCTTATACACAAGTATTAGTAGATTTGCAGTTACCAATAAACATCCCAGTTATATCTTTGTTGAATACTCTGTACTTTCTTTTTGCAGGCACTGCTACAATCTACAGTTCAACAGCAAGAAGCAGCTATTGAAAAACAGTATATACTAGCAATCGAAAAACATTCTCACAAATGTGAAGAACTTCTTAATGCTCAGGTATGGATGTGCACATTCAAAAATCTTTGTGAGTTTCTTTTAGTTTCAGCTCTTTTCTGTTTGAAAAAATATTAACATATATGATCACCAAAGAAAATAATCAGTCTTTCGCCTTGTGTCCTCAGCATAACAGTAAACACAAGTATTTAAAAATGAAAAAAAAAAAAAAAAAAAAGACTCTTCATCTGTTGGGATCAAAGGTATTTTATAACATTTAAACCTGCTTAGAACAGATTCAAGAGCGTAGCACTGAGAAAAAGTCTCAGAGCAACTTAATACTTACTCCTTTAACAGCTGCCATTTTCTGTAGTCTTGGAGAAAAAATGCAATTAATTTATGTAGTTAAACGCAGAATTTGATTGTATGTGATTTGCACAAATTTTTGGCCTGAATTTTTGGTTCTTCTTAGATGGTAGACACAAACATCTGTTGTCCAAAACTATTTTTATGTCATAGAAATCTTACATAAAAAAAACCCAAACCCAAGCCATGAGGAATTACATAATAGTCAGAAATATATATACCTAAATAGGCCTATATTGGCTCATTTAACATAACTTGAGTAAAAGCACACTGCATAGCAAGTATTTGGAATCACAGCAATTACTGATGAGTGTCTGAACAGTGTAAACCTGGTTTGTTATTGAACATATCTTGGTTTGACTTAGGTACAGCTCTTGAATCAAAATAATAATGAACATTAGTATATAAGTTTTTTTTTTTTTTTAAAAAGCTAATTATTAATAGCATTCTGAAGTTGTTTACATGGCAATTAAACAGTATTAACAGTTACCTTTTAAGTACTGTTATCAACAATTCTACTAGAAATACAATGGATAATAGTTTGTTTATTTAATTTTCTTGGGGTATGTTAGACCTAAATACATCAAAAGTCCATTTGAAGTATTCCACCATTTCCAACAATGTTTTATGACCATTTCACTGTTCTGACCATATCAATTAGCACTTACTGCAAATGTATTAAATATATAAGCATCTGTATAAACAGTATGAAAGAAAGATGTAATAGTTTGGAGAAATTGATTCCATCATGAATGAGGAGTTTATTGCACAGAACTACAGCTATTTAATGCTTACCGTAAAGCTCTGCATAAAAAAGCAAGTAAAAATGAATTTTAAGAAAATGTTTTGTGTTTCTGAAATGAACGTATTGTTTACTGACTTGATATCATTTTCTGATGTTAAAAAGGAGTGAATCTCATGAAATCTGGAAGACTTATAGGAAGATTTTTTGAGGGTGTACTTACAGATTGAGCAAAAATATTTCTCCTGTGATCTGTTACATTTGCATCACAAACCCAAAAGTGGGGACAGAAATGTGGAAACATGTTCAAGAGGTTCAGATTTACCTGGGGACAACCTAACAATGTAAGGGACCTATTCTTGGTTGTAGGACAGGAGAGTATTTATGACATAACGCAGTGCCCAGTTCACATCATGTCTACATTTAACACAATTTAACAGCCCCTGTGGATCCCAGAAAAGGTTTACATTTTGTTCACAAACTTCAAAGTCATTTCTCATTCAACTCAATCAAGGTTTACCGCCTTTAATTGTAATATAAAACTGGGATTTTGAAGCCTAATCAAGTAGACAAGTATGAGTACTTATGGTAGAACTACCAGGTTTAATAAAATAGGATTTATACTGGCAAATTTTGTTCATTCATAAATCTTTGTTGGAAGAGATCTGAGAAATGTGTAGTATGTTTTTATTATTTTTGAATAAATCTATTCTTAAATGTGTGCTTTGGTGTTTACTTTAACATTTGGTTTTGTTCAGATGATTTTGTTCTGTGCTAACAGTTAAGATTGCTGAAATGATTACTAATGATTATACACCAAGTTGATTCAGATTCTATGTTATGGGCTTGTACATGCATATCCACCTTTACATGGAGAGTTATGAGTATCTATAGCACTGTAAAGAATTATTTTTTTTGGTGCAGTAGTAATCACACAGTGCAAGTATGTTCTGTACACAAACATAGCTTCTTTTTTTTTTCCCCCCTTCTAATATTCTTGCCTTACAAGCAGTATTTTGCCTTCAAACTTTTAAGCCTGTGTAAAACTTTGTCAACCCACATAGTTTTTTATCCTCATTTGCCATTTCTTCTAAATTTTCTGCTGTTTTATTTCCCGTTCCACAAAATCAAGATCATCTCATATACTAAATCCTTCCTCATGCTTTCTCCTAATCCCATTTTCTCCCTAAGTTCCCATACCCTTTCCTCCAAAAATGTCTCTTTGAGGAGTAAAGGCTGTTTTTCTCTGCTTGTCTTCAACGTATCGTTAGAGTTTATTTAAGCTTCTGATTTTGAAGCTGTATTTTATCAGGGTCTTCTGCCTGTGATGGAGATGCATGTTATAAGTCTGTCTAGAGGGGTACCATACTGCTGATATGGTCAGTGTTACAAGGCTGTATCTTCCAGGTTAGGGGAAGGTGTGAAAGGCCTAGTTCTATGGTTTTATCTCTGTTTCCTCCTGGATAAATTTCTGCTATTCATCTTTGATCATTACATGTGAGGTTTTGCAGCATACTGGCTAGCTGTAGGTAACATCATCATCTACAGGAGGGAACCATCAGCCCGTCAAAACAAATTTTCTTCAGTTCTGTATTTTGTTTCAGGTCTGTCATCTATCTTTTCACTGTAGTCTTCTACTACATCTAACTCCATAGGTCTGCGGCTTAGGACATTGCTAAAATTGCAGAAACTTCTCCAAAGTAAAATTCTGAACCGTTTTCTATTCTGGCCTTTCTGACAGATGCCTTCCCCACTGATCCTAAAGAAAGAAAGCTCTGGTCTATTTTTCTAGTTTAGTTTCGTCTGCCTGAAGTTCAATATAGTCTCTGACATACTAGACTGAACTGCCTCCCAGTGAAGTGTCCCTCTGTATTAATCGTTATCACTATCCATTGCTTTTGAAAAAAACACTTGAGAGAAGAGCTGGCGGTATCAGTTACTATTCAGTTACTGCTCACAGATGCCAGGTATTTCTACATCTACCTTTTCTTAGTCTGTTAATGTCACTTGTCTTGAATATCTGATCTCAAATGTCCCCTAGGACTGGAGCTTATGGGTCCCCTTTCCCCTTTCCTGAAATGTGTTGAAAGGACCAGTTCCCTCACAGAAGTTGATGATCACTGTAAAATTGATGATCACGGATGCTTCCTGGGGAACAATCTCCAGGGCTGCTGTCTTTTTCAAGGAAATACTCTCATATCAACATTTCAAAAAGCAAACCAGGCATTCTTGTGGCATATTCAGGGGCACCAGGGTCATGGTGCCCTTCATGAATGAACAGGACAATGAGAACTCTTCTCCTCTATGCCAGGAAGCAGTCACGTCATGTAGTTAATATTTAGGAAAGCTACGTTTCTAGCATTTGAGGATATCAGAGAAAATGTCATTGGAAAACACATGTCAGTTTATTACAAGTTGGAAAATCATAAATTTTATCCTTATCTTTTTCTGAGACACAAACATATTTGATGTTGCCTCCTGAAAATGAACACCAACTTTGATCTTGTGGTTTAACTCATGTGCTGTTTGAAAATACATACTGAAAAACATGATCAACAAACTTTTGAATAGAAATTTTTAATACTCAGAAAATGAAGGCACATAAAACAGCAAGTTAATAAAAGTGCTTCGGTATAGTCAGGTATTGTGGTCAGTGCTAGAAGTGAGATGCCACATGGGGTAGAACAATATGTATTTTCTAAAGTATGAATATTAAAAACAAAAACCCCAAACAAACCCCCAAAACAAACCAGACATCTGACAGTAAAATTTATCTCTCTGTGAGATTACTGACAAATTTAGATCATAGTTCTACCTTCTTTAGCAAGTGCTAGCAATCTTTTATGGCAAATGAGGCATGGAAAAGGTCTACAGGCTATGCATACTTCCATTTTTAGCAGGAAAGAGCAGCAATTTTTAATATATATATATAATTTAAGTTCATTAAATATATGTCATACTTATGGGGAAATATGATTTCATCACTGAGACTTTGTAACTAAGGAATTGCCTGGGCTGGATGCAGCTAGCAGAGGCAGGTATCACTGGCAATATTCTGTGGTTCCGTACTTCAATATGTGGCATTGAGTGTCTTTCAGCTTTCCCTGTTTTCCAATGTTTGAATAGAAGTACTCTGTTCAAACATCAGAGTAGGTTTTTCTTCTGAACATAGAGAAGACATAGAGACAGAGTAACTTTAAAAAGCATGGACCATAAAAGGCACCATAAAAAGATGGAGTAAGTAAGCATGTATTATTTGAAAGTATTTACTATCTAGGACTATGATATTCTAAGGAATTTTCTCATTGAGGTTGCTAGACCATGAGCATGATAATGTGAAAGGAATGACCTGTTTTCACTGGAAGCCCTAGAAATGATGATGTGCCAGAAATTTCTCTTGCTATTCAAAGTAGATGGTGTTAAAATGTAGACTATATTGAGGTTGATTTTTATATTCTTTTTAAAACAGTCAATTATCTGTGTATTAAGGTAAAATAAAATCTTAAATACCTGCAGCAAATCACTTTTCATTTACGAGAAGTCATTTTCCCTCTATTTATCATCTTGCACTTTTCTTTCCTTACCTTGATGGTCTCCTTCCTTACTATCTTCTAAACAGTGTGAAACAGGCATTCTTGGATGGGGAGGGATCAAAGTATATGTGAAGTGCGACTCACATCGCCCATTTCCATCTCCAAATTATGACTTGACAATATTCTTCTTTTTCTCTATGTCTTCCTGAGGAAAAAGTATCAACCAAAGAGATACAAATGGACATTCTCTGTAGTGTTTTCATGCTTGGATGTAGTTAAGGGGGATATATTTTACTGTGGTCCTTAATTTTGTTAGTCTGCATATTTTCCATTTTGATTCATGTAAAAGAAGAATAAAGAATGACAAGGAATGGAGGTCTTTAATTCTGTAGTTCAGTTCCATGCATATTCCTTTCCTGGGCTGGACTTCTTTTCTTCTACTCAGTAAACCCTTAAGGATGTGCCTTAAGGATGTGTGGCCTGCAGTTTTCCTTTGTATAGAGTATATTATGCTGAACAGAGTATATTATGCTGAATTTTTTTCCATAGTTTAAGAAGCCAAAGGAGCTGCTAGTGTAATTGCTGAGACAGAACATTACTGGAAGTGTCATATGAAAAAGAAAGAAGTTGGTTTAATGCTTCCTCTGCAATTTTGCATATTGATATTTCTGTGATGATTTTATATGAAGCTATGAAACAAGTCTCGCATTTGTAGATGAAGCAACATTTAAGATAAGTAGAATTAGCACCATGTCCTTAATTCTTTTTCCACTCTTCTTTATCATTATGTTGGCTGTCATTTGTATGACAAATAGTAGTTCAAAATCTGTTGGATGGTATGTTAAATCTTGTGCCCTTTTTTTGAGACACGCTCAGAAAAGTACTGGTTGATCTTTAATTTGAAAACAATTTGCTGAAAGGTCAGTCAGAATAGAAGTTCCATTTGCTAGAACTCAGTTTTTTCAAGTGTGTGATGCTTCCAAGAACAGCTTGCGGACAAGCAGAAGACTGGTGTGACAATAGTAATGAGTTGCTGGAATGCGATAGATACCTTATCTTCTCCAGTATTTGGATGATGCATTTTGATGTGTTTTGCATAGCCTTCTGTGAAGAGTACCAGTAAGTCCCCTGACAATGCCTAAAATGTCAAATGTAAAAAGTAGTTGTCTTGTATAGTAAGTGATTGTTTGCCCAAGAAAATGTTTATTTCATTCAGCAACTTAGTTCCACAGTCAGGAAGTATAATTTTCTATTATTTCAAATCTTGTTTTTATATCTACTCATAATGTGGAGCATGTTTATATAATAATGCTTATTCTGTGACTTTGATTATTTTTTTTCCCCTGTTGTAAAGGAAAGAGGTTCTATGTTTTTCCCATATAATGGTAGTAATTGTGAAATCTATTTAATGCCTGATCTTGAAGGGAGCAAACTAGATTCTTAGAGAATTTTGAATATTTGCATTTTTAGGATACATTAACCAATTTTTATAGTGAGAGCAGTAGGTACTTGAATAATCCTGAAGACTTGCAAGCTGAAAAAATGAAGAATGCAGTAGACATAACCTTTCTGGTTCATTAATTCCAACTGTGATAGTCTTGAGAGTATTTATCATGCTCCCTTCTTTGGGCATTTCCTCTCAGTTCTCAGAAATCTTGCAGTTTCCTGCTGTGGGAATAACTGTTTGTTCATTCCCTCCAAAACGAAGTCCTTCCTATCAGTCATTCCCATTACGTTTTCATCTAATTCATTTTGCACCTAACCTCTCATCCTTAAACATAGCTAATCTAGATGTGTCTTTTCAGGTCTGCTGCTCTTCTGCCTAAAGCGAAGTTAGACTTTCTCAGAACTTCTTTATTCTCTGGTAGTTCCTGATTAGGTAAAGGGGAAAAAAAGTATTATTAGAATCCTGTTGTCAATTTGAGTAATTTATTCCTAAATTCATAATACCTCTGTGATTTCTGTGTATATAGAGAGAATTAGAGTGAAAAGATCAAGAATCAGCTATTCCTGTGCTGGGAAGGCGCTTTTTTGTTTGGTTGGGTTTTTTTTTTTCCTTAAATCCTGAAGAAGTTTGATTTATACTCGCTCTGTGTTTTGGTTCTGTATGTGTTGACTTTGTATCCAGTATTGCTTAGTATTTACTCCCAAAGTAAAAGTTACATTGCTAAGATCCAAAGGCATATCTATTTTTTTGAAAAAATTTAAATCCTTACCAGAGTCTTCTGTTTTCATTTGAATGTGCCCACTATTGCAAGCTAGTTAAAGGATGATTTTGCAGTCCCTTTGCACTGTTAATTCAGCCACGATACTTTCAGAGTCTCAACCAAAAATCTTACTTGGAAGTTGCATTTGCTTCCTTGGATTTGTCAAGTTCCACTTGAAAGTGTCTTGTTAGTGGGATTTTTTTGCTTTCTGTCTTTTGCTTATATATACAAGTTTCCTTAAAATCTTCATTACTTGTTATGAATTTATATCATCACCTCTTGTCAATACTGAACAACTAAGTAATATAGTATGATTTTTCTCCTCAATTATTTTTCTGTCAGCTATTGTTGAAAATTTTTTCCTCCATTTTGTTATCTTCCATTACTGAAAATTTTTCTGTTTATATTGCTCATATTTTAGGAGTTCATTTCCTTTTATTTTTCCTGATAGATGGAGCAATTCTGTGAGAACTCGTACAGGCTGTGAAATGAATTAGATCACAAAAATAGAAGGACTTTTTTTTCCTTCATATTTTTACTGAAGTTCCTTCTTTCTGTATCCTTAGGACCTTGAAGTTTGTGGGTTTTAATAGTCTCTATTACTATGTAAGCTTTCTGAGAAAAGTATTTTCATTATTAGATGACTTTGTTTAGCTTCTTACTTTATTTATAAAAACAATAAAGCACATATGCAGCAAAATGTTTTAAGCTTAACTTCAACCTCTGATGTGCTTCAAATTATACAGTTTACATACTGTCTGTATACTGCTGAGTGGAACCCTGAGTACAAGTATAGGCTTAGTTATTGTATTACCGCTATTATAATTTTTCTTTATATTTTCATTGTTTTAACTTTTCTGGTTTAATAATGTTTTGCTGATTCCTGAGCTTTCTCTTAGAAAAGTTTTGCTGCTTTGTTAGCCACTTGGACCTCAAACTGGCAAAAAGATACAGTTCAACCATGCAGTAATAAGTTATAATT
The DNA here is from genome assembly GCF_035582795.1 of Mycteria americana. Taxonomy (NCBI): domain Eukaryota; kingdom Metazoa; phylum Chordata; class Aves; order Ciconiiformes; family Ciconiidae; genus Mycteria; species Mycteria americana. Next base: position 82,249,633 of record NC_134365.1, read on the forward strand.
TGAGGAAGTGGAAATATGTAACAGATGTTGGAATTCTTCAGACAGATTTTCCACCTTGCGCTGCCAAACACTCAGATGCCACAGATAGTGAGGACACTGTAGGAAACCAGTTATGATTACCAGATCTTGTCATTTGACTTGGGCATAGTTTAGCAGTGCTGAAGAAAAGGTGCAGTATAAAAGAATATGCTGTTAAATATAGCTAGCCTTTCTACAGGAACAGAAAACTATTATTAGTGTTTTAATAAGGTTGCCTTTTTCCTCAGGATAGTATTTCAAATAGGATGTAGAAATGGACATATTTTGATAACATTACAAAATCATGATGCTATAACTGTGTATTTTTGTTATGTCATCTCCCTTTCACATAGAGATAATGTTACCCACAGCCTGTGTTATTTCTTCCTACTGTTAGATTCCTTCATGAGAGACAGAAATAAAAGTAGAACTTTGTGGGTTAAGAAGATTTCTTGTTAAAATAGGTGAACAAATTTGAATTGGTGAATTCTTTAAAAAGCCCAATCCAGTGGTTTATTATTCCTGCTGATGAATGAAGTACTGAAACATTTGCTAAATGTTTCTGAAGATAATTTTTCCCAAATCTCAAGAGACAGGGATTGTCCTATGTCCATATGTAATGAAGGTAGGAAAAAAAAATTATATTGGAGATGAGAGATAAAGTGCTTATTATGCCTGTTTTTTCTGTTAAACTACTAACTACAATGCAGTTTCATTAGATTAAAAAAATCCAGTAGATTTTTGTTACAAGAAAAATTGGTCATTTACTGAGGGTGAATTAGACATACATATGTCTTTATATACTGTTTTTCAGAATTATGCCATTAAAAGAAGGTTCCAAGTGTCATTTCATTAGTGTGTGAAAATTGTTTCCTCAGACAAAAGATGAAAGTGTGAAATATCATTATTTTGTTGCAGTGATACTACAAAAAATGCAAGCTTTTTTTTCTGTTTAGTATTAGGATATTCATATTAACTTTGGTTGTTCTGTGATGTTGTTTGCTGTTTTGTTTTTGATTATCTAACTGACTACTTTTACATAAGCTATGAATAGCAGCTAACAAAATGAATTTATCCATAAACCTCTGGTGACCTGTGCATGATGATTTACTCAATATTGTGAAGGAACCAATCTGCAGAAACATAGATTGGATGCCTATTAGTTATAGCAAAAAATTGCATCCTCATTTGTGGATGAAATCCTGTACTCGTTTTCTTTTAAATGGAACAGTACAGGGCCCGGGAAGAAACCATCTATATTTTTTAAAAGCATTTTAGTTAATGCAAGACACCCTATTTTCTGTTTTCATTAAATTTGCAGTTTAGGATTAATAGGAATATGCAAGGAATTATAACTGTACTAAATTAGAATTAGCTATTAATAGCTTTAATACAGTGTTTTAGCTGTAAAATAGCTCATATCCTGCATTATTTCATTCACTGCATGAATTGTTATAATATATACTATGTAATCCTTCAGAAGATGTTTACCTGAAAGAAGAATGTTACGATTCCTCAGAGATAAATTTAATATATAAAAATAACAAAAAAGACTGACTAGTTGCTATTGTGATTAAATCTGTTTACAATGTCTTCTGTGACTCACATTCCAGGAAAAAAAGAAAGATTTTTTTATTTCTTTTTTACAGGAATCAAGAAAAACCACAGGACCTCTGTATTTATATTTGAATCTACATCAAACGATTTTCATTTGGAACCATTGCCTAGAGAACTTCTTGCAGGGAGGAAAACATTATAACCTATTTTTGAATGCCCTTTGTTTTAAGTTGATTTTCAGAAGACTATTCTTGACCCTCTCTTGGTACTTTCCAGAGAGTAGGGTAGAAATACTAGTATTTCTCTCCACTTTGGAATACTACTTTTATAGAAAAGTTTGGTTTTTTTCTTTTATTGGAAAACTCTCTCTTGTGTCTCATAGGGCCATCACGTCCCATTACAATCTGCTCTTCAGAATTTTTACACATCAGAATTTTGCACTCTTAACTCTATACTCCCTGTCCAAGGAATAAACGGAAGCAAATTATAGCTTTTTCAGAAAGAGGGCTAGGTAAGAGTGCTGGGCTATGGAAATTAGTTTAGGCAAAGCGATGCATTAAAGAGCTATGCTCTTTGTACCTAAGCTAAAGGTTTTTAGATCTGGCTGAGTATCTCTGCATGATGTTCTACTCTACTGTGCCTTATAGATAACATGCACAATGTGAATGTGCAGCCTAGCAAACTTAGATGGGCTTAAAACTTTCTTGTTGCACTAAAGTGGAGTTTTCACTGAGTTTTAGTTCGGCCTCACACTGATTCATCCACCATATTTCCAGTTCAGGACTTTTTTTTTGTTTTTTTTTAAAGATTATCTGTAGCCATAACTTTTCGTCAATTTCCATTTTTGCACTTTAGTCCAGAGAGTCAGTAAGGTAATTTGTTTAATAACAGCTGGATAATTTGACTCAAAGCCCCAACATGTTTAGAATTTTCTTACCTGTTTTCTGGTTCTTGGATTGTTGATTAATAAAGGAAAAACCTCACTTCAACTTCCATTTGAAAACTTCAGGGATACTGTCTTATAGTCTACACAGGCCAAACATAAAGCTCCGTAAGTAGGTCTCCATCATAACTTTCACAGGAAAACTGGAATAGACTTGATTATTTTTCATAGAACTGTTAGGTCTGATGAACTCATTAGCCTGCTTACAGGAGGCTGATGGCTCTTTCTTGAAGGCTTTTATTAGGTTTACTTGAAACATGGGCAATATCCTCTTGACAGGTACAACTACCAGGAGACCTCCAACTTTGACATCCAGATAGGCCTAAGAGAAAGTGGCCTCTACAATGCTTGGGAATCAAAATCAAGTGTATAGATAGCTCAGAGTGGTGCCTTAAGTCTCAGTGCTCTCCTTTATTCCTTTAATGATGTCTAACAGAGAGAGGAACATGTTCATAATTCTTACCTGTGGAAACTGGAAATGCTGAATGAGATTCATTCAACTTGCAACCTTTCTATAGCTTTTATTCCTTTTGAGAAGGGGAGTGGGTTATGAGATAAATTTGCTTAGCTGTAAGCATTTATCTCTGCATATATCATCTTTAATTCAGCAATGGTCTGTATCGTTAAAAGACCTTTACAATAGTTGAACAAAAATCTACAAGCCAAGTAAATGAACCTAAACCATCCTGTTATTTCTTGTTAGCTAAAAATACAAGAGCACTTGAAAGCTCTCAAATGTATAAGTGAAACTATCACCTTTAATATGTTTTTAACCTTCAGCTCCCTTTAATAACTTCATCTGAAAGACCAACTGAGGAAGCACTGACTGGATATAAATTTCATCATGGCCATTTAGTACCAGAGCCCAAAGTCATTCCGCATATGTATAGAAAATTAATGTACCTAATGCTCCTATATAATAAATTCTACTTAGAAGGTATATGGATTATTTTAAAATCTGAAGTACAAAGCAAGTTGCCCTAATTTAAAGACTAGTTCCAGAGGGGTTACAATAGCTTGCTGTGCAGACATTTAAACTAACAGCTTGGAATTCTATTCATAGATTCATTAATAATTTCCTTTGCATTACTGCTTTTTTTTTTTTCCCCCAACGTCTGTCAGAATGCTGTCCTTATACAGAAATAGGTAAAATTTCCTTGATCACTGCCGGAAGAGGGAATGAACAGAAAGCTTTACTATGCATAATTTCCTACATTTATGCATAACACTTGAGCAGAAACCTAGTTACCTGAGTATGCCTTTGAAAGATCTGTGCTTCTGTAACAAGGAATTCACATGACAAGTTTGTGCATTCTTTTCTATAAAATGGATTAATAATACCACTGAGCTCACTTTACATAATTTTAATAAGCACAGTTTTCAAGGAGATTCCATGGCTCCATATGAGGGCTAATACTCCTGTGGGGCACAGTAGTGTGAAAAAATAAAATTTCTTGATAAGTAATTCAATTTCTTATTAATTACATGCAGAATGGAAGCTTTCATCCTTTTTGTTGTATCTATGCTAACTATGCAATGTGTGCTTTCTGGACTCAAGACCTGTTTCAGGGAGAAGCAGTTCACATTATTTTATTCTGCTTTGTCTATTTCCAGTTACTTACTTCTTTTCATATATTTATGTAATTTAATAGCTGAAGGTACGTTTCTCTCTGAAAAAGAAAACTAATTGGCCAAATATAAATTCTGAAGCCAAATAAGCAGTTCTTCAAGGTATTCCCCTAGGACTAGTACAAGAGAATTTGCTTTACTGGGTTGTATGGACAGCTGTTGCAACATTTGTGATGATATATGAACTTTTGGAAGTTCAGATATGAAGGCAACCATTTATGGAATGATTATTCCACATGAATAAACATTTACATTATAATAGGAAAGGACATGCCAAGTTATTCACAAGAGGCTTACAATCTTGAAATTATAAATTTTACATTTCCATGAGAAATGGGGATCCTATGTAATGTAAAAGAAGTTGCACTGAAATATGCCAGAAGTCATTAGCTTTTATTTTGAAAGCATTCTAAATGTGCTTACAAATAGTTACTTCTAGTGTCTTGAAAAATAGGAACCTAGTGTGTTTTTATACACCAATACAATTCTTAATACAGTTCTTACTGAATTTCTGTGGATTCCATAAAACTCAAAATGTAATACCATATAGATTTTCTAATCCACCAAGGAAATAGGAGATCCTAAGCTCAGTTAAAGTGGTCATACTGCAAATGGTAGTCACAGGAGCCTTCATTTTAAAGGTAATTGTTTACTCATTAGGCAACCTTTTTTGTAGTTGAAGTGGCAAGCAAAAGCAGTGTATTGTATTTTAAAGATTTCCCTTTATGCTTCCACAAGAAGCAAACTGATTTATTTTATAATGCTGTCTATATTTCCATTTGGTATACTGTATCTCGATGGAACTGATTGAATTTGACAGATATGTCCAGGTGTTGTTAAACTCCTTATTACTGAAACAACCAGTTGGAGTAATATTTTCTTGTTTTGTAAAAAGACTTGATCTCTGTCTTTAGTTGTGCACTCTTCTTTGCAGTGAAGAAGATCTATTTTTCACTGCAGAGATGTATTAAAGATCAGAACTTTTCAGGTTTCTGTATGATAAAAAAGTTTTGGTCCCGATATCTGATTTTTCAGGATTGTAGGTCTACCACTGGTTTATGAAAAGTAAACTGCTGAGGTTAGGGTCATGTGGAAGGCTGTAGTCATGAAAGTATTTCATCTGCAGGGCGAATAGACATTAGTTGTCTCCATTGGCCATGTTTACATGTTTTATATGTACTTCCAGGATGGGCTTGAACATTTTTTATAGATATATGTAAAATAAAATTTCTAAAACCACCCTGAAGTTTAAAGGCTGTAAGTTGTAGTCCTATGGGTAATGTTGTAAAATACATCTGGTAGCTGGCCTGTTATGGCAACTTAAAATATGTGTGCACAGTCTTCATATCTAACCTAGAAATCTGATGGTCAGAGTAAAACTGGAATTAAATGTCTGCAAGTTTTACACTAGAAATTCTAATCTTGCTGAACAACTTGACTGCCATTCTATTGTAGGTGTTTTAAAGATAGAGGTGATTTTCTTTAATGAGCTGTTCTTAGAAAGTCTCTCTCTGATTCTTGACTGAAGCAAATAAAGTTTCAGTCTTTTAATTAGCATTATTATATTTTGATTTGTGGCATATGTCTGATAAAATATTTGCATATATTCGTCTTCTATGGTGTCATTCTTTCAAATAAAAGTGAAATAACAGATTTGTAGTCTGTGCAGTCAGTCAAGTGAAGAGTCATGGAGATCATTTAACTAATAAAATCCATTTATTGTTTCACCTTTGAGTTACTGGGAAAAAATAATTTCTGTAAGTGCCCTGATAGTTAAAGCTAATGTCTGAAAATACTGAATCCACAAGAAAAGTGTAACCATGATGTGAATTTCATCACTCCTTGCACAGGTGTTTTCCATTAGAATATGTCTGCTCCATTCAGACCTATTTTAAGTAAATTCACAAGGAAATGCCTCTTTACATGTTTATCCTGGAAGGGCAGATAGGTGTTTTATTTTATAAAGCAGTCTAGAAGTTTTCTATTCTATTCTTCAAATGAAAAAATATTTTTCAGAACATAGTATTGCAGTTTGGTAATGTATTTCTAGCTGCCATTAGAGACACTTATAATTAAAACATAATAAAATTCATGAAAGAGAAATTACTGTTTCTTAGAAGTGCTGGTGAAAGGGGTATTTGCCTGCATAAGTGTTTGTGTAAAAAAATTTTATGTTCGTTATATACACTTTTATTAATAAAAAACTCTACTGTTACACTCTACTGCCTTTTGGTGATCTTGTAAAATATTATTATGTATTGATACTATAAGGTTATAATGTATCATCTCTTAAATAACATGTAAAAAAAGTGTACTGATTTCCTTATAATTATCTAATGACACGTACCCAACATTAATAATTTTCAGTAATATTTTTAGTTCTGGAAAACAGGTTAGCTCTTACAGACAAAACCCATGTCTTTCAAATTGTTTAGTGAAAAACAGATAAATGGGTTGGGATTAAGAACAGTGACAGATTATATATCTACATATAGACTACTTGGTCACTTTATTTCAGTCTTCATTTTCTCCCTGAAAAAAATGTTTTGGATTACAAGAAAAGTAGAAGAAAGCAGCATTCTCTTTTGCTCTCATTTACTGTCTTTCAAAGTTCATGGTATCACAAATGGTTGAAAAAAATACATTTGCCTTCTGCTCTCTACAGGTATAACTGAGAGGTAGTGCAAGCGTAATTTAAAATCTACAGCTGTTTAAATGAAATGTTTAAAGTGTGGTGTTGCTTAGATCATCTTTATAAATTTTGTAAGTGTTGCCTTTATATAGGTTTTTGGTTTGGGGTTTTTTTTGTTTGTTTCAACTTCTCTCCTAATAGTCTTCAGGCTGCGAGGAAATATTAGATAATCAGGAAGCTAAACATTTCTTATTATGGTAATTTTTTTTAATGCCATGAAATCAATTAAAGGAGTGCTGTATATGTCATTGAACTGAATCTACATTTTAAATCGTTTGTAAGCAACTGACAAACCTGAGTGTCTTGGGTGAGTTCTTTTTGTCTGTTTTACTAGTGGAGTGTGGTTACAATAGTATGGATGTTTTCTCCCAATAGCATCAGCGACTTCTGGACATTTTGGAAGCAGAGAAGGAAGTGTTATCAGGAAAGATAGAAGAAGCTTTGATGCAGCAGTCGCAAAAACACAAGGTATTGCTTTTATTTATCAAAAAAAAAAAAAAAACGGGTCTGATCTGCACCATGGAGTTTATTGGGAATGACCCTGTCACAAACATTGACAGGAAGAGGCAGCTTTCTCAAGCACTTTGACCGTTTGAAATGATTTTTAGCCACTTCTCTATTGTGTATTGCAGTTTAATTTTTCATAACATTTACAGGAAGTGCTTGACAAATGTTTGGATGAAGAAAGACAAAGAAGTAAGGAGGCTGTGGCAGCTGCTGCAAAGGTATCTCCTGTTAAGTAGTAGACATGCAATGTGGATTCCATGTGTGTCATTGCAAAAAAAGTTCAGCAACTCATTCTTATTTCATAACTAAATTTGTCAAACTCTATGTTCTCATCTGTGTTTAAAAGAAGTTAGTTCTATAAATCATGAACATATCCGCTATATCCTATGCCTTAATAGAGATAGTCTATGTAACTTACTTCTATCTACGATAGCCTCTGAATTAGTTTATAACAAGAAGTCACAATATTGCAGTTCAGTTAGTGCTGTTACCTAAATATCTGGTTTTGTCGTTTTTCAATTAACAACATCAATACATCTTGATTTGAAGAGCTAGGTAGCAGGGTCAACTGATGATCTTAAGACAATTAGCATTATGTCTTATTTAACTTGCGTTAAATAGGGTCATTTTCAATGAGGACAGAGCTATTTTATAAATTGTATAAAAATTTGGACATTTTAACAGGTTTTCAATTATTTTATTTAAGTTGATGTTTGACTAAAAGTGAGTAGTCAATTTTTAAAGTATGATTTTTTCAGTCTATTTCATTATTAAGTGCACTGGGGCTAGGACAGTAATTTTGTAAATGTTAAGCTATCTTTCATTTCTAATACTCATGTAGAATCCAGTACAAAATTTCAGTTGCATGTAAAGAGCTGGGAAGACTAGTGATGTATGTTACCTAGCACAGTTGGTTAGGCTATATTATAATTTCCTGTATGTCTTCATATGTAATATATGCACACTAGCTGAGCATCTTTCTGAATAACATTCAGTAACACAAGAAACATCTGTTACATAGTTGGTATCTAGGGGAAAATGTGTGTATAATAAAATATCTTAATTTAATAGGGCATTTTTAACTTAAATTTTTATTATATTTTATAAATGTCTAAATAAAAAATCAAATCCCAATGAATTGCAAGAAACAGCTTTATTTATAAGTATAGGTATTTGAGGAACCCAGTATTTTTTGCCATTTATAACTTCACTTGACTAGTTCCATAATCACCAGCAAAGGGCATTGGAATGACCTGTAAGCTTATTAAAATTGAGGGGTGTGTGGCTGTGGTTTGTCAGCCCATGTTTGTTTATTTTGAACTTCAGCCTGCCACTATTTATTTGTAGATATTATGCAATGATTGTCTTGCTGATAAATATATTTGTGTGGCTCAGCATGTGTAGAGCTGTCCTTGTTACTTCAAAATCAGTGTGTGTCTTCTGATGATTTCATGTAATGGTTAAATATAAACATTGAAATAAAAAAAGATGAAACAGTACTTCTTGTAGAATGCATAGCTAAGGAGCTTTAGGAGGGAAGACACATTTGTTTTAAGTATGTGTTGGCTACTTTGCCACAGAAAGCACTCAGACTGTTTTTGGAGTTCAGATACTTGCAGATAAGAGGAGGAATATAAAGGAATATCAAGCAGTGTGGAGAGGCTCATGATGTACCTACTCTTACATGGTTTCTGCTGCATGTTTTTTTGTGTTGGCATTAAGCAAGCTAGTTATGATATATTGTATTTTCAGTAGGTAGGAATTTAAGATACTTGCTTGTAACTTTCTTTTTCTTTCTCTAACTACAAAGTCATTGCCCAGTGGTAATACCTGCTTGGTAGCACCTTAAGATAAATTTAAGCTCATAGTTCAGAAGTGAAAATATTCACGTCCCATATGTTGTCAGCTTATAAATCTCGTTAGAAGAAGTAGTATGTATTAGGCATCCGTGCTGGGTATTTTTGTCATTTATGTGTGCTTGATTTGTTTCAAAGGCTGAAAAAGAAGTAGTGCGGGAGGCTGTTCTGAAAGCAGTAGAGGAGGAGAGGAGAAATATGGAGAAGATTCATGCAGAGGAAAGAAAAATGTGGAAAGCAGAATGTGACAGACATAAGATTGCCCAGGCTGTTTGGGAAGCCATGCAAGAGCAAAGAAAGCATAATCAAGTTAGTATATTTTACCCTTCCATGGACCTGCTTTGTGTATTTTATTTTTTCTTTTGAATGTCTTCCTAATGTTGTGGTAGATTTTCTTGTGACATCTATCATTCATCACTGCACTTACTGGATATTTGCAAGGCACAGCAATCTTGTTGGTTTATCTCCATCTAGACTGTGTATGGAGAGAAGTTGGCACATTCAGAACAAAATTCCTGTGACCTTTCAGGTATGTGTATTGAAATGAGAAGAATCTTGTCCTGTAAGTGCCTGTTTTTGTCTACTGACTTCAAAAGGAGCCCAAGATGACGAGCTCAGATGCTGGCATTTATGTTGTAGACAATTTAGGTGACTTTTTTATACCTATGGAAGAGATGTTACATTTGTTCCTTATTATGCTGGAATCCCAGTTTCTCTTAGTGAAAAGATAGTTTTCTGAGACAAAAATGTAGAATAGGTACAAAATAGAGAGGGTTATGAAAATTAGAAACCTAAACCAGTAACGAACCAGAAATGTTTCTAGAGTTACTTTTTAGAGTGGTGCTTCTATAAAGATAATTGTACGTCACTTAACACAAATTGAGAGGGACATTCCCAACATTGCTTTTAACAATTGTAGTAATTAAAAATTAAATATATTATAATAGCAGTTAAATTACTCTTTGAAAAGTTGAATTTTGTAGTCTCTGATGCTGGAAATTTTTGGGGTAACAGTCTGTAAATTCACTGATTTCTTGGTGGCATACTTGAATGTTATAGTCTGAAGAATTTTAAACAAGATATGTTTCATTTGCATGTTGGAATTTGATATTACTATTTTTTTTTTATGTCCTGAATAACAACAACAACAAAAGATCTTTAGAATTTGAAGTAAAATAGAAGTAAAATAGCATATCACAGAAGTTTAAAAATCAGCTCTTTGGAAGCAGACCCCATTTCCCTTTCCAGTGTTAAACAGATTTATTAACCTCATACCTAATCAGCTACACAAAAAGTTGTTTTTGATGCTAAGGTATTATACTCTGTATTGCTTACATTTCTAGTGTAAATAGAATGATTTGACTTCATATATAGCTTGTTTACTTCTGTTGAATGTAAAGGTATCAAGTGGTGTGATGCCAGTTTTCAAGACTATTTTTACTATACCGATAAGCCTTCAGGCACTCAAACTCTTCTTTACAACAAAAAGATAAGTAGCTGACTTCAAAGCTAGATTCAAGCTGAGAACAATTGCTTGGGGTTTAGTTAGCTACAAATCATTTAGACTGTTCAGAATGACAACTGGTACCAGTGGTGTAGAGGATTTATTAACAGAAGGGAGAGCAATGAAGTAGTTGTTTACTACAGTAAAGAAAAAGACAGCAACTTTATAGCTTGAAGAGATTAATAGGAGGATGACTATGGTAATGAAGTTTGAGGACAGTTTTGATGAATCCTGAAGATTTTTGGTGAAGGAGCCCTGTAGCTGGATGCATGAGGTCAGCCAGGGTTCTATATTTATGGATTTGGGGAGCATATAAAATGTCCCAGGGGTGGGAGACTGGCAGATTGAGTTGACATAGTGACTCAGGGTAGGTTTAGCTTCCCTGTGGAGTGTTCTGTGAGAGTTTCTTCTTGTTGTTGATACTGCCTTTGAAGTTGTCACAGGACAGGATGATATTAGATGTAGTTTAATACTGATGGATGTATTCTTTCAGACAAAGTGCTAAATATACTGAGATGTCAGTGCTTTTCTGAGGAAGAAATTCAGGCCTTTGAAAAGGACAAATCTTTCAGCTCAGGCTGCTAGTTGATCAAGCAGTTGATACTGTTGGAGTATTTAATGGTGTACTACTTGAGACAGTGAGTAGCGCTGAGGTATTGGAGAGTGTTGTGATTAATTCTCCTGTAAGTATCTTGCTCTTGATGTAGTCATGGGTGTAGTCATTAGTTAATTCCATCTTTTTTAGTACTGAATAGCTCTGACAACTTTGATAGTAACAGGAATAATTTATCTTATTCAGTTATATTATATGATGATTTCTCCTTTAAGTTAGGTCCATTTTTCAAATACCTATTTTCAATTAAGGAAATCTATTTTCAATTAAAGAAAATGCAGATTTTTTTTTTTTTTGAGATTTCCAAAATTCTCTCACATAAATGTATAGCATACTTGGAAGTTACGCTCTTTATTCTCTGATTAATGAGTACAAGTTCTTTGGAGAGGATGGACTTTTGTGTAGAAATTTGTTTCTTGCAGAAATTTTCACTTGTTACCCCTGCCAAGAACTTGCCTGCCTCCTTTAGGCCATTGCTATTGCAAACACGTCAACCAGTAAAATTCTCTGTCTGACAACAAAAGAAGTCCTGCAGAGCTAATGTGCCAACTGATAGCTTATAGACCATGTCAGATGTGACTTTGGTTTAGCAACGAAAAACACTTGGGATTACAGGCAGTTTGTGTGCGGCCATTAATTTTTCTGGGTAGAGCCTTCCACTCAGAATTGTTTCTTTATTCATATTTTTTTACTATAAGATTTCTCTTTCAAGAGCTATAACTGCACTGTTGACTTTCTTGCAGTTATTGTTTAGACAACATAATCTGTCAAGTCAGCTCTGTAATGGCCAAAAGTAAAACATAGTCTAACATTTTAGACAATTAAATGTAAAATTGTGGCCATGTAACACTTGCCTCATTTAATTCTTTATACTGTGCTATATAATTCTTTATGCTTTCTCCTTCAAAATTGTCACCTGATACTATTATTACATTTTGTCCTGGTTTCAGCTGAGATAGAGTTAATTTTCTTTATAGTGGCTGGTATGGGGCTATGTTTTGGATTTGTGCTGAAAACAGTGTTTATAATACAGAGATGTTTTAGTTGTTGCTGTACTAGTCAAGGACTTTTCAGCTTCCCATGCTCTGCCAGGTGCAGAAGAAGCTGGGAGGAGACACAGCCAGGATAGTTGATCCAAACTGACCAAAGGGCTATTCCATACCATATGGCGTCATGCTCAGTATATAAAGCTGGGGAAGAAGAAGGAAGGGGGGACATTTGGAGTGATGGCGTTTGTCTTCCCAAGTAACCGTTACGCGTGATGGAGCCCTGCTTTCCTGGAGATGGCTGAACACCTGCCTGCCCATGGGAAGTAGTGAATGAATTCCTTGCTTTGCTTCACTTGCGTGTGTGGCTTTTGCTTTCCCTATTAAACTGTTTTTATCTCAACCCTCGAGTTTTCTTACTTTTGCTCTTCCGATTCTCTCCCCCATCCCACCGGGGGGAGTGAGCGAGCGGCTGCGTGGTGCTTAGTTGCTGGCTGGGGCTAAACCATGACACATTTAGTACCAAATAATGAAACAACTGAGTGTAGTTGAATGTAAGTGAACATGCAAATTAATCTTTTGGTATCAGACATATTAGCTTTAAAAGCAGTACTGTGATTTCAGGAAAGAGAACTTTCTTTCTGACTAATGCATGATTTTGGAACGTAACGCTAGGAAAGAGAAGCCTGACTTGCTATTAACAAAATCTCTCTTCTCTTAGTTTATCTTCTTCAATTTATCACTAGAGGAAATAATCTGTGTGTGAGAAAGAGGAGTAAATATAAAAATATCTTTTCTGTCTTTTTCTTTAGTCTTGCATAACACTAGTAATTGTCATAGAAACCTAGATTAAAATTTAATTTATTCTGCTGTAAGTTAATTTGAAGAGATTTGCTTTACTTATTTGAACTATAACAAAGAAATTAAGGATAATATTAAAGAGAAGGAATTTTCCTTCACTAGTATTGTAAGTCTTCAAAATTGAAAGATCAGAAAGGGTCAGTGTAGTCTTCTGCAAATAGGTGAGGCAGAATGGCTTCCGGTCATGGCACCCATAAGTAACTCTGGGAATAATTAATGGAAAAATTTGAAGACATTCAAAATTTTGTAATTTTCTTTGAGATAGAAACCCACTTTATATGGGTTTAAATTAATGTGGTTTAAATATATTTTGGTCTGTGTCAGAGTTGAATTAGAACAAAACAGAAGAAATTGAGACCCCAGATTTGACAGCCAAACAGGAACTCAAGAGAATTGTGAATTTGGTAGTAGAAGCTGGGGTACAGTGTCAGCAGACACTGAGAACCATAACCAAGAACCTACAACCCTGGCCTTAAGAAAAAGAATTTCTGCCAAATGGCTGTAAATTAAGAACAGAGAAGACGCACAGCAATCTAAAACACTGAAAAGTAAAACTAGATGAACCATTAGGGAAAAGGACACTGTCATATGCATGGGGCAAGAGTTGATAAACTAAGATGGGAAAGATATTTTTAAAACTGCAGCACCATTGTGTATCTGTAAAACATTTAAATTATGAAAATGAGGGATAATAAATTTCTGTGTCATAAAGTTGTGAATTTGTTGGCTTCTCTTTTGCCTTCTAGACCAGAAAATATGTTGAGGAGTTTTGATTCTTTGTTTTAAAGGAGGAATTTACTATCCACTAATTTTCTTTAAAAAATAAAAGGTGTTATTTTTTTTGCCAATTTTTAAACACATGCACTAGAAGAACCTTGTAGAACTTGGTTATATATGAGAAAGCAATTGGAAAAAAACTTAAAGTATGCTAGTTAACATTTCTTCGGTCAGGCAATTTTATCATAAGAACAATAAAGCTTTGAAGATCACAGTTCTGCTGAATCAGGTGGTGAGATTTCCCTTCCCTTTCATCTTCTCAATAATTTGTTTAAAAGAAGAAAAGATAATGTTTATTGTGCAGGGAAGATACAGGTATTTTTTTAGACTTTGTTGTTGTTGCAGAGTGGCCAGGAAGGAGAGCCATAGTGGATGCGAATCTGGAAGCTTTATGCAGATTGCTTCTACTTGTTAGATATTCATGCTTGACAAAACTTTGTCCTAAAAAATTGTTTGTCCTCAGTCCAGATAGATGTTGAGTCTGCAGATAAGGAGATGCTACTTCCATATAAGATTTATTTTATTAATTTAACATTGCCAGAGAAAAATCTGGGGACTTGGGCACAGTTTAATAAATAACTCAATTAATATAAAATATTTTGTTACCAAATATGAAACAGCAGAGTAAAGATAAACTTACAGTGAAAGTAGGAACTAAGACATACTGAGTTAACGTTTCAGCTTGATGGAGCAACCTTGACAATACCCCATTCTTCTTTTTTTTAAGAAATTAAAGGATTAAAGTAACATGAATATTGCATTTGTTTTCATGAAAGCTTTGACTGTTCCAGTGACTTGGGGTGTCTACTTAGAGACATGGGATTTTTGATAAATTGAAGATTATATTCTTTGAAGCCTTATAACTCTGAAGGGATAAATGAGATGTATTACATCACCAAGGATATGGTAAAAGTTTTTTCTAGAGCACTGTCTCAAAAGGCTCTGAGGTATTAGAAGTGCAAAAGACGTTTGTTTTGGTTGAGACTGGCAGCATCTTCAGGTTCTATACATGTGTTATCCAGGTGATTAGTGCTTTTATAAAAGAGATTTTTTTATTTTTATTTTTATTTTTTTATTCAGAATTCTTAGTTTTAGGGAGGGTGGGCTTGCATTTTAAATCAGGGAGAATAAGCTCTCCTTGAAAGAAGTGAGTAGTCTTTTGATTAAAGATAATGTCCATTTGCACAGTAACCTCATGATCCTCTGACAACACATTGAAAAGTCATTACAGATGAGGAACTCATATATTCAGCAGGCTAAATGTCGCCTGGCATGTCTCCAGTATTTTTTTTTTCTATTTTTGATACACTGTATGGCATTTTTTTTACAGTGGCAACTTCTCTGCAAGGAGAGTTTAATATGTCTGGCAGTTGTCAGTGTTGAGAGGAATGCTTGGTGAAATTCTTCCACTAGAATGTTTTTTCTAGAACACTTATTTGAATAAAGAAGTGGCTGCCCTCTACATAAGGAGAAACTATAACAGGTAATTTGGCTGAAGCAGAAGCTTTTTCCCCAGAATTCAAAATTGCAGTGAAACTCCTGGGTACAACTATAAACTTCAATGAAGAAACAATGGACAGTGTTCTCCATTGTCGTCTTCTTTCTGCTTATTTTTACTCTTTGAAAAAACTAAAATCCAAAAATTCTTTGGAGATATAGGATAAGATCCATACAATTTTGGATAAAATAGAAGGATGATATATTGTATTTATAATTAGTGGGCAATGCAGAGTAGCTGTAGCAGTAGCTACCGTAGCTATAATGCTGTCATGCACAGAGCTCTCTGCATGGTGGTTGTTATCATTTTACAATGCTAAATACTCAAATAAATGAGGTGAAATTGGGGCGGGGAGAAGTAGCAAAAGAAACTAAAGCGTATTTATACACCACAATTTTTGTTTTAAAGAAAATTCATTAAAATTTAAATGAAAGCTGGCAACTGCAGGGTGAGCCCTCAAAATTTAGGTCCATGTCATAGCATGAAATTAATAACTCTCCTAAAGCACTCAAGCACTCGGAGCAAAGAATCACCTTTGTTGTTTCCTGAAGGCTTAAATTCAAAATACTGTGTGTAATCTACTGTAGTTTACCCTAATTCTCAAGGGAAAAAGAGCCCGAGTTCATCATTGCCATTAATCCACACAGCAGATATATTAGAGACTCAAGTGTTCTGAAGGCTGCAAATAATTAGGAAAAAAAAAAGCGACTTCAATTTATTAAAAGAACTAACATAAACTCTGCTTCCTCTTGGACATGAGCAAAAGCACTAAGGCAAAATGATCTTACAATGGGAAAGTACTTCAGGAAAACTGAGGCTGCAGTGTTTCATTCAGCCAAGCCACAACTGAGATATACTGAGATATACAAAGAACAAATATTTTTGCAAGAAAAGTTAACTAAAAGGCTTATGGAAAAAAAAAGTGAACTTCCCGATAGTCTTTGCTGGGTAAAGCTCTAAGCATTCAAGACAATTGAATATGTTCACACTGAGGGTTTATGTGGTGGTGTTCTTTGCAGAACAATAAATTTGTAATTTATTATCTTGGAATGTATTAATATAATTTTACTGGCAAACATCCAAATAGTTGAAAAAAAATTGATTCTTCTGTACTGCATGGGCTTTAAAGTATATTTAATGTTTTTCCATGAGTTTATGAATAGCCATTGCTTAGAAGGTAAAAGCAAAATGTCTAGAGCACCGTGTGCTTAATCCCCAAAAATTTTCTACTTACCTGCTACATTATTAAAACTTTTTTGGTATTCACACTCATCTACTTGAGGGAGTGCTTCTGTTAATAGTTTTGGCAAGCCTGAACCAATTTTGTATTGAAAGTCTTAAGGATTTCCACACCTAGTTTTATGTAAATGAACAAAAGATACGTAAGTGAAAACATGAAGGCATTGGCTCTATACTTAAAGAACTGGCTTTTGTTTCTTTTCTACTGTTGCTTAACTTAACTGTTAAATTTTTGTTGAAAATTAATATTTGTCTAAATATTTTTCCTCATTGCCCTGTATTTGAGAAGGTTGGAATAACTAATAAATAAAAAAGGTTGTCTAAAAAGTTATTTCCCACTCTAGCTTTCAGTCAGATTTATTAGCTGTATAATGGCCCTTTCTTAGCCCTATTATCTGTAAAAAACACTACTTTTTTTTTTTCTCGTGTGTCAAATCAGTAGGTGTAGAATGAATATTTTGGAGGATAGTATGAGGAAAAAAGAAAATATATGGGGATTATACATTTGTCTTACCTTTTAGTTGTCCAGTAAGACTACTTTTGCAGATACGTTCCCCAACATATATTTTCTAGGTGTCAAAACTATGGGATTTTGTTTATTGGCACCACAGCTTCCTTACCTTAAAAAAACAGAGAACATTGAGTGCAACTGCATGCCCCTTTCCTGATTTTGAAATCTGTGAATGAATTTCATATTGTGAATCCACTTATCTGTCTTTATTTTCTTTGTTTGTTGTACACAGTAGTTTTCAGGGTTGTCCTTGCAGAACTTTCCTCATTTGATCTCCTGTAATCTTTCTATCCTGTCTGTTCATCGCTTTCATATGTACACTTTCTCCTGAACTGCTTATGTATAAACATGCATTCAACTGCTGTTCCCATGGTGATGGTGCAAAAATCTGTTTCTTCTTCTTCCACTTTAAGTGACGTGCTACATGGTATTACGATACTCCCTACAACTTTATTATGAAATCATCATACTGTTTTTAAGATAGAGCTGTTTTCCAGTGATGTGTGCCTCCTGTAACTTGCAGAACTTGCATCTTGTTTCTGTGTGATGCAACAGGCCATCTGGTAATTTTGGCAAGGCAGGAGATAGGCTAGTTTGGGAACCCCTACGTTGTGGAGGGGCAAGTGTCCTGGTTTCAGTTGAGATAGAGTTAATTTTCTTTGTAGTGGCTGGTATGGGGCTATGTTTTGGATTTGTGCTGAAGACAGTGTTGATAATACAGAGATGTTTTAGTTGTTGCTGCACTAGTCAAGGACTTTTCAGCTCCCCGTGCTCTGCCAGGTGCACAAGAAGCTGGGAGGGGACACAGCCAGGACAGTTGATCCAAACTGACCAAAGGGCTATTCCATACCACATGACGTCATGCTCAGTATATAAAGCTGGGGAAGAAGAAGGAAGGGGGGACATTTGGAGTGATGGCGTTTGTCTTCCCGAGTAACCATTACACATGATGGAGCCCTGCTTTCCTGGAGATGGCTGAACACCTGCCTGCCCATGGGAAGTAGCGAAGGAATTCCTTGCTTTTCTTTGCTTGCGTGCGCAGCTTTTGCTTTCCCTATTAAACTGTTTTTATCTAAACCGTCAAGTTTTCTTACTTTTGCTCTTCCGATTCTCTCCCCCATCCCACCGAGGGGGAGTGAGCGAGCGGCTGCATGGTGCTTAGCTGCCGGCTGGGGCTAAACCACGACAGCAAGATACCACTGGGTAGCTGCTTGGCAGTAGTTTTCTGTGGTACTCCATGGTATGCTTCTTTAGCAGGATCAGGAACTATTGCCTCCCTAGGTTTAGATAGACTTTTATGCTTCCTGTGCAAGACTGCCTCTTGGCTCACCAGATTTGGAAGCCTAACTCACTTTTTCCTCCATGCCCACTTTGAGTGCTATTTCTATCTACACTAAAAACACTGATAAATCTCTGATATCACTTTATGAATGCATCACTATCACTTGAAGTTCAGTAGGTCTCTTAGTCTTTCCTTTCTTCTTTCCCACTTTCCAAATAATTTCTGGTACCTTCAACACCAACCATGTTGCTTGTTGATCTGGACTGTATCATGGTTTCGTTTCAGATCTAATTGTAAATATAATTGTTTACATGTTGCTGGTCATTTAGGCATCATATCTACAAGAGATGACATATCATATCTAACAACATAGGTACAACCTGCATCCAAGCTCCCACTTTTCCTGTATTTTTATTAATGCATCTTTTTTTTCCTGTCCTTTCAGAATACTGCCGTAATGATCACTTTCCAGCCCTTGACTTTTCTCTTTCCATCACTCTTCCTTTGTTAAATAGGCTATAAACTGCTTTTTATCTCTGCTTCAGAGTTTGCTTTTGTCTCTCTCTCATCATTATTCACTCTATTTATTGTATTTGTTACTAGGAGATCAACTTTTACCTATGAAATGTTCATGATATTGGCATCGCTTTCCCTTCTTTTATGATGCTTTTGTACTTGGGACGATTTCCACGTGACATAATATTAATGTAATTTCCTTAAATACATCCTCAAAACTCTTCTCATCTATGATATACAAAGCATTGAGTGCGTTGCCAGTTAAGAGAATACCAAATAGTATCAGTTTATCAGTCTTTCTCTGTCCATTTTTTATTTGTGTCATCTTACACATAGGTTACAGAATCCTATGGGGGAGGCAGAGTTTGAAGTACTCCATTTATTCTGTGCTTCTGAAGTACCCAGCAAAATGGCATATTTGGTATTGCAATTCCAGGAATAACTTTGTTAGACTTTGTAGGATTTTGATTGCATGGGGGAGTGTTAATCTTTGGAGGAAAAAAAAGATATTTTTTCAGCAACAGGTTTGGACTGTCATAACATTGCTGTTCATGTTCAATATCTTGTGGATTCATACAAGAAGCTGGGTTTTTTTCTCAATATCATAATTCCTACCCAAATAGGCTATTGGTAATATAGTGTCACATAATGTGCTGGAGAAGAATTTGCTCTTCAAAATACATCTTCTCCAGTTTCTATTGCCTTTACTATATTGTTCAGCTTTCAGTGGGAGAGTTTGCTTACAGTTCGCTCGAGAGGATATCCAACCAATATTTTCAGTTTCACTTTCTTCTTGTTTTTCTACCTTCTTGCAGGAACATTAGCATGTCCAGTGTTTATGGAGACCATGGTGATTCCATAAGGACACAGAAAAGAATTTTTCATTTAAAAAAAAAAAAAAAAAAGAGTTGTATAATCTTGAGTCTGTGAGAAAGCACACAACTTAGTAGCACTGAGTGGAAAGAGATCCCTGCCATTAGATCAGTTTATTTTTAATATGCTTGCAAAGTCTGGAAAAGGAGTAGGCCACTGCATGCAGACTTTAACCATGTCTGACTTCAGAAGTAGTTTGTAGTAGTTTGTAACCACAGACATTATAATTTGAGGGTTACTATTTTCTGAAAAACCACTAACATTGCAGTCTGTGGTTGCATTTCCTAGATAAAATTTAGTACTGCCACCTGATCCTTGTGTGGAAACAAAAGAATTTTCCTATAAAATTGCAAACCATCATATGGCGCTTTTTTTTTAAATACTGACTGGAGTTCTCTGGTATATACCGTACACTGTTTTTTCTTTCTGTCTTCCTGCAGATATATATACATTGTGATGACGTGATTGCGATTCCTAATATATGGTTGAATATGATTTTTCAATTGAGTACTTGAATAACTTTATTTTATTTTTTATTAGGTATTCTAATCATCTAACTGGTGTCAAGCACATGTATCTAAAGTCCTGTAAAGAAGCTAACTTTGTGACTGTAATAGTATTCCAGCCTCACATCAGATATTTAAAAAAAAAAAGGGGGGGGGGAACCCGAAGAGTTGCACCTCAAGTGCAATTTGTGGAGTGCTTTTCCTCAGCTTCTTATGGGAAACTAGGCTTTCCCGTTTTCTTGGATCTATTAAAATGACACTAACAGCCTCAAATAATGCTGTACCCTTTTTAGCTAAAGATGAAATAAGGGCCAGTTTTTACCTTTGCATCCAAAATCTAAATTAGGATAAAATCTGAAGGTAGATGCAGCATAACAGGAAAGAGCAATGAAAGAGATGAAGGAAAAGTAAGCACATATGCTGACAGGAGCTAAGATTTTGTTAAACAGTAGTAATGGGTAGTATCAGAATTTCAATAATCTTTGTATCAGTTGATAATTTACTGTAATGACTGACAGAAATAGAGTGAAGACAGATGGTGACTTTGAGAACTTAGAGGAAAGCACTTCGTGAAAAGTCATATAGAAGGAGGAGGAGTGAAGATCCTTTTCACAGAAGGAAAAACTAATATCATTGATTAATTCAAAGGACAGGGCAAAAATACATGACTGAGTTGGCTAGGGGACTGAGTTTTTTATGATTGCTCTTTCAAGCCTTCTGAAAACTGGATGGAAAGGATAAAAGAGTTTTCTTCCCAGTTCATTGACACCACAGCAAAGCTGTCTTTTGAATGGTCTGTCATTGTTACATAGAGGTCTATGTTTGCTCATTGTGAGCTGTGAGTAAGGGACAGTGTAAACGATATCAGCTAGTTCAGTAGTGTTGTTAGTGGTTGTAATGTCTGTTTTTTAAGACATCAGCATTGGAAGAAAGTTGTGTGTTTTCTTGTTTCTCCTGAATTTAGCAAGCAGGATAATGTTTACAGTCAGTTGAGAAACACACATTCAAATCACAAAGAAATAGAACCATATGATTCATCCTAGGGTATGGTTGGTGAAGTTTAATCGCCAAAAATAAGACGTGTTCTGTAATATTACTAGGAGTCTGATAAATATAAATGTTGGGATGAAGCCAACTAAAGTACGAATCTTTGTCTACAGTTGTATGAGATTGTCCAGTCTGATGGCTACATGATCTGTCTGTTGAATTACCATTGTCATGGCAGATGGTGACTGCTGAGATAATTTTCAGATGATAAGTATAGTTAATATGTATCTGAAATAGTGACATTTCAGTTTCATTATGTACCTTATATTAATTTTGTATTATGAAGTAATAAATGTTTATATCTTTTGAAGATATAGCAGTACTTCTTTTGGTTAACTAGAATGTGGTAGATGAATCATAGAATCATTTAGGTCAGAAAGGACCTAAACCTGGACACACTGCCATTATTAACTAAATCTAAATTATTATTGCCATTATTAACTAAATATTAAATCAGAATATTGCCTACCAGGCAACACAATTTGTACACAGAAAGCAAAGCTGAAAACCATCTTCCATCACTTAAGTAAGAAAAAAGATAAAAATCAAGGATAGCTTAATTTTTTTATTTATTTATTTAATTATTCACAGGCTTTCAGCTTCTGGTCAAAATGACTGAGTCTACCTTGTCCATACACTGTCAGGCCTAGAAGAAATCAATTACTTTGGTGCAGTACTTAAAGTGTTCTATTTAAAGTATTCAGTTAAAGCACCATACTTATTTATATGGCAATAATGACTAACAGAAGGAGAAATGCATAACTTTACAAATGTTTGTGAGATAGAACGGCAACCATTTTATTGCTTTGTTTACTGGTTTAAGAAACATTTGTCAACCTGCAGTGACACCTGCTTTAAATACAGAATCTCAGAATGCTAACTTATGCATTCTTGGTGCTTTACAATTGTGTTGTCTTTGCAGAAAATATTTTTGCAGGAGCTCAATGGTATTGAATGCATTCACTCTGGAGAACAGGGGGAATTCTAAGGTTTTAGAAGTAGATATTTATGAGGTTACATAATTCATCTGTACATATAAGTTGCATTTTACCATATGCTATTAGTGTACAAAATGAAGAATACCACCACTGAATTGGACCAAACCTCATTTTTTTTTAAAGACTCTTCAGTGGAAGTGTTTTAACTGAAAAAGAAAGTGTTATTTCTTACCTTTAGCTATTTACTCCTTTTCAGCCAAAACTGAATAGTTTCTGCAAAACTATGCTTTTGCTATCTTTATAACAGAAAAAGTCTAAAATCCCAAATTTGAAATGCGCAACTATGTAGTCCCCGCTGTTCTGGAATACAGCAAATATGAAAACCATAGTTGTGAATAGCGATTATCATTTTTTTCTATTTCAATTCAGTTTCAATTCACCCAAGAAAAATCCTGAGACAAAGGTCTCTCTCACTACAGAATTCTGGCAAGACTAACAGAAAAAGTAGCAGAAATTTACATATAGCAATATGCTGTTCTCATAATTATATTCTCATGCCAGCTTAATTTGTCAAAATACTGTCTTGTATTAGAACAGAAAAACATCCCATCATTTACCCCATTAAACTCTTAAAAGCAAATTACAGAACTGATAAGGTGCTGTATCTTAATATGTAGAAAATTTTACATCAGTAAAATACTTACCGTCAATTAAAGTATGTTAACTTTCCTTGATGTTGTGCTACTTGAAACGCTGTATGAACAAAGGTCCAAATAAAAATACAGTTAAATTCTAGAAGTCTGTTAAAAAACGACAAGAAAACAAACCACTAGCAGTACTTTTATGGAAGACTATTTTATTACTCCAAGATTAAAACAGAAAAAAATAAAATTGGAAATAATTTTTTTCCATTTACAATGCAAAGTTCCCAAAACTAAGACCAGTCTTAATTCTCTGAAGAATATGCAGTTACGGATAACAGTGAAAGCAAAGTTGTATAACATCCTGTTGAGGTGATAAGCAAAGCATACCATAACTATGCTAGTTTTTACTCTGTTATTAATACTTATTTCAAGAGCAACAAGTTGATTAAAAAAATGTTGTTTTCTAACGTTGTATATCCTTATTTGTTTTACCACAAGGAACATAAGATTACTGATTACTTCTATACTATTAAATAAAGAAGTTGCCTTAACTTTTTACTTTCTTTTTTTTTTCCTTTGCTGCATTCATAATACTTACAAAGTAAGAGTGTTAAAACAAGGAGATCCAAGGGTCCTCTTAGGTTCTATAGAAATTCGAAAAAATGGAACACTTAAGAATTCAGCCAAGTCCCTCATTGTTTTTCAGTGCATCACTCTACAGCATAAATGTTAGTTTTTCTATATATTCGCAGCATCCATCAGTTCAGAAAAATTTGAATAATCCTAAACCAGTGGATATTCCAAAATCCCAGTATTTCAAAAAGCAAACAGCTATTCCAAAAGGTACCAGGAATAGCTAGTATGTTGAACAGCTATTCCCAGTTCTTTAATCCCTGTGCTTTCTTTAGTCTTATATAGATTTTCTAATTACACAGTGGATGACTCAAAATTTAAGTGAGAGCAATTGCCATACCACATACAAAGTTTAATTTTAAGACAACATGGTAAGCAGAGCTTTACTTTAGTAAAGCCTTTGACACAGTTTCCCACAGCATTCTCCCGGAGAAACTGGCTGCTCATGGCTTGGATGGGCGTACACTTTGCTGGGTAAAAAACTGGCTGGATGGCTGCGCCCAAAGAGTTGTGGTGAATGGAGTTTACTCCAGTTGGCAGCTGGTCACAAGCAGTGTTCCCCAGGGCTCAGTATTGGGGCCAGTTCTGTTTAGTGTCTTTATCAATGATCTGGATGAGGGGGTCGACTGCACCCTTAGTAAGTTTTCAGATGACACCAAGCTGGGCAGGAGTATTGATCTGCCTGAGGGTAGAAAGGCTCTGCAGAGGGAGCTGGACAGGCTGGATTGATGGGCCGAAGCCAACTGTATGAGATTCAAGAAGGCTTAGTGCCAGGTCCTGCGCTTGGGTCACAACAACCCCATGCAATGCTACAGGCTTGGGGAAGAGTGGCTGGAAAGCTGCCTGGTGGAAAAGGATCTGGGGGTGTTGGTTGACAGCCAGCTGAATATGAGCCAGCAGTGTGCCCAGGTGGCCAAGAAGGCAAATAGCATCCTGGCTTGTATCAGAAATAGTGTGGCCAGCAGGACTAGGGAAGGGATTGTCCCTCTGTACTTGGCACTGGTGAGGCTGCACCTCGAATACTGTGTTCAGTTTTGGGCCCCTCTCTACAAGAAAGACATTGAGGTGCTGGAGTGTGTCCAGAGAAGGACGACAAAGCTGGTGAAGGGTCTGGAGAACAAGTCTTATGAGGAGCAGATGAGGGAACTGGCATTGTTTGGCCTGGAGAAAAGGAGGCTGAGGGGAGACCTTATCGCTCTCTACAACTACCTGAGAGGAGGTTGTAGAGAGGTGGGTGTTGGTCTCTTCTCCCAAGTAACAAGCGATAGGACAAGAGGAAATGGCCTCAAGTTGCATGAGGGCAGGATTAGATTGGATATTAGGAAAAATTTCTTCACTGAAAGGGTTGTCAAGCACTGGAACAGGCTGTCCAGGGAAGTGGTTGAGTCACCGTCCCTGGAGGTATTTAAAAGATGTGTAGACGTGGCACTTAGGGACATGGTTTAGTGGTGGACTTGGCAGTGTTAGGCTAATGGTTGGACTCAATGATATTAAGGGTCTTTTCTGACCTAAATGATTCTATGGATGATGGATCATATCTGATAGTGTAGCATATAGCAAAAGAAAGAGTTTGAACTTGGTTTAGATCTTTGATCCTTGGCCAGTAGGGGGGGGGCGGGGGGGGGACAGACGGACATGACAGCAAAGAATAGACCAACCTTCCCCTCTCCCACAAATCCAAGTTGTAAATATGTGTCATAAAATGTCTGTATTACTCTGCAGTCAAGAAAACCTATTGACAAATGTTTTCAGCACCTGCTAGTAATGCAGTGTTATGTCTATTCCGCAAGCAGTAATAAGGAAGATGGTACCTGCATATTTACTTTTCATTTTCAAAAAGTTTTGATTTTAAAAAATCATGTATATGAATAAATACACTAGAAGTCCTGGTGTGTTCCTCTTTGAACCATTGTTTTTTCCATTATTTCCATTTTTTTAATTTCCTTTTTTTCCATGGCTTCATTGCTTTGAGTTTTGTGGAAGTCTGCACTTAGCGGGAAATTGAGATTCTTCTTTTCCATGTGCTGCCCTCCAAACCCTCCCTTGGAGCAACTGCAACATGGCCTCAATGGCAATCTGTTTTGCTCTACCCATTTATTTTATTATGCACTGGGTCCTCAGTTCACCTGTCTCCGTGGTGTATGGCTGTGGTGCAGTAACAGGGGAAGTGAATTCAGCCCATAGAAAAAAATAATGTAACAACATTATTTACAATTTCTATGAGTATTGCAACAGTTATCAGGGTTTTTTTTCCAATTTTCACACGTATTTTTGAAGGACTGTGGAGCTTCTTGGGAAAAAAACAAACAAACAAACCAAACCTTTTGGTTTTTTCTGAAGTAATATTTCTGAATAGCTATAAAGAATACAAATATTCTATATTTTTATTCTTTAAAAAGAAAAATAAATTTCATCCTATGAAATTCTGATTACAGCTTACTGTTTATGCTAAATGTGAATGCACTAAGTAAGCTTGGTGATAGTGTTAATAGAAGTGTGTGTCACAAATCCCTGCTTCAATCTGCAGGCGCACCACCAGTGTTTCTGCTACTTCCACTTTTGAATATCTAGCACAAAAGCATAGGAATTGCAAAGGCCACTACCTGATTTCCGAGGCGCACTCTGTCTCCTTCTTGGTCTTCCCTCTGAATCATTTAACATTGTGTGATAATTTTTACGGGATATTTTGTAGTTTTCTGAAAATGTTACATTTTTGTATGGTTCATTTTCAGGAATCTTATGTTTGTCACTTCATTTCCCTGAATTTTGGAAACAAAACACTTTGCTAATTAATGTTATTACTTATTTCATGAGTGGCTTTGGCGTGCTGGGGCTTAAGTTTTAGGATAGCGACTCTGGTCCAGGAAGTTATTTCCTGAGCTGATAACTTACACAAATAAGTTTTACTGGAGGTGATAGAGGCGTTTTAAGAAGTGCTCCTGGCTTTCTCTACTGTGATGCATTTCTAGTACTTGATGAGATTTGATGGAAGGTAATGCGAATTTGGGGTCTGGGTGGGTGGGTGTCCATTGTTGCTTTTTACGACTGTGTACAGAATGACCCTGGCATTTTCCAAGGTTTGGAAACAAATTTATTGTCATGAGGACTCTCGTTATTGTGATGCTAGAACAGCCCTTATGTAAGTTCTGAACAGCCATGCAATATGGAGAAAAGGAGGCTGAGGGGCGACCTCATTGCTCTCTACAGCTTCCTGAGGAGGGGAGGTGGAGAGGGAGGTGCTGAGCTCTTCTCCCTGGGATCCAGTGACAGGATGCGTGGCAATGGCACAAAGCTGCATCAGTGGGGATTCAGACTTGACATTAGGAAACATTTCTTTACTGAGAGGGCGGTCAAACACTGAAACAGGTTTCCTAGAGAGGTGGTCGATGCCCCATGCCTGTCAGTGTTTAGAAGGCATTTGGACAATGCCCTTAATAATTTGCTTTAACTTTTGGCCAGCCCTGAAGTCCTCAGGCAGTTGGAATAGATGATTGTTGTAGGTCCCTTCCAACTGAAATATTCTGTTCTATTTTATTAATAGCAACTAGTACATCCCTGTTTCTGTTGGAATGTATTACCTCTATTGCTTCCTTTTCTTCTGCTCTCAGGGAACATTATGTATCTATTAACACACCTTTAAAGTGATTATTTTGCTCTTCTTTAGGCCCTTTAGTGATCAAAGTACTAAATTTATAAATTTTTGTAAACATACTGCATATATTTAGGATAACTATTCTTGATAAAGGAGTGTGGTCATGATAAAATTTTAGTAGGAAGGAAAGGGATGACCTGTATTACATTTGTGAAACACTTCTAATATTTACACTTACATGTTTTCCTTTTAAAAAGGAAATTGTCAAGGAAGCATTAATGGAGGAGCAAAAACGAAGTGAAAAGGCAATTGAAGAAGCAGTGAAAAGGACAAGAGAGGAACTGATGCAATATATTAAAGAGCAAAAAAGGGTGAGTTACCAGTGGCTAATGGGTTTCACTTCATGCAGTGAGAAATTGGTGAAGTTTATTAATCCTGAAACCTGTCTTAAAACGCACAAGAAAACAGAATCAGGAGTTGTGTCTTCAGATTTGTCACTCCTTTTTTCAAACAATTTGTTACTATGATATATTTCTCCATGTATATTTATAGAATTTTTAATTCATCACAAGCTGAAAAGCAGAAATGAATACATTGGTTGAAATTTACAGTATTTCTTATTACAGTTGCTTAAAGATGGGGCATAAATGCAGTCTGTCAAATTCAAATTGTGATTTGAGTTCAGTTCATTGAAAGCATTTCAGTATCAATAACAGATGCTATTTTATGTTCACAAATGAACTTTATTGTGCTGCTTGCATGCACACAAAGGTCTTTAACTTTTCCTCTCAACCCATATTATATGACAGCCTGAAAATATATTGGTATTCTATTGAGCATGATTTTTAGCCAGTGCACTGGTCTTGTTACGAAATGTAATGTTCTGAAACTTGGTTTCAGGTATTCTGTTAATGCTATATACTTACAGTTTAATGCTTGTGTATAAACAGTAAAATGTAACTTAAAAGACAGTCTGATTTGCTTTCAGTAGGAGAAAAAAATAACGCACTTCTCCCCTTTAAGCCTCTTTAATTATTTTTTTGTTTTATTTTTATAAAAAAACCCTCTTTCCTATGGCAGTAGCAGCCCAAGATCAAATTCAGTTATTTCAATATTCTCAATAAACAAAATCACTAAGCTTGAATCTAATTAGTAATGTTGTGCTGAGAAGGAAGTAGAAATAATGTGTTTTGCCTCTTCTGTTCCCTGCTTTTATGGGCTGAATATTATTATGAGAAATAGGATTTAACTTCAGAAGTTTCACTCTACTACTAGTTAAGATTAATATTGGATGAGCTCACTTCCATTATGCTGTGTGTGGAGTTTACATTTAGTGGTATGGGTCTTATTGGCAAAGACATATAAACAGACGTCTGGGGAAAACACGATCCATAAGGATGTTTGAGCTTGTTTATATCTGAAATTGGTCATCTAAAAAGGATAAGCTGTGGAGAAGTGAAAATAGGTCTACTATTAGCTTATATCATAAATAAATTGGTCAATAGGACCACTAGTGCAGTTCATCTAGTCCATCTAATGCAGACTCCTCACTGTTGATAGCTAGATCACACCATTTTGAATTGACAGTAATTTCCTGCAGGCACTTCAATAGCAACTCATCTGTCCTTAATCTCTTAGATTTCCATTTGCGTCAGGAATGGAGACTTTCTTCTGTTTTCTTTCCACCTACACACAGTTGGAGCTCGTTGCCATTATTCCATTGTGTGACTACTGTTAGTCTGTCTTGTCCTTGTGAAGTTTTCACAAATCAGTGAAACAAAATATCTTCAAAGCAACAAAATCCTCTTTGGTTTATCTAGTAGGAGCATAATTTCCATTCATTCCATAGAATTCTTGAATATGAAAAGTATTTTGGGCAACTTTTTTCCCTTATTGATCAATTGACACATTTCCATTCATTTACAAAGAAAAAATCATGTGTCAGGACAGCTAGCTTTTTCCGGCATAAGATTTATAAAGTCTGCCTGTATTTAAGTTGAGAGTGGAAGATGTTTTTAACTCCAAATCATTTGGCATAGTGGCTTTTATATGATTACATAAGAGGCAGAGTAAATGGACCTTGGTCAAAGCCCGTGCACCTGTCAGAGTAATAACTATACTTTATGGACTATACTAAAAAGTAGCGGCTTATGGAAGGAATTCCTAGAAAGAACTCAGGGAAAATGCACCACTTTCCTGGCTGAGATTCAGTGATGGGTTTTTTTCTTTGAGTGATGGGGGGAGTCCCAGTTACACACTTGCAAAGGTAGTGTACACTGTGTATGTTTCATCATTGTTTTGAAAATAAGTTTGTAGAATCCTTCAAACCACGGGACATGGGCACAACAGTATTTGTACTTGATTAGCAGTGGTTAAGTGCTTCAGGAAAAGACTCATAAACAGATTCTTATCCAGCTTATTTTGTAATAGTACAAAGTACATTTCATCCCTCGTGGTAAATGTAGTATATACCAGTTTTCAAAGTAGCTTGTAACTTGCTTATTCATTATTCCATTAAAGCTTTCTTTTAGTAAAAGTATAATAGTTGTGATATCAGTTTAAGAAAATCAATTGCATATTTGGTCAGTTATGTATTTGCTACAAATATTTTAAAATATTAATGAGCATTTACAGTTGTATTTGTACTTGGATTCTTAGAAGAATTTCTGTAACAGTTTATAAAAGTTGGATCTGGCAATCCCTCAAGTTTTGCAGTACATTATAAATGTAGTCCAGCATTATACTGTACTACATGTAACAGTAAACATTTACTTTGATTTAGAAAGAATTGATTGTGAATTAGTCTTTTTAAAAACAGATTGATCTGATAACTATTTTTAGAAATCATTTGTGTCAATGTAACATATACATTGAAAGTAAACCATAGAAATCTTGTGTTGCGGGTCCAAAACCAGCTTCAGTTATATACTAGCTATCCTAGTGCTAAAATAGTGGTTACTTTTGAGAGCCAAGACGCTATATGATTTAAGTGTTCAGAGACTTACTAACCACAAATCCAGCATATCAGCAACCTGTGTACAGTTTAACAGTCACTTAGTATATGGGATATATGCATGGGATTATTTGAATTAGTAGGAAGTTACTTAGCAAAAGGCAAGTAATTTATGTTCCTTTGTCCTTACACAGCACTTTTCAACCCTTTTCTTTCCTGATGAATAATCTTTCAATGGGAATTCTGGGAGCTGAGGAAACTAAATGTCCTGCCTTTGATAAAGTTCTTATCTAATAAAATTTTTCCATACCTAGGGTGTTTATAGATCCACTATATTTCAAAGCCTTTCACAGATAAATAATTCAGAGTTAAACTAAGTAGTTTTACACGTTTGACATTGTTACCCACAAATGAGTCGCATTCAGTATCGGTGAAACAAAAAGTGATTTATAGTCTCTTTGTTCATATTTTCTCATGTGCAAACAAGCAAACTTCAATGCTTTTTAATACTAAAAATGAGAGGTTGGTAAGGTTAAGAGGAGGAAATGGAAAGTAATGCAACAATATCATCATGCTAAAATGCCCAACATAAGAACAAATGTAACTTGCTCTGTATTCAGGCCAAAGTCTCTAAAGCTCGTGGAGAATTTGTTGACAGCTCTTCACCTTTGATTAAAGGACATTGCAAGTTAAAACAACAACAACAAAAAAAAGAAACTGTGAAGGCAACATATATTTTCACACAATAATTGAAACATGGGCGATGCATTGTGGTTATGCTTTTTTCATATTTCAAATATAATCCCAAGTTTTTAAAGATACATAGCACTATATTGGCAACAGTTCAACTTATGTACTGCAATCTTAGTTTTATTTTCTCTGTTCTATATTAAATGAAGAATTTTATACTAGAAAAATGTTTTTTACATTGCCACAGGTAACATTATAAGAATCTGGATATCTGTGAATGAAATTTCAATCAGGAATTTGACTCTCTTATTTAATGATTATTTCATAACTACCACCATTCCGAAGCATGCTTCAAAACTGAAATAGAGTAAGACTGAAATGCAATATGCTTCAAAACTGAAATAGAGTATCTGTTCAAAGATATCTTCCATAGCTATCAAACTTGTAGAGGTTTATATAAACACTCATAACACCTCGAAGAACTCTTCTGAGTCAAATTTGAATAGACTTGCTACAACTATTAGCCGGACTTGCTTTCTCCAGCAAAGGTATATCCACATTACATCCAGAAAATTATCTTTATTAATTGCCTGAAGGTGTATTTGACCTTTTAATATTGATATGTCCTTGTTTGCATATAGGTATCAGGAAGGCAAAACAATGCTTTACCTTCCTGCTAGTGAGGTAGGAAGTGAGGGGAGAGAGGTGAAGTGTAGCACACAGGTAAACAGGAGATAGGCACTTAAGTACAATTAAATGGCAAAGCACTAGTTTCACTTTTGTCGTAAAAATAAATGTTATTCTTGCTTTGTATCCAGTGCATGGATACAGAGCAGTATTGTGTGCCACCTATATCCATGAGACATGGATGTAGAGGGAAGCAAAATCTTTCGGTTTGGCTAGAGTGAGTTAAGAGTAAGGAAGCACTTGTCCCTGAGTATCCAAAGTCTATCCATTTTTATGTAAGCTCAGGATTCACTAACTCATTTGTCAGTATTGTCTTTTGTTGCCTGATGTTTGTAATCCTGTAACCTCTGGCCCTGCATTGTGGTCTTTGGTCATCTGACTGCTCTGAAAACAGCCAGTACTGTGACAGGCCCCAGCATGTTAAGTGCCCCAAGACAGAATAAATCACGTAGGCCAGTCATTGATGCTTACTGTGCCTGTGTTACTCATTGGACTGGGAAGCATTTACCAGCTTTTTGCATTAATTGTTTAAAAATTCTAGTGTTTGTTTTTATACTGATTGTATGTGAAGGGGTTCCCTGTTATTAGGTGGAACAGCTCTGGGTTTTTTTAAGGGTTAACAGTTTTGTTTTGCTAAAACATCATGCTGACATGGTAGCATACATTTGCATGTCTGTATGTAGGCTTTTACATGTATGTGTGTGTATACATGCATGTTTGTATTTATTACCTGGAGATCAGGGCAAGAAGTAGACTCTAATGGCATGTAAACTATGGCCTAGTATTACAATTCCCAAACTGTGATCCCTGGGCTATGAGACAGAGGCATAGTAATGCCCTACCACTGACCTGTAGAACAGTATTGCTTTTGTAATATTTTTGGTTAAAGACTTGATTAATGGGTACATGATGCTCTGTTAGGAATAGAAAGACAGACTAGGCCCATCTGTGCTCTAGTTTCACGTGGGGCTTTGGCCCATTCACTGAACACTCTTTGCTTCAGTTTGCTAGCGCTGAATTATGTGAATATAAACATAGCTTTGTCCCAAAGTGCAAGAACTTTCACTTTTGTTGTTTGCTCCTGTATGCAATGTAGTTACAAGACTGACTGAAATTTTAGAGGTATGTTAAAAGTATTCCAAATATGTGAGTGGAAGAACAAGAGAAATATGTTAGCTTCCTGTGTAAAGTAATGTTTGGACAACACCTTTGCCCTAGTCATTTGCTTACGCTATGTCTCCTTTGACTGATCCAAGATGTGAAGAAAACAAGGTGCAGCCTCCACCAGATGCACCAGTCCATGAAGCTGTAGAGTCAAGATAGGAATTGTTGTAAGGTAGTAAAGGTGAATTTTCAGAATCCATTGGTCTGAGAGAAGCCAAGCTAGCTGATTTACAGGAGTAACTGTTAATTTCTGAACAGGAAATAAGCTTGAAAATAAATTGTAAAATAGCAGGAAAGTAGTATCTGAATAAAATAAAATCAGTATTGGAGTAATTAATCTCCCCTGCTTCTTAATATTATTTCAGAGTAATGAAGGTATTCCTAAAGGCCATGTTTGGGCCTTTTCTTTGTGTTCACAATGTGAAACTACAGATTTTTCTTTTTACACAGCTGAGTTTAGTGCCTGCTGTTCTATGAAGACAATTCCTGAAAGATAGTTACATTTTATATGACTGGCTGAGATGATTTTTTTTTTAAATTAATTTACAGCTAGAAAGCAAGAAAAGCAACTTAAGAAAAACAATTTTTAAATAATTCAATTCAGTGAATTTCAATCTATTCAGTGTTTTCAAATGAAATAGCTGAGATCTTCAATGCCAACAACTAATAAGTGGGGATTTTTATTTTTTTTTTTAATATTTTAGCTAGGTAGTCACACAACATTTTGTGTTTCTAGCAGGTGAAATGGTGCATGGATCCAACTGCATTCCAGCAGTAAAACATACTGGGTCGTAAATACTTCCGTATGAATTTTAGAATAGAATAGAGTATTTCAGTTGGAAGGGACCTACAATGATCATCTAGTCCAACTGCCTATACATTCCTTTACTAATTTCTGTGAGGCTTTATATACCATAACTGCATCTAGAATAAAGAAAAAGATGGGCATTCAGTATATTATTAATATTTATACTTAATTAACTTTTGTGTATTTTTTGTTTTTCTTTCCTGTTGGTTGCATATGCTAGTATCATTAAACTTACCATGAGCCAAAGGTCTGCTGTACAGTAGCTAGGGAAAAAACTCATGCTGTATTCCCCTGCAATAAATATGAAAGAAAAGTAAATTACCTATTACCTTTTGGTCTAGTTGTCCAAATGGACTATCCAGTGGAAAATATCCTTGTAGACCTGATCCTGCAAAAATATGTTTGCATACTTTATTTTATGCACTGTAATTGATCCTGTTTACTTCAGATGGCGTGAACTGTAAAATTTTGGCATAAAAATTATTTCAGTATTAGACAAAGAAAATCTAGAAGTGGTCTCACGCTCAATTTACTGCTATATATTTAATGTTTAAATTGCTACTTTCAGTTCAAGTCTCAAACCACGAATGTAAACTTAGTGAGTCCAGGAAAAGACCAGTTATGCTTTTGTATGCAGGTAAGTTACGATTATTGTTAAATTTGTTAATTCTAGGGAAGGGTGTATTACATTTTAAGATTGACAACTGAAATGCAAGCAGGCTTCATTTTTCTAGCAGTATTGCGTATTTTAAAAAACCAAACAAAATAAGACCAATTCAGTTGTTTCTCAAAATCGAAAAGTACCAAATGAGTCCAGTAAAAAAAAAAAAAAATCTGTGGTAAAACTATTGCCAGTATAAGTCTACTTTTTTTTTTTTTTCTTTTTTTTACTAAACATTCCTGATGAAGATTAGTAAACTTAAACTCTTGTAGGGGAGTGGAGAAACAGTAGGAAATATGAAGTTTGATTCTTACGGTCAAATTCAAACTGTCTTTATTCTGATAGGTATAAAGTACATGTTCTGGAACAGTTAACCTACTGCACCTCAGTATTCAAAAGAGAACTTAAAGTTTCTATCACAGTCTCTCATTAGTCTTTCATCAGTGAGAACTGAAGCAAGAATGCATAGCTTAGCCATACACCACAAAAATTGCCCCAGCAATTTAGTAATTATTGTCTAAAATATGATATTTCACAAGTCCAGGGTTTGACTAAAAAACATGCAGTGATGGTTGTGGGGATTCTGTTCATTCTGTGTCAGATTCTCTGATTATGCACGTTGGCTTCTGAAAGCACTTTTATTTGTAACTAGATTTTCTGGAATAAGAAGGTTATAAGACTGGAATGGATTTTTTGGGTTATCAAACCAATCTTTTGCTGTTGTATATAATTCCTTTCCCAAGTGGTCATAGAAGTGTCATTTTGAAGCACTTAGAGTAATCCTTTTCCAGTTTATGGTATGAGCTGTATTAGGAGTCAGTCAGTTCATAAATTTGCCATTCAAATAGAGATACTGAAGGGGCCAGGATGACGCTTGGCAGCGTGGGCCTTTTTTTTGCCTAACGTGTTTTCTAATGTAGTCCTCTGGTCACAAGGTCAACCACTTCTCACTTCTGCTTCTTTACTGCTTTCTTCAGTAGAGGGTCATTGAGTCCTAGGAGTGCAGTTACTACTTTCCCAATACTTGGTATTTCTGTCCATTGTATATATCTGTAAAAGTATTAGGAGACAAAACAGTAGTAATAATTTTGTGTTAGTTTGTTCTGCATCCATACAGAGCGATTAAAACGTGGTCACAAAGTTGAGAGGTTCTTGGCCTTCTAAGTTTTGTTGTCTTCTGTAATGTGGCTTTAGTGTAATTGTTCATTATTTTTGCATATGGAATTGCTTGGAAATTCTATCTGTAACCATCAATGAGGAGTCTTATGACCCTTTTTGAATAAGGAGCTTTATCCAGTACCCCTTTAAATAAACAGTAAAAGTCCCATTTGATTTTAGGGTGAATACAAGTGCCTCAAAAATGTCAGCTTTATCCTGGAACATAGAAATTTAATTGAATTTTCCTAGTTATTTGACAGGAATTCTTACTCTTTGAGTTATCCATTTTGGGGTTTTTACTGTGGGGTCATTTGACATTTTAAATAATTTAATTACTTGGATTTTTTTCTCTTTATGGTTACTTTTTCATACTAGATTTTGTGCAAGACATTTATGCACTGTTTTCTCTTTCTGCTTAATTTTTTTTCCCATTCCTGTGGTTAACTTTTTAATGTTCATTTTGTGTTTTAAAATAATTATTTCCAGTAGTGTCAAATAAATAATTGAACTGGGTTTTCTCTGAAACAGATGTTTGGCACTTGCAAAGATGCAAGTTAATATTTTCCATTAGTTTCAATTTTATTGAAATTTCTTGTTAAAAAAAAAGTGTCATCATATGCTTTTGTTTTCTGCATATTTCATGAAGAAGCAGTATACAAGAGCATGCCTTGGGTTTACTCCCTACTTTGTATTTGACCTGATCTTTTGTGCAGTTGAAACACTTAAGTAAAAGTTATACATTTTTTACTTGCTTTGTGGACATGGTTGAATTTTCTTTCGTCATGTTGATGGGTTTTGTTCTATCATATTGTAAAAGTATTCTTTGTAAAAACCAAGGAAAAATACAAACATTCAGAAGTGTTTGTCTCTTAAGCTAGGTGCTGTATTATGTGTGTTCCAAGAGGTTCCTATGATCTTATTTTACCAGGAGCCTCAAAACTGCTATCTTCTAACTTGGTCAATACAAAAGAGTCTTCTAATCACACAGTTCATTCTGTTTGCATGCAAACACATGTTTGCATTCGAACACTGCATCATACAATTAATTAATGAAATCCTGCAATTAACAGTACTCAAAAATATGACATTAGCGATTATAAAGTGGTCTGGTAAATACAGTTAGAAGATGTCACCTGCAAAAAAAGCAAGAAGATACACTTCTTCCCATAATGTGGAACCCCTTGCCACCAGATGTTGTAGATGCTAAAAGCCTAAATGATTATTTAAAAAAAAAAAAATAAAACAAAAAAGGCTAAGCAAACTTATTGGAAGAAAATTCCATCAAGAGCTGTTAAATGCAAACATTTTGCTCTGGCTAAGGTAATAACTGAGTCAGTGCATGCTTCTCCTGTTGTGCTCTTTTCTGCATACTTGTTGTTTGCCTCTGGTAAAGATAGATGCTGCGCTAGATGGACAATGGTCTGATATGTACTGACATGTTGCATACAGCCTATTCTTACGTTCTTGTTATGAAAACAAAGTGAATAGAGAGTAAAAATAATTTACACAACTTTTTTTTTTTTTTTTTTAAAGCAAGGTATGTTTTGTCTGTAAGAAATGCCAAATCCACTGGCTGTGTGCTACATCATGGGGAAGTACAAAAGGAGGCACTTGGTTGTTTTCCAGTTCCTCAAGGGGACCAGTATAGTAGCAGCAGCAGCAGCTACCACATTTGTAGGACCTGCTTGTGGCTCATGTACCATTTGTTGTCTCAGTACTAAATATGGACATTTCTGATCTGAGTTCTTATTTTGGCATATGTGCAATCAACTCTTCTGTGTCTACCAGAAAAGAAAAAAAAAGAAGGATTTGTGGAAAGTGGTAGGATGCTAAAAATGAAATTATGACTCAAGGTCTAATTCCAAATATTTCTGCTTTTAATTGTCTCAGGAAGCTTGGAGAACTGAGCTCTTAATAAATCCATTATGCTTTCATATCATGAAGTAATAAATACATGGACTTCATTAAGACTTTTTAAAAATGAAATTATGAAATTAAAACCTGGTACTTAAAAGTAAAATCTGCTTGTGATATGCATGCCTTCAGCACATCATCCAGGCCAGGAGAGTCAAATGTTACTTTAAAGCATTTCTGTAAACATATTTAGGAATGAAAACAAATGACAATATCAAAAGCTTATCAGTTTGACAGCCTGTTTTAGATACTGTATTTCCCTGGAATACATTTTTTCATGAAACATACATCTTGTTAGGCAATGTAAATGAGATTTACTTTGAAACAGAAGATAACATCTCTGACCAAGTCTCTGAACCTGTGTTTGGGAGGATTAACATAAGTGTTCCTGTGAATTCAATAATTTTACTCTCTGTATACTCTGTGTATTTTCAGTGGAAGATACAGAGCCATAGCAAGATTAGATGAATAAATGCAGTTGGTGTTATTCCAAGTTGTCAGCCTCACTGCTGTCTTCTTTTTTTGGTCAGCAGCTGCAGCAGCAGCAAGTAGAGCTTGCTGTAGTTAACCCTATTTGCTTCCCTGTTCATGCTACCCATGCTGTGGATACCACAAGCTATATAGCTGTCGTGTTACACCATTTTTTTTTGGTGGAAAATAATGAGGATTTTTTAGGGTAAAAAATACTTCCCAGGAGCCATTTTCAAAATTACTTTCATTATAAGCTTAATGCCACAACTGAAAAAATACAGTTCCTTTCTGAGATGCAAAAGTTGCACAGAAGGCAGCCTTACTCAGAGGAAAATATACAGTGCTGCACTGAGCTTTCCTTAGAAAGAGCAAGGAAAAAAAAAAAAATAAAAGCAGTAAAAGTCTTTTATTACGACAGCAGGAGATGGGCTCAAGGAATATTTGTGCTTCCAAAGGATATCTTCCTCCTGAAGAGCAGTCACTCAAAGAATCTGCTCTTCTGGGCTCCTAACTCGGGACATGAGATCATTTAAGTGTTACCAATTTCAAGTTGCTGTGTAATACTGACTTAAGCCAGTATATGTGTGTTTGTCAGAGGAGACATCTATACAGACCAGAGTGCCACCCAGAGAGTTCAGGCTGAGTTTTAGTTCCTCCTAATATCTACCACTCCTTGTTGCATGAGAAAGTTCAATAATGTCACCATCATACTTGCTTCCTACCTGTTTTGTGTATGCCTGCCTCTCTGCCAGTGGCTACCTCAGAGTAAGTAAGGTCTCACAACTTCTAAAATGCCTGCCTCATCAGTGAAGATGTAGAGCTGGGAAAGGAAGAATTTAAACTGATATATTGTGCAGCAGTTAGCCACTCTTTTGACTCATGCTGAACTGAGGAAAGTAAGAAAATTCACCTTCCAGTCTCCTGTTGTTCATTCACGCATGTTCAGTAAGTAAAAAGTAGGCAAACTGAGAGAAATAGCATTAGTGTTTTGAGTTGTTTTTACAAATGCACTTCATTTTTAGTCACCTTAGGGGTTGCTTTCAAGTAGATATAAAACTTTCAGACAGAAATGTGATTTTTCATATTGACAGTGTCCTTATAAACTGTCCAGAAACTGAGTAAGGCTGAAGTCAATAAAAGTAAAAAACAAAATATTTCCAGGTGTCTTATAAAAATCTAATGATCAAAGCAGTTAATTGGTCACTACTGTACTTCAAACTAAGATCTGTTTCCAATTATTTGTTGTTAGAAAGGTCAGGAAATTCTTTGCTCTGCTTCATATTTTTTTCAGACTTGGACAGTGTTCAGGCTTCTACATAATCTGCAAATGTCGTTTGCCTTTTGTTAAAAACTAGGCATTCTTAACTCTTAAAATCACACAAATATTAGGAAGTTTTGTGGAATGGAGGTCTACAAAAGTATTCTGTTGTCCAATTCCAGTATTTTTACTGTCAGTGCTACAGATTGAAAGTTGTTTATAAATCCTATAGTTCAGTGATTTACTGCCCATTCATTGCTATTGAGTGCTTAAAAAAATATTCATTCAATATGTTATAGTTCGCATGTTTATAGAAGACAAAAATGCAGTACTCTAATACTCTGCCTATTATTTATGTACTTTTTAATTTTTGTGACCATTACCTGTGCAGAGAAAAAAATGAATTCTTGTAGCTGGCATATGTAGGAGAAAGTAAGCCACAACAGAGAAAGTTTTCTACCACATAAATCTTGTACTGAATAGGTTATTTAAAGAAATTTTCTAAATGACAAGATTTTACTCATGAGATTAAGTAGTTAGAGTAAGCATTTCTTATATTTGTAGTTCCTGAACTACTACCCACATAGCCAGCCAGCAAGCAAATTTTAATTTTTCCTATTTACATTGACATTCATCTTCCTTCAGGAAAATTTATTGCGTGTTTTCTGACAACAAAACTAATTATATTAAGCAGTCACATTTTGACTGCTACATTGTACACAGCTCTCATTCACTTTAAAGGGCGTATTTTGGCCTACAGGGGAAAGCTTACGTGTTAGGACTTGAGTAATCATTTGAATAACAGACTTGTTTTTATGCAGCCTGTGTTTCCCTGAAAGACACAGACACTTGTCACAAATGCACTCCCATCCTGATTTAAGGGACAGAAGCTGGGAGCAAAGATATAGCCATTGTAATGAAATTCACTGTACTACTGTGTGTTCCCATATGATTTGTGCAGCTGTGCCTCATAACCTTTAGAAGAAAGCATAACTAAACATTGCATTTCTCTGACTAATATTTACCAAAATATAAGTGCACACTTCAGAATTGCGAATGTCCAAATGAGATTTTTTGGGGTTTAGTATTTCATAGATAATTTTTTCCGATATTATGGAAACTAAGGACCTATTTCAACAACAGTATTTTATTTATATTTAAGAATCACTAGCAAGCTGGTAAAAGCCATGTCTGTCCTACTATAAAGTGAAGAAAAAGCTGGCAAGTTTCTCTTCTGGCTTTGTATAGAGAAATTATTCCTTTAGTTCGGTAATAATACTTTTTACTTTTGGAAACTAGAATTCCAGGTTCATTTCATGCTTCCCTGACCAGGTGCTTTCTGTGCGGATTTGTCCAGTCAGCGGGATGTGTGGGAGGTTAGCTCTATGGGGACTTGGTATGCGCTAGGACAGTCAGCTTAGCTATTTACCATGTAACTAGAAGAAGTGGAAATATTTTTGCTCTTTTCTGAAAAAGATTTGGAATATTTGGAAAATACTAGAGTTTACCCTAATAATACACATTTATAGAGGGTCAGCTCATCTTGGGCTGTACCTTAAAGTGCAAGTCTTACATTTGCCCAGTTTCAGTGGAATTATTCTTGAAAGAAACAAGCATTTAATGTTTGGAGAGGGAATTGTGCCTTTCGTTCTGTGCACAGTTGAATTGTAGTCACAATACTTTTTAATAGGAGAAAAATAGTGATCAAGTTATACCCAAGACAGCAGGAAATATCTATGAGTAAGTCAGATTAACACCCCTAATTTCTTCCATGGCCATTCTTGTGTATCAGGGTTATTTTTAATAACGTACTAGATTTGTGGAGTGTATTTTGTATGTTTATTTTGTCTGAAGAAAACAACTAGACCTTTGTTTTGGCCTTTTGAGTAGTCTTCTATCTGGTACACTGTTTTTTGCGTTTGGTTATGGTACAAAATCCCATTTTGGTTTTTTTGAAGTTCCATGTGTTGCATTTCATAATGACATATAGTCATACAGATTTGATTTATCATAAATACACTTCTAGAACTGACTTTTTTTTTAATCTTTGATTTTGTAGATCAGCTACAAAGCCTATAAAATATATCTTGAAAGCACCTTTACCAATATAGATTGTGGAAGATGATCTGTGTTACAATTGCTATAACCCTTGTTATCTATGTAGATTTTTTTCCTAATATGTGAAGTATTTTCTTTGCAGTGTTCACAGAGAATATCTTTATTGTATTCTTTCAAATCAGAAATACATGGGTGGCTGGATATTCTGCAAAGCTATCTGCATTCTCAATTCCTGTCACCTGGCTGTTATTTGAGTCATATGCTTATAAAAAAGAGTGTAAAAGTAGCTTATGTTCAATACTTGTTGTTTGCTGGCACGACAGCAAATTTTTTTTATTGCTTGTAGATCAGAGAAAATGTAAAAGACCTGGAGTTCTAGAAGAGTCTAGTAGTGACAAGTAGCTAATATTTTCAAAACAAAACTGAAGTATTGTGTGGAAAAAAAAAACAAACTAAACCCAAGGATCAACTACATGTTTTTACTAACGATTCTCCATGTGTACTGTCAACATCATGTAACCGTTCTAAAGTCTGAGTAACGTTATTATAGGCAGGTGATTCTATTAATTCTGTGTCTGGAACTACAGGTCTTATTTTTACTGCTCAACACCCAGAATTTCCCCAATAAATAAAATTGTCTTAACAGTGCAGAAAGGACGGTGAACAAGAAGGAAGAGGATTTCTTTACAAAAGCAATAAAGGAAACAGTCTAACTAAGAGCAATAAAAATCATAGAAATGGATGAGGACAAACATTCCATGCAGAAAGGTTATCATGTATTTAGTGTTCAGACCAAGATTGGTTCAGACCAGTTGAGATTTTAGTTTCTGACTTCAGAACTTTGCTTCTTCATTTAACTTTGTTAAATGTTTAGTTAACAAAACAAAATCACTTTTAAAAAGTGATGTTGGTTGGTGTACTGGATCATCAGTCAGTTCAGAAAAGCGTGGTCTATTAAGGGTAGTGATGTGCTAAAGAACATATAAAGTCTCTAAAGTCAAATATGAATGGCCAGATATTGTCATGGTTATGTCAAACATAATCTTGGTTTAGGTTTATGCCTTTGACTTCTGTTGCAAAAAGGAACTTACTCTGTGGGTTGGGGTTACTCTATCTGGCTTTTAATTAACAATTGTGAACTTGCCCAACAAAGCAGGGCAGTGAATATTTTTGTGCCTTTATTATG
Organism: Mycteria americana; assembly: GCF_035582795.1. Taxonomy (NCBI): domain Eukaryota; kingdom Metazoa; phylum Chordata; class Aves; order Ciconiiformes; family Ciconiidae; genus Mycteria; species Mycteria americana. The sequence continues at coordinate 82,291,863 of NC_134365.1, forward strand.
TAAAATTTGCATATCTTTGGGGTTCCTTTTTACTATGAAACAAGTTATTACAAGTATTTTCAATTCTGATTTTGCATTTTTAGCTTTGTTTAGATTCAGGACCAAAGAATTAACTAATGTTAATTCACTTTTATTAGTAAAGTAAAATAATAGAAATGGAAAAAGGTAATGAAAGGACTTAAAACTCAAAATAAGTGCTGGTATTTCTCCTGATACTAAACAAATGATACCTTACATAAAAATCACTCTCAAAATAATCTTTAGAGATGTTAAGTATAAATGCCCACTCATTCTTTGTTTGTAAATTAGATTTTCAGATTTGCTTACCTCCTATCTCAGTTCATACTCCCAGGGGAAGAGTGGGTATTCCTTATCAGCACATTTTACTAATACTGGCGCAGGCCAGAGTTTGTTAGGGAATCTTCTAAGGGCTAAGCTGTTTTTGGAAATAACATTCATCAGTTTAAAAAAAAATTATTTTGAGATAGTGATGATGGCAACATTTTTTGACAAGACATCTCAAACTTTTTCAGAGAAAGATAGTTTTGGAAGATATGGAGAAAGATGCCTCTATCTACAAGGTTCATCATTCTTTAATATTTTAAGAGAAGATTTTGTGATGAAAACTAATATCTTGCATTCAGTTATTCAAGGTAAAGACTGCAAGAGAATGCTTGAAGTTCAGGATAAACATTCACGTTAATTAGATTTATGCACTCTGTTTAGGAGAGGCAGCAAATTCCTTTGGGTTGTTCATTGTCTGAGGAACTGCCTGTAATTCACTCCTAAAGGCTGGCCATATGAGAAGATATGTGTACCTCTACATAGTTGCTCTGTTATTCATCCATCAAAATTATCACAGAAAATGGTCAATGAAGTTTTTCTTAAATCAGACTAAAAGTTCTCCCTTCACATATTTTAGCACTGCAGTTGAAATAATATTTTAGTTCTTTACAATATTGGCAAAAGTGCCTTAGCATATAGGTCATACAGTCTTCATAAGGACCTTGTAGTTTATCACCCTTTTTATATTAAGAATTAGATCAAATTAATAGGGAAAATCAGCACAGTAGAAGAAAAATAAGATGTCTGTCTGTGAAACTGGCTGTGATTGTACAAAGTCATTTGAAAACAATATTTTTACCAGAAAACACCTCCAAACATCACTTTAAAAGAAAATAACAATAGCTTGTTTGCCCCTGTTATCAGACCGATAAAAGTCTGTGGTTTTTTTCTTGCTATTGCTGTTAATGATTTTTAATCTTCTACTTTCAAAGGTGACATTATCTCTGTAGGAAAATCTGTATACGTAATTGGTGTTTCTGCCACTGAGGAAGTCACAAGGCTGGAACCATTTTCGTCTTACCCATACATCAGTCTTCAAGCTTATTATTGTAATTGTGGCACATTGCAATTAAAGCAATTTTTATAGCATTTTGGCTTTCTGTCCAACTAAGAGTTGACATAGAGTTCAGCTATTGCTTATCTATATTTTGACTTTCCTGAAATTATTAAATAGGTTGCCTTCTAGACATTTATTATATAGGTAACATCTTCCTGCTTTATTTAGCTGAGAATTCCTTGACCTTCTCTCATTGACTGCACCTTTGCTTTCCTCTCTGTGCCTCTATACACGCATGACGTATCTGCTTTTGTGATACATCTATTGGCAGTAACCATTGTAACGCAGCAAAATCTCTTCTTGCAACTTGAATCCTAATGTAGCTTTAAATCCATGATAATTACACTGTAAGAGCTCAGCTTCTTGGGGTGATAATCACATTTAGATTATAATTTATTTCTTTTACTTTATTTATACTGCCTAAACTTCTCAACTGTGCTCATCCAGTCTTTTTTTTTTTTTTTACTCTTAAGTAAAATTGCAAAATTATTCACTATTTCTAATAAAGTATATATTTATACAACTGACTGGCATGATGATGAGTGGAAGTAAGAGAAGAAACCCTTTACTTGCCTTTCAGAAATGTACTGCACGTGAATGTGAAATGATGCACTTTGAAAGGCTTCTACAATACCTACTAATGTCTTGGATTAACAGAAAATAACTGGTACCATAAACTACTAAAATAACTTCCGTAACTAGACTATACACATATAATCTGCAGGTTTTTAAAATATATAGTTGACTTTATGGTTCCAAGAAGAGTGCTGATGTGGTTCATGTTGAGTACTCATGTGCTTGCATGGTTAAAAAGTGTTTGCTGCCAGCCATTTTTGGCTATAGCTTAGAACAGTATTAAGGATCCAGCACTCTGCCTTCGTTCCAGTTATTTACTTCAGGAAAGACATGACAAGCACACAACATCTGCTTATCCATTGCTTTCAGACCGAAATCTAGGAAGTCTGCAAATAAAAGTAGGGGTTTTCTACACAGTGATGTAGGCTAGGCCATGAATTGGCACCTACTTGGTCACACTTTGTCATTCATATTGCAGAGCTGATTTTAATGATTACTTTTCAAAATAAAGACAAACAAAAAGCTTGGAATTCACTCGGTATATTAGGTGGAAGTCTAGAGTATATCGTAATCTCATATTCTTCAAGTGACCACTGTGCATTAGCAGTGGAACATTTCCTAATGTGTCCTGTTAGAAGTTCTGGCACACCCTTTCCTCTGTCTCCTTGGTAAATTGGTAAGTTCACATTCTTCAAATTTTCCATTTCTCCAGTGGCAGGCAAGCTATCTTTAATCACTGCTTTGAGTCAGATTAATTTGCAACCCAGATTCCCATCTGGGAGAAATGTATTAGAGCAGTGGTTATATAAGATGTTCCATATGTCCCACATAGATCCAAACTGCAATTTTTCCCATATAGGGGGATAGTACCTATGTGCCATGTGGCATTACAGAAGCTGAGGGTAGCATAGGTAGGGATGACCATTCCCTTCTTGGGCAAGAGATCCCAATTCCTTACCTGGGACAGAGGATATATCATACATTTTGTCTGGTACTCTCAATCCATCTACATTGTGAGATTACAGAAGGCTACTGCTAGAATCTCAGAAGAGAGAGAGGAAAAAACCTAATAGCTGGAGCAGCACACTGTCACCTTGAATGCAGTGTGTGTAGGAAAAGAAGGTGGAAATAAGAGAGGGGACTTAAACAGATGCTGGTATGAAATGTTTCAGTAGTAGAGTTAAGATATTAGTATATCTTATCACTGTGAATAGGAAGGACCCTTCTTGAAAAACTTGTGTTACAGATTGGTGACTTTCATTTATTGATCCATTTGTGTTAAGTCACTTGCAAAATCATGCATCAGAAACCAGAGGATTTACTTTTGAACTCCTGTAGGTAAAACTTACACCCTTCAGTGTTAGCCAGTTATCAGAATTTTGATATGTGTTATTGTTTTGCAAGTGTTGATTTCAAGCATCAAGCACAGCTTTCTTCTGAAGGTTTATTATTTGAAGGCAAGTGCAAGTGGGAGAGGTTATGAAAATCAGTTCCTTTTAAGTTATTAATCCCAAATGAGTGGGGTTTTTTTTTTTAATACTTGCTATATTTTAATATGACTTAGAACAAAATAGGGTGTCATTACCATTCTTGTTCCTGAATGTTTGGCTTGGCATTTGATGCAAGGCCTCAATTGCAGGCTGAAGTGCCAGCAGCTGAAGCTGAAAACAAGACTGCGGTGGGCAAACTCAAGATTTAATTTCAGAAAGAGTGTTTATATTTTCCCTAGGGCCACATTAATGAGAGTCCAAACCCTAAATGTTACCACCAACACATTTTAACAGACCAGTTTCCCAGTTTTTAAAGTGTGGTGTCACCTTGAGTATTTTTCTTTTAACTTTTTCCCCTTCTTCTGACTTTAAAAGAAAAGCAATAAATCTGTATCATTTTTGGCTGAATTCAGTGTCATGTTTGGGGAACACAAAGTTCTGTGTAATGCAACAAAGTCTCATTTAAAAACATTTAATCCTATCTTCTATTTCTGTATCAACTATTTTAATAATTCAGCTTTAATTTACCAATGCAAAACTTCATGTTACTACAAAACACCCCACCGTCTAGTATGTACATATGTGTTACAGGCATCCACATATTGATTTCCTGAATCAGCCTGATGTCAGAACATCTATGCCATGCCTAGGATGAACTTGTGACCAACAGGTCAGTGCCAAGAGAGACAGTAGTGATGGGGTCACTGAGAGTTCCTTAGCTCAGTTTCCTGCTCCTTTAGCTGGGCCTGTTTTGTGGCTTTAATAGGATTAAAGAAACATTTACATTGAGGCTTTAGGAGCATTTTCACAGTGCTCCTTTATTACCCAACTCAAAGAGAAGTATAAATCTAAAGGATTAAATAAGGGATTTATGTAAAGTTGTAGTGTAAGATGAGTTGGTGCACCTGGCTCTCCTTTTTCTCCTCTGTGAATAAGGCATACTGAAGCAGTGTACTGTATGTGATACAGAAGTGAGCTTGACATTTTTTCCTGAACTTTTAAATCTCTATAAGCTTTGAAATTATTGTTTCTAAATATTTAAATGAAATGGTAGTTTCTGGTGTAGAATATAGTATTTCAATCTATAGATCCTATTAGACATTTTTCTTTAGAGGGTCATATGGCATTTTTCTGCCACTTCTCAATACTGAAACATCATGCATTAAAGAGAAATTTTAATTTCCTCAAAATTATAGTACTTTGGCTTTAAAAATGGAAACGGGGAAAAATACAATTCTCTGCCACTTACTTAGGTTCATTAAAATCCAAAGGAAATTGTTAACTAACCAAAATTATAATTTTCAGACTCCTTGAGTAATCATTTATGCTGATGAAAGCAATTTAGTTGAAATTATATGCATAACCTATTGTATGTTTTTTGCAATTTAAAGTTGCCAGAGCTTAAAATTCTTTACTTAAGTTAAAACTGTTTCATATATCCTTTTGTGCCTCACTGCGTGAATCTACAAAGACCAAGATTATGCCTGTACTCTTTAGTCAGGTGAGATTCCAGTTGAAACTGAAATCAAATGGTTTTATTGCTGAGAAAATACTGTGCTATCAAAGCCAAAAGGGGAAAAAATAGCAGGATGAATTATAATGTTCAACAGTGAGACGACTGGTTACTACACTATTTCAAAACTACTCTTGTGATTTAGAGGTATTATGCATCGTTGTAATCCAATGTGCATCATTATAATTACTGTAAGAGGTATATCAACTTTGGATTTGGTCTGCAATCATATAATTGTTTAACTTGCTCTGTGGATATAGACTGCTCACATTAATAAAGATTTGCAGTGTACACTGTACTAATGTCACCCAGATGTATCCATCAGTGGATCGTGGTGGTGTTTTTCACATCACTAGGTGATTAAGCAACACTTGAGGTCCGGGGAAATACAACATCTGTCATCCAGGGTCCCTCTATTCTGCAAGTATTTGATAAGGAAACAGAAGAGACTTCCATATTTCTTTCTGTTGTCCATTAGGAAGGCTGTGTGTCACAGGAGGAAGTGATGCATCCTTACACACCTCCTGTCCTCTGTAACTGAGAGTCTCCTGTATTACACCCGATTCATCCTTCAGTGTTATAACTGAACAGTATTTTATTCTCTACTTCTGAAAATCTGAGGCTTATAACCATATCATTTGTTTTGAGATTGGTTATTTTGCATTCTGTACAACTTTCTCCAAATCTGTTTTGAGATTAAGTAGAGAAAAAAATTAAAAATTCTTAATTAGGTGTGGAATTACGCATTTTTAATGCAACTCGTGACTCTTGTCCATAGGCATTTTCATGAGAACTTTAGATTGACTAAGAGAAGTGAATAAAAAAAAAAAAAAAGGATCCTAGTGTATGAATGAACATGAATACCCTTATTTTACCATCCTAGTGAGAAAGTTAGACAGGTCAGCTGAATTTTGGAGGTTAGACATTTAATATTCCATTAGACTGAATAAGTGAATGTTTTAGGAGGAGGACTAGGTGAAGATTTTGTTATTCCTATTAAAATAAAAATTGTTTGCTGTCTTTTTCTTTCAAACTCATCTATATGCTTGTAACCAAATTTGTATTCCAATGGTTTGTATTTCACTGACATTTCTTAATTCAGAGTTTTTGAATATATATAATTAGGTATTTTGGTAATACAGCAGCAGTTATAAATTTTCTTTTTTAAGTTAGTGTAATCCACATTACTTTGTACTTGATGCAAAGTTTAATCAGTTCAATATGATCAACCTGAATTAATTAAAGCTAAGCAAATAATCTGCAATTTTATTCTCTTAGTCATAGGCCAGCTTCTTGGTTTTTTTATAAGTCCCTGTTGTACTATTCTCTTGGCACCAAGGGTGGGATCCTAAACAGTCTTAGAAGGTTAATGATGGACATGCTCAGCAAAGGCATTTTGATATGTACCTGCAAGGCTGTCACATTGCAAGAGAGGAGAGGCAGTTGTTCCACTCTGACATTATTGTGAGCTCTCAGTGCAAACATCAGAAGTTGGGTCAAGTCTCTTCCATCCCTAGATTTCTGTGATACCATTTTAATTACATTAGAATTGAACCTCAATCTGACAAGGACAGAATACAGAAGGCACTTTTTTCCATTGTGTTTCCATGACATGCAAGGACACTCTTGTGGTCTCCGGATTTGTGTTGTGAAGATCCAGAACTCACACATATCTTAATTGATTAATTTTAAAAAAAAAAAAATTGTGGTCTGTAGAATTTCTTTGTCCATGTACCAGGATAGGATAAGCCTAGAGTAATGGTAGGGCCACCACAAAGTCCCATTACCGAACAGATTCTCTTGGCAGTACAGTTTTGAGAGGGAATTAATTTTTTCTTTTGTTCACTGCACAAATAAAATGAGTAGATAACTTTGTGCATAAGGATGGTTTATTCTGTTCCTAAATGTGTTTTGCTACAGCTGAGGAGTATTCAGAGTTCAGTGTTTGTTTGGGTTTTTTTGTACTGCTTCTCATTTACACCCAAGTCCTTTTATGTGGAGATACTTTAACCTCAGTAGTTTTATCTGCTTACTATTTTGGTTGGGTTTTTAGCTAGGGAATTGTTGGAAACATTTCAGAACTGGTTATATGCAGAAATTTTTGAGCTATTTGTATCCCAAATCTTGCAGTTTCTTTCCTCTGTTTTTCAGGTATGTCTTTTTCTTTTACCGTTTTTACACTTCTGCTGAACTTTGATTTAAAAAAGTAAATGGGAAAGTTGGCATTACCGTATCTGTTTTGATGAATCTTGCCTATGATTATTTCCTGCAATTGGATTCCTGCAGCAAAGCCAGTGGGATCAAAATTTGAGACTTAATCAAGTTCTCTATGAAGTTAGAGAAACATGTAAAGAAGTAAATTTTCTTATCTACAGCAATAGTAAGGTTAGATAGATGAAACAACATGATGTGGTTTCCTGTTTACTTTTTGTATTCATGTCAGTGTGAATAATAAAAAGACTAAGCAGTCTTTACCTATGTGTTAGAAATTTAGCAAGATGCTTCAGTGACTTAAATACATATATAGTTAATACGTATATATGTTATTTTTCTGCTTTGGCTGCAGGCTACTGACTTATTTGGTCAAGGGTATTTTTCCCTCCCTTCCCCTCCCCCTCCCTGCCCTGCTTAGCAGGGTTTCCTGTCTTCTTTTTAAATAATGTAAAATAAGGTATTGCCAAGGTAAAATGTACCACTCTATTTGCAGTTGTATGTTCTTGATGTTGTTATATCACTCCAAAGCCTTAATACAAATTCTGCATCTGGAAAAGAAGCAAGTCTAGTAACCAGAGAAGAAGCTGCTTTGGGGAAAATACTATGCTGGTGTTGTTGAGAAGTCTCCGCTGGCTGGCAGTTGCAGAAGTAATTTGGAGTTGTGTAGAGCATAAAGCCTGCAGATTATTATGTTTTGCTGGTGATTTTTTCCTCCTCCTTTAGAATCTTCTGCTTGTGGTGTTGTAAGTGATGACCTGCTGCGAACCATGGGTACTCAATCTTTGTATGTTTTGAAACAAGGAGGTCTTGTCTTTGATGACATTGTTGCAGCTGCAGCTTTATGAAGTGCTTCTCCAGCAGCTGTCCTGAATTTTACTGCAATAGTTTGGCTTCAAATTCCAAACTGAGGTTTCCAGTAAAACATGTCTGTCAGTAAAAAGCATTAGCAAAAGCTGCAATACTCTCAATACGAAAGAAGTTCAGTAGTAAGCGTGGTCTCAAAAATGCCTGTCTGAATAGTAGAAAATTAATTTTCTGTTCCCTGAACCTTAATGCTTAATTACTTATTTTAATGCATATATATGCTTATCACTGACTTAATGCTAAATTTATCACAGATTCACTGTGGGCTGATTTTCCTTGTTGAATTTCTTCATGTGAATCCATCAACTTTAATCTACAGTGGTAATTTTAGAAAGATATCTATATTTCGTGCGATATTACCTTTGCCTATGCCTTCAAGTATATACTGTTTCATCCTGTCACATCTTATAATTAAAATTTCATTAAAATGAAAACTCAAAACCTGACTGTTAAATCAAGTGTTCCTCAAAACTAAGAGGTAGAATTTTTCTCATGCTACTTCAGTATGTACTAAACTCCAGTGTGTTGTTAAAGAACACTTTGTTTTAGAGATAGCTAGTGGCATAGAGTATCACAATTTCACAGGAACCTTCAGATAATCATGATGTAACTCCAGTCTCCTTGATATCTAAGCAGAATAACTATAGTCTGAGTCCTTATGTTATCTGTAGTTTCAGCTTTGTATATAACACAGTTTTTCGTCTCCCAGTCTAAAACAGTGGTTCTCTGTGATGTGTGTTATTAACCACCTGTTATATTTTTTCTTAGAGGCAGGGAAATTGTGCTCCTAGTGAATCTCCTGTTAATGAAGAATCACGTTAGATATAGCTATTTAGAAAGCACTCATGGCAATGGAATAGCAGTTATACAACTGTGGAAAGATTTACCCTATGGTTGCCCAGTCATGCGCTAATAATTAGGGTAGTTTTTTCAGTTTGTATCCACTGTAAACACTTATGAGGCAATGATTATTTCTATTTTACATGCTTATTTCCTGATAGTGTAAAATGCATTCTTACAGTAATAAAAAATACTGTTCTTATTAATGCCTTTATTTGCTGTTTGCTTTTCAGTTAGGCTTAATTAATCCAGTTCTGTAGATATCATCTTAATACTGCAAGGCAATTCTGTGAGCATGACTCACCATGAGCCCATCAGATAACATTTTTTTATTTGGTTTGACAACAATAGCAATTTATATATGTAGGGAAATTGCTGTTGTTAACCAAACATGCTTACCCTGGATTAATTTGGAACATGTATGCATACTGACAAATGAAGCAGATCTTTGGTACCAGATCTAGCACCCAACCTTGCACTCAGGGCTTTTCAGGAAGCATAGTCTGATAGTCTTCAGGCACTTTCCTGGAGAGATGGTAATTTGCAGTTATGAAGCTCCACAGAAGCCCTGTGTCATCTCTGCCACATCATATGTAGCCATATTAAAACAGCATGTGATGGTGCCTAAGACTGACTTGGGTACTTAAAACAGTTAAAGATAAAAAAACCTATTAAGGACTTCTACCCTCTATGAGGACTCAGGATCTGACAAGGCTGGACAGAAAGCAGTCTGAGTCACTTACAAATCCTTTATTTAGGTGCTGTTATATAACTCTAGTTCCTTCTTCCATATCAGAGGAGGCGATCTGATGAATTTGGCCCTTAGTAACGTTGTGATTAGTCTTCTGCTTTGTGCCTGCCTTGTGGGGACTGTAATCTAGTGTGTGTATCAGGAGCTATACAGACACTTGCCAGAACCAAATGCTAACCATTTATCATTCAGAGATTTTGCAGACACTGCTGAGTTCCATGCTGGGTAGAATCAGTTCTTGCTCAGGAAGACATACAGCATAGAGTCACTCGCATGGCTCCATTTGTAAAACAATCATAATAGCATTCACAGAAGTATAATGAGAGTTAAGATGCTGAATGTCAACAGGGATAACATAAAAGTGTTTTGAATAAATAGGGGATGATTGGAATCTCTGTGATTTATGTCCATCTCAAATAATTTCTTGCCTTTTTTTTTTTTTCATTCTCACAACCAGTAGAAAATATCGTGCCCAGAGGAAAATATGAATTGGTCCTGTGTGGCATAACACATGGGAAGTTGGATTTATTTGAAACCAGCCCAGTCTAACCCAGTGTTACTCAGCCTGTAGTCTATAAAACATTAGAAGCAGTCTGCAAAATAATTCCCTATTCTACTTTTTTATTAATTCAAATATATGCATTTTTCATTTAATGTACAGGTACCAAATTTAAATGGTTTGTTATTTATTTTAGTAGTGGAACTGATCTTTGCTTTCCTAGTTTTTACATAGTCTATTTAATACTCTTCAATCATTGAACAAGAGAAGGACACAAGGTGGTGATATAGGTATTTATTTATTTTTTATTTAGAAAGAGAAGCAGGATCTATTGACACTAAAGACACTAGTGTGTGTTTTAGTAGAGGTTTCCTTATAAGAGGGAACCAGAAATGGCAGAGTGCACTTTGTTTCAATGCCTATAAATAGAAGTGAATTTTAACAACTTCACAATTCCCTGTAGCTTCCATGTCAGCATTATAAAATACTATGATCTTGGAAAGAACAGTCAAAGGCTGTGCATATTGATAGATGAACAGTGGAATGTCACTCTTCAACAGCGAGGAGGAAGGGAAAGATCAGTATTAAAAAAATCTGACTTCCTTCTTATATTTAATAAGCATTTTCCATGCACCTAATATTAAGCCATAAGGAAGACACTTGTTTTCTACATGTGCAACAAGTTTTTGCAAAAGCTTTTGTTTTGGAAACCTTTAAAAATCAATGAGATTTCTGTCCACATAATATACATGGGTGACTTTAATAGTGGGAGAGGCCCTACTGTGGTCAAAGTTTTGCCTGCATCCAAAAGTTTGCAGCTTCAGGGCCTCAATTTATAAGATTATGCAAGTGCATTTCATTGTATAAGATGTTCAGATGCTTAAGTACTGTTTGCATATATTTCTGTATGTTTGTCTTAAGTATGTAGAATCTGATTGCTAGACCAATCAGCAATTATAGTAGCAATTATGGTAACTCTACATAATTAGTGTATGCAGTAGTCTATAAATAACTTGGTCGAGGAATCCTGTGTTCCTAGTCTGTTAAGTAGGTAGGTCACCCCAGAGGTTGCTCATGTGTTTCTATACAAAATATTTCCATTATTATTTTTGTGCGTTTAGATAATGCCCATTTCTCACCTTCTACAGTAGTCTGAGCAGGTGCTGCAACCTTTTTTAGTTCCTTTATGCACTCAATCTAGTTTCCTTGATTGAAAGCAAATTTCCTTCTCTTATTTATATGAAGGAAAGTTAGTATTTTCTTACATTCCTGTGTCCAGCTGGGAGACACTGGAGATTCTGAGAGGGTTGACAGGTTGTTTTCCCACCACCTTTAGCAGACTAGGCAAATCTGTTTTAAAGATGTGTCCAACATATGGTATTATTTTAATGGTTTTACTGATCAAGTTCAGAGCATAAAATCCTTAAGGTTTAGAAGTTGCAGCATTATTTATTTAAGGAGAAAGAAAGATTTTCACATGGCAATATAATTTATTAAACATCACTCTTTCCTAGAGGTTCATTCTTGAACACTGATGGCTTTCTAATGTGTAGCAGATACTGTATAAATTACAGCCATGAAGAACCTTGTTTTTATATACTTAGTAAGTGTTATCAATAGTAGAAATTCACAGGTGGACAGACAAAAATGTCCTGTTCTGGGATTAACTCTAAAATAAGCTCTGCTACACATATGTACCATATGGATCTGTTTTCCTTCTCATCCATTATAGAAATGAGAGGAAGTAATTCATTGTTTCCTCATCCAACTCTCAGATTTGCAGGTTCCTCAAGGTAATAATTTTTTTATATGGTCTATTTAATGTGCTAGGGAATTTTTTTAAGCCTTCTGTTGAATCTGTGGGGAGAAGTTCATGTTAGTCCACTGGGAAAGCTTTCTGAGCCCATAGTTTTACTAGAAAATATAATCACGTAGCTGAACTTCTGCAACTACAGAATTTTTCAGAATCATGTCAGGCTCATTCAGTAGTGTGGGTTAGTTGTGGGGGAAAAAAAAAAAAAACTTATACATCATAAAAATTGTACCAAACAAACCCCTCATCTTTGACTTTTCCTCAAAGAGGGACATCTACCAATCAAAATATGAGAAGACATTTATGAGTCTGTAATTACACTGTAATGTTCTGCTGAACACTGGGTTTGTTAGCCAATATCCAGTAGAGTATATGCAAAGAATCCTAACACTAAGTTGCAATAGTCCATTTCAATGGATTATTGCACACCATGTATGGGGGCAGGAGGAGTCTGCAAAAGCTAAGGCTTTAATCATACAAGAAACCCCATAATTTTTCAGAAATAATTTTTCTCTAAAAATGTTTAGAAAGTGGCTACAGATTTAAAATGCAGTCATGTATCCACTTAGCACTGAAGTTCAGACCATTGCTCAGAAAGACCATAACTGTATTTTATAATGCAGACTGATGCTAAAATGATTTAAAGAAAATATTACATATTATTACTGATGTACATACAATTAGGCCAAACAAATACCTAAATGTGAATTCAGTTGCAACATCAATGGTTGACACTAAGCAAGCGGTTGCATTACATCTGCATTAACTGCTCCATGAGCAACTCAGTATATTTTTAACATCATCTTGGCTATGTGGAATGAGTCCCTGCACAGAGGAAAGAGTGCCACTGACAGAATTTTTTAGGAAATTATTTACATGCATGAACAAATCAAGAGTCATAATAAGTTCTTCCTTATATTTAACTAAAGTATATTCTTGATTCCACTGATTTCAAAGGGACTTGAATTTTTTCCTCTAGTCCTTAATTATTAGGTACATAAATATTTAGAAAAGCAGTCTTTCATCATCAATGCTTTTGAGTAGTATTCTGTTCTCCATGGACACATCTATCCAAGTGTTGATCAAACAATGCTAAGTTAGAACTATAGAATAAAATGAAAAATTATTCCAGAGTCTTTTCATGGAAGAATGTAAGTTCACTTTATGTTAATTTAGTCTTATATTAGTTTTCTGCAAAGATGAGGACATTTAATTAAATTATCAAGAAATCATAATCTGAAGTATGTTTATCATCATTCTTTAATTTACATTTACTGTTGTTTTTAAAAAAGTTCTTTAGTTAGTAAATTCTTATAATACAAAACCATATAGAAAAATAAGAAATAGAAATTAGTTATAGTTAGTTTGCAAACAGTGAATAGACAAAGCTTTGGTATATTTATCAATAATGAAAATACGTAGAAAAATGAAAACTAAATAAAAGAAGTTAAACTGACAACTATCACAACAAAATCTCAAGTGCTTTTACCTACAATGTTAAAATGTCCCCTTTCTACTGAACATTACTTAGAAAGGGGACGGGAAATATGTAGGATTGCTCATACTACTACCTTTGCAAAAAATGTAAAGATGCCATGATGATGTCTATAAATAATTACTTGTGGCTAATCGATATTCAACTTCAAAGAATTACCTTGGCAATGAATCCCATTCAACAGCTAACAAGCAGCTACTTGTAAACACTAAATAAATGGAAAGCCTTTATATCAGCCTCACTAATCTAGACCTGCCAAACTCAATCTTCAGAACACATCCTCTTACACATCAATCTCTGTGTTATCAATTCCCCAAAACATTCATTTTGCATTTGAAATTTCCTGTCTTTGCATGAACATGATTTTCATTGAGTGGCAAGGATACTTTTCAGGATTTGAAGTCTTCCCCCACCGACCCTCCCCTTTATGGACAAATATAAACATATATATCACTGTGCTAGAATGTTTTCTTGATGTACTTCTTTGCATGAGTTTCATAAGAGATCAGCAGGACTCAAAGGCTGATTTCTGATTTTACAGTCTTTAATGGTAACTGCTCTGCTTCATTAAATTATAATGCATGATTATTTTTTATTTATTTTACAGTGTACGTATGTGTGATCAGCTATGAAAAATACCAGTAATAAAAGTAAAATTAAAAACTTTTTACTGAACATCTTTGCTCTTTTTTAATCTCTGGTCATTGTATTTGTTGAATCTCATGCTAAAAAGAAGATTGTAACTTTTACGCGTGTTAGCATTACAGAGCCAGAATAGTGAGCTGAACTTCATTTGAATAGATTAATCATGAGATTATCATTTGAAGTACAGCTAAATTGTTCAATACATATTTGTATAAATGTAGCTACCATTTTCCACAGCTACAAGTATATTTGGTATTGGAAAATGGTATTGAGTGAGAAATAGTTTTGAAAAATACACTTTTAAATATCTTAATGTTTATACGAAAGGGAAAATTGAAGAGCCATATGTAACATTCATTTTGCTTTCTTCACTTTTCTGGGTGAACTTCAGGCCACGGTGAGATTAACAACGAAACATATCTTTACTATGGTGAGATCAGAATTTCATCCTTAAATCTTCAGTGCTAAACCTAAAATTATATTTTCCATAAGATATTTTATTAGTTACTAGTAATGGATAATATAATTCTGACATATAGTAGTTATTTACAGAGTTCTGACTGGGTTTCTCTTCTAGCAATTTGAAATGGTTAATGGGTTGGAGAATATTTGATAGAGGAAGCTAAGCACATATGCCATGAAAATGTATTTCTTTGCAGGTAGATACTACAAGGGGAAGATGTGCATGCTCAGTTATTTGTGTAAGAAACTGTTTCTACTTTAGGCATCAGCCATGTAGACCTTCATTCCATTTTACAGAAAATTTGAGCTGTATGATAAAAGCTAAGAAAATGTAGAGCTAAGAATAATTATTAACTGTGGTTTGAGCTGTGGGTTTATGAAGTGATAGAGGGGAAGATGGATTGACTTAAAGTAAAATAGAGCAGCCTGGGATGAAAGCAGTCACCTGGTGGCAGTATTCTGCACAGTTATGCGTGAGCCTTTCTTTCTACTTCCCAAGTCAAATTCTTGCATCCAGTGATAGGAGTTCTGCTGAGGCCTATGCCTCCCTTCAGGGCATGCCTTGCGTGGCTCAAAGGCGCGTCATTCTGGGTGGTCTAGGGATATTACTGAGGTGGGACCCCACAGGGAGTCTCATCCAGTCATCTTTGGCCAGAAGGATGGTGGCATCACACTTAGACCTCAAAAGTAGACTGAAGGTTTAAACAGAGAGGAAAAAACAGCAGTGAATGTGTTAGAATGTCCTGCAAGAATCAGCTCATTTTTGGAAAATTAATGTGTCTCAATGATTGTGGGAATTTCAGCAGTGGTGTAGACCCTATGTAGTTCAGGAACTGCTTTTCCAAATCTTGCATAGCCAGTTCCTCAGTAGGTTCTATACGAGTACATAGAGAGGCAACTTCTGGTTCTTAAATCTGTACAGAGTTAAAAAGATACTGTTGAGTAACTTAAAATAATGAAGTTCAGGAACATTAATACTTTGAGCTAATTAAAGGTGTGCCAGTAGGACACAATGTACAGAATTGGGCACTTTGAACTGGATAGATTACACATGGTGGAAGAGAAACATTGATTAGTAATAACAACAGCGATGGTGTGATGTAGAAAATTGCCTTCTCGTGTGGTAGATCTGGACTAACACAGTGCATTTTTCAGTATCTATAGAATTAGAACAGTTGGGTTCGTTTGGTTGTGCGAATGTTCCATCCCTAATATGTTATTCATACTGATTACATTTGCATATGAGTCACATTCAGTTTGAATGTGCCAGATGTCCATTTATGTTTGTTTAAATAATGAGATCATTCCATGAAGTGAACAGGACCTAAAAATATAGAAGGAAGACTGTTTAGAAAAACAAGATTTAAAATGCCTTACTTACATATTCTTACATCTCATGGTATATTATGCAAGCAGAAGCACAGAAGTGTTGAGGCGCTGTTCAAAAAAATGTGTCTATTGCTAGCACTTCATTAAACAATATATAACAAAGCTTCATTGGATTTGGTTCTATTTCCCAGTCAATTTCTCCATTAATGGGACTGTTCTCCTTCTAAATACATTCAAGTGTACCATTTTCAAAGCCAGCATCATTTTGCTGCTTCTCGTTTTGAGTTATGTGAAGATCCCAAGTCTTTTCAGAGTGTTTTGTCATTTACTGTAGCATGGAAGAATTTTAAAATGTACTGCTCAAGGCAAAGCTTATACATCAGCTGAGCAGACAAGGGGCAACTGAATTCTGAATTTTTATGTTACTGAATTTACATAAACTTTTAACAAGCGATAAACTTTTCTTGTGCACAAAGGGAAACTACCAACTTTGAGTTCAACAAAGACTCCTCAAATGTGTACTTAATTAATTTGAGACTTTCAAAATCTTTCTCAAGCCTGAAGAAATTCTGTTTTGTTCGTATTGCAGCAAATCACTACACACATTAAACATTTACATTAGTACT
The DNA here is from genome assembly GCF_035582795.1 of Mycteria americana. NCBI lineage: Eukaryota > Metazoa > Chordata > Aves > Ciconiiformes > Ciconiidae > Mycteria > Mycteria americana. Next base: position 82,308,382 of record NC_134365.1, read on the forward strand.
TGGTGAAATAAATTTAACCGTATACAATTTGAGATTGCTGCCTTGGTAAAGACAATTAACAGCACCATATCAAAATACACATCTGGTGAGTTACTTTGATCTCTTTAAAGCAGAATCTGCAAGGGAAGGCTGCAAGAAAGAAAATGGAGAGTTTAGCCAAAGCTCTGGGTCAAAGCTCAATAAAGAACTATCTAGGAGTATAGATGATATCATATGCAATAAAAGGAAACCATTGAAAATCAGTTTTATGCTGAGCTCCTCCAACTGATATATCTACCAGAAGCAACACAATTTGATGACATAATATGTTTAGAGAAAGAGGTTTCTCATATTCTTTCTTAAGACGTAACAGATGATTTTATGTGAATTGCACTATATCTGCCCATTCCCCAGAGAAATACGGGTCACAAGCACAAAAACATCTGCCAGCTTCCCTGTGCAAAATGTTCTTTATATTTTGGACCAGAGAAAAGGAAGGAGGCAAGATACCTTTCAAATCAGAAGAAATGCAGCATCACAACAGTGTGTTTATGTTGTTCATTTGTTCCAGACTGTCTTTTCTAGATACAGCTTCTTTAGAGCTTAGTTTGCTGTTTCTAAGTCTTTCACTTTCTTGTCAGTAGCAGCTGTTACTTAAATATATCAAGAGCAGACTTTTCTGAAATTTATTTGAACTAGATCTGCTTTAAAATCTGTTGTAAATCAGTGGGCTAGGTTCACATCAGGCTATGTATGGAGCACTAATGTTTGCTTTTGCTAAGAGATGCAAAAATTTGCACAACAGCTGAAAATTTGCAGATGTAGAAGTACAAGCAGACACATTACTTAAGGAGAGTTTTATGATTGTGTGGCTTCTAGAAAATACGTGTGTATTCTGCTTGTGACTAGATTTGACACATTCATCTCTATTGAAACAAAATGCCAAAATATTCAAACTACCAGAGCCTGGTTTTGCATGTTAGAGGAACTTAAAGAGCAGCAAAGCACAGGGTCATAAAAATATTTCCCTTTGTGTATTCAATCACAGCGCTGCAGCTATACCCTGAGTGCATTTTCAAAGTGAAGTGGGAAGGTATCACTAACTTTGCCTTGCATTCTGTATTAATATTTAAAAAAAAGTATACCTGTTATAAAACAAAATGTCTGTTATAAAACAAAATTCAAGCAATTGTTAGAGCAACTAACTGGACTGCTGCATGATGAGCACATACGTGTAGAGAGCCCATAGGATCAGAGTTTTTGTTGAAAGCTGTGATTAAAGCTGTGAGTACTAGATACATGAAGCACGATATATTTTTTGAAAGAATACGGCCATTTGCAGATGATTGCCACCAGTCTGCTAGACTAGTTGCTCTAGTCTGCTAGGGCCACATGGCCTCACATTAGCGTTTTGCTGGTGTTACAGAGTTTGAGACATTGCTTATGGACTTGTGCACAACAGTTTGACAGAAGTGCGGAGCTAAACTTCTTCCAAATTCCATTACTTCCTTTCTCTTGAGTGGCATAACTTTTATGTCCTATTAGCCTTGTACTACTACCTTTCAGTCTCATCCTATGTCATTGTTATATATTAGTATTTAGTTGAATTTGTGGCTGATTAAAGAATAGTCAAGTTGAAAACATCTCTCAATTGTGATATTATTTGTTTAACATTTGAACTTTAAAATTCAAATTAAAGGAATTCTGCAGTGCATTTTATTTATTAATGTTATGATATTGAGAAAATTCAAATACCTTTTGATAAACCTTATTTTTATGTCATTTACATGATGTAACCTACCAAGTCCTTGTTACTGTGTTCTTATCCTTTTTGGTGGGGAAGAAAGGGCCATTGTCTTTACTGCAAGTAAGTATATAGTTCACATTGTTTGACAGTAGGGGACTCCAATAAAATGTTGGAATAAACAATAAACAAAGTAGGCAGAAAATATTACTGCTTTTCCTCTGGGAACTATTTAAACATGCTGCCATTTAAATGAACAGTAGACTTTGAATTTTTGAATATGCAGTTGTATGTAGTGTTCATTTTAAAGCAGAAGCAATATGTTTTATAAAAGCAACAGCTGCAATTTTAAAAGATGCTGTGGGGATTTATCTAGTGTGGCAGCTAGACTGTTTAGCTTTTTCAAATTTCTTGTGTAGAATTTGACAGCTGTTGGAAAGTTACTTTTAGCCTTATGTACATTTTATTTTGAAGAAACTCAAATACTTCATTAAAAAGTTGTTACTAAATTGCATGTATAGAAGTTACTTAAGTTCTTTTGTTGTTGTCACATTTGGTTGTTGATTTTTTGTTGTTGAATATGGATTAATTTTTGCTGACAAACTCTGGCATTTATTTCCAGGTTTTCTTAAAGTTGATCTTTTTTTTTTTTTTTAATTTCAATAGCTTGATCAAGTTGTCCGTCAGAGAAATCTGTATAGTTTGGAACTTTTCCTCTCATGTGCACAGAAACAGTTGAGCGTTTTATTAAAGGAAGAGCCAACCACTACAGAGGAAGACAGAGAGACTGACATTCTCAGTACTGCTGATACAGTGTGATTTGTGAAGCTGCAAATCTCAATCCAGCAAATTACGAATATATTCTAATCATTTGGGATTGTATAATTGATTCAAGACTGATCGGAAACTATGCTTGATACAAGTATTTGTGGATTATGTTCTTTTATTTATTTGTTTATTTTACTACTATTATCAGATCACAAATATGAGAGGGAAAAAATCCCTGGAAATAATTGTTTTTAATTATGATTCTTCTTTCATTATATTTTCTAGTAGCCTATGACTGAAGTTCTAGATAACTGCAGCAGTGATGAAAGTGTTTCCCTGTTATGTCTGTTTTAAATTTGGCATCATGTGTTGATGTAATTTATCAGTATTTTTGATATTTTAAAAAATGGAGAAAAACATTTAACTGAACATAGATGCAAATCCATCTCTATTTCCAAAGTATATGCCCAAGTGTTTATTGCCTCAGGTGATCCTGAGGAGCTTATTATTTCTTATTACTTTTGATGTATAACAGAAGAATCAGTACTGAAACATAAAAGTGTTGACAGGTATTTCTTCAGTCATTTATAAACAACTCCAGCTCTAGTAATAGAAAAGTTTAAAAACTAAACCATGCATCTTTATTTAGAGTAGTGCAAAACATTGCCATAACCGATGTATAGCATGTATTTTATTTCTGTTTTACAAAGCTAGTTTGGTTCCAAAAGTTGGTTTCTCATGAAAGTACGATTAATGTGACTGACCTCAGTTTCAGGAAGAAGATGTATGTAATTATATGGAGACTGATACTGCACTGCCTCAGTGGAATTTCTGACAAAATAAGGAGGGCAGCTTGCTGACCTCAGATGCCCCTTCTAAACCCATTGAAGGAAGTAGAAAAACTCCCCACTGACATTACTGGACTTTGGATCAAGTCGTAGGTCTTCCTAGTCTTGCTAACGGCAGCACGGAGGGGAATTTCTGTGCCTACACTCTATTGATTGTAGCTTTGGGGCCTTAGTTATAAAAGAGTTCTGAATGAAATAAAGGAAAATAAATGTTCATGCTTAGGAATGTAAATAAATTGAGAATGATATCTCTTATGGTAAGCATGTGATTCAATGGGGGAGTTATGGACATTTTTTAGTGTGTTTCTTGTTATTCAGTGGTGGTGGGGGGGTTTGTTTGGCTGGTTTTTTTGCATCAGTGGTCACTTTTCATAAATTGCTTTTTTATAGCAATAAGGAAGCACCAAACCATTGCATATGTATTTGGCAGTATGAAATACGTGTTGCAGAGAGTTTAGGTTTTTACTTAAATCTTTTTCTGTGCTTCATTTTTGTAATCAAAACCTAAGGTTTTGTCTTCTGTATGCAAAGGTTCACTGGAGAAGTAAATAATGCTGGTTTTACTAGATGATGACCTCACCCTACAAATGGATGAAAATCCAGTCGTCTTTTTGATATTTCTTGATTGACTGATCTGTTTCCATTTCTTCTGGCAGACAAAAAAATACTTCAGTGTTAATGAGTGGCCTACTTATTTATCGCTCCTAAACCAGTGGAGTTCTTGTCTTGGTCAACTGCACCAAAGATGACACGGATGTCCACATGGGTGTTTTTGGAAAGTAGAGGCAGTGTAAAATGAAATTGATTGTCTAGTGCTGTCTCACAATCTATGTTTAATTGTGGAAATGTGGTATGAGCAGATTCCTAGATGAACTCAACATTCTTGGTTTTACTTCTAGGCCTGTACACACAATAGTATTCCTTTTCACTAAAGACCTCAAAGTGTTCCCCATCAGAGCAGAGCCCTAGCGGTATATCAGCATTCTCCTACTAAAGAGTTTTGTATTCTGACTTGCAACAATATGTAAAAGCACTTGTTGGGAAGCTTATGGTTGGAGTCAGTAAGATTTCACTGGCAGCTATGGTGTATCTTTCCCATTACAACATCATGTGTTGTTTAATCTCAGCTCTTGAATATTGTGATTGTCACAGAGAACTGTAGGTGTTTTTTTCTTACCTTTGACAGTTTTAGTCCTTTAATCTTTCTCTCTACCCTGCAAGCAAAACTGCAGAATTAGACCACAGACATACAAGATCAGATTGGGAGCTTGGATTACATTCAAAACTCCAAGTCTCAGAGAAGAAATGTAGTTATCCGGCAGAAAAAGACCTATCCAGTATGCAGGCTTTGGAGAATGCAACATCTCTCCACATTGCATCCAAAGCTTTAAAGCTTAATTTTATTTTTCATTATTTCTGCCTAACCACAGGAGAATACAGTTTGTGGAAATTTGGGAGGAGGGAGGACAGGAGAAGTTTGCAAAACCCAGTCTAGCTCCTAGAAGGCGACATCACAATTTTTTATTTTTTTTTTTATTCCTACATATAAACTGAAGAATGATATATAAGAGACAATAATATAGTCAAGGCCTACATGGTAGAACTTTGTCTGCATCTGAGGCATGGCTGCTAGTGTAACAATTTTGGCAAGACTGATAGGTAATAGGAGGAACAAGAAGCCCTAGAACCGAAATGCAAGAACTAAAATGTTCAAGCTAGTGAGTCTGCAGTCTAGAACATCACCAAAGCTCATATAATATACATGGTTTATATACATATATGATTGTATACTTTATATTATAAATAAACCATAAATCTTGTTATGTACAGACATGTTTTAAACAATTGATTGTGTGTATTAAAAGTTACATAAAAGACAGGGTAACAGTGTATATAATGGTATCTTTCATTGGTGTCAGTCGGGCCCGTTCTATTTTAACACTTCTACTTGATGGTCTAGAACAGAGAAGATCAGAACAGTGGGATTTGTAACTAATAGTTTACTAAGTTAATACTGAATATTGTGATATCATACAGTCCTACACATTTGTGTTATATTTCTGTATGTTTCTGTTGGCTCCCTATCTGCTTCCATTACAGAATTCTAGATTAGCTGTGACACTTGTGTGTACAAGTCATTAACAAAGAAGAAATCATTTGCCACACACTTTTTGTACGCTGTCTATAGTTAAGATGTGGAACTATTTGAATTTTTGCCTTGCTCTAAGAATCTCATTGACAAATGACACTTGATTTCCTTAAAGCATTGAATTCCTTCACTCTATCATAAGAAGGCAGAACAAAGAAAAAGCAGCAGTCATTCCAGAGGTTGAGATTGCATTAGTGTTTTGAGATTTTTGTGCATCTTTACATTGGCGTCTGATCAAAAGTTGCCTCATGTCCTGCCAGCTCAGTAAATGGCAATGTTAATTCCTGACTGTCTGAAATTATCAGTGTAGGCATGACCTTAAAGAGCCTAATTCCTGTTCACACTGAAACTCCTGTATAGCACTGTGGACCTTCCTCTTCCACTGTGTATTTTTTATGCCCACATATTTGAGCTTACAGATTTCTCCCCACCCCTTGGATGGAGGCAATATGTGATAAGATTTCATCTTGTTTCCTAGCAGGAAATAGCCACTGATAAAAATTGTTCATCAAGGGGACAGATATAATTTATGCTCACTTTCAGATCATGTGTAGTGTCAGTGCAGTTATCAAATGGACTTAGTGCAAATGTAAAATGAGCTAGCAAATGTAAAATTGGGCATACCTAATCTAGTTTACAGCTAGTTAGCTTTCTTGATGCCAGATGGGTAGGTGTTAAAGCACAGAGCACAGCATGATCTAGCTAGCCATTTACACCTTCCTGCTTCCCCAGCTGCGTTGCAGCCTACACTGAGCTACCTGAAATACTTAGTTTGCTTAACTAGTTTAGGTACTGTAAACTCCGTTGCAGGAGTGACTAACCTGTGGATGAGATTGCTTTAAAAATTTTTACATGGCCATTCTGAATACTGACTAGAAAGAGTTTATAACATATGTGACATTCGTTTTTCAGCAATGGATTATAAATGTGCCAAAGAAACACTGGTCTGGAAAACATTTTTTACAGGGGTATAATCTGGGCCTTCAATTCAAATTCAATGTGCTTGCAAGAACTGACAAAAAAAATGTTTTCTTTTCTGTGATCTGTCCAAGAATATTGTTCTTCTAAGGCTTCAAGAATCGATGGCTTACCTGCTAGTATAGCTTAAGCACAGGTTTCTTTATTAATTTTTAAGCCTACATAAAACTAATAATACTGCAGCTGAATTAGCGTCAGATTTGAACAGTTGAACATCATGGGGAAACCATCTGAGTTGCACTCTCTTTGGCTCAAGTTTTGTATTTGCCTTTGAAAGCGTATGCTTCATTAGCTAAAGGAAAGCACTGAGGTGTGTAGACTTCTCATTGTAGACATTACCTAAGCAGTGCACTTGCCATGGTGATGTAGTAGCTAAAAATGCCCTCATCAAGCTCCCTCATACGTGGAGCAAAAGGTCAGTCTTGCTTTATGCCATTTGCCACATGGTAGGCTATGGTGTTTACATTTCTGTGGGAAGCATTGCTAGCATTACATTATAAAGACCTCTAGTAACGTCCTGGAAGTGGTGAGAGTCAACTGCAGGTGCTGGTGACAGCACAGTATTTAGCAATACAAAATAAAGATGATTAATTTTTTTTGATGGATCTTGTTTATTGTATAGCGTGTATTTTAAACTTGTATCGCCTTTCAGTGATACGACATTCCTGTGATAATAATTATTATTATCCTGCAATAATAATAATAATAACAATAATTTCCTGTGATAGATGTGCTATCAGTATTTTATCCACATCTTACAAGCTGTGTAATTATAACAATTTTAATATGCGTCAGAGATTCACATTTGTTTATATTGCCTGTAATTCCTCACATTTCAGACTTACAAAACCAGCATCTTTTGGATGCTTTCCATTGTCCAGCAGGGATAAAATGATACACAAAGAAAGTATTTTTGAATAAACACTCGGACTATTCTACTTTTTTCAGATGGCATTTTAAAACAGTTTGACAGTGAACACTAGTATAAAAATGAGATGTTTATTAACACACATATCCTAAAAATACAATTGTCAACAAAGTGGTACAAATTTCTCTCTTTTTTTTTTCCAGATTTGTTAATAAATCTGTATCAATAGATATAGATCACCATCAGATGGCAAGTCATTGACATTAATTCTCTTTCTTCAAGTTAAAATATTTTGTCTTCTCACAGAAGACAAAGGGATTTACACCTCTCTGAGTTTAAAAAGAAGCTTGTCTTAACTGATCTGCTCTACAGTATAATGGTAGGAGGCCCTTTAGCCAAGGCAGAAACAGAACTGGTTTTGCTGGGTGAACTTTGAAGGATGTTTGAGTTCTTGTACTACTACCAAATTAGGGCATCAGTTAAGACTTCATGTTGATCTTGCTACATAAATTTTCTGAAAGATAGCTAGTCATGATGATACATGGCCAGTCTCTATTTTTGTGGCAATAATTTTAAAAATTCCATTACTCTTTTATTGTGACCATAGATTACATATTTAGAGAGTGATTGTGAAGCTCTGGCTCCCAGGAAGTCAGCAGGAATTCTGCTGTTGGTTATTTCCAGCTCAAAATTTCATCCTTCCTCACATTTTTTCCAATTGTGACTACAATGAATATAATGCACACAGCTTTGTCTTTGTGTGGTTCTGGAAATGTACCGAGAGGTTATTTCAAGAGCAGATTTCATGATCAGTTCTTTGAAGAAAATGTCATCATTTGTTCTGTTCATGGTATAGTGGGGAAGGGGGATAAGCTGTTGGCTGAGACCTTGGTGAGGGGATATGTGTGTCTCATTATTACTATACTACAGCTAAGAAGAATGTATTTTCATATCTCGTTGAAATAAGTTGCTTCTCCCTTGGTACATCAGAACTAATAGCAACCTGTGTAGTATTCCCTACTGAAATGCCTGGAAAAAACACATTCAGTTACATAGCAAAATCACTATGACAAAGATACAAATCAGTCCATTGTAGTATCAGGCTTGACAGTAGTGGAAACATGAAGGTAAATGTAAGGTGCTACTATTTGTTATATATCCCTTTGACTACTAGTTTTACTTGACAAAGAAAATGGGGTCATTATGAAATGCTCTGTCTCCTGCAAATTCAACTGACTGATGAAGTTTACAGCTGAATAATAGTTTGATTAAAAGCTGGGTGAATCTTAATAAGTTTGTCAGGGTCAGAAAGTCATACAAATGAGAGCATCTTGCTTTTTTTATTTATTATTGTTAGAAAGTCAAAATCTGTCCTGGAGTGTCAGCAGCCAGGTATTTCATAGAATCATAGAATCGTTAAGGTTGGAAAAGACCTCTAGGATCATCTAGTCCAACTGTCAACCCAACACCTCTATGCCTACTCAACCATGTCCTGAAGTGCCACATCTACACGTTTTTTGAACTCCTCCAGGGATGGTGACACCACCACCTCTCTGGGCAGCCTGTTCCAATGCTTGACCACCCTTTCAGTAAAAAAATTTTTCCTAATATCCAATCTAAACCTCTCCTGATACAACCTGAGGCCATTTCCTCTCATCCTATTGCTTGTTACTTGGGAGAAGAGACCAACACCCACCTTGCTTCAACCTCCTTTCAGGCAGTTGTAGAGAGCGATAAGGTCTCCCCTCAGCCTCCTTTTCTCCAGGCTAAACAACCCCAGCTCCCTCAGCCGCTCCTCATAAGACTTCTGCTCTAGACCCTTCACCAGCTTCGTTGCCCTTCTCTGGACACGCTCCAGCACCTCAATGTCCTTCTTGTAGTGGGGGGCCCAAAACTGAACACAGCATTCACAGTGCGGCCTCACCAGTGCCGAGTACAGGGGGATGATCACTTCCCTAGTCCTGCTGGCCACGCTATTTCTGATACAAGCCAGGATGCTGTTGGCTTTCTTGGCTGCCTGGGCACACTGCTGGCTCATATTCAGCCAGCTGTCAACCAACACCCCCCGGTCCTTTTTTTCCGACAGGAGCTTTCCAGCCACTCTTCCCCAAGCCTGCAGCATTGCATGGGGTTGTTGTGACTGAAGTGCAGGACCCGACACCTGGCCTTGTTAAACCCCATACAGTTGGCCTTGGCCCATCGATCCAGCCTGTTCAGGTCCCTCTGCAGAGCCTTCCTACCCTCAAGCAGATCAACACTCCCACACAACTTGGTGTCATCTGCAAACTTACTGAGCATGCACTCGATCCCCTCGTCCCGATCATTGATAAAGACATTAAACAAGACTGGCCCCAAAACTGAGCCCTGGGGAGCACCGCTTGTGACCGGCCGCCAACTGGATTTAACTCCATTCACCACAACTCTCTGGGCTCGGCCGTCCAGCCAGTTTTTTACCCAGCGAAGAGTACACCCGCCTAAACTATGAGCAGCCAGTTTCTCCAGGAGAATGCTGTGGGAAATGGTGTCAAAGGCTTTACTAAAGTCCAGGTAGACAACATCCACAGCCTTTCCCTCATCCACTAGGTGTGTCACCTTGTCATGGAAGGAGATCAGGTTGGTCAAGCATTTATAAACCCATGCTGGCTGGGCCTGATCCCCTGGTTGGCCTGCACACGCCTGTTGAGCGCACTCAAGATGAACCGCTCCATAATTTTCCCCGGTACCGAGGTCGGACTGACAGGCCTGTAGTTCCCCAGATCCTCCTTCTGGCCCTTCTTGTAGATGGGCGTCACATTGGCAAGCCTCCAGTTGTCTGGGACCTCCCCTGTTAGCTAGGACTGCTGATAAATGATGGACAGTGGCTTGGCAAGCTCCTCCACCAGCTCCCTCAGTACTCTCAGGTGGATCCCATCCGGCCCCATAGACTTGTGAGTGTCCGGGTGGCATAGCAGGTCGTTAACTGCTTCCTCCTCGATTATGGGGGGGTTATTCTGCTCCCCGTCCCTGTCTTCCTGCTCAGGGGGCTGAATTCCCTGGGGATAACTGGTCTGACTATTAAAGACTGAGGCAAAGAAGGCATTAAGTACCTCAGCCTTTTTCTCATCCTTGGTGGCAATGTTCCCCCCTGCATCCAATAAAGGAGGGAGATTCTCCTTGGCTCTCTTTTTGTTGTTAATGTATTTGTAAAAAAATTTTTTATTACAACAGTGGCCAGATTGAATTCTAGCTGGGCTTTTGCATTTCTGATCTTCTCTGCTTGACTTGACGAGATCCCTTTACTCTTCTTGAGTTGCCTGCCCCTTCTTCCAAAAGTGGTAAACTCTCCTTTTTTTCCTGAGTTCCAGCAAAAGCTCCCTGCTCAGCCAGGCCGGTCGTCTTCCCTGCCAGTTCATCTTATGGCACATGGGGACAGCCTGCTCCTGCACCTTTAGGACTTCTTAAAGAATGCCCAGCCTTCCTGGACCCCTTTGCCCTTCAGGACTGCCTCCCTAGGGACTCTCTCAACCAGGGTCGTACAGGCCAAAGTCTGCCCTCCACTACCAAAACCTGGTAGTGGTTTTGCTCAGCCCCCTCCTTGCTTCGCCCTGAATTGAGAACTCTGTCATATCATGGTCACTAAGCCCGAGACAGCCTCCAACCACCACATCTCCCACCAGTCCTTCTCTGTTTGTAAACAGCAGGTCAAGCGAGGCACCTCCCCTGGTAGGCTCACTCACCAGCTGTGTCAGGAAGTTATCTTCCATACATTCCAGCAACCTCCTAGACTGTTTCCTCTCTGCTGCCTTGTATTTCCAGCAGACGTCCGGTAAGTTGAATTCCCCCACAAGAACAAGGGCTAGCAATTGTGAGACTCCTGCCAGCTGTTTATAGAATGCTTCATCTGCCTCTTCATCCTGGTTGGGTGGTCTATAACAGACACCCAGCAGGATATCTGCCTTGTTGGCTTTCCCCCTCATCCTTACCCATAAGCACTCAACCTTATCATCATAATCACCGAGTTCTACACAATCGAAACACTCACTAACATACAGAGCCACCCCACCGCCTCTCCTTCCTTGCCTATCCCTTCTGAAGAGCTTATAGCCATCCATTGCAGCACTCCAGTCATGAGAGTCATCCCATCACATTTCTGTGATGGCAACTAAGTCATAGCTAGCCTGCTGCACAATGGCTTCCAGCTCCTCCTATTCGTTGCCCATGCTGCATGCATTGGTGTAGATGCACTTGAGCTGGGCTATCGATTTCACTCGCAACATTGGCATGCCACCCTTAGGCTCCTCTCTAGTGAGCCCGGTTATATCCCCTTCCCGCTTCAAGGCGATGTAAGGGCAAGCATTTCAGTGGTTGCCTGAATACAACAGAACTGCATTTTGTCTGTTTGAAACAATAACATTGACATCGGAAAGTACGATTATTTCAGAAAACTGTCCATATACAATTTTCCAATATTCTCTTGTATCTTTAAGGGGTTTTTGTGTGTTTTTCACATGTTCCTTGCCCTAGGGCAAAAGGAACAGTGTTCTCATAAATGTTTATGAGCATGATGGTGAAACAAAAGGAGGAGTTGTAAGCTAGGTGGAATTTATTTTCTCCATATTCTTTTGGTAGCGAGGGCAAGGATATTTGAAAGAACAGAAGTTCTCTAGATGCATAAACCCCAAAATAATAGTATTGTGATTTATGAATTGAGAGGGGCTTGGTGATGAAGAAGAGACAAAGAGGTATTCTTTTATAACGTGAACTTTGTGGTATATTAAGAGAAAGAAAAGATGTGATTTCACAGAACAGAGAGGGATGACAGGTTCAAATGAGAAGTGCAGACAGGAGGTTCTGAATGCTTTAGAAAGTACTTATCTGAACCTACAAACTTCTCATATGTAAACAGCAAAATAAGTCAAGAAAAAAGAAAGGTAAAGATTCACATATTTCCTGTGCAGTTTAAAGAGTAATTGGTTTCAGGACTCAGAACTTCTCAAGCTTAACAGTGGTTTTCGTCAGGACCTAGACAATTTAACCAGAAGGTTTCATCTCTTAGAAAATAGTACTACATGAGAATCTGTACTTCAAAATGACATCCAGAGCCTCAAAATAAAATAAAATAAAAGTTTATGCTTTGTAAAGCTTAAAGGTATTGCAAGGCTGACATGTTGAGACCCAAATACGACAAATGTCAATAGAGATTCCTGGACATCCTGGACAGAACGTTTTGGGAGCTTCTCTGGAGGAATGGTGCTCTCTGGGGTTACTACTGTATCAGGATGATGAACGTATTCTTGCTTGATTGTTACACTAGTATTAAAAACAAAGTTATAGACACAATGGAGAAGTCTTTAAATGCCTGCCAAATAAAATGGAAAAGGATCTAGATATTGTGTTCAAAGATAATATATCATCTATTCAACTTCTTGGGAATAAGAAATGTGTTTAGGTCTCGGATGAAATAATTTTTTATTTGCAGAGATTGGAATAAAAGTTCCTTTAAGCTCAAGACAGCAGTGGAGAACGTCTACAAAAGACACGCAGTTCATGAATGACAAGACCACTCAGAATACAAATAACTACAAGCAGGATCAGCATCAAATTGAACTCAATTTGATTATATCAATATGTAATATAAATATCATAGTCATAATGTGTATGCACAGTTTTCAAGACAATTTTTCTTCAACAAAGTCTTCAGAGAACAAGTGAGTTGAAGGAGGGATGATGAGGTCATCCTCCACTGTATTTAAGAAGGGTCCAAATGGATGGTTTATTGTATGCTGAGGCCAAATGTTAATACCTATTCTGATGCATAAGCATCCAGAAGTGCATCTGGTTTTCACAGAGCAATCATATAGCACAATTGTCTGTACCAATTGGATGTTTTAATCATATTTTTCCTGTTGGTTAAGCTTCAATAACTCAAGCCGGTAAGTGGATTAAAGTCTTTTATGTGCCTTGTATACTGTTGGTGTCATGAATAATTTAGTTACAGCTGCCTCCAGGACAAAGCTCAGAAATGTCAATTAACAACTTTAGAAAAGGTTTTCTACATTATAGTGAGAGTTGATTCATGCTTTTTAGACTTTCTGTTGTTGAGCTCAGTGAAATGGATACTGTTTTCCTTCAAAGAATACAAAACTGGGGTGCCAAATTTGCTTGGTTTTATTAATTAAGAAAGCCTGTTGGTCAGTAATGTTTTTATAGTGCTCTGAAAAATACATATTATTATGAAAGAGTCCAGAAATCAACCAGAACAGATGTATTCTTTTCTGATTTGCCAGTCAAAGTTTGTTAGTGGTTACTCCTGATGTTAATCAACAAGGCCAGGATTTTGCTCATTGTTTATAGCTAATGCCTTGCCTCCTTGACGATGGAGCTTTGAGGGAAAATCAGCTATACAAGCCTCAAAAAGGACTCTCTGACAAGGACAGAGAAACACTAAAAAGCATTGCAGCCTGGAGTCCAGCTGGGAACATGGTGCTTCCATCTCCAAAGATGTCATCCTGCCGATTTCTCTCACCAAATCTATCAGCCTACTCAAAATTTGCAGGGAGAACTCCCCCACTCACATAGGTTATGTGTTCTGAGTCTTGGAGGGAAATGTTTTATCACACTTTCACAGTGACATTACATCTTGTACTCAGCAGTGGTTCCTGACATGCTGTGCTACTGTATTGGCCATTTAATGTTGAATTTTACATAGCTGCCTGTTGTGCATTGTATTAAAGACACTTCAGATACTATACTGAAAGGAAACTGACTGTATGAAAAAGGTATTGAATTTTATTTTCTGTTTCATTAGTGAAAACTGCTGATACGTCTTTGCATAGAGGAGGAGATTGCTAGTACAGGAAGGCTTTCACCATTCTTTTAATGAAAGGTATTATATGTATCTTATTGGGTGTCTTCAAGCAAGAGTCCAGTGCCCTTAGCACTTAAAATTGGCTGATGAGATGGAATTACTCAGAAGACTGGTTTTCATCATCCTCCTCCTCAATTCAGGGATTTGTTTCATTTCAAAGGCAAGTTTGATTACCTCTAAAGCATGTGAAACAAGTACCTGTTAAAAAGAACAAATAACACAACCACTTCCAGGTTCACACAGAGGAGATAGTGAAGTAGTCTCATTCCTCTCTTTATGGAAGTCCTGAGGATCACTTTTAGCCTGACCCATAAGAGTAAGCAAAACAAGGGCCTTTGCTCACCTTTGCACAGGCAGATATAATGCAATCCCTATATAACCCAGTTCTCTTCCCTTCATGCTTTCCCATGCCATATTCTCCCAGACTCCTACGAACAGGGAACAGGATGCTAACAAGGTACTTGTGTATACTTGCAAATGAGCTAAATATTAGTTGTTGTCATCACTACCAAGCTTTGGTCACTTTTTTCTAGCATGTATCAGCATATCTTGCAGAAATGACATCACGTATCATTCAGCTTTAGGTTCAGCTTTGGTAGAGAGGTGATGCATGGGGTTCTTTTGCCATGTTTGAGGAACTGACTACTTTTGACCCTTGTGTTTGCCTCTCATTAAATGGCCAGTAAACTAGTGCCCCAATATGTACATGCTTGACAATGCTATAAAATCCTAAATAGTCAAACATTATCATCAAATATTCCAAGATCTTCAGATATTTTTGAAAGTCATAGAGTGTTTTTTAGTCATTTTAATAATAAATAATCATGTTCTTTTAGTGTGCCTTACAGTTTTGAAATCCTTAACATTCAAGCTTTCCCCAAGAAATGCAAGTGCCAGAAAGCCTTTTTTCCCCTTTATGAGATCTAAGATTTACAGGATCCCAGGATGTAAGGTGTTAAGGAAAACATCAAATATTGTAAAACCTATGATAAAATCACCAGGGGATCAGCCGTGCATGGGATGGCTCAGTGGTTCAGCTGTCCTGCTGTTAACCTCAGTTATATGGTCATAACTTCATTTGCCCCTCAGGGTGAAGGTTTGGGGTTAGTTCTCAGGTTGTCTTTACACTAATGCTGTCTTCATTTGTGATCTTACAGTCTTCTGTTACTAGTGAGAAAACATAAGCATTGTGCCATTCTGTCGGGTTGTCCTACATTATATAGCCTCAGAACTCTTGAAAAACATTTTTTATTTAGATTATTCAGGAGAAAAGGGATTGCTCTCCTTCCCTGAACAAATGTCACAGCTGTAGGATACACTAGAAAACTGAGGGACTCAACTTTGTGTAAAAACTGTAAAGCAATCTGAGTTGGTAAACTGCTTCTGGTGTGGTTACCAAAGCAGTAGCCTCTGTGTTTATATAGAGTATGGAGTCCTCACTAGTTCTTGTTGACAGCCTGCCACAAATGTGAATAAAATCATGCAGACCCTGAATTAATCACTCCCACATTATATGGCTTGTTACATACCAAACTGACAGGCTGCTAGGCAGCGTGGATACAGATAAGGCAAAAATGTGGAAAGCGATAACTGCTCCATGTGTCAAAATTCTGTTGATGATCCTGTTTAGAGGAAAATTTCTTCACATTAGAAAGCCTGAGTCTTACCTCATTCTGATACACAATAAAACATGATAAAATGTGCAGAGCTGATATGATCAAAACATATATTTGCAGCAATTGTATTTTAAATGTGATTGCCAACAAGTAGAGGAGAGCTTGGTATTGCTAAGGAAAGATAGTAATTCTTTTCCCTATTGATTACCCTGTGGATATATCTAAACTAAGGTTAAAAATAAAGAACATAAATAAAAGTGGCTAATCACGAGTTCTCAGTGGAGAGAGAGTTTTTTCAAGCATATTGGGCCCTCACAGAAGTTCATTAAAGCAAAGACAATGCAATGGACTTTGACCCATCAGAGCATGCTGAATACAGTGTCTTTCCCTCAATTGACTGGAAAACTAGTAGCAAATGACTGGTTCTTCTTTACAAATCAAGACCAAAATGCAGCTTGTGTCTGTGAATGGAAAAAGGGGGAAATCTGTGGAAGAATAATGATCCATCAGCATTGTAGGAAGTTCTCATTTGGTACTGTAAATAAATAATAATTTAATACTGGAATAAGACTGAGTTAATAATATTAAGTACGGAGACTCTTTTTTCCAGCCCTATGATGTATGACATGTGAGGCATTGCAAATGAATAAATGGCTGTGCTGGAGAGTAATTTTTATTGTCACATCAAAAAGCTCTGCTGCTATGCATTTCCCAAGGGAAGCAGCATTGCAGAGAGCAGGAGGGTTGAGCAAATGGCCCATCATCATTAGCAATCTTATAGGGACATTAAAAAAACTAGATAAACTTGCTCAAAACAATCAGGCTTTCAGTGTCCCCTGGGAAAGGCCTGTCTTCACCACTTCCAGATCAGACTATGGACTGGTGTGGTAATTCTAAGCCGTGTGAATTTTGCACATGTATGAAGTCCACTCATTTCGAAGTGAATTCAGTGCCTCAGGGTTACCTGGTAAGCAAGGCAAAAAGCACTGATTGCAAAGAGTGGTCTTGAGTTATCAATGTACAGGATGCACTTTCAAGGCTAGTGAAAACTGTATTTCCCACAAGAAAGTAATATCAAGCAGTAAAGAGAAATGAAGAGCATCCAAGAAAAAATCTGCCTAGACATAAAGACAATCCAAGACCGAAAAAATGGCACAGGCCAAAACTGTTTGCAATAAATGTGAAATAAAAATAGCAAGGTTAGGCAATTGTAGCCAAGATAAGAAACATGCTGCTAGGCTTCCAAAAAAAGAAAAAAAAAAAGTCCAATATTTTGCAATTCTGCAAATTCTCCTCAATTCTTTTGGCAACTTGCAGAGAAATAGATCAGCGAATCCACCTGCAGAAGATATAGCTGGTGATTCAGAAAAAAAGTTGACTTCCAGATGCTGGAACTTAGGTCTTTGTAATAATAAAATAATAGTAAATTAATACTGTATTGGGTGTTGGTGTCAGGGTTTTGGGGAATGGGGGCTGCAGGGGCGGCCTCTGCTTTATTTTCCCCAAGTCGAGTCTGTTTTGCCTATTGATGGTAAGATGATCTCCCTGTATTTACCTCGACCCATGAGCTTTTTAATCTTATTTTTCTCCCCCCATCCTGTCAAGGAAGGAGAGTGAGCAAGCGGCTGGGTGGGCATCTGGCAGCTGGCCAGGATCAACCCACCACACATGCACTGACATTGGACCCTCAGTGACAACTCGTTTAAGTGGATACCCACTCCAGTCATGTCAACGGTGCCAGAAATCAAATGCGAGTCTCCCATAGCTCTTTCCTCATCTCACAGTGTTGTTACATTGTCAGCAAGAGCTAGAAGCATAAGAATGGAGGAAAGAGAGAGAAAGAGCATAGCCTAGAGGGAGAAGTTGGTGTGCAGCGCCAGTGGCGAGGAGAGACTGCTCTCAGGATGGACAAGTCCTTCCATCCGAAGCATGCATTTGCTTATGAGAGTCCCAGCAGTGCGAGAGAATAGCAAACAGAAAGTTGGGTGGACTCAACTAGCATTGAGATACTCATCCTGAAGGTTAGAAGACTGGATGAGAGAAGATAAAATAAGGGAATAGCAAAGCAGCTGATAAGAGAGGAGCGCGTAGCATTGGGAGCTGGCATCAGAGAAGTGAGCAAAGCAGGGACTGAACTAAACACAAGAATGCAAGAATGCGATAATGAAGATCACAAACAGAGATACTGGAGTGAGCAATGCTTAAAAGAATGAAAATGGCGGTCAGTGAGAGAAAGTCTTGACAAGACTAATCAGAAAGAAAAAACAAATAGTGACCATTCAGATGTGGAGCTAGGGTTGGGGTGGGGGCAGGGAGGCGGGGGACCAGGAGGGGAGGATGAACTTCTGTGTAATATTTGCTTCCACACACGCACTATTAAAGTTGGAGAGTGGTGCTGAAAGAGATTTAAATAGAGTTGATTTCCTGAGCTTGTAATGAGTCCATGCACTCTGGGTTTGGCTGGATTTTTTTCCATTTTTGTTTCTTTTTTTTTTTTCCACAGGAAGAAGTAATAACATTTTCAAACCAACTGTAGTTCTGGTCCAAATCAGTTTTAAGATTCTAGTTTGGGAATGACAGGATCAAACTCTCACAAGCCTTCTCAGGAGATTATGGCCCAGCAAAGATTAAGATATTTCTGCTGTCTTGATCTAGATCCAGAAATTCTTTCCACTTCTTAGTCTGCTTTCCAGCCAGTGCTGCTAAGGTGTATTTGCATCAGAAGATTAGACTCCAAACAGTTGTTTTTCTCTCTCCTTTGTCCTCTTCTCTCCTCCCATGTCCTAACCCCCACCACTCGCCAAAGTTTCACTCCCTCCTGTCTCTACCTTGCTGCCAAAAAAAAGGAAAACAAAAACCTCACAGCTCACCCTCCTTTTTTTAATAAGATCAGATTTTGAGGCTTTGGTTTTGACTCATGTCTATATGAGGTAAAAACCACTCAGCTTTTTTTTCCCCCAGTCTTAAAACCTGATGTTGCTTTGGGTTTGTGGTAAAAAGGAGATTAATGTCCTCGTGTAGTCCCAATAACAAACATTTTCTTTTCTTTTTCTTTTGCATTCAGGTTTTGCATTGATTCTGCAGAATCACAGAGCCTGCTGGGCCAGACTGATAGCTGGTCTTAAGCCAACATGTTTTTTCCTATGTTCTTAAGTGTTCCTGCTGACTTCTGTTTTCTGATGTGTTTTTGGATTGCCATGGTACGATGCCGTCAAGCAGAAATTTAATTGTATGTTTGATTTTTTTTCATCTGCTGTCAAAATACTTCACAAGGTGGCCCTCAACTTTAAAGGCAGGAAGCACAAATATACACACACACATACAGAGATACACATTCATCTGTCACAGATGTCACATTGAGCTAATCATGCAGTCCCTTTAGGAAGCTCTAGTTGAAGGCAGAGGAGGAGTTTTGCAAATCAAAGCTTGACTGCAGAGTCGCTTGAGCAGTGACTCACTGAGTAGTCATTGTAAACAAATTAATTTGTGCCTCAGTTTACTGCACTGTAAAAATAAAGTGTCACTAAAGTGTTAGAAGTTGAAACACTATTCTGAGAACATACTGAAGTGCTTTCTAATTCAGGTGACTATTGATAAGCGTCATTTTGACTGTATCTCCCCTGAGAAATAAACAAATTGGTGTTTGGAAAGCTGCCATTCCCAGCAGCCATGCACTCAGAACATTCCTCCTTCTCTGTCATCTCAGTTTGTTTGTAATGGACTTTTTGGTTGTTTTCTTTACACTGGAAAATGTGAAGCACAAAACAAGCATGAAGCAAAAAAATTTGCTCATGACTGCTAAGAAAGATAAAACTGTCAGGATCTTTTTTAGGAAGCATTTCCTCCATCAAAAAATCTGTGCTTTCTTTTTATGGGGGGAGGTAAAAAGCGAGGAGTTTGTGTGTGGGGGAGTAGGTTGTATGTGGATGTGATGATTAAATGTTAGCTTTGTGTCTTTTTTTTTTGGCCTGCTAGGAGCTATGTACCATGGTGATACATAAACAAGAAGGGACCAATTATTCATGTGAAAAGAGGTTTCATGAATCACAGGAAAACAGTAAATTATGTGGAAAAGCACATTTCACACTCTTTTCAGGATATAATTATGACAACATGGAATTGCTATAATAACTATGCACATTCTTTTTAATAAGATTTGGGGGTGGGCGGGGGAAGGGGTTCTGATAGTGCTGGAATGATTTGCAACAAACCCTTTCTTCTGTTTTTGAGGAGCAAAAAAGCCTACTTTAGCTGTCTGCCCCGGTATGGCTCATTGAAGTATGGGCCAAGTGTGTAAATGGCAGAACTGGCAAGCCTGCAGAAGGTCAAGCCCTGAAGTGCATGTTGTTTGTTAGCAGAAGCTCTAGCAGAACACCAAGGGAATGGTGGGTGCAGTGCCACCAGTTAGCTGAAGATGTAATAACTATTTAAGCAATACAGCATCTCTGTCCACAGGAGTGCGTTTTTGCTTCTTTGGTGGTACGTTGTAAGGGAGAAGTTTTTCCAAGTACAGAGGAAGAATCTTCTTCTAATAGACACCTTGCATTGATTGGGTTGTTCCTTGCTTGAGGGACTTAAGTTCCAACCTCCTGCACTGAAAGTCCACTGGCATAAACACCCTACTGTGCTTTTGGCCTGATTTTGCAGTTGGCTCTGCCTGAGGACAGATTTGTGCTGAAGTAGAATCCATTTGACTTCACTTAGTGTCTAGGATGGAGATCTCTAAGATCTCCACTAGCCCCAGAGAAGGCAGTAGGGCTGGGGAGGTAAAGCTGGCAAATAGCTTTTAGGTAGCAAGTAAATGTTTTTCCTTCTGCTTTTAATGAAACCACGTCAATCAAAATCCATACTTGCCTTCACTGCCCAGTGCTGCTGGGCTTCATGATGTGCTACAGAAATCCATCATGTTTTGTCGCTTGTATACATCTAGCTAGTAATAACAGGCAGCCTCACCAAACTGTGCAGCAGAAGGGAGAACACAGCATCTCCAGCAGTGTCAGAGCTGTTTGGTCTCAGGTGCTTTGCTGCTTTAGTGTTGTGTTAGCCACTGAGATTGCTGTGCCTGCCTGAAACGCTTTGTTACAGAATGCAATGTGTGAGGAACATTATCTATGTGCGGCTTAGAAAGCCAAGTGGTGAATCTGACACAACAGAATTCATGATTCTGAATGTGTCATTCCACTGACTTGCTGAGAAAAACCAGATACCCCATAGCAAGGGCTTTAATAATACCTTTCCATTAGCACCTAAAATCCATAAAAATGAGGTCAGAAGGAACATGGAATATGAAAGGCTTTAATCCCATCACTTGAGATAAAGTGCTAAAGAGAAAAGGAATTATTTCAATCTTAAATCGGAATGTCAAGAGTTAGTAACACCCAGTTTCTGGATCTGGAAGCCCCTCATAGTGAAAAATTCATGTGCAGAGATGAAGGCATAGAGAACTACATGTAGACAGAATAATCAGAAAGCAGCCAAAGTACATGGTTCTTGCTTTCAACCTGCCTTCAGAGGCTGCACTTCTTTCTCACTGCGTTGTGCATTGGATGGCCAGCCATGGTTTTGAACAGCAGGGGTAATGCTCCTCCTATCAAAGGAAATGAATTGAGAGTTCTCATTGATTTTATTTTATTTTGTTTTACTGACTTTGCCCAGGATGAAATGATTGTACAGGGTGCTGGTGACTAGACTAGAGAACCAGGCCTGGGACATGACCTCCTTTGAGCTGAGAGTGGGTGATGAGAAGGAGCGTGAGGAGGGGCTGGCTCATGCTGGGTGGGAGGAGCCCTGCTGCTAAAAACGCTCCTGACATCAGTGGTGCTGGCCATTATGTCATGTCACAAGTAGGATGAAGAGAAGCCAAGATGTCCACCAGTCCCCACTTTACTTTTTGTTCTTATCACCATTCGTCAGGTGCCGTGTCACATTTAATATTTTCCATCTGCTTTTGGCCAATATGGTCTGGTACCGCTCAGCAGCAGAAACCTGTTGATTCTGGACTGCTTACTACTACTGGCTGGCACACCAAACTGTAGGGTGACTTAACTGTGGTGGAAGACAGACAGAATTGTTTCCAATGTACACCTAAGGAGGCCCTCAGTAAAGCAAACATTGATTTTGGAGAAGGGTTTTTTTATTTTTTTTACCTGTCTGCTGCCAGCAGGCTGTAAATAGGATCCCTATATTTTTCCCTGTTGATACTAACCCACATTGGAGCTCATCAGCAACCTTTAAGCCAACAGAAGTTGCTGAGCATTGCTAGAAGCCACACGCACCTCAGAACAGATGAGGTCCGTACCAGTTGTCACGGACCAGTTACAAGGAGCGAAGGCGCTGTAGGCAACACTGCAGCCCACGGGTGGCCTGTGACTGCTGGTTCGCTGGGTTCATCTTGCCTTCATGGACTCACTCCCACTATTATAAATCATATAGGTATGAGTTTCTTCCTGGAGCAACTTGTTTGCTTTATTTATTTGGAAAATTTCAGTAACTGTACTCACCACAGCTTCGTTTTCTGCTGCTGAACTTGCCATAACTGAGGCTTGCTCAAGAATATTTAGTCTTAACAGTGTGTGATTTCCCCTCGTGATTTCTGAATGACATACTGAATAGATGTGCTGGTAAAGTGTGGTAAATACATTTCCAGATAAACTAATGGTATCTCAGAAATGACCCACTTCTCTAAAGACAGAATGCCACAGATTTAAGGCACCCTCAGACTAAAAAAGATCTGGACATCCTGTCGCATTCCCCCCCGCCCCCAATTTTAAGATCAGTGAAACATTTAGAACAGAAAACAAACTATTTTTAGTACAATCACATAGTCACTCTGGGTATTATTTATATTTAAATTAAAACCAGCTTTTAGGCCTTCAGCTAACCCAGAACGCTAATGTTATTTAAGAAGGGGGGGGGAGGGGAAGGAAAGGTTTAAAATAGCTAAATAATTAATTTGAACCTGGCATCACATAGCAACAAACAACAGCATGCTGTGATGGCTACTCACTTTAGAAAGTTGGTGGAAAAAACAGTCAGATGTGCTATGCATTTATAGGAAAGTGGCTACCAGGGCATGGTTTACAGAAGTCACATGTGTGCTTTGTGGCAAAGCAATAGTTAAAACATTGCTTGGGCTGAGTCAAATGCCCAGTGGTGCCTGTTTGGAAAATTTTCCTTTGAGTCACTTTGTTTGAAATGTAATAGATGGCTGGTCAATCTGTTGTCAGAGCCTCTGTAATTGTTGCCTGGAATATTATTCCAAAATGTTTACTCCACAGAGGTGTCTCATGAGCGGTACCTCTTACTCATATCTGTCACTTTTTTAGGAGGGGTAATTTGAACTTGCTCTGTTTTTTTTTCTCACATCTCACAGATGTTCAGACAAGCAGGGGGGTTTCCTTCAGTCACCATGTCAGTGCATATACTTCCAAGGTGAATTCAGGGCCAGATTTAAAAGCGACCAAAGTGAACAGAAAGACAGAGTCAAGTATATTCAGAATAAAGAAGTATTTCCAGTACAAACAGCCCTGCAAAAAAGTGAAAGGATCAATGCTTCTGCTGACTGGTCACAGGAAGGGATCAGTGGAGGTCCAGGTCTATTGTAGGAGATGTTCTCATGGAAGTCAGTGAGTGAAGAGCCTTGACATAACAATCTCTGATATTCCCAAAATCACAGATTCACAAGGTGTAACCATGTTTCAGTGGAGTTTTGGAAAAGCCTGGTATATGTCTAAGGCAGAGGAAGCTCTATGTGATTTAACACTTGCTTGATCTTACCACATCCAGCGTGGTCCTTAAACAGCCGATGTACTCCTGTCACAAACTCCATGCAGTCTGAAACTGAGGGGGAGTTGGAAGAAACATTGGGCTGGTGTGTTTGACCTAAAACTTCAGAGAGCCTGTGCTGCCAAATTCTTTTGGTAAGTGGTGGTGAACGGGGGCTTGTGCTGGTGCATAGTGCCTGTTTGAACTGAGGAAGAGCTTCAGCATCAAGACTTGGACTGTTCTTTGATGTACACAGAGGTAGGTATCATCCTGAGTTATCTGGCAGCTTCTGAGACTCAGACTCCTCCTATAAAGACTAACATACATGCCTCACTGCCTGCTGGACAGGCTTTGGGACTGAAGAGCTGGCTGTTGTACTCCTACCAGGCCTCTGTTATTTCTGCCTTCAGAGTGAGGTTGGATTCACGATCTCCTCTTCAATGTACGGAATTGGGTCCAGTAGCTGTTTTGGGAACAAGATTAATTTTCTGCAAAGGTGTGCAGGGGACTCTGAGGGAACATACTGCATTGCTATCCCTCTTGGCATAAATAGCACTTGATTCTTCCGAATTCTTAGAAAGATCCTCAGCTTCATGCTTGCAAAGACCACCATTATAGAAGGAATGAAGGAGAATGTGATCTAAGCTTTCCTGCCCAAAGGCAGATGCTGATGCTGAGCAATGATACTGCAAAGATTTTTTCAAGATTATATTCTATAACTGCAAAGAGACCAGATGGGAAACCCTCTGTCTCCACAATAGCATCCCACAAAATTTCAACTGGTTGGATTGATTTGGATCAGGTGGTCACCAAATTAGTTTGTGCTATTTCCATTCACTTGCTGGCTTAAGCAGTTTTCACTGAGAGGTTATTTCAGGTTATTTTGCGTATAGAATCAATCTGATAGTTGTTGCTTTCAGAGAAGCTTTGATTTGCGCTTTATACTAGGAGATGTGTTTGACTAACTGTCCTTTTCAGATAGTGAAGTATTGGGGAAAGAAATAGTCCCTTTCCCAGTGAAAACAATGTAATTTGCTCTAAGGGATTAATTTTTCTTGTGTCTTTTAAAAATGTAATTTCTTTATGCTGTTGACTAGGATCTTATCTTGATGGCTCAGATAATTTAAAGCACTATGTCAACCTTTGCAGGTGTGGCGGATGCCAATATCACACTTAACCTAGTCTGTCAGAGTTACAGTGTGGGCTTGATGGGGGATATCAGCTGGTTCAGCTGGCAAATGCTCTCATACTGTTTGCTCCGAGGCCTGTTAGAGTTATGAGCTGCCTGTATTACGGCAGATCATGAGTTAGTGTTGGTTTACACAAGGACTCTGGAGAATAAACAAAAGGTCCTCACGTGAAAAGATCCTGGAAATTATCAGTGGGAAAATGCTGGGATCTCTCCTGCTGTCCACTCAGAGTAATGGGGTGCTGCTGCCTTGCTGGGAAGGGGAGATATGAGTCCCCTGGCAGTATCCCAGGGTCACGCCATGAGGCCATACTTGCAGCACAGGACTACAATCTTTCTCTGGTACTTTGCCTCCAGGCATAAAGTTGGGAATTATAGAGGAGTCTGAAACTGGACAAAGAACTTTTGTAAGTTCTGCGCTGTGGCAAGGGTTGTCATCAGTGATAAAGCACCCTGACATCCTCAGAAATCCACAGCTGAAGTGAAAGTTGTCTGCTTGGGAGGATGGAGTGTCTGAAATTGTCTTGTGTTGGAGGCACTGCTTAGAGGATGAACATTTCCCAATCTCTTGATCAACGTCCACCTGGCTCCCCCTGTCCGTCCATCCGTCCCCCGCCCTTACCTCTTTTTAAATCAAACAATCAAGCAAACAACAGAAAACCTGTGTGCTGTCAATTCTGCGTTTTAGTAAAATGTCTAGCAATTAACAGGAAGCAGTTGTGACCTCATCTGGCAATGTATAAAAGCCAGTTCTAAAAATGGTGTTTAAAACAGTGTCATTTAATTGGTAGCTGCCAGAGAAGGACACATACAAACTTTGTTTAAGTATAACCTGATTTTCAGCATGAAGGAATCTGGAGATGTTTTGACATATTTACATTATGTAATGGAATTGTTAAATAGGAAGTGAGAAGTCAAATTTTTTTCTTTAAAACCCCTATTTATGTTTACATACCCAGACAAAATTTAACACTAGAGTAATGCCCTACTCCTCTTTTTCTTTCCATAGTTTTGTCCCATGTCTCTGTTGTTTACATTCCAGTTAATCTGAGCTAGTTGATGGTTGAAGTCAATTACCTCATTGTCCTTTTTGTGTAAAAGCAGTGGTATAATTGTAAATTACAGATATATTAATGAAACATCTGAAGCTTCCACGAATCATTAGTAGGCAGGATGGAAAGATGTATTCTACGCATGCTGCAGGATTACTTACCATCTTCTGTATACTTAGGAAAAAAGGTCAGAAAATGTGGGTAGAGTAATTTAAAGCATAAATCTGACATTCTGGAAGAATATGCAATGGAGATAACAGCTTGGGGATTGGCTGAGCTATACTCAAGGCTGAGCTTGAGATGTTAGAGTGGGAAGAAGGTGGCTCTCCTTCATCATTATGTCCCTCCAGCTTTAACTGGTGCTTACCTGGAGGAAGGAATGAGTCTGGGTGACATTTACAGCAGCTTAAATAAATGCTTTGCTAAATTATTCTGGCCCAAATGCTCTTTTGAACTGAAGTCTTCACTAAGGATAATCAGATGGCAATGTGCTTTAACACTCTTCTGTTTCTAGTCTCATCCACTGCTGTCTTCACCTAGGTGGCAGGTTCAATAGGTCCTTTATTAATGGCATTGTATTTGGGAAGGTCTTAGCTTTTCTTAGAGCAACTACTGTCCATCTTGTCCCAGAAAGGGGAGCAGTGAAAAGGGACTGTTCTGGTATGTCATTTAGGGAATGGTTCAGGGTCCGATATGCTTGAGTTTGACATCAGCAAGGGTAAAGAGCAATAGTAAAAGCTTTCTTATTTGTCTTATTCAGTTGTATCTCACTAATATCTCCATAACTCATTTTGATATTCATATTGCTATCACTGGTTTTTAAAATGGGAATCTAAAGAATGATCTCATGTCCAGAGATGAGTTCAGATCTCTTTGACTAATGGTTCCCAAACTGTGGGCAGATGTTGGTTCAAAGCACCATAGAAAAATGCATGAAACCTCCTTGCCCTTATGCTGTAGAAGATAAGGAAACAAATGAAGGACTGACAGTTGTCCAGAAAATCTCAGCAAGAGATTAAATGGTTAAGGGAGTTGCATGGGCAAGGGAGAAACCCCCTGTTGGAAGCAGAGAGAAAACACTTAGCATGCAAGATAGTGAGGTAGAAAAAACCTGAAGGTAATGGTGGAACTCCTATTCACTTCTAGGGCACAGGCTTTAACCTTTGATCTTCTCAGCACTAGAAGAAATTAGGAGAATTTAGAATTAGACAAAACATACTCCCACTTACAGGGAATAATTTAATAAGAAGTTTGATTCTAAGGACCTTTGCTGCAGTGCATAGATTTTTACCCAGGTTAAAAATGAATACAATTGGCCAAACAAAGACAGAAAGTGCAAATATGAGAGGCTATGGATTATATTATGAAACGGTGCCCAAAAACTGCCTACCAAAACATCTGCTTGCTTTGTAAAAATGTGTTTTCTGCTTCAACATTCAGCTGAAGTTTTCACTGGTGAACACAATTACAAGGTTATGAAACAGTTTCTAAAGACACTCCCTGCTCCATTGCATCTCCATTCCTAGGTTTTGTTGGAAAAATTTTCATTCTTGGAGGCTGTCTGAGAGTAGAACTTTTAAAATCCAATAGATATTTCTCAGCAATTGCTATGGAGACCTCTCCATAGTGGGTTTCTGGTGGTTTTTTTTTTTTTGAAAGAGGGCGTGAATGTTATCACAGAATCATAGAATCATACAATGGTTGGAAGGGACCTTAAAGATCATCTAGTTCCAACCCCCCTGCCACGGGCAGAGACACCTCCCACTAGACCAGGTTGCTCAAAGCCCCATCCAGCCTGGCCTTGAACACTTCCAGGGATGGGGCATCCACAACTTCTCTGGGCAACCTGTTCCAGTGCCTCACCACCCTCATAGTGAAGAATTTCTTCCTTATATCTAACCTAAATCTACCCTCTGTTCAGTTTAAAGCCATTACCCCTTGTCCTGTCACTACATGCCCTTGTAAAAAGTCCCTCTCCAGCTTTCTTCTAGGCCCCCTTTACGTACTGGAAGGCTGCTATAAGGTCTCCCCAGAGCCTTCTCTTCTGCAGGCTGAACAACCCCAACTCTCTCAGCCTGTCTTCATAGGAGAGATGCTCCAGCCCACTGATCATCTTCGTGGCCCTCCTCTGGACTCACTCCAAGAGGTCCATGTCCTTCTTATGTTGGGGACCCCAGAGCTGGACGCAGTACTCCAGGTGGGGTCTCATGAGAGCAGAGTAGAGGGGGAGAATCACCTCCCTCGTCCTGCTGGCTACGCTTCTTTTGATGCAGCCCAGAATACGGTTGGCTTTCTGGGCTGGAAGCGCACATTGCCGGGTCATGTTGAGGAAGTATCGTAAATTTACCCATAGCAACTGTGAAGGGAGCATGAAGCTTGCAAATTTTTCTCTTTTATACAGAGGGCTTGAGTCTTTGCTTGGTCTGATTAAACAGTGCTATTGAGAATTAGGATTAGGAAGAATTTAGAATTAGGAGAAAAAGGATTGAGAATCTCCTAAAAACATCAGCAGAGTGTAAACATCCAGTTATAGCATTACACACACTTACTCAAAAATTAATGTGGGGTAAACTCTGGCAGTTAGATTTCAAAGCCTTCTTTCCATTTTGCCTGAAAGAAACCAGAAAATTGCACGCCACTATTTGACCACTCTTATGGTAAAAATATTGTTTTCTAATGTCTGTTTGGAATTTCCCACATTCCAACTTGTGCCCATTGTCCTCATACTATCACTGTGCACCTCCAAGAAATATCTGTCTCCAACTTCTCTAAACCCTGTGATTAGATAATTGCAGACAGCAATAAGGTCTCACCTTCACTTTTTCTTCTCCAGGCTGGACAGACCCAGCTCTCTCAGCCTCTCCTTGTACACCATGTGCTCCAGCCCTCTTGCCAGCTTTGTGGCTGCCCACTGAACTTGAGCTCATATGTCAATATCCTTCTTGTACTGTGGATCCCAAAACTGGACACAGTAGTCCAGATATGGTCTTACAAGTGTCAAATAGAGGGAAAGAATTTCTCTGGACCTGCTGGCTACATTCCTCCTAATAAAGCCCAGAACACTGCTGGCTTTCTTTGCCTCAAGGGTACAGTGCTCCTTCATGTTCGACCTGCTGTCTGCTATGACCCCCAGATGCTTTTCTGCAGAGCTGTTTCATACCAGTCAGCCACCAGTCTGCATCATTGCATAAAGCTATTCCCTCCAAGATGCAAGACCTTGTGCTTGTTCTTGCTGAACCTCACTAGCTTCTTGTCAGTCCATTTCTTCAGCCTGTTCCTGCTGTTCCGTTCCGTTTGAATAGCGGTCCTGCCCTCCAGAATATGGACTACTCTTCCCAATTTGGTGCCATCTGCAAACATGCTGAGAGTACACTCCATCCCATCATCCAGGTCACTAATGAAGACACGAAACAGTATGGTCCCAGTACTGATCCCTGAGGAATGGCCCTAGTTACTGACCACCAGCTGGACTTTGCATCACTGATCACAACTCACTGAGCCTGACAATCCAGCCAATTTTTCACCCCATTGATCCAGCCCATCTGGATTTCTCACCAATGATGATGATTAGGAGACTACAGGAGACCATGTCAAAGGCCTTATGAAAATCAAGGCATTCAACATCCCTCTCCCTCACCTTGTCCACAATGTCAGGCACCTCATCACAGAAAGCAATTAAGTTGGTCAGGTGTCATCTTCCCTTGGTGAATCCATGCTGGTTCCCTCTAGTCATCTTCTCATCCTTCATGTGTTTAGAAGTGGCTTCTAAGAGCATTTGCTCCACAACCTTCCCAAGGACTGAGGTTATGATGGCCAGCTACAAGTTCCCCGGATCTGGATCCTTCTACCCTTTTTGTGTTGGTGCAACATCTGCCTTTTTCCAGGCATTAGGAATCTTCCCCAATTGCCATAACCTTTCAAAGGTGATAGAAATTAGCCCCTCAATGACATCAACCACCTCCTTTAGCACCCTCAGATGCTCTCTATCTGGTCTGATGGACTTCTGCACGTCCAGTTGGGTGAAGTGATCCCCAACTCTTTTTCCTGTGGGTACTGCTTCATACCCACAGACTGTATTAGGTGGCTCAGAAACTTGGGAGGCCTAAGGACAAGCCTTACATGTGAAACATGAGCTACAAAATACATCTTTTTCCCTATAGCTTGTCACTAGATCCCTTAACCTACTGAGCAACGGATCCAGATGGTCTTTGGCCTTTCTTTGACCAATGTACATCTAGAAACGGCTGATTTTTACCTTCCTTACTAGTTTCAACTCCAGCTAAGCTTTGACTTTGACCTGACTGCATTCCTACTCATGCAGTTCATGCAGACATGGCATGTGTAATCTTACCATTTTGCCATTTACCATTTACAGTTTTTGCTGTTTACATTACCAGTGCTGTCAAGCCACACTACGTCTCCAGAAATAGAAGAAAAAAGCCTGTTGTGATTCAGTTAATTCAGGGATGGTTAAATGGCAGCCCATTTAAAACTGTAAATTAGTTTTATTGGTTTTAGTCTCATGTCCTCCACCTCCAGGAACTGAATCTATTAATCACTCAAGCCACACGGAGGGCTTTTCTCTGTATGACTGACAGCAAGGAGTAACATGCAGATCCTAACTGGTGCTGTCAGAGAGCTTTAATTTACATGAGATGCTGTGAAAAAAGTGGCTTTACTGGTTTGGCCCCTGAACCACCTGGGTAAAGCCTGAAGTGGGCCTGAGCGTACAGAAGCTGACCACCTTTAACAAAATCCATCTTCTGGCCTGCAGTCCATAATCCAGTGTCCTTTGCAGTCTGGTTCTGAGTCAGTCAAACAAAGAGGTTTGCCTTGCTGTGGTGGATGTCCTGCTTTGAAACAGCTCAGTAAGGTCTTAGAAAGGGAGAGGGATCGACATGCTCTCTCTTGGAGGGAGTGAGCTGCTTGACAGAAAAAGGAACTGGCTTGGAATAGCAGATGAAAGGATATTACGATGTGTCAGTAAGGCAAAGGAGACCCCAGGCAGCTCTGATTTAGGCTCAGCTGTTAATGAAAAATTCTGGGGGAAATCCAAGCCTCCAGAGCTTGAACAGAAATAGAAAAGGCTGTTTCATATTATATAAGCACACAAAGCTGTACTAAAGGGGAAATCCAACTGGAAAAGGGCTTTTCTCCCTATCTAGCTTGTAGCTTGTGCTGGAACAGTAAAAGGCACAGAGTGCCGGGCACTCTTGTGGAGTAGCTTACATATTAACCTGCAGCGTGAGTATAAAGATACAAATACTCCGTGGGTATTCTGCTTGAAAATCCCTTTACGTGATAGTCACTTTCTAATGACTTCCTATCAGTCCTGCTCAGGCTAATTGTCACTTAAGACCCCTCCATATCCATAGGCCTCATCCAAAACCCATCAAAGATGATGTAAAGATTCTCTTTGACTTTAATGGGCTTTGAATCAAGCCTATAAAACAACCTGACATCTGCAGTACATACTCAGGCCTTAATTTTTCCCTAGGGCTCCGGAACACCATTCCAATATCTGGGAACCTTCCCTTTCCTGGTGTTTCCCATCTGATACACGTTCTTTAACAGATTAAAAAGCATAAGCTGAGGGCCAATTGGATCCTCACTTGCTGGGTTAGTTCAGGTTCTGCTGCAAATCAGAATGTCAGATAATTCTTTCCAGACCTTATTCTCATGCTGAGAAACCGGGACAGACTGTGTAGCAAGGGATGGGTAAGTTAGGTCTTTTATGGTTGAAAGGAGCAGTATTGGATATTCCAGAGAACAGAGAAAGAAAGGGAGATACCCTTATTATCTTTCAAAGGGTAATTGCAGCTTATCTCTTCAAGCAAATAAGAAAAAAAGGTCTGTTGCTGAGTCAATGCACCTGACACCAACAAAAGGATTGAGATGGTTTGCCTTGCATAAACACTGCATGTCATTTTGGGCTTTCATCCTTCTTACTCTGCACTCCAACAACTCTGAGAATAGGAAACCACCGCTTTTCTCCACAAAAGCCTGACCACACATGCTCACAGCAGGAATTTTACAGGGTTTGTCTTTCAGGGAGGCTGCAAACGCTGCCTCCTTATATAACAGCAGTGGTGAAAGGGAAAAGGAAGGAGTTTAAACCACTTGGACAAGCCTGGGCTGAATCTCACAGACTGAAAGTGACCATTGAAACATAAAATGTCCACTCGGAGAAGAAGACAGGTGGCTGAGGGTGTTGTCAGTAGCAGCAGGGAGGGAGGAAAGGGAAGGAGATGCAGAGAGAAAGAGAAAGAGAGTTTCCCTAGCCCAAACACTGGAGTGGTTACGGCTGAGGAGAATTGAAAGATAATTGCAAGGCAAATTTAAAGCCTGGGGAGAGGAGAATACCTGTATAGCCCTTTCCTTTATTAATACTGTGGTCTGCATGCTATGAACCTTTTGGTGAAGTGAGACTGGCTTGGGTTTTGGTCCAATGGTGCTCACAAGTCTGAAGAGGGAAATGGCTTACAGGTTGGAAAATGGGATCGCTATCATGAAATCATGACCAGCCCCAAAATATTTGGTCCTTAAGTTTCCATTCATGGTCTCTAAGACAGCACTCAGGCCACAGCAAAAAAAAGATCTGAAGTGTGGCTTACCACAAACACTCCTTGAAATCCCAACTGCAGTCTGGCACTTTTTCTAGCTCACTTCTCATGTCTCCAAGCCACTCATCTATCTGCTGATCATGTTAGGCATGAACAGCATCCAGAACTCTCTCCATCTGGATTCTTGCATATGATTTTTAGAAAGACTCCAAAACAGACTCTGTTTCTTTTCTTTGTTTTTGTTTCTACTTTGGTTTTTTTTCCATGTCCAGATTCAGAGCTTAGATGTTACTGTGATTGCCTTTCTCACAATGACGCTCTCATGATTAATCTCTACCCTTTAGAAGCATCAGTGCCTGGTTTAGGATACATCAAAATCTCAGGCTTAGAATATTTATGTGCAAAACTGTGCCTGCAGTTAAGAAGGCAACACAGAAATCCCTGTCTTAAACCTCTCTTTATGCAGGGATTTGCACAGAGTGCCAAGCCAGAATCAAATTAGTTTCTTCAAGACTTAGTTTTTCCCATGTTTTCTGTTACTGAAAGGTCATGATGTTTTTTAAAGGTCTCTGCTGTTCCTGGGTTAGTTTCTTCTTCTGCAGCAACCTGTAAGGAAGTCATAATGCAGTGTTTATGATGACATCCCTTTCGTGCTGTGGAAAGAATTTTAATGTCATGAATTCCACCTTATTACTGGAGAGATGGGCTTGAACTGGAATCTCACCACTAGGTGGAATTTGAATCCCCAGCTGAACTTACATTTTGGGAGCCAAAACTCTGTTTTCATCCTCCATCTTCCAGTCTTTGAAGAAGTTGAGATCTGGGATTCTCTGGCTCAAATGCCTGTCTAATGGTGGCTTCAACGCCAGAACAAATGGGAAGGGGAAGGCAGGAAACATGGAGATAAATAGAATCCCTAAATGGAAAAAGTGGTAAGAAAACCTATGAAATAACAATCAACAGATAGTTTTCTATCTGTCTAATCTGTCCAAGCACCACCCTCTGCAAAGTTCACTAGTAAAGAATTTGCCTTCTGCGTAGACTGTCATTTTACCTGCCCACTTGGGTAATTCTTAGTGTTATAACTTTTAACACCTCACCATGCCATTTTTTAGGCTCAAAAAATGCCTGTGAGTTAAGGAAGGGCTGTAACATCTCTCCTTTGCAAATGGGAAAACCACAGTGTGGAGAAATTAAACAACAGACCTAAGGTCACACTAGAAGACTGTGGCAGAGGAGAGACTCACTATCCCAATCTCTCTGTACAAATGTCTGAACAATGCCGCCAACCTTTATTGGCATCTAAGAGATACCCTGCTACTCACTGGGAGAGTAGACCTTGCTTCTTACCATAAGAAGTGCCAAGCAGTCTGGAGAGCTAGTCAAGTCCATAATGGAGAATTAGAGTGTACCACGCTGAGAGAGAAATTTTTTTTTCTGACTTTGGGTAGTTAAAGGTTGGCTTTTAACCTTGAAGACTGAAACCCTGTGGTCTTAATACCTTGTTCTTTTTATTTTGGCTCTTTGGTAACTGCTTATCCTCAGTGACTCTGAGTGACTCTGACTCATCCACTGTGACTCCGAGCTCCCCAAGGAAGTGTGTTGTATTTAACAGCAAAAGGTTTCATTTCATATTCAATGGATGTCTTCTTCCATGTATTCTGAGAATAGATCAATGTTATTCTTGCCCATTCAGTTTTTGACTACGTACATGTGTACCTACCCTATCTTTACAGACCTTCTCACTAGACCAGGCTCTCTCACAGTCCACCCAACAGCTGGTCCTCGATCCTCTGTCTCCCCTGTTGCCTTCTGCTCAGAG
Source organism: Mycteria americana (assembly GCF_035582795.1). NCBI lineage: Eukaryota > Metazoa > Chordata > Aves > Ciconiiformes > Ciconiidae > Mycteria > Mycteria americana. Next base: position 82,342,569 of record NC_134365.1, read on the forward strand.
GCACACACACACACAAAAGGGGTGCTCTGATGGTCAACTCCTTGAGGTGCCGCCTCCTCCACCTCCACTCAGACACACATGCACACACACCTGGCTTCCAGGCCACTTCACCCACGCGATGCCTACTCTAGCCTGTGATACTCCCAGCGATCACACACTGGCATGCACGCCCTCACATGCTGCACTTGCCAGCACCATGGATACACGGACCCTCTGAGCCAGGCCCTCTGACCGATGGTCTTCTCTCCAGTAACTGGCACTTGGACCTCCATACATACACATGCACACAGAATAACCTGTCACCCAAAAGTGGAGTTTATTAAGAAGACAGCACAGGTTGTGCTGGTCAGGCAGAGGGTATGACCAGACAAGTGTACTGACAAGCAACTGTTTACACGTGACCAGCCCCTTTTGTCCCCTTTTCCACCTATTTTCCACACTTCCTCCTTCCCAAACCACCTTGCTCTCTCCCTTTCCCAGCTTTCGTTTCCTCCACAAAACATCCCACAGTAAATTTTCTACAATCCCAAGATGCTCTTCCCCTGCATCCTGTAAAGTGTCCCATACCCCCAGGCAGTGACCCCCTCAGTCTGTGAGGTGACCTGGAGAGGTGTTCTGGGTGATTCATCTCAATGGGTGGACATGGGGCTGATACTCCCCTGTGGCAGCCCTGGGAGGGGCCAGGGTGGGGGCTTATTTCTCTGACTAGGTTTTTGGGGTGCCCCCACCTGCCATTGTGCTTCTCTGCGCCTTCACGCGTGTGGAGATGAGCCACTGATGGGCTGATGACTCCTGGGATAGCAGCCATATCAGGGTATTGTCACAGATGGAGTGAGAGTGCACTTCACTTGTAAGAGAGAAGTAAAAATATAGTTTATTGATATAGAATAGGGAGTTAACAAAGTTCAATGCGACAGTGTTTTAACAAGATTCGATGGCAAGGTACCCTTGATCATTTACTGCATAGAGGACAGGGTCAGACAAAACTGTCAGGGAGACCCTCCCGTTGAGTCATGAGGTTTGGAAAAGGATCCCCTTGCTTTCTAAACTCCTTCTCAGAGAGGAGTCTAGGTGGGGCTAGATCCAGTCCTAGCCCCAGACTTGGTCAAGGGTTTATGTCTAAAGGATTATATATGTGCAATCAATCCTTTATATCACTTAGCTAAGAGTTCAAAGTTTAGCATGCTATTAGTCACTTACCGAGGATCTGTTGCAGCAAGGAATCTCTCAACCTCAAGGAGTAACCTTGAGAGGCGTCCCTGCTCAAGGGGAGACCCTGGCGTGCAGCCCGCTGCCGTGCAGGAGAGCTCCAAGGGCTCTTGGGCTGCTCACTATTTGTGGGGGATAAGATGAGTGACCCAGAGTCATATTTGCATGCTGACCACAGATTTTAGTTTCTTCGGTGGGCGCATTGCACAATAGCCCTAGGCTATTGTGTTGTTATCTGTCTCCTGAATCCACTTTGAGCCGATGCAGCCATCGTGACCAGATGCATCCATTACGATCACCACTGGTGGTTATCACCTAAGCAGGGTTGCAGGAGATACAGGCTGGGGGCGGGGGAAGCACATCGTCACAGGTATTAGTTGGGTTGCCCTACCTGCCTTTGCCTCTTTCTGCGCCTTCGTGTGTGCGGAGATGAGCTTTTATCACATAAGCCAACAACAGGAATAAAACATTTACAGTGTTACCACTCACTTTAAAGCAGCTAACAGCTCTAGTGTGTGAAGTATTTCCCTGACTTTAGATCCTGCTCTGTCTCTCAAGCAACTTTGTCTCTTTGCCCAGTGTTACGGAGGCCACCATCATATTGTACATAGCTATAACTTGTGCCGGGGCAAGGCCATTACAGAAAGGCATGGCATTGTCTCTCCTCTGATGTTTCTCTCCTAAATCCAAACTTTCCAGCCCAGACATTAGCAGCGGTGTTACTCCATGCCTCTGAATTTGTTAATCGCAACACGGCAATACAGCTGGGACAGGGCGAAGCGTGTACAGTGTTTGCACTTCACACATTTCCCTGGTGTATGTGCTGCTTCAAGGTCAAAGATATAGGTCCAGATTCTTGTCCTAACAGCGCTGCATATCTCTCTCACAATGAAAACACGTTTTAGTATACATTTTTTGTTTTATCCCATCTGAGCCTTTTGCATTGCTGGAATGGGGCACTGGGACCCTGTTCTTTACCTCAAATTTCACTCTCCCAATGTGCCTGCACTGTGGTGTAGTTTTCTAATTCCTGGATACTAAAGACTGTTAAAAAAGCGGTTAATTTTCAATCATGCTCACAATGCAATGACTTCCATGTTGCTTTAACTTTATATTTTTCCCTTCCCTGTTTTGTTTTTCTAAAAGATGTAATTCATATAGGACTCAAGTGACTTTTATTTATTGGGATTTTTTTTTTTTCTGTAAAATATCACACACATTTCTGGTTTATTCAACTGTTTATAGAAAAGTAGGTGATATATTCTGGTGTCCCTGGCATGTTACATAAGTTTCAGATCTGAGCACAAAGACTCCATTTTGCAAAAATAAATGCATTCTCTTTCAACTCACGTCCGTAGGATATCCCAAATGTACGGCACTATGTTTACTGTGCACTAATATAATATGTAGCTGTGCAACCCATGAACATATTAGTAAAGCATTAATGCTTAACACGCGTCGTTGATGCATCAATTAACTTCATTAGAGTTGGCCCCTCGAATGATTGTAAGTGCTTCCTTGTACAGAATGTTCCTTGCCTGCCTTTGGCAAGGGAGGCCAGCCAGAGGAACTTGATGTTTATTTTTGAACCAATGTAAAAGTAGACCAGGAGCAGACACCTCCTGCTGCAGGCTAGACCTGACAAAGAGGTCATCTTTGTTGCACATGGCTAAGGAATCACCTCCCCTGCTGAAGATCCGGGCTATTTTTAGAAACAGGCTAGAACTCTTCATTCTTGAAATTGTTTTAATTTCCATCTGAAGAGTCAGACTGCATGGCTAGGGAAAAGAAAAAAAAAAAGTCTAGTAGGCTGCAGGGCCAGTGTGAGCTGCAAGTCTGTGTAAAAAGAAACCTGATGAAATTGCTTCTTGTGGTGCTGACAGAATTTTGTCCTGGCAGCACCAAAGTGCTAATTACTATAGGCTGACAAAGAGCCATTGCCCGAGAGCAGCTCGTAATGATCATGTAAATTTTACTTAAGTATATATGATTACAAGAAATTGCCCAGAATTTTAACAGACATTGTGCTGCCCTGTTTATAGAACAGTATAGATTTACTGGCTCCATTTTTCTACTGCAAATGAAAGCCTTAGGGCTTGGGAGGGGGAGGTGGAGGAAAGGAAATGTTTTGGCTTCACAGTATATAACTGCCTATGGAATAATTTTAATGTACATTAAAACCTCATTCAGGTCTGCCACAGATATAGTGAGTATAAACAATCCAGTGGGGCACCTTCCTCATCTAACTGTTCCACATCTCTTACTCTGCAGGCTGCACTTCAGTGGATGGCCGTGTCTCTTCTGGAGACATCAGAACTCTGGTCCTGTTTTCCACAACAAGAAAACTGAGTTTTTCAGAGGTTTCAAAAACCGCATGGGAAAATTATAAACTACTCTGACTCTTACATAGTACAGGCTACAGCATTTCACCCAGAAATTTCTCCTTCAAGCCCAGAGCTCTGGCTGACTGATCCCATGTGTCCAGGTCTGGGTTGGATTTCAAGTTCTTAGCTGAGAGAAAAAGCACCATAATCCCAATGGCTCATTTGTTGCCCTTTTAAAAAGGCAAACTCCTAGCCTGGATTATGTCTAACTGCAGCTTCTAGTCACTGTATCTTATTTGCACCTTCTTCTGCTAGATCAGAAAGCTATCTATTACAGACTGTGATATTTCCAAACCAGTCTCACACTGTGAGACATGTATTTGCAATCTCAGGTCGTTCTCATAGTTCTTTCTAAACACTGTCCAGTTTTTCTACATTCTTTTGGCAGGGTAGACATCAAACTGGATAGATTACTCCCAAAAAGCTCTCCATTTGCCAGATAGAGGGGTAATATTCATTTTCTTTTTCTACAATGTAGTCTCTTTCTTTTGTAACCAAAAATTGTGTCTACAAAGACAGTCTCAACATCTCACCAGAATTCACAAATGATCATTTGCTAGAATCCTCATATTTTTCAGAGCTACTAATTTGCAGTACTCACTTGCCGATTTTAAAGGAATGATCTCCATTCTTTGTTTTAAAATGCAAGTGTCTTAAGCAAGCCCACTTTACCATATGATCTGTGTTAATTTTCTGGTATCACTTGCAGTTCCAATAGCTTTTAATGTACATATTTTTTAATTTTGCTGACAGTCTTTGAGATCTCTGATAAAGACACCGAGTAACATTCAGCCAGGAAAAGGAGCCTACGGGGTACCAGTAGAAACAGTACTGTATGATAATCCTCTTTTTCACAAAAACTTCTGTAATCTGTTAACCTTTGATATATTTAACATGAGCTACACTGATGTTCACTTTTGCTAGCATTATTTATTCATTTTTCAGATGAAAAACAAGTCACACAGGACTGTATCAAATGCTTTATAGAGTGCTAAAACCATTATGTCTACACAACTATCTCTAACCATCAACCCTGTAGTCCTGAAGAGAAAGGAAACAATCAGAAAACAAACCCAAGCCTTTTATGACAGCATATCTTTAACTTGATGTTACAATTTCTTCATTCCTTTTGGATAGCGTTGCATAGCAGCCTCTCTGTGATTTTGCCCAAGATCAGTGTCAGGCTCATCTTGTACTTGCCCTGATTCCTCCAACTGACTTCTTAACTATTATCAGTGTTTGTTTCTTATCAAGCCTCTAGAATTTCTTGGTCTTCTAGTCTTTCTTAAAAATCAACGTTATTAATGTTTCTGAGATCTCCTTGGACAATTGTTTTAATATAGGTGCAAATTATCTGTTCCTGCAAGTAAAAAATATGGGTTTGCTGTAATCACCACAGTTTAATGTCTGTTGTCTAAAGAAATGGCACATACTGTATTTTCATTGCAAAAAAGAACTACATGAGCCTGTTGCTTTCCTAATGAAGAAAAACTAGGTGCATTGTATGTATTGTACACATCTGCTTTTTCTTCACCAGGCTTGATAATTTACCAGCCCCATACATCATTAGAATGTTTCAGTTTCATGTCCAAGTGACCCACAGTGCTGCAGACCAATTAACTGGGTGTTATTTACTCCAAATGACCCTGTAATGGAATAGGAAGTGCCTTCATATAGTTTTATGAGAGTGCTATGCTGAATTAACAGGAGGTAGATGGGATCTGGGAGACAGCCAGGACAGGAACAGCAGGCAGAAGAGATGAGCTGGGACTGCGGAATGCTGCAAAGGCAATAGCAGACATGGTCAAAGTAACCTGTGGAGAGGTATTAGAGAATGAATGGAAAGTCAGAGTCTGAAGTAGCTCTGGACTGGGTTACCCTGGCACAGCCTGGAAGGAGATGGTCCTCATCAGCAAGCTGAAATCACTTTATGACTTTAATTGGACATCTCGGCCATCACTTTCACTGGCACAAGGTTGACCTAGTTAAAAATAAAATCCAGACAATCTATATGTCATCATCTACTATTATAAGCAGGGTTCCTGTTTTGTCTTTGCCCAATGACGTGAGCTCAGCTCTTGCACTGCCAGAAGGGAATCCTGAGACTGGAGAATGTTTTCAGGTCAACAGCTTGACTGGTGAGTTCATCAAAGGCAGCGTGGATAGCCCAATGGCTCCCAGTGCTGCTCACATGCAAGAACCTGCACCTGCCCAGTAGAGCAGTTAAGAAAGGAAGTAAAAAAATGTGTAAGCAATGTAAAAAAAATAGGGAGAAAGAGGTCTGTAGGAGAACAGCGTTATTGCAAAATAAACAACTAGTAGCAAAGAACAATGCGATTATTCTACAGTTACACACTCGTTGTGGAAAAAGTATTATTTTTTTTCACTTCTCTGTAGAATTTCAACTGGAAGAATCACATTCTGGTCACTGCATTTCTGCAGAAGTTTCCTCAAAGATTAATTTAATATTAGTTCCCTACAAAAACATGCAGACTTTCAAAGCAGGAATGAGACTCCTAGTGTCACAGGATAGAAATTTTTTTTGGATGTTGCAACACTTAGGCTTTTGCATTGCAAGTACTGTTATCACAGGTTTGTCATTTACTTTATGTTTGTAGAAATTGCTTATTCTTTTGCTGCGTGTGCACGTGCATCTTGGTGCATGAACCTTGTATACTCGTAGCCTGGTTCTCCTGCATCATATGTGTATCGATGTAGTGCTGATCATTTGATTGGAAGGATTTCTAAATTAGGCAGGAACTCTAACTCAAGGAGAAGTAGATCTTTTAGTTTCCTGCTTTTATTTTAATAAATTATGTAAGGGTAGCACTCAGAAATATCCAAGTGCTATTGTGCTAGACGTTAGACAGCATAATGGTAAAATATTCCTTCTCTAATCACACAGCTGAAAAAAGATTCTGAGGTGAAAAATGTCCTAAGTGGACACGTTAAAAAAGATGATGTTGGGTGAAAGCCGACCTAAGAATAAAAGAAATTATTGGAAAACGAAAGGAAATTAGAGGCAACTGCTTCCTTTCATTTGCAGATCATGTGGCCTAAAAGAATTCTTTCACATTAGGCAGCAGAAGCAGTTGGACACTGATGTCCTGGTAAAAGGATGCAACACCTCACCTGTTTACAAGTTTTGTTGTTCTTTCTCTATATTGACAAGTGACAAACAGGAATTTCTGGAGAAGGAAAAGATTCTACAACACAGTGTCTTTTCAAGGAAGATTCTGATTTTACTTCATGTTTATCAGTCTCCTTCATTAGCTAACTGAAGAAGAAATACAACTAAGTGATTCAAAAGATTTTGTTTTTATGAGGAATTTCGACTGTACATAGATACATGAAGTGATATTTATGTATAGGAAAATGTCTCCTGCATACGTTAAAGGTTTTGGAAGCTGCTTCATGATCTTTTTTTTTGCAAATCTTAGGCAATATATACAGATGAATATGTGATTGGTGCAAATCAGAGCAAAGAAAGAGGAAGATGCCTTAACTGCTCTACCTATGTCTTAGGAAAAGCTTTGTAACTGGCATACGCATAAGAGAAACAATGTCTGGGTTTTCTCTCGTGTCAAAGTCATGTATCTATTGTAAGCTCCTCTACAGTCAGTGAAGAGAGACAGGAGCTGCTAGAAAATGATTCATCACACTTATTTTAGAAACCTATCTCAGGAGGACTGAATCAGCATCTGGAAGGGTCCAATTCTCCCCTTTGATTAGAGAGATGATAGAGACAAAATGACTCATTTGTGTACACCCAACAGATTATTTATTGCCAAAAGTGAGTTATTTGTAGTGATTAAACCCACTTGTTTTAGTTTTTCTGTCTTTCCTTTTCATTAATTTGATACCAACTCCTCTTTCCTTGCATTGGCCGAGGTCATTCGCAGGCACACAAGACACTGACTGTTGCAGTTGGCTTCTTGTGTGTTGTTTTGGAAGGTGCAACAATTATATTCCTAAAATAAAAGAGACAGGATTTATAAGCCAGAACACACAAGGGAAATCCACTTTCCTTGAAAGGCTTGGCTGCTGTCTAAGTTGCCTCTTGACACAGTTACATAAAAGACCTACTTTATTTTTCCACTTTCTGAGTCAGAAGAGCTTTGGAGAAAATTTACAGTGGCCCTACTAAATGTATGGATCTGGACTCGCAGTGAGACTTGAAGTACACCCAGAAATTTAAATTCTAACATAAGATTTGTTCTGCAGGGAAAAAAAGTGCCTAAGACAGTAGCCAAGGATTCAGGAGATGGGGATTCATTTCCTTGCTCTGCCACAGACTTCCTATATGACTTTGGGAAAGTCATTTAATCTCTTTGTATCAGTTTCCTGTGGTAAAACTTTCTGGATGTCTGTGAAGATAAACAGATTAAGATGGAAGCTCTGAAACCAGAGTCCATATGTCTGCTGAAGAAAAGTAGACAGTTTCTAATCAAATGCTATTTCCATATACAGATATTTTATTTATAACAAATCAATTTAAAAGGATCAAATGGAACAAATCAATTTAAAAGGATTTAAAAGGATTTAAAAATCAATTTGCCTCTCCCAAACTGCCAATGCCATAGCAAGATTAAAACCTCACTTAAATAGTGCTCCCCACACACCAATAGTTCCAGCTGCCATGGGTCACTAGAATGAAACAAACCATATAGCAAACCCTCCCTCTCCCTCACCTTCTCCCCAAAGGAGAAGACCCACTTATCTCACCTGCATCCTGTGAGCAATATCCCATCACCCTGAAAATCTTTCTTAAAAGATGGCTGTTGCAATGAATCCCGGAGACAGACAAATACTAACTAGTCTGAATCAAAAGGACTAAAGATTTCCCAAGCAAAATAGTCATTGCATGACACTGTACCACCACTTCCTTTTCTTTTGGGCCAATGAAGCTTGCAGTCAGGAACTTACACTGATTTCAACAGCTTGGGGATGTAACAGAAAGATGCTGTCTCTCATGTGGGGAAGTACAGGGCTGAATAGGATCTGATTAGCTCATTATGCTGAACAGGAAACCTTGGATACAGCCCAAAATCTGGTCAGCTCTACTGAAATGCTCCATTAGTTTTCACTCTCTTTCAACTCATATATGAGGTGGACTCACTATATTTGAACCATTTTTATGCCGTTTGAATATTTCACATCAATTAACTGTCCCTAACATAATATGCAATATTTTTTTTGCAGAAGAGACAAATACTGACTCTGTCACCTACTCAGCTGGCTTTTTCCTTTTCCAAATACTAATAAAACATTACCCTCTACAGAATAAAATCGATGAGAATGTTTGAAGGTGAAATCAACTGTTCTTTGCTGGGCTTTCAGATTGCATACTTGTAGCAGTAAATGTGAATGTAAATCAAACATATGCTTTTCCAAACCTAAAATCCACTTCTTTAAAATTAACTCCCTCCATAAAAAAAGAGATCTTGCTTCTTCAGGTGATTGATTTTATTGAAACAAGTAGGACCATGCCATTGGGGCCGGGGGTGCTGAAGAACAGACAACCTAACATACAAATCCCTTCTGATAAGGCCTCCTACCTCAGTTTGAAAACTTGAGCTTGTCAAGTGGCCTGGATTATGTGACTGAAGCTTTTCACACTTTTTATTTCAAGTTTCAATTGAACTTGAAGGGTGAGCTACCTCTGTGTCTCTCTTTCTAGCATGAGATTGTTTTCCTTCTCAATAAAAGGCAGAGGCAAGACCCAAAAAGATCTGAGCCCTGATGGAAAAGCTACTCTGTGGCAACCTTTGAATATACCAAGAGAATCAGCACTAAGGATAACGTGAATCTTCTCTCATGAAAATGTGTAGAATTGAACGGTGTACTCTAAACTATCAACTGGTTAGAGGATGGTGGGAGTGGGACAAGGTTGATGAAGCATCAGGGGCTGTGTATCTCCACATAGAGAGGTCAGGACCTGAAGGGGCAGCACGGTAGAAAGAACTGCTACAGGGCTGAGGATACGCTGGGGATGGAGCAGTACACCTCATTTCTAAGCCACTGGTTTCCAAATCAGATGTGGTTTTGAACAACTGTTTGGACCAAAATGGACCACTCCACTTCCAACAGAATGTGGGTAAACTTGGAGTTAAAATACTGGTCCAAAAACTGGTAAACTGGGTTCTGTTGCCCGATTTGGCTCAGATTCTGTGTATAGTCTACGGCACGTCATATATTCATTTTGTGCCATTTTGTAAAAGGGCATTAGTTGTGTTCTACTTTAGAGAGATGTAATAGGATAAATCCACAAAATCAGAAGGGGTTCAGAGGAGTAACTAGATTAAACAATAATGAAATTAACTGATTTTGCTAAATACCAGGGGAAAAAGCATCGAGGCACTATGAACTATTAATTATGGCATGGTTTCCCAAGAGAAGCAATCAGGATTCTACTAACCGGGGAATAAACAGTTTGTCTCACCTAGTTTGGAGGCTAGAGAGTGGGAGAAAAGTCCTCAGCTGGCAAACAGAAAGACCTGAGGCATTTTAGTGTCTCTTTATATGTCTAACTTTGTTGACCTAATCCTGTAATTTATTAGGCATGGGAGAATGGATCTGGATACAATAAGGATTGACCTTCCCATAATTTCCAGTGAATCTAAAGCCTTTTCACAGAATTCTGGTTAACTGTTTCCCCTCTTATTTTAATTTCCCACGCCTCTTGACTTCCAGGCTATGCTTGTGACCGGAAGCCAAAATGCCATGAGAAAAACCTCTTCCTGTGGTAATTTTAACACTGCCAAGCATAAGGCCTATAAACCACACGGGAAAGCTTGTTCACATACAATTCACTGCCCAAAAATATCCAAAAAGTTTGGGTTAAGAATCCAACCTTTAAACATTAATACAAACCAAACTTCTCAAATATTTCGGCGTCAGCTCTTTTAGTAGTTTTTATCCAGAAGTAAAGAGCACTTCCATTAACCATTTTAAATGTTTATTGGGGATGCCAAAGCCATGAATCAAATAATTTATTAAATATATTCATCTGCTTAGTGTAGTTCAGAACATTAAGTGTTTCAAGCAGCATATTTTCATCTATTTTGCACAGGGCTGTGGTAAACTAGTGAAGCTCCTTGATGCCAGTGAGATCCTGCAGATTTACACAATCTGAGAACTGTTCCTGCATGAACTCCATTTAGACTCAAGCCAAATCCCATATCCCTGAGCATTGTCTATACAGTAATGTCACATCTTCCTTTCCAGAGAATCCAAGTTGCTTTTCAAGTCTGTCTGACCACTGAAGAATGGCTGTATTAAAGGTCATCTGAGACAGTCTAGCAAGGTCCTAGTCTCCAACAGTGGCCATAAACAGATGCCAAACTGTAGCCAAGCCAAGATGAAATTGTAGTATACTTTCTCCAAATGCTCTCCCAGTCTCTGACTATTTATTTCCAGCTTAAGATAGCTCCTGAGTCTGATGCACTTTGTCCAGTTAGTAACAGAGTTCTCCTCTGTATGCTTGTCCAGTCTTCTTCTGAACCCATGAACTCTGAGTTCATTTGAACTCTTTGCATCAACAACCCTGTTTGACAAGGAGTTCTACAAGTCTACCATTCCTTGAATAAGGACTTGCACAGAAAGCACTGCTGACTCTCCACAGCAACTGGCTACAGTGAGTTGCACAAGCCTGTTGCCTGTTCTTGAGGTTTCCTGTACATTTCCAGTCATATTAAAAAAAAAGTGAGCATCTAAGGGAACAGCTAAACAACATTCACTTCAAAGATTGTGCCTATTGTAGGTGCGCTTTAATTGCCTTTAAATAGCCAGCATGAATGCTGCTACCAGGGCATCTGCAATGGCAAGGATTGTAGCACAGGCTAGGAAAAGTTAAAAAGCAAACAAACCCCACTTTGTTTAAATAATCTGGTGATAGCTCCTGAGGAGCTCTGGCCTGTCAGGGCTACATGACTAGCTGTTCTCAAGCTAGCTAGTTAAAGCTAGCTTACAGCTATATCAGAAGCACTTGTGGTAGCACCTGCTCAGCAGTTCAGCTCTGAAATAGCTAGTTTAAGCAAGAGGTAGCATTTTCTTGGAACCTACCCCAAGCCAGTGAATTAATCATCAGATGAACCAAAGAACATGATTAACTTCATTGTATCCTAGTTCAAGTGCGAAGTCCCCCGCTTTCATCTTTCTTCTCTAACAGCATCTATGTATTGAAAACAAAAGGATACGAAGTCCATACGTTATTTCAGCTTTTCTTGTTGCTTGCTAGAGGAGCACTGGATAATGCCCTTCAGGAGGACTTCTTCCCCATTATCTTGCATAGGATGATGTCACCTCCTATCACTTTTTTTTTTGTTTAAGAAGCCTAAACCCCGTACCCTGAGCCTCAGGTATCCCTATTCCCTAACTCATTCTTTGGTTGCATAAATACAAAAGGTTTCTCTTTCGCACCAATTTACCTGGATATCTGTGAAGCTGATGTGCTTTGACTTGTCACATTTGCACTGGTTCCCAGTTTTAGGCAGCCTGTAGCTGTTCCAAGGTGCTGACTAGTTTGGGAAAGCTGCTCAGAGCATTGCTGAGATACTCCCCTTCTTCTGCTGGGGATGGCATATCCTTTCCCCTCTCGCCCTCCTTTTCCCCTTCACGGTCTTTTACCAAAGGGATTCCAGCTTTAGGCTCATGGAGTTCTTATACCAATTGTAGCTGTAAGGATTTAGTTTTCATTTCCTATTTCTCTGTGATCATGCTTCTCATCCTACCCCAAAGTCACTTCTTGGGAATGTCCAGAACATTGACGCCCATTCTATTCTTTAATCAATGCATTTTTTTCTGGTTCAACCTTTTCAAGATTTTCACCATAATTTAAAAGTCATATATCACTTTCACTATTCCTATTGCTGGACTCTGAATTTCCAGCCTGCTGTGAGCCTTCCACAGGGAAAACACATGACATATTTCATATCTACAGTACTTCTAAATACTTTTGCCCTCCTCTTTCCCTTCTCGCCACTACCACCTTGTGTCAGGTTTTGGCGTGTATGTGTGTGGCAGTAGTGAGGGATTGCCACTATAGGAAGAATAAGAATGTATGTTAAAAATAATTGATCCATTATATTGCTGAAATCAGTGGGTTTTCATGAAGAGTCTACCCAATTGAAGTCACCGTGAATGCAACACCTGGAAGCATATAGCAAAGAACATCTTATCCAGTTAAAGGCAAGCTGTGATGCAGCCAGAATGTCAGGGCAAGTACACCTAACTGCAACCTCTAAATGCTTGTAGCCATAGACCAGAATATGTGTCTGTAGATAGGCAGAGTGAGCTACCATTGGCCAAAGGCAACAACAACAAAAATTTTGCTTTTCCAAAGAGTGTACTCTTGAGGGTTCATATTTGCAGTTTGAAAATGAAAGAAACAAAAAATATTTGACATAATGAAAGAGTAAGAGGCCTGGATTGGCTTTGGTCACTTCAGTAGCTACTGGAAAAGCAGGCAATGCTCCTGGGAGGCTGTGACGGTGAAGACCTTTTTCAGTCAGGCTCTCTGGGTTCTTGAATGAGAGGAGCAATCTAATTAGGTGTTATGATTTTATCTATGAGTGAGATTAGAAAGGGAGGCAAATCCCCACTTGCTAATATTCATGATCCCTGTGTGCCTTTAAAACATCTGACAACACCATGCCTTTGTAGGCTGACAACACCATGCCTCCAAGTGCCATGCTGAAATGGTGGTTGAGGACCGAATAAGGAGGGGAAGGGTGCTACCTGCTGAATGGCTAACCCTATTCCTTGCCTTATCTTGACTCATCTGTTTTGTGAAGTTCAAGTACCAGTCTAGTCCAACTATGCTACAAAGCTCTTAAAAAGATCCCTGTGACACAGTGAATGCTTGAAACAAAAGAAAACCCATAATTTCTAACAGCTGCACTCCATAGAGAGCAGGGAAGGGGGACAGGCCGTCAGCAGATCCTGGAGATCTGTCACATCTGTTCAAATGGAGCAATCAAAGTTTCCTATCTGTCTCTGGTCTTTCCATAGCTGTCTTTACTGGTAGCTGTCTGAGAATACTGGTCAACTTGGAGTGCATTTCTGGTTGTAACACCCTTTGCAATTATAAAGACTTGTGTTCCTGTTTGAGAGTGGGATCTGAGGCTCTCGAGACCTGGCCTGAAGTGCAAACTGCTACCTCAGTCTTCCAACACCTCCATCTCAGCTGTCAGCTTCCTTCAGGGAAGAGGCTTGTTCAGTAAGCAACAACTATGCCAAAAATTAAACCTAAGCCCTAAGCCTGCCTGGCTCTGCTCCTCATTACTATATAGTTTTTGGTTTGTTTTTTTTTTTTTTTCTTCTTGGACTCATAGTCAACAAGGGCTTAGGAGTGAGGGATAAGGTAGAAGGGTTAATTGCTGCAGCAAAGACAGGTCCTTCCTGCTTTTTGTTTTGTTTTGTTTTCACTTTTTTTTTAAACACTGCTTAGGGCTTTCTTTTTTAATCTACTTTCTAAAACGTCTAGTGCTGAGAGATGTATTTATCCTTAATGATGAACACATGGTTTATGCTGCCTAGGTATTATATATCCATGCATTTCACAGGGACATATTGTTTTAGGTAAGTTATACAGGGCTTTGGGTTTTGGTTTTTTTTTCAGTTTGGGGGAGTGTCCTGAATCAAATACCCATGTCCCCAAGGGTTTCTGCTCATGACCGCATGCACTAAAAGAAGACCACGTATCTAAAAGCATTCCTGGCTATATGCCCTCTAACTGGATCATTGTGACAGCTCCATTTGAAGTTACATGTTTTATTAATATTAAATGATAGTGAGCCAGCCTCTGTGACAGCCTTCATTCTGAACATGTGCCAGCTTTTTCCTGCTCTGCCCATGGACCACTTAGTGTTGCAAAAGGAGTCAGCCAGCAACACACCTTATTTTCTGGTAGATTATTCTGGATTGATGCAAGAAAAATGATTCCTAAAGTGAGGGGTAACCCAGATAGGCAGGTGAATTAAACTAATCAGGTGATTTCATATTTGCTGCACTATAAACTTAAAAGTGGTACAACCAGGCCCTTCCAATCAAGACTTTGGCTTGACCAGTTAGTAGCTTGTATGTTTCTTGCAGAATCCATCAAGTATTTTAATGGGTCATCCTCTGAAAGTAATTATATCTTTTAAAGCACTTCACATTCTGTTAAGGTCTTATCAGCCAAAGCGTAGATTTTGGTGGCAAGTGGAGGAAAACTATAGTAATTTGTAACTGGCAATGTGCATTCTAGCCCAGAATACCATGAAGTCCCTTCACCCAGCTAAGAAGAAAAAAACTGTGCTTCAATGAAATTAATAGCCTTGGTAAATTCAGCATACACAGAATGGTTAAAAGGGGGGGGGGAAGCTTTACTCTTCTGGGTTGTCAGGTCTGTTTTGAGAAGGTGTTAAGAAGGTATCGTTCTAAATTACTTGGCAGCTGTCAAAAGTATTCTTGAATAATTTGGACTGGCGTCTAAAAGGGAGTGTTTCATTCTGTGTAGGTAAGCGTGGAAAAATAAATGAAAAGCTTAACAGTGATACCGCAGAGTATATCTCCAAGCCCACATCAGAGGAGAGAAAGAACTGCTAAGGTGGGAAAAAAATCCACTATGGATGTTGCTGACTGTGATTTTTGTCATGTGTTCGAATGGCTTAGAGCTGTAGAACAAGGCTGCAGTTGTCAGGGTATGAGGTCCTGCTGCTTCAGAGGTGTCAAATTATTACTCCTCAGCTGGAAGAAACACAGCCACAGTGCCAGAGGCCTGTAGACTTTGGCCCGTGTCTTATCCACTGCTGGCAAGTGTTCTTTGTTGTTCTTAAAATTAAACAAACAAAAAAAAGTTTTAATTCTGATTTAAAGAGGGGAGATTATTGTTGATGTTGCTAATATCAAAGGGGTGAAAACTGAATGGGATCACACAAGTCATAAGACTGGCTATGAGGTAAGGAACTTGTCACCTCTAGGCTGCCTGGTTTTATTCTGGTTCAGATGAGAGCAACTGAAAGTTGCTTCATCTGATGGATGGGGTTGGCCTACCACCTTTGAAACGTCGCCATTCAGGTCATCAGTGAAATGTACTGAAACAAGTCCATGAACTTGTTCTGAAACAACTGCACAAGTGTTATCCCTGCTTTGTCAGTTCTGTAGGTAAGAGAAGGACTTGGCTGTCCAGTTCAGCAAGATGTATATTCAAATTGAAAGATCTTTTCTGAACTCAGCACTGGAATTGTCGCTGTTTTAAACTTAAGATGAAAGGAAGATTTCTGCACTGAATATTGTCATTCGTGAGTCAGCCCCTGAGGTCATCTAGCTGCATACCAATAATTGCATAGCAATTAATGACATCTATGGAAAACATTCCCAGTCATCCTCAAAAATCCATAGGCAGATGAACCTCTGATGAAATGAGTCCAGGTACTGTTAAAGCACTTCTCATCTTATGGTCTGTGCAATTTAGCTCACTACCTAACCTTAAATCAATAAGAGGCCACATAAACGAGGTTTTACACAACCAACTTATTCAGCATCATTAAAAGAAGCTTTTATGAACTTTCTGTTTTGTGGTGGGTTGACCTCAGCTGGCAGGTAGGCCCCCACCCAGTCGCTCTCTCACTCCTCCACAGAAGGATGGGGGAGAGAATCAGAAGGGCAAAAGTGAGAAAAAACCCCCTGTGGGTCGAGAGAAAAACAGTTTAATAAGTGAAGGGGGGGAAAAGTGGAAAAGGAAATAAGTGGTGCAAAAGCAGTCACTTACCACCACCAGACTGATGCCCAGCTAGCCTTGGAGCAACAGCTACTTTGGACACACACACACCCCACACACCCCCCCCAGTTTTATTGCTGAGCATGATGTCATATCGTATGGACTATCTCTTCAGTCAGTTTGGGTCACCTGTCCTGGCCGTGTCCCCTCCCAGGCTCTTGCCCACCCCCAGCCTTCTCACTGGGGGTGGAGAGTGAGAAAGAAAGATGGCCCCTGAGGCTATGCAGGGGCTGTTCAGCAACAGCTAAAACACCAGTGCGTTATCAACACTGCTTTTGTCACCAATCTAAAACACAGCACCATGCAGGCTGCTAGGAAGAAAATTAAGTCCATCCCAACCAGACCCAGTACACATTTCTAAAAATATGTCCAGAGATCACTTGAGAGCACCCTCATTGAGTAGCAAACTTACAGTATTGCTCACTCTCATGGGGCTTTCAACATGAGGACCTTTCCAAAGAAAGGCTTTGTCTGGGAGTTTTGCACTTTGGCTTCTTGCTTCAGCCTGGAAATTCAGAGATATGACAATGATAGGGAGTCTGACTTTTAGGCTAAGGTTCAGGACTATACTTTTATTAACCAAACTGATGCACTCATTCCCAGCTACACTGAATAAAACAAGATGGCTTTCCTTTAACCAAATCCAAGGGCCAGGCAGCAGTCTTTCTCCGTAACCTCTGCCATCCAGGCCTTTATGGCACATACCCCATTTTAAAAAGTTGCTTTGTCACACCAGCTGCAGGAAGGGCAGGGAATTCTCCACTGCGATGCATTGGTTTTACTGTAGGGAAGGAAAATTAATTTAAAATTCCTTTGAGGTAGGCCTGCTAGAGTCGTGAAGCTAATATCATTTTATTATAGTGAAATTTTTGAGGCTTTTGCCTAAGTTTTACTCAGCATGCCCTGTTCCACCTCTTACACTCCTAGAATTGTCCAAGAGGGGCAACATTCCAAGACTGAAGGTAAGGGGATTTTTACTGTTTGACCTCATCTGAGCCAAAGTTTTACTTAGAGACCTTTGCCATCCTAGGCTTGTCTATGAAATGTTGCAGTGAACAGGAATTTCTGTCCATTTATTGCATCTCTGCCCTCCAGCTTCCTTTCTTAATGAGATTTGGGCTTGAAAACAGGTGTTTAGGTCATACTTCCAACTTCCAAATTCAGGCTCCCTGTTTCTGACAGCTATGAATTCATTCCTCCTCACTCAGGAAATTCTTTGCTCCTTCCATTCATCTGTCCCTGTCTGAAAACTGGCCAGAGGGACCCCAATTGTTCTCATTGTTGGCATTCCACAGCTAGAAGACAGACAAGTCCATTTGTAATGAAAGGGAGATTTTTCACATCCTGTCCTTCTCTTACAGGCTGCCTGTGCCAGCACCATTTCATGCTCAGAATAAGCCATAAATCCAGAGAGGAAGCCTTTTTTAGATGATAACCAACTGTGTTTTGTATGTTCTCAGAAATACTTTATTATTTCAAAAAATGGAATTTAAGAAATGCAGATAGTGGAGGCAGTGTTTCACTTGAAGTTACACAGAGCACAGCTTCTACAGCTCCAAATGATAGAGTTATGGCTACTAAAGTGACATTAATAAATAAAAAACACAGACAGGGTAAGGCTTATTAAAAATTACATCTTCCACTGTCTAAACATGAGTTTAATATGAGTCAATGGTGTTTTCACAGCTTGGTTCAAGCTTGACCATGGTGGTGGTCCATTAAGGAGAGATATAAATAATTAACATGTCCCTCTAGGTTGCAAAAAGAAGGTCTGCTTTGTGCCATGCCATGGCTCTGTGGCCAAGGAAAGAGACCCATTACAGTGTGTTCTATGAGCAGGAACATCTAGCTATACAGCCCTGAATGTCTGCAGGGCTGACTCTTTTGTCTATAGAAATATGATTAGTTTAAAAAAACTCTAAAGAAATTATTCATTGGGTTCAGAGCCGAGATCTTTTTTTTAAATATACACAACTAAAAAATCAGCTCTGAAACAAAACACTTCTGAATTAATTGTTCACATTTGGACAATTCTGACTTGAAGTATACATCTTGCTGCCAGACTGAATTGGCTAGTAGTTGAGCAAAGGATTGGATCATTTTAAAAATTATTCTGTTTCTCAAGAACAATTATACCAAAAGTGGGAGCAGGGGAGGTTGAGAAGGATGGTTCCAGGAATAATCCACACGTTTCCAAGCACATAAGTAAAATTTTGAGGCTGCATGACAATGGTTGTAGCATGAGAGTCAGTTACCTAGGACATCATGTAAGATATCCCAAACTGCACACTCAAAGGGTTGACTTCAGTTCTCTAAGCGTCCCTTTCAAACTAAAAAGTTGCTTGGAAGAAATAGGTGCCAATCCCACCAGGGTTGTCTTAACCTTTCCTCTTTTAAAGAGCGAGCGAGAAAGCGAGAGAAAAGAAGTAATCCATTCAGCTGGCCACATAGTCTGAATAATTTTTTTTTTACTGAAGTACACAGAGCAAATATCCAATAGTGATCTATATATGGTACACCAACAGTTTTACCACAGAGTTTGTGTCAAAAATCTTACCAGCTAATGCAGATAATCTGTCACCTACTTGTTTGCTTATTTGTTGCCCTCCCACCCCAGAAATGCTATTTCATTTCAATAAACAAGTAATTATTGCATAGTTGCTGGTTGGGATAAGGAAACTTTTTGTCTGGGAACTTTATAGCTCCTGTAACAAGGATATCATTGCTATACATGAGTACCCAAGCAACCTCATGCAAATGTGACTTGTGATACATAGTACTTGATGCCTGCTGGGAGTGAGGCAGAATGCTCTGTATTGCTCCACAGCCATGCAAACTCAATACACAGAACTACTTAAGGCATGGAACAGATGGCCTCCAGCAGACATGTGTGTTGTAGCGTTCTTTGGCTGGAGAAGATGTTATTTTGCATGAAAAGGCATAGGTATGGTGCTATTAGCAGAGAAATATGGAGGCTTATTTTGTTATGTACTATCTGTTGTTGACCATTTCATTAGTAGAGCTGATAACCTATACTTACAAGAAAAAGCTAGAAAAGCATGCTTGAACTGCTGTTCATATTATGGTCCATTTGGTGAGGTGCAGTATTGCTTGCCTGACCCTAAACTATTGAGACAAATGAATGGTAGTTCTTATGAATTACAAATATATCTCATTTTCAGTAAACAACTATTTTCTTCTACTCAGAGATGTGAAATGTGAACATTCCTGATCCAAGCTAGCCCATCCCTGCTTAGGAGCACAACACGGGCATCTTCATGTAACACTTAGCCTGGTGTCAAGCTAAATAGAAAGATAATGCATTTAACACAAAATCCATGCAAATGCTCAGAGTTAATTTCATTTTTTCATTACCAAAGCTAGAATTTAGATCCTGTTTACAATGCAAATTATTAAGAGGTATTATAAGTCATAGTCACTGATCTTAGGTTGAACAGAACACGTATAGAGCGGGATGCACGTGTTGCCATGGCTCGAGCCATACCTTCTTACATGTTCAAAGCCATACAGGAAAACAACAAAAAGGCATCTGTGTTTATCACAGTAACTACTTAAATTAGCCAACATGACCATCTAAAAGGCTGCTTACTTCTTTTTTTTAACTGAGATTTTTCTTCTTTTTTGTGTCTGCATAGATTTGAGTGAAAAAAATCAGGCCAAGTAGTTTTGTAGTAGCTTGAGGCCATTTCACTTAGATTTCTCAATGCTACAAGGTCTGGATTTCAGATATTGGGAAGCAATTTTTTTTTTTTTTAACAACTATTGGAGTAAAATCAAAATCACAAAAATACTCCATTAGCTTTGTGGAAGAAAAATCTTCTTTAAAAAATCTTCTATTTTTGGTCATCTTTTGAGGCCAACAGCTTCCAGTTGTTTCAGTTGGTCACTGTGCAGTCAGTTGTCAGTCCACAATGAAACCTGAATGAATGGACATTGAATTGGTTCAAACAAAATTGATCATTTATTTCATAGCTGGATTGATAGTCCTTGATGTGTTACCACTCTTCTTCCCCAAAAAAGGCTTTAAGAGGGTTTTGGGCCTCAAACATTCTTAGTAATACATGGAGCAGTACCAGAAACACACAGATGATGAACTGCCTTCTTTGGAAAGAAGCTTCTTCTGTAACCATGACTTGCCAGACCACCAGGCTAACCAAGAGAGTTCATAGTTCATATCAGATGTCCAGACTGAAACACAGCCCTAGTGCTTAAAAGCCCAGTCACCTGGCCCTCAGTCTGCTGGCAGTATGGCTCCCCAAACAAAAACCTTCATGTTTGGAAGAAGCAGAACTCAGGCTGTTCATCAGATGTATTTGGCAAGCCTCCTGTCATCTATAACTCAGTGGCAGAAATCACCCAACTCCACAGACAGATGGGATCGGACTCTCCACAGAACATCTGGAGGAACCACCCAGGAGGACATTGAGTCCAGTCTTCCATAGTTGCAAGCCATTATATAACAGATAGCCAGAAAGCCTTCCTCTCCTTCCAGGTCTTCCATTCACATTTATTTAGTCAAATGACCCAGTTACCTTTACTGTTCCTCCGGGCACATTTTAAGAGAAATTGGGTGCCCAATGGATTTCCCTTTCATGCTTTATGCACCTACTTGCTTCAGCACGCACCATTATAATTACACACACATACATGCTTGCTTGCTTGCTTTCTCATAATTAGGTAGCTCTAGACATTGATCAAGAGGTACAGATTCCCTTCAGGCATCTGTGGCATTCTAGCAGCATAAGTTCCAGCCTGCAGAAAGATGCAGTGTCCCATTCCAACATAACGTAATTCCATACAGCAGTATACAGACACTCTTATTCTCGGTATAGCCAAATCTAAATGTCCGAAAAATCAGAAGTCCATCCTACCAGAACCATAGGATAGACTTATGAATCATGAGATTAAAAAAATCTTTTACCATTCTTTTATTTGTGTTTTGGCTCTTTTCCCTTTAGTATTAATACCTTCAAATAACAGGGGAGGGGGGCAGGGTTTGGAATGCAATAAACACAAAATCTCCTATGGCTGCAGGAGCTAAAGTGCATTATAAAATCAGGCACCACTGTATGCTCATCAGCTTCAGCCACAAGTCAAGAATGTGAACACTCAGGACCTATTTATCAATGCCTATGACACAAAATTAATGTGTAAAGCCTAGCAACACAATCACTTCTTTTATTCTTAAAATCTATTTTAATGCTCTGTCAACACATTATACTGAGAAAATATGTAGAATCTGGACTCATATAATATAGTGGGCTCAGGATTATACTGCTTTGGAAATCCGTGCCTCAGTTTGAAGAGCCAGCCCATGGTATCAGCCAGTTGCATTCAGCAGCACTTTTTCAGAAGAAAGCAAAGCATAGAATAATTTTTGTTGAGCAGTGTAAGTAGCATGAGGCAATATGTTATTGTGTCCCTCCCTGTTTGTACAGCATGTTACACAATGGCATTCCCATACTGGTTAGTCCCTTTTTATAACACATAATCACAATATTACCACTGCTTATACTATTATTACCACCAATGAACACAGTAAGCAGAAAAGTATTATATTGTGAACTGCATCACCTAGCTATTCCTTTTAAATATGCATGTCGGTACTTTAGGTTTATTTTATGTTGTGATTTTTTTGTTCGTTTGTTTAAAGAAACTGAAATTTTGGCTAGTAATTTGTTGACCTCCAGTGTTAAACTGTAAATTTTATGCTAACTTGCTCCTTCAATCCTTTCTGATTTATTTCTCTATCCTGTCAAATGGAGGGATTGGAGAAGTGATGGAAACCACAAACTGAATCCATGAGATTCCAAGTAAATAACAGCAGTGCTCCAGCCTCTTAGGCATCCTGGTTGGTAGCAGAGCTATTAGATACTTGTCATATCTGAAGAACAGAGCTGTGAATGTTATAATGAAGTGTATGAAATACGCTTTCTCTTTTGTAGTTTGCTTCTTTGCCAGTCACCCTTCTGAGAAAATTGCTAAAGAACAAAGCAAACACAAACAGTTGTAGTGTTTGCATATGCCTTGCATCTAATGTTACATTTATGACTAGCTCCTTTTTTTAAGAATATGTCAGGTATTTCCTTACTTTTCTCATCTTTTCTTCCTTATTTCCAAAATATGTAAATAATAAGTAGTTACATGATTCAGAGGGAGGAAAAAAAACAGAAATAGCTTGACAGCAAATCTTATAATGCTGTTCACAATCAGAATATTTACGTATTTAAATCAGGACCGTGACTAGAAAATCACCTAACATTGAACGCATTCTTAGATTATTTACCCCTCAGAAAGAAAATGTATTTGTTTCCTTGAGGCTTCTTCTCATTCAGTTAGACTTACTGTTAAATTATAAATAACAAGTAAACATTTAATGCACAGAACATATTCAGTTTACTCAACCAACAAAATAGTGATTTATAGCAATGAGTAAGAATATTAAGCATCTTTAAAAGTGGTGAGATTTAAATCATCAAGTATCAAGAGACTATGATGGAAATAAGAATCATATCTAAATAAATTACTTGGGTTTATAGTTAGGAAATAAGAGCAAAATAGGATAAAGTAGTCAGTATGTGATAATTCTTTACAGTACATACTATATAAGTAAGACTTACAAATTTCAAAAGTAAGGTTGAAATATTTGGAATCTAAACCCTGTAGAAAACTTTGAAAAAATTCAGGCAGAATATATCAAGAAAATGTAAACTACTATAGAAACTAAGAGTCTGTTTAATGCTAGCTTTCCTATCCACGTTGACTGCAAATTCATGCTTGCCACCACTTTTGTTAAGAAGATCCATCAAAGCTGTATTGAGACTATGCGTGTAGGCTTTTTTAATGCAGGCAATTGCACTGTAATGCAATGAAAATATTTCTTTGACCTTGCTCAGTTTTTACATTTGAAGTCACATTATAGATACTGTACATCCTTCATTGTAGTATAGAATCTTTTTTTTTTTTTCCTAGCAAATGATCTGAAAAAACTGAGTAAAATTAGGATGATTTGGAAAGTGAGAGGACACTAAGTAGAGAAGGGAATTACCTCATCATTGAATAAAGCTATTGTACAGATCTGAGCATTCTGCTTCTGTCTAGCAGACAGTTTTGAAAGGCACAAATTTTTTCAGTATTCTGAAAAAAGTATTTTTCAGCATGTTCAGTATTCTACACTAAAGAATAAAAAACTTTAGCAAGCTCCTTCCCCCTTGAAAAAATCTGAATTGAAAGGAAGCTTGTCTGTATAGTCCAAACTCCAACCTTTCTTGTTTATGTTTTAGCATCTTTGGTGTTCCAGTCTCATTAGCATCTCTTCACAAGGCTCTTGTTTCTTAGAATGCAGCAAGGTATGTATTAACCTGCCTGCATCATTAACTATAGTAGTTAGACAACGTGCAATCAATGACACAGATAATCAGATATTTTCTTTTGGTGCCAGGTATTAAATATAGGCTAACTATCTACTTCTAAGCACTCAACACCGAGTTCTCCACAGCAACAATCTCTTTATTTATTTCTTATGGGTTCTGGAACATTTCACATGAATAGTGGAAAGTATGTAAAGAACCTGGAATTTTTGAGTGCCTACAAATGAGAACTATACTTTATATGTTAAGATATTTGAGATATCAGTAATCGTTTCAAAGAAGCAGGGCTTGAAATCCCATATAAGTGGAGTCTCAGAATATTTGCTACCAAAGCTGAGGAAAATATTTATTTTGTTTATAAGCAGGGTGAATATTTGAAGATAGGAAAGGGTTAATGGGCTTTGATAAATCTTAGGGTTAACCAGTACACAATTTTTTGTGTTTTTTTATGTGGTTCTGGTAAGCATCTGCGTACTCAGATTTCTTGAGTTTAAAGTGGAGGTGAAAGTATTCTTTCCTAATTCTGCTGTATTACACCCACTGATATCATGGACTCTCATAATATTTGTAAATAAATTAGCTTCTCTCTCTTCCACTTTTGACCAGTGTGTGAGACAGCGTTCCCTTGGCATTGCAGTTTTCCAGTTCTTGCTGGAAAATGACTGGAAAAATACTTTTACACAAAAAGTGAAAAAAGGGAGATGATTGGTTCAACTTTACTGCTGCAGATTGGTAAAGGCTTGGGGGGGGAACCAGAGGTTTCTCTGTAAACTGGAAGAGCCATCCTGAAAATGCGTCAAAATCAGCTAAATGGTTTGCAGTTCATAGTGCACTATTAACATTCCTGTGAAGGGAGGTGGCCTGCATTCATTACAGCAGAGGTAACTAAAACCCAGTTTGCTTCACTAGAAACTACATATACTACAGTGAAGCCTTTCTATTCCTGAATGCAGCATTTGAGGCTGAAGAGCTGTTCTCATGTGGATTTCTGAAAAGACTTACTTTTCTGACTGATAAGATGGCTCTTCCTGTTGCCCCATTACCTGCTGCAAAAAAACCCACCTCCCATTATTTTCTCTATTTGCCAGGGACAGGGCGACAAAGCGTTCCCTATAGGCTGTAAGAGCTAGTGATTGGGGTAGATCGAAGAGTGTGTTTCCTTAGCCCAGCAAGCAAGACAGTGGAAAAGCAAAAGAGCCCTCATGTCCAGCTGAGTTGAACTTCCCCCTCTCCCTGGGGCTACTTGTGCTATGATACATAATTGTCAGCAGCTTCATGTGAGTCTCTTGCTCCATTTTCAATCAGGTTCCCATAATTTTTTTTTAACATGATACGGCCCGGTTCCAGCACCACTGCGCTCTTTAAAAGTAAATATGAACACAAATTTAAAGCTTAAATAAATACAATTTTTCATGAAGAACAAGAATCCCATTGTCTAGGTTGGCAAATTTACCCGAAGCTGGTTTTCTGATCCTTAATTGAAAAACGGAGCCTCCAGTGGCCAAAACATACACTGAAGCTAAAGACATTGGGGCATTGGCATCTTCAGGAACCCGGCAGTGGTTACTCCAGCCGTGGGTTTTTTTGCTTGAAAGCCTGCTTTTGATTTATTTCCTTAATAAAGAGCAAATAGCTGATAAATCATAATGGTTTGAGATTTGTTTCTAGCTAACAGGCCTCTGGTGGCCTTATAAATTTGTTATGGAAGCACATATTAAAGAAAATGGAACCTGTCCGACAGGATACCTGGCATGACTCTGGTAGGTGGTAGAAAACATGCTTCTAACCACCTCCATGAGCAAAACTGCTCCAGCATGCCTCTGCCTCTCTAGAGCTGTAATCTTGCAACCTTTCCATCATGCCTGCTCTTCTCTACACTTTTACAGGAAAGTATGTGGATGAACTCCATGCATTTTGGTCTGGTAACACCCAGGCAGAGCATCCTGGCTGGCTGGAGACAGCTCTACGGGAGGCTGAGAGGAAGAGAGGGAACATGGAGGTGAGGGAGGGATTAACTGCCCTCCCAAGAAGCAACCAACCTAATGAATAACTATGAAAGACTCTCCTGCCTGGAACATTAATGCTTAGAAATACCCAACAGAAAATCAACACTCTCTCTCTCTCCCAAGAGCAGTAATATCTCATTCCCAGGCTTGTGGTCATGCCAGCTCAGAGTTCAGATCCATAAATTTATCTGTTTGAAATACACATTTTTTACACCTTAATTCAGCTCTTTCTTAGGATGAGTTGTACTTCCCAAAAAGAAATTTAACTAACATACGGAAGGTTCATGAATGACTGTATGTCAGCACAAATGAGAACTGGGTCAAGCAAATGCAGAGCAGCTGAAGTCTGCCTTGTCCCTAAGCATCCCTGGGAGGAATACCATCTAAAGCAGGTCTCTCCTGTGCTGTGCACTGTTCATTGGTGCACTCAAGTCCAGCTTCAAAAGTGTGTGGGTTTTTTCATCCATTGCATTCCCAATGCTCTTTTAATTCAGCTAAGAAATCATGAGCTGAGCATAGACATGGAGTAGCAGTCTTAACAATATGAATTTTGCATTAAGTTTCCTGACAAAGGTTAGAAAAAGCCTCTCTGAGGAAAAGGATGTATTATGAGCTCCTCCAAGGAGCTCCTCCTCCAAGGAGGAGGAGCTCATAACACCAAGGAATTCAATCATGAGACACGAGGCTGCTGGAAGCCAGGCTTTCTTTGTATCACTCTGCACGAATTTACCTTTTTCTCAGCCTCTATTTCTCCTATTTGTCTGAACCAACAGCTTGCTGTAAAGTGTTTTATTATTCCTTTGTGAACAATCCCTAATAACCTAATTTAGTCTCTTAATGTTTGTGGCACATCCATGAGAAGCTTTGAATGTTCTTCAAATAATTTGTTGGTTAGTTGTTTTGTAAAGCCACATCTATAAATAGTTTAGATAGCTCCTCCCTGTTAAAAATTGAAATTTGATCTTTGTTGTCCAGTTTTAATTGGATGGATGAGTCACATGGCACTGTTTGGTCTCAAGTAGGTCTGTACTGAATGAGCATTCTGAATTCATTCAGCCTGTCTGAATTAGGAGTTTGCTTCTTATGAATACTCTCTTAGAATTCCTTAAAATTTATTGAGAATGTTCCTGGCAGCAAATGATGTTCATATGGATACTCATGTGCAAGGAACAAAAATGGGCAGCACCATACCCAACACAAATAATTTTATCTGCATAAATACTACTTGCTTCAGCTTTCAATTACAACACTGTTTTATTACAATCCAAAAGCTTCTATTCCCCACTACTGTACAACATTAGACAATGACAAGATTCTTGCCCCAAAGATGTTACACTCTCTGACGTATGTCTGTCAATCTGTTTTATTGCTTTTAGACCACAGGAACCCTGAATCTGTACAACCACACTGTTGTAACAGAACAAGGAATCTGTCCAAGAAAGTTAGAAACAAAGATCTCTGCCTATATTGAACATTGGAGACATTACTCTTACTGAAGAGCTTATCTTCACAGAACGTTGACTGGAATAACTACAAAAGAAAAAATGTTTCTTCAAAGACTATTTCTGAGCCATTCTGGCTTAGAGGTCTTTTCTTTCAAATAATTATTCCATTTTAGAAGTATATTGATTATTCTGGGATACAAGTGTCTTTCGTTTCAGAATTACATCTACTTTAAGATATTCTGGTGTTACAGAATAATTTATGTCACAATAGGTGACTAATTTTCCTCTGTAAATGAGACTTCTTCGTTTATGTCAGAACTCAGCTTTAAGACTTTAAACCATTCAGTTTTCCTCTTTCTGTAGATAATCTGCTGTTGTAGATCATCACTGAAAATCTTCCTTGACTAGCTGTCTTGTGGATTAGAGCATTGGGACTTTGGGGAACAAGAAGGGAGAAGACCTAAATAAAGGTCAAATTCTATAGCCAGTTCTTCATACTCTAACTACATTTGTTTCTGTTGAAGAAATATGTGAGAAACGGATTAAAAGACTTGGTTCTAGTGACCTAATGATCTTTCCTCATATAAAATACTTGATTCAACCACAGATGTGCTTGACTACAATACTGTGTGTTACCTTCCCATGAAAGTATCATTTCATTTCATCAAAAGGAAAATGGCATGAGTACTACTTTAGTGTAGTTTCTTGGACGCATTTCAGGTTTTTTTCACCATTATTTACTATCTATCTTTCTCAATTTTGCCTGGGTTTGAAAATTACATCACAACCAACGCTGAAGATAATTTCACTGCAAGCATAGACAAAGGCAAGTCATATTCAATATTTATCCCAGAGAACAGCTGTAAATATGTTTTATTCTCATCAACACTTCCATTTAAACAGCAGCCAGGTGTCACCTGTGTTCATTTTGATGCCAATAGTGAGTGGCAGATAACTTTTCTGCTCTAGACAAGGCTTTTAGTAGAATCTTTCTAACACTCTTCCCATATTCTGATTTGATTTCAGAACTTGAAACCTTTAACTAGGATTTACCATGATATCATAAAACCAATAGCACATTAATAAAGCAACTTTTAAAAGAAAGTCCTGAGTTAATCAATTTCTGAGACTTACCATATTCTTTACAAATTCATCAGAACTATCTGAGGAATGTGCTGAAATGCATGAAAAGATTGATAGGCACTCTAAAACAAGGCTGATCCTCCTCTTATTAAGATTAAAGATGTAGATTAGTTTTGGTATTTTGAGGGCCTAAATGTTACAATTGACAATTGTATTGTGGCTAAGAGAAGAAATAAGTTATCTTGGCACCCACCAGGAGGGGCTCAGAACTGCTTATTTTGCAAGAAAGACAAAAAGTTTTAATAAAAGTCCTCAGGCAGAGAGGTGAGTGTGACCTGGGGTGTAATAACTTCAGGTCAAATTACAAAATGCAGCACAAAGCACAATCTCAGTCGCTGCTTGGAACTCTTTAGAAAGCAGAGGAAAACATAAACAGAGACCAAGCACCCAAAATACCCCACTAACATCAGTAAGTGCTCCATCTTTTGTCTAAAGTCAATATCAGGAACGCGACCTGAATCCCAAGCTCTTTCTTTCTATTACTGGATCCCTTCCATCCCAAGAAAAAGAAGGAAATTAAGTACTAAAAAAGTAGCTTTAACTCTATTCTCCCAAACCTCTTTATTTCACATAAAAGTTGTGTTACGATTCTGCATAAGCCATAAAAATTTGGGGTTAAGATTGACATGCCAGCCTTTGAAATGCAGTATTATGCAAAGGGAGAAAAAGGAAAAAGAAAAGAATGAGATCTTCAGAATGGCAGTCAGCAAGCTGTTGGCCTTAGCTGGGAGCTTTGTGGGTTTTGTTGTTCTTGTGTCACTGTCCCACTATCATTTAAATGTAAAATTGATTTTTTTCATATTGAAAAAAAAGGGGGGTGGATCATCTGGCTTTTCACGTTGGTATTTGGAACTTGGAAAATTTGTTTTCCTCCTCATTCTGCCAGACTAGTAAAGAAGGAGAATTAGGTGATGCGTACTGTATACTTGTTGGCAAAATATCTCAAGAATATTAAATGAAACTACCACTTTTTTTCTGAATGTTTTGCCTCAGCATGTAGAGCTCAGTTTGTTCAGATGCAGGGATACTAGAAGGTGGACTGTTAGACTGAGCATGGCTGCTAAAATGCTATCATGCTACACAATCAAATTTCTGTGTCAACTCTACTGGTGAAATACGTTTTGCTATCAACCCACACAGCCCAAAGTGAGTGCAATTGTCAATCTTATGCACTGCAAGCATCATAGGTAACCAAATATTTTGAGTAACAGTACGTCAGGGTAATTAAGGTTAATTATCTGCAACTATAGAGGTCTGCTATTGGCACAACAATCTGCTTCCATGACAACCTGAAATTCATTTGATCTCTCTATGTTTTGAAAGCATGGATAATTTGGCTTTTCTCATGCCCAGACCCAGTGGAGTAAAAGTGTTTACGGTTTTTAATTAAATAAAAACTGCAAATACCTGGTGGACTTACAACAGAAATCTTGCATTTGGACTGCTGTGGCTCAAAAACCTTCCATAGATGGTAAAATTATTATGATTTCTCATTGTAAGAAATTCAGTGTCTTTCCTGTTATTCTGCAGGACTAATAATTAACTCTATTCCACTCAGGGGAGGGATAACAGTGGGTCTTTGGGCTCTAGGCCAGGCATTCAGTAGAAGCACAAAATTCAACGAGGTGCAGCAACTGGCAATGAAAGAGGGCAAAGCAGTCTTGGTCATCATGTCTGGCAAGGCCATATCAATGCTTTTAGCAAAACATGCCAGTTTCAAAACAAGATGGGGAAATAAAACTGAAAGGGGTAAATGTAAAGCTGGGCAGAAAGTGGTATTCCTGTCCTAGAAAAATGCTCGAGATTTCCAAAGTATTCCTAAGAAAGACAATATAAATGGTTTTTTTTCATTGGACGCAAGAGCACAAAAGCATAGTAATCAAGGGGATAAAGAAATCTACCAGGAGGCAGGAGAATTCAGATCAAATGCCAATTCCACTCTAAAAGCATCTGCATGGCAGGCATCTTGACTGCCATAGTCTCAGCTGTCATGCGTGGAGAGGGCCACAATATGTTTACAATATTTGAAATAAATGTATTCTGGTCCTGTCAAAGGGATGATTATATCCATCTACAAGCACAAGGAATCACATACATAACTGGCTGAAGCGCTAAACTGCTGTAACCCATGTGTCAGTGATTCTGCAGTGGTTTTTGCTGTGATTGGCTGTAAAAACCAGTAGTGTTATGTTTTTTATTCTTTTCCTCTAAGTTGTTGGTATATGTGGCTTTTTTACTGAATCAAGATAGAATTTGTATGGGTAGACCTATTCCAAGGGGTAAAAAACCCCCACATGTTGTTTCTTTGAAGCAAATGTACCTGTCCCACCTCAGGGGAAATAGAATGGTTGAAGTCACAGCTTGATGGTGGCTTAGAAATAACAAAAAAGGTCCATCAGTGTTTCCTTTGGAAACAGCCACAGCTGGACTTGTGAGTACTCCTAGAGACACACCAGTGCTGGATGACTACAGGGCAGGAGATATCTCCTTAATGTCCTGTACGGAACAGCTTCTACAACTCATTTACTCTGTCTCCAAAATGATAAACATGTTGAGTATCACAACTTCGTTTGAAATGACACCAGCTGCAACAGTTCATTAGAAAAATTGTTTTAAATTAAATTCATTTATTAATTCATTAAATTAATTAACAGAGCATCAATGCCATTTTTTCCCCACACCTTACCAATGTTCTGATAGCAGAAGAGATATGACAAATCACCTCAGAGTTATATAAATGCCTGCAGGTAGAATCATTTTGGAAATGAAAATCTATCTTAACATTTTGTCTATAATCAGTTCCTAGAGGGTCTTAAATTCAGGCAAAGGGACGGCAGTTTTCACAAATTGGGTGCCTAAAAATTAACCTGGAAAAGCAGATGCCTAAGCTGGAGCAGGGCTCAGGCAGGGTCCAGGCACTTAGTGCTTCAGCTTGAAAGCATCTCCCATGGTAAGGGGACCAGTCTCAGCTGCCACCTCCCAGCAAAGTAGTCTGAGAGCTGTTTCCCAACATCGCCCAGGGAAGGGGGCCACCCTCAGCTGTGCTATCTCTAGACTAGCCCTGAGCCCAGGTAGCCCACCCTCTGGCAGGGGAGAAGCTTTCTTGGCCCTTATACCTCTCTGGCTTGACCAGAAGCAACAGACTTTCTCCTGTAACAGTACTTGTTGATAAACAGTGATTTTCATTTTGAAAATGAGTGGGTCTTTTGGCATTTGGTTTTGTTTCATGCCAGAAGAGACTGAAAATCTTTTGAAATTTTTTTTTTTTTTTTTTTTAACAAAGAGAGATCCCTGAGTAACTGATAGCTAAGTAAACATAAAAATTACTACAATTGAGAGGAGGACAATTTGTAGTCTGTTGGAGAGAATGATTTCACACAAGATATAGTAGACCCCAGTTGATTCCCTGCTCCCCTGTAATTTGAGGGATCTTCTTTGACATTGGAGTCTGGCGTTATGTCCTTGCCTGAAAACAGAACCTGAATCTGGGCTTGCTTCTCCTGAATATTGGGTGGTTTTGTTTACTTACTTATTTTGGCCAGAAATTCTATTCTAGCGTCTGTTAAAGTTTTCACCAAAGCTGATATGGTTTTGATGTATAGATATTTGTCAACAAAAAAAGCACTTCATTGTCAAATTCCTTGCTACTTCTGTTCAGGTATCTCTGAGAGGAGATTTTGGGGGCCTGTCTCTTTCCAAGAGCAGCTCTTTGTCTTTTGCCTTGTAGTCATGAGTTCAATCAAGAGTCGCATGTCTTGTGTTGCTATTAAATCTGGTTACAATATGATGCTCCAGATGATGTAGACACCTTCTGACAAACTATGATCCACTTCAGCAAGGCGAAACATAGTTCCTTCCGGCCAACATAAAATAAATATTTCAGGGGGATTTTACATGATGGCTGAGCTCCAGCTGCATAGATCTCTATTCATGTCCTTAGATCGTCTGTCCTGGTTCATATAATCCTTTCCAGGAGCTACAAATGCAAGTAAAACCTGCTATTCTTGATCAAGTGTCTTCAGATTTGTTTCTTACACAATGCACTCTTGAAGGCTGTATGTATCCTTTAATTTAGCTCTTCTGAGTTATGCCTTCAATAATTTTATATCAATATTATATAGCAATAATGGCTAAGAGATTATTCCTCTCCCTCTCCTTGCTCCTTTGATTTAGATGTCTTTGTTTGAAAGTACTGCAATCACCTGCCAGAAGGAGCTTATATGACAGTATCCATTTGCTTGAAATACATGTTGTGGTAATTTTGTCTTTGAATGACAGGGAGGATAATCTTTCTCATTCAAATCCAAGTGACTCTTTAAAGTTGATAGCTATATCATGAGGTAGCATTCAAGTTTTATTTAATAATAAATTAGCTTACTGTGCATCTAAAAATAGTGATAATGAAGGTGCAGCCTATTGTTCTGTCACCTGAAGAAACTGTAACGCCTGTTCATAAGCATGAGGAAAACTTCATTTTAGATCCAAATAATAGAAATGGTTGTCAAGTTTCTTCAAATGACTGTTTCATTAAGGTATACTTGATTTTAGTTGTATAAAAGGGAAAAAAGTACCAAATACTAGAAGTTCGGACTAAATGAATACAATCCCTGTCTGCTGCTCCATGCCATTGATGTGCTGATCGACTTGCGAATATTGTGCATAGCCTGAAACTGATGCGGTTTTAGCTGTGCCTACAATTTTCAAATTAAATTTTTCTTGTGTGTGTTAAGTTTTTCTAAACTGTGAATCTTTCAACAAAATTAGGAGCAGAACATCTTGCCGTTTCTGGAGAGAGACAAATTTTTAGAAGCGTATTTTTGCTGGCTTGCTTTATATTTATGTCACAGTTTCTTATAAAGATTTGTCTACTGTTGTAACCCAAATGTCCATGCCCTGAAGGCACCAAAAGGCCTTCATTTCCCTGAGCAGCCTCACCTGGGGCCTCCACCTACCTTCCCGCTGCCCATTGCCCCAGCAGCTCCATTTAAACTCCTAGCCCTGTCTGTGCTTGGTTACTCATGGGACTTTCTTGAAGGACTCTGGATGAATGCTGTAGGTAGCTTCATCTCCATTCCTGCTTCTGGCCTTATCTTGCTATTTTTGACTGGGGATGGGTGGATGGACCGGACTCATCGCTATGTCTTGCCTTGCCTTAGGCTGTTGATGGACAGGGTCTGATAACAGGGTCCATCAACAGCCTAAGGCACCAGGGTCTGCTCTGACTTGGTGTTCAGATGCTCTGGAAATGTGCCCTGGTTGGTGAAGGCACCTTCACTGCCTGTGCTGGGGTGGTCCCTGGCTCTGGGCTTGTTCTCCCTTGCAGAGCAGCCCCAGTCTTGCTGATCCCTGAGACCAAGAGCTCTGACTCTGCTGGAAATGTTTGGTGGTAGAGGCAGAAGAGCACACAGCTGGCTGGTGGAGGTCTGTCCTTTTTTTTTGGTATGTATTTACTAGCTGTGTGCTACATAGAGAGTTCTATTATTCATTGTAACGTGGTGTAACATGTCAGCTTGATCTTTTAGATCTTTTATGTTCTGAGACTATGCCAACATATGATCTCACCTTGTTAGTGGGAGGGGTTTTTTTAATGTACTCCTTGAAAACCCACTGGGCTCCTGCACACCTGGTGTAAATTGGATAGCTCCATCAGAGTTATTGGGGCTGTGCCAACCTATGCCACTTAAGAATATGACCCAATGTAAGGACAGATTCCTTTTATGCCAGCTCCTTCTGCGAAGGATACTTATCAAGACATCCACAGCAGATCCTGAAGACCAGACTGGAAGCTTACAGGATTGCCAGGGGACACCTTTGGACTCTGAGCTTCCTTGTCCTGTAGTTGTTGTAATAATTTGTATTCAATGCAGGACAAGTGTAAAACAACATAAACATATGAGAGAGAGAGATCAAAGTTCCCTTTTCAGCATTATAAAAGATTGCGTCAGAGGGAGAACAACTGAAGCTAATAAAATCAGTGCTGGCATGATGCAGAAGGTTAGAGTAGAGAACAAACAAGCAGACCCTTCTTTTGCAAATTATTCATCTGTTTGTTAGACATGAGTGATATAGGTCAGGATAGTGTTTGTAAGCAGCTAAAACTACCACCTTTTTTTGAACAGACTCTATATGCTGCAGGTTGAGGCATACCCCCTCACTGGCTTCTGTCTTTTCAATAGCCACAGTAAGGACAGAGCCCAACTATTCTTCTCAAGCTTAACTGTTCTTGGAGCATTCTCTGGGGGATTCCTTTGCTGCAGCTGCAACTTTCCACTGTTCCAACAACACAGTCCAAATCCATCATGCTTGGAATAAATAAGATCTGTCTGCCAGCATGAGTCAGCAGTAAACACCATCCCTGTACAATTTTGTGAGCAGCTGACTGGAGGGTGGCATGCCACAAGCCCTCTCTCTCTGTGCGTAGGGTCCCAGAAACTGCCATGTTCTTGGCGGTTCAGTTAATTCCCAACAGTATCTGGAGTTTGTTATTGCTGTTTTTCATTTTCTGTGTGCTTCTGGGTTGAGAAACTGCCAAAATACCATAAGCAGCAATCCTTGTAGCTCTATTCTCCTGAGATTTCCTTTTTTCTTCCCTGATCTCATGCAATTCCCCACCCAGTTTTTCCGTGCCCAAATGATCCAGATAACTTGGACAAGAACTGACAGTTCTGAGTGCTTATCCAGAATCACAAGACAGTGTTTTTCATATTCATCCATTATTATTATATCATGTATGTTTAGAGACTTGAGTGAATAAAACAAACCTTTATCTGTCATATAGCTATTCATTTAACTTCAAAAGTGTATTTCAGTTCCCTCATTGTACACTTTTATGTACTTTTATGTTTGAGCTTTCCTAGCAGAATCTTTGTGAAAAATGCATTCTTTTTATCATAGTTTGAATTTTGAACTGCCCGCCAGAATCTTTAACTGCATAGCCAAAAGCAATGTAACTTTTCAATTTTCCATTCAACCATGCAGTTTGTAGTGTCTAATGTCACTAATTAGCTATGTAAGTGTACATGGAAGTGATGTATATTGCATGCAATACTCCACAGCAGCAACACTCTACTGATGATATTCACAAATGTTCTGAATTAAAGCAGAGATGAGGATTTTGTAAGCTGTTCTCAGGCACCTTGAAAAATGGAAAGAGAGAAATTGACTGTTTAAAGGATTTATTGTAGTTTGCATAGTGAGCTCAAATATATAGCTTTACTTCTGTGACAAAAGAGTAACATTTCTGACCCCCTTAAGAAAACAAGGAGCTGTAGCTTTCTTTTGAAAGTGGTGCCTGAACTTGCAAGCCTTGTAGAAGTCAGTGATGCTTAGGCTCTTGTCGCACAGTTCCACAGGCATTTTTCTCAGTGACAAAATCAATTTAAGCTGTTCCTTGACCTTCCTTCCAACACCAGCTGCTCAGTTCCACTCCCTGACTGCCACCTCAATTGTTCTGGCACAATTACTTGTGGATTTTCTTGACTGATCCTTTTTAGTCAAATCTTTTTTTCCCTGATGGATTATTTTCAACCTGCAGCTTTTCCCTAATTTAGTTCCTCTGTTTCTTTATAACGCTGTGGTAGTGGGAGGGTGGATTTGAGGTGGCAGCATAAGGGCAGAAAGAAAAAGAGTGAAGTAGAGCTGAGCAAGAGCCTGGCTTTGCTGCTGAGAACAAGTCTAACGTGACGATGGTTTAAGGCACTAGAACTAATCTTTGGTCATTTCTAGACCCTTTGCAGGAAGGGTAGGTGCAATTTTAATATTCACCTATATAAAATCGCCGCTAAACTTATATTTTAGGTTTGGACACCACCTCTCAAGATAAAGAGGGCAGTGAAAAGCAATGCTGCATTGAGTGGACTTTTTTGTAGAAGAACATAACCTTCAGTATGAATGCTTTGGATCTAACTTAGACATGGCCTGCTTCTGACACACAGTGAGTCTAACTCATGCCTGCTGCAAATGGCTCATGGTACTCAATCACATCCAATCCTGTACCTAGTGTCAAAATGTTAGGTTACTACTCTGGAATACAGGCAAGGATAAATTAAGAATTGCTGACAAGAACATACTTCTACATTCAACAGTTCTTAGTCAAGCCTATGGCAAAATTCCTTTTGGCTTTGATATTAAAGGGAATAGAATTAGTGTTTTTCGTTGTTTTCCGCTGGGTTTTGGTAGGGTTTTTTTTACAGATTTTTCCTTCATTGACTAAGCTCTTCCAGCTTTTCCTCGTCTGACCCAGCCTTCAGAGTCCTGAACTATCTGCCCAGCACAAAAAAGTCTTCTTCAGGGCTGCAGAGGACAAGTGAAATATTTCAAGTTTACCTTGTGGAGGAATGGGGTGGGTAGGAGTAATTCCTTTAGGATGAAGGTATCTATCTAATGCCTCTGCCTAGTAGATTGCTGTGTTGTGAATCTTTCCTGATGATAGGATAGGATTCCTACTGAATTAGTAATATTCATTTATTCAAGGTCACAGAATCCCATACACTCTCATAGCAGTATTTTATAACCATGGTGATCAAAGGATGAAGTCTTTCAAGGCATCATGGAGCAGGAAAGACCAGCTGCTCTTTAAGGAGCCAAGAGTCACAGCAAGGTAGGCAGGGGCACAGACCTTGCCAACAAGGGAGCTGCCCCACCGCACCCAAACAGGTCCAGTGACAGTAACCACAGTCAGCCAACAGTACTGATCAAAAAGTCCATAGTGACAAGGCAGGTCTGAGATCAAGCCAGAAAGTCAAATCAGCGGGCTGGGATAAGGGCCAAAATCAGGAAGGTGTTAAACCGGGCACAGGTGTACCAGCAACATAACTCAGGTGAGTGGCAAGAGCCTGAGCATAAAAGTGGCCCCTGAGCAAAGGAGGGGCAGAGCCCCACAAGGGCAGACAGCTCTTTTTCCAGAACTGCTCTTTCACAGCTGTCTGAGCCAGTGGATAACATGACTGTGCCATATCAGAGAGCTGGCTGTGGGCCCAGGCAGCAAAACTCTTTGGGATGGGGAGATGCGCTCAGGGACCTGATGCATGGTTTGCTGGGAGCTGTGGCCTTCTTTTATCAAACCAAGTGATGATACAAAGAGAAAAAGTGTACAAGCTTTTGGGTTCGTCAGCTTTTCTGTCCACACACTGCATCTCATGTCACCTCATCTCACTTCCTACTCATGTGATTGAGAATGGTGAAGTGAAATATTTCCCACAGTCACAGAAGTGAGGGCTAGCAGACTTTGAATTTAAAAGCCCCATCATTGTTGTTATGTTGCTTATTGAATAGCATTTCAGTTCCTTAACGATGAGCAAGATTATTCCAGTATGAGATTATTATGATATTATGAACATAGTATTAAGATATTATGAGATCTCACAACATTATGTATTGAAGCCCATGTTTTGATCAAGAACCAAGAGACTGCTAATCGTTTAGAGGCTTTTAC
Source organism: Mycteria americana (assembly GCF_035582795.1). NCBI lineage: Eukaryota > Metazoa > Chordata > Aves > Ciconiiformes > Ciconiidae > Mycteria > Mycteria americana. The sequence continues at coordinate 82,380,343 of NC_134365.1, forward strand.
ATGTGAAAAGAATAAAGAAAATCATTCATCTCTCCCTTTCTCAATAAAAGGGTGTAATCAATGGGGAACATGCTAGTTGCCCAGTTGAAAGATATAACATTCCTGTTTATGATGGCAGGAGAGACATAAAAATCTTCACAGTCCTTGGCATACTTTCCGTGTGGGTCTTGGCACCCAGGGCAATGCCATTTCACCCAGAAAACTGCTGTCTGTTTCAGTGTGGTAACCATGCACACTAGCCAGGGATAATTTTGGAATAAATCCTTACTTCTTTCTCGTGGAAAAAAAAAAATTCCTTTAAAAGAGAGATAGATTTTTGTTTTGGTCAAATTAAAAAATGAAGGAGATGTACTTATTCACAGTGTAAATTCTTTGAGAAGCACAGAGTTCTAATTGTTGGAGTGGAAAAATCAACTATTTAAGAAATGTAAAAACCACTTTTTATTTCAGGTTTGAAACATAGTGGCTCTCTGAGCCAGGACACACAAATTTTAGCTTTACCTTCTAGGGTTTGGCATCTCATGTATCCTGGCAATTAGTTTGGCCTCTACAGTAAATTCTGGGCCTGAGCTTGATTAAGAGAACATTTATGAATAACATCCTCAGAAAAATTAAGGCCATGGCCAGGACCAGGCCACAGTGGCAGTGAAGTAGGTATGGTCTATGGCTAAGCTGTTCCATAAAACAGAAGAACCAGGCAGCTCATAACTCTTTACATCGATAGCAGTCATCACTCTTCTTTCACAACTTTCTAAGCCCAATTGGAAATTCCTGAAATTTTCATTTCACTTCTTTCTAAGTACATTTGCCAATTTCAGTGGAAAACACCAGACACGGTGGTATATTTATGAATATGTTGCTATTGACATGATGGATGAATCATGGTTTTACATAGGGAGAGAAAGACCAACCTATTTAATCCCCCTAAGAAAAAGTTGGAAATTAAAAAGTCTATTACCCACGTAGGGTCAGATCCTGCAGCCCTAACTTCCACTGATATGGCTGAGAAGAAAAGAAGACTACCAGTCTCGTAAGTATTTGGATTTTTTCAAACTTTGATAGCCATTTACTGCAAATGTTTTTTTCAGTTATCAGTGCTCTTTTTAATCTTTCCATCAGTCTGGCTACTGAGCTGGTTACTTTAAAAGCAGGCAGGTTGAACTGACTTGTACCTTAAGAAGTTGGCTTATTGGATGAAAGCTCCCCAGAGTTCCCAGTGGGGTGCTCCCTGCACTCTGCACCGGTCCTCAAATAAGCACGGCTGCGCATAGCATGGTAAGGGTGCTGATGCCCACCAAATCCATACGCTTAGAAAGCCTGTCACCTTAAATCGCGGCACTGGCAAATAGCTTCTAAAGGCAGTAGCAAGACTGCTATTTCCACCCATTAGTTTCCTGCTCCCATTGGAGGGACCTTTGCTGCATCAGAGGTGAGGGAATACTTCTCAGGCGCTATTGAATAATTAACTTCAGTGACTGTTCTCGTGCTGTGCCCTGTACAGCCGGTCCTTCTACCCTCTGGTCAGAGGTGCTCTGGCAGAAGGCAGTACAGATCTTGATAGTGCTCTCTCAGCAACATAAAATCCACTCAGAAAGAAATGATGGTTGTGCAAAAAAATGCCACAGCCTCTTCGACCAGGAGATGAGCTATATTGTAATACATGATGCACAAAGGACGCTGCACATTAAAGATGGTGTTTGTATGACCTAATTTTTGCCATTTTTATGTTAGGAATCTTTTCTAGAGTAGTTGTCTAGAGTCCCTATGCTCATCGAAGAGAAATGGTCACTCTCAAGAGGTTCTTAGAATACACATCTGGGATAAGAGGGCTCTGGGATGTACATGTCTGTCTGTTGACACAAAGGCATGGTGTTTCGACTAGGCACCTTGCTTTTAAAAGCTGAAGAAAAGAATCCCACCCTTACTATGAAAGGTGGAATGCAGTCAGAGGTACCAGAAGGTATCCCTATAACAAACTGTATGGACTAGGATTTAAACAGGTAGGAGTTTTTCATCCGTTGTTCCGGTATCCCACAGAAAGGAAGGGCAGTATCTCAGTATGGTATTAAGCAGGAGGTGACAGATGTCTGTGAGGATCCTCTACCATCTAACATTCAGAAGGTTCACTTTCATAGCCAAAAGGCATAAAATATGCCAGGGCCATTCATGAGGTTTTACAAACTCACCCATACTTGAACCTTGTCTGCCAGAACTGCTTCCCTTCTTCAGGCACTCCATTTAGAATTCAAAGGATGGTTCTCACAATACTAGGGTCAAGTCCCTAGTTACTTCTCTCATTGTCCTGGGACCACTTGCAAGAAGAATGAGAGGTTATGTTGCTCCAAAGAGCACACATATCTCTCTACTTGTCAACAAGACAAAGTTTTCTAGAAGCAGATGGAGTTCCTAGCTTTCTAGTAAGCACTTCTGAGGCGTGGCTCAGCCCTGATCTTGTGACTCTCTAACTTTCTAGTGGCCACCAAAGGAAAGCAAGTGAGATGACTTTTCTGTGCCAGATGGAAGAGTTGACAAAGCTAGGGCAGGCAGTATGGGTGGAGTGTGTAAGAAATAAGGGACATTTTCAAGCTGTCTAGAAGACAGACTTGCTAAGGGCCCCTATCCACAGCTCATTACTAGACTGCCCAACAGCATTTCAAGGGGAACAACACAACCATTGTACACTGCAAAAGTGGTTAGGCAGAGCCTCAGAGAAGGATCATTCCAGAGTGTCATGAAGTATAATGTACGTCAAGGAGAAAAATGGGTAAGTCTTGCTGCAAATCTTTTATTGTATACAATGTGGTAAAAATATCCCTTCCCACACTGTGACATGGCTCTCAACATCACATTAGGAATGTTGCAAACACAGAGAAAATGGTTCAAACATGAAAACCACATCTCTATGGCTGAAACACACTTTTTCACTCTCATCTGCTAATAAATTTTGGCTCTCCCTTAATTCATTGCATTGCTAGCTGTGGAGATGTGCTAGGAGAAAACTGTTCTAGGCAGTGTAGTTAAGACCATGCCACTCTCTTCAGAAGGCACACATTCTGCACAGTCCGTTGAGTCATCCTGCAAATCATCTATTTTCTCCTTCCTGATTATAAGACTTTTGTGCAAGTGTTTTAACAAATATTTACAAGTATTTTCTTCCACTTTAGATGAGATTTTCTAATGAAGGAAATATTGTTCTAATTATGTAGCACTTTTCAGTAATTATTCTTGTAATCTCTTTCTTCTTATAACCCCAGACTCTAAGGCCATAGCTATCCACACTGGTATGACTTGCAATATTCCATACCAAACAATGGGAACTATGCCTTCAGGTCTTGAATTAAAAGTCTGAATGCATTTTTCAAATACACTTGAGGCATTTACATGCCTGACAATAAAAATTAGTGTAAACTCTATGACTGTTTTCTGTGCAGCTTGCAAAACTCATACTGGGTTTATATACACATGTATGTGTACACATACTTAATTTAGGAGAGACTTTTTTTCAGAAAGTTCTTTTCTTATAAAGAACTTCTAGCTTCAGAGCAGAGGGTTGAGATCAAAGATATTAGGTACATCAGTTGTTGCCACCTATATAAACTAAGGCTTGTTTGAGTACAACTCTAGTGTTATAAATGAAGCGGAAAATTTAGTCTCCTTACTGTTAAGACCAGTCACTGAAGTTGTTTCACACACAAGCTTTGTTTACCAAGATTTCTTTCCAACAAGTGCTGATTATGACTCTTCATCAAAATATAAGTTGCTAATAAACTGAGCATTCAAAATACAACAAAAACGTTATGAAAAAAAAAGTAGAATTGCCTAGAATTTACCAGGTTGCACAGGATATTGTTAATGTTAATTTTATTTTTTGTTTTGAAAAAGTTTTAATTGAAAACTGTTTTAAATTTTAAATATCAAGAGTCTTCAATAGAAAGTGTTTTAAGCAGTACAAAATTCTTTTCAAGAGTGTGTACTGTGACAAATATAGTATCTCCCTTGCTTTTTTGATGTAACCCTTGATGTATGGGAAGGGCTTCGCTCTCTGAAGAAGACAGTGCAGTGTCAGACACTCAGAAAGTAGTTCCTGTTTTAGAGGAATTAGGCGAGAATGCTACTTCCAGCATAATCTGTTCTTTTTTTTTTTTTTTTTGCATATAACTATATAAATGAGTACGTATTTAATTTTCTTCATCCAAAAAAATAGCTTGAAAAAATGAATTCAGAAGGCTCAAATAGAACAAGCAGTAACGTTGATCCCCAAATATACTATTAAAAGAACATTTGGGAGCTAACTGTTTTTCAGCCTGGCTTTGGATTTAGGAGTCTGGCTCAAGATTGTTAACCTTTGATATCAGCAACAGTGGTATAGCACCTCCAACACATTCGTACGTTCATTTCCTCGCAAACCACTCCCTAACCTTGTTTGTGGTTTGAAGCTTAATAATAATTATAAAACACTAATGTTACCAAAACTCTGTTTTGAAATAAAGGCAGATTAATAAATCATTACTCACTATTATCTAAACTTTGAGAGCAATGTATAGAATAAATTTTTTTTCAGTTAAAGTGACATCCTCAAAGTAAGAGTTGTCACTTGTATGCTTGGAGGAAAAGCCAGTTCCATAAAAATGCTATTTTTGTGGTACTGTACAGGATTTATTTGCCCTTCCTGGATTAAAAGCATACAAATACTCAGCAACTCAGATCCAGTCCATCTCAGGCTGTTGCTGATAGTAAACATAACACCTTTTTTGTCATAGCTATGCTTTCTCCTCTGAGAGGTACATACCCTAGCAACCTGATCTAGTGGAAGGTGTCCCTCCCCACAGCAGGGGGGTTGGACTACATATTTTTAAAGGTCCCTTCCAACCCAAACCATTCTATGATTCTATGCTACATGGACACAGCTTTTGATACATTATCTTGAGTTGCATCTTAGCATGGTTGCAATAAGGCATACAAAACTCATTCAGATGGCAGACAATGCTCTAGTATTAACAATCCAGTTCCCTTCGCTGCTATCTTCACAGTAAACTCTTCTTGAGAGGTTTTTTTTTTAAGTAGAAGAGGGATCAAGGATAAAAAAGTGCCATACAAAGGGGCTTATTTTTTTTCCCAGAGCAAAAAAATGATCTTCAGCAGTTTTTCAAATCATAGATTAGGTTAGTATGTGACCATAGTACGTACTTACAAACATTTCTCTCCCTGCCTGTGAGAGACAGCTGGGCCTCCTACAAGGTTCTGAAGGATGGCACCAGCTGTCCCAGTTCTGGCTAGGGGGGTAAAGGGATGGCTGGGGCAGTGGGTTGTTATTTTCAAGAACTTGAACTTCCCACCTATGCCAAGCCTGGCTGGGAAAGAGGGATGGGAAGCTACTATACGCAAATGCTTTAATTTCCACGGCACATGAAACGACAGAACTACAGAATAAGAAAAAAGAATGTTGTTGTCCCTTTTTCCCAGCCTGGCACTAGATTTTTCCCTTTCCTCCCTTTCTGTGAGTGAAAAGCTTTGGAGAGTTCCTTCTCTGCCTACAGCTTTGCTTCCAGCAAAAGTACCGTTCACCTTCTACTCCAAGGATAGGTGCTCTACTTCAGAAAGAAAAAAAAAAAAAACAGAAGTGGTTGGAAAAACTGGAAATTTAAGTGGAAGTTTGAGTCAAGAATTTGGACAGTGTATGCTGGAAAACCATTGGAATAACTTCTTTTCCAGAGGTCAGTTCCCATGGCCATCTTTCCCGTGAACACAGACTGATTAGATGTTTCTGCTTACAACTTGTCACTGCCTGTTCCATTTGTGCATCACAGTCATAATCCCAGAATTGTTCAGACTGGAAAGGAGGCCACCTAATCCAACCTCCTGCTCAAAGCAAAATCAACACTGAATTCAGGTGAGGCTGCTTAAGACTTTGTCCAGTTGGATCTTGAAAACCTCCGAGGACAGATATTCCACAACATCTCTGGGCAGCTGTTCCAGTGATTAGTTGTCCTTACGATGATTTTTTTTTCCTTATACACAACTTAAACCTCAGTTGTTTCAGGTTATGATCACTGTTGCTCTTTCTCCTGCTGTGCACCTTCCTAAAGTCTTGGCTCCATTTTCTGAATAACTTCCGTGTAGATATGGGAAGTTATTAGGTCTCCCCTCCTCCCACCAAACCTTCTCTTTGCCAGGCTAAATAAGCCATGTTCCCTCAGCCTCTCCTCATAGTTGATGGGTCTCAGTTCCGTGACTATCTTGGTGGCCTTCAATTGGACCTGCTTAAGTTTATAACTTTCTTGTTTGAGGGGGTAGGGAGGTATGGGGACAAATCTGAGTGCAGTATTTCGGATGTGGCCAAAGAGGTGCTAAGTACAGGGAAATAATCACTTCTCTCAGTCAACTGACTATGTTCCTGTTGCTATCAGTCAGGACACCATTAGCCTTCATTGCTGCCAGAGTGCAACACTGACTTCTGTCCAGCCTTCTGTTCACCAGGACCCCAGGACTTCTGGGTCCTTTTCAGCAGAATTTCTACCCATCCAATCAGTCCCCTGACTGTGCAATTACATGGGGTTTGTCCATTCCATGTGCAGGACTTCGCAATTGTCCCTTTTGAATTTCATAAGGTTCCTGTCAGCCCATTCCTCCAGCTGAATGAACAGCTCTGCATGAGGACTGTCCTCAACCAGCTTGGTGAGGATGCATACCCTCTTCTCCTCTAGGTCACTGATAAATGGTGAAGTGCTGGGACTCCAGCACTCACTACTTTATGGATAAATGAGAATTTACACACTGTACTGAACTGTTAAGGGGACTAGAGACCTTTACATGTGCATGCATGGCAGTTGTAAGGCACTGACAGAGCAAAAATTAAGGTATATGTATGGACATTTCCTTTACGAAACCAGAGGGCCTGAGTCCTTCGTATAAAATTATTCCCCCTGCAGGCATTCTTGTTAGGAATCTCAAGAGACTGAGTGGCATTTGAAGAGTTATATGTCATGAGGTCTTGCTATTGCTATCCCTAAATGTTTCCGTATAGTAAGTCAAGTCTCCTTAAAGCATTGAGGTTTTCTTCAAATCAAGTTTTCTTATGTGGTAAAGGCTTGGCCCTTTTTTATGTCTCTTGAGTTTTGAACCATATCAAAGTTTCTCTAAAAAAAAAAAGTAGAAGTCAGAACACAGCAGGTGTCCCCACAACCATGAGTGAGAGAAATATTTTATTGTGAAATTCACTACAAAAGTGTGAAGACTGAGAACTCTCAAATCCTCTAGGAAAGGCAGTTCTACCTGAGTGAATTTAATCATGTTAATGTAATCTTAAATATTTGCAAACCCTGTGCCATGAAGTTCTAGAAAGAAAAAAGGAAATTATTTGCACTCATCAGCTGGTGGAAAAGGGGAAGAACAGCCACAGAGCGCACTTTATTTGGATAAGGTTTCTGCCTGGAATTCCTCTGGTGACACATGCAGAGGCACTGCAACTTGACCAAAGCTTAGAATTGCTTGGGTGATAAAATTGTGGAAAGGAGAGCTTCTTTGGTCTCTCTCTCTTTCTTTTATTACTTTAACTAAAATTTGTGGATTTTTTTTTGTTGTTTTTATCTTTTTTAAAATAAAGAGTGGGCAAGCGCTTGCAGAACCTAGGATATTTATTTCTCAAGGTGAGGACTTTAACTCTAGGCTGCAAAGTCACACACCTAAGCTCTGGTGAGAGACAAACTTAGATACACAGCCCATACTCAGCATTTCTTGTCTAGAATCTCTAGGTAGCTCCCCACCAGCATGCAATCTTCTCTTCTTATGTGGAGGTGCCTAATTCTCTTCATTCAGTCTTGTGGAGGCCTAGGCTAACAGCAACACCTGTGTTTCCATTTAGGTGTCAAGGTGCTGGAATTTAGACATTTTGTTCTTTATTGGATCTAGGTTTTGCATACTTGCTTGGTTGTAAGAACATCCCTGATTCAGTTGAGACAGAAGTTTTACAGGTGCTATAGCTGAACTGGCATAAATCAATGCATGGAGGTACATCACCTCTTCCATGGCTCTTAGGCAGAAATTTGCCCTAGTACAGCAGATGAACATAGGCATGCAAGTCAGTCTTTGCACTGATATGCTGTAAGGTAGTGGTAAAGGCATCCAGCATGAGTAGAGCTCAGTTTTGAGTCCTCGCTAAGCCCCTTTTGCACCAGTACAGTAGAAGAAGAGTCAATGAAGACTGACTTAAAGAGAGTGCTCAGATTCTCTTTTTGGTAGGAGGTTCTTCAGTAGCCAAGAGTTGTCATTGTAGACCTGTGCTATCCACTGATACGTAGCAAGCATGCTGGGGTGCTTCCTCCTTTCTAGGTAACTGTGCTGGATTAACAGTGGTGTTCTCTCTCCTTCTTCTTTCCCAGTTCACATATAAGGGTTGCGAAAGAGTGCAGCTCTTAATGGCAGAGTTAAAAGCAGCAGCTGAGGCTACAGGGGAACATACTCAAAGAGCGGGGCAGGATGGGGGTTAGAAGCAGGGTCTTAAGGAAGCTTCGCATAAAGTCCTGTTTCTCATCTTCCAGAAGTATGGGTACAGTACACAAACAATAGTCAGCATCAAATCCCTGCGAATGTGTTTATCTTGAGAACTCTCCTACGATCCTAATCAACACTGAGTTTTTAGTAAAGCACATATTTCTGATATGTATCTTTCCCTAGACCACTTTACTTGAATATTTTTGAAGGGCTAACACCCAAAGAGAAGGTACCCACTGACTCGCTCCAATCTTGTGATTTAGAGCTTCAGCCACACCTTTATACAGTTTCACTCTTCTGTTCCTTGTCTTTGCAAGGGCCTCAGGCACTGGTGACAATTCAGTCTCTTCTGGCCTCCACTCACGGTATTCAGACTGATCTCTTGGGAATAGAAACTTTTCAGCACAAGTGTCTGGGTTTAGTATGAGGGGATTTGGGTGACACTTAATAAGCAACACTATAGAGGAGGTGATTCAGTGGTCTTTTGTGGCTTTTAAATTTTCTAAATGTGTGAAAATCTAATCAGGTTTATCCAGCTCTCCAACCACAAAATGATATAATTAACCATTGTATCAATAAATAATAGTGGTAGGGTTGTTATTTATATATATATATATATAAACCTTCTTTACATCTTGCTAAATTCTTTGTTTCAAGCACATCCTGTAGCAATGACCAATTATATGTTCTCCTAAAAAGTGTTTACTTTCACCATGTTTAAGTCACTTACCTTTTAAATTCCCTAAATGTGACTATTCTCCCTATTCAGAGCATCTGTGATATTGTATACTCTTCTCTTGTCCCTTGTTATTTACTTCTTCTCTAAAGTGAAGAAATCCTTTCTTTTTCACTGATTTTCCAAACCTGGAAACTATCTGATATCTTTGCTGAGGCAGAAGTGGTTATAGATAAGACCACATGTGATATAAGACCACATGTGATATAGATAAGACACATTCCATGTGTCCTCAGGTTGCCCAGCTCTGTTGTCTAACAGCTAAACAATACCCTCTCTTGCTCTGAGGGGGGAAAAAAAAAAAGAAACAAAAACAAAAAACCCAAGTATTTCACATGTACTCATTTAAAACCAGAGCAAAGCAGATGGAACATTTGAATAGCCCTAACAATTATACTTCAGTGTCAGAACTTTTGGTTTGTCTTTCATGGGGTGCACCCATGGCTTTAGTGTCCCAAACTGTCAGCCTGCAAGCTCATGCCAACCCATAAAGAATGTGAAACTTTGCTTTTTAAATTTGATTTATGTTTCTTTGTTTGCAGAGAAACTTTTTTTCCCTAGCTTCAAGCAGAGTTTGAAGCTGCTTCCATCCTTACAGCATACTTCTTCCCCTCCAGAGATAGCATTATAGAAAAAAATTATATTCTAATAGTGTTAATCTGGGGGGTTTTTGAGACTTAAAAGCTGATCCTCATTAGAGCAAAGTATCTTTTAAACAGTGGTAGCTAGGGAGGGGTTGGGGAGACAAGAAGAGACTTTGCCTTCTTCAAGACCTCTCTAATTTACTAGGGTGATTTAAAGTGTCCTCAGCATATGGTTGAGTCTAGACTATATGTAACACAGGACTGGAAAACTGTACAAGTAAAATTGGAATCTTTTTTAATTTTATCTCTTTTCCCTATATATTCGGGTTTGGTTTTTTTTTTACCCTCAGCTAATTACATTATAGGTCATTAAGGGATGGATGGAAGAGGATGGAACTAGGGCATTAATCTGGGATTTGGAACTACATTCAGCTCCTTTCTTTTCCATGACCTTCTGGTAAGTCCTTGGTTGAGGCCTGTGATCCCAATTTCTCAGTGTATGTAAGTAATTAAATACTCCTGAAAACCACAGAAACTGGATACTTTATTAGGATCCTGATCTTCGAGAGTCTTCAGCTCTTCACCTGAAAAACAGAAATAAAATTATTTTCCTACCTTACGGAGTAGAAAATACGGTTTGTAGAAAACACGTGAAAGATGGTGAAGAGCTTAGAACCTGAAATTACGCAGAAATAGGGATGGAGGGTCCTACATGAGGCATATGTGTGTACACGTTAATGTATTTTTAGATGGGAAACCCAGAGGAATCTAAACCCTTCTTCACTGGTCACCCTGGCAGCCACCTCAGGAGTCTCAGAGAAACTTAGATGAGCATTACACAGGTGAGTAACTTTAGTTATGTGAATCTTAGGTGAAAACGAAACCCACTCTATCTGCAGAGTTAACTCATCAGTCCATCCATGGATAACTCTATAGTTTGGATTCATTTACTACTGATCTTAAAGGCCTCTGTGGTAGGATTATTTTTAGGCTGACTTTCTAAATAAATAATGTTTCTGTGAACATACGGTCTGTCCACCCATCCTTCCTAATAACTTTAGAACTCACTAGTCCATTTCAGCTCAATTTGGCAGTGGGGTAGAAGAGAAGACAAGTGCCTGTGAATTTTCATGAAAAGGGGTATCTGGGTAGAGGAAGAAGATTCAGATTAGTGCTTTCAATGAGGAAAAGGCAATTATAACCTAGTTCCTTATCCACCTGAAAAAGTAGCAACCAGCTGAGCAGGCAGCACATGCATTGCCCTAAACAGCTGGGACCACTGCCCCAGGCAACTGCTAAGGCATACGGCATGCCACCATGGAGAGGGGAAGGAGGGGAGATGCTGCAGATGTGATAAAGATGGGAGGAATGGGGAATATGGGAACAGGGCACAAATCCATAGGAAAGCAGGCATCCAGAGCTGTTCTGCTCACTTTTTTTTGTGTTTTCTCTTGTGTTGGTGCTATCAAAACCTCTTCCTGTGAGGGCAAGGGCAAGGAGAGAGAGAAAAGCATGGCAGGTGCTAACTTAAAACTTACAAAGCAGGGAAGCAGAGCCAAGACTGGCGCCTGTGGCAATGAAGGTCCTGGACAGAAGGAAAGCAGCTGCCCTGTAAGTATGTGAGTTAGAGGTCTGGTTGTGTGGGAATGGGATAGAGGATATGGTTGCTAGCCTCCTATTTAGTTTGTGGGACTTAATAGCTCTGCTGTGTATTTGGGGCCCACCGAAAAGCAGCCAATATTATCTATATGCTCTGCTCTTTTCCTCAGAGGTGAAGTAAGGACAGGCTTTCAGTCAGACCTTACCGTGTTTCCCAGCTTTTGTGGGTTTCAGTCAGCCCCTTGTAGTTTAGTGGAGGGGATTTTTTTTTTGCTGTGGTTTGAATACTTAAGGAATATACTGTAACGTACCGTTGTAATTTCAATTGGTTTGCATGTTAGCCTGATTATATAAACCCATTCTTTTTGCCTTCCAAATGCAAGGAAGTCCGTTAGACAGCGTGTAAGATTCACCCCCTCAGTCTCATTTGTAGCCATAGGGAGGGTGGGGAAGAAAAAAAGCTATTGTGCGAAGAAATTAGAGATTCTTAGTGAAATGTGGTGATGCATGTCACATTGTTGGAGGGAAGCAATGGGAGTCCTGATCTCAAGCACATGAAAATCTTTGGATCCACTTGTGAGCCCCTTCTGCACCCTCTGTTCATGCAGGAAGCTGCAGTGGCAGCCTCTGCACCGGAGGCTCCCGGCTTCATGGGGCAGTTTGGCCAGGATATATTTGAATACCCAATGCTTCATGCTAGCTGTTTATCTAACTCTGTGAACAGCATCAGTCAGCGCCTCAAGTGGGGCTCAGTCCTCTCTGGTGTTAGCACGCTGCTGCAGCTTGACAATGCAGTTGTGCCTGCACTTGCATTCAGCACGAGTGTGCCCATTACAGTGTAGGTTGCTCGCTGGCCTGATGGTGCAAATATTCTTGGAGGCAGGATATACCATTGCAGCATTGGGACTCCCAAGCGAGTGTGTGTAGCTCTAGCTGCTTCCATGGCTTTGTGCCGATATACACGAGTTGAGGATCTAACCCAGAAATACCACCTTTCCTACCCCTTTCCCTCCCCATGGTGACATACAAGATACCTTTTTTTTTTTAAATTTTAGGAAGAAACATTTCTCAAGATCCCCCTTCTTTACAAAATGAAACAATCATTTTTCCATTATACTGACATATTTCTCTGGGGGAGCTGCAAGGGAAAGAGCTCTGCCAAATATATTCTGTTTTTTCTTCTTTTTTTAACATATGTTGTCTTGAATCAGTGAGAGGTCTCCTATGCCCAAACATGATTAAAAACCATATAAGTTAAGTCTTTTTGAGCTGAGTGCGTGTTATAAAAGCCGCTGTGAGTCAACGGCAATTTTACAGTCTTAGTTTTGTGTGGTCCTTATTTGGAGAGTATTAGGCATAAAGTTGTCATACTGGAGCTCTAATGGGTGCACTCAGTAGGTGTGATTTATGGGACTCGTTGCCTTGTGAGAATGAAGTCATGTAGTGTATCAGGGTTGCCCTGCGAACGAAGCAATTAAATTTTGTCATCTTTCTTCCAAAGGTGTCCTGAGCAGGGGTAAGAGCAAGCATGGGGAAATGTAAAGTGGGGGGTGGGAGACAGAGGTGATTAGATTCCATCTGTTGATGAACACTTACAACACTTTTTCTAAAGTCTTTAATTGAATTTCATTTGCTGAAGCCTGGTGCCACATCTGGAGGCAAACAGCACATCTTTTACTTGCCAGTTCTATTTATATGCCTGTGAAGTAGATCATTGTAATGAATACAGATGGGCAATAACTACAAAGTTATTGCATAATTTTTCAAAATTTTATGATTGCCTTTCCTACTTCCTCTTAGAATAATGGCTCCACTGTACAGCCTGCAGACCATTCACTATATCTTTCGTACATTTTACCACTTCAGCAGATTTTAATTTATTGGAGACACACTAGAAGTGGTAGGTAAACAATCTACAGAAAGAATCCGATTTATAAGACAAGGAAGACTTGAACCAGTATTAAGTTGCTTTGGAGATCACTTGGTGAATGCAAGTATATATGATTTTTCGTCTTTCTGACTTGGCAGCAAAGGGCAGCGAGTATGTGTGTGGGGAGGAAGTCAACTGAAAGCCACCCACCGCCAGCTTTACAGAATATAGAACAGGTTTGTAATAGGATGTCTAGCCGGATGGAAAGTGTTTTTGTACAATTTGCAGGTTTAAACCTGCTTCAGGGAAAGTTGCAGACCTGCTACAAGAAATCCAGTTCTCTTTCACAGGGATGAAGCAGGCTTGGTTTTGCCACCCTGGGGCTAGCTTGGGTAGTCCTTACCTGTGACTGTCATTCTGCTTTCTCCCCACTCCAGTCCAATCTGTTCTACTTCCACTTCTGAAATAATGAAATGGAGCACTTTTTCCTGAACTGTGATTATGAGTAAACTGACTTCTGGGAATACGATCCATCTCCCATTTAAGTCAATGGAAGCCTTTGAGTTGATAAAATGGGTATTGGATGTGTCCCTAAAACAACTGGGTTTAAATCCTGGCCACACTGAAGCTGATGGCAAAGAGAAATTGGAATTTCACCCCAGTGTCTATGCATTATCTGCTGTATTGGCAAAGATTATCACAGAGTCTGCTTCCCCTTGAAGGCAGAGCTAAGTGCTTTTGAACCACATGCAGCTTTTCTTAGTTTCACTTCTGAAACCAGTCCCAGCTCAAGTCTTCAATCCTGAAGACCACCAATAATGAACTGTACGAATGCCAGTTAAGCTGGTCTTTGAACCCTGTTTTGGGACTGGCTTATGATTACATAATTGACTCTCAAAACCAAAGACTTTTGACCTAAATATTCAGAAATGTATTGCATTTTGGGTGCCCAGCTAGAAATCTGTCAGAGACACTTGATTTTCAGAAGGGTCCCTGCATCTAAAAATCTTGACTTCTCAAATTGCTTCATGGTATATAATAAAAATTTTGGATACCTCAGTCACTTTTGGTAACTGAAACATCCTTTCATTTATCAAATTTTTACAGCACACAACACCAATGAATGCTTACACCATAGAAGTATGCTTTGGGGTTGAATTCCCATTCATCTTTCTTTCATTGATCTTTCTAAATAAAACTGCTAGGACTGACAACTGATTACAGTGGCAAAAGCGGTTCTGTAAGCTGGTTTTGCCAGCACAGAGAACACTATATCCCCATCCAGCAATGATGGATTTTTGTCATTGTCTGCTTTTTATTCAAAGCTGGGATACAAAAGAGCATTTCTCATTGTTTTTTTTCCATAATTTTGTGGTATTTCATTTATTATCTACTATTATAATAAATTTGACCCTGGCTACCCATTCTGAATAAAGGGCATCTGTTGTGTTTTGTTTGCCTTTCCCTGAAGCATAAGGACTCCGACTTTGCTAGATGAATTGTCTCAAGAAACCACAAGCACATACTCAGTACTGCGCCAGCAACTTCATAATACATTGTGAACAGAGCTAAAATGTTTTTTGATGTTTTTTTTTTCATTCTGGTCAACAGTTTAAAACCGGAAGAAGAACCGAAGCAGGCAGTTTCACAATCTCTCAGCGGCCTCCCGTCCTCCGACTGGAATCTTTCAGCCTTCAGCCTGAATCATGCATAGAGCAGAGGAAGGTAAATCTGTCTAACCTTCACCCCTGCTCCAAGCACCAAAAGCTCTATTATCAGCATTTCAAATCGTAAGTTTCCCTTTCACATGCAGACAACCGTTTCCTTCATATGAGGTCACAAGCATTTTAGATTCCCAATCTCCTCAAAAGATTTTACTCTTGCTTTTCCCTCTTTCTATATTTTTTTAATACTTTGGCATAGTCAGTTCTTTCACCATATGGAACCACTTCTACCTCCTTATCCCCTGTACACACTTTCCCACTCAACATGATGACATGTGACCACTCAACTCATAAACAGGAGTTAGGGAAACAGAGGTTAAACCACGGGCACCAAAAGTGGTTTTGAGAATGCAAATGTGGAAAAAGTGGGATAATCCACAAGCATGTGGTTTGTTACCATCTGCCTCATGTTCTGAATTTATAAGCACATTCACCCAGAGTTTACAATTGAAGGGATACAATGTTTTTTTTTCCTGGTAAAATACTGTGCATTTTGGCTTGAAAAGCATACTTGCTTCCCTTCCCGTGGTGAGATTACAGGTGCTGCACGCTGCTATTATGGTTGATCTTTTTCAATAAAGATCCCACACAGGCCAGGATACTAAACACGCAACTCGGCTTGATCCTGATGGATTGCCTATAATCCTACATCTATCTTCTTCCTCCTGTGGCCCCATCTAGTGGCTCGCCACATCGGTACACCTGCCATATTGCCTATCTACATATGTATTTGAATGAGAGATGTGTAAACAGAGGTACACATATGTGTAGAAATACATGTAAGCAAATGCATACCTTCACCCCCATGCGTACAGTATGGGGCAGATTTCAAAAGGTGTTTAGCATCACTTGGGCATTATTTAGGTGACTGGCAGCTGCTGTGCACAGACAACAAACTGGCCCTGTGGCAGTAGGAAGGGTTATAGCCGAGGTAGCATAGTCTATAAGGTACACGGAAAACGCCATCCCCTGGGTGTACGTACTGGGCACAGCTCCAGGCTGCTCGGGAAGTGCTGTCACGAGCTGGGGCTGCCTCAGAGCTGGCTGGCAAGGCTGGCAGCTCAGGGGCCACCTGCACCTCTGCTGCATGGACTCACCTCAAAAAGGAGCTGACTTCCCAGAAAGCTCATGCCCGGTAGATCATGAGTGGCTCCAAGGTGCCACAGGGATTATATGTCTCTTAAAAGGAACGAAAGTTAATATGTACCAACACAGCATAACACGTACCAGCAGGGGAAAAAAGGGACAGCTGAATACAGAAGTAGCACCCCAGCTTTTGCACTTTGCCCTTTCTTTGCTGTAAATGTCCACCCCCAAGATAAACACTCAAAGCTGAATGCTTCTTTCCTGACTTTTCTTGTTCTTTTATTCTTTCATTAATTTAGAGTTTCCATTGAGAATAGGCTTAAGGGGATTAAACAAAGGAAGATGATAGGCTAAGATGGTGGGAGAATATAGGAACTGGTGGGGCATCTGATGGGAGATGTGGTGTCTAAAGCAGGACTTAAAAACAGATAATGAAACATAGGTCTTATGAGAAGCTGGTGAAACAGCCCCGCTACCCAAGTCCCGCTCTTGGGATGCGATGCTTGGCGCCTCTTTCCAAAGAGTCAGTCTTCAGCTTCGGACTTCACCTCCTTTGGCTGGGACTCGCTGGCCAACCAGGTGGTCCTGGGAGTATCTCTCAGTGCCAGCCCTTGGTGCTTCAGCTTCTGGTACTCAGCAAGCATTTCAGCTAAGACACTTCACCACGGCCACTTATTTGGAAGGAGGAGTTAACAGGAAGCAGGAGGGGAAAGGCTGTGTGAGGCACTTGAAACAGGTAGAGCCTTTTCAAAGAAACACACTAGACCCCAAAATTTGTCAAAAGCACACAGCTGGCTTAAATGCCTGACTTGTTTGTGAAATCTGGCACCAGAGGTGTTAGCAACAGAGTATCTGGGCAAACCAGAATCAGGGGTGTAATTAACTTCAGAGGCTGCAATTAGCCAAGAGCTGCTCCAGGGTCTGGGGGACACACGACACAAGGCCATGTTAGCAGCACAGTCCAGGGAATCACTCCTCCTGCGGGCCGTGCTTCTGTCATGTGGGTGACACGCTACACGGTTTCTGGATCTGCTGTCAAATTTTCACGTGCTTTCATCATACTCCGCGAGGTAACCATGTCTTTTCACAATACAAAGGTCTAATGAAGCAGGGAGCTGGTGACCTGAAATTTGTAGGTTTGGGGCTCGGGTCTGCTGCTGACAGACTTCATGCAGGTCATTGCACCCTCTGTGTCACAGTCTCCCACCTGCAGAAAACAGTGTTAATAATGTTTAACTACCTCATGGTACTAAATTGCAGCTTAATTAATGGTTTGCAAAGCACTTTGAAATGCTCACTTGAAATAGGCAAAGGATAATTAACATCACGTATTTATTTAGTGAGCTTTCCTTGCCAGGCACAATCTTCCTAAAATTCCCCTTGCAATAACTGTTTGCACTGCTCTAGGAAAAACAAAGCGGTTCAGCCAGTATGTTTTCTGTGGGGAGACTTTTTGCTGCATGAATCAGATGGTTGAAACTTGAAGAGAGCGGCTGCCAAGACGAGGGGCAGACATGTTCCTGAACGGGGGGAGGAGATGAACAGATGTACAAGTGTTCATGCTCCCTCAGAGGCGTGTTCATTGTACCAAGCAACCTTAATGACACAACTACAAGGCTGTTGTTCACTTCTGAGCTTGGCCAAAAAAGGCCCCTGTTCTTCTGTAGGACTGCTGCTCGTGTCTTCCTTCTGCAGGAAAGTTGCTCGTGTCCCATGGGTGATTGCGGGCATCAGCTAGACAGCAAGGTCTTCAGAGCTGACCTGTTTCTATGAGAGATTTCATGCCTCCCCTTCACTGTGCTTTCCAAATTTCGCTAAGTATGAAACGATGGCTTCAAGACCAGGACAGGAAAAATCTTAAATCTGAATCACTCTTGCCATAATGAAGCTTGTACCTCTGCCCAGGAAAAGTCACAGATTCAGATAGCTACCACACCAAGCTGCGCTCTCTGTTTATGCAACGGATGCGGCACAAGTGGTGCAAGGTGGGATGCAGCCCCCAGCAGCAAATGAGGCAGCACGCAAGAAAACACAGCCTACCTGGGAGTCTTTGCGGGCTCCTGGTTTCTAGGTGTACCTGCAGTGTGGGAGAGAAGGCTAAGCGTTAAGTTTGGCTTGAATGATGAACAAATAATTTCCAGTGAGAAGCTGCTTATTCTTGGATAGCACTGTGCAAACTGAATTTTAGGTCTAAATTTTGAGTTGTTCGTGGAGAGGTCATGGTCACTCACTCCAGAAAGGAATGACTGATGTTTTCATAATGCCCTGCCGATGCTGTGTTTTTTTCACTTCCTTGCCCCTGAGGTGAGATTGGGAGAAAACACTCAAACAGTTCCTACAACCTTTCCCTGGCATTATGAGTGAGAAATGGGAGATTCAAAGCAAACAGGGGAATTTGATGCCTAAACCAAGCAGGCTTTGCCTAGTTAGTCTGTACAATAATAAACACTGAAGATTGCTCTTGAGGCATATTTTGAAATCCTGCCTCCTAATGGGGATAGAGGCTTAGGATAAATCATAACTGCATTTCACCAGTAGTCTGGGTTCAGGAGCTCTGTTCCATAGGTCAGGCCTTGAAAAACGGTCAACAGGAAAACAAGCCCAGTCAGCCCTCTGTGCATGTGCTGATAATTTTGTGTAACTCTTTTGAAGAGATCATGTCATTGAAGAAAAGCACATATTGAAAAGGCTGCCTAGAGGCTTTCAGATAAACTAGAGCTATTTAATTACACTGATGATTTTTGTTTGCTTATGTCAGCACTGCTAACCTGAAACTCTCGTAAAATGTGAGTCAGCACCCTCAAAATAAGGAAATTAGTTAAAAAATCATGGCATTTCTAAAATAAATAAATAAATATACCTTGAGTTTTTCCTCTCCTTCCCAAAGACCTTCTGATTTTTAAGTTTTTAGATCTCCTTTTCAAGCTTTCCTCCATAATCACACAGGTTGGAAAGTTTTTTTTCTGGTGGGCTTTTTTTCAGTGAAAGCAGAGATTATAACTTAATCATGTGCCTTTGTCAACTGAAGCTGTAAAAGCATCAAATGTAGAAAGACTCAAAACAAGATCAGTGAAGCTGTCAAGACTGTAACATCTGCCTGTTGCACCCCGCACTGCGTATCTCACACCCTCCTTTGATCCAGCACCCCCAGACCTGGGTGGGAGCTCGCAAGGGCAGAGCCACTTCAGTGCAGGGACACGGGAATGTGGGGCAGGACAGGAGCTCACGTCTCAGCCTCACCTGCCCGACCACTGACCTACTCATAAAGCACCAGTTTCCACTTCCCTCACAGCAGGTCATGCCTTACTCCAGGATCAGCTTCGATGAGATCAAAGAGGCTGCCTGCAGAATAAGTTATTAATCCGGGTAAGTCTGGAGCAGATCTCAGGTTGCCTCTGAATTCAAGCGCAATTCAGCTGGTAAGGTCAGGCTTGTCCCTTTCTTTGACTTAAGCCTACCACAATGCAGAAATGCCCTCTAATGTTGTTCATGAAATAGAAGGCCTGCATGCTCAAGCAAAGCTCCTGATAGCTGCAGGTGTATTTTTCTTGGGAAGCTAAATTGCTAGAGAAACAAAAGTTTTGGTTAGTTTAATTTGGCAAGACAAAAATGCCGTCCTAGGGGAAGACTTTATTTAGAAACTTTATTTTTCCCCTGTTAACTTAGATATTTTGTTGAAAAAAAGTTTAAAGGTTCAAAAGTTCACAAGAGACTTTTTTCTGTTGTATTAAAAAAAAAATAATTTCCCAGTTGGGCACGACACTCCATAGATTAATTTGTTGTTACAGAACATGTTGAACCCAAAAGTGACATTTCATTAGTTTTTGTGCTATAGTTTTAAATCTTTTTCTGTATAACTCATTTGCCTAATGTAATAATATAAGAGTCTATAGCCCCAGTGCAAAAGGAAAAGAGGACTGCTTGCAATTCTACCAGCCATTCTTTTTCTTTAGTGGAATGAGGTCTAATGATTTTAATTGCTGACATTTCCTTACTCTCATTAAGAAATACTCTTCACCATTGGAAGCCTGATCATGACATGAATGATTCTTCTCCAGACAAAGCCAAGAATGTTCAGCCAAACTCAAGGTCAGATGCTAGGTGACAGCTGGCACTTGAAACCAGGAGACAAAAATAGTGTACAGTCTTCGTGTGTGCACAATGGGCAATGAGTCTGCAGGATGTTTTTGGTGGGGGAAATACAGAGGTCACCATGGAGTGAAATATTAATCTGACTTTTTTCTACACAATCTGAGTTCACAGAAGCAAAACAATTGCTGCATGTAGCGCCTTTTAATATTGTACTAAAAGTAAGATTCCCCTACCAAACACAGTATATCTCATTCTGGGTACTTTGGCTTTAGGAATACTGCAACACAGGCTTTCATAATCAAGAGAAGGCCCAGAAAAGAAAAAAATAAGGTTCACTACAGTCGTAGAAAAAGAAAGAAGCTGTAGAGGAGTCATCATCATGTAACTACATGGGACGGACCTAAAAAAAGAAGAAAGAGAGCCTGGAGGAAAGATGCAAGAACATAACACAGGATAATTAACAAAGAACTCTGAACAAAGCTCACTGCTTGGGATTCAGTAAATATTGCACTGTGTGCTGCATGTGCCTGCTAGGACGAGTGAAAATGCCATATTTGAGCTTGCTGCTTCTGGGCCTCTAGATAGTTCTGGGGACAGGTTCACAGCACAGAGAATGGCAAGAAGATTCATCAGAGCATCCAAAAATAAACCTGTATATAAAAATGTAGCGAGTACTTTGAAGGGCAGTTATGGGGAGTGCGGAGTAAGACTTCGGGCTCATTGCATGAATGGCAGGACGCGTCTGTCCCTCCTTCTCTGACCAAACCAGGCAAATGCTAGCAGAAGGGGTGAATGACATTGAGTGCACGGAAAGCTGCTTACTTGTGACTTGGGAGAGCCTGGAGCTCTCTCACGGGGAGCCTTGCCCTTTGGAGGGCAGCTGGGAGGTATTACTGTGGGTGGTTTCTTAGTTTACTTTTCCTCAGAGGATCCTCAGACACTTCAAGCAGCTACAGCTAGATTAGATGACCGGTCAGCCTTTTCAATTCCCACTGTATAGCAGGTGAAACAATAAAAAAAGTATTGAGTAAGGAACATTAATCTGTATTCAGAGCTTTTTAATAAATTATAAATAAATATATCTGCTTCATTCCTTTGAATTCTACCCGCGTGTGTTTAGCTATGTGTTTTTAGTGGCAACACAATCTCCATGAGCTGTAGGCCCAACAAAATCATGAGTTATTTTTAAAAAAATAAAAATAATCTGAGCTGGAATTTAAAAGAGGGTGTGGTGGAATGGCGAGGGTGAAAAGTTTGACGGCGTATCAATAGGTGGTTGGGACCTCCTGGCAATCCCTTCACTTCCTCTTCAGTGAACACAAGATTTTCGCAGAGGTACATTTTTGCTGCCACATTTTTGCTGCTTCCTATTTCAGCCCTAGTTTATGGATTCCCCAGCAAGAAATCAAAAACTATCACATGCTATCTCTCATCCTCTGAACAAAGTTATTCTTTCAGGCACTTTGGCTGAAGCAGACAAAATGCCACAGAATTTTACATTTAAAATTGAAGTGTTCCCTTTAGCATTATATTTAACTCCTTATGGGCTGGGAGGATATTTCCAAAGTAGTTTCTGGCCTGTCTGAAGCACAAGCCAGAGGAGACATGTACCCTCAGGAAGGCAGGCGGGGGAGAATGGTAGAGGAGATGCAAAAGGAAGTTGTTATAGCAATTAAATAAAGTGAAAGCTTTGGGGGAGGGGAAGGGATAGGGCAGGGAATAGAGGATAGAGTATCCAGGCAAGCCGTCCATCCAGTGAGGAGGAGGGAATAAGAATCACGAACTGAAGCTTAAACAAAA
The DNA here is from genome assembly GCF_035582795.1 of Mycteria americana. NCBI lineage: Eukaryota > Metazoa > Chordata > Aves > Ciconiiformes > Ciconiidae > Mycteria > Mycteria americana. The sequence continues at coordinate 82,402,324 of NC_134365.1, forward strand.
AAGCAATCTCAAAGCATAGATGGTTACCTTCATCCCTTATTTTAATTGAACTCCATCTGGATAAGGGGAAGAATGAATGTTGTAAGAGCTGTACAGGACAAAACGGGTTTAGCAAACCAGAGTAGCCATTCACTGCTTTGCTTGTGGTGATTAACAAACAGGTTTCATGACCAAGACTCCTGCCCTGTCTCCTTGAATACTATGTTGGTGTGAAAAACTTTTTGCAAATAAGTATGTTCAGTAAAAATGTAGGCTTTGGTACTTCATTTCCTTGCAGTTTATCTTCCCTTTCCTCTTCCTTACTCCTTTTTACTCCCAGTTTTTTCCTGAGCCACATTTGTGAGGACGTGGTCTCATATCTAGGCATGGCAAAGTACAAAACAGAGGCAGGAAGAATGATTGATAGAAGAAAAACGTTTTATGAGTGTGAAAGGTAGAATTAGATGTTCATTTCCATTTCATTGTTGTTGTGGGGAAGTATCTTATTTTTATTTATGAAGCATTCTTAATAAGTTCAGTATTTTGTGTTGGCTGGTGTTGGTATCAGTGAAATCCAATGCTGTTGATTAAAACACTTTGGTTATTTTTTGGTGAACTGGGCATCATTATAGTTTTAGAAAAAAAGTGATAGTGGTTCCAGGCAGCTATTTTTCCTGAATTCCCTGTAGCAGATTCTTTTTCTCTAGGCAGGAAACTCTAACAGCTCTAGGTGAATGGGCCAAAGAAAAGCAGTGGTTTTGTACACTTCCCTAACATTCATGTGGCTTGGGCCATTCCAGAGGCTTGGAAGTCTTGCTTGGGGACTCTGAAACTTGCATTTTCAGAGTACTCGACAGACATTTTGGATAGATGACAACTGCCTCTTTTCCCTAAAGTCCTTCTTTCTAACTTTTCCATTAACATTTACTTTTTCCAGTCACCACATCTCACAGAAGGGTTGGGGATTTTCATTCACTGCTAAAGCTGTCAGTCAAAATTGCTGGTTTTCTTTTTTTTTCTTTAGATTGTCTCTACAGTCCGTCTTCCCATCTCGATACACAGAATTAAAGTTGGTGGCAAAGCTCATGACATTCAAACACTGTGTCTTCCTTCTGTGCAGTCTCTCTGATACTAACATCTCCCCTCACAGCAGTCAGGTCCTTTTTATCTCACCTTCAGCTTTCTTCATGGTTTCTTGCCTTCCACATCTAATTAGAGATGATTGTCTCCTTTCTCATACTCCTATGGCAGACAAGTGCTAACATACTTAAATCTGGCTGAAGCAGCAAACGCCAACAGCCTGTTGCCACCTTGGAAAGGAAGGTCCTGGACTAGTGGGGCAGATCAAAATGAACAGGAAGTCTTGGATCCTCTTATTTAATACATCTGAATGCTATTCCAGCTCTCCCTCTCCTAATGTAAAAAGTAATACACTTTTTCCCAGGTTCTCACCTCATTCTCGCTGTCCTGCAAGCAACATTTCTTACTTATGAAACTGGTGATTTAAAGAAAATGTATTTTGCGAACTAATTTTTTAAGGTTCTAAGCCAATTAAGGATACCTCCAGGCTTTCTCTAGTTTTTATTTATTAAGCTGTGATGGCCTGAAGAGAACTGCTCTCAATTCAATTTAAGATTATCATGAGAAAACAGAATGCTGGGGACTGGGCCTTACTTAAGGACTGGGCCTTAAGTAAATCTTCTATGAACATGGGGTCTCAAGAGAGATACAAGGTTTGACTATGATTTCTCCTTCACTTTGAATAACACATTTATTCAACAGGGCACTACACTTCTTGGGTAACTATCTCCTCCACCATCTCTTTCAACCATATCCCCAGTGTGCATTCTTAAAAGGTGCTTTTGAAGTCAAAATCTTCTTCTTTCTGTAACAAAAATAAGAACAATTTAAAAGTGTCAACACATGAAGCACTTCAAAAAATGTGACCAACACACCAAAATGATTAGTCTTAGTTCTGTCACATTGCTTCACTCAGCTGTACTTGTGGATGTTAGCTGGCACAGTGTAACCTGTCTGGATCGTGATTAGCACTCATTTGGGCACAATAGTCAAGTCTGTCTAGTAGGTGACCCCACCTTTATTGAATGTGCTAATCCCTGAAAGGCCAGAGGATTGTGTAAAAGAGCGGAAAATCAAGGATCATCTTAAGACCAGCTCACAAAAGGTACATTTATGTTGTCCAGGGAAGGACTTATCTTCTCTCTGAAAATTATTCTAATGCAGATGTGTGGGAATACTTAAGCCACATGTGGCATCTGGTGAAAATAAAGATTTATTTTGGCTGAACTGGCTGCATTAGCAGATAGAGATCCGGCTTTGAACTAGATCTTAGTTCATAGCCTGCTGCTGCCTTGGGATTAATTTCAGAATTTCTGTTTGTTTTTAATATGGAGAAATTACTTGCAGCTGATTTTTTAAGGTCTTTGTCTTCTTCAAACAGGCAAGCTACTGAAAAGAGATGGGAAAGTCAGAAAAGACTGAAAATGACAGTAATTTTAGATGACATAAACTACAACTTTTTGGTTTCAGTTTTAAAGAAGGGTTATCCTAATCTTGCAGAAATTAATAGCTGTCTTGACAAGAGCTGGGGTTTCATGCTTTTATCCTTGCCATGCTGTCTTTCACTAGAGAATGCTCTCTTGCTTTGTGGACATGTTTGGGTTTCACCACTGCTTTCTGCTCAGAAGCGTCTCTGTGACAATGCACAGACACATTGGCAGTCTGCGTCCCGCTGTCTTTTGCTGTAACTCTCCTTTCCCAGGACATTCTTTGGGCTGTTGGACCATCCTTTGCCTGGCTTTGTCCAGGAAGTGAAGCGAATGCTTGCAGAGGCAGACAGATAGGCGGCAAGATATCTAGTGGTGCCATTGACTTCTGCTGTTTTATTCTGATTTGAGCATGTCTGGCTTCCAATGGTGAAATAGAAAACACAGCAGGCAGCACTGAAGGTTAGCAGGGGGAATTAGCACAGCAGAGGAGAGGAGCAGAGCAGAGCTTCTTTGTTGGCAGAATTCAGACTGGACAAGTTTCAGTGATGGAGAGTGAGACTCAAACAAGCTTTTAGACCCTCAAGCAAATAGGCCTGTACATGCCCAATTACCTCTGTAGCACCTCTCATTCTGTGATGTAGCTGGGTGCCTCATCTGTGAATTTTCTGCATCTTGCACACAAGGTTGCAAAGCAAGAAAGGGACCCCAAAGGGTGTTGCCAGTTGGGCATGCCTACATTGAAAGCAGCATTATTAACAATCTCCAAATGCAACCCAGCAGTGTTGCCTATCCCCACATGAAGTGTCCCTACTTCTCCCCTTTCACACCTCCAAATAACCCAATGCACATGACTGGATTAAAAAGAAACCCCAAGCTTTAAAGATGTGAGAATGTCTTTGCATATCGGGAACATACATTCTCATGGCCAGTCTGAGTTTCTGTCCCTCAAAGCTACTGTCTTCCCAGCACATCTGCTGCCATGCAAGCAAGACAAGATGAACTACTGGCACAGAAAAAAATAAATCTGTTCGTCTTCCCCTACTAGAAGGAGGGGATTGTGGGTGGTGAGATCAGGTGGGAAATGAAAGACATTTCTATTTCTTCGCTCCGTGTATAATACTCGACTGAAGTTTTTCTTCTGTGATTCAAGTCAAAGATTTCAAAGTCGTTTATTATGCATCCCACTTCACTGTGGGATCTCTTCAGATCTGACAAACTAACCAAATGTATGTCATCATTTGGCCTTCTAGGCAAACCACAGCATACTGTAGAGAGGGTTTTGAGTGGGTGGTACTTACCACTAACATTAATGCCCAGGGATGTTATTAAGAGAATAAAGCTTCCTGGGGGTTCATTCTTTTGATTAAAATGTAATATTTCAAGTACTGACCACAATTCATAATATCTCTTATTCAAAGAGACCAGGAAGTTACCATTGTAACTGTAATTTGTCTACCTAGAGCTCACTCAAAGTTTCAGCAGACCTTGGTTTGTTCTGAATTTTCTGAGCTAGTTCTCTGTAGTGCATGTAGTCCCACTGAGCTCACTTCTCTGCTGCAATAAAATAAATACAAGGAAACTTTTAAGAATTGCATAGATTTGTCTGCATTTGTGCCATCATGTCTGATAGTAAAATTTGACCTATACAGAAACAGCTTGCTGCTCCAGTCCATCACAGAAGCTGGACCAAGTGATTTCACCTGAAAGTGTATATCATAGAGCACCACAGGATCCCTCAGAAGGAAAGGAAACAGGTGAAAGTCAATGCAATCCAGAATAGGGTTTTTTTAACTATTTTGCGTATTCCTTCCAGTTCCCCAGCCAAAGATAAATGAATCTGCGGAGCCAACAGTCAATTGAATATTTCAAGGAGTAAGTGAACTCATACCCTTCTGAAAAAAATATAACTATCATCTTTTAGACCTGTAGCCACCCCAAAACAGACTCTTGCCTCTTCTTATACTCTTCTAGTTCCTGAGGATTTATGAACCACATTTCTACTCTGCATTAGCTCCAAATAATTGAGATAAATCAATTCCTTGCCCCAGCTGAGCTCTCACCCCTGTGACTTTACCAGTCCACACAATTCCAGCCATCCTGTAGCATACTTAAAACTGGGCTAGTCAGGGGAGCAAGATTTCCATATTGGTGTAGATCTTTTCACCCTTAATCCTTACCTGGGGTCCTGCTTAGATTGTTCAAATGTTACTGATAATCTGGTGACTGGTCTGTCTGAAGTATTGTCTGTCTGGTCCATGGGAAATTAATTGGTGACCTCAGACTAGTTCCATCTGAACAAATGCAGTTTCCTTCAAGCCACTGTCATGGATGGCTTCAATTGAAGAAATCAGAGGAACGATCAAACATTTTCTTCAAAGAAGAGGTGGTTACAGGTACAAAGCCACCTTTTGGGATGCATGCTGCAAGGTTGTAATTTGAGGGTTAGGCTCAGCTGTGGCAAGGTTGTCTGCCCCTTTTCAAGGCACATTTGCTGAGGGGACAGAAAGTGTAAAAGAATTTATGTGGAGAAGGATGAGAGAAGGGGTATGTACTCAGGCTATCATTTCAGACAGTCATCTCAAAATACAAAAACTAGACTTGGTCTTCCTAGAGAACTGGCCTGCCTGTCCATCACGCCTGACTTGGCATCTTTCATCAATAACATATTAATAGTACCTTAAATCTAAAAAGACATCAAAGAAGGAAACTGGACTCTAATGAAAAACAAGGCTTTCTGTTATACATAGTACTTAAATAGCACTGTAGACATAGGCAAGGTGAAGAACTTTGGGGAAGGTCAGGCTTTAGAAGATGTGGGAAGGATGGATTATGTTTTGCTGCTTTGGATTCTTGGCTGCTCTGCTGTCCATGAGTTACTTCTAGATGGAGAGTACCATGGAGTCTGGAATAGCAGAGAGGTGTCTTATTTTAGTTTGCCTTTAAATCTAAATATGTGAAGTAAGACATTTGCCATGGTCTTTTTCCCACTGAAAGAAATCTCACTGGCAAACATTCAAAGTGATCAAACAGACAAAACAGTCTCATCACAGACTGAAAATCACAGTAGTTCATAATTTTTAAAACCAAGTACAAAACAGCTAGGGACTTAACAATTTACTTTTTTATTCTCACTCCTAAAATGCTGAATCCATTTCAATCACAGCTGGGGACAAGGACAGCCAACAACAACACATCACTCCTAGTGTGCGACCTTTTTATGTCCTCTTCTGGGATGCATCAAATGTTGATGACCAAATTATGACCCTTTCCACCTCCCTTCCTGAAAGCATAATATTTTTGCCAATAGTCATCAGCCAAGGTTTTAAAAAATGTGAAGCACACTATCATGCCTAAAATATTAAAGCACCTTCCATACTATCAAACAGGTTGGTTCTTAAACAGCTGCTGGTGACCTCAAAGCTGTCATGTACTCGGCACCTTAAAGATAGGATGGCAATTAGGTATTGGTCCAGGTTGAGTACCGCAGTGTCAGGTTCCTTCTCTTGAAAACTTCAGGCTGGTGGCCTTAAGGCTGCCTTTGACTTTCCTTACAGAGAGGTAGTGGTTTTTTTTAATAAGTACCCCCTGTTTTCAACAGCAGTAAATCTGGACAGGAGGTGCAGAGTCCAATTTTATTGTTGTTATGGTACAGAGAAATGTGGAGCACTCCTGTTTGTTTACTTTCCAAAATCATAGTATACTTGTGGCTTATCCAGTGATACATTGAATATTCCCTGAAAGAAAATGAGACAGTATGTGTCACTAAGGCTCATGTAATTTTGACCAAGCCATTGGGATCTGTTTCATTCTGTTCTCATAAGTGGGCAAGAAGTGATAATGAATGACCTGACAAAGATTTAAAGGTAGAGCTTAAAGAATCACTGAAACATTGGTTTCAACGACTTTACAGTTTACTGAAGGCTTTCAGCCTTTCTGGTTCTGCAGAACTGAGTGGGATGGTTTATGGGAATAAACTTCCTTGTGAGGTTAGGATCAAATTCTGCTGTAGCAACTCCAGAAAAATCTCCAAACTTTCTTCTTCCCTCCACTTGCAAAAATAGGCTGGGCTAAGGAGCAAGACAGTGGTGGAAGGATATAACCCAAACCTTCCTGAAAGAGAGGGCATATCAGGTTTGGTTCAACGTGCTTCATTGTCCCATTTGTTCTGCTCCAGTTAGTTATGAGAGCATCTGTCTACAACCAGAAAATGTAATTTTGTCTTCTAAAAAAGTAGATCTAAGAAGTTGCATTGAAAACTCGATGTGTGATCACCGAGAAAGTCTTTGAAGGACTTCAGAGGAGTGTGATCTAGATCATGGGGCAAAACCTGGAGTCCAGTGAAGTCAATAGGCTCTTGACCTTTAACTTAAAGTTTCACACTTCTGTCTGCTGACTTGATACACTTTCCCTTTACTTCAGACTTTCCCAAAACAAAATACAGAAGAGAACTGCTCCCCGCCCTGGGGACCTTTTACAGCCATCCAATAGGGGAAAAAAAAAAACAACTAAAGAATGTTTAGTGTCTGGGTAGTGCAAAAACTGTTTTTAAATTAGAAGTTAGTGTAGGCTGGTCTTTTCACTTTTGACCACTTCTGAGTCTGAACAAAACCAGTAATCATGCTGGCAAAATTTCATCAGCCAGCGTCACGAGGTGAATTTCCATGAATGCTAGTGACGTTTTGGCTACAAAACTTTCACTCATTAATGACGTATAGAATCATTCAAAGGTTTTTTGATTTATTCTTGATGCAATAGTTAATGATTTTTTTCACTCTCAGCTGTTCTATAACAGCCCTGGGGAATACTGAAACAGAAAAATCTGTGTCTTTATAAACATGTTTTTATTTCAATGGGGCATACATGTTAGTTTGTCATTGAAGTGTTGCTCCAGAAATAGTGAGTTGTTCCCAGCTGGCATGCTGTTCAAGGGCTGTTGTAACACTGTTCATGTGTGCTAGAGTGTGAAGATCAATTTGCTTTAGGGACTGATTACGTGTGCTGAGATACATGACACATTGGCTGGCACTGGTTTTGATTTAAAAAACATAACAGAGAAACCACTAACAACCTTTAAGCAATGCCTCAACTATTTAGGGTGCATAATAAGAAATTACAGAAAATTTGTAAACTACACAAAACCCCACTAGAATATCAAAATTTATTACAGCTGTGGGACTAGGAGTCAACTAGTTGAACTGAAGGGACTTAAATTACTGTGTTTTAATTAAGTTCAGATAAACTAATGACTCAAAAGCAGCAATCTATGATGGCTGTCCAGTAAATTATCTGAAATAAATGTTGGCACAATCACCTTAAAGACAGGCTTCTTCCTTAGCATTAATATCATTAGTACAACAGATTGCACTGTCAATAAGAGATCTGAAGAGAAAGTGCAAGAATAAATAGATGACATCTTAGCTACAGTCTTACCATTGGAGGAAGACTTGCTGCTCACAGAGAAGGTAAATTGGCTGCTCACAGAGAAGGTAAATCATGATGCAGTTGAAAAATTAATGCTTGATACCTTGCTCTGGTCAATCAGATGCCCATCATTGGGCCATCAATTCAGCTTTTTTATCAAGCACTAAACCACTTTCTTGAAATAGATTTATTCAAAATAACTTGACACTTCCTATCCCTTTCATGTGTCCTCCCTTTGAATGTGTTGTGTAGTTCTTTGCTTTGCATGGTCAGACACACTTGCTTCTTCAATAGATCCAGAGATTGCAGAATGAGATTGATCTTGTGTTACTTCAGTACAGTGAAAAGGATTAAAAAGAGCAACAGAACTGGATGGAGCTACCATCATCTCCGGTTCTGCTGCAGAACAACATAGTATCAAATCCATTTATGAGCATATATCAGATTCAAGAAACACAATAAAGAGGCCATGGCCTTAAAGTATTATAGTCTACTGTAGCCAGAGGAGAAACACAGCATAGAGCAGTGGATCAGTCCTCTGTTTGGAGAAATTTGTGGAAAACTATGGCACATTCCATTCCTTTCTGTAGGAGCTCACACAGAGAAGTGAATGTCTTTAGGGAAATTTTTGGACAGCTGAGCTATTTGATTCATTAAGTAAAAATTTCTGCACCCCCCTCCCCCTGGTCTCCTCCTCTCTCTACTCCGCTCCCCCATTTTCAAAATGGCACCTTCTAAACTGAAAGGCTACCTCTGATTAAAACACAGCAAAAGTGGGCAAGATCCCTGCAGAATCAGAAGTACTGTAAAGTATCCAGGCTGCTGTTGTCCGATTCATGTTGTTTGCTTAGAAGGTGGTGCAAACACTTGTAAGCTTTTCCTCAGGTGCAAACAGAAGGAAAATAACTATTCACTCAAAATCTGATTAAGGATATAAAGTCATCCAGTCATCCCACGCTAGGCTGACTCAACCTGGTCTGTAAAATCCATGTATGAGCTTAAGGAAGCCACAGACTTACTAACACCCTAGTCTAGAAGCTTTATCAAAAGAGAATGTTGTTTGGTTATTTCAAAACTGTTTCATCTTTTTTTCCTATTCCCTGTGAAGTATGAATTCCAGAGGAGATGAAGGCATTTCAGGGTAAGAGCTTGATCTAAAGGACAGATCTAAAAGGCATTTAGTCCCCTAACATGCATTTGAATACTTTGCTTCCACTGGGAAATTACTGTTCTACATGCTATGAGTGGCATACCAGTAGGAATACCAGTAGAATTTCAAGTGGCTTTTACAGGCACAGTTAGAACCTTATATTGTTGTTCGTGGGTTGGTTTGGTTTTTTTTTTTTTTTTTTTGCTAAGCCAAACTTCAGTAGTCAGCTTCCTTTTCTCCTAATCTGCAGCTGCTTCATCAACAATCCATCACCTTTATTACAGTGTCATTTCTATATGTCATTCTCTTACACTAATCAGAAGCAGACCAAGTAGGAAAGAAATTGCTCCACAGGGATGAGGTCTGTTGCTGTAAATGATATGTTGAATAAGAGTGGAATTCAATGCAAGAGACACTATGCTTGTTTACACATGTTGGACTGATGTCTTTTATCTGTAGGACACATTGCAGCTCTTTGTTGTGGTCATTCATGGCCATAATCCAACAACGCTCTGCAGAAAGCCTGTAAGCAGTGAAGCAGTCCCACTATTGTCATGAAGTTGCATTAAAGCCAATCACCCACCATAGTGCTGTGATGAACTGGGGCCCAGCAGCTTGAAAACAGAAGTTGGTCTATGAGCACTAGGACTGATAAAGCCTAGTTTCTTAAGAATACATATTCTGCATGCCCTATATCCTCACACTACAGGAATCCCAGCCTTTTCCACCACCCTGAAGAACTTTCCCAAATGCAACAGTAATTTGTTCCACCTTGCCCAAACCACCCACTCCCATGACATCTTCAGCCCTTTTCAACCCCCTACTTACTGTTGGGAGCCTTGCTAGCTCAGCAGGAGATGGCAGTACTGTGCGAGTTTCAGACTATGGCTTTCCTGATAGCTTGACTGACTGCTATTTCTCACTTGTTACATGCAGTAAAGGCAGCAAGTAAAGGTCGAGCCCTTCCTTCAGGGCTCTGTCAGGGTGTCTTCCTTCCTCCTGTCCCCAAGATATCAATTTTCACAAGTAATAGTAGCTTACTGTCTTTGAGACCACTATTCCTCTGTCAGGTTTACTTGATGGATTCAGCCTGTGGGTTCAAAGGCTATTAGAAAGATGCAGATGGTCAAACACGTATCATGAACAAAGAAGTCCCATTTCCTTAGAAAACCAGGCTAGTTTGTATTCTTCAGCTAAGACAGCCTTCACTGTAGTTGTTCCATCACTTTTGCCATGGGGTCAAATTTTGTCATGTTACCAAATGCCTATTTTGCAAGGCAGGTACTATTAATGGAAGTGCTTGAAATACGTAGTCACGGTGAACAGCAATACTTGGAATCGGGAGGATTTTAGGAACTCCATTTCTTCACTTTGAAGTCATAGTGTGGGTAAAAGCAAGGATCAGTATGACCAGATAGGACATTGCCAGGAAACTGGAAAGGAAAATCAATAAGGATAAGGAAGTCAAACAAAAAGAAGTTAAAACAAAAATAAACAGAAAGACAACCTTGAAAAAATTAAGAATTGTTTAGATTGTGGTTTAACCCTTGGGGCTATTACTGGCCACCTGTCACTTGGGCAGGTTTTAAATATTAATGAGAATATTAATAATAAGTAGGAGCTTAATATATATAAACCCCAAATGTACATTTTCTTCGTGGTTTGCAGGCAATTGTCCACTGCACACTAAATACATTGGTAATGTTTTCAGCGGGTCCCTCTGGTGTCTAAATCGAAGATATTCTGTATAAACTTCCAGATGGTATTGGAGCTTTTATATCTTTATCAACTAGTGTGTGACTTCAAGAGCGTAGCAGCAGTTATGGGAAACTCCCAGTCACATCTGTAAACAAAAGTATGTAACTATACATAATTATACATGTCTAATTTATATAGTTATAAATACACTTATAAACACAGATAAAATACATAATCAAACATATTATTCAATGCTGCTGAAAGGCATGCTGTGATCTATGAATTAATTACGTATGTTTTGCCACCCACTACTGATGCCAAACCTTTGAAGTCTTCTTCTCACATACTAAGGCTTTAATCTTTCAGTAACTACCCAGCTGTTAAATGCTGATCTTGCATTCAATTAAATCTACTGGAAATTTGGATTTTTGATGCAGTTCAGCAGTTTAGTCCTTAAAAGCTGGATGCATTGGCAGTGATATCACTAAGATGTTCTCAGTTATTTGCAAGGCTATGATTTTATAAGTTAATTGCTTAGGATAACTGCAGATAAATAGGAAGACATTGGAAGGGGAAAAGAACGCAGCAACAAAAAATATACTATTTTGGTTGTCTGAAGTCATAGCTTTTTCCTCGGGTAGGAGTGATAACCTCATCCAAGATCATGTTGAGCACTTTGTCCAAAGCTGTAAGGAAACACACAGCTTTCCATTCACTTCTAGGAGCAAAAGTAGGGGAAGAGGGTGTGAGTGAAGAGAAACTAATAACACATCTGCCGAGGGAAGGAAGTTCTTCCTTAAGCCTGAGAAATACCACTCCCTGAAGCCTGGGAGGCATGACATTAGGCTTCTCACAGTGAAGAGAAAAGGAAATTACATATGTGAAGCTCAGTAAAGCAAACCAAAAAGAAAGCAAAGGAGGATTTCCCCTCCTCCCATTCAGGTGATTCTGTGTTGTTTGGTTCAGAATCTGGGTAGATTTCTAGACATTTCCAAATCCATCTTATTCCTAAACTTTGACATCCGAGGGCATCTTTTCTACAATTAGTCCCAATGTATACTGTTCTGAACTATCTAAAATATGTTGACAAAGCTTAACTTTGACTTTCATAAGAAAGCTGAAAGAAATCCCCAGGAAGCCAGAGGCCCAGTTTGTATAGGGTTGTTTGAAGCTTCTCTTTCTAGTACAATAGTGCTCACTCCAAACTTCATGAATCCACAACACACTCTTCTAGGCCAACTCCATGTGTCCCATTCTCCTAGCAGATGCCAGGCTGTTGTCTGTGGAGGCCATGTTTTTTATTAATGGTACAAATGGTGCCTGACCAACAGCACAACAAACTTGCCCTATTCTCCTCCCCACTTCCACCCCCGAATTCTCACCAAGTGACTCTCCTGAAGCGGTGAGAGTGCACGTCAGCCCTTGCGCTGCAGCTGCCAAGAAGCCTGCAAACGGTGCTTGTGGTTTCTGTAACGGGGACACCTGCCCCATAAGGTCTGGCCTGAGACCACCAGCTAATTCCGTGCTGGCCACCTGACAGTAACACGCAGCCATTCGCCTTCCTTTCAAAGCGTGTGCATGTGTGTGTCTGTGTGTGCGTGTGAAAGGCCATATTTCTTCTCTTTTATTGGTCTTTTTTTCACCTGCTGCCAGATAAACAGCATGGGATAAGAGTCTGCTTCATGCCAGACATAATTTTGAATTTATTAACTTGCCATTCTTTTTACTCTTGATAGAACTTGACAGGCAAGCAGACAAGCACCTGAATTAACTTAGCTCCCAACCGGCACCTAGACAGGCCAAGAATAACAGAGAGATAAATTGGAGGGGATGAGGATGGCGATGGAGTCAAAAAGGAGGGGGGGAAGAGCATGAGAGAAGGGAAAAAAGTGAACTTTGGAATGGAGAAGTTTTAAAAAAATAATTATTCAAAGCATAACAACATGACAGAAGGCTGCCAGAAAAACCTCATCCGTGTGAGGAGGGCAGTGCATACGCAGTGGGAAAAACCCAGACGCACATTTGCCTCTGGGACAACATGGATTTAAACGCAAGACAACTTCGTAAATGGAAATGAATGCAATGACCTCAGCTCAGGTCGCAAGAGAGTAGAAGCCCACCAGGTTATGAAACTACTGCCGAATTAGGCATGTTTGGCAGCTCGAGCATTTGGGAGAGGCCCAAGGATGAGCAAGTTCTGAGGATTTGATTTCATTTCGAAGGAGGGTGGTCTTTCCATTTCAGGGTCAGCAGCAGGACAGTGTAGTGGGTGTAGAGGTGGAAAGGGAAGCACACAATTTGGCTGACTGTCATGACCTCTCAATAATTGGAGATTTAACTTTCCATGTCTCAACACTCCCTAAATCTTCCCACACAAGCCAAGTCACCAAAAAAATAGATGGAGGAAAATCTTCCTAGGTGGAGGATGGTACATAATAGATGTGTTATGACCTTCTTCCTTGTCAGCTGTCCTGTCACAACAGACACCAGTTATTAAAGTCCATAATACAAGGCGGGGGGGGGGGGGGGGGGGGGGGTTCACAACCGAAGCTGTAATAGATAACGTGTCAAACTGGAAGTACTTGGAGCGTGTGGGAAGAGAGTGCAGTGAGTATTGGTTGTAAAGAACAGTGAGGTACGTCTGGAGTAAAGGGGTGTGTGCACATGCCCACGTACTCGGAGATACAAGTTGTGTCCCATACACACATACTCGGAGATACAAGTTGTGTTTCAGATGCATCGCATCTCCTCTAGAGCAATCTTTATGACTTCATCTGATGCCCCTTCATGATAAGGCAAGGCAAAAGCAGTGAAGCAAGGCAAAAGCAGTTGCACAGCAATAATTATAGGGTGCATGAACCCACATCTAAAGCAAAGAGAACGAAAAGCTTGTCATACAAATCAGAAGCAAAACTCCCCAAAGCTCACAGAGTTTTGACAAACAGGTTCAAGTCTAGGATGAAAAGAGGGCTTCAGAACTGTTCTCTTTGCTATACAAAAAATGTAATTTGGTAAGGTGGCTAGTGAAAAGCAATAAACTTTAAAAATGTAGATATATGTGAAATAAGAGGTGGAACTTTACTTTTATGAAGAATGAGAGAAAAATGTCCCAGCCAAGCTGTGAGTTTGCATTTGCAGGAATCATATAAAGTACTGCCACTTTAAATGTTTTCTCAGGAGAAGTAAATATTTAATGTTATACTTAAATATCCTAAGTAATTACCCATGTTCCTCTAAAAAAGTGCCCCACAGGGTGTCTCAAGGCAGTCTCTTTCTGATAGACAGAAGCTCTGAAGAGAGGCACCTCATGCTGACATCCTGTTTCAGGATCTGCCAGTGAGCTGAAGGGTGGAGCACGATTGCTACAGCAACAGCACGTCCAGCTGCAAATGTACGTGCTACCATGAGTTTAAGCAGAGGACACATAGGTAGGCAAAAATACCTGTGGTGATAAATTACGCATGAAAAAATAAGTGGCCTCCTTCCTGCGGATGCTATCAAACCTGCTTTGCCTGTGCCAGTGGCATATCGGGTATTTTAACATGCACAGAAGCAAAGAATTTACCAGTCGGACACATGGTACTTGGCCTCCATTACTGGCCTAACTGTGGAACCAGTCTTAAAAGACTTCGCTGTGCTGTGTCAATGTTTCACATCCCTTGAACTGTAAAAAGTGGTATCGGCATAAAGATAGAACTTATAACAAATTAGGCATTTTCCTAAAGAAGGATTCCATTTTGCACTAACTGCATTTTTGGGCTATTTCCTCCCTCCATCTTCTCCTTCCTTCTTTCCCTACCAAAGAAATAAAAAAGGAAAATCAATGGCTAGCTCTACAGAACTCTTTGCAAATCAGTTGAGTGTACTGAAGCCCAAGAGAGCCATCAATGTTACACGACACCATCGCTGGAATGGTACAATGTAATCCATATTAGAGTATTTGCTTGCTTATCTTCTGTCTCCCCGTTCCCACAACATGGCTGTGCCTCAGAAATAGGTTGCCAGTCGGAATTACATGATTATTTCCTGTTCTCCGCACAATGCTCACAATATATCCCCTTCTAATTCCTGAATGTGACTTTGAAAGAGCCAAACAAATGATTGCCCCTCAAGAGAATTCCTCTCATTTTCTACTAATTAAGTTCAAAGCATGCTTGGGCAGGTCTTTGAGAGTTTAATCAGTGTAATGTAAGAAATGATGCAGTGCAGACAGAATCATTTAATGCTTATGATGAAGTACCCACTATTGAATATCTGAGTTTTGATTTAAAGAGCTCTGAATAATCTAGGATGTATATAATGCAGGAGGTTTGGGGAATTTTGCTTTACTTTTTAATAGCAAAATTGCTTACTTATTCATCTGGGTATGGGGGAGGTACCAATAAATTATCTGCACTTCGGCAGGTTCATCATCATATATCAAAGATTAGAAACAATAGCTGATAATTCTTTGCCTACGATATGGAATATTTTAATAATGTTGCCTTTTTATTTTCTATATCTGGCTAAATAATTTTATGGAAAGAAGACACATTGATACGTCCAACTCCTAAAACAAGAGGGCTGAATAGATAGTAAATGCAGCTTTAGGTCTTAACTTCTGGCCTAGACAACAGATAAGGAAATCTCACTGATTCATTGTGATGTTTCCTAATTTCTTAACTTTTCTTTCTGAGAAAGATTTAAAGAAAACAACAACAAGTTTTAGGGGGTAATGCTTAGTGGGACTGAGACAGCCATAATTGTATCATGATATGTATGTCCATGAGTTTAAAGGCAGTGAAAAGATACTTACAGTGATGATTGACTGGTACTGAGCTTGGTTTGAGTAAGAGCTGGGGTCCAACCAGCCAACCAGCTGCTCACAGAGAGTTTGGCCATTCAGGCAATGTCATCCTAAGGTGTTGTACCAAGGTGAGCCATGCCACGTAGGACAGCAGCAAAGGTTTGTGTATATCCAGGTTCCTACAACTGCTTGTTGGGAAACCTAAGATCCTGTTAGGTACTATTTTACTTATTGGGTGGCAGGAGCCAAAGTGTTCTGGGCACAGTAGGAATAAGAAGACATTCCCCTTGCCCTCCTTAAACCTACCATCTGGATCTATTTATGCTCGGTGTAAAGCTCCTAGGAAATGACTCAGTATGACTGGAGGTTGAATGCGCCCTCCCAAAGAAGCCAATGTAGATAGAAACAAGTGATAATAAGTTTGACTGTTCTTTTTTCTTATTTCGGCAATTGATATATTAAAATGTTTTGAGCAATGTTGTGGATAGAGTTAAATCCTGTATTAAATCTGACTCTGCATCCTAGACTGAAGTGTAAGCTTTTCTGCTGCTCACCGTGCTAAAACTTTTGCCCCATGCTTGACAGCAACCTCAGCCAGGCCCTGAAAACTACTCACCCCCAGATCAGACAGAGCACCACCTATCTCGGTCTTGGCTTCATCTCAAGTATTCTCAGTTTCGGGTTGCTGCAGTCAGCTTTTATGGGGAATTTTTTCCCCATCAAGCATATCTGTAGGAGAATATCTAGTTCTCCTCCTCATCAATACTCACCTGCCACTTCTCACGCTGTCGAATGCTTTACTCAAGTGCAGAAAAAAAGTCTCCATATAGTTTTAATTTCAATGTTTGCAAATATCTGAAAATTAGGAACAACCTGCCTGGCCAAGGCTACAGAATAAACAAGGGGACTTAACACTTTATTGAAACTATTAAAGGGTAGCTAAAACATTTGCTAGTTTCTCTTCTGCTTTTCCAAGCCACGGCTGGCTGAACTTCAGAGCTCAGGACACAGTCTACTAACATCATAAATAGATTAGTCCCATAGACCTGTGTTAGAAGGGTACTAGCAGCATTTCTCAGGTAATGTGGCTATTTCCATTAATTTACAAGAGTTTTACTCCAGATGTTGACTTTTTCTGTTTCAATATAGACATGTAACAAGTGCAGCTTGGGACATGAAACACCTTTGTCACATACTCAGCTCTCGGTGAGTTAGAGCTAGAGTTTTGCCCTGGATCACTCAGGCAGTTTGGGTATCACCTAGATTTGAAATTTTCCATGACTGCTTTTGTTACATCTGGAGCCAAGTGTTCATAGTTGAAGGAGATGAACCCATGCAAGGTTCCACTTTGTAATTCCAGTGAATGGCCCTTCATTTGCCTTTGGTCTAGTCTTCACAGAGGCACATTGTATTATTTGCAAAAGACAATAAAAATTTCTTACTATTCTGTGACATTGTGAAATAGAGGGAAAAACGACACAGATAAAGCACTGTTTATGCTGGAAGAATGAAGCTTTATCCTCATATGCTTAAAATATGTAAGTACACTTGCTCTTATGTGTGAAGGTGCAGGAAAGATAGCATAAAAACCAGAATAGTTATAGAGAGAATCAATTACTATATGTGTGAGTCTGCTAAAATTTTAAACGTCTTGTGGTAGAAATAAGGAATGCAAATAGGCTCAACCATTTCTCACATCTTTTCCCCTCATCTACTGCCCCAAATTTTATTTATTTTGCATGCTGTAGGGAAAGACATCTGTTTTCTCTTCCTTACTTCACTCAGTGCTCACTTCCATGAGAGTGCCTGAGGCATTGTGGTGCACCACTGTCACTTCTGCTGGCAGTCTCTCCAAGTGAAGCTGTGAGCTCCTACATTCCCCACTGCCTCTGGCCCAGGAAACCTCTGCGCCACAAATTGCTGGAGACGTGGCGAGTATTCTGAGGAAGTGTCACTGTATTTGTGCTATTATACTCTTCCTTAGGCATCCAGTTTGACTGCTGGTTGAGCCAAGATACTGGCCAGTTGGCTGAGCTCCTGTGCCTGCTCTTTTGTTTTTAAACCCCAGATTTTAAACCCCACTAGAAACTGTTGGTTTATTTTGATATTGCATACAGAAATGAACAAAGGGTAGGCCACCCTGGCCACCAAGATATTCATCAGTATAGGTTCATGAAATAGGACACACATGCTTTCTGCCTGTCCCCCAAGACCCTTACTGTGCTCTTCCAGAAAGGCTAAAAAAGGGACAGCAGCAGCCATAAGAGCACAGCTGCCTAGCTGAAAAGGGGCTGCGACACAGATAGACAGATTACAAAACCCTCGGGCAAGCCTGGGGCAAGCAGAAGAGCAATAATGTAGGGCACTTACTCCATGTCTCATGCATGTTTGAAAACATCTAGACCACAGAGCCTTTTTTGTGTGAGGTAAGAGATGGATGCTAGCCAGTGTTTTTCCATAGATGGATTGACAGGCAAATATGCCATGTGTAAAGGCTGGATGATGAAGCAAAGCTGGATGATGTAGCAATTGCACAACTGCAGGACAGTAGTTTGACTGTGAGAAAGAAAGAGGCCTTGAATCTCTCCGTTTCAACATAGGTCTCCGTAATTATAATAAAGGCTGTATAAGAAAATCAGGCAATCTATTTAAACTGGCTTCATACTGTACATTTACTAATACTTTTGTCCAGAGCAGTTTGTATATGTCATTTTAGTGACAGGAATAGTTTCCTTATTTCTCATCAATTTTTCCCAGCTGAATTTAATCCTATTACTCCACAGCGTAAACCCTCTCAGTAATTTCTTTCCCTTCTAATGCTTATATTTTTCAAGCTTCTGTAGAGTCTTACCTTTTCCCCGCCGGTCCCCCTCCTTCCTCTGTCTTAGTTATTACTAAGCCAGGCTGCAGACAAATGGTTGGTTGAATCCCTAAAGCAAGTTATGACAGACATGCATAAAACAAATACACATATACACACCCTCAACCGCCCAGAGCGTAGACAGGATGCAGTCAAAGCTCAGCAATTACTGTTCCTTGCTGCTTCAGACTTTGACACATAATAACATGCTCTGACCTAGCTGGGAGTGTCCTGCTAATCCTAGAAATTTTTTAGTCTTTAAATTGCACAAATGCAAGAAGCTGACACATCTCCAGACTGTATTAAGATCTGGATAAAAAACTTTAAAACGATAATAAAATACCTGTTTTGAAGCTTACTGGGTCTGATTAATTCCTTGTGCAACCTCTGTCAGATCCATAAAGTATAACAGGGATGTATTTGATTCAGTACTTTCTGAACAAGATTTTATAAATCTAGGTTACTGACATAGACAGTTATATGCAGATAGATACACATACACACAAGTTTTTACATGTGCTGCTTTTTTGTCAGATACAACGTCAGGAAAGAAGACGACTGGTTATGGACTTGGGAGATTCCCTGTTTTCTTTGCCTTGTCCTGCTAAAGATTGGTACAATGGTAGTCAATTCATTTCAAGCCAAGTTTTTTTATGATATCCAGTCACATAAATATGCACAGACTGCCCAGAAACATTTTCAAAGGTGCCCATCTATCTAACTTTCAAAGCTAAGCACTTCTGAAAGATCCTATCCAAAATTTGGTCTGGATCTCTTTTGGGGGCATTCTCCTTTCTCCCAGCTAGAAAATAGGAATCATACATTCTTTCTTCAGGGTGTGGGGAGGATGAAGCAGAAATTAAATAAGAAAGCACACTGAGGCTTGAATCAAAAAAGAGCAGCTTCTAATAACGGGTTGGGATGGAGAGATCTTGTATCAAGAGTGTTCTCTGTCATATTGGGACCATCACACAGTGCTTTTATTCTACATTTGTTTTTAGTTAATCTCCATACAATTATGCCAATGTGTTCATCCTTTTAACTAAAAAGTCTCTCACTTCTTCAGCTGCAAGAATAATCCATATGACAGTGAAGGCCACCAGTGAAAGTTAACAGTGATGTACATGAGCTGGTGCTTTGCTAAGTAAGGGTAAGAATTGCACAGGGAATTGGTTCTGGGGGTGTGTTTGTGGAACACAAACTCACCATGGCCATCCTTCCTGTTTGAACTGGAAATCTCTGTTACTGAACCATTCCCTGCTTGATCTCTTGTCTATTCCTGAAACCATTCCCCTTCCTCTTTTCTGAGCCCCATCTGCTTAAAGGTGGGAAGCTAGCTGTCCCTGTTTAAATACAAAACCAGGTTCACCTCAGACCATTCATCCCCTGTGACAAATGGGCCTTGAATGAATTACAGCATGTTAAAATTGCTAGATTGTTAAATGGCCTTGTTTGGGCCTGCCTTGCTGGCTACAGTCCTCAGAACTGCTAATAGTATTAACAAATCAACAGGGAACACATCTTTGAGCTTCTTCAGCAGGAAGACCTTTTAATAAATAGCATTCAGCTAAAATGTTTAAAGCAGGTTCTAGATTTCAAGCAAATTCTCATATCAAACACAGATAAAGCACGGAAGCAACTGGAATAAAAGCTGTTGTTGAATTAGTCCTCCCCTGGAAAACTATAAAAAGCCTTTACAGAAGAGCTGCCTACAAAGAAGCCTTCGTATAGATTTCACTTGCTTGCAAATGCATGGCGATGCCCCTGCTGTTGTGTGACTGATTTTCCCTTCACTACACATCCGTTTCACAGCATCTGGGCACACTCTTTTCACCAATGCAAGTCGGACCCACACCAAAAAGAACAAAGAAAAAATCAGAGTCAATGCAGTCCAAGGACCAGTGAAAGTCTAGACAAGAAAGAAATCTCTCTCTGCTGTAACCACAGGCTTGTAGGTATCCTGGAGGAAGTTTCTAAGGTAAACACAGTACTGATAAGTTTTATCAGCAAAAGTGTAATCAAACACCGCAGTGTGGAAAACAGCCTTGCTGTGAATTTACCCACAGAGACTGTAGGAACTGTAATTCTTGCTCTGCAGCACTACCCAATGCTCTGTGCATTCTTGTGGCCCTCTGATATGAATGTGTGTCTTGCCCAAGGCTATATCTGCCTGTGCCTGTCCAAATGTACGTGCTGGGGATGTACGCCACTGTACATACATGAATGCCCAAAAAGCCTCTTACTAGAAATGACTGTTTTCTTGTGAAAAGTGCAGATAAAAGAGAAGAGAATTTTTTTTGTTTTCTCTGAAGATTTTACTATTTTTCAGCAATTATCTCAGAAGCTTTCATTTCTTGGAGTACTATTTCAAAAAATCTGTATTTAAAAAAATTATTATGACTTTCTGATGAACACTTTAATTTACTTTACATAAAGTTTTCCCTAAAAGCCTAAACTGAATTGCTTGGCTGGAAAATATGTGATTTTTTCCACTCACTGGAGGTCAAGTCCTGTGAAAATACTGACTGATCATCAGCTCTCTCCGTCACCAGCAAAAAAAATCTTATGATAGGAATTCTCCTTTTTTTCTCCCTCTATGCAGTCTTTCCGATAACCTTAGTAAGACCTGGAAAACAGTTGATGAAAATATAACTTTTATTAAGGCCTTATAGCAAGTGGGGGGTTTGTTAAAAAAAAAAAAAAAAAAAAAGATGGATCTTTGTTCCTCTGGAACTAGAAAACTATGACTGCTGTATAGGTAAGAAATTGGTTTGCATGGTGTCCGCAATGATCTTTCAAAATTACCAAACCAAACTGGGGCAAAAGTTATGTTGAAAATCTGAGACCTGAGCATAGCTGTTGACTAGGAAGAGTGAAGTCATAATAGCATCAAAGTTAATGGGAATTCTGCCACTGACTTCTCAAAGAGCAAGCTTAAAGCTTTCTACCCAACAGCACTACATTTTTTGGTCCGCAAAGTATCCTGAACTACATGGTCCCTTTTTTGACTCACACCTCCAACACTGCTGTTCTGTACTTCCATTTTTCTCCTACATCCTACGTCTGCAATGACACAGAATAATTTCTAAATAGAAGCTGCAGGTAAATATAATACTTTAAAGTAAATCTTGTTTTGTTAGATATAACAGGTGAAGGGAACATCTGCTCTAGTTAAGTTCCAAAATCCATTCTAATATTATTTTTCAGATGCTCATTTGTTTCTGCTCTGACACTGAAATTTTCAAAACTTATACTCATGCCATAAAGAAATGTGTTTCCATTCCCTCATTCTTGAACTCTTACACAAAAAAGCATAGAAAAGAGACTATCCTTTCTCTGTGAAGAAGTTTAAAAATTACTGAAGCAAAAACCCTCAAGGTATGTTGCTTCCTAAAATCTAATTTTGTAAATAATGCCAAGTTTGAGAAAACGGTTCTATTATTATCATATTAAGAGAGTTAAAGATAATTATCAGAATGCACACAGTAAGACATTTCTATTCTTTATCCTTGATGCACTTTCTGAGGATGTTAATTAAGGGATATAGGTGTTGAAGATTTGTTGACCTTGTTTTCTCACATAATTGTGTAGTAATTGAGATTACTTTTTCCAGACAATCTGATTTTAAAATCTCACTAACACTGATGAGCCAGATAGGTCTTTAAGTTGTTCAGTTCAGTTGTTTTTGATTTTTACCTTTCTAACTGAGCTAATAACAACTACAGCTAAGAAACCCACCATAAGGTGGACGCATGGAAACAGACTGGGAGTCTCACTCAGTGTCTGAGCTGTAGTTGTTCTTGTGTGCTAGGAGCCTCCCATAGCTGCTTCCAAAAATTTCACATCAATGCTTTGTGAAGATGCAGTGTCCTCACATACTCCTTTCCGGGCCAAATGTCACAAAAACAGTAATTAACAAAATTAACATTATATGACTTCCCAGATATTTATATTCAGTCAAGTAAGTAGCCAGCCAGCACTGTTTAGTAAAGTTCCTGCAGTACCTCGTGTTGTTGTGTACACCTTCAGGTCTCCCTAAGCTATCAGTATCACCTTTGTCTGACAGAAGCAATTAGTAAACCTACTAATTCTATTTGTGCTGTTCAACTCTGGAAATATTCACAGGCAGTTCCACTTTTGTGTTTTACTGCCACAGTGCCTCAATAGTGCTGTCCAAGAGTGGAACTTAATGTGCACACAGGTAGATGCTCTCTTTTCCAAACAACAGTAGCTAGCATAGAAATGCACGGAAGTTAGAAAAATATTTGTCGCCAGACTTTTCTCCAAAGACATAGCTCCATATAGAGGGCTGCATTCTGAGGTTACTTGTATCTCTACATAAATTAAGTTTTCTGTTCTTTTTCACCAGGTTATGTATCAGTTCTGTAGATTCTTCCATTGTTCTCTGATTCCCAGAAAATGACCTTACCTGCCACAGTACCTTTCCTATATGTCATTTACAGTCACAAAGGGCATAATGTGGGACACCTGAGTTCTTTCTTGTCTGCGGTCTTCAAAGAAAATCTTCCCTGTCCTGCTTCAGTAAAATCACACACACACACCCCCAACAAAAAAAGCCTTGTCACTTTTTTTTTTTAACTCATCATTCATTTTTTTTCCCAAGCGATATTAGAAATGGTATTTTTTCAAGGAAGTTACTTACTTTTAGTTGATATTATTCTTCAGTGTACGTTAGCCTATAATTTCACCTATTTAACTCCTACTACCTTGTGGCTTTATTGCAAAGATAGAATAGCTTTCTGTCTGGACCATTAAAAATAAATTAATTTCATCAGCAGGCTCATGGTCCATTCTGGCTATGAACAATTTTTCTGACGAATGTGAATCTTTGAGAGTCAAATCTCTGAGAGTCCTCTTGTCTTTCTCCAAATACTGATCGTTGTCTTGGACTATGATGTGTGTCATAGCTCTATTTACTGATTTTTGTGACTTCTGACAAGCTCTGCAAGGCATTCTGCCATAAATCTATGTTTTCAACCTTCCCCTAGGCCCATTTTTTACAGCTTTGGAGCCTTCTTTAGAGGAGTCAAACAACATGTTTTATAGTTTTGTTTTTAAACCATTTTGCTTGTGCTTCCTTTGGTCATGTCTGTAATGCTGTTCTGTAATGAAATAGCCAGAAACTACTGAAAACAGCAACTACATCAAAAGTATTTACTGTCAAAAATCAAATTATCACCTGAGGGTCTCTCTACAGTTGGTATTTTTTGTTTACAGATATAGACTAAGGTGCTGTTCAAAATATTATCAGCTGTCTTGCATATACCTTAGAGAGTTTGACTTGACCAGAGTTGCTCCATTCTTCAATTACTCCGTTAATTTTACTGCTGATATTATATATTACCCAACATTGAAATCTGCTTCAAATGCTAGCTTACTGGCAGTGCAAAACATCCTTTTGCAAAACATAACTAACAAATTTAGGTCAGAGTCTCTGAAATGTGCAGATCCCTGTGGTTGTTTGGTTGAGTGGTGAATGTTAAAGGCTATAGCAGGAATGTTGATGAGCAGCAAGAACTGAACTGTGAAAAGTTTGTAAAACAGTAGAATTGCATTCCATGATATCTGAAATGCCTGTTAGCATAGTTAAAACTGGGCAGGTTTCCAGAAGGTTTGGGTAGATTTTCAAAAGACATGGACTTGACACAACTCAAGTTGGGGAGTAGGAGATTTTAATCTTTGCATCCTCTATTCCATGTCATCCTCCTCCACTTCAGCTTCCAGGAAAAGGGATGGTTAGGGGTGAGTCACTGTCACTCTGCAGTAGAGCACTTGCCACATCAAGACTGACTTTCAAGACCTTCATTTGTAGGCCAGAGGAACTGGCAGATTTCAGCCTGGTGTCATGCCTGTGCCCTCCTCTCACTTCAGAAATACCACCATGGAATCACTAAATGACAATAGCATAGTCACTACCATGCTAAACTGGCATTGGAGAAGAGTTTTGTTATGCATTTACAGCAGCTTGAAGTGGTTTATTGAAGAGGTTGCTCATAAGATTTAACCCTCTTGGTTGTATGTACCAGAGCATGAGAAGTTCACATATTCTATAAAGAACAGAATAAAACAAGCCTTAATCTCACTGACTTTCTCTGGGCAAGATCGAAGGTAAGGCTTCATGCAAGTTTTTAAAACGCTCTAGGAATAATTTTTTTACAGTTTGGGGGTAGAGGGAAGTGAGGAAAGAGGAGTTTAAATATATAATTTAAACAGCTTCCAAGAAGAAATGGAGCCTTTCAGTGATGTTTGAGATGGCAACTGCTTTTCTAATGCCATACTGGCATAGCAGTAATGGAAAATATGCCTCAGTGGAAAAAAAAAGAAGGAGGTTTCATCATTAAAGGTGTGGCAAAAAGTTTTGTAAATTAAATCATAAATCAGTCAACTTTTACTTCAATTAGCCCAGCCAAAAATACTCCTATTAAAAAAAGTCACCTCGGAGTTTAAGGAAAGCCATAAATCATTGCCTAATCACAGATTTTAGTACCTTAGAATAAAGTACCCTCCCAGTACTGCCCACCATGCTGGCATGTGAGTGGAGTTAATAGGGAGCTTGCCAAAAATTTTGAAGTGAAAACCATAGGGGTATTACTCTTTCATTCAAAAAACACATTAGAGACCTTGGCTATAAATCTTAGCGTGACCTGTGGCACTGTTTAATCAATTTACTTCATGCCCATGATAGTGTATATGTTAGCCTGTGGTCCCCTTTCTGAACATACACAGTAGACCCTACCACCTTCCTGACAAATGCAACTGCTAATTATTGAACAAATTCACTCTAGTGTTTTAATTAAAGCACTATTTCTTATTTTAATTTGTGACACTGCGTCAGGTTACTCAGGGTTCTGTGTACAGTGTAGGGAACGTGTGGAACAAGTCAAGATGTTATGGCAGTCGGCAAGCTCTGAGAAATAGAAGTTGGTTTCCTTTCCAATTTGCAGTAATGTTGTGTATTATGGACACCAGCCTTGTGCATTTGATTCAGGATAAAACTTACATCCCATTTTTCAGAGAAAATCATCCACACCTGAGATCGTCTCTTGGAAGTGGACAATGGATGTATGCCAGATAACATAAAACATTCTTTTTCTGAATCCAGCTGGCTCAGAGAGCAGAAAGTAATAGAAACACTGCAGAAAAAGTGATTCTGCTTTGTACTGTACCTTTGATTAGCAACAGAGATGAGACCATTTGAGCCTCTTACTGATGGTGAATGTCAGCTCCTCATTCAAGGAAGGAAGTTTGCCACAGTTACGCCTGCTCCTCATCCTCCAGAGCACCCAACAACTAACTGTTGCTCATTATCACCCACCATGTAACCTGCTGCTCTGTGAATCACTGCACAGCTTAACCATGGCCATCTCCATCTACAGTTGAGTATTGCCAGCACCGTAAAGCCCATACCTCTATCAGGACAAAGAAGGAGGAAGAATGGGAGAACCTGTGGCTCAGGGTCACATCATGGTGTCTATATTGCTGAGACTTTCCTCAGCGTTTTGTATAGGACTTCTACTGGCCTTCCTCAGGGGAATAGGTTTTGATTAAGCTGAGAAAGCTGGTTATTTTTCTGTCTTTGCTCAGATTTATCATGAGCAAACTCTCTTTCTCTCTAAAGCCCTTGGGAGCTGAAAGTATGTGTGTAATTCCATCACCTTGTTCTACAGTTAGAGGATGTTCCTGATGGCAGCATGAAACAGTAATGCAAAGATCCACTATTCCTTATTACTTTCACAGCAGGCATGAATAACTAGCTATCTCTAAGCTGTCGACAGATTTAGCTGATATTCACCTGAGCTCAGCAGTTAGTGAGGTGAATCTGTTTGGGGGAAAAGAAGCTCTTCAAAAAACCATCTTCTGATGTGATGTAGTCTTCAACAAAAATCTGGTCTCAAAATTTTATGACCGTCTGCAACTTTGATTTTTTTCTGAAAGCCAAATATTTCTGACCACAAAAAACAAAACAAAAAACATGCTTTCCATTTGCAATTGGGAAAAAAAGACCAAGGCCAGCCTAATGGATTCAGGATTAGTCATTATGATTCACTTCATAAATAGCAGTCCTGGTTATTGTAAATTTCCTATATCTAGCTATCTAGTTTCCTTCCGGAAACCTATACTTAGTTGAAAACAGAACAAATCTAAGGCCTAAGTCTTTATATTTTCGGTTTGATATTGAGTGACATTTTGTGGCCTCTTACTGGCTGAGGATCCATAACTTATTTTCTGTGGAAAGTCCAACAAGTCTCTTCTGACTTTAACAAGCATTAATCTTCAAAGCCCTCCATTGTTCTGCATTCCCACCAGGCAGAGAGCACTGTGGTCAGGACAAGCTCTGTGCTAGTAGAGAAGACTGCAAAGTTATTGTTTGGTTTTGTTTTAATTCCTCTTTTAACATGTATGGTTTTCAGCATGCAGCCTCCTTTTGTTTCAGATCTAGGGTTGGGTTTTCTTTTAGCCATTAATTACTTCATTGAGTTTTCTCAATTTTTCTTATACTTTTCCCTCTTTATGATATTGTTGCCTGCTTCAAAGGGAATTGGATTTCTTTCATGGTATGTTTCTAACACTGGCTTTCTTTCATAGGGTATGTTAAAATGTTTATCAGCTTTGACTTTTTATTCTTTATAGCGGTTTGAAAAATGTATTTGCTGCTCATGAAAGGTACCAGACCATGACAGCACTGGAGACAGAAGTCTTCTCTTTCTGCTACCCTTAGAGTACCTATTTGAATTCTACAGCACAAGGCACTTCTATAAAGTTTTCCATCTTCACAACTACCTCAAATACTGTATAATCCTCCACGTGCTAAGGATAGTATCTTTTACCTTCATGAACAGAATGTGTGAAGGTCTTGATTAATTGCAAAGAAACATCCAAAGTCTGTGCATGAGCTTTAAAGTTTTGCTGATATCCTCTCAGGGGAGGCAATGAAGCAGAAAAGAAGGAACTTAAATAGGGAAACAGCGACCATACCCAAGTAATTTGCCACATACCCAATTTGCCAGCAGCAAAGGGGGAACCAGTGCCATAGCCACAAAATGTAGTCAAAAGGATCTGTCTTGTCTGCTGTGGTAGGCATAGAGGATAGAACTAAATGTCCTTTGCCTAGTAAATAGCTCTTCGTATTACTCCATGTGTAGTTTGGAAGAAAGTCCCCATTTTCCTTGCTCCAATAAGTCCTTAAAGCCTTAATTACAGAGCTCTGAGAATAGGCTGAGAGAACTCAAGGAGAAAACAGAACAAAGAGCCATGATCAGTGTAACACAGCATGCTTATGTTTAGAGACTTTGTATTATTATACTGGCCAACATGTGCTCCATGTACCTTGTGTGTCATTTCTCAGTAGAATGAGTCTTCTTTTCAGGGGGCTGAGACCACCTAGGTGAATGGGAAAGTACCTTGGGATATACGGTCACCTCAGGCGGACCCACTGAACAGGAGTTTCCCTATTGCTGCTGAGAATTGAGTTCATACTCATAAAAGGGTCTCAAGACAGCAGATCTGGACACCCAAGCTGGAGAGATGCCCTTTCCAGGAGTTTCTTAGGACTCTCTTGTATAATTCAAGTTTCTGCTTACATACCACCAGTGAGAGTAAAGAGCAGCTGTTAATTTTTTTTTTTTCCAGTGTGTGAGTAATAAAAACCCCTGGTTTACCTTGAAGCCCCTCTAATTGACTCCCTAATACTGCCAGTGAATCCCATATAATCCTGCACTCTGCCTGCTTGAAAGTCAGCAGCGGATTCAAGCATTGCAGGGCTTTCCAAGTCCGTGCGGTCACCCCATTCATTACTCATGAAAGAGACAGCAAAAGACCCAAATCTCAGGGGACCCTCTCATCTTTACTTTACTCTGTTTGTTTGTTTATTTTGCCACAACACAAGCAGTAGCCCAGGCAGTCTCAGAGGAGACCACTGCTCTTAAGACCAGGTTTTCTAGAAAGAGCATTCAACTTTTGGGTTGCCATGAGCCTTGTTTTTGAACAAGTTAAGCCAAGATTTTTCTCCCCTCCATCACACCTCCTTTCTTAGAGTGAAATCTAGTAGAAGCAAAGTAAAAGTATCTCTGTTTATTTGTTTAATAAATAAAAATAACAATAACACTGTACATAAATGAAAAGGAAAGGTACTTCCTGTAAATTTCTGAAAGCTTCTGAAAATAGTCTCAGGACTCAGCCAAAATTAATACTGTTTTGTAGCCAGAGTTTCCATGAAAACATCTGTACCTGGGTGCCTGTACGAGTAAAATAGTGCAAATAACTACAGCCACTTTTCTGGCCAAAATTCTGTTACATCTCAACAAAAGAACTCCCTTTTTTTCTTGCTGGAAAGATGGCAGTAACCTTTTGTACTTTTCCCCAAAAGCTATTCAAAACAGTTCTGATTGATATAAAGAAAAGTGTGTTGTTTTACTAAAAGTTTTATTGCTGTCATGGTGTATTCAGTGCAGTAGCCAGCTGCCACCACTTGGTTATTTAAGGCACAGACTCACATGCACGGATGCCTTTAGCATGCCATGGCCGTCTGGAAGAGTTTGCTGCCAAGTAGAGGGAGCGGTGGGGATTGGACATATGTCCATGGCTCAGACTGCTCATTTCAAGGTCCAAAATATTAGTGCAAGCTTTTCTTCTTCTGCAGTACAATAGACTACTAATGACAATGATGCAAGGCAAGAACTTGTAGCCCATTCTTTTACCTCTGCCACAGAGCAGCAATGCCAGTGTCCTGGTTTCAGCTGAGATAGAGTTAATTTTCTTTATAGTGGCTGGTATGGGGCTATGTTTTGGATTTGTGCTGAAAACAGTGATGATAATACAGAGATGTTTTAGTTGTTGCTGTACTAGTCAAGGACTTTTCAGCTTCCCATGCTCTGCCAGGTGCAGAAGAGGCTGGGAGGGGGCACAGCCAGGACAGTTGATCCAAACTGACCAAAGGGCTATTCCATACCATATGATGTCATGCTTAGTATATAAAGCTGGGGAAGAAGAAGGGGGGGAGACATTTGGAGTGACGGCGTTTGTCTTCCCAAGTAACCGTTAGGCGTGATGGAGCCCTTCTTTCCTGGAGATGGCTGAACACCTGCCTGCCCATGGGAAGCAGTGAATGAATTCCTTGCTTTGCTTCGCTTGCGTGCGCGGCTTTTGCTTTACCTATTAAACTGTTTTTATGTCAACCCTCGAGTTTTCTTACTTTTGCTCTTCCGATTCTCTCCCCCATCCCACTGGGGGGGAGTGAGCGAGCGGCTGCGTGGTGCTTAGCTGCTGGCTGGGTTTAAACCACGACAGCCCCATGTTGAGATGGGTCATCCCTGGGAGAAGTAACATCTCAAATTGCCAGAGCTTACTCCCAGAGGACTTTTCTGTCAGTGTCCAGAGATAGATGGGATGTTAAAACATTGCAGCATTAAGTGAACTGCCTAAAGTCACAAACAGAGCCTGTGGCACCCAGAATATTGAAAAAGGGGTAGGTAGCACAGCACTGCAGCTGGTGATATCCTGCCCTAGCAAGTGCTTTGTATGGAGAGAAGTCCTGCCAGAAGCTTGCTCTGCAGCCACCGCCCACTGAACCTCCTGTCCATCTTCTGAACTACCATGGTCCCTCACCACCAAACGACTTGACATCAGACACAGCCTGTGACATACAGCTCTCTAATGTGCTTTCCTCTGCTTTCCTCTGCTTGGAGAGATGCTGCGTGTTCCTGCTTCCAGTCTTCCCCAGTGTCCTGTCTATGAACATCCTGGAAGCCTGGTAAAGCTTAGCTTGTAGCTTGGCAAAAAGATGGCCTTAGGTAAGGAAGAGGGCAAAAAAGGAGAAAGTGTAATTTGTGAACGTAATTCCTTAGAAACAAATAGTGGTGGGTCACGTTTTGCTGTGAGTTCTTAGCGGTGTCACTGTCACTACTGTTGCTATACACTGCTCTTTGAAAGACTATTTTGATAACTTCTGTTACCAGAAGAGTGATTTTTTTTTCACATCATTTGTACTTATTTTTATAAATATGAGCAAATAAATAAATAACTCCCCAGTCAAATAGAAGCTCTTCCTCCCAACTGCTTTCACAAAAAGTTAAGTAAACAGATGGGCTTCCTGGCATGTCTGAAGTGGATGCATATATCATATTGCAGGCAATGGCTCTCTATATCATCCAGGCAGGATTCACATCTTTGATGTACGGAAGACAGCACTTAGGCTAAATCTCTAGGTAGCCCTGAAATCACACGCAGTTGGCTCAGAAATAGAGGCTGGGCTAACTACTTCCTCTCATGCTGTACTAGCTGGTTTGCACTCAGGAGCCCCTCCTCAGTTTCTCTATACATCGCCCAGGTCAAGCACATCTGGCAACATTCACTCTCCAGGAATAAGGAGCCCCAACCATGATGATCAAAGACAATTACTGCTCCTTCCCAGCTGAGAGATCAACAGCTTCTTGTGCAATGCTATCTTTCTCTTTACCACACAAGAAGAAAGAAAAAAAGTAAAATATCAAAACAATATCTTTAAAAATCTTTCATGAAGATCAGACCTCTTGTGATTCACCCTTGAGAGGGTATGAGGCAGGCTTCAGAGCCTAGGTGCAGGAAAGCAGCATGCCGTAGCATGTCATTGCAATTTTTCATCTGACGCTGGGCAGGCGGACGCAGACACTGGTGCAGTTTTATCACTTAAAGAACTTCCTGATATATAAAACAGTTACCAGGCAGTTATCTTGCAAAGATCTGAATATTTAGAGTAGGACACACTGGTCAGTAGCTCAAGGAAGCCGGAGGGGACACCAAACTGGGTTTTATGTAGAGCGTACTATTTTAAAAGAACACAAAATGAGGATGTTTTTTCTATCCTGTGACAGGATGTTTCTGGGTTTTTTTGTTGGCAATTTATTTTTTCCAAGTACAAGATAGCCTTCCTTGGTATACATCTTTAAGACAGAGTGGCTGGGCAATAGAAAGGAGAACTGCTTCTTTTCCTTGTCCTGACTGCTGGCCAAGAGAGAAAGTGGGAAGATTGCTCCTTCCCTGAGAGTATCCGAACAGATACATCCTGGCATAGGGGGGGCTGCAAGCATCAACTCTGAGCGGGGGAGAAAATAATGGCCTGCTGAGAAGAGCAGGGAGCAGACAGCCAGCCAGGCCTGCCAGGTGATGGAAAGAGAGGGGCTGTTCCTGGAGACCCAGAGAAGTCTGTGCAGAGCTGCTGTATCCCAGGAAGCAGATGTTGCACATCAAAGTGGTGGTGTGTTATGAGCAAACCTGAGGGAAACGGTCACCTTGCACAACCGGCAGGGAGAATTCTTGTCAAATTCCTTTGTTTTTGTTCAAGTTAACGTGAAGATCTTATTTCTCTACATTGTAAAAAGATCCCTTCCTTAGTTTAGGTTCTCTTAAATCCCAGCTCCAGAGTTTTGAAATTCCTTCTGGTGTTCTGGGGGGATTCTTGCTTTAAGGAAAATATACAAGCAAGTGTCCCTCAAATTTCTGTCTGATTCAGGGTCCTGTCATAACCAGTTTAATCCTAACTTTGGTCAGGTCTAAGTCTAAAGTAAAAGATTGTGATATTTTTTACTAAAAGAGTTGTAAGAAATTGCTATCCTCCAAAAACATGTTGGGGAAAATATATAGCACTGTCTATAACTCTATCTTAGTTTTAATTCCTTCTCCTTTTATCAAAACTGACCTGAAACTTCACTTCTCTAATTGTTCCAATAAAAGTCTTCAGTGTAGGCCATTCCTGAAGGCGGTAAAAAGTGCTCTACAAAGACATGATAGAAGCTGAAAAGCAGTTATCACTTTTATTTTTTTAAATTTGCAAAACTTTAAAATTGTGTGAATGAAATATATGCTTGATAACTAAAAAAAATGCAACCGACAGAAAAGTATGTTGCTGCTAATGGAAAAAAAAAAACCAACGACCCAAATACCACAAGCAAACAAACAAAAAAATAAAATTAAAAAAAAGATTAAACACCCCTCCCCCCAAGGATTTTGTAGGTTTTGTAGCTTTGACAATAAGAAAATGAGACTGGCCAAAAGGGTCCCTCAGTCCCAGTATCTTGTCTCTGGCAGTGGACAGTAGTATCTGCTTACAAAAAGGTATAAGAAACAGGTGCACATTTCTTCCAAGTGTAACTTTTCCCTTACCGTGCTGTCTCATCCTCTGGCAATCAACAGTTCAGAGATTTCCTGACCAGAGGATGAAATGATACTAAATATCAGATTCATACCAGGGCTTTCTTCCACAGCCTGTTCAGTCTAACATATCCACCATGATGCCACAGTTTGTAAAGAAATAGTACCAACCATTGCTGCCTGTTCAGCCGTTCAGATATTGAACCATGTTAGAAGGAAATTCCTGTATCACAATAATGGTGTGAGAAAGCTGTCATGCAAGTTTGACCTTCAGAATGCCCTTACCTTAGAGGTATGACTGCAACCACACTTCCTAAAGTTTTGGTTACAGTTCTAATCTCAGATTGCAAATAGGATCCTGAAATGCATCAACTTGGAGAGCCAGTGAAAGATAACTATCTGCTGAGATGAAATACTTATCTGGCAGGTAAGCACATGACAACTGGAAAAGATTTCTAGAGTATGATAGGTTTAAAATTTGTTCCCCACATTCCTCGGGAACTGGGAAATATGCTTTGAGCAGAGGAACTGCAGCTATTGGGCAAGAGTAATTCACTTGATGGCAATCAGTGGTTGTGCTTCAGAAAATGCAGCATACTCCAATAATAAAACTGTGGGGTGGGAAGAAGAGGAAAAGGGCAATTTCTTATTTCGTTTCCTTCTTTTACCACACATGGCCTGAGTTTGCTCTGGGAGGGAAAATGGGACCTTCTGGGTATTTAGCTTAAAAAATAAATAAATCCAGTTCTTGTAGTATTTGTGTTAAGAATTATTAAACACATAATTAAACTGCCTTTTCCTTTACTATCTGCTGTTGAACCAGACTACCATGAATTTTGTAGGAATATCAGAAAAAAGATACTGAAACGGATTGCAGCTTTAAACCCCTTTCTGTGCCTAATGCTAAAAAGGGGATATAGGTTTTTGTTAAGCATACGTTTCTTAATTATCTTCTTGATGCTATATTTGAGACTAGGAGGAAGAGGAGAAATTGAGTGATGTGCCAAATGGACTCAAGCAAGGAAATACTGAGTGAAGAGATGGACACCCACAGTTACAAGCAGAAAAGAGATCCTCTTTTTCTGTTTCTCTGAATTTCAGTACTAGTGTGAGGTCCTGGATTGACAAGCCCAGAGCCTTGGGTCTCCTGTTTAGCCACAGAAACTTTATACTGTGGGTTAGCTTTCTGTTTTTCAAAAAAAAAAAAAAACATAAAAAAACCCAAACCAGCCACAACACTAGAAATACTTCAAAAAGGTGGGGGGAGAGGAGGGGAGAAGAAGGAGTTGTACCAAAAGATTAACTAGACGGTGCAAAGCAACGGGAACTGAAGGAGGCAAGAGCAATGCCCTACAATATTCCCAGCGGTGGGCTGAGACACGGGAGCAGCCGGAGCGTGTTCGCCGAGCTGTCGTGCAGACGGGAGGGCAACCCAGGCAGCCAAGCCCATGCTGCAGGGCGGGACGGGGCGGGGGGCTGCCTGCCAGCGCCCTGCTTCGGTCCCACCCGGAGCACGGCACTGGGGGAGACAGGTAGGAGGGAGGCAGGGGGGCTTTGCAAGAGTCGGCGTGATTTCACCTGGGGTTGTGTGGGAGAGGGAGGGAAAGCCGGGTTTCTCCCTGCCCTCCCTTGGGTACTGCACTTTCTCAGCCTTTTTGACAGAAAGGAGCGGTTACACGGGAGACAGGCTGGTCCTTGGAGCAGAGCTACAAATGATTAATTGTATCAAGAAAAAGAAACAGTGTCTCCTTGCTGAGCTTTGTAACGGGCTTCATATAAATTTGCGTGAAATATTATGTGGGATTACTGCAGCCGGCCAGGAGTTCGGCTGCAGGAGCCAAGAGGAGGATGGGACCCTGGCCAACAGGAGAAGCAGGAGATGAAGTGGATCGTGTTTGCCAAGGCCAGGAGGAGAGCCAAACCATAGCTACAGTAGCCTAGTAATGAGAAATGGGAACTGCATTCAGCATCGATTCTTCTTCTTATCGTGATCATTATTGCTCTGAACCTAATTGTCCTGCCCTCCTCCCCACCCTTGCCGCAGGCCCCGGCAGAATGTAGGATAACAACAGAAGGTAGAGAAAATAGCATATAGGAGTTTAAACATAATCCTGCTGGAGCCCACGGCTGGTGTTGCATGAAACCACTTACCCACCCACTAGTGCAGACCGGACTGCTGTAACAGACTCTCTCTTCTTACCCAGGAGGGATGGGGGGGGCAGAGGGAGAAGGGAGAGAGGTGACACGAAATGCCATTTTCCAGGTATTTTACTCACAGCAGCACGTTAAGGACAATTAGGGAGAACTGGGTCCTCAGGACAACATTTGTTGGACCCTCCTACTTTCTCCCACTCCCACACAGTTGTGCTCACTGTGGTTCCCATCTTGGTTCCCATTCGTCTCCCAGGCAGATCCTGCCCTTCAAAGGTAGAGAGGGCTATGAAGGCAGCTGGACCACTGTCTCTTGTCCTGTCCCTGTACCTGGGGAGTCCTTGGTTGATTTAAGCATAGAGGTCTCACCTGGAGCTTCACATCTATGAACACATAAGGTGTGGCAAAATTTCAACTGCATATCTCACCCTTATTTCCTTCAGGGAACAGATTGCAGTCCCAGACCTGAGCATCCTTCCCAGAAAGCTGCGTCTGGATCCAGACTTGGCAACCTCAGTCTGTAATGGCCTGAACTCAGCCTCTTCCCCCAGAAATAGTTCAGATCTTGAACGACTTTGTGCTTTGGGACTCTTTCTAGGATTTCTGATTCTGCACAAAAATGCCTTGGCCTTTGTGTAACTAATAACCGGTGACGAAGGACCCAAACAGACTTTCTGAATATATGTATTATCACAGCTGAGCTACATGCTGAAGGTGCTCTGCAGGCAACAGCCCCTCCTGGCAAGCCAAAGGGGAACCTTATCATTAGCTGTGCCAAACGCAGTGGCACTAAGCCTCCTTCAGCTGGACATTGCGCTTTGCCTCCCTCCGAGGCCTTTACACCGTGGGATGTGCTGCTTTCCCCTGGGATTGAGACTTTCTCGGCAGGGGTGGGAAGTGGGGTACACTCAAACCTTTATGGAATAACCTACAGTCCCAGCCTGTGTGCACAGAAAACCTCCAGCCTGGCTAAGAAAAGGGTGTGTTTTTTCTCTTTCTTTTTCCCTCCAGCTGGAATGAAATGTGAAATCTTCTCATAAACGCAAACTGAGAGATTCTTGTTTTCTCGAAGGACACAGGGCAAAGACTTGAATTTCTTCTCCCAGCCAACGTTGAGGGAGTTCCCCTCCTGGAGGGAGGGTGCTTGCCAGCCTCACGGGGCATCAGAGTGCCTGGAAAAGGGCAGCGCTGACCGAGAGCGTCGTGTGCCGCCCAGCTGGGGATTCATCCGTTTGCTCTCCAGAGACACCTCCGCAACGTCACCCCGTCTCCCGTCGTATCACCTGGTCAGTGTGGTTTCTCTCCTGCCCTTGCTCGTGAAGAAAGGCATAGCTTTTCTGGTGTAAACAGAAAGCTAGCACTTTCTACTGCTAGCTCTATGCTTTATTCGAGATCGCCACCATCCAGAGAAGCTTTAGAAGACATCATACACAGCTTTCGTTAAATGTTTCAGGAACTGTTATGTTTCCATGTGCATAGAAATATATATCGAAAATTTGGCCTATGTCACACATGTAGTCTCACTGGGAACATAAATTAAACTTTGTATGTCTAGAAGAAAAATCCACCACTAAAGTGGCTCCTCTTCAAAAAAGAAAATTTGAAAATGAACTGTTTTGAGGTTAATGAAAAAGATTCCCTGTAGAAGTAGACATCCTGAAAGAGTAGAATATACACAGATGGGATATCTCTCTTGTTTTGTTTTCATTTCCTTTTGCAGTCTTTTTGCATTTTAACAAGTTAATTTGGGCACTGCAAGCCAATGTTGGCTGTGCATCTACATTCACTAGAGCCCGGGGCTCTCCCCTTGCCGAAGTCAGATCAATATCAAGCTCTGCGTAGAGCCACCCAGACTCTGGTAGTGGTGATTTTGCTTTGTTTTGTTCATCACGTTCTGCCCCTCTCATAGGAGAGGGTTTCTTAACTTGGTCTGAACTGAGAGTGAAAAGTAAATTGTTTGCTCTTTCCCTTGAGGCTGAGCCCGGAGTTTTGTTTTCTTGAAGTGTTCAAATGAGCTTCAGGTTTTGTGATGTGGCCAAATGAGATAATCTGTATTTCTCTGTTTTAACAAAAGCAAATTTTCTTCCACTCCCTGTACCTCTTAACCCTGCTCAAGATAAACAGATGTGTTTCTGTCCATCAGCTAGAAAATGGTAAATTTTGTTTCCTTCTCCCTGAGCACCTTCTAAGCAGCAATTTAGCCTTCTTCTCTCTTTCCTCTTCATATTTGACAACCACGTATGTAGAGTTTCAGGCAGACACTCCTCAGAAGCCAGTTACCTCTAGGCTACTCAGGTCCTTTACTGCACATCATGCTAGAATGCAAGTAGCAAAGATCAACTCCCTCTGCACAGTAGCTCCTCACCCTTCTAGCTTTCCCCAAGAAGCAAAAGGCTTCCCCTTCACCTGCGAGGGTACCTTTGTGTTTGCCTACAAAAAACCAAAAGTTTTTGATTGAATGATCCTGTATAGTTGGTTTTGCTGCCTTTCTTCACTGTGCATAGAATGCCCTGATATATAAGCAGATGCGTACAAACTGTACACCCTAGTAGAGAGGGAGTGTCTTTACTCCTGGCAGGCAACGGCCTGATACGTGGTGAGATGAAGCAGCAATACGAACCGTAGCAGAGCTGTGATCTGAGCTATAGAGAATTGGAGTTGAAAGCTGAGTAATAAGCCAGTTTATCTGGGCTCCTCCATAAAAGAGCTGCTGCTGTGACACATATGCAGCCTAATGGCACTTGAAGGGGTTAATACACCTGGAAAGTGAGTTTTCAAATGAATTCCTTTTCCTCTTGGCCTCAACATAAGGCACTGCTCTATTAGACTTGACCTTTCTTAATGTGACTTAGCAGCTCAGTGGAACAGGATCCAGAACTCAGAGTCCCTTCCCTCTTCACATCCATGCATTAATGTAACAAAAGCAAAAAGGTGTCAGCAAGGCTAAGAATAACTGAACAGATCTTGTGCCAATTTGGAATAAAATATAGGACCCTCCAGAAGTGGAAGTAACTTGGTTACTTCTGAACTCTAGGTAGGGCAGGCATTTTAACTCACCCCCCTCCAAACCGCAAAAAAGTGAAACATGAACAAATACAGGTACTGAATTTAAAATAAAAAATAAATAAAACAAAATGAAATGAGACAGCTCATCGTTTTGGTAGGACAAATAAGAGGGAATGCCAAATTATCTCCCTAGAATATAAATTACCTTTTCCCTCCTGAAACAGATTTGCTCGATTACTTTAAAATATAAAAGTGCCCCCTCGCCCCATTTCCACTGCTGTCCTGGGAGGGTTTCTTCACCCATTCCCTTTGCTCAAAACGTTTCATCAATCTTGTCACCTTGGTCTTACCCTGTCTCATGAGGTAATGGATGGAGCCCAGCTAGACATGAAGATGTGCCATCCAGGAAACCAGACCAAAACTGGTATGTTTAAAAACGTGTTTGAAGAGAGCAGAGGACGACAGGGAGGAGGGAGAGGGGGCAGGGGATGTTTTTCAGCCAATGCTTTCCTTCCCCCCTTCTTCTTACAGACGCTTGCTGTTGTCCAGCAGCCCAGAGAAAGGTATATATATACATATATATATATATATGTTTCTCTTTCGGTGGGGGGGTGGGAAGGAGGAATGATAACCAGATCCTCATGGCACATCTGTCTTTGGGTCCTCATGGGAGCCACAGCTGTGCAAAGAGGGGAGAGCGTGGGGAAAGGGGGGTGGGGGGGGTGTCCAGCTTCAACTTTCTAGAGATGGAGTTATTTTAAGCAATATCTTTGAAACAAAAAAACATGTGTTCTCCGTTCTGCAATGCGCCGGGCAAGGCTCAAACACCGGGCTGGGTTGCCCGGGGTCGCAGGCCCCGCCAAAAAAAACAGAGAGCTCTGAGGTAGGTCTGAGGCGAAGCTGGTCACCAGCGAGGAGCGGTGACGCGGCCAAGCCCGAAGGAGCGCGCCCCGGTTGGCAAACAGGGACCACAGTGTTGACTGCCCCTCCAGTATTTCCCTTCCAGTGCGCTGCGCGCTCAGCGCGCGCTGCTACAAGCAAACGTTCCGTGATGCGTGGATGAAGGATGGGGGTTCGTGTACTGGGCGCGAGCTTTGTGTGCCTTTCAGGCTGGAATTTACTTTGATTTGTTTTTCAGGTTTTGATCCACCCGGGCTTGGCTGGACACTTTGCCGGCGAGGGGAGTGGTGACACATCGCACCCCGCTGCGGTGTCGCGCTGGCCTTCTGGCCCGCCAGCCTCTGTGTGGCCAAGTCCGGTCGCACACCGCTTCCACGGCTAGCAGTTCACACCATCGCACGTTGGTGCCTCTTCTGCACTATAAAAACTGACTTCCACGCACCCTCAAAGGAAGCATTTAACTACGGTTATACGGTGAGCACAGGTCTGGATATTAACGTCCTCAAAGGCTAAGTGTTTTCAGACAGGGAAGCGTCGGTTCAATCACATCCCCAAAAGCCAGGTGTTATTGTTAATTGAGTTTCAAAAGCTGTCTCAGCCCAGAGAGGAATTAAGCTCCATTTTCAAGTAGAAACAAACCAGCTGCTTTTCTGAGAAAGGACCAAACACCTCCTCTGCTCAAAGCTGTCGTATTGTTTTTGACTGGGTGGAAAATAACACACTTCACCCAGCACCTTATGGAGGAAAACTGGTGCAAGGGAGAAGGATTCCCATCTGGCAGTGGTTTTTGGAGTGAGCTCACATGCTGCTGAAGCTCTTGGGACTCAAGGATGCATATGAGAGGGAAGGGGAGGCCCAAGGCCATCCTAGAGACTGGTGAAAGTAACGGAAAAATCCTCACCCTTTTTTCCTTCCTGACGGTGTTCTTGGGAGCCACGCAAGGACACATGCATGGGTTGAGGGGCAAGAATAAGATAGGGAGAAAAGAGTTAATTCCTACCTCATTTGGTATTTTAAGCGACAGATCTCCAAGTTTTGCACCTAGCATGCAGAAGGTACAGAAGTTGAGCTTGGTCGAACTTCTTATGGTAAGGGTGTTTGCATTTGTGAAAATATGCTGGCTGAGGAATAAGGCTCCATTCAAATGCCTTTTGTTCACTAAATGATTATTTTACATCTGAATTTGCTGAGTGCTCAGTGGGGAGCAGAGGGTACTCAGCATTCCTGAGAATTAGCCCCAGGATGTATAAGTATTGCATTAAGTCTCCTTAGCATTTTACAGATTTGGCTGATTTTCAAGATCTTTAAAGCATGACACCGTACATTTGTCCTATTTTTTCCTTTGGTGTGGGTGTGTGCCCGTGGTGGGAGTGCTGGTATAGGAATTTACCTCAAAAGAAACCTTTAAATCCAGCCTCTTGTTTTCCCAGGAGTATTTCTTTATATAAAAGGCTTTGTTATGGCAGTAAGCACTAATGTGTTTGAAAATCTGTCACACAGTAATTAATTTATCCTCATTGCACCAAGCTGTTAGATAGGTTAGCATTATCCCCATATTACAGGAAGAGAAGTGAAGAACAGAGATTAACCCATGAGGGGCCTAAGGAGACTGTAGGAGAGCCAGAAAAGAAACACAAATCTCCCGAATTAACAGGCTAATGCCTTAACCACATGAATATCCTTTCTAAGGTTTTATTTGTTGCCATATCCTTTTTCTGCTTGATCACTTAGGACAAAATGACCTGTCCCTAGATAACATTTTATATGCTGGAACTAAAAATAGGAATTCTCTTCTCCTATTCTTAAATTGTAGCATTGTAAGTGTACAGCATGGGAACTTGTGTGAAAAAAACTACTAGGGATCAAGAGGAAAACCAGATAAAGGCCAAGTGTGGGTGAAGGCAGCAGCTATGGAGGGAAAGAACCTTTGGAAGTGTCTGCAGGGGACACAGCTCCAAATACTTCTCACCGTTCAAGACTTTTCTTGCCATTCGTCTCCATGCCCTTCGGAGAAATAAACACAGGATTGAAGAGCATTTGTTTTAATCCTTGCATATGATGCATGTACTTGCAAAGATTTGCCACGCTATTTCTTTAACAAGAATTCAGCCACCTCGTTGGAGAGGCACAGATGAAAAGCTGCAGGAAAACAATCAGATCTTCTCCATTCACTTCATTAGGTTTTTGTCTTTGCCTTAAAATACAGCTTTGCTATAGTTTTCAAGTGACCATAGAGCTGACGAAAGCCTTGGGCTGGTGGTTTCTCTGTAGTCTTTGTAAGTATGAGGAATACAAAATTCTTCATACACCCCGCTGTCACCTCAGGCTGGTTTTGCAAGAGTTTTGCAGTGCCGATCTCAGACTTGCCAAGTCTCACAGTTTCTGGTTGAAGATTCACTCAGCTGGCTCCTGTCTCACAGCCCCTCATTGCAGGGCTGACACTTCGCTTAGCATTGCATTGCAACTTCTCTCTGGCTGTAGGACCCTCTTATACCAGATGGAGCCAAGTGGCCTGCCAACCATCCACTCTCGGACCTGGGTTTCCAAATAAGAGGTGATTCACCTACTGAGACTGTGTCCCTCTGACTCTGCTGTCCTAGTCCCTTCCAAGGAATCTGCATAGAGGAAAACCCCTTCGGTGCAGGATGCCTTTAGCCATGGCAAGAAAAGCCTGCCCTACCCCTCTGTTTCTGTTGTGCTTTCACTTTGCAGGAACCTGGATAGTGTTTAGGTGTTTTGTTAAGCACTGCTCACTGCCAGTGCCTGCTATTGTGAAACCAGGGCTGCACAGAAGAGTGTATGCAAGCTGAAGTAACCTTCCTTAGAAAAAAATGGTGTCCCAAATTATCTTTGGGTTTTTAGGGAAAAGCTGTAACGTGCCTTAGAGCGAGGGTTCCCAAAAGCACTTGGCTCTGGTATCAGAACAGGCAGTTGCTGTCACATACATGCATAAGCAGGAGGAGGCATTTGGCTGCTTACAGAGTAAGAACACGCCACCTCTTTTGGAACCCGAGCCCCAGAGCAAATTCATTGCCATATACCACACACTTACTCCTCTCCTATTAGTGTGGCTCTGGTGTAAGGGTTTTACATCGCAGCCACAGAACAACTGGTGGCATTTTGCAATAGTGTATCTTGGGTGGAAACGTCTTACTAGGCATCTGACTGAAATAAAGCCAGGTGTTAGCTGAGATAAGGTCCTGCGTACGCACTCCTTCGGGTAATCTGGTGGACTTGCTGTCTTCAGATCGCCAGGATCCTGGTTTCAGCCGGTAACTAACTGTCAGGGAGCACACCCAGTGTAGCACCTGTGCGGTGCAGCCTGATAATTCTCTGCCAAAGTTCATCTTAGCATCTGACCACCAGATACAACAGTTGCCTTCGCTTAGGGAAAAGCGCTAACTGTGGCGCTTAGAGGTTATTGCTGAGCTAGCAGCTGCGATGTCATGGCCAAGGGTAGCTACAACACATTTCCTCTTGAAGCCAAAGTGCTAATAAAAGTAAGTGTAGAACTGAAATAAATCTAATTATAGGGTTCAGCTAAGCCTTTTAATAGGGACATTCATCAATTATTTGATGAATTATTTATTATCAAACATTCATCAATAAATTCAAGGTAGACCTTTCTGTAGCATGCAGAAAGCAAATTTATACAAAAATGCCTAAATATATTATGGAAGAAATTTAGTATCCTTTGATAGTCAGCACAAGGTTTGTTATAGAGAGAAATGGTGGAAAATGCCTCACTCAGGGGCTACTGGATTCTAGTTGAACCCATACGGCTATGAGCAACAAGTCACTTGGCTGTTGTGTGTGAATGTCCCAAGAAGTGGGAGAGATGAGCAGGCCTTGGGCTCATGCTTGTAGCTGAGCCCTTTAAAGAGGAACCAGAAATCCACACATGTAGGTCCATGGTCATTTGGGAGAAGTCCAGTCAAAGAACCTTCCGTCTCATTAAAAACAAAACCCCATGAGCGGCTGTGATCGGCAAGTAATCTGAAGGAAGCAAGTAATACTGTCCTTCAGCGGGAACAGTTCATGCATAGTTAGCAGGATTAGAAAAATAGAGCATAATGAGTTTTTTGTGTCTGGGTGGATAATGAATGCTTTTTTAATGTCTACAGGGCTTTTACAGGTGAAATTTGAGCCAGCAAATTGGCATTATGCCAAACCCAGCTCAGCTCCCCTCTCAAATTGGCTGCAAGGCACAATCATATTCTCTGTTCCTTCTCTCCCCTTTATCTCTTAAAAGGATAATTCCTGAAAATTTACATTAACAGGCAGACTTGGGAAGGGGAGTGGGTAGGCGGCTTGCTTCCTTAGTTTCTGGAAAGTGCTTAACTTGAGGTCTTCTGTCTCCTCTCAGGAGCCGTTTAGACCTCATTTACTTGCACAAAGGGAGGTGGGAAACAAAATATCCTAGTATTCCTTACTCTC
Organism: Mycteria americana; assembly: GCF_035582795.1. Classification (NCBI taxonomy): domain Eukaryota; kingdom Metazoa; phylum Chordata; class Aves; order Ciconiiformes; family Ciconiidae; genus Mycteria; species Mycteria americana. Next base: position 82,445,367 of record NC_134365.1, read on the forward strand.
TAATCTTTCTAAACAGGCTTAACGCAGAGCATCTCCCTCCCTCCTCAGCCTCTGTTGGTGAGAGGCAGAGCTCTATTTTGCGGAGCTCCCCTGACCAGCTTCTGCGCAGATGATACCACAGTCAGAGGCAGAGGTGGAAGCAGTAATGTGGAGAAAGAGGGATATTGCTTTCCAGTTTCACAGTTTACAACCAGTCAGTGACATTGTCGGTGCTCCCTGGTGAGGTCACGCTGTGTAGTTTGGGGCTTTTGTTGGACATGCAGCCCAGGAGCAGTTTCCTCCTGGGATGGGGGCTCAGAAGACGCTGCTGGCACACAGTCTTGGTGGGAGGACTGCGAATCCATGCATGGATGCGTCTTGTAAGCTAGGAAATGTATGGTTTTCAAGGCAGTGCTTCGAGTGCTCCTGGGGACTTGCAAGCCCTTTAAAGGACTGACCTGGCAAGTGTATGTCTGGAGAAGGCACTGCTCTGTTCTTTGTTCCTCTGGTAGGGCATGTGTGGTGGTGTGAAGGAGGTATTTTGTCTTTGCCAATGAGCAGAGAAGCCTCCTAGAAAACCACCCGCTGCCAGTGTTTCACAGTGAATGTTACCCACATTATCCCTGGCACAGAAACATAGCCAGCTTGGAAACGGACATTATGAAAGAAAAATAATGGCTCAGCATTTCAGCTTCAGTGGTACAATGGGTTTATTTTCACCGCGCCATGGAACGAGCAGGAGAGGTAAGGCTGCTGAGCTGTACTTCTGGACCTGATCTAGTATCACAGAAAGGCTTTGTACCATGTGGATGTGCCAGTTGACAGGAGCAGCTTGGCACCTTCTGCCTGTGCTGCCTTGCCTGCTGCAGACATCCACATTCACAGTTTTGCTAAGAGTCTCTTCAATACCTCTGCCCTTCCACTGCTTCATCAGACCGGTAGCCTCTCCTGGCATAGGAGGAGATAAGAAAGGGGTGGATTGGTCCAGCTTCTTTCTTTTGTACCAGCAATTCTGACGTTTGGAAGCCTCTGTCCCAATATTCAACCTCAATTCATCTTTTTTTTTTTTTTTTTTACCAGGGGGTTTAATCACCTCAAGGTCATGTTTTATGAAATGGATGGGCTCTTTTGTCTTTTTTTTATTCTTGGAACATCACTATAAATGTGACACAGAAGATGGCTGCTTTGAGACTGATTCAATGCCAGGAACATGAGCTGAACTTCCACCTCAGGTCAAAAAGTGAAAGTAACTAGGTTACTTTCTTCTTAGCTCCTAGTAGGTTTGTGTTTGTCAGAGAAATGAAACCAGTTGGTAACCTCTGTGTAGGAAAGCTTCAGGCTTCAAACATCACAAGAAAGCTTCTCATGCATTGGCAAAGTTGTGTGTATTTCTGTACACAAACTATCCCAGGACTTTGACTAGCTCTTACTCCAACTGCTAATCCTTCACTTTCCTGTCCTAACTGATAAAAATCAGGCAATCCTCATGCATGTCCAGCTGGGTGGGACGCTGCCTCTGTGGTCTGAAAGCCAGTCAGTTTACTGTCCTGATATGGAAGGCGTTTGACGTGGATGAAAACTCTGTTTCTGAACCATGCGTTGAGGAAGAAGAAATAATTTTTGAGCCAGATCCCCCAGACAACCTGAAGAGAAGAGCAGCTCAGCAGTCATTACCTTCTGAACCGTGTTACAAGGAATTTTTATTTAACCTCATTTGGTTTTAACCTCTGTGTCTCCCTACTTGCATCATATGTTTTGGGGTTTTCTTTTATTCCCAGAGTAACCAAGAGATATAGAGTAAATAAAGGAGCCAGCAAAACAGACAAACATAAGTATCTGCTAACCTATTGACTCACCATTTCCTGAAATCAATAGGGAGTTTAGAAACCAGAGATGGAAAAGCCCCATTAAGTAATCCTATCTATCCCACTGCCAAAGCAGGTTCAAGTATGGGACATCATTAGCAAAGCTACTTTTCAGTTTCCAGTTCGGTCTTTTAAGTGAGTCAATTGTATCTACATCAGATAGTGCTAGAGGAGAACAGTCTAATGATCTAAAAGCTAAAGCATTTGTTTGGTTCTTCAGAGCCTTGTTTACTAAGTTCAGCTGACGAGATGGCTGTGGATGATGAGCACTGCCCTTGTAAATAGGTGTTGCCCTAAACAGTGATAGTGATTAGTGGTGAGTTTTACAGATAACTGGCTGAGTATGAAAGGTAAAACCACTAACAAAAAACCAAGACAATGAAGTCAGAAAAGGCTTGAGGGGAGAAGTGAATAAGACACAAACAGAACTTGATGACTGAGCAGGGTGAAATATGATGCTATGAGGATTTGTTTATTTCACACCAGTTAGCCTTTGGATTAAACCAGCCAACAATTGCATCCATAGAAGCTTCACAGCAAGGAAGATTGCAGTAGGAAAACAATTCTGGCTCCAAGGTCTCGGGGTGTTCAGCTCAGTAGCTTTGTCCATATTGTTCTCATTGGTTTTGTTCCATTCCTGGGGTTTGCCAACAGGATCCATGTTTTTCTATTTGACATCATTTTATTTCACATGAATTTAGAGCTGTTGAAAGGTGCTGGCTTTTTTGTCTTAGATGCTGGCTTCTCTTTATACCTATAAGCTAGGCAGCAGCTCAGCAAGCTTCCCCCGTCTGTCCTGCCAGGACGTCCTAGTCCAGAGAACAGAACTCACTGCCCATCTCATTCATCCTCAAGCCACTAAGTCAAAGAGATAATTTCACAGATCCGTAGATTTTAAGGCCCTAGAATGATCATTCTGAACATTTATTCTTGCCACCTGCAATGTAGTATGTGAAATTATAAATGGGATATGACAAGTAACAACTTCCACACAGGTAGGCAGGCAGGATTTTTCTACCCCTTTCTCCACTCTCCATCCCAGGCAGCAACAACAACAACAATTATAATATAGTGTAGTAGTGTAATATAAACACTACTGAGAAACTTAACATAAATGTCATTGGTCATTAAAGTAGATCACCACCAGCTGTAGCTGAGCTTCATTTTATTAGTGATAATAAGGCCATCATCAGGTACACCAGTGATGGAGACCTGACCAGGTTTTAATTTACATAGTATCTCCAGGAAGAGGAAAGCCTGTTAGGCTGACGGCTTAGTCCAATGGCAAACATAGAGAGAATGCCAGAAAAGCCTGTGCTAAGGGCTGGTGCCTTCACAGTTCAGAGGCCTCTCAGGGACATGGGTTTCCTCTGTGTTGGCACTTCAGAGGAGGATGGATAGTCCCTGAAGGGAACCTTGAAGGGCTACCTGATTCCACCAGATCCTAATAAGGTAAAACGAATGAGAAATGGGTACTCTTTGAAAGTCAGAGATCACTCATAAAAAGAATGTCATAAGCCTACTTAGGCCTTCTAAGCATCCATGAGACAGAATGTAGAAAGCTCTGGGTGGCCTCTCAAGCTCACACATGGAAGGCGATTGACATAAAAAGGTCCTTCGGCAAAAAATAAAATCTTTACACACACAGGAACACCAGAAGGGTTGCTGTATAGTTAGTTGCTTACCTGCTGATGTAAAGGTGCTTGAAAAGCACATTTGTGAAACTGCCATGTTTCTTTCAAGACCTGCGTGATTTGCCGTTCTAGCATTTCTTACCAGCTATACATCAGTATAACTCTCCTGACTTCAACAAAAAAATATCCCAAAACCTTTCAATGCAAAGATCAGAGCAGCCTGTCAGGAGTAGGCCTAGCTCTGATGGACATCCAGATTAGGCTGAAGCCCTCTCTGAAATGAAGAAAAGTGGTCTTGGTTTAAGGGGCAAGGGAAAAAACAGAACAATATGATTGTAATTCGCAAAGACTTGTTTTCTTGTTTATGCCAAGCAAAAATTATATCACCTACATTATTCCTTTGCCATCCATCTCAGTTTTCGTCTCACCCCTAGCCACATACTACTTAAATTCTTCCTCATTCTCCTATTTAGTTTTGTCTTCTAGCTGGAAATAGTTGCCTCCTGAAAATACAGCTTTGCTTAAAATATATATGCACTTAAATGCACAAACCACTTACATGTACAAATGTGCTATGAATCCAAATATATTGTATTCACTAACTATCGTCATAACACAGGAATAAGAAGGTATCTTGGAGGTAACTGGCTGTCATGCAAAATGTCCAATTTTGCACTGAAGTGAGAAGCTATTGTCACTTATTTGCTTCTGAGCCTGATCCTGGGGAACAAACACTGAATGGCATAGGCTTTTGTGTGATATACTGCACACTTTAATGATAGCAAATTGCGGAGAATGTCACACACCCAATATAATCAGGTATATTAATCCCCGATAAAGGATTTCCTAGGGAGCAAAGCATCTCCAGGGTAGAATTACAGTCTGATACGCTGCTGAGTGGATTTTATTATTAAGAATACATGGTAAATTATAGGCCCCATATGCTCCTGATTTCACTGATTTTAAAAATAGAAAGTGAAAGCTCCCAGCTGGGGGCACAGCTGCTGCTAAATGCTAGTAGAAATCATAGCCAGGAGTGTCAGTTGTAAATGCAGCAGCCTGCAACTGAAGCGGTGGGAGAGTTTTGTTTCTCCTTAGTCTGCAGCTGGATCTTGGCGGGGGGAAGCCTTCCCCAGTGCCTGAAGGGTCAACTGCCTCTTCTCTGAGGCAGACGCAGACATGGTTAGCTGTAAGATTCTCAAATATTGACAGTGCTTAGCCAACACCGTACTTCCAGGAACCTGTTGCTATTGTCACCATCTTCTCTTAAAATCATTCAAGTCTGAGCACTTAAAAAATGCATCCATACAAACTGTCAGGATGGAGCTGTGCTACAGGCCTTGTGACACCAGGTGCTGGGGTGAAGAGGAAGGCCAGCTATTGAGGCCGGCTGTTGAGGGCAAATCTCATGACCTACAGAAACAGTGATGGGAAGAATGGAAGTGAAGAAAGGAATGGAAATGAGTCACCACAGGAAGCATTGTACCAAGTGGCTGTGTTGTGTCTTTTGCGAAGCACCAACATCTCCCCCAAGTAATGTTGTGATGCCTTCTAGATGGAAGGTTCTGTGGGAAGGAGGCTATCGTATGTGGGCTATCGGGAGGGACAGCTGCAGAGATCAAGTGTCTCCTCTTCCAGCAGAGAATAGCTTGCATTGAGTCATCGTTGCCAATGTGACAGCAGAAAAACCTATCCTGTGCTTGTTTGTGCTTTATTTGGGTTGTTTAAAATGCACCTACTTGTAAAGTCTTATAAATATCAGATTCAGCTTCTTTCCAATCTTCTGTTCAAAGGGGAAGGCTTTTGTTTAAATGCACTTTAAAATGCAAATGTAAACAGCCCTTTTGCCTCTTCCCTTTTAGAAGAGAGAAAGAACGAAACTGTGAAAAGTGGTTTTAGCCTGTTGGTGAGGCTCTGTGCAGGGTCTGTGTAATGAGAGACTCCAAGGAGAACAGTTTCTACACAGCTGCTGCCTCTTGATCTTTAATGTCTGCAGTGCTCCTGACTTGTACAGCAGGGAAAATAAGTAATGCTATCTTGTTTAATCATGCTGTCTCCTACCTTGCTTAGCATTTAGTAACTGGGCTGGACCACCTAACTTGAAGACCTGCTTTAAAGGCAACTCTTTGATGGCAGAAACCCTCGGTTGGGGAATTTTTGAAACAAGAGCACCCTCTAATGGAAACGAGAAGGAAAGAGCAACCACACGCAGCTACAGTAGCAACATACATTTTCTCTTCTCCGAGTATTTATGCTAACCTTTACGCAAGAATCAGTTTCTCTCCTATTGTCAAAGGAATGGTTAGATATTCTGCCCTTTTTAATGTAAAACGAAGAGGAATTTTTTTCACTGCAGATCAAAGCGTACAAAAAATAACCACAGTCTACTCGGAATCCAAAAACACTTCACCAACCTGAAAGGGTAAATAGCACCTTGGCATCTTCTGGTCCCAGCTGTAAGCTAGCACTGGAGCTCTGGCCGCTGAGGAGGCCAGAGCCCACCTTTAGGTTGCTTCTGTTTAGGTTAGCTATTTTTCCTGCTGCAAACTGCATCAGCAGCAAATTGGCTTCTCCTGAGCTGCTGCTGGTGCTCTAAGGGAGCAATAATTGGCACACAGCATGGGTGGACACAGTAATTGCTACTCTGTGGGCACTATTTCTTGCACAACTAGTCTAAAGAGTTCTTTCATACGAACCAGCATAGGTGCTCAGTGTGAGCTGCAATCGAATTGCTAAGGCTGTGTTAGCATGCCCTGTCTTACGTATCAACAGAAGTGTTTCACGGGTGGTGAAAAGCAAAACAGAAAGGCTAGGTCACACAACTAGGAGGTCTACCAGTGATTTTGTTGCCTGTCCCTACAAGCTAGATGTCTCCTGATTCTCATACAGGAAATGAATGATGGTGTCCCTGCAGAGAAATAAATTCCACAAGTGTTTATGAAGTTTCTTGCCTTGGACTTGCTCTTTCTCACCCTGTGTGCCATCATGTGGTTACAGGGGGGCTAAGAAGTGTGAGAAATGAGTTTGTCACCGGGCCCTGATTTGTGTGTTCTTATAGTATCAGAGGACTTTTGAAGGGTGCCACTGCGTATGCTTGCCATTTCATCATCACCCAATTTCATTTTGCCCTGAGCGCCCACAGGCCTATGTGATACAAAGGATGTGCAAGCCCTACAAAGCCACATCAAACAGAAGAGGTGTGCTATGTCCAGGCATGCCGGCTGCACCTACTGAATGAAACATGCTCAAGCATTTCCTGAGAAAGTCTGGTGAGTCAAATCAGGCCAGTAGCATATCCCAGCTGTGTGCATCTTCTGTTTTTCTTGTGTTACTGGTCAATAAAATAACTAACACTGATTGCCTCAGCTTCAAAAATTGCATGTGTAAGTCAATGCTATGTCTGTATCATAGCATCCACATGGAAGCTGACGTAGTATTGTAGTTAAGGCTGCAAAACAGTTTTTGCTCCAAGTTCAGTGTTTTCCCTTGCTCCTGAGTTTCTGAAAGGTTCTACTTTCTAGGCTGAAATTTTCCATCACTGAACTCAGCCAATGGCTTCTGGAGAAAGTCTGAGGAAAATCCATTTGACCATTCTGTGAAAGTGGAAAACAAAACAAAACTTCTCTGGAAAATTATTTAGAAATATATTAACTTGCACATCCAGTGAGGAAAACAGGAGCAGAAAACACAGCTGTGCTTCAATTAGGAAGCTGATTAGAATTTTTTAAGGACATGATTCCCTGTTCACTCATACTAGATTTACCCTGATATATCTTCTCCTGATTTCACTCTTCGCTTGTACTGATTTAGGTGACAATGAAGTTAGATACTATTTTACCATGGCATTAGAGTTATCTTTTGGCATGTGCTGTAAATGTGAATGTGTTGTTACTTAGAAGAACATGAGTATTATCACTGCTTAAGCAACGCATACAGTCCCTACCCTTTGGCCTGTGCCATGAGGCATAGGAGCTGCCCCGCTTCATGACACCACAGATCTGCTGAACAAACTGTCCTGTTGCACGTGTCATTCAAAACCTGGAAATCTAGAGAAGATGCGAGAAAAAAAAATTAATTCCTCTTGGGTGAATTATATCTAATGTAGAGCTCTCACACATGATTATGATAAAGTAAATATTATTTGGTATGTAATCCCTGTGTTGACTTTTTGTGCAGTTGTTATCGCCAGGTAATGAGGGAAGCAGGAGGCAAATAGATGTTCCTATAGAATAATACTATTTTGTTCACATTTCTACAAAATCTCAATAACAGGCATACACGTCCCCATCTTTTTATTTGTATCTGACTCTGAGCAAAAATTTAATATTCAGATGACCCTAAGCATAAGGGATGAGTTTCCCACACTTTTGTTTTGGTCATGGTGCCTCTCAAGTTACCCACAAAACAAGGCCGGCGAGTGGCCGTGGTGTAGTCATTTGCTGTGGTGGATGCCGCGGATCAGGTCTCCAGTGAAACTTGACAGGGTAATGCTGATGAATTGCATCAGCTGGAAGTCTGGCTTGCTGGTGTATTTGGGAACTGTGGTGACGGAGGTGACTAATGTGTTGCAGTGTTTCTCAAGCTTTGAGGCTGAACATCCTGAGGAAACTCTGATCTCAGAGCAAACCTGAAGGAAGTGCCTTGTGTATGTTGTGGGAGAGGAAGGTTAGGAGGATGGATGAGAAGGAAAGGATTTTTAGGGGATTTCTAATGCTCAAGACTTGGCAAAACCAGATCTTGGGACAAGCTCACATTAATAAACAGACCTTGTTTTGCTGAGTCTAGAGAAAAACTGACTTAGTGAGAAAGAAATGAAAAAGCTCTTGTGTTAGAAGTTTTAAGATGTGCTAGAAGTTTTCATAAAGAAAAAAAAAAACAAAAACAAAAACAAAACAAACGGGCAAAAGTTCACATTTCCACATCTCTTTTTTCTGCTTTTTGTCTTCTAGTCTTTAAACAAATGGGTCTTTCTTTTCCAAAGAAGGTAGTTAGTGTTTACATCTTTGGACAAGAAACTGTTTCATGAAATCACTCTACGAAGCTAACCCTTACCGTGGGGATCCTGGCCCAGAGCCTTCGGCATGGCTGAGCTCTCTTATCCTATGGACAAACCGAACAGAACAGATGAGTAGGCTGTTGCATTTCTGGAATTCCTTCCTGCTTCATTCGGCTGCTTCGAAGTGAGCAGCATGGTTAGTCCTATGTGATGGGGAGACCAGGGGATAAAGCAACGGCATTTGATTTTCCTGGGGCAGAGAAATTGCTTGGGCCAGTGAAAGTGAATTAGGCAAACTCATTTTACAGGCCTCCATCATACACTACTTTAAGAACATCATCCAACTTACCTCCCAAGGAGTTCAACTCTGGAAATGTCGGGAAATGCTGTAGGTCAGGAGAATGATGATATGATGGGAAAGACATGGAGGGTAAGCTTCAGAGTGACCTAGTACATTAACTGCTCATAGAAGCTGCTATGAGTGACTCAAAGTACAACTGTTTGTCCCCTGACTTGCGTGAGCCAGACGTCACTAACGCTAAAGGGAAGAGTGGGGGAAATAAAGCCCCTTGCACGTATTGCCAATGCGCAGGCGTTTGTATTTGAAAAGCTTAAACGTGGGAGCCCTCCTGTGGTAGTTCTTCAGAAGTATGTTTTTCACCAGGATAGAACAGTCACCAGAAATGTGTTGAAGTCCAAGTAGAGAGCAACTTAGTCATAAAAGAAACCTGTACCTGTGCGTGGTGGGGATGAGTGTGCATGTATACACAGCTACTAAATGTTAGCGGGCAAGCCAACCACACATTGCTTGTGTTGGGCAGATCAAAAAATTTAACCTGACCAACCCCATGGTAACTCAGCAAATTAAGCTTAACCTTGAACATTGAAGCCATTTGCACCTGCGTGAGTCTGACATGCTGACTGCAAGCACAGAGCCACTGTTTATTTGAAAGGTTTGAGGGCAAGGCATATTCTCTGGGCACCCAGAGTGACAAGGTGAACCAGCCAGCAGAGGAAGGCTGAACGCTATATGTGAAGTTACCCCTACACAGACGTCTGGCCCAAAGCTGATGAGTGACTTACAGGACTTATTTGAAGCCTCTAAGGGAGCCAGATGGCCTGACTGGGCCTGAAGCCATCCCACACTGCTGGTGGTGAATTTGCAGATCAGGCTGAGAAGTTACAAGAGAGCACACGGGGCAAGTGCCACCAGCAGTGGTCATGCTGTCTGGCAGCTCCCTCCCAGCGGGTGTCGATGCAGTTATTGCCAAGGGGGGCTCACATGGCCACACGTGGCAAAGGACTGCAGATACAGCCAAAGCAAAACTCTCTTTGGGGTTCAGGGATTGCCACCCACCCACCCACCCAGTTCACTCAGCGCTCACCGGATTTACAGCTGGGATAATTACCTGTCAAACTGTGCAGAGTGATTGGACAGGGTGCTCTTGGGTGTTTTGTTCTCTGCTGAATTCATAGTGGCTATTTTTGTCACAGCTCCTGGTGTTATGGTCTGTCTCTGGGGTTTGCAGTGGATACTTACAGCTCTGGCCACCCCTGGTGGATCATATTTGTCAGCTGAGGGTGCAGAAAAATAAGCCCACAAAAATAGTTTTCTCAGTATTTGTGAGTGGAGGGAGGGCAGGACTGACCTCTGAGGGATGGAACACCTCTCCTATGAAGACGGGCTGAGAGAGTTGGTGTTATTCAGCCTGGAGAAGAGAAGGCTCCAGGGAGACCTTATTGCAGCCTTTCAATACTTAAAGGACCCTTATAAGAAAGGTGGGGACAAACTTTTTAGCAGGGCCTGTTGCAATAGGACAAGGGGTAATGGTCTTAAACTAAAAGAGGGTAGATTCAGACTAGATATAAGGAAGAACTTTTTTACAATGAGGGTGGTGAAACACTGGAACAGGTTGCCCAGAGAGGTGGTAGATGCCCCATCCCTGGAAACATTCAAGGTCAGGTTGGATAGGGCTCTGAGCAACCTGGTCTAGTTGAAGATGTCCCTGCTCATTGCAGGGCCCTGCTCATTGGACTAGATGACCTTTAAAGGTCCCTTCCAACCCAAACTATTCTGTGATTCTATGATTCTATGATTCTATGATTCTATGATTCCATGATTCTATGATTCTATGATTTTGGGAGCATCATACATTTAAAACCACATAAGCTGGTCATGAATCCCCTCTCTAAGGTTGGTGGCTCCATGCCTGCACTGGTATGCACAAACTACTGTAATGGCTGTATCCTATTAACAGTGATATGTTTTAACTGAAACAGACATTTATTAGTTATTGATATTTCACTAAGAGGAAGACTTCAAAAGCATCTCTCTAAAGTCAGAAAAGACAGGAATTTTGGAATACTTATGTCCAAAGTTACAAAACTGTTAAATTTTAATGAACAAACAAAAAACCTTGTGAACAGAAGTAACACACATTGCCACATACTGCAAATGTAAGCACTGGTTAACCAGCACCCACTTTTATGCAGGTTCCAGACCATGTTCTGAAACTCACTTGGTTAAGCTAGAGCTTAAACAAACTTGAGTTTGCTTATTCAAGGTAGCAGCATCCAAAGGACTGACCCTCAGTGTAATTATTGCGTAAAAGGCTGTGTCCAGGAATTTTAATGTGAAGGACCTGCTTTTATCTTAGATGCCTGAAATAAGAACAGGGATGGTGATGCTCTAAGCGACCAATTATCTTTATGGATAAAAGCCGTATAATAGCATGATCACTCGTTTTTATTAGCAAATGAATGTCCTTTTTAGTGTCTATTGTAGCTTCTTTCAATGCACTCATTTTACAGCAGAGGCTGGCACCCTCCAGTTTCTCAGGTGTCTTCCTGGTAGTGAGGTTTGATATGACATACTTACATCTGGTTGGGTTTTTTTTAACAGAAGTTGCTATGTGCTAGTATTTCCTACATTTGTTAAGAGAAATATTTTTACGGATAAGACAGTATTTTATGTGCACTTATGAAGATGAAGAAGAAAGCCTGTGGACACTTGCTAAAGTGCTTTCTAAGGCCAAGAAAAGAATCTGTAGAAAACTAGCTATGTCTAAACGCTAAAACAATGGGAATTCATACTGTTCACTTCCTTAAATCAATGCCATATCTGAAATACAGATATATAGAAGTTTCCAGATCATACAAAACATCAGGCTTTCAAATATTTTGCATGCTAGGATAAAAAAGTTAAAATCCTAATTCTTTTCAAAATAATTAAAATTCTTGAATATTTTGTTTGGGATACCCAAGCATTCCTGCTAGGGCTAACAGGCTTTCTGACTGCTTGACTCACTCAGGCCAGTCAGATGGCTAGCAAGGCTGGGTGCCTGAAGAAAGTGAGCAGATCAGGTGATTTGAATAAAACAGTATATTCCCCGTCAAGTCCCTATTATCCAGTGTTATGCTAGAATCTGGTAATCAGATCCATAAGTGGACTAACGAATTATCTAAGAGGCCATGGCAAACCATTTAAATGTCTGTCTAACTCTAGCCATGTGCAAAGTGTGTTGCCTGATGGGAACGTGTAGGTTTAAATGTTTTGACGGACTGAGGGTCAAATGATCCCAAAGTTTAGTCTTCTGTTTAATATGATAATGTAAGGCCTTCTTACATGGCAGAACAATAGCCTCTTACTGTGCTAAACCAAGGTTTTGTCCGTATTCTTTGTAGTGTCATTAGCCACCATGATCTTCTGTGAGTTGCAGCTGCAGAAGCTCGAGGCGTCTTGCATGGCTAGGCACTGCCATGTTCCCTACTCATGCCCTGGACACCTGACCCCATCAGAGAAACGGATAGAAACCATAATTTTGGTGTGCAGCACTAAATGATGACAATTAAGTAGAACCGTTTCTCTAATCTTAGGTGCTATATTAAAGGATATAAAATTTAATTCAGCCATAAAGAAATGTTTTGGAAGATATTTTAATCTTTCTGGGTTAATGAATTTGCATCTTTGGTAAAGTGATTGTGAAAATCAGTGAAGGTAAGATTTTGCCTGTGGTGGATAAACACATGCACAGATATATATATGTACAGATACATAAATAAAAATCTCTGTAATGCTGTTTTCTTTTAATTATATTTTAATTGTTCTTCCGTTATGTCTTCCTTTGCTTTTACGCATACATATCTGGAAGAGAAGTTCATGCATGAGGAGATCACATGGAAAAGGCCTAGGGATCACTGATGTTTCACTGTCAGAGACTTCAGTGAAACTTAACTCACGCTTAAGTGTCCGCTGCTGAGGAATGAATCTGACCCATAGTGAACTAATATGGTAAGTCTTGGTATTTTGAGACTGGCAACAGCTGGCAAGTTAACAGTCACCTACTGTGCAAGCCCAGGACATTTTTTTCCCAAGCAAAGTTTCACAGGGCTTCCTATTCTGAAATCACACATGCTAATAACGCAATTACACATCTTGTTTGTTGCCACTGCCTAATTATAAAATATAATTTTCCTCTCCTAACAGAGACGAGGAAGTATAAATATTTTTATAAACATAAATCTTGATTATGCAGATCGATATTTACAAAATTAGGGCTGATGATGCTGCTGCGTAAGGACAATTTCCCATCACAAAAAAAGCAGTAAACTGAAGTGGAAGATTGGGCTGTGCTGTAACATTAAGAAAATAAAGGAAATCCTTTGAGGATACTAATGATTCTGAAGGGGTTTGGCAAAAGTCCGACCAGGACTGGTCCTGATTCCCTTGTCCAGGCAAAATTCTTTCTGGAAAGGATTTTTGCCTCATATGCTGCTTTAAAAAGTCTCCTAAAACAGTATTTTTTGGTGCCAAATTTTTATTATTTCAAAATGAAAATGAAATTAAAATAAAAAATGAAAATGCCAAGGCCAAGTCTTAAAAAAAGTGTAAGTCAGTCAGTTTTCCCTTCTGTGAAATATGTTCTAGTGACTGACATTTGACAAATGATTTGTACAATTTCACCTCCTTCCCACCTTTCATGGATAATTTTAAAATGAAGCCTTGCCTTAGAATTTTATCAGGGAATAATTACTCTGTTGGCATAACTGTGATCAGACATGACCTTGTTAACTGCAGAATAAAAACAGAAAAAGTCATTTGGCTTGCAAGAGAAGAAGCTCTGTTGCTCATGCAAGTATCTTTAATAATATTTACTCAGAAATGTACGTACTGGCAAAGAAAAATGTAAAATGTTTTCGTTTCTGCATGTTTGTCCCAGCATGAAAGTCCCTCTTTAATTACTTGCTACAGCTAGCTCCCTGCCAAAAATGGGGAGGAGGGCGGGGAAGGGGGCACATGGGGGCTATTTTAAGAAATAAGAAAAAGTTTTCAAGGCTTTTTTCCTATTGTTGTTTGGCCATGATTTTGCTCCTTGAGAGATTCCAAGGTAGGAACGGCTCTTTGCCATTCTTCACGAGTTGGGTATCAAGTGTGTGTGTACAGCAAGCACTGCTGCTGCAACAAGGAGGTGTCTTGCCCCGGCTGTAGCCTTGTCCTTCCTTCTTTTTCTTTGCTGTTGCATGCTCCTGGAGACTTCAGAAAGCTGAATGGTCTTTCTCCGACAGTCTGTGCTAAATTACCAAGGCTGAGCAGATCCTGCAAAGCCCCTCGGTAGCGCCGAAATTGCAAGATCAGGGAGCTCCTTGGATCCTTCTGAGTTTCAGTAACGGCCTGTTCCCTTTAACGTGGTTTTGACAGGCTGCATATTGCTTCTCTTTGTACAACCTGTACTTTTAGAAGTAGAAAGGTATTTGTGGGTGTCTGGCGAAGGGATCTCAAAATCCCAGCCAGACTGTAAACAAAATACAGTTCTTCAATAAAATTCAATAAATATTGGCCAATATAAACCTGCAAAAATCAGACTGTGCCATGCAACATTAAACCTTGTGAACTGCTGAAATCCCTCACCTCGAGTCTTTTTCAAAAGCACCAGAAAAAGTACGGTCTAATGTACACAAATACACAGAGACTGCGTTAGGATGGTATGTAGAGGCCAATTAGTGTACTTGCTCCATATTTTAGGGAGCAACTTTTGAATCTGTCTGTGCATTTAGAAGATGAGGTCTCTAAACCCCAATTCTATTGTCAACAATGTTTTCTTTGGAAAATAAACTGCCTTGGCTGAATTTGGAACTGCTCCCAAATTCAGCTCAGTGCTCACTTCCTGATAGATGGTAGTAGAAAATTTAGACCAGCTAACATAAACATTAGCATCTGTGTCCATAGAGAGAAGGTACGTATAATAATACTGGGTGGACGTCACTCAAAGAATTGTGTAGGCCACTTAAATACTAGAATCCACTGTCCTTTTTTTATACAGCACTGACAGATGGCTCGTCTGAAAAATCCAGCTAGGCTGTAGGGCAGCGCTGCTCCAATGGCCCTTGTCTAGGTCCAGACCAAAAGTATATTTTGCCCACACCCCATGGAGGCCTTATAAATGTGATATATCCAAAATTCCTGCCGGAAAGCTTGCACTTCTGATGATATTCTTATTTTTTTAAGGAGCAGCTTGCGGTGCACAAGTAGGGTCCCCAGTTGGTGGGGGAGGTACACAGAACCAGGCAGAGCAGGAGATGACAGTGTCTTTCCTTCTGAGAAAAATTTAACAGCAACTACTGAATACTGATAGGATTACCCATCAGATAGTGCTAAGATCTAACTGAGTATCTTTGACTCCCAAACAGAAATGTGACTGGACCAGTGCTCCCAAGTCACTGCTGAAAAAACTATGAGGGAGCAATTTCTGTACACAGGGAAGTGCTAAGTTAGAGAGACTGGGGGAAAAAAAAGGAATAAAATAGATGGGCGTCAGCTGTCAGAGAACAAAAAGAAGTTCTTCCTTCAAGTAGCATTTGGATGCCCTTGACAGCAGCATCCTCACGATATGCACAACTTGTACCACTACTGTCTTGCAGTAGTGCTTGCACTTGTGTCCACATGTCTCCCTCCCTGCTCATGATATCACCGTGTGGAAGATGCAGGATGTGGGGGCTGCAGCAGAGGAGGGGAATGCAGGCATAAGTTCCTGGCTGCATGGAGGGAGGACAGAGCAAGCTGCTTGGAGGGTTTGGCCTGTGGCAGGAAGGATGGCCCAAAACCTGGATCTGACCTCCATGGCCACTGGGCCCATTTGGACTATTGTGTATCTTTTCTCCTTTAGCTATTCTGTACACCTTCCTACGGACGCTCTCTGTGGTTGAGTTTTACAGGAAAAGCTGAACTTCTACTGTGAGAAGGAATTCCTGTGATGTCTGGCCATCACAGAATCAGAATCACAGAATCACAGAATCGTATAGGTTGGAAAAGACCTTTAAGATCATCGAGTCCAACCGTAAACCTAACACTGCCAAGACCACCACTACACCATGTCCCTAAGCACCTCATCCAAACATCCTTTAAATACCTCCAGGGATGGCGACTCAACCACTTCCCTGGGCAGTCTGTTCCAATGCTTGATAACCCCTTCAGTGAAGAAAAATTTCCTAATATCCAGTCTAAACCTCCCCTGGCGCAACTTGAGGCCATTTCCTCTTGTCCTATCACTTGTTACCTGGGAGAAGAGACCGACCCCATCACATGATGGCCTTCCAGTTTTTATGACAGAAAGTCCTAAAACACAGGATGTATGTATAGAAACTATATGGAATAGGTTTTTTCAGCCTGGAAAAGAGAGAATGGGAAAGGAGGTGGAGGCGCTACAGGACAAATATGTGTCTAATGGTGGAAGAAAAGGAGGTAATTCAGAAATTATTATTTGCTATTTCTCATCGAACAAAAGTAGGGAAGACCCAATGAAATTAGCAGGGCCAAAGCAAACAGAAGAAAATGCTCCTTTACAAAGAGCATAAATTGTGGAATGCATTGACACAGGACATTGTGAAGGCCAAAAATATAGTTTGGTTAAAAAGGAAACTCGATAAGTTCATGGAGAATAGACCCCTAAAGAGTAATTTAATTGGCATGCTCCAGCTTTAATCTTCTACTGAGGAAGTCCTTAAAATACCTCCTGCTCTAGGCTGCAAAAGTTTGGCAGGGTAAGGGTTCTCTCCATCTTTGCTCTGCTCTAAGACTTTTTTCCAAAGCATTTACTGTGAGACACTGTCAGAACAGTGGACTAGCTGGACCTTTGCTTTCAGTGTCACAGTTCAGTTTCAAGGCACAGGAGGTTGTCGCTGGAGAGTGGGGCTACAGGTATTTGTGCAGGAGAGGCCATATAGTGACTAACTAGAGGGAAGCCAAGGTCTGCACTTTCAGGTCAGGACACCATCTGTGAAGCATTTCCAGCCTCACCACTGGTCTGGTGCTGCGTAGTCTCCTAGAGTGAAGGGTAGGCAGTGGTGTGGCAGAAAAACTAGAGCTGGAGTTCACATCCCCAAACATAAAATAGACAGCTAATTCACATTGACTTCAAAATGAAATAATTAAGTGACTAAGTACTATAGACCCATATCTGGGCTCTAATGTTTATTATTTGCATTTCCTTAACCATCCTTAACTTTTTGATACAATTGTATAGTAAGGGAAAGAAAAATAAAAGTAATTTCTTCTCTCCTTTTTTTTTTTATTTTCCATTTATAACCAAGCAGATGTTTTCTCTATTTTTTTAAGGAAGGATCCACACATAAAAATAACTTGGGCAGATGTTCTTCTATACTCCTCTGTAGCCAGATTTTTTTTCCATTACCCACAACTTTCTCATTTATTTAATGCAGCAGGGAGGATACAATGGAGGACACTGGTAAGCAAAGGTGAAAATAGGCTATAGTGGTGTCTCTGTTCACTATCTTCACTCATCTATTTGTGTTTTGATATGCAAATCAGATCAAATCAAAGATGGGGACAAGCAAGTCAATGTTTTAGTTCCCTTGAAATTTTATCATGTCTGACAGGAATTTGAGAAGCTGTGGCATTTATCCAGTATTTCCAGACACCCTGGAGGCTGGTCAGAATTATTTTAGGTAAACTAATGGACATCTGGCATACTCCTTCCATCAGGCAGACCATACACACATGGAGTAGGGACCACCCTCACCAAAACCTGCTGTGATGCACCTCATAATTTTCAAGGCAGAAATACCTTGAATGCCTTTCAATGCCTTCAGAATGGAATAAAGGGGAAGGGACCAGAGGAATGAGTGGTCCCGTGGGGACTCTCAAGAGGGACTAGTGGAATGACCGTTGGCTCCAGTCTGAGGTGGTAAATGAAGCAGCAGGAGTCATCCACACATTGCCCTCAATCAGCTGAAATTCTCCACATTGCACACTCCGTTGTGACTCCCTGAGTCTGCTAGCTATTGCTGCTAGTGTTTCAGTTCCTGTGGGAGAGAGCGCTCTATTCATACTCTGTTGTATGTCCTTCTTTAGGTTTAACATGTTCCCAACTGATCTTCCATCCAGCGAACAAACCACTACTTCATGTACTAAAATTTCTTTCAAGAGAAAAGAAGCAATTATCAGATGTCAAGATTTAGTTCTTCCTTCTTTATAGTTGAAAGACTCCAAGGATTTTACATGCAAACAATAATAAATGCAATCTGGGAAAGGATGGAATGAGAATGAGACTGAAACAAGCTAAAGAATATTTTAGAGGCAAATGAAGATACTAATTAGTGTATTTTCAAGCCATTCCTTTGGTGTGACTGGCTGAAAATATTAAAATTCACAGTAAATGTTTTCAGTGTTTCGTTCCTGTCCCTTCTTCTAAACACAGCATACATCAGCTTTCAGAAGTTATAATGGCGGTTCAAAAGCCATAGGCTATATCCTCAACTATGGTGAGTCTGAGCACTTACATTGAATCAACGGAGGTACCGCTGTAGAAACCAGCTGTATATCTGGCCCACCATATAATGCATTAGGGAAGTCAACCGAAGTGACAAAATAAGTTCTAGTGATGTCTCACTAAACAACATCCCAGTGACGAGAATTTTCGATGACAGAGCTCATCCCTAGTCATTGCAACTGTTGTTCTGTATTTTCCCCTTAAGCTGCTCTGTACGGACATGAATGTGAGATGACTTTAGCTCTTTCATGTAGAATCAATAAATTGCTTTCACCAACACTGGTCATGAAATGACCATGGACCATGAAATATTTGTCTGACTTTCTTTATTTTATGAAACACCAAAAGTATTTCCAAAATTAATCAGGTCATAAGGCTGAGAAAGTTACATAGGTACAAAAGTTTGGGCAAACCTGCCAGGCCTAAATGTATTTTTGGTGAGTAGTCACTCTCATCTATCATAACAGCAGCAGCAAGAGCAGTGACTGAAGAAAAGAAGAAAATTGTTTAAGCTTCCTGGGAGAAGTAGGAACTGTGAGTGATCTAGTATGTGGTGGTTCTCCTACTGAGGAGCAGAAAGTCACTAAAAATATTTTGTAAGCAGCTAACTGCTCTTTCAGGAGAAAACTGCAGTTTGGAGGAGGTTTGTAATTCAGGAGGAATTGCAGTTTGCAAAGACCTTCCCTGAGCAGGCATCTTGGGGTAGATAACAGAGCCTCAGAAATTGATGCCAATAGTCTTTGAGGGAGATTAGGGGTTGGGTTAGATGACCTTTTAAGGTCCCTTCCAACCCAAACCATTCTATGATTTTATGATTCTAAGATTACTGCTATCACAGAAGGGGGTTGACAGCCAACTGCCCACATAGTTTTCCCACCAAGAAATCAGAGACAGAGACTTTAAAATGGTATGTGTTGCTCAGAGGGGTATATTTATTTATTATTTTTGTTATGTTGTTCCAGTTTTGTCTGCTTTGCCTCCAAGTATTTTTTTAGATGATTTGTTTCAAAGTAAAAACAGATGAGTCAGTGAGTTTCATCTAATTTTCTAAGATTTTGAGTGGACCTGAGAAGCTGTTTGCTAATGGTTGCTACAGTGAGCTCTTGATGATACCATATAAGCTTGGTAGAATGGCTATAAATGAACTCTGTATCTCTTTATTTTTATTAATGCATAAAATCACTTGCATAAACTTTACCTACCTACAAGTATATCTAAATCACAGAACTACTGATACTGGGAGGGACCTCTTGAGATCATCTAGTCCAAACCCCTGCTCAAAGCAGGGTCAGCTGGACCAGGTTGCCCAGGAACACATTGAGTCATGTTTTGAATATCCCCATGGATGGAGGCTCCATAACCTCTCTGGGAAATCTGTGCCAGTGCTCAATCACTCTCACAGTAAAAACGTTTTTGTCTTGTGTTTAAATTGATTTTTTTTTAATATTGCAATTTGTACCCATTGCCTCTTGCCCATCACTGGACACCCCTGAGAAGAGTCTGGTTCCACCTCCTTTAATCGTCCTATCAGGTATTTATAGACATTGATAAGATACCCCTGAGCCTGCTCTTGTTCAACCTAAACAACCCCAGCTCTCTCAGCCTCTCCTTGCATGACAGATACTCCAGTCTCTTAACCATCTTTCTGGCCCTCTACTGGACTTGCTCCAATACATCCATGTCTCTTTTGTGATGGGGAGCCAAGCACTGGGCACAGCACTCCAGATGCGGCCTCAGCAGTGCTGAGTAGAAGGGATAGATCACCTCCCTTGACTTGCTGGTAACACTCCTAATGCAGCCCAGAACATCGTTGCTGTCTGTTGCTGCAAGTGCACATTGCTGGCTCATGTTCAACTTGTCGAGCATGACCCCCAAGTCCTTTTCTGCAAAGCTGCTTTCCATTTGGTCAGTCCACAGCCCGAACTGGTGCATGGAGTCATTCCACCTCAGGTGCAGGACTTGCAATTCCCTTTGCTAAACTCCATCAGATTCTTGTCAGCCCATTTCTCCAGCCTGTTAAGGTCCCTCTGGACGTTAGCACAATCATTTGGTGTATCAGCCACTCGTCCCAGTTTTGCAACATCTGCAAACTTGCTAAGGGTGAACTCTGCCCCATCATCCAGGCCATTAATGAAGATGTTGAACAGTGCTGGACCCAGTATCAACCCCCGAGGTACACCACTAGTGAATAGCCTCCAGATGGACTTTGTGCCACTGACCAAAACACTTTGAGCTCAATAGTCCATCAGTTTTTAATTCACTTCACTGTCCACTGACTTAGTCTGTTTGTTGAGGAAATCACACCACCTGCCAGGAATTATGCCACCATCAACAGGGCTCGGCCCTAGGTTCCTGCTCGCAGATAAGTCACCAATCTGCTGAGTAAACAAGTAGTTTATTTATCCGACATACAGAGCAGCTTGAGCTGGGTGCCTCTGAAGAGGGACCCCGAACAAAGAAATCCCTGGGCAATTATACCCTTACAATCTAGATTCCCCATCCCTCACGCGACAGTTCTGACCAGTAGTAACATTAGGGTCTGGGGTCTTCCCGTTCTTCATTGGGTCCCTTCATTGTCTTTAGGCAGGCTGTTTCTCCTCTTATCTCTAAGGTTGCTGGGTCAGCTGATGGTTGTAGCGGCCTTCCTTGCTTCCT
Source organism: Mycteria americana (assembly GCF_035582795.1). Lineage (NCBI taxonomy): Eukaryota > Metazoa > Chordata > Aves > Ciconiiformes > Ciconiidae > Mycteria > Mycteria americana. The sequence goes on from NC_134365.1 coordinate 82,466,281, forward strand.
TATCTTTCAGCTCGAACCAGCTCTGGGGCCTTCTTTTACTCAACTAGGTAAAAGTTCAGCATATCTGGGTGAAAGTTCACAGCTAGTGGCCTAAGGCTTCAGCAAATTTAGCTGCTAATGCTTAGCAAGTTATGCTAAGCAAGTTCTATATAAGTAGTATACCAAATTTCACAACACTGTTCATGAGGATATTATGGGAGATAGCGTTGACATCATCTGGATGAACACCTTCATCTAGGAAAATTCCATGGTATTAAAAGGACTGAGGGCCAATGCAACACCCAAAATGTCTCTTGCTCTCTTTTCATGAAACATTATTTTTGTGGATTTGAATCTTTGGTAGTAAATTGTTTGGCTTGGTTAAATGTGTTAAAATGTTTTATGGCCTGTGGAATGCTGGTATTTGTGATGCAGTCATTCTGTGGACACAGCTTTCACAGAATTTAGCTGCATGCAGTTCAGGAGCAGGCCCTACTAGATGTATGATATCCTTTTCCAGAAGCAGTACTCCTTTTATAACAATTCTGGATAATTTAGAGGGTGTTGTTGATATGCCATTGCTTATGTGTATTCTGTTTCTACAATAAGATGTGCACGTCTTCCATAAAAAAGATGTACAAATTCTACAAAGGTTTTCCAACAAAATGCAACATAAATATTTGGTTATGAAATTTTAATTCTGGAACAAAGTTTTCAAAAGCTAAAATGAAAATATTGTCCCTCCCATAATGATCAGACAAGTCACCAAGTACCAGTAGTCACTGCGCTCTCCTGCATTCTCATATTCTAATTACTTCTTAACATTTGCAAAGAGGTATTTACTTGCAATACCATATAAGTATTACAGAGAGTAGCAAATCAAATTCCACAACCAAAAAAAAAGATATCATTAACAAACAGCCACTCCTGAAGCAACATTAGAATTAGGTATGTATTTCAGCATAAACAATGTAGTGATTAGGTTCCTGCCCTGGATTTTAATTAACTGTTTTTGGGGAGGAGGATAGAAGGAGTTGGCCAGAAATTTTCTGTTTATATGGAGCAGCTATTCAACAAAAATATAAAATAGAACAATTGTGTCTGTATAGGGTGCTTAGTACAGACTTTCATCCCAAAAGATCTCATGTTTGTTCGGCTAGGCTTTCTAAAGCAATAAAACCTAAAAGTAAAATACCATTTGCAATTAAAATAGTATGAGCAATTCAATTTTTTTCCAACTTTCAACAGGAAAAATACAGTTCTTGTTGAAATCAACATTTTTTAGATCCCTGACTTGCCCTCTTGCCTCCCTGCCCCAAACAGAATGCCGCCATACAATGAATCTAAAAGCTCTCTGCACAAAAGCACTCTGCAACTATTATTATGCCCATAAAAACCTGTGCCTCTGAAAAAGTACACTAACAAAGGTGGAGATTTAAAAAAAAAAAAACAAAAAACCAAAACAAACAGCAAGGAAAATGAGGTGATTACACTGTCCATGTCAACCAAATCTGACAGGGGAGTAAGAGCCTGAAATCTGTGGAAACAAATGGCTGGGAAGAGCGAGGACAGCCTCTCAGGAACCCACTGAAAGAACAGCTGTGAGTTCCTACGAGACCTTAGAGAATCAACATGGGGGACACACGCCTCTAAATAAGCTTCAAATTTGGCACTCTATTAACACGAGAGAACCCCACTCTGAAACTAAAGGTATAGGAAACCACATTTCATTAGTTCTGTTGTTCATGAAGGAACCTGGATTTTTTTTTTTTTCAGGGATATTAAAGTTGCAGGTCAGAAGAAAAGAGGTAGATTTTTCTGAAGACAGGCAAGGGAAAAGGCTCTACAAAAGGGGATCCAGAGGAGTCTTGAAGGGACGGAGCAACTGAGACAAATCAGCAAATCATGACAACGTGTAGAGAGAGGGAACGCTCCCTGTGTGACTGCTGCAAAAATGGAAACGATGTTCAGTGCGGAAAAGAATATGAGTTTATGAATTGTACTGATTTTTCTAGAAGATTGCAGTTAAAATGAGGTTTGACAGAAAGCCTGTGATAAAGAGAAGCTGTTGCTATCTTCCCACTAAGCATAACTCTGTTTTATACAAAAGGAATTTTTCTGTGCAAGGAAAAATAATGTACATGTGATATTGTATAACCCGGGAACAAAAAGTAGAAGCAGTTTCTGTTTTCCATATTCTTGGGTAACCTCAACAAAGCTGGCTGCATCTTAAAAGTTAAAGGAGCTCTCAATGAAGTACTTTTCTCAGTTTAGCCATGCAGAAGATTAATGTGTATGCCCCATAGAGAAAATTGTGCTTTCTTCAGCCTCTTCATCTTTCACCAAACTATTGTGTCCACATTTCTTTAGTTCCCAAACTCTGACAATAGTTCCAACAAAATCCCCTTGTCATGGAATCACAGAATGGTTTGGGTTGAAAGGGACCTTTGAAGATCATCTAGTCCAACCTCCCTTGCCATGGGCAGGGACATCTTTCACTAGATCAGGTTGCTCAAAGCCCCATGTTACGAGTGAAAAGCAGATGCAGATCCCTCAGGGACAAGGTGCAACACTCAGTGAGTGAAAGCTTTGGCTTTATTGACAGCGGCAGCCCTGGGACACCAACACTAGTAAAAATGGTGACCCAACGCAGCAGAGCGCTTCTTGGGGGTGAAGCTCAAGGGAAAGCACCACAGGGGTGGGTAATAAAACTTGCACTGATTAACATATCATACATATTCAATGTCTTGTTTTGCTCATTTGCAAACTCGCTGATGTACTGCAGGTGCTGTTGTCCGAATTCAGAGATCTGCAGCTGGCCGTCACGTGGGTGCCCATGCAAAGGTATGTGCAGACGGGGGGAAGTGAACTATCCTGGCTTACCGTGAAAACAAGATAAGATGCTCTTGGGACTCTACATACTCAGATGGGGGAGGCGAATTATCCTGGGTTACCATGCCAAAGTCTTCTCATGCCCTACATCCTGTCCAACCTGACTTTGAACACTTTCAGTGATGGGGCATCCACAACTTCTCTGGGCAACCTGTTCCAGCATCTCACAACCCTCATTGTAAAAAATTTCTTCCTTATGTCCAATCTAAATCTACCCTCTTTCAGTTTAAAACCGTTGCCCCTTGTTCTGTCACTACAGGCCTTGGTAAAAAGTCTCTCCCTTTCTTTCTTGTAAGCCCCCCTTAAGTATTGAAAGGCCACAATAAGGTCTCCCTGGAGCCTTCTCTTCTCCAGGATGAACAACCCCAACTCTCTCAGCCTTTCCTCATAGCTGAGGTATTACATCCCTCTGATAATTTTTGTGGCCCTTCTCTGGACCTGCTCTAACAGGTCCATGTCTTACTTGTGCTGGGGACCCCAGAACTGGGCACAGTACTCCACGTGGGGTCTCATGAGAGCAGAGTAGAGGGGGAGAATCACCTCCCTCGTCTTGCTGGCCACGTTTCTTTTTATGCAGCCCAGGATACGGTTGGCTTTCTAGGCTGTGAGCACACATTGCCAGCCCATGTCCAATTTTACATGACCAGTACCCCCAAGTCCCTCTCTCCAGGGCTGCTCTCAATCAATTCATCCCTCAGTCTGTACTGATACTGGGGATTACCCTGACCCAGGTGCAGGACCTTGCACTTGGCCTTGTTGAACTTCATGAGGTTTTCATGGGCCTGCTCCTCAAGCCCATCAAGGTCCCTCTGGATGGCATCCTTTCCCCTTAGTGAATCAGCTGCACCACTCAGCCTGGTGTCATCTGCAAAGTTGCTGAGGGTACATTCAATCCCACTGCCTATGCCGTTGATGAAGACATTAAATAGTATTGGTCCCAGTACAGACCCTTGAAGGGCACCACTCGTTACTGGTTTCCGCTAGTACATTGAGCTATTGACTGTAACTCTTTGGACATGGCCATCCAGCCAATTCTTTATCCACCTAACAGTCCATCCATCAAACCCATATCTCTCCTATTTAGAGGTAAGAATGTTGTGGGGGACCATATCAAAGCCCTTACAGAAGTCCAGGTAGATGACATCCATAGCTCTTCCCTTGTCCACTGATGCAATCACTCTGCTGTAGAAGGCCACTAGATCAGTCAGGCAGAATTTGCCCTTGGTGAAGCCACGTTGGCTGTCTCTGATCACCTCCCTGTCTTCTGTATGTTTCGACATACCTTCCAGGAGGATCTGTTCCATGATCTTACTGGGCACAGACGTGAGGCCGACTGGGCTGAACCCCGTCTCCTTACTTGGTACCTATGTTAACTGAGATTGCCAGATGATGCCTGTTGGGTATTAGCTTTGTCTGAGCTTCCTTAGCTTCCAAGATCAGACGAAGCCAGTGTGGCCTGGCCCTGCTCCCTGTGGCTCCACACCAGTCACTAACTGGCCTGTCAGGGCAAAGCAGCAATGTCATGTCTGTCCCAAATAAAGCAAAGCAGCTGCATTGACCCACAGGTACAGCTGCAGAAATGCTAAGGCATGAGACAGCACATGAGGAACTTGTATCAGCTGGACGACATGAATGCAGGAGGTAAAGTAGCCCTGAAGGTAAGTAACCCCCCTTTCCTCCATGCTGTGTATGAAGGTGTTAACAAAGCACTTCTCCTAGTGCTGACCTGGCATATCATCTCTGGATAGGAAGTGAAAACCAATGCTGTTTACAATCATTCTGTATAATACCTGGAAGCAAGCCACAAATCTAACACAGCTTTTTCCCCAAACGGGGCCAATAACAGTCTGTGGTATTCCTAACTTAAATGACATTTGAGCTCCAAAGCTGAGTGCTTCTTTGCTTTAAGTCTTTTGCATCCTAAAGAAGAGGTTGTCTAGCAATGCCCAGCAGAATTGTCCAAGTGAAGAGCTTATCTCCCTTGTAGCAAGCTGTAAGCTATTTGGTATCTTACTTCAAAGTTTAATTTGCAAATCTCTGGGACTTGGCTATCTCAAAGAATATTCGCTTAGCTACCTATTGTGCTAGTTAAAACACACAGACAAATCCTGATGAGATGTCAGCTACAAGCACATGCTAGATCCTAATCCTGAGCTGAGCAATTTCTTTAGTAGAAGACAGGATAATGTGTATCTTTTAAGTACCATTAAAATTGTAATTGATTTAAAAAAAACCCCAGACTCATTAGGAGCCTCATCACTAGTAGTTAGCTGGTAATAATAACATGAGCCACATCACATGAAGCACTGCCTACTGCATTGCTTATTCTCTGCTCTTGTCCCTTTCTAGCCTCTCCTGCACAGGCTGGGGCTGGAGCTGGAGCTGTTGCAGGTGCAGACCCTTGGTGTGGTGTTGCATACCATGTCTCTGTGGAGTTTTCGGTGGGACACATGGGACATAGCAGCTTTTGCTCCGAAGTTAATTCCTTTTGCTTAGGTGTTTGGAGGAGTTAGCAGTAGGGGGCATATCATTAAAGACCGCTGAGCGGTCTTTAATTTGTGTTGGTAGAAAGCAATTCCCTGCCTTTTTCCTGTGATGCTCCATGTGCCATGCTTAGGTGATTCTGGGGAGGTTTGGCCACCTCCACTTAATCTGACTAAGCGAAGGCAGACAGACCCTGGGCTCTCACTTCTGGATGATTGTCCTTGTTTTGGCTGGGATAGAGTAATTTTCTTCATAGTAGCTGGTATACTACTGTGGTTTGGATTTAGGATGAGAATAATGTTGATAACACACTGATGTTTTAGTTGTTGCTGAGCAGTGCTAACACAGAGTCAAGGACTTTTCAGCTTCTCATACTGCCCTGCCGGTGAGGAGGCTGGAAATGCACAAGAAGTTGGGAGGGGACACAGCTGGGATAGCTGACCCCAGCTGACCAAAGGGATATTCCACACCATATGACGCCATGCTCAGTATATAAAGCTGGGGAAGAAGGAGGAAGGGGGGGACGTTCGGAGTGATGGTGTTTGTCTTCCCCAGTAACCATTAAGCATGATGGAGCCCTCCTTTCCCAGAGATGGCTGAACACCTGCCTGCCCATGGGAAGCAGGGAATGAATTCCTTGTTTTGCTTTGCTTGCGTGTACGGCTTTTGCTTTACCCATTAAACTGTCTTTATCTCAACCCATGAGTTTTCTCACTTTTACTCTTCTGATTCTCTCCCCCATCCCACTGGAGGGGGAGGTGAGTGAGCGGCTGTGTGGTGCTTAGTTGCTGGCTGGGATTAAACCACAACAATGATTATGATCACTTTTTGTAAAGGCTATGGGAGAGATTCACTGTCTGGTGTGACAATAATTTGTGACAATAATCTTATATCTAGCATAAGAGCATCAGGTTTCTTTCGCAAATGGTGTGCTCCTGGTGAGTGCTAGAAGTCAGAGTTGAATCTCAGCTCATGCTGCCTTAAAAGCATGTCTTCACTAAGCTGGATGCATGCCTCTACCCTGATGCCTCTGGAAATGAAAGACAACTCCAGAACAAAAATGCCTCTGAGGAAGAGGCACTTAAACATCGTGGTGGGTTGGCCCTGGCTGGATGCCAGGTGCCCACCAAAGCTGGTCTATCACGCCTCTCCTCAGCTGGACAGGGGAGAGAAAATATAACAAAAGGCTCATGGGTCAAGATAAGGGCAGGGAGAGATCACTTGGCAATTACCATCACGGGCAAAATAGACTCGACTTGGGGAAAATTAATTTAATTTATTACCTGTCAAACCAGAGTAGGATAACGAGACATAAAACTAAATCTTAAAACACCTTCCCCCCGCTCCTCCCTTCTTCCCAGGCTCAACTTACTTAACTCCTGATTTTCTCTACCTCCTCCCCGCCAGCGGCACAGAGGGATGGGGAATGGGAGTTGCGGTCAGTTCATCACACGTTGTCTCTGCCGCTCCTTCCTCCTCAGGGGAGGACTCCTCACGCTCTTCCCCTGCTCCAGCGTGGGGTCCCTCCCACGCGGGACAGCCCTCCACGAACTTCTCCAACGTGAGTCCTTCCCACAGGCTATAGTTCTTCACGAACTGCTCCAGCGTGGGTCCCTTCCATGGGGTGCAGTCCTTCAGGAACAGGCTGCTCCCATGTGGGTCCCCCATGGGGTCACAAGTCCTGCCAGCTAACCTGCTCCAGTGGGGGTTCCTCTCTCCAGAGGGCCACAGGTCCTGCCAGGAGCCTGCTCCAGTGCAGGCTTCCCACAGACTTACAGCCTCCTTCAGGCACATCCACCTGCTCCAGCGTGGGGTCCTCCACGGGCTGCAGGTGTGTATCTGCTCCACCATTAACCTCCATGGGCTGCAGGGGGACAGCCGGCCTCACCATGGTCTTCACCATGGGCTGCAGGGGAATCTCTGCTCTGGCGCCTGGAGCACCTCTTCCCTCTCCTTTGTCACTGACCTTGGTGTCTGCAGAGTTGTTTCGCTCACATACTCTCACTCCTCTCTTCGGGTGCAATTTCCATCGTGCAGCAACTTTTTCCCGTTCTTAAATACAGTATCCCAGAGGTGCTATCACTGTCGCTGATGGGCTCGGCCTTGGCCAGCAGTGGGTCTGACTTGGAGCCAACTGGCATTGGCTCTATTGGACATAGGAGAAGGTTCTCGCAGCTTCTCACAGAAGCCACCCCTGTAGCCCCTGCACTACCAAAACCTTGCCACGCAAACCCAATACAAACATTCAAAATAAATACGGACACAGGGACCTATTCTCTTTTTTCTTTTTTTTTTTTTTGTTGTAGTTGACAGCACTGCTGTTGTGTTGGCTCACCCAATACAATGCCTGTTTGTGATGTGAAAGGACTGTAAAAATCTCTAGCTGAACATATGGTTTTCATTGGGTTTTGTGGCATCTTGTTCTGTCTTTCCTTGTTTTGTTTCACATTTTAGTCTTTTTCTCATTTTTTTTCCAAGTGCCATTGCTGGGCTATTAATTAATGATAGATGTACTTCTTTATGCAGATTCTGACTATTATTTAACATCTATTATTTTTGTAGCTCCTCAAGGAGTCAGGTAGGGCCAGGACTCTTCTTCCATTCACAAATACGTCTAAGAAATATTATCTCACGCATTGATTACATTTTAAGCAATTCTAAAAGAAGAAATTCATGCTCAAAATAGAATTTCCATGATTATTTTTATTCCAGAAAATGGCAGTGTGTTGCTTAATATTTCATATGTTTTAGGATGCAGCACCCTAGTTATTTACAATCTTAAGGGATTTAATTTTCCATTTCCATTTATAGGATTAGTATTTGAATAAACTGACTCTGATTGCCATTGGCTGGGAAACATGGAGAAGATTTTACTGAAACAAGGATAACTGAAGCACAAAAGTGGCTTTACATCACATTATGTTCATTTAGCAGCATTTTGTTTACTCCCACCTCCTTGTTCTTTTTTTTCCCTTGCTTGTCTGACGGGGGTTCGTCCAACCTTCAGCACAACTCCTTTGTGCTTGCCCTGGCGTTTGCATTTCAGAACTACTTACCCCTTGCATGCGGAAGGTTGTTTCTGGGTACCTTTCCAAAGAAACTGCTGTTGAAGCTATGTTGAGAGCAGCTGGCACTTTTTAGCTTTGGGCTCTGTGTCAGGGCTTGTCTATTAGTATCCACAAGGGATGTGTAAATTTTCACTGATGTAATTGTGTTGGTTTCACTTCCAGAGTGTTTTACAAGTGGTTACTGAAAGGTATGGTGCCTGTTATTCAAGTTGTTCGTCACTTGTTATGTGGTGGGGTGTGGGGGGGTGTTATTTAAAAGCAGAGATATATCTGTCACTGAAGTTTCATTACTTGTCCAGTTTCTTTCAATTAATACTGAGGCTTGGCCTTTTTATAACAAACGGTAAAAATAACATCTGTCTTTCTGCTCTGCACAAACCCAAGTCAAATGTTTATCTCTGCTGTACTAGCTTACATTATTTTTCTAATATTCCCAAAAGTATGCAGATAAATAATAGAGCCTTCTAATTATGAGACTGAGTTCAAAATTCACTTTTATGCTCAAATATGTTTCTTTCCATACTCTTCAGTAGCATAATATTTTATTTTGTCCTCTGTATGTCTATAAACTTAACAAAAGAAGCTAGTACAGTAAATGATGCTACTAATTTCCATCAAAAAAGCATATCTTTGTTTTATTGTGGCTCCAAAGGCAATCTTAGCAGTCTCCCTCTAAGAGCAAGGTTCCGTATGTACCTACACATATATGGAAGTCGCTGTGTACTAGAAACCCTAATGCTCGTGCCAAGTGAGTAGACCTGGCATCCTCCAGCCTTGCAGGTGAAAGCATTAGGTGACTGCTGTTGAGTATTGTTTTATTTCAACCATTGCACTGAGGTTGTGCAGAGGAAGTTTCTGGAGTATTATTCTGGAGTGCAAGCTGTCTTTCTTCAAGACTTATTCACTACTAGGTTAGTCCACCTAGCTTGAAGGTCAGGCAGGCCCTGAGCATCAAGATTCACTCAGCAGGAATCTTTGCCTTTCCCTGCTCCCACTTTGTGTGCGAGCCCTCTGCCAGGGCTTCCTTCTGACTCTGGGCTGTTCCTGATGAGTGGCATCCTGAACTAGGAGAAGTGCCATGGTGCTCTTCATTCTAGCAGTACCTCACTAGAACACAATTTCTTTGGAGAGCAGCATACTGCTGCAGCTTCTTCAACTTCATATGGCCTGGAAGGCTGTAGGTATTTGGAATGCATGTAGCATAATTCCATATACACGTTTCCATACCATGATTGCTGGTCACATGAGAGAGAGCACATGGGACTTCACATGTTGGCATGGGTAACAAGGTAAGCTGAGTCGTGGAAGTGAACTCATAAAGGTTCACACCACATATAGGCATGCACAGCAGGAGCTCAGTATAGAACAGCTGCAAGGAATCCCAAGTTCAGACCTCTATTCCCCCTGCCCTGAAACTGCTGTGGATTAGGATACTCTTGTGTTTTTCCAGCCCCTCCATAGCTCAGAGACAGTGGCCATATGAAAATACTCTCTTGACTTTCCAGTGGTCTCGGGCCACTGAGTCAACACCTTATAGTTATACAGAGACACCAGGATCCTGCATTCTCCCCAGGGCATCCGTGGGACACCCCTGGGGTCTGGCCTGGACCTGGCTGTGTGCTCAGCATTGGAATTGCTCATCTGGCCCATCTTCTGAGCACCTGTCGAGCTGCCAGGAAGTCCTATACCTGGCATATGCCACATCCCTCCTGAGCCCTGGGCTCCAAAGGCAACTCTGGAGAAGGGCTAGGGAACCCCTGTGGCTCTGGGGAGCCCCAGGGGCAAAGGGAAGGTCCTACAGTGAGGGATGGAGGTCTAATGGGATCTGATGGCAGCCTTTGTGCTGCCTAAAGTCAGCCACCTGTGATGTGACCTGATGCAGGAGAAGAGAGGAGGAGACAGCACATCCCTTACAAAATTTGTTGCGTCACCATTTCTTGTATGTCAGCTTTTCCTTCACAAGTTACGTGGAGTCTGTATGCTGTCCAACACTCCTCTCCTGTCTGGCATTGGGCATTTCATGCTTGTTAACTGTGTTCATTTTTTCTATGTTTTTCTGAGGGCTTTTCTGGATGCTTTGTGGGGCTTTTCTGTCTTTAATATTTGTGGGGTTTTTGCCATTCTTTTCCCCTCTCTTTCCCCCTCTCATCCCCTGCCCACACAAATCCTGTAAAGACGCTGGTCACATCTGGCTTCTCATATGCTGCAGGTACCAAGCTCAAATCAGGAAAGTTAAAAAGTGGGGCTACTAGGCAGTCTACTAGAGATGTCTGAAAGCTTGGTTTCTGGAACACTCTCCAGACTCTGTTGTGGGATATCACCAGCCAGTGTGATACAACAGGTTTTGATGATGACAAGCATTCTCTTCTCACAGAATGTCCCCGCTAATAAAGGAACAGACCAGATAAACAGAAACTACTGACCTCAGAATAGGAAAGTCCCTAAACTTATTTAAAAAAAAAAAGAAAAGAAAAGAAGAAAGTTGGAAGGGGCAGCACACTTTACATCCCTTGGTAAAAGATTTTATTAACTCCGCAAGTTCCTGGGTAGTCAAAACATCCCCGAAAATGGTTATTTATCATTGGTGCTATTTACTGATAGCATTCCTCAAATCCACTCTTGGTAATGCATATAATAGGTAATGGCAATACAGGCAGTGCATGTGATGGTGCTCTCTTTGCTGTTCTTGTTCTGTAGGGTAAGAGTTGTTGAAAAAAGCTATCTTCTGAACATCATTTTAGAGAACTGATGAGATTCTGCACTTGTATGAATCCCAAAAGACCCCTAAATAATTCCCTTACTTATATGATGTGTTTGTGTCCTGTCTTCCTGTTGAAAGGCACCTACTTTTATGGGAAGCTTAGCTACAAAGTGTGTATTCGAAAAAGCTATGTTAGCTCCCTCTATTCCATTGGGATAATTTGGTGGGATGCACATCGTGTGCCACATGATAGGGAAGAGGCTGCACAACCTCTTCTTTCACCACCCCTGCCCATCAAGCACATCAAATTAATTGTGACAGCTCAAGCTTCTAACACCAGATAAAACAAGAGTTGCCTGTATCTTCACTGTCGTTTAACGTGAATCGGCTAATAAGTTATCTAATGTAAGCACCTCCTTTTTTTGTTTGACTTTGATTTTTTTGTTTGGTTTGGTCTCTAAAGCAGCCATACTCTGAAACACTACATTTCATTCATCCTCTTGTGTCTACAGAACAAGCCACAGCCATCAGACAGGGCTGTTCTGACATACCCTGTGTGTTGCAAACATAGAGCCAGCAAGGGGAAAGATGCCTTTGTCTCCTCGACTGATGTTTTTTGTTAAGAATAGTTTAATTGGACCTCACTGTAAAAACTGGCAGAGCCAACTGTGCTGATGATGGATGAGGGAACTAGAAGGTTAGTGATCTGTCTGGGCTGGGACGGAGTTAATAGACAGACTAAGGGAGTTGTTATCATCCTTCTCATCCCTCATTAGCATTTCCTGGGTGCACCTTTAGGGCCACATGATGGAGAAAGTAGTTCACTGGTGAATCCCTTGCATACACTGTGGCTACACTCTTCTATGCTGGTGAATAAGGTGAATTAACCCTCTGATGTATCCTCCTTAACTTCAGGAAGAAATAGCTCTTCATACATGCACAGATATTCTCCTGCATTTACAATACTACTGGGTTGCATCCTTGCATGTGCAAAGGGACAGGTACTGTGGCTCAGATGTATATCCTCACCAAAAAGCTGTTTGGGGTCTTTAAGCACTGAGCCTTCTGACTGTTATAAAATCTAAGCAAAAAAGTCGCAGTGCAACTTAGTGTACCTTGCTTTGAAAACATAACAAAGCAAAATGTAAAATGAATCTCCCCAAACCAAAATGCACGAAGCAACTGTAAATTATCATAGGTTTCAAAGGAGGTGTGCCCTGCTCCAGCACTATCAAAAACTGCTTTTGATGAACTATACAGCAGCAGTATAGTCACCTCAGTGTTCTGCTGAGTGAATTCGACTGTAATTAAAAGTGGTTCAAGAAAACAAAAAGAACAGAGGAAAATATTCTGTACTGTTGCTTTGCACCTTATTCGAGGGGAGGTTAGATGCTAATATTGTGTTTCGGTAGTATTTTGTGCTGCTGTAATTGACTGTGCCAAGTAGATGGCAGCAAAGAATCCTTTTAAGAGGAAAAATAAAAGGAGAGAGACAGTCTACCAAAGTATGGCAGGGTAATAAGCTGAAACCAGAGTATAAAGGAAGGCATTGGTAACTGAGAGCATCCTAGAAATGCTATGTAAGTGCATCAGACTGTGCAGTGCAATGCTGCAGGATGATCTAAGTTTTCACTTAACAGAGTTAATTCAGTTGATTAAATCTCATACGTTTGTACAGCTTTGAAAATGTTAAACAGTACATAAGGCTTTCTCACAGCAGCTAACTTCAGATCCACAAGGACAATCTTATCAGGCTGTATCTAGAGCAGTGATTTTCAATTTCTTTTAGTTGCAGTCCTTAACAATTTTTCACTGCAGGTGCAAAATCCTGTAAACTGAATTCAAATATACTGTGAAAAAGTCTGCTGCTCTAAGGTACACCTTGCAGCACCCTTAGAAGTATCTGTGGATCATAGGATGAGATTATTGCTTTACAGATGAGGAAAAAGAGAGAAGTTGCTCTAGCGTGCCATTCAGGACTGAACTGATGGGCTGTGTCAGCCTCTGGAGGAGCCTCCCTCTTTTCATTAACTGTAGAAGGGCTATGTGAAGACAGGGCTATTGTTCACTCTAATAATGATCTGCACTTCACAGAAATTTAACGCACACACGCACACCACCTCCACCCCCATCCCTCTCCTTTCCTGAAAAGGAACAACTTGCTCACAGACTATCTAACTGCAAATTTTTATTTATCTAATGAATAATACTGGGGGGAAGAGGAGGGTTATTCTACTTTGTTTTCCTCATTTGTTTGTTTTCTCTTTTGTTTGGCCTTACTCAGACCAGACATAGGACACCGTAATCACTTGGGTAAGATATTCTCTTGACTAGTCATGTTTTACAACACATGTTAAGCATATATGAACTTTTCTTGAACTACATATAGTTAAAGGCAACCTGCCTATTTTCTCAGTGCTCTCTGTGCTTTGTCTCCATACAAAGTCAGTATGGTAAGAGGCATAAAGAGAGGCTGAATGGAGATTCAGAGATGAGATTAGGTGGCTGCAGACTGAGGCTTGGATGACATCTTGGGTTATTACTTTCCTACTTAGAAAGATATATTTGAAAATTACATGTGGGAATCTGGATGAGAATGCCATGCACCCCAGCTGAGGAAACTTTCTGAGCAAGGAGTAGAAGGGACGAATGAATGGAGTGGTTCAAAAGGATTGAGCAAACCAGATAAAGAGGAAAAGTGTATATTTCAAAAGAATTGTCTAACATAGATAATATTCAGTCCAGAAATAGCTTTGTCATTTATGCGTGGGGTTTTATTTTTGCATTATTTGTATCTTAATGATGTATTGCATCATTTCAATGTCTTTTTATAATATCGGATTACTCCTTTTCTTCACAAGATAATTAAATGCAGTAGCTAATTAGTACCAAGTGAAATACTTTTTTTTCCCCTCTAAACACTTGCAAATGTATGCTGTAGCAATACTAGTAACAACTGGTCTAATATACCATTATTTGATTTAAAGAAGAAGATATCTCAGTCATCATTAAGAGACAACTGCCCATAATGCTTAAAAAACCCTCTACTCTTATTTCACATCAAGTTATGTCATCAGCAGTACTATTGGCCTAATGTTGTTATTGTTACTAATGAAAAATCATTAAATAATAATACTTTTTTTAAAAAGTAATGTTCTCATTGACACTTCGTATTTCAAACTGCACTTTTAAAAATGGCAAATTCCCTAAAGCAATTTTCTTTAATGACATTTTCTGAGCTCTGGAAAACAACACCAAAGGAAAACTGGTTCCACAACTGGTTTTCATTCCCAATTTGAACAAAGACAAATTTCAAAACTTAATCAGAAAATAGAAATCCAAATGTCAATGAATCTCTGCAGAGTTCTTTATTGTATGGCCAGTTTATATGATCCCTTCTGGCTCTTTCTCACAGAAGAGCTGCAATAAACTTATCACCTGTAAAATGTCCCGAGATCTGCACTGGAATTTGGTATGATAAGATATAAAATATAAGCCAACCTTTTGGAATTTAATAGCAACCACAAACGGTATAAATTGCTTTAAATACCTGAAAGTTTTATCACCCCTTCCCTTTCTGCTGAGGAAATTGAAACAGCAGGGCTCACTAGGAGGATGGCAGAGATGGGTATGGAAAGCAGGCATCATGACTTCCAGGTCTTTTTGTTTCTTGGTCTAGTGGTTAGAGTACAGGTAGTAAAACTAAATGGACCATAAGGAAGCTTTTATTTAAACACAATAGCTCAAGAAATGAGTAGGAAACATATTCAAATTTAGAGAAGGTGCTTTAGAGTTAAATAGATTCAGGAGCAATGCACATGAAATCTTTCCTCTTTAAAAAGATTTGTGTTCATGGTATTGAGCTTTTAAAACTCATGTCATAGTACCAATAACCCCTACTGGGATCCAAGGCTTTAGTGGTAAAAATAAACTGTGTTCAACACAGTGCTATGAAACTATTCGTTAGATGGACAAGGGAAAAAAAAGAACTAAATCAAGCAGACATTAATCTGGCATTTCAAGCAGGTCAGACAAAGCAATGCATTTTATTTTTATATTTTATTCATGCTACTTCCTTCCGCTATCCCCATCTCCGCTTAGAATATACAAATGATTGAATCACAAAAGCTCTGCTTCCAGGCAATCTAATTCACAGCAACAAGCAGAACAATTAAGAAAAAAATCTGTTAAAATATTAATCTAGAGAAGAAAGGTGCTTTCCTTACAGAATCTGGAAGAATGGGGCTCCAAGGGCAGAAAATGCCCCAGCCCAAGATATTAAATTTGACTCTGAGAATGTGATGCAGTTTGTGATAGGTGGAAGTCGCCAAAACGTATACCTAAACATCATCACTGACAGTGGTATATTTAACTCGCTCTGTTAACTGTTCCCTTGAACTTACAGCAAGAATCGAAACAGCATCTTTATCTGGTATTTCCTTTTGGGGCCTGTTACCAAGACATTTGGGCATCTTGTGCCCAATAAGGCTTTTTCAAGCCCCATTTTTTTTCTTGATGTACAGATTTTTTCTTTCTTAATCCATTTAACAATGAGTTTGGGGCAGGTTTTTTGAGTTCTGTGTTGAGCTGTCTCCTTTTTCAAGCTGCCAAAGGTACCACTAGGCATGATTTTAAAGTCTCAGTTCTAAAAATCATGTCCAAGGTTTACCTTTTGTTAATATTTCCACTGAAATCATAAGATAATTCTTACCTAGCTTTCCTTAGAGCCCTGCTGGGACATGCATGTCCATATATGTATACTGTTGCTCCTGTGGAAATTCCTTTGAACTTCAGAAAGAATGATGTAAACAGGATTTTTCACACTTTTTGCAAAATGCTGGAAGTCTGCTTGCTTGGATGTATGCACAAATTTTATTCTTACAAAACAGAGGTAGTCTTACTTATTTATAGCAATCTATGTTTTCAAAAATAATTCAGACTTTGATCCAACAGACCTTTAAATTCACATGAACTTGTACCTAGCTATAGAGTTTTAGCTAATGCACCTGTAAAGGTTCACAGTTTTTGTTTGTCAGGAAGAGTGTATGTCAGAAAAATGTCTGCAAGTCTTCATGTATATTTTTACATCATTCCCAAAGTGCCCTGGCTTTAGTAAATACAGCTAAGAAAATAAACTTTGAGGAACTATATTCACACATTGAGAGTATTTTTAGAATTTTCCTCTGCTTTAAATTATCTGCAGCTTATAAAAATGTTTCTTAAAAGCTGGAGCAACATATTTGAAAATGGTAGGCAGCTGAAGAAGAAAAATATTTCTGGAAGTAAACAATTTCAAAAATACCTATTGTCTCATGTTCCATTTGAGTATTTTTGTAAAAGCAGATTGATTAATCCTCCTGTCACATTTATGAGGCTGATATATTTTAATATATTCATATATATTCATTTTCCAGAGGCAGAAACTGAGGCTTAAGTAAAACAAAGCGAAGAGGTCACAGTAAATGTACAGCAGTCAAAAATAACAACTAGATACTTTGCCTCACCACTCACCATATAAAAGGTTCTTCTGTGCTCCAGAATGATCAAAGCTTTGGCTAATAGTCAGACAAGGTATATTAGAAGCAATTCATTATGTGAGCATGCTAACCCCAAGGGCATATTTTCACCACAGCACAAAGATAATGTTACTTTGCAGCCCCAAACACTGACAGCACATCACCAGAGAAATGCAAGAAATGCTGCTTTGGAAATAGCAGAAAGCTTGAGAAGTGCATCTCCCCCAGTGAACTGACACCAGCAGAATCCTTACTAAACATATTTAATGCTGCATCATATGATTACCTATATATTCTTGCAAACCACTGTTGTGTATATGCATTTTTGCTTTTCTGTAGTATGATGTAAAACGCTGTTTTTCTTTAAAGATTATATGCAGCAGGTTTTAGATTCCTTGTTCATATGGCTTTGAACTTTGTAATGATGAATAGAGAAGGCATATATTTTCATTGCAGTTTAAAGTCATGGCAGGAGTGCTCTTTTTTCTTCCCTCGGAAGTCCCAGGAGCATTATGTTAGATTTTCCTTCCTTTCCTCCTTGAACTGCAGCATTTCACAGATGTAATCTGAACCCTCACATTTTTATTGAAGCAATAGTGATGATAAGTGTTTAGCAGTGGTATCATTTCATGCATGTGAATTCAATCTTGAAAGTAGTATGACTGAAGAAATACAAACTTAATTTTAAACATTTTAACAACCCTTCTCTCAGTTACTCAGATTTCTTACATTGTCAACATGACACTAATTCTCTACTCTTCCATATTAACATTTCAAGTGTAAGATGCCAGGATAATCTTTTAGTATACTAGTTTTAAGTAGATGAAGCTAGAATTTTTTTATATAAAATCTAGAGATATTTTTCTTGGCTGATTTATTTTTCCTTTTTTTTTTTTTTTTTGTTTTATTCCTTTCTGTTTACCTCAGAAGCTCAATTTCTTTTTTCTTATTTTTTTCCCCAGTTCCCTTTAAGAACATCTTATTAACATTCATAAAAGAAACAATAACAAAATGCCACAGAAACCATATGAAATTCTGCTGAAGAAAATGTCACATTAGGAATACAGTGAATAATGATTATGTGATGTTTCAAAGCCCATGCCAGATGACTGGTAGGGATAAGGATTGTGAGGATTCCTGGAAAAGAGAGGTTACTGTTGCCAAGCAAATTTCCCCTTCAGAGTGGAAAGCTGTCATCCTGCCTCCGTTAGGACTCCCCTTCCTTTCTGCCTAATGATGAGGAACATTCAAACAATGGTCTTTCAATACTCTGGAGGTCCAATAAATGTAGAATATCTGCACATGTCCTGGAGACTCCTATCCCCTGGTCTTCATCCCACCATTACAATAAAGGTTTAAATGATACCCTGTCATCAGCAGGCAAGGCTGCTCAGAACCATCTTTTTCTTTTGCTCATTACTTCAGCATCTTTGCCTTCAGACCCAAACTGCTCTCAGCAACTAAACAGGAAAGCCGAGTCATGCAATGCGTTTTCCTTCTGAGGGGTAGGCAATTGTGTTTGCATACTTCTTTCAAAGCTGGATGATAAATAACCCCCCTTTTTGCAACAGACCCCATACCTTCAGGAAGGCAAGCGCTTGGCCTTTTGCACTGCAGATTTTAAGGGGGGTGATTTCGAAGTCATATATTGCAAAGCTAGACCTAGCTGTGATCTGAACAAGGAGTGGATAGAGTTGGGGTGCTCTGCCCATGTCAGATAACACAAAATTCGGCCAGCCATCCCAGGTGGTGTCTAACAGCTTCCATGGTTCTCTTCAGCCTCTCCCTCTCAATCTAAATCTGTAGTGGTATCTTGATTCCTGTTAAACTTCAGCTTACATACTGATCTTTGAAAATCTTCCCCTTGGCCATTAGGCAGAACAAAACTCCTTTGGACGCAGCCTTTCAAAACATCAACTATTTTGCTCTCACAAACGAAACCTACTTACTGCCATTGGCAGCTGTTGGATGTTCAGTGCTAAACTGGGAAGAAAGCTAAAATTATTTTAGAGGCATAAGTTTAGACTCAAAATTTTGGAATGCAGTAGAGAATGTTACTGGAAATCCTCCTGACACCTTTTTATACATCATGATGCTATAAAAAACTATCTAACGGAGGCACTATATTACCTTAAATAATGGATGTTTATATGCTTTAAATGAAGCAGTAGCATCAGTTGCAAATGTTAAACTTCACTCTCAAAACAGAAACCTTTGCCCCCGCGCTAAACTCCCCTGCCTCATGCTGGGAAGGATTCACTGTGCTGTGATGCTGGACCACTTTCTATCTCTCTATTCAAAACACCCAAAAGAGAGAGGCTTTCCCTCAATCAGCCGCCTTCTGTGGTAAGGGCTCTCCAACAGAAGAAGGTAAGCTTGTCTCCCCTCTCTCAGTAGCAGCAAAGTGGGGTTGTCCAACAGGACCTGTATGTTTAGGCATGGGGAGATTTACAGAACCACTCAGCTTGGGTCTAAAACACACCGAGAGGAGACATACATATCTGACATGGTCTCATATGGGGGAGCACTGTGAAGAGTAGCTTTAAATAAGCTTTCAGGAAGAGGTTCCAAAGAGATGCATGCTTACTGAGGTGGGACAGGGGAGGGTGGAGTACAGACCATGCTCTCACATAGACCAAGGTGTGGCTGGAGCTGGAAATCAAGTTGATTCAAGAGAAAGGTAGACTCTTACTACCACCCCCAATGGAAGATGGGCAGTCTAAAACATGGGCCATTTGCGTTTGGCTAGAGCCTGGTAAGGGGAAGGATGCCCCCGCTGTGGGGAAGAGCAAGGTCTGAGCTCAGAGTGGGTGTAGGTAAACGGCAGCAGAGAGTCTGAGAAATAAGCACAGCTGTGATGAAGACTCCTTCATGTTGTGTCCATCTATGGTCAGGGTCTGTTGGAGCCAGCTGGGACAGGCTGTGTCTGGCATGGGGCAGTGCCTGGTCTCTTCTCACAGAGGGCAAACCTGCAGCCCCTGCGCTACCAAAATCTTGCCACCTACAGCCAATAAAATCTCATGTGGCTTTAATGCTGTACACTCAGTGAATATCACCATGCCCCATGCTTGCAATCCACTTCAGCATTTACTACTGCAGAAAGTCTGTCTTCCAGGGGACTATGAGCTTGGTGGGGCAAAGACTCTTGTCTTGCTCTGTCCAATGCCTCACCCAGTAAAGCCTTGACCCATCATTGAGGTCTCTGGCTGTTAGTGCAGTAAAAATCAATAATACACTTGTTTTACTGAAGTCACACCTGTGCATCTTAAGCCCTTGCCTTTCGTACTTCCCACACAAACAGCATTTCCTGGTGATTCTTTTTTTTCCCAAGCATCCTCTTGGGACACGATCAAGTAAGTCGGTTCAAGTACTGCCTCTCCTCCCAGAAATTGTATATACATTCATCTTCGCTATGAAATCTGGTTTTTGGTTTGTTTTTTTTTCCCAGACTTGACTCAGAAGTAGGAAAAGTAATCCTGCAAAAAGCCTGGATTGCTAAAATTGCCTCTGGTGTCCAGAATTCGTTACATAAAGACTTCTAAATTCAAGAGAGCTGCAAACAATGACAAAAATTCTTAAAACTTATTTTCAAATACACTTTTTTCAACCTCTTTAATAGTGAAATGAGTGCAAGCTTATCACTTTGTTAGTTTCTTTGTTTTCTACACTTGTTATCTGTAATTTCTGAAAGTTAATTTCCCCTCTCTTTCTATATGATGCTAGACAAGCAAATTTACCATCCTCTCAAGCTTTCCTTCTTTTTCACATGTACAAACAACTTATTTTTATGTAAGAAAGATGGGGTGGGCATTCTCAGTAACCAATTACAAAATCACACATGCAGTTTGGAGTTCTTTTTCATTTGGTTTTGCTTTGAGTTTTTACATTTGTAAGTGCTAAAATGCAATCCAGATTTACATATTCAGAAACCTCCTGTGGCCATGCCTGTACAGTTTAAACAGTAGAGCCTGACAAGCACCACAATTATCTGTAAATGTATTTCCAGTCCTGTATATGTCCTGCAAGAGCCATGCGTCCTGGTAGCCCAAAAAGCACTTGGTAAGAAAGTATTTATGTATAGAGGAGGCTGATGCATTTCTCTCTCCTTGCCTTATGAGAATGTCTGCTTAGTGCCTTGCTGTGTTGCCCACTAACAACTGACTTGTGTTACCTTAGTCAAGGTTTGATGCATCCCGACTCAATGTGCCATCCTATCAACTTCTGTTGTAGCAGAACATTTTAACACTGTGTAGTCAAAATGGAGGCCTGAGTAACAAAGCTCATCACAGATCTGACCAGCATCCCCTGAAGCTGAAGAGATGATAGGATTTAGTAGACAATGGAATTGCTGAAAGTCCACGCACACACTGTTCTCAGCTCTTTTGGGCTTAGTGCTCTGTTATTTTGTGTGCACATGGTGGCCTGAAGTGGAAATGAATAGCATTGCTTGTCTTGTCTTGCTTGCTTTATGACTTGAAATGAGTTTTAAAGCCATTGACTCTCATGTTTCAATAAACACTTATTCTTTATTCCTAATGGAGTATTGAATGACCCCAGGATCAGGATCCCTCCCCCCCCCCCCCCCCCAAATGCCTTTAACTTTGGAAGATAAGAGCTTAATTAGACTTTGTGCAGCACTAGAAAAATTGCCGTCACATGGAAATAAATAAAATATATGGATACCTGTTGAGCAACAACACCCCTTTCTGCAGGTATATTCCTTTGTTTAACTAGTTCAAATACAAATGAATTTTTAAGACCAAAAGCTAGATCTTTCATTAATTCATGATACTTGATCATGCTGTAGTAACTAAATACAGTAGTACAGAGAGAAGGAAGTAGCTGGTTGGGAATGGAGCTATCATTGTATGTTATCAATGATGTTCTCTAAAGGCAAAAAAATGATTTGTCAATAAGATACAATACATTGCTACCAGACAAAGAAAGAAAAGATCCTGGGTAACATGTGGGAAAGAAATATTGGTAACTGTAGCTATCATCCCATTGAACCAAGAAGGTCATGTCTGTGATGCAATGTGTAGGATTGAAAGTTTATGTGTGTGTGTATATATATATATATACACACATACACTTTCTCTCACTGTGTTGCTGTTGAGTGATAATTTAAAAGACAAACCAAAACCATCCAGTCATCTCTGTCCAAATTACTACTGGTACTTGAGCTTTCTGACACTTGTCTCAGTTGCACAGCTGATTGGATGTGGTTTCTTCCTCTTGTTCTGGCCATTTTATTTTGATTTTTACCAGTTCAAAACCAGAGCTCTTTGAAAGAGAATAGCCAAAACAGCTGAGAAGCCTATCGGATTCTGAAAAATTGAAAACTGAAAAACCCTTGATCTCAATTGTATTTCTGACAAATTATTTCCGCAGTCCTGCATAATTAGTAATTTAAGGCTCGTTTTTGTTAAACTGCAGCTATCTTGGTTCAGCTGTGTTTTCTGTGATCTGCACAAGGACTGGATATTTTACTGCAGTGAAAACAAGGAATGAAGGAAGATCATCAGAGCAATTTAAGCTGCCTGAAACTTTGACTCTTTAGTTTCAATCATTTGCTACTAAAGGGTTTTATTTAGTTAAGTTCTTCAGGCAGCCCAAGGATTTGACTGTTGGGATGCATAGAATGTGATTTAAGCTAGCAATTGCCATTGTCCCATTAAAGCAAAGTAAATGATGAGCAGTGCTGCTTCAGGGTGTCCCTTAAAACACACACACACCCCTTTTCACTGATTTGGGTGATTTTTTGTCAATAATAAAAGGATGGTGATCTACTCGAACATATTCCTTTCTCTGTTTCTTCTTACTGAAGAATTAGATTGGGCAAATGCTGGGAATAGACATATCCAGAGCCAAAGGACCAACATAAATCTTCTTGAGAAGGTTACTTGAGAATCAAAGCCACAAAACTGGAAGCTATTAAACCAAAGCAAAAACTTTCATTTTTCAGTCCTTCATTCATCAAGTTTATCACCATTTTTGACCACAGGAAAGAACAAAAAATTTGTTTTCTCTGTAACACAACCCTGCTGTAACCTTTGCCAACTGGTTGCTTTTATCTGAGCATCTTTTCATATGTTCAGAGTCCCTGTAAGCAGGATTATACTTTTAGGTACACATCAATCACTTACTGGCTAATACTCATAGTAGATAGCTACAACTAGTGTGATACTAGGCTAAGCACTAGTATGCCTACCACTCCCATGCAGGCAGTTCTTGAGTCTGCTGGCTGGGCAGCTGCCAATCTGATGGGAAACTGCTGGCCTGTGCTATTTGTACAGGATCATCCTTATTCTTGCTGAGTTGCCTTCTGACTTTACGATGTTTTCTCTTGAGGTCTGACACTTTTCCATGTTGCTATTTTTTCTCTTGAGTCACTATCCCTGTCTCAATTTCACTTTGGTCTTTATTTTCTCTTTTCTTATCTTGCATGGGACACTCTTCTACAGCTCAACAAAAAAATTCTTTTTGCAAAGCTAGCCAAGGTCATACAGCCTGTGCTTCTCAGAATGGAGCTAATGGTCAGGGATAGGTGAGCCCCTGTACTGTAGATCATGCAACAGTCATTTGTTCTGGAACTTTATAGGTGTTTTGGAGCCCAGTAATTAATAATATTTACGAGATAATTGGGTTTTAACCCTACTTCTAGTGGCTTACTAAGAGTTTGTGACACTTTGAATCCTTTTGCTGAAATGCTGAAACTCCCTACTCATGTCAAGACAGTTTATGGCAAGGATTACATCAGGAAGAAATGCCAGTAAGGAACATAAAATATTTGAAGGAAGAGCCTATGCTATCAAACTGCATGAAGACAAAACACCTGCACATGTAAGAAATTACTACTACCAAATAAGACACAGAAATGAGAACCAGGAAATCAGATTAAAGGACGTGTTAAATACTTTCCCGTTTGTATACACAACTGTAGTAGAACTCCATATTTCTGATACGGATCTGGATTTTTTTACTACTAATTTGTATCTTTGCTAGCAGAAGTACTTCAAATGTGCAAGAGCAGTTAGCCCTTGAACGATGTTCCTACTGACTCACTCCCCGGTAGTTCCACCACACTCGTCTTTCTTGGCAAGCTTCAAGCAAGACATCTGCTGTATCTTCTCTTCTTGCGATTCACTTTAACTGTCTTTTGTGCTAGTATTTACTCTTGTTTGTCCCTTGTTTTACAATGGCATTACAAATATTACAAATAACTGAGAAGGGGATTTCAAACCATCTTGCATGGCCTGCTAGGCCTCACAGATTTGATGCCAGTATGCTTATTGGACTATAACCCACTTGTTTGTGCTGTTGCACCTTGCTGTTGGCTTCCTTTATTTGATTCTCTGGGTTGTTCATATATCTAGCTTATCTAGACGCCACTGCGCTGAAGTGGGTGATGGCTCCATCACTGCCAAAGACCTCCTTGTCTACATATGGCACTGCTGCACAGTTGCCTTCAGCTTCGTCGCTGTTGCTCTTCCAAATCTGGAACTACGAAGCGCACACAGTAGCTCACTACAGGTGAGACTGCCTTGCCTTTGCTCTTTGTGGCTTTCTCATAGCTGTGCTCGGCCTTGCTCGCCAGTGTGTAGTGGACTCACACACTAAGCCCATTTGTCATGGAATAATGCTTCATCCCCAAAGGTGCAGACAGAACGAGAAAATATTCTGTAGTAATTGTATGAATAAACTGGGTTTGTGCTTTCTTTAGATCAGTTGCCAAGGTATCTAACACTTTCTCTAGCATTCTCAAGGAATATCTAGTAGTCCATATCATAACCTAGTCATCAGTAGGGAATAATGAATAGCATGATCTCATATATAAAGAATTGAGTGCCTTCAGAAAATCTAGTGCACGTCTCTGACATTCTGCAAAATACCACTAGGTGTCCTCTCATAGTAATTTTATTCCTGTATATGCATCTAATTGTGTTCAGGGATGGCAAAATCCAATAACATGAAAAAGCCTTGTAAATGCATATCCCAGAACTGAGTTTTGGATTGACTTCCGCGAGGCTTTTGGAGCTCAGTTTCATTTCTGAAACACTGAAAATATTGGGGTGTTGTCATCTCATATTTCTGTGAGGTATTAATCTGACTTCCAGATTACACTGTTTTGGATAAAGATCAAAACAATTTGGAGAAATAATAAAAAATATGCTATAACAGAAAACTGCTAATGTGTGTCTGTCACCTGGAGATTTACGGATTTACAGATCAGCTGATCAGGAAATAACCAATTCCACCTTTGGAGCCCTATTAGAAAGATATTAGTTGAAAGATTATAGTACAAACGTTGTAAAGTCTGTGGTTAAAAAAGCAGGATTAAGGTTTATGTGACAAGGAGCCTATTTCTGGCTGGCATGAAGGACTTCATGGGAAGTGGCTTGACATTTTGTAATGTAAGGCACTTCAGATATGCACAGAGTGTTCTTTGTTTAGGTGTAATTTGATGTGAAAACATGAGGTATTTCATTAATTCTTTGCAGCGCTATGACGTTTCACAGCTGGTTATTCGGTATTCAGTGCTGACACTGAATCGGTGAAAAACAGCAGCTAATTTCAAATCATAGAACCATTTAGGTTGGAAAAGACCCTTAAGATCACCAAGTCCAACCGTTAACCTAACACTACCAGGTCCACCACTAAACCACGTCCCTAAGCACCACATCAAAACATCTTTTAAATACCTCCAGGGACGGTGACTCAACCACTTCCCTGGGCAGCCTGTTCCAATGCTCAACAACCCTTTTGGTGAAGAAGTTTTTCCTAATATCCAATCTAAACCTCCCCTGGCACAACTTGAGGCCATTTCCTCTTGTCCTATTGCTTGTTAACTACGAAAAGAGGTTGACCCCCACCTCGCTTCAACCTCCTTTCAGGCAGTTGTAGAGAGCGATAAGGTCTCCCCTCAGCCTCCTTTTCTCCAGGCTAAACAACCCCAGTTCCCTCAGCTGCTCCTCACAAGTCTTGTTCTCCAGACCGTTCACTAGCTCATCGTTGCTCTTCTTTGGACATGCTGCAGCACCTCAATGTCTCTCTTGTAGTGAGGGGCCCAAAACTGAACACAGTATTCGAGGTGCGGCCTCACCAGTGCCAAGTACAAGGGGATGATCTAATTGATGGGTCCTGCACTTGGGTCATAACAACGCCATGCAACTCTACAGGCCTGGGGAAGAGTGGCTGGAAAGCTGCCCGGCGGAAAAGGACCTGGGTGTGTTGGTCGACAGCTGCCTGAATATGAGCTGGCTGTGTGGCCAGGTGGCCAAGAAGGCCAATAGCATCCTGGCTTGTATCAGAAATAGTGTGGCCAGCAGGAATGCATTGTGGTACATTAGCCTGACCTTCTGAAGTTTCTGATTTTCTTGAAACCTTTTAACCTTTAAAATTCTGTGCGCTGCCTTTCTTGCACTAGTAGGTTTTTTTTTAAAAATCAACATTTAACTTTTTTTTTTTATTTGCACTCACAACTTGCCATCTTCTCTATCTCCTCATGTATCATGACCACATGAGGAAGTTGTAAGTGGCTTAGGTTTCTATTATTTAAGAAATCTACCTGTCCAAAGTCTCTTGAAAGCTTTCCATAGTATAGCTATGATTTTCCTTCATGATAAACAGCAGGTTTGAATTATATTCAATCAGGCTGACAGGTGACAAGATCTGTTAATATCATCTTCTTACTTTTAAGCATTAATTGTAGGCTTAATTTTGAAGTTTCTCCTCAGAGTCCCTAATCTTCATGTGTACCTTGGGTGAAAGCTAATAAGTTATTGGGAAAAAAGTGAAACTGCAAAATGTGAATTCCTTGTATTAAGAAAAAAAAAAGCAACGTTACTTTAATTAATTAATTCCTTCCCTCCCCCAAGGAAAAAAAAAAAAAGGGAAAAGAAAAGCTAAATATATATCAGCAGCAAAATGATTTTTTAAACTTGTTTGTAATATGTGGCAATTAATCTTCTGTTTGGAGTTTGACTCATTTATTACTTGTCAAATGTCTGTTACTCCATTAATTAGAATTTTAGGATTTGTCTAAAGGTTGATTCAAAAAACACATCTTCCATTACGTTTCAGTTTGCTTCACTTGATGTATATTATAGAAACATAGAATCATTTGAACATTCAGTTCATCGGTTCAAAGGGTAGCCTTCTCAGGTTGGCACTGTGTTAATGATTATTTCTTGTTTCTTCTTCTCCTTAACCAAATTATCCCCTCAAGGTTTTTCTAGAGATTCCTGGGAAGCTGTCATGAACTGTCTCTGACACGCTACCTGTTTAATGTCCTAACTGGCTCTTAGTTGGGAACTCTTCTTCAAGCTTGCCTGCTTTCTTGAAACTTCACAAAGGAATTTCTATAGGTTCATATATTTGAATGTACTATCTCCCATGCAATGTCTCTTGAAAGAGTTTCTGCAGGAACTAATGCTTATCAAGCTCTCTATTCAATGTCTGGAAAGACAATGCTAGCAATAGTCGTCTCTCATTCTCTGCTTCCCAGAAACTTTCCTTCTGGTTATTTTTCAGACTGCAAGATCATGGTCTTTGAACAAAGCCACACCTGATTGCTTATTCTATTAATTCACATCTTTGTCTATTTGTTCCCCATTTTGGTGCCAAGTAGTCGCCTTCAGCTGTCAGTTCAGGTATGGCTTTTTCAGTTTAGACAGAGGCCTGGACAGTCTGTCAAGGCAGATGTTTATGTTAAAGAATATGCCTGAGATGTAGGCAACCAAAACCCTGTTTACTCAGAATTATCCCAGCAACCATCACTCACTCTCTGCAAATAGCTGGGGCTTCCTCGGGTAAGAACCACTTCCTGTGATTATTTCCCTTGCAGGTTCCCTCCCACTACATTTCCAACGGATGAATCCAAAAACTTCTTTGCTAGAATCACAGAATCATAGGATAATTTAGGTTGGAAAAGACCCTTAAGGTCATTGAGTCCAACCATAAAAGAAGTTGTAGGTTGTTTTTCCTTGTAAGGGAAAAAATGAAATTGAAGCCAGAGCTTCCACTCTCCTGTTGAGTGCTCCAATCCATTGAGATAGCATCTACTTATTTGTGAAGCTGGCAGCCTTTCTTCCATCTATACAAATGATGAAGTCAATGTACTCTACACCGCGCCCCTTTGCATGGGATGAATTCCTTGAATGGCTCTATCTCACCCCACACATACAACCCTACTCCATACAACCCTCTGTAGGTGTAGTGTGGAGAGCAGTTGACATAGATCTTGTGTCCTGGGCAGTTTGGACTTTTATGGCCCACATTGGTCTTGGAGCCCTATGCCCAGGTGTCACATTAAGAGTAGTGGCATGTGTACTGTAAAGACACTAGCCAGACTGAGGTGAAAATGTGAAGGCTTTGGAGACTCCACCTAGTCTTAGGCTTCAAGTACCAGTGCCCAGGTGTGCAAACTGACAAGCGCAGGGAGCTCTCATGTAGAAATGGCAGGCACCTGCAGCCTTTAAGCTTCTCAAGAAAGGAGCTAGAGGCTGGAGAACTGGAACTGTAGGTGTACTACCTAATCCCTGTGTGGGTGGAGTTCTGCTGACAGCTGTGATACTGAGTCAGGCATCACTGGGCATCTTATCCAGCCTCTCTGGGGCTGGCTTTTTTTCAGCACTAATAAATTGAAGACAGTAATTAGATAAACACAACCTTGTAAAATTAATTAATGCTTGTACATACTGTAAGTGTAATAAGAGGATATAAAAGCACCACATCTTGCCGATTCTCATGTTGGGTTGAAAGATCTTTCGAAGGGTGTATCTTCTATAGCTGAAATGAGAAAATTAATATTCGTGGCAAAGGTAGGTATTCGTGGCTGAGTAGGTATGCTGCATGTCTCGGTTTTTTCCTAATGCTTGTAAGGCAAATTGTGTAATTAACTTAATATGCCGATTTTATAACTCTGTTTCTGTGTACAACATTCTTCCTCATCATTTTAAACACAAAGGTAAATTCTGCTGTAAGCTGAAGAGAGAAGGAGGTGTAATAACCTCGGAGGACACCCGAGGGACCACCTGCCCTGCCCCTTCGTCACGGATTTAGAAAGCTTTCGGTTCGCCCCCTTCCCTGCCCGTCTCCTTTCACCTCCTGGACGCCTGCAGGGGCTGCAGCCCAGCCCTCCTTCCCGCAAACCCCGCTGCCCGCTCACGCCCAGCGCTGCCGCTCTCCGAGGCGGGCGGGGGCGGGGGAGGACGAGGGCAGGGCAGGGGCTCGGGGAGGCGCTGAGGAGCCGCCGCCGCCGCTCGCCCCCTGCGCGCCGCCCCGGCCGCAGCGAGCCCGGAGGCGGCCGCGCCGGCAGAGGAGCCCCGCCACCCCGGTAAGGAGCGGAGCCCTCCGGGAGGGAGCCTTTTCTCGCCTGCTCGCCTGACTTCCTCCGCGGGCTGCTGCGGCGTGCCCGGGTACCCTGCGGCACGGCTAACGAGGGGAGCGCGCAGGCAAGGCTGCGCAGGGAGGGGGCAGCGAAACGTGGCTTTGCCTCGCTGCTGCTGGGCGACGCCGGCAGCGGCGGGGACCGGGGAAGAAGGAGCGGGGGGCTCCTGAGGCGGGGGGCACGGGGCCGAGTCCTGGCGGGGATGGCTCCTCTCCCCCACCCCGGGTGGGCTTGGCGAGCCTAGCGGCTCCTGCTGCAGAGCCACGCCGTTTGCCATTTAGCCTGAGCTCGGCCGCAGGGAAGCAGGGCCGGGCAAGGCGGAGGAGAGGAGCCGAGCGCGGGCGGCCTGAGCTGGTCCGCATGCCCGGGCAGGAGCCTCCTCCCCGGGTACGCGCGGCCGCAGCCGCTCGGTGCGAGAGGCGGCTGAGGGGAAGGCAGAGCAGAGGCGCTGCTCCTCCCTCCCCCGGCCGGATATATAGTATCAGACCCAGAGGGGGAGGAGAGGTTTGTGGTTTTTTTTCTTTCTTTTTCTTTTTTCCGCCACCTTTTCTTTGCCGGGAGTTGCTTGTGTGCTAGGGAAGGTGGGGGCAGCGGTTCTGAGGCAGGAATTGGTCGGAAAAGCGGTAATTGAAGGTAACAACCCGCTGGGGGACATCGGAGGGAAGCCAAAAAAAAAAATATGGGTGGGGGAGAGGAGGAGGAGGAGGAGGACGCCGTGGAGGGATGATGCCCAGGAGGCGAGGAAGGCGGCGGGGATTGCCGGCCGGGGGCGGCGGGGCCGGGCCGGCTGCAGCGCCCGCGGCTGCCGCGGTGGCGGGAGGCTCCGCCGGGGCCGGGCCGGGTCGTGCCGGGCAGGGCAGGTACCGCGGCCTGGGGGCAAGCCCCGGCCCAGCGCGGCGGGGCAAGCGGTGAGCCGTGGGTGGCCGGCGTGGGGCCGGGCCGGGCCGGACCCCCGGCGCTGGGCGGTGCCCTGGGAGGGAGCGGCGGCCCAGCCCAGCCGAGCCGGCGCTTCGGCTTCTCCTTGGAAAGTTCAACGGGAGCGCAGCCCTATGAATGAGGAGAGGAGCGTGGTGAGCGGCTCCGCAAGGCTTCACAGCAGGGTTTGCTCCGGGTAGGGGTAATCTTCAGTGCGATGCTATAAAAAAACCCGGGAAGATCTAATACAATTTTAGGGGAAGCTTGCCTTTTTGTTTTCCCTGCTATTAGGCCCATACATATTTTTTTTTAGTGTAGTATGAGGCAGCAATAGAGTTTTAGTCGTGTGAGGAGGGCTCCTTATTCCGAGCCTTGATGCTGTTTTCTGTCTCTTGATTGGGAAATTACTGGACACCCCTGCTGCCCACCCACCCACATGGCACCACAAAGATTTAACCCAGATTTTGGTACAGGATCCTGTGATGATATCCTCGGTTTTCTAGAAACTAGAGACACGTGACCTTGTCTTGTCTTACACAGTCCTTTACAGTAATGTTGTTACTCAGAACAATTTGCTTTTACGTGTTTGCCTCGGAGCCTTTTAAGGGCATAACTAGAGAGACGAATAACTAATGACAGACCATTATCTTGCAGTGGATAGCCGTAAAACTAAATGGGAGTTTCTTCACCCAGAGATATTGCACTGTAAATTCAGTCAAAAGGCTAGTTTTGCATCTTCATTTAGACTGAGGTTTTGCTATCTGTGAAGGTCATTATTAGGCTAGAAAAATGTACTCCAAAATCCATATCTGCTCTCATCCTGGTTCACTTGCATTTGTATTAAAATAAGTGTAAAATTGAACTATTAGGTGA
Organism: Mycteria americana; assembly: GCF_035582795.1. Lineage (NCBI taxonomy): Eukaryota > Metazoa > Chordata > Aves > Ciconiiformes > Ciconiidae > Mycteria > Mycteria americana. The sequence goes on from NC_134365.1 coordinate 82,497,100, forward strand.
TCCCAAAGGTGTAATAAAATGCATGGCCTTTCAGAAGCTTCTAATACCAAAGCTCACATTGCTTTGGCATGTTACTTTAGAGTGTAACTTTCTGCATGTGCTGGCGTTCTGGGAACCTTCATCTCCACTTGATGAGAAGCTGATGGCAGTTCAGAGATCTGCTACTGGAGTTTGTTTTCGTTTGCATCTACTATATCAAAAGCAGCATCATTTCCTGCTTACCTGTAATGTTCCTGAATAGGAAAGTGCAAGTTCTGCTCATTACTGTATAAGGTACTCATCTTCTCTTTAAAGTTTTAAACGTAGTTTAAAAATTAGACTGATAGTTGCTTTAGAGAAGTTGTAAAATCCCTGTTATAATGTAGTGCTTTAGTATCCAGATCTATTGTGTTCTCTCCCTCTGATAAACTATAGTTTTGTAGAAACAAGTTTTTAAAACATTTCCTCTGTGTTTTGGGGTGTTTGTCTATGTTAAAAGTTGCTGTAAACTTCAATACATAGGTGATGAGAATAGAAAATTTGGGGGTGAGAGAGATGCATTCACGCAAAGGTATTTGAATTAAACATGAAGCAATAGCAGATTTAGGCCAGCCTTTTACTATATTTAGAGGATGTTCAAGGATGCATCTGATACTGTAACAAAGCTGCAAATTCCTTAGTTCTGCCAATTTGGGTTTCAAGTCTAATCCCTATTAGGGCTTGTTTAGATTAGTGGTGAGGAAATGTAGTTCTAAAACATCTTGAAGACCATGTAAGAAAAGCCTGAGTAAATAAAACCCGTAGCATGTCAGCTGGGCAAAAAAAGAAGAATCTAGAGATAGACTGCCAGAAAAGTAGTAGGGAATGGCCTGTTAACAGAAGGACAAAGTTTGCGACTCTGTTATGGAGGCAGCTTGCACTGATAAACTTCCCATGCTTTCCCCAAAGTCAGTTCATACCTTACAGACCTGGATCTCGGGGGCAGGGGGGTGGGGGAGGGGAGGTTGGGGAGGTGTGGGGGTGCTGGAATGGAGAACATGGGTAATGACAGGGTAGAAAGATTGTGGCAGGGAATATGGGTAATATGACCAAGGGCACAGAGACTGCCATTTGGTCTGCATGGTACGGTAGAGGAACACGAATGAGCGATGTCTTCATAAATCTCCTGGACACCGCTGATTTTGAGTCCTGTGGCAGAGTGTAGATCCTTGCTCCAAGGGGACAGTCTGCAGTATGAGACTGTCATTCTGAAAAAACTTCTTTTTTTTTTGCCTTACATTCCATGTAGGAAGCTCCTGATTCTGATCAATTTGCCAGGTTTTTTTCCCAAGGACAAGTAATTTTGATCTATACAAGGGACAGATCATGTAGGTGAGGGCATAGGGAAGGAGAAAAAAATACATGTTTTGAAATGGGAAAGGGAGGGGAGACTACTTTTTTTGGTGATACCACAGATTTGAGTAGTTCATAGAAGCTGAAGGGCAATGGAGAGTAACTCAGTGGGGTTGGGGAAAATCTACTGATGACTGCTCAGCTCATCTGGGTGCTATTGCTTATCTTATATTGTTTGGTTTTGCTGTGTTTGTAGGAAAATGTTGAGGATAATTGCTGCAGGGGATAACATTAGCATTGCTCTGTAGCTGATTATTATCCCATTATTACTATTAAAAATTATAGCATTCTTATTCCCTAAGGGTCCTGGGTCCACAAAGGAGGCTTAAGAAGTGAAAGTTTGAATATTGCAATGCTGTCCAATGAGATTAACATTATCTAAATTATTAGCGGTAGGTCATGGAAAGAGGTAGGCATCTCCAGACATACCTAGAAATAAGTATCATCTGAAGCACGTTCACTTCCCTGGCACAACAAGCTATTACACAAAGGCGGTCCTTGCCTGGGAGGTGTTCACCTGTATTAAGGTGAAGCTGTGCTGGAGCTAACCAAAACTTGCCTTTCTGCAAGGCAAAGGCAGTGGTTCAACAGTCATTTTAATTTGCCGTAAATGTGGGCTCCTGCCAAAGGGTCAGCCTGCCTGCCTCACCTCTGGCTACGCATTCCTCATCTCTTGCTTGTGCTGGTACTATCACTTGTGGCCAAATGCAAATCCGCTCTTGTTGTTGCTGTTGGCCTGGTTTTCAGTTGGAGGAGTTCCAGGGTCTGACTCAATGCATGACTAAAATGCACCGAGGAGTCAGCAGAGACGTGCACTTGGGGGAAGAGCAGGCTGGTCCTCATCGTGCTTGGTAGGAGTCCCATTTGGACCAGATTAAAAAGATGATGGACCTGCAGCTTAACGAGCTTGCTCAGTGCTGTGTTAACGCTTCCGCATGGCTTCCGGACTGGGCTTGGCTTGTGTCTGACCAATTTGGAGACTGAGGAGAGGTACCTGTCTGTTTCCAGTCACTTGTGTAGACGTACTCTTCAAGGGCCTGATGAACCGAGTGAAAGAGGAAACTTGAAGGACAAAAAGTTGTTTTAAATACCTGTATTCTTGAAGGAGGTGGTGCCTTGCTCTGGCTTGCTAAAAAATTACCTCCCTCTGCTCAAGATGTAGAGCTCTGAATTCAGGTTTTGGGACTAATTAGTTCTGCTGCTTACCCAATTTATACCCTCACCACCACTCCTGTTGCTTCTAAGTCTGCCTATCCTGTATTTAAATTGCAGACTACTTCAGCTACAGTCTGTCATTTTTGCTCTGTGTTTACACGTGGCATGTGCTGATAAAGCCCAAGTTTGTGGTGTGACAGCCGGCTGAATATGAGCCAGCAGTGTGCCCAGGTGGCCAAGAAGGCCAATAGCATATCCTGGCTTCTATCAGAAATAGAGTGGCCAGCAGGACTAGGGAAGTGATTGTCCCTCTGTACTTGGCACTGGTGAGGCCGCACCTCAAATACTGTGTTCAGTTTTGGGCCCCTCACTACAAGAGAGACATTAGGTGCCGGACCATGCCCAAAGAAGAGCAATGAAGCTGGTGAAGGGTCTGGAGCACCAGTCTGATGAGGAGCGGCTGAGGGAACTGGGGTTGCTTAGCCTGGAGAAAAGGAGGCTGAGGGGAGACCTTATCGCTGTCTACAACTACCTGAAAGGAGGTTGAAGCGAGGTGGGTGTCAGCCTCTTTTCCTAGTTAACAAGATATAGGACAAGAGGAAATGGCCTCAAGTTGTGCCAGGGGAGGTTTAGATTGGATATTAGGAAAAGCTTTTTCACCGAAAGGGTTGTTGAGCATTGGAACAGGCTGCCCAGGGAAGTGGTTGAGTCACCATCCCTGGGGGTGTTTAAAAGATGTTTTGATGTGGTGCTTAGGGACATGGTGTAGTGGTGGACTTGGTAGTGTTAGGTTAATGGTTGGACTCGATGATCTTAAAGGTCTTTTCCAACCTAAACGATTCTATGATATCAACAACAATAATTTCTCAGCACGGGATGGTCAGAGCTATATGGAGCAGTCATGGGGGAGCATTTCCCTAGTTTGCTCTCTCTTGTGAGGTCTCCTGGACTTCTGCAAATCAGTCCCCGTGGACTGCTGTGTAGTGCCACCCTGGGTCACCATGCACTTGTAGCATCTCAGCCCTCTTTGTACGCAGCCATGTCTGGCAAAAGTTCATTTTCATTTGTTACCACAGTGAAGAGTATACTACAGCAGATGCTTTGTCTTTTATTATATTTTTTCCATTCAAATTTTGAATGGTAAGCCTATAACTCATGGTTTTTTAACACCATCTGAGGTAGACATTTTGTCTGGTTTTGTTTTGTTTTTTTGTTTGTTTTTTTTTTTTTTTTTAATTCTCATCTAAATAGTGCTTCCAGTCTTCCTTTAGAAAATGTAGTTGTCTGGGTGATATACAGTGTTAAAATTACAGCTAATTAGGTCTTTACACAGTGAAATAGTCAATAGTAGGATCTTGTGTGTAGGCATATAACTAATGTTCTATTGGTAATTATTGGAAACTGGAAATCCCCTCTCCCTCAAATCTCTGGCTAGGTTCGTTTTTGTTAAAGCATGAGACATATTGAGGGTTTGGCAAAAATACCTGTAGTTCGACTGTAGTTGTGTTCAGTTCTAAGCTTATATTAGCTGTCTTTTCCAAGAGTCGCTAGTATGTGTGTTTCTGTGTGTACCGATGCTTAGGCAGTTTCAAGTGACTGGAAATTGTGTAGGGCTCTGTTCTTCCACCCATGCTCACAGAAGAAGATACCTTGTGCCACAAAAATACACTGTTGTGTTTAACTCCAATGTTTTCTCCTTTGAAAGTAATTGTGGAGCAGCTGTGCCCCTAAGAGACGCGTATTATAGGTTTTCCTCACACTTCATTTCCTTTTTAACCCATTATGCCAGTATCTGTCACCTGTATTGGCTTTGAGAAGCAGTAAGTTGTCCTGTGGGGTTAACAGAACAAATACAAAACTTAATGACCGGTTAATACATGCAAGAATGGCAGGACTGGTCAGAAACCTGGATGCTTACAATTTAATTTCTAAAGCTGTCTTTCAGCCTTGTCTTATCCAAACCCAGACCCACATTTTATTGTGCCCAAAGGTGAGAGGCAATTTTACCATGGGGCGTTCTCTGGAAACAAGTTTTTTGATTCCAGGTTTGAATGGCTTGTGTCTACCTTTAAACAAACTTGGTTTTCACAAGTGTTTCTGCAATGCTGTCTAAAATTGGGGCCAGCTGGATTGACAGCTCCCTTTTTTGTTTTATCTTCTTGAAAGCAACCATAAACCCCGTTGATTGAAGGAAAGAAAAGTTCCCTGATTTCCCATAAATAGTGTGGATTTATTTTGCCATAGATGGTTCAGGAGGGCCTTTTCTTATTCAGGGGATACTGAGTATAAATACATTGTAGTGTCACAACTGTCTCTAGAATATTCCGTCAGAAACTACCTTGATACTGTGCGTGAAATTATGAAAATGTAAATTGATTGCAATTTTGTAAACAATGCTATAGATTAACAATAAGGGAAAGATTCTTACAAAGCTATACACTTATACTGCTTAAAGAAATGGAAGACAAGAGTGTTATGTTGACATTGACTCAATCAGACCTGGTTCTGAGGAAAATCTGAAAAGCAGAGATGCTATGTAGAAAAGGTACCGGCCCTTCTGAGGAGCGTAATTCCTACAATACACCTTAGTAAATCCTAAAAGAGAGATCTCAATTTATTCACAGAATGTGTAGGTATTAACAGAGCACAGCAGTCTTCTAAAAGGTTCTTTGAGATGGGTGTACCGTGGAGTTAACAATGGGCTATACAGATGTCTAGTAGCCAGAGGTGGTACCATGTAATGATTCATTAGTGGTATATGAAATTGCCTGAGTCATCTTTATAGGTGTACGGTGATATCTCAAAAGAGAGTTACAACTGACTAACTAGTGGTGTGCTACAGCTGATGCAGCATGCGGAAATGTGCTACAGCTGATGGAGCATGCACTGTTTTCTCATTAGTCTCTGCTCCCTAAGCACAAGTAACAGTAACTTGGAGAAGGTTGTAGCTGCAGTAGTCAGCGCTGTTTTGGCCAAACACACAACACTCATTTGGAAATATACTTTTCTGTTACTGCTCTCACTGACATATGAAATAATCTTTTTGCCTGCTCTCTCTGTTTTGAGTTTTTATATGAATGATTGTGCTTCTCTGAGCTTTGCTCCCCATTGCAGTATCACTCTATGACTAATGACGCAAGGTGTCCGGGTTTCGGCTGGGATAGAGTTAATTTTCTTCCTAGTAGCTGGTATAGTGCTGTGTTTTGGATTTTAGTATGAGAATAATATTGATAGCACACTGATGTTTTAGTTGTTGCTAAGCAGTGCTTACACTAAATCAAGGACTTTTCAGCTTCCCATGCTCGGCCAGGTGCACAAGAGGCTGGGAGGGGGCACGGCCAGGACAGCTGACCCAAACTGGCCAAAGGCATATTCCATACCATATGATGTCATGCTCAGTATATAGACTGGGGCGAGTTGGCCAGGGCATAGCGATCTCTGCTCGGGGACTGGCTGGGCATTGGTTGGCAGGTGGTGAGCAGTTGTATAACTTTTTTTTTTTTCCCCTGGGTTTTGTTCCTCTCTTGCTCTCTTGTTGTTTTCCTTCTCATTACAATTTATTATTATTATTGTTCCAATTATTAAACTGTTCTTATCTCAACCCATGAGTTTTCTTACTTTAGCTCTTCCAAATCTCTCCCCCATCGCACCCAGGGGACGGGTGAGCAAGTGGCTGTGTGGTACTTAGTTGCTGACTGGGGCTAAGCCACAGCACAAGGTCATTTACCACTAGTGAAAGTTTGGTTGGTTGTGAAGGGTTGAAGCATCCGAGATGCCTCCTTCATCACCAAGGCCTTCAGAAACAAGAGCTAGCGCTTTCAGCACAGGTCTCTACTGGAAGGCAGGTATTTGTGCCTGGCTTCAGCACTGGAGCGTTCAGTGGTGCTCTCTCTTAGATATCCTCCTCTGGTGTGGTCAGAAGTAACGTGTTCAGAAGCAACTCCCAGAAGCAGAGTGGTCATGATCTGTGGTGAATAACTGCAATGCTAGACTGCTGAAACCAGGAGCTCTGCCCGCTCTATTCCTGGTCAAGGCTAGCAAACACAGAGGTGGTTTTGTGGCTCCTGTCGGATGATCACCCAGCTGGTTAGCCTGTATCAACAGCTTGTGATGGGCTGGGCTTCTGCAGCGAGGCAGAAGCAGTTTGGAGGTGGGCTGAAGAACGTGAGTGAGTGAGCTTTGTCAGTCCTATCCTGGCTTTGTGGCAGCCAGCAAAGTCGGCTGCTGCTGGCTTTCTTGAGTGAGGCGATGGATGGAGAGGAGGGGAACCACTTTCTCTGCCAGTATCCTGCGGAGCTGCTAGGATAGCGGAGCCAGGGACTGCTGCACATCTTTTCAAAACCATCTGCTTTTACCACCTGTCATTGCTTATTCACAAACATGCAGTCTTATTGGGCATTAGTATTAAAAATCTTTCTCTTTAAGTATAAAAAGAAATAAGTTTCTTCTGACATTCCCCCATTATATGCCCATAGCTCATGTAGGGGACTACAGAAGTGCTCTGTTGTGAGGGAGAGGAGGGGAGAAGGAGAGAGAAAAGGACTTGCCTGCCCAACGTAAAACACTTTCTGATAATGTACATGCTCACAGTATTGTCAGTGGGACTTATTTTTGTTATCAGCTGGTCTGAAATGAAGGGCCTGATTCTGTTTAAACCTAATTTTAAGGACAATTTCGAGGGTGAAATTTTGTTACAGAAGGAGCCCTTGGCAAAACTTCTGTTGCGTGCACTGACATCAGCTTATTCATTGCTTCTAGCTTTAAGTCAAGGGGAACGTCACGGTCCAGGACTGCTTCTAGATTTCCTTTGGCTATTGAATTGAATGCCATTGCTGTAAAGCACCCAACTTCTTTGTTGGACGAAAAATTTATGAAGAGACTGAGACTGTTGGTCCCCAGGCCATTAATAAGACACCCAAACTCTCATGTATTCACATTTCTAAATTGAATGTGACAGACAGAATTATACCCTTAGTTAGCCCTTGCTTCATATAGCTGCAGCCTCACTGCTTTACTTCTTTCTGATCCTACAGACTACAAAAAAACAACTTGCTTTTCTGACAAAAGATCTGTTTATGCAGACCTGGAGCTCTGATAGCCATCTAGTCTAACGTTGCATGCAGTAAATTCCACTTTATTCCTGTGACTGCAGCTGGAACTTCTCAGACTAGCTCTTTATGGGCCCTATGATCCTTTCTCCGGTAATGTACATTATTGCTGTGATGTGGTTCTGCTTGTACTTCCCTATGGAGCCCCTCAGCTTGCCATCTGTGGGAAGAAATGAAATCCCAGATCAAGACGTTACAGACATTGAATGACACTGTCTTCTACCAGTGACCTCCTTCAAGCCCCCATTGCCGCTATCTTTATTAGATACTCCGAGCAAAGTGACTAAGCTAATACACTCCCGCTATGGAACAAAACATCAGTGATCCCCTCTGCACTTTTTTTTGTGCCTTTGTTTGCATCTGAAATAAACTTAATGACACTGTTGCAGAGAGGGGAGGGCAAGGAGCCCGTAGGTACCAGGGTGTTCATGCCATACGCTGTTGTATGTGTCAAACCAACCATCAAATCTTGTACCTAGATGCAGTAGTCAAACCTGTCAACTCAGTGGAAAACCTGCAGGGTTCTGCAGGTAACCAGTAACGTTTGCCCTAACACTGTCTAGCTGTAGTTTTAATTTTTCTTCATTCTTACATTTATGTTCAGTGACCACTACCTTGTCCTGTGTGTCCTCAAAGCAGCCTGTGGGTTTCTACTGTACTTGAATTCAAGGTTTCAGGGCATCCTAAACAATATATTGATTTGATCAGAAATGTTGGGTTGTGATGCGTTTCTCAGTTAATATTTTTTTCATCTCCCCTATTTCCTAATATTATGTATTCTCTCCCAGGCATTTTGTTTTGTTCCTTTGCCTAGTTCTGCCATCACTAAGCTGATAGAGGAGATAAGGAGTCTAACTGTGTCCTTAAAGACTGATTTCATGCCTGAGATGTATCACTTCACCTGCATTTTGGCCTATCACTGACTCTTCATTGCTATGTAGCGTCAGGCAAACTGCTAGCTGTGTATTAATCCCTGTGGCTCAGAAAATCTCCACCATGTTCTGAAGCTGTCTTGTATGTATGCTAAACTGAATGCTTTACAGGCAGCTGGCTCAAATCCTGCACGCTGCTGTTTGCTACAGGGTCCAAGTCAGTTGATATGTGGAGAAGAGATGTTCAGTTCCTGGTACTGGAATGCTCCATGCATGGGGCCTCAGGTGTTTTGGTCCAGCATTTTTTTTCTGCTGAGTATTCGTATTGGACCATATACAACTGTGATGGAAGCAGTTGTTTATCTGCAGAGGGTAACACTGAATTCTCTACCAATGGAAAGCCTATTGCTTTGGCTAGCTCAAGGTTTTTCAAGAACTGATTGGGCATTGCTTACTGCTGATGAACTTACCCACAAAGAATTTCCAGCAAGCAAGTCAGGGATCCGATGAAACTATATGCTTCCAAGATGATGTGATAACATCCCATGTTTAAAGATGAGGTCTCTGGGCTCTACCAACAGAGTGATGCTGTTGAGCCAACCACATATGCAAAACTGAACTCTCATATGACAGCAAGTCAATCACAGCATGCAGATGTATTAGCTGCTCATACTATACCACTTGGAGGGGGTCTTACTTCTCAGGTTCCTCTCAGAAAACCTTTGCCTGTTAATGTTACATTTCCTGCAGCTTTGGTTTTCAAGTAAATAAATGGTTTTATTTCAATAGCCACCTTTCTGCTGGTGAATCATAAACAGGCTGAAGTTACATTAATACTGAACACTTTTTCTGAAAGGCTAGATTTCCCTCAGACCAGGATGGTGACATATGTAGGAGGACAGGTTGCTTTGTGACTGCCTCTGCTTCGCTCTTGAAGTTAAATAAATTTTTAAACTTTCAGTCCTACAGGTTGTAGGCTGGCACATCTAACTATCAGTAGTTCACCTCAAAAACTGGGTAGTCGTGTTGACAAATGAAAAAATAATATGCAATGCCAGAGTTTCCATCGCTGACTATAGATTGCATCCTTGGAGATGGGCAAGTTCTTGCATTCTGAAGCAATGTAATCTGCATTTATAAAAAACCAAGTACTCTACTTGTCACTAACATTTAATTTCTATGGCAACCTACGTAACTCTTCTTCTGGGAGATGAAGTAAGGTGATCCAGAGCATTTTGTATGAACTCGTCTCCGTTCTACAGTTCATGTGTTCAAAATGTTAAAACAGTCACCATATTGTAAAAGTAAAGCTATCTTTCATTAAATGACAGGGTGCCTTCAAAGAGAATAGTTCTCTTATTTTCCACATACGCCTACACCTAATGTGACTAATGTGATTATGACTGTGAGCCCTTAAAGTGCTATACAAATAAAAAGTGGAGTTATAGAAGTAGGTTTTGTAGCATTCCTAGATATGTAGCAGGAAGCTTGTATCTTGTCTCGTGGGTAACAAGAGTAAGCTAAATTTATTATGTCTGATAGTTGGAAGTAATCAAGACAGTAGGATTCTTTTTCATGTGATGCATGCAAGTCCTTATAGTTCCTTATAGGTATTTTTTCAGAGCTTTGTGTAAATATCAACCCGTACTGCTGACTCATTTATAAACTAACATGGGCACCTCCTTGCACTCCTTTTTTCTCTTTTTGTCTGTCTTTCTGTCTTTGAAATTCTTATCTGCTATGTGCAACCTTGTGTCCTCTCCATGCAAAATATAGTGCCCAAAATATTCTCTCTGGTATACTTTTAATCTAAAGTGCTCATAATTGCCAGCAGCAGCTTCCTTTAATTATAGAATTTGCACTATGGTGTCCCATAGGTAGTTGTTTTTTATTCTGTACGGTGTTGTGCAAAAATCTTACCAAACCTGATCTTCCCACTCGCGCCAATAGAGGTATTAGATCTGTATGACACTTGTTTTGAAGGTTCAGGAAGATTAAGGCCGGGAAAATACATTAAGGATAACTATAATTCTGTGATGAAAAGGTCATACTTCATTGCCTCATCTTTTTAAAATGCTATGTTTTCTATACTTCCTCCTTCCACCCTTTCACTAGGAGAGCTAGCTCTCCAGTCAAGTTCATTACTCTGTCCAGTCTGACAATTTACCTTCTTTTCTTTAAAAAGTGAATTCTGAAAGAATCTGACTGAAAAATTAAGATAAAATATATCAGCTTTCTATTTTCTTTGCCCTCCTGTTTATAAGTTGTAAACCTACAACTGTAGAAGCTGCTTTTTCCTGTTGAGCATTTCTTCATTGTTCAAATCAGCCTTTTAATCTATTGCAAATAAATATCTGGTGTAGTGTTAGCAAGGGAACGTATGTTCTGATGTCTTAGGGTAAACATAAAAATTATATTAATATATCTCCACCAGAACTGCATGATATGAGAACAAAATATTCTGGGCTACAGGTGAAGAGGTATCTATCATCTTGAGAATGTTTTCTGCCAGAACATGTTGATTTTATTGGTATGGTAAGCCTCTTACATCTGTACTTTTTGTTTACTCATATGTTCATTGGAGATGTGCATTTTCCATGTAATATTGCGGTATTAGTACTCGAAAGCAAAGGGGGCATATCAAAGGACACGAGTGATAATCCGTGGTGCAAGGGTACGTGGAAATCAGGTAAACATGGTGGATTTCAAGGCACAGATAGAGAGGTCTGCCGGCCGGTGTGCCATATGCTGAATGAAGAGGAGCAAGACAGTGTTTTGCACTTGTGTTTCCCACTTCACTGTGAACAATGAATATGAGTTTAACACAGTACAAGTGCATTGTATTAACACATAGCGCAGGGAGTAGTGTTTGAAAACTGCATATGGTGGAAATGGCTTGCCTTCTTTTGTTCTGTCTTAGCACTGAGGGTTGGCAACAGCACAGTGGGATTTGTCTGAAGACCTCTGGAAGCAGTGTCGTAGGGAACATTTGGGTCCTCTTGTTTCTCAACTTAGAAGCAAGTAGTGACAAGTCTGCAGCCGATCGTAGGTCCCTGGTAAACTCAGAGGAAAGGGTATGTAGCAGTCTTGCACGGAGCATTCGGGAAGGTTACCTCCCGGGTTTGTCGAGACAGCAGTGAGATCTCTGATGTCAGTGAAGGGGGGTCTTACTGGTCTTCCTCTTCCCCTGAAGGAACCACATCCTAGCAGAATCTGAACGAAACCTAGTAATTTTAGTCCTGTTAAGCAAGCATAAGGTCATGTGTCAGAATGGCGAGTTATTCTTTGTCTTCATTCCTCCAGTTATTTTGGAGAGACTGTTAAGGGTATGGTGAAGAGTTTTCTCTTTGTGCTGTGGGTACTTCTCAGCTCTCTCTTCTTCTCCCTTAATCAGTATTTAGAGGCCTAGTGTTCTGAAGAGTTGGGTGCTCTCCTTTCCAGTATCACTGGCTACTCGTGAGAGGTACTTCTTGCTAGATGGCTGCTCACTACGATTAGAGGGTAGAGCACTTTCCTATTTTAGAAGGGTGAGGTGAGGATAAATACTGTGTTCTCAGAGCCCAAGCAGTGTGGAACTGGATGTGCAGGCAAGAGATGACCTGTCTTGCAGTGTGGCCCACTGAGCAAGAGGCATGATAAATTCCTATTCCAAATACGATTTTATACAAAAGCAGAGTTTGCCTAGGAGAACATAATTAAGCAGTGCTGCGCAGGAAACAAAGAATATTTTACTCTTCAGAACTACTTAGAAAAGCTGGTTATATGCAAATCCATCAGATTGGATGGGATTTATGCTAGGATACTGAAGGACATGGGCGATGCAATTACAATTCTGTTATCTATGAAAAAAGGTGGCAGAGAGGTCCCTGAAGACTAGGAAAAGGCTATCATTACACTCTGTCCTTAAGAAGAGTAAGAAGGAGAGTCCAGGGAGCTGTAGGCCAGCAGTCTTACCACAATCCCGGGAAATATTATGAATCATGTCCTCGGGGAATTTGTTTCCAAATGTGAGAAGGATGAGAAGGTAATCAAGGACAGTTGACCCAGATGTACAAAGGGCATGTTGTACTTGACCAGCCTGAGTGCCTTTTGCGAGTAAATGACTAACGATGTAGATGAGGGGACATCAGTGGGTATAGCATTTCCTGACTTCGACTTGAGTGAGGCTTTTGTTACCATCGCTCACTGAGGAAGCTGGGGAAGTATGGGCTGGAGATATAGATTGTTAGATTGATTGAAAATTGCCTGGATATCTGGGTTCAAAGGGTAGTCTTCAATAGCTTGGTGTCTCATGAGAGACAAATAACGAGTGTCCTGTGAGGGACTGGACCAGTAGTATTACGTCTCTGTTAATTACCTAGATGGTGAGGCAGAATGCACCCTGAGAAGAGTCGTAGATCACATTAAATTGGCAGGAGAGAGAGAGTTTAATACACCAAATGGTAGAAATTCCATTCAGCTGGACCTTGAGAAATCCGAGCTTTGGGTCAACAGAAACCTCATGAAGTTCAGTGAGAATTATCGTGAACTTCTGTGCCTGTGCAGATTAACGCCATGCAGCAGTACAGGCTGGGAAACAACTGGCTGAACAGAATGTCTGTGGCAAAGCAATGGGATATTATGGTGCCTGCCAAGTTGAAAATGAGCCAGTAATGCGTTTTCATTGCAAATAAGGCAAACTGCATAGTGGTCTACATGAAAAGTATGGCCAGCAGAACAGGGGAAGTTATTATCCTCCTCAGCACTGTTGAGTAATGTGGTTCTCCAGTCAGTTTTGAGGTTCCTCAAATGGAAAGGAAGACGTTTAAAAAATGGAGAGAGGATGCAACAGAGGACTACTAAGGTGATTGGAGCCATAGGACCCATAAGCTATGAGGAGGGGTTGAGGGAGTCAGGCTGGTTTAGTCTGGCCAAAAAAAGAGGCTAAGAGGCAATCTCATAGAAGCCTGTAACTGCTTGAAGACGAGTTACAATGACCATGGAGCTGAACTCTTATTAGTGGCAGATTGTAAAAACAAGGGCAACTGTCACAAGTTGCAGCTTTAGAAGTTCAGACTGGCCAGTAGGAAAAAAGTTTTTCATCAGGGTGTAGCGCAGGCTTTTAACATGTCACCCAGAGAGGTGGTGGAATCTTTCCTTGGAGGTTTGCAAGAGTCAGCTGGACCAAGCTGTGGATGACCTGACCTAGCATTGGTGACAGTCCATCTTCAAGCAGAGCGTTGAACTGGTGATCTGCAGAGGTCCCTTCAAACCAGCTTTTCCGTGATTCTAACTTCAAATAAGTTAGAGTCTTTCCAGCACAGCTGGGCTGTGCAATGCAGAGGAAGAATTTTGTAAGGTTGTGATATTTTTATGACCACAATAGTGGATGTGGAATGGTGGACAAAGGAAGCCCCTCTTCTACAAAGATTTCTTCCCTACCCTCAGTTTGAATTGTATCCATGTACAATACGTCCTTAACTCTATATGATATTATGTGGGTTTATATTGCTTAGCCATCTTCAAATTTTCTGCTCTTTTGACATGCCTTTGGGAAAACCACAATGTTCACGTGACCATAGGAATCCAAGTAATTTTTATTTCAGTTGAATTAAGATTATTTATTAAGAATTACATCTATTTTAGCCATTCCTTCTCTCCTCCTAGATGTGCTAGGAGCTGTAGAAATGTATAGAAATCTGTTGTTCAAACTAATTTGTAAAAAATAAGAAAGAAAGAGACAGACATGAGAAAATCAACTGTCAGGATCATAATGGATCTGTTTTCACAGATCAGTGGTGATGATTATTTGTTTGTTTTCAGTTGAGTTGATTCCTTCTTTTAAATCTGACTGCAATTGTGAGCGCTGCAAGATTTAATTGAAGGAGACAACTCATGGAGAGGGGGAAAAATAGTCAACTAAAAGCCAGGATAATTGGGAGTATAATTTTATCAATAATCCAAGGTAGGAGTGGGGACAGAATGGGGTCAACATTTGCACAGGAAGGAAACAAACACCCAAAGTCCTGGTTGCCCAAACCCGCAGCCAAAGTCCCATCGCCAGAAGCCTGTGGGTGGGAGTGTCACCGCGTGCCCTGGGCACCAGCCCTCCCCTGGGGCTGGCAAAGAAGAGGTATTGCAGTCATATGTTGGTCATCCATCATGGTTTATCTGACTCGCAGATTAACACCAATGCCAGCTCCATAAGGGGCAGGGCTGTGCAAATGTGGCTATATCACTTCAGGGCTGATTCCGGTCCCAAACCAGATTTATTTCTTTCACTTAATGCCTGAGCCAAGAAACCCTGCAGACCTGAGATTTCTGGGAGTCAAACCAGTTTAGGGATATCAGATCTCACTTAGGTTGCTCGTGATTATGTAGAGAACAGGAGAAAAAAAAACTAAACAAACACATTTCTGAATCCATGAGGAGTCGGTTTGGGAAAGCCTGGATTTAAACTCTTGACTTTAGCTGATGTAAGCTGATTCGAGGAACAACGCTCAAGTAACTAAAACAAACAAAACCTTACTTAATGTGCAGTCATGGTCTTTCATTTCCTTGTTCAGTGCATTTTGTGAAATACTTTTCCAAACTATGCCTATGTGATTAAAATAGGCATTGCTATTGATTTACTGCACCCTTTTCTGCTAGAGTGCTATGTCATAAAAAATAATGATATGTAGAAAAAAATGCACTGAGTAGATGTGGATTTCCTTCCTGTGGTTGGTATTTCTTTAGTAACACTTCCCTCCAAACCATGACTGTAATCACAAAAGTTGCCATTGATCTTATATGTGGTAAATTATACCTGTATTTAGCAAAGAACGCCCTAATGTCAAATGAAATAAATACTTGCTTTTTCTATTCATCCCCCACTGAACCTTGATTTTCGTTTCAACAAAATAATTTTATTTTTAGGAAATTTCCTTTATCAGTTTTTCAGGAAGTTGTTGCTAGGTGTGAACACAGTTTTTCTTTCAGGATTTAATAAGTTTGTTACAGCTTGGTTTAAGCATCTACATTCACTGCAGCAGCCTTACTGGAAAGATTTTTGGTAGGAATGTCTCTGCCTCTGCTGGATAAATTTTCACAAGAGGATAATTAGTACCTAGTCTAGATGTCTGAGGAGACAAATCTGAAAAAAGGACATAATTTACGTGTGGAATATCCTGAAAATATATTTCAGAGAGAATATGTTCCTGACAGATATTTCTTGTGTAAACTTAAGTCTCATTATTAATGTAATAGGAGGATGCATATGTTCATATTTGTTTTCAATCCAGAAGTAGAAGCAGCAACCAGAGAGTAAGTGTATGCACAAGAGCTGTCTAAACAGAGAGTGTGGGAAGCAAGTCAGCACCAAGAGGTTAGATTTGTTCTGGCGATCTTCACTGGGGCTTCCAGATGTATGACTTAGGCCTAGGCAGTGAGAATTTTGCTGAGAAATGTCTGTTTTCTCGCGAGCTTCAGTATTGCAGAGGCGATACAAATAGTGCAATGAAACAACCCTCTCAGAAGAATGCATTACTCAGCTTTCAGTTTCGGATAAACCGTGCCACAGAGGTGCGCTGGCTCCTGTGTCTACTAACTCACTGCAGTGCCATGCTGATGCTTTTCTTCAACCCTCGGGGCCAGTGCTAGCCCAAAAGCAGCTTTGCAGCTTTCCCCTGTGGTCTGAGCCAAGAGCTTTCTGCCAGCTGTGGAGTTTCCATACTATGAGGCATGAGAACAGAGGGGATGGGGGGCAAAATGCAGATGTTCAGTTGCGTTGTATTGATCCACATATCATCAGCCTTTAGTGGAGACTCGTAAGTTCAACCAGCAAAATTCGGGCTCTTCTGTAGTGTGGTCTGGGTCCTGGGGGCTGTAATAGCTTGGGGCTATATCTGATCTGGCACTACCTCCAGGCAAGTGTCTTTCAGTAAGTCAGAGCTGGGAGCAGCTCGGTCACTTCAGCAGGCGTCAGCCTGTGTTTGGCAGGATTTGCTAGTTCATCTGTGCCACCTCTCCTGCTGTTTGGGTGACTCTGCACTGTTGTCCCTAATATGCCTTTTACCTATCATCTTGGATGTGCTGCCTGAATGTGAACTGTATTTGACTAGAGCCAGCTAATCTGAATCTGATTGTTAGACTATGCGTATAAACCCCCCAAGCCTCTAGAAATTAGAATATATAAACCTAATTCTGATTAAACCCTATACATTATGCAAGAGCATTTATGAAATGAACGTAAAAAATACAGAGTGACAGCAGCTAAGGTAGGATGCAACAGCACGTAATCACAATTTGACCTAGAAGCTGAGGGGTTATTGTTATGAAAGCAAATGCATAAGCCTGTTTGGGGCGTTGTAGTTCTCTTTTGAATTCCTTGGATATGATCTTCTGTTTCTTCAAACCTCTGAGTGGCCCAGCTGGTAAATCCCAGCAGGGTTTGCAGTAACAAATGATGGGCATGTAGCTTCAAAATAAATTGTAACATCACCTGGATTTCTTGCTCTTGTTTGTCTTGTAATATGTGGCTTGTTGGTGTGAGTTGCTTTAAATTCCACTTTGTGCTTGGACTTTGGACTGGGTTTTATTTGAAAGATTCAACGCTCTCAAGCTGGGACATGGATACAGTTTACTGAAGGACCTTTGTCTACGTAGTATAGGTAGGAAGAGGTGTTCCTGGACCCCTTGTACTAAAGTGACACTGTTAATATGATCCCACCGCTTCTCTCTCTTTTCAGTGAGTTACTGAGAACAGTCTCATCTGAACCTCAGGCTGTAACTTACTTGCTTCTTTCCTGAAATTGCCCCTGTAGAAGAGCCCCAGTAATACCTTTCTCTCAATGTGCTTGGTGTCCTAGACATTGACATTTCCTAGACATTTCCTATGTCCTAGACATAGGAAAAAAAGAGACTGTTGTTGTGCCCATAAAAACATGTAGAGTAGAAGTAAAATCACTTGTGTCTCTGGAGAGAAGGAGAGGGAGCGCAGCATATGGCTAATGGTTTATCATCAGGGAGCGTCACATTGCACAGATGTTTTTTGGATCCTGAAAATGTTTAAAACGAAGCTGGTTGCTGTGTGATTAGCAGCAGCACCGTGTGGACATCCGAGAGACATCAGAAACACACCAGTGTCTCTAAATCTTGTAGTTAAGCTGGTTACAAGCTAGTTATCACAGGAGTGAGCATGGACTTTATACATATAATAAGTGTACAGTCAGCTCCGTATTTGGAACACTGCTCATGATGGAAATTTTATATAAACACCAGCATGGGATTACAAAGTATAATGTGGCATTTGTAGGCAAAACTCTTTACGTGCAAAAACATACCTAAAAGTGGGTCCCAAAGGTAGTGAGTCACTTATAACACAGGTCTGTCAAGTTTCATGCTTTACATGTAAGACTCGGTCCATTGGTCTCTCTTCCCTAAGGTTCTGTATTTGTGGATGGCTTCTCTCTGGCTCCAGGCTATACCTGATGGCAAGAGTTGGTGGAGCTGGAGAAGCATCATTACACTGGGCTATGCTGCAAGCCAGGTTTTGCCTCCCAGCAGAGCCTACCTACATGATGTTGAGCACTGAATGCTCACTTTCTTAATGCATGCATCGCAGGACCCTGATGTATCGCATCTTTTCTCTATGCTAGTGCAGAGTCTGTCTCTCACATTGGTGTTGGAATAACCTGGATCATGTCATGTGATATTTTGTTACTATTTTTAGAAGTAATAGATTAGATCTGCAGTGAAAGTTCAGCAGAATGATCTACATTGGTTTATGGTGACTGAGATTTTTGGTTTATTTTTTTCATGTGGTTAAAAAAGGTGTTTAAGAAAACTACAGTTGCAGAGAACTTGATAACCAGGCTACAGAAATCTTTTTTGTGCAACAATGCAGGATAATTTAGGGAAACAAACAAGTGTCAATGTTTGTTCTTATTTCCTACTAAAGAATACAATATTTCTAACTTTAATATCGTGACTTATGCCCTTAAGTCCTTAGCTCATATTTTAGAAGATACAGCTGTATACGTGACTTTTGCTCTGCTCACCACATTTCTTGGTCTTGAATTCTGACCTTGTCAAAGTGGATTGTTTTCATAACTGCTAAGCAACAGCAAAAACCCAAACCACAAAGTGTTATTAGACCAGCAATCTGCATTTTGGTGGCCTCCTACCATGAAATGGAGTCAGTCTGCACACTGCAAGTGCAATGAACTGCAGAAACACAGTTTGGCAAAGTTTGAAGGCAAAACTTTCTTTAGTTTTCTCTATTATAGTCTACTGTCTTATTAAATCTCGTAATTGTGAGGGCAGTTGGCTTGTTTTTATGATCCAGAATAATTCAAAACCTCAGTAAAGGGAGTGTACTCTCCTACCTGTTAGTTAAATGGATAGATTCAATACCTCAAAACTGCTTTGCATTTCCTCCAAATGCCAGTAGGTAATAGTTCCTGTATGCTGCAAACTGGAAGAGAAATGCATTACAATGCTGGATGCGATTTTAAGTGACTCAAGTAAATGGTTTTCATTCAGGTATTAAACTTGTCAACTGTAGTAGTTTAGGGTTTTTTAAAGTTGTTGAAAATGCTTCGTTTTCTAGCTTAAAGAAGTGTATCAAATGCTGCATAAATACAACTGGGCAGTAAACGGTCACTTTTCTTTTTGAATTTGTCCACTGTAAATTTTGCTTTTTTAATGAAGCCTATAAACCAAGCAGATGAGTTGGGAGTACATAACCTTGGAACCCTTCCTCTGTGCCTGACTCATAGACACTTTGATTTAGCTTCAGGGGAGATTCTCCTTGGATTCTGTTACCCTCAAGTGGCACAAGTTTTGCCAGGCTCGGCTATTCAGGAAACAGCAATAATGTCCTCAAAAACCATGAGAAAGTACTGGCTAAGAAAACAATAGGAGAAATGAGCAAATCTGTTTGAATTCATGACCTTTAGTCCTCTCACTCCAGTAGTTGAGGCTATAAAAGCAGAATTCACATGTAATCAGGGAGTCCAGGAACTGGCTAGTCAACAAAAACACTACTGGGAGGATTGTTCTGTTATTACTAAGGACAGGAATACTATAACATGGGCATAGTCTGTAACAGAAACTTAGCTATAGCTAAAAACGATTTATGTTGCGTTGGATGATGTCTAGTGGTTCTGAAATATTGTGCAACTTTCTGCATGTATAAGCTGTCAATTCATTTTGCTTATAAGCAAGGCAAAGTTGGGGGTTTTTGTGGTTTTTTTTTTTTTAATTTAGTCGAGGGAAGAAGCCACTGAAATCACATAACAGTTCATTTATTGCAAAAATTGTTACGCTATGGGTACAAAACGAGTCAGAAAATGTAGTTTATTTTATCTTCTGGGTTATTCCTTGGTGCAAAATACAATCACAGCTGACCCAAGAAGATCATGACAAGGGACAGCTGAACTCTGTATAGCTTTCATTTTGATCTTTCTGGTTTGTTTGGTTTGGGGAAACCTAAGAACCTTGTTTCCTTTGAGCACAGTGTACTTTGCCTTGTTGGTGTTAGTGCAAAACTAATTCTGTAAATAACACTGAATTTTTGGTGGTATGTAGTCAAGTGCTCTTTTGCACCCTAGACTTTGGTTTCTTCTATGTTAGAAGTAAGAAGGGGATGAGAAGAGCTAGTTGTTGTGAACTGGTTCACACATGAGCAAGAATCTTAATTTATCAGTCTCCTTGCAACCCTTTGTTTCCTCATTTTTCATTTTGAGCTTATCTTTTGAACGTTGCCAAAGATGGAAAGGGAAATTTAACAAGTTTACTCAGCCTCATGCGACAATCATCTGTAAACTTCAGATTTAAGAAGTACAGGACTAAACACCTTTTAGCAAATTTGGTCTGGGTAGTTAACATTTCAAACCAGGTTAACTTTATGTGGCTTCTAGTGGGAGATGGTAGGCATTGTGCAATTTTATTTTCTAATAAACACCATTTGGCTGCTGCTGATTTCCTTTTAATGAATCTTACAGCTCCTAGAATCATGTGTTTCAACACAGTCACACAGGTGAACTTTAAAGTTAGTCACACAGTCACACAGGTGAACTTTAAAGTTAAGATCTAGCAATCCCATGTGTAAGCATCTCCTGAGGGGTTTGTTTTGTTGTGGTTTTTTTTTTTTTTTTTGAGAAGGGAATGTTTATTTTCTCTGTTCCAAGAACTTCCACATCTCATATGTAGTGTTTTGATTTACAAAACAATTTATTTGCATTTTCTTTTTCATTAAAAGAATCATTGAGTGTAATGGTTTTTAGTTGCAAATTTGTACTGGCATGTAGTGATATAATCTTTGTTTTGACTATTTGCCACAGCCCAAGTGAAATGAAATGTTTTGGAACGTCTTGCTTTTGCTGTCTGACAAGTTTCCTCTAAGAGATAGCAGACAGGCATTCATCAGCAGGAAAAGAAAGGACTAAAGGGGGGAATGCACAACAACAACCATTTAGTGTCAATGTTGTTCTTTTCATGCAGACTTGTGCAGGTAGCTGTGGTCTATATCTGATTGCAAAGATGCTGAAGTTCATTCAAAATGTGAATTATCATAGGAATTAAAGACAGCATTATATTTATTAATATTTTATGCATAAGCATCTTGGGCTTTCAAATATTCTGTGTCTTCTGTCTACACCTGTGATTCATATTCAGGTAAAGTCCTATTGTCTAAACAGGTATATATAGTTCTAAATCTCTTTGAAGTTATAACCTTTTAGAACTTTATCGTTTGTTTCCATTTGAAAGATATGCTTCTGATACTGTCCTGAACAGGAACACTTTCCAAAATCATGGATTTAGTGAAGGCATCCTGACTTACTCCTTGCTACCTTATAGCACGTGTTATTGAAATTCTCTTACTAGCTCATTCATTCTGAACGTCTAGCGATGATTTTTCAGATACGAGGCCAATAAAATTAAACCAATTTGTAGTTTGTGAAGGAGAGTCAAGCAAAGAGAAAGTATGTGCCAAAAAGGAGTGTTACGAAATTTCTCTATAATTGTTTTGAAGAGTTTTCCTAACAACGGAGTCCTTTCTGTAATGATTTTTTTTAAAACTCTTCATGCTCATAGAAAGCTTAAGTTCTGCTGTAGCGTGGATTCCAGATGCAAGAAATCCAGGTGCATTATTTCCTTTAAAAGAAATGAGCGCAGAAAATAATATTTGAAGTGGAAAGCCATCCTAACAGTTAGTTATGGAGCATTTACCGCCACTGTGTATAATGTCACCTGTCTTAAAGATGATTGGCAGTCTGCCCAGAAATAATAAAAGGACATCTATTTCCAGGAGAAAGAAGGTGTTGCCAAGCTGGCTAAGGGATGCTATGGTTTTGGTACAGCAGCTGAACCTCTGGGAATTCAGTAGTACTCTAGCCGTAGACCACCAGCACCCATTTCAACAGACCTGGGGCTTTATCCCCATATGAATTGCCTTTTCTTTTTTTTTTTCCCCTCATCTTTTGCTTGTGTGAGCTTTTATTAGTGCTA
Source organism: Mycteria americana (assembly GCF_035582795.1). NCBI lineage: Eukaryota > Metazoa > Chordata > Aves > Ciconiiformes > Ciconiidae > Mycteria > Mycteria americana. Next base: position 82,519,079 of record NC_134365.1, read on the forward strand.
ATCTTAGAAGTTCAAGATGGACTTGGAAATGTCCTTCCACTTAAGCCCCAAGGCCTTCACCAGACTGCCCTGAGATAAGCTTGTTGCTGCTCACCCCTTTGCTTCTGCTGTGTTCTTCCAATGGAAACAGTTAACCTGATTATGAGGTTTTTCTCTTTAGGTTTGGTTTTACTCTAATAAGTGGCATGCTGTTATGTAGGGTACAGTCTATAGCATGCTTTAATTACTTACAGTGCTTGATTTGTTTACCTGGCAATTGCGAAGTTTAGACTTCTCAAAAAAAATTATTGTAGAGGAAATATATATGCGTAATTTCTTGTTGTTTAGTTGTTGCACATTAAACAACAATTTGTTTAATGTGGAACAATGTGCCTAAATAAAACCACAAAACAAAACCTGTGTTTCACTCCAGGAAGAGTGTTACACACTGTACCCTGATATTCAGAAAACCATTTCATAAATTACAAAATTACATAACTTTGGTGAGTCTCTGGTGGACCATTGACTCTCCTACACTGAATTGTGGCAGCACTAATTGCCACTCAACTGTCCTTGCTAATTTACAATTAAGCCTAGTTTCGGATGTGGTTTGCTTTGGGTTTTGTGTTTGGGTTTTTTTTTTTTTTTCCCTTGCCAAGCAGTGCATTAAAGCAAAACCACTTTTATCCCAATCTTTTACACACACATGCAAAACGTGCTTCAGTGTCATCTGAGTCAAAACAGATGCTTGAGAACAGAGAGGAATTCCACACTGTGCTTGTTGAGTTAGTAAACTTTGGGTACCACGGATGATGATGTGGAACGGGTGTTAAAAGCAACCAGCTTCCACTGAGCCTTTCCCTCCAAGGCAAAAGTCAAGGGACTGCAAGAAGATGCCTTCCAGTTGATCAGAGCCCTAAAAATCCTACTGGAGCATGAGTTGCTCTTCTCTTAGGTCACTGCAGATCTTTGCAGCTATTTCTGGATACAGCTCTGAGACGAGAGAGGAACTGGAAGGGTCGAGAGCATCAGTTGTGCTCCCGTTGGCAGCATCTTCTGTTGCTGAGTGCTGGAGGCTGAGGCTTAACCGAAAGTGGTTGGCAGGAAGCAGAGCACGCTTGGAGGAGCTGCCTGTGCCAAGAAGTGATTCTTTCTTTTGAGGTTTGGCTAGAGATGCAACTCCTGGAGGGCAGTTCTGCTGACATGGCGAATACCAAGCTGCTCTTCAAAGCTGAACAGCTGATATAAATTGAAGATGAGAGTGCAGTGCTTTGCGAAATCCATGTGCTTAGCTCTCAAAGCTGTTTTTGAGAAGATAAGAAAACAGAGAAAGAATGAAGATGCCACTTCCACTAAGCTGTATGTCTGTATCTTTTAGAATTAAAACTTCACTAGACTGTAAAAGGCCCACAAGACCTGGTAAATGTGTATTTAGAAACTTGAAAGGGCAGCACCCTCTCCATAACTCCTAACTGGGTTTGAAGCTGAGCACTACTGTGTTATTTCTGTGGTTAATGAGAACAACTAAAACCTAATAACATTTTGGAACATAGTCATATCTCTTGCAGGCTTCCTTTCAGACAACTGAACAGTTTTTTACAGCTACCTTTAAAAATTAATTTTACAAGTTGGGCTCTGAATAGAGATAGAAAAGTTATAAATCTGTATTTTACTAATTCTAAGTGGAACTGTGCAGAAGGAAAAATTCCTTAGGAAGGTCAGTTTTCAGTTTGGCTTGAAGAGAATATAGTAACTTGGTTTGTCATGCTGTCTTTCTGATTTTTAACTCTGAACAATTTCTGAATTTATTAGTTGATTCCTTGTCACACATTTCATTGGCCAAGACCCGCTCCCCATAAGTGCCAGGGAGAATCAAAACAACTACCTTAACTTCAAAGTCACTGTTATTCCAAATGGTGCCTTTGAAACTGTTTTGACGTTTGGCTGCGCACCCAGGTGCTCTGTTTACAGCCTAAGCTGTAATACTTATGTGTGTGGCAAAAGGAGATCTGATCATCAGAGCTAGTTAGAAAAATTCCAATAAATCAAGTTTTGCAAATTGTCTGCTCCGGCACATTTCTGCCTGCCTCCAAAGCATCCACAGCGCCTGAACGTTGTTGCTCTGTGGGCCGTGCCCCGAGACACTGGGCTGTTTGTCATAGCGAGGGAAAGGGACAAAACCCTGGGAGCAGCAGCTCACGGGGAGGCTTTGACCTCGGCCCTCGAGTCTGCACGCATCCCCCCACCTGCCGTGATGGAGCGGAGAGCTTTGAGGGTCCTTGCTGAGGATTCTTGACCTCAAATATTAAGGTATTTGTGGGTTTTTCTGGGGAGGGGCAGGCTGAATCAAAAGGTGAAATTGCAGGTGTTCGGCATAATTCAAAAAGTGTTTTGGTTATTGTTGTCTTTTTTAAAAATTTATTTTATTTTAAAGGGTTGTGGGGGTTGTTTTGCTCCTGGCACAACATGTTATTCTTCCTGGAAGGGCACCACAGTTGAGAATCCTGGGTGTTCCCTACATCTTGCTGTTAATATACAGTAGCATTTCTGAATACGAATACTGATAAAAATAGCAATTACAAATAATTAGAAAATAAAAGTCTTTGCCTAGGAATTACTGACTATCCACCTACAGGAGCATAGTAATGCTGCAAACTCGCACTGAATAGAGCACGACCATACAATGTATATGTACACCTACATGTATGCTAAACACCTCTTTCCTGATTTGTGTAACATCTGTAAGAGGATAGACAGTGGGGTTTTTTTTACAGCCCTACCAGGCTGCTAACCCTTGTTTTTAACTCTGAAGGTTTTTGGTTCACTTGAACAATTGTTAGGATTAATGGTTATTGGAATTAGGGAGAATTGTACCATTTAACCGCACTGCAAGCGTGACTCTGTATTCAGGCTGACTTAGTACTTTTGTCTGTTCTTTAGCAGTGATCATGCAATTTGGGGCGTAGTGCTTTGTTTTTTTAAAATCCTGATAAAACTTTAGCTGTCCTATTATCCTCCCACATGTTTTGCTCTCTAGCAGCTCTCAGGGATGGAAATGTACTTGCTACAAAAGTCAAAGGTGACTAAACTAGGAAGGGTGTATGCAAATTTTGTGATTTGGGTATGTTTCATATTTGTTATATGTCTTGTGTTTCCTGAGATCTTTCTATTTATTAAGGGATTTTTTTTTTAACTGGTGAGCATAAGAGATGATCAACAAGAATGCCCTCTGTTACCAGCTTTTGAAGAATTTTCACCATAGAAAGGAGAAGGAAAGAAGAGAAGGAATATCTTACTTTTTTTGGCTCCAAGCATTATGCAGTAAGAATTGCCTCAGCTTCTGCCAAACATGGTATTTTACCTTTCTGGTGAAAAGCAGTAGTTCTTAATGTGTATGCAGCATCCCAGCATGACAGGCTCAACAGAAGCAAACTGCATGTGACAATAGGAACACCATGGGAACTTCATCTTGTGTCTCAGTGGTGGTAATACATCAAGGTGGTCGTGACCCCTCTCTCAGAGAGCCTGAAAAGATAACCATGTTTATATTAATGGTACCTATTTGGTTTTGAGGTTTTTTTTCCCATGTTGGATTCTGGCTTCATTTTATATTTCTCTCCACACTGTGCATCTACCAAAGTGGGAAAATGAGAATATTTTCATTTGTATTTATAAATAAATGCTGGCACAAAAACTTCAAGGGGGGGTATGTTTTAGATAGAGTATGTAGGAGTGATAACATGAGAGCAATCTTGAATTACAACTACAAACCTAAGGGCAAAGACATGGGAGGTTCAAATAAGTGCCAAGACGTGTCTACTCAATTTACTGGCTATTTTATGTGTTTCATGTTGCCCCAAGCTAGGATGATGTGGAAGAGAGCAGAAGGTACTGGCATCTATAAAATCTTCAGATTGGTACCTGATGTTACTCTCCCTGCCTTCCAGTCTCAACACCTAGTGTGGTACACAGTATGAACCCACTCCTTTCCTAGGCAGCAAATTGATCAAATTGGCATAGGCAGTATGAACCTTTATGAACCTTTTTTGACTTGTGAAAATGAAAATATATACCTCTCTATATATTCTTTCTACCTCTGGATTTTGGCAGTCATTCATAGACCCCCGTAGGAGTATTCTTTGGCCACAGTCCAGGGCATCTGGATCAGTGGCAGAAAACCAGGAAAGAGATGTCATGAAAGAAGAGTGTTTGTTGCCTGCTAATTTGATACTGTGAGGCTGAGAAAATCTTTATAGTGAGGTATACAAAGTGATTTTTCAGCAGAGAAGACCGAGCAGCTGCTCCTTTCCTTGCTCACCCTTCAGAGCCACTGATTTCACAGATCAAAGGCTACTACCTAGAGTTTTATTGCCATTACAGTGCAGGATGTGCAAGTAACAAATCTAGTTGCTGGAGATGGTAAGAAACGAACAGTTTCAGTCACCTATCATGTCTGCCCACCAGCTGGAAGGAAAAATGAGTGATTGCTTTTTTTAAACTTGAGAGCTTAGCTTCAGGAAGTTACTTTCCATAGTAGCTGGAGTACCTGTGTGAAAGATGAAACATAAAAAGTAGCCAGACAGGGACAGCTAGAGGCATTCGATGAATGCTGTTTTAAGATGTTTCATAGCAATAACATGGAAGAGTTGGAGGCTTAATTAGAAGTTGGTAAGAAGTTGTAAATCTTTCTTAAAAATAACTCTTAATGTGACTTCCTAATTCTGCCTGTCCAGGTACAAGGAGTAGAAGCATTTAATGGTATCTGAGAAATGGAAGGAATCCTGCTGTGATTGGCTCTTTATGTAATGCCATATTTTTCATAAATGAGATTTACAGAAAGCTTTTCCTTTGGTCCCCCCCAATGTCCTAAAATAAGTGGAAGCCTATGTATTGTAGATTGCTGGCTTGTGGCTTTTTTTTTTAATTGAATACACATATTAAACACGTTTTTCATTTCTATACATGTTTCCCTGCTAGCAAAAGATTACAAATACATGGTATTTACACGTATGATTTTTTTTTTCCAGGTAACTATTATAAAAGCTCATGTGATACTGTGTCATAGTGGGTCTGTCAAATAGGTACACAAAATTAATTACAAAACCTGCCATGCAGAAATAATTGTTCATGCTATGAAGGTGTTAAGTAGAGCTAATTGGAATATACTTCCTTTCAGATATGCATGCTTTCACTGTCAAAACATCCTTCCAGCTACTGCTTTAAACAGTTGGGGTTTTCTGGTCAAGAATGGTTGCCTTGGTTTATGCTCATTCAGACTTAAGTGATGGATTCTGGGGCCATGGCTGCAGTTTAGCAATGCGAGTTGGAAAAATGGGTTTTCTTCATCAGCTTTCTGCACCAAGCAAATAAACTTTGCAAAACAGATTAAGAGAATGAAAAAAGCTGTTTCTCTGAAGAAAAACAGGTTTTAATTTTCTGCCAGCCACAATGTCAACTCCTCAGTTTTTAGATTTGTGTGGATTCTTAGCTGGGCTGAGAATTGCACCTTTTCACCCTTGGAAGGGGTAGTTTCACTCCTGTAAATGTGTCTATAAAGAAATCAGTCCTGAATCACCTGATTCATAGTTATTTCCACTTGTTAGGTACTGAAGCCCAAATGCACATAGAATACCAAACTGTTAGAAGGGAAGCTTCTTAAATCACTGAAAAAATTATTAGCATTGAAGCTGGACTTATAAGTTGTTTCTCTTTCCTCAAGAAGAGGCTACGAGTTAAAAGTCTTCCTTGGGGAAAAAGCTTATTTATGGTTAATGAACACTGTGTGCACCTAGCTGTCATATCTTTGCATTGTTTTCTTTGTCCTTTTTTCTTAAAATACTGGTAGATATGTGTTTGTATAAAAACTCTGCCTGAGTTTCTTCTTCCTTGCCAACCTGATCAATCTACTTGTAAGACTGTAATTAAGAATAAAAGTTGCAGGAGGTATAAATGGGAGGGACTATGCATCTTGTATCATTTATCTGTAATATATTCTTCCATCTTTTTTTCCTCCTGGTGTTAGACAACAGCAATAAAGTGATAAACCCTTCATCTTGTCATCTTCCGCCTTTCTGTATGCATCACTGTTTGTTATGCATGGCCTTACCACTCCATCCCTTTATCAACCGCTATCATCACACCCATTTTATCAGCCTCAAAATGTTAATCTGCAGCTTTGATATTGTTGTACTTTGTGCTATGGAAAGATGCAAGCAACATGCCTTCCTTGTGTGAAGTGCATTACATAGGGTCATGCTGCAGTACAGAGATGTGCTAGCGTAGATAAAGGTTACAGCTGTGCCTTGAGGCAAGAGCTTCAAGGTAGCTCTTGTAACAGCAACCATCATCCTCATATGGTGCAGTGGTTTGTTATCCTGCTTTTCCACGAAGGGAGAAGGTGATCTAGATGTATCTGTCAGGAAGCAACTGCTCATCCTGGCACCCCAGCAAGACAGGCTACCATAATTGGGCTGTGTGCTATAAACTCTACATTACAAAGACACTGATGCGTGGATTCAGTCCACCCATCTTGGGATTGCTTGGAAAAAAAATTGCTTTTCTGTCTGCCCACTTTCTGTGGGTGCAGCAGCACACACCCATGATAAGGCGAAGTTCCTAACATAATTTGGGGCACTTGTGAAACACTGGAGGATGTAACAAATACTGTAAGATGCGTGCAGACCAAACAAGTTTTATACACTGCGTGTGAGCTCTGGAGTAATATCTGTGCCTCACTAGTACTTTTCAGGGCAGTGCCACAATCCTCCCCTTGCTCTGTGTTTCCACATGTGAAGGGTTGAACCCAGTCTGGTATTTTTTCACGAGCTGTGTTTCAGGCATGATGACATCGTGAAGCAATGCAACTAGGGAACCTGCTTCCAGCATTTTCTTCTCTCTGCAGCTTCTTGTGGTGACACTCCTCTTGTTACCATATCTAGCTTGTGGAGACCTGTATGCCAAGTGAGGAAAACCGTGTCGGGAGACCTGTATTCTGACGGTCTGTAGCCAGCCAAATACTTGGCTCAGTAGATGCTTCCCAGATGTTAGATATAACAGTTGGAAGCAGGTACTTCATCTTTCAGCTATCTTGTCAGTGAAGGATACACCAAAAATTAGTTTCTCCTCTGGTGTGCTAAGCCACGGGCAGCTGTGTACAAGCTAAAATGAGTGTATATGGATAGGTACCTGTAACACTTCATCTTGTTCCAGTGGAGATGAGTCTTGTCCTCCTTTTCTCCGATTATTAGCTGAGAAAGCTGGTTATGTTCTGTACTTAACTGGTTCAGTTTCTGTCCCTCTGTGTTTTTCCTCTACCTACTCTCTCCATCTTTTTTGCATCTAGTGGGCATGATTGCCATCACTGCCATTTCTTTGCTGAAGGCCTTGAGACTACTGCCTTGGCTAATAAAGCCTGACAAACAAAACCCAAGACCAACTGGAGCCTCTCAGGTGGCTATGCACTGGGCTTCCCCACCTCCCTGCTTTTGGGAGGTGTTTGCACAAGATCAGCAGAGGCCCTTCTGCATGGGAGTCTGCTGCACACCATACTGGGAGCATCCTCCCGCTCCATGAGTGAGGCTGTCTTTACCCCTGGAGACCACCTAGTCTGTGCAACAATACCCATACAAATAAAGTAATGTAACCAGTTACTCTTAGCATGTTGTTGGAGGGGTTTGGTGATGGGCGGGGGTGTAAAAATGACGCCAGCAAAGTTGGGTGCTACTGGTGGCAATTTAATCACCCTGTAAATACCAGTAAGGGGTTGGAGAATCCTAAAACTGTGTATGTGGTGAGTGTTCTCTTTATAGATCAGTCATTTCGGAGGTGATCAGCACAGTTGGAAATGCTAAGGAAAGATTTTTGGGTTTCAGGTTAATTGAGCACAAGGTATAACAGGCAAGGAAGATTTCAGCTGAGCTGTGCCATCATGGCTTTCACATCAGACCAACAAAGCGTGCAGCTGGGTGTAGAGGAGCAGAAAAGTGCCTATAGCCACCTGTGCAATAGGAGATAGACAGCACTTATGCTGTGTTAGTAATATTTAAGGATAATATCCTTGGAGACAAGATCAGCAGAGCTTTGCTTTATTAAAATTGTTGCATTTTTGGAGTCTCCACAATCTTAAGCTAGAGTTGAAGGCACATACATAATATAAGCTTATTATTTCAAGAAGCTAAAATAGCAGAAGCAATAGTGTACAGTTTGTAAATTTTCTGTTGGCTAAAGGAATGTTTCATTACCACAGGAGCTATAGAAAGGGAGAGTCTCTTCTCTTAATAGCATTTTTCAAAGATTGCAGCTCATTATAGCACATCTATTAAATGTCCTCCACCTTGGTCCACCATGATTCTTGCACTGGTAGATAACAAAAGCCTGGAGATAAATGAAGAGGCTGCATTCCTATGCGGATGAGCCGGGAGAAGCCAGAGCCCAGGCAGTTCTTCCATGTTTTGATTTTCACGCCCACCTGGGGAGGAGGAGGGAACACATCGCAACTCGGATGCGGATGGCTGTGGCGCAGGCTGCAGACGTTTCCATCGTTCTGGGCCAGCACCCCCAATTCTGCTCCTGATAATGTCTGTGTATGCAGCTGGAAGCTGGGCAGAATGAGAAGGAGCTACTTCTACATGGCCTCTTGTCCTTTCCTAAGCAAGCATTAGGGTGTTTTTCTACAGTTTTTTGAAGCATGAAAGAATATGGCTCATCTCTGGGCAGTTTACACAGGCAAAGGTGCAGTTGTTGGATAAGGACTATTTGCTGCTGTAGCTAAAGAATTCAGGCTAATCAATGTTCAGATCAGTGCTAGCTCTGAAAAATCAGAGAGGAAAAATCACTGGCCTATGAATTTGAGGAGGAAAACTGTTCTGGTTAAAATAAACTCTTCAGGTTGCCACCCCACCTCCCCCCAAGTGATAAACAAAAGAGATAAATGTTAAAGCAAAGATATTTCATTTTTAGAATTTTGAAATAAAACATTTAGGGTTTGGGGGGCTTTTTTACCCCTCCCCAATAGTTATATGAAACTGACACCAAAAGTGACATAACTCTCAAAACATTGACATCACCAAAATCTTCATTTTTCACCAAGAAACTTTCAGTCAAAAGTTTTTGCTTGCCTCTAATAGCACTTCCTAATAAACTTCCATAACAAAATATGGGTAGAAGTCAGTGGATGCATCAGATTACTCTTACATTTAAGATGCTTCAGCTCAGTGCCGATGATGCTGTTTCAAGGTGCGTGTATATTGTGCTCTCTCCAACATACCATGTCTGACACTTAGTTAATACACTGTAAGGAAACAACACTGCACGAGCAGCCTGTTTTATACAGTAAAAGTGTACTCTGATGAGCACATCAGGTGCGTAAAGCCTGAAGACTATGGATGTAGCTCCACGTTGCAGCCCTTCATCTGCCACGTCCACCTGTCCCTAGTAGTCCAACAGGGGCCTCTTCCAACACGACATTTTAGGATCATCTGCTTAGTAAGATCTTCCACCTCCCTAGCCTTTGAGCTTCTTTTCATCACTCTGGAGTACTTAACCTACAGCACATAATTAAGATGTTTTTGAGAATATCTGTTTATTTTACAGAGATTGCAGTTGTCTGTCTTGGCTTTGCAAGTAAAATTGTGACTCTCTGAAATCTGTTCTATAATCCACTCTGGTTTGCTTCTCAATTTCTGCTTGAGGAGCAGATACCTAGTCTTGTGGGAGCATCACAGGTTGGTCTGTCTTCCTTCCACACCAGGACAATGCTATAGCTTCCTTGGTAAATGCATCATCCAGGTTTTGCATTAAATCAAGCCTGTAGACCAAATTCACCCTAGCAGATCATAAGGACCACCAATTCTGTCCTTCAGTCAGCCCTGGAAAAATTCTCCTCACCTGTGGAAAACTTCCTGTATAGCCAGCCAGCTGTTTTTGAAACATGGTCCTAACCGTCAGGGCCAGAAACATGTTTGTCTGCCAACTGAGAATCAGACCGTATGGCTCACTCCCTGCACCTGAAGGATGTTTCATTACAGAGTGCATCACAGCTGTCTTCCTGCTCCTACACCCTTTTTCTTGCAAAACTTCATTATATCTTCATCTGCCCTTCCCTTTTGCTTGGGATCCCTCCTAGGCTATATTTTCAGAAGGGCACTGGTTCCCAAGAGAGGTCTGTTAAAGTTCTGTATGGACCAATCTAGGAAGAAGGTCCTAGGTCAATTTTGGTAAAGTATTAGTTTGCAATGGTTAAAGCACTTGAATTTCTGTAGCCAAAATCAGATCATATCCATCTAGGTTTGACTCAATAGCTGAGATACCTGTTTCCAGGTGAATCAAGCTGGGGAGAGCCCTCAGTATGAGGGCTGACCTGTAGTGACAAGCTTTAATGTCCCTGTCGCCATGCCCTTGATATGACTGTAAATAGATATTATGTTAGGCTTAATGCACTGACATCACTCATGCTGCTGCTAACTGGAATGCAGCCTTTTAGGGTGGGATAACTCACCCTAAATATATGTTCCAGAAATGAAACAAAACTTCTACCTTTCATTTTATTCTGAGAAAATCACCAAAATTCTAATAGTCTTATCTAAAAATATCATAAACTTTGAAGGAAGTAATGGACAGGTTTTCCAACATCCTCTAAATACTGGGAGCACTGAGTAAAACTGTGTTCTTTGAAAATCCCTTCTAGTATTAATGTTATTTATTTGCATCTTTCTCCCAGCTGCATTTCTCCTAACTGAGCTGCATTTGTTTTCCTTGTGACAATCTTTCATTCCCATCCCATTGCCACTGCAAACACTGGTACCCATGTGGAAAGGCTTCTTAGTGGGCAGAATTTACCCGTGTAGTTACACACTTTTCCTCATCAGAACATTTACCAGATTCAAATAAAACTGTGACTAAGCAAAAAGAAGTTTCGTTACTTAAACTTTCTTTGAATTGCTGACAAAATCTATCCTGACAATGCAAAGAGGAGGAAACACCACCACCCCTCCTGCCCCAGTTTGCTTGGCAAACTCCTGGCAGAATCTGACAAGATTTGGGATTTTTTTTGTGTATGTGTGTGTTGGGTTTTTTTAACTATCTTTACGAAACTTTGCTTTTGGTGTTGCTGGTGAATAGGGTGTGCTGACATTCAACAGGTTGGCCCAGGAAATGGCAGAGGCATGGAGCTCATTGTGATACTTTCGTAGGGTAACAGTTTCATCTAGTCAAAGTATGGTTTCACTAAAATAAGAATTAAAAATTAAAGGTCTTCCTAGTCAGGAAGAGAAATTGTCTCACTGTTGCAAAGACCCATTTCCCTGGATGTAAAATAGTCAAAATAGTAAGGTGCTGCCCACAGCTCTAAGTCTTTCGTGGCCCTGAAAGTTGCACGTATTCACATTTATGTTCTCTCTCTCAAATCACATCTGTTTGTTTTCCAGCCCTGGTATTTTTCACACATATCCAAAATGACTGTGTGTGCATCCAGATCCATTGCTCCGCTTGACTTCAGGAGGATCAGTTTGCTCCAAGTCTGTTACTTTTGTGGTACTTGCTGGCCAAGATGCTCTGTCACTTGTGTAAGGAGATTGCTGTTAGATCAAGATGGGGGGAAAAAAAAAAAAGACAGCTAAGAGGTTATGTTAGGTAAGGGTATGTCTGTGCTGCACAACGGAGGGCTGCGCGAAGAGCGGTCATTGGGCTGGTACTTCTGTCTGTGTCACGGCAGTGCCATGGGATGTTATGAGCTTAGATCTTCAGGGGTACATTCAAAAGTGTCAGCTGGCAGCACTGCACGAGGGTTACAGGAGCGACGTTAATTAAGCAAGGAGCAGCGCTGCCTGGAGCTCATTTTATCACTCCCAGTTCTGGAAGCAGCTTGGTCACAGCTAGACCAGGGCATCGCTGCAGTCCTCTGCTGCAAGGTGAGGTCTGCTCTGTGGTCCTTTCAGCAGGATGTAATCTTGGCTGGTGGTTCTGGTGCTACAAATGAAACGGTGTGGTAAACACGGCTCTACAGAAAGCCAACCGTTTTGCTTTGGTGAGTGTATCGTGTCTTTAGAATACTGAGGATACTGGGATAGCCTTCAGGCATTTTTGTTGTTTTATGGGTTTGTTTTATGGGTTTACATTTATGGTTTTATGGATTGTCTTTTGGGGTTGGTTTGTTGTTTTCTTACACTGGTGTTTTGGTTTTTTATTAAAGAAACAAAGGATCTGTTTTTTGTGCGTAACAGAAGAGCATTGTGTGAAGAGTACTGTTAAGCATGGTAGATGTGGAATGATGTGTGCTAGTTGTATTTTATTGTTTTGAAAACAAACATGCCCCTCCTCTCTATCTGCAATCTGCTGATTCAGATGAAGAAGCAAGGTCAGCTTTCATCCTTCTTCTCCATTCCTTTCTTTCTGTATTCTAGAAATATTTTAGAATATTCGTTGTTCACTGCCCAGAGGGCTTCATGCTTTCCTTGTTGCTTGGTGGGCTCAGCTGTGCAGTCACCCAGGGCTCCTGGGTGCTTCCTGTGACTTCTGCTTCACACCCCACTGCATTTTGAGCTGGGGCAGATAAAAAAGCCTAATAGCTGGGAAAGAAGGATGGGTTACAGGTATGCTATAGGAGGAGGCAGGGTTGCCAGCAACAAGAAGACAGATCATATGGTCACGTTTCTGTTTGCATGAAAGATTTAAAAACTGGCCAGTCACCCACTGGTTAACGAGATGGCTGCTCACATACAGTAACACGGGACTTGCCGTACCTCGCACTGCGAGGGACCGCAGCAGATTCACTGCAGAGAATCACAACAGTTCAGCTACTTTCGGTGCCATCAGATTTCTGAAGAGTGCAGCTGGTGCTTGGCAAAATGAGCGCATCCGCTGCGCAAGAAGAGTCAAAGACATGCACCAACAGAAGACCAGACCTCAGCTAGAATGGGCTGCTGCTGAAAGTGCAGTTAATACCACTTTACAGTGGGTCAAGGAGGGCCTGGCTCAAGAGAAGGAAGTCACACCTTCAAATGCCGCATGAATCATCTTGGGCAACAAAGATTTTAAATCACCTCCCAATTAGATGACTGTTGCAATTGAAAACCGGCAAATCCACGCCTTTTTTTCCAGGCTGTTGCAAAAGACTGAAGAGGAGTTCCTGGTGCTGACAAATGTCAGGTGGCTTGGAGATACAGCCTGAATCCTTGGTTCTGTTGAAAGGAGCAGCCCTTCACCGCTGACTGCATCCGAGCCAGGGTTTTTGTGTCTTTGTGTATTTCACCATCTGTTAATCTCAGGAAGGGACTGGGGGAGAAAGCATTGCTAATATTTTCAGTTACAGTTGAGTATTGTCCATGGGCAGCTGTAAGATAAGGCCATTTTTCTCTCATGAACTTCCTGGTCATCCGCAGCTTTGGTGGCAGGTGATGGGTGACAGTGTAGCTGTTAGGGCAGCCAGACAAATGAGCACGTTTGGAAAGCTGCCTTGCCTGAACAGATGTTCCTTTGCACAAACAAATTTGGAAAGGCCCTTTGAACAGGTAGTATGAACAGCTCACCGTGTTTAATGGCTTTAACTTTCATGTCAGAGAAATCAACAACTTTGACGATGGAAAACTTCTTAAAGTACCTTTACTGTTGTTCTAATTTAATCAATGAGAAATTTAGTAAGCGCTCAATTACGAAATAAGTAAAAGCGACAGGCCTTTATCCTATTTCTCTCTCTTTCTAAGCGCAGCAAGAGGATTATTTTAATGAGGTAATGAGTATTTTATTTTGTAGTGATATTTGGAATAGAGAAATTGAAGGAAAGATTGAGAATACATGCTTAGAGGAAATGGTAAATATTGTACCATTATGAAGTAAGTAAATTTCTCAAGCTTTCCAGATTTTGAAGTGTATCTTTAAAAGCAGACATGCTGTCTGTCTCTGAGAGCACTGGTCCTCTCCTCGTCTGGAGTAAAAGCGATACCTCGCTGGCTTAAATGTGCTGCCACTGACTGAACGTTTTCAGTGAATTCTGACCAGCAGATCTCACCTCCTGCATCCCACAGGTGTCCATGCATGAGTGCAACTTTTGCTGATGTGCATGGAGAGTCCTGGACTCGAAACTTCCCGTGTGTATTGCTGTGGGCAAATGTGCTTGCTAAACACCTGGTCTGTGGAGGAGTTCCTTTGATGTCTTAGGAGTGGGGACGGAACTTTATAGCTCCTGTTGTTGCATTTCTGTGAGCTTATATGGTAGATGCTAGGCTTGAGAATAGTGGAGCAAGGTCCAAATGATTTACTTACGGATTAAATATTTATATTGTATCAGATTTTTGGAAGAGCTCCCTACCTAACTGTTCCCATATAAAACCTTAAATGAATCTGCCATTAAGAATAAAGGTTCCCTTAATACTGCCAAAAGATTAAAACCAGTATTTTTAATATATACCTGGTGACAGAGAAGAAGGCTGGTTTCTCCAGTCCTAAGTTCATTACACATGTGAAGGCAGTCTGAGGCTTTTCACAGATTCTCCCAGATGTGGTTATCCAGCATATTCTTATTTCTAACTCTATGTATTTCTGAATTACAACAACAGTAAGCCTGGGCTTGGATTCGCTGGACTGATTGACTCGGGCGTGTTCCTAGGCCTGCCCAGAGCTCAGCTCCGGATGAGGGACATGCCACGTTGAGGGAATTTGGGATCAGCACCTCCAGAGCAGCTTCACTGGCAGTAAACGTCAGGCTTTTCAACCTTCTTGAGTTTCCAGGGGAATGCTCTTTCTCTCTGTCATGTATCTCCCCACCTTGCAGGCTGCTCTCCTTATCCTTCCGTGCTCCCTTCTCCCTCCCCGGCCTTAATGTAGTATCAGTGCTTGATGCTGCACAGCGGAGCGAGCTTCCCTTCCCGATGCTCGGCTAAATTCATCTCGTTCCTCGCTGGAGAGAGGGGCAGCCTGAGAACAGGTTTGACGCTACAAGTGCTCTGAAGGACACATCACTCTGATGTCACTTCTGCTTTACTGTTTATTTTGTAGTATCTACAGATTTTTCTTTTGCCACTGTTAAGTTTGATGAAATCCGTTTGTATACCAAGTATGTGGGAGTACCAACAGCCTCCCTGAGTAGGAAAAGCTGTAGATACAATGTTATTTTAGATGTCTGGGTTTAAGTGTGTGTAATGCTGTCTGACTGTGGCATGTTAACCAGCACAGGTGAGGAAATCCTGTTTCAGATTATAATTATTCAGTGTAGGTTGCAGCTGAACAACGATCTCTATTGCTACCTTTCCACACTAAGTGTGGCTTTGGGGAAAGAGCGGACAAACCAGCACGTACCCTGTCCAGCTGCATTGGCGTTTTTGGCTATTTCTGTTTCAGAGTTAGAAGAAGTGGGGTACACAAGTTTCAGCCTCTACAGCTACAGAATTGTTGTACCTAATATTGGAAAGTCATGAGTCATGTTATCATCCTGTTCCCATTTTCCTCCCTTCAAAGAGATCTAAAATGATAAGGAGCTGCATGTTTAATGACGCCTTTTGAGCTTGCTAACTTTGCAGGACAGGCTCTTTAACTGGTCTTTGTACAATTAGAAAATCAGTATTTCAAGTGCACAGAAAACTGCTTTTTTTTTTTTCTGAAGACTCCTCAGAGATCAGTGACTTTACTTGCCCTTCCTTAACCCCTGAGCTTTATTTAGTCCCCACCAGCCTCTGGCTGCACTCGTAGTCACCCTCTCTTTTCCTCTTCTCTCGCTCTGTCGCCTTCTGCCCTCTCTGTTCACAGCTCCCCAAAGTACACAGCTGCTGTGTTAAACTGTCCGCCCTGTTAACGCTTCCTTGTCCTCTGCCTCTCACTCCAGATTTGTTCCTCCTCCAGCTTACTCTGGAATCCCTCCTTAAAACTGCATTTCTTGAACACCAAGCTCTTTTTTTGCCCAAAGGCTCCTAGTTTCACACCACGTCCCCCCAGTAGCATATTTTCCTCAGTGTTTGTCCACAAATTTTTGTTTTCTGCAGTATCATTCCTTACTCCTGCACATTCACAGATCCTCTCACTGTATTCTGTCTGGGCTGTAAACAGATAACAACAAGCCTGGATTTACAGTAACTGGAAAATGTATGTTAAGATTTTTCTTAATAGGGCAGGTTCCATCTTCTTATAGAAGCTGTAAGGGAATCAAAGCCCGTTTGGCCTTTTGACCAAAGGTGGCCTCCTTCAATCATATAGAGGAAAAAAAAGATACAGTGGGCATTTGGGACATGTATGGGAAGAAATAATAAGCTCCTTCCTTTATTAATATCACAAATAATAACAAAAACCACTGCCTAAATTCAGATGTGTGTGAGGTCACTATGAGGGTCAGTGTGGAGTTGATTCTACAGACAGTTTTGAAAATTTTTATCTTTTCTCGTCTCAGATGTCTTCTGTGGACCCCATTTACAGGTGTAGTTTGGGAGTAAAGATGTAGAGGAGCACATTTACTTTGACTACCATTTTGTATGAGTTCTTTCTGCACTTTTCCCCCTGGTTTCCTTCTGTTGCATATGCAGGATGAAGCCTGATTTTATTAATTGCCATCAGCATTTTACCCAACAATTCCTCAGCATCTTCAGCAACTCCAGCAGCTGTTTTCAGTTTCCGTATTTTCTCTGAGCAGCTAAGAACGAGGATTTACTCATAGTTGGGCAGCAACTAAGAAATTGTTTTGCATATGTTTTGCAGAAGTTTCTTGCTGTACAGTGTTCCTAATAATGTCAAAGGGAATGCACCCAAAACCAGGTACATCCTCATTCCAGCCTGAATTACTAGGCACTGAATGGATCCTGTAGAAGAATGAAATTCGCCATAGCAGATCTTTTCTGCTCCATTTTCTTCCGTTTGGTTTCCGACTGTTTCCTGGACTACTTCTGTGCTTCTTTGATCAGAAACCTTAATTTCCCAGTACCTAAATCTAAATTAAGTACAACACTATTTCTCTACCTTACAATGATGCAGTGAGCTGGAAACTGCTTTGTATTGCTTGGATTAGAAAAGAACGAAATATGGGAGAAGTTAGTAAAAATCACAAACTTTTGTGGATTTGGCTTTGTGTAAGGTTTTCCAGAAAGTGTGCAATGAATAGAATTAGAGCCCAGTTGTTGTAGGGTCTAGTCTAGCAGAGACTATTTTTGAAGTAAAAGCCCATATCATGAGGTTAAATTAATCATTACCATGTATATTGTAATAAATACAGCCAGCTATCTTGCACCTTTAACAGTTCTGAAAGTAGATGGACATACCTTCCCTTATTTCTTAACTATGAAATTCCTCAGAATATGTGGGAAAGTCAGAGGGTGAAAATTTGAAGCTGTGGAGTGATATGAAATAATTTTTATGTAAATCTCATTCCAGTGTATACTGGTGCCTTTCGTGCATTTTAAAGTAATTTAATTAAAGTCTACCAAAGCTGTTCAGGCTATCTGGAAACTCAGCTTTTATAATTTATTATGGTACCATTACTCTGCAGTCTCCTTTTGCTGGGAATCCAAGAGTTCTGAGTTTCAGCCATGCAGGTTTCCCACTTTACAGGGCTTTTAAATGTTGCATCTTTTCTGGTTTGACTTTATGAAGAAAAGAAAAAATGAAAGAAAAAAACAAATCAAGTCAGGCTGATGACCCAGGAAGCAGCATTTCATTGAAACTCCTGTATAGCAGCCCCTGGGAATGCTCTAGGGAAGCAGCAGTTTCTCTATTTATTTTAAAAGTAGAATATTACAGAGCTAAAGGAAAAAGCACTCAGGGGAGAAGGAAAGAGATGTGCAGAAAAGGAGAGAGAAGCCCAGAGCAGCAGAAGCGTAATGGCCAGTAGAAAGACAGAGAACGACCAACACAACTAGTAAATACTTCACAAAGCAAAGACAAAATATCTTTTTATTTATCTTTTACTGGTCAGGAAAGTATTTTCCCTTAAAAACAACTTCTCGGGACTACTCAGAAAAAAACTTGCTGACCAATACCTTTTCGCTTTTGTTTTTTGACACATCAGAATATCTTCAATTAAACCTTTTATTTATATGGTATCTATCTGAAACTCTCGTTCTTCTCTAATCATCTCTCTGCTCTAGGTGAGACAAAAACTGATTTATTTCTTCTGTTAGCAGTTAGAGGTCAGTATTCCCTGGCAGTTTTGTTGATAGTATTACATTTGTATAAAAGATTTCCTTTCTGCCAAATCCCATTTGTTCTTTTTTCTGCTTCAGTAAAAGCTCTTTCCTTTTTTAACATAATGTGTTGAGTGAGGAGCAATGGTCCTTCATTCCCAGCTCTCGGTGGGAAGCTCAGGCAGAACTGGGGAGACAAACCTCCTTGAATGTCCTTTGGCTGGAACTGCCTTTCACAGGTGGATTCTGGGACGGTTTGTTGCCCAGAGGTCCTGGTTTCTTATTTTGCGTACTCTTTCCTTCTCACTTTTTTGTCCTTTTGGGCCAGTGCCGGTAACAGTAAAGTAGTAAATGGAGTCACTCTGCCCATGCATCTGAGGCACCTCAGAGTTAAGGGCCAAATAGTTCTTGCTCCTCATATATGCAGTGGGGAGAGATAGGAGTATCCAACAAGGAGAGTCAGAGTCTCTTTCCATCGGTTTTTGCTGTCTTTTTTTTAATTTATTTTTGGGGCTGTCCCCATTACTGAGTTTGAGGGAGGGAGCAGAGCTATGGACACAGGCAGCCAGGAGAAGGAAGAGCACTGGCTGTGCGTGCAAAGGAACCACCGCTCTTCACAGCTTCCCGCAGAAACCTGCGTGGAAATATGACTGGAGTAGTAAGAGAACATTTTGGGTTATTATTCCAATAAAACAGCACTTCAGAAAGATGTGAAAATCTGCTCTCAGGGTGAAAGGAATAGAACAAGCCAGCTCACAGGCTGTGGCTTCCAGAGAGTGAAGGCAAAGCCTGTTTCTTTCTGAATCAATCTCCCTGCTTGGCCACTCCCTGATTTTAGTCATTTGGTAGCTATTTGGAGGCTTTCCTGATGCTGGAAAGATAAAAATATTTCATTTGAGTTTTCATAAGTCTGTCATTAAGCAGGCAGTGTTCTCTTGATGAATAGGAATTGTTTTCTGGGGAGCAGGTTGAGGCAGGAGACTGAGACATCTCAGGAAAGCCTCTCTGGCCAAAAAAATTATTAGGCTCCCTGGTAATCTATTGTCCAAAACCAGGATTTGTTGTACTAAGAAGCTGGATGTTTGATTAGTGCACTAAGAAAAAATGTATAGAGAAGTTGCATAACTCCATGAAACTTGGGGTTTTTGAAGGCATTTTTATTTCTTTCTGGAGAGAGTTCTTTATGTAACTTGGAAAAATTAGCTGCATTTATGTCCGTCTATAATGTCTAAGGTTTTTCCTGAACTACAGGATAATTTGTATTGAGTTTTGATTTTTTTTTTTTTTTTCATCACCTTCACAAGCATTAATGAAGACTGTTTCTAAGGCTTGCACTCAGGGATATTTGCCAGAGGTCAGCATACCATTTACAGCAAGCAAAACTGAATGCCAGCATAGCAAAGAAACTAATCTTCAGCTCCCCTTCCCCCTTTTATGTGTTTGTTTTCTTCTTCCTTGTCTATGTCGAAGTAAAAATGATCTGAAATGTGGCTATAATCATAGTAATCAATAATTATAGAAACATAGAATGGTTTATCTTCCACCTCTGGAAGTTTCTTTCCTCTTGCCCATCCTGAAGATGGTCTCGACATGTGCCCTCTACTGTCCATGGGTCTGTTCTCAGTCTACATGACCTTCCCAAAATACTGGAGTATTTTCTCCTGATGACATCGGCAAGCTCATTCAGCCCCCCTGGATGCATCCCCATTCAGTCCTACAGATTTGAGTAGATCTGCTGTGCCTGGGTCCCTCACTCCATCTTCCTCTACGAGGGGTAATACTTTGCTCCCCATACTCTGCCGTGAGACACAGGCACAGGTCTGAGGGCAGAACTTGCAATTAAAGTGTATTTATATTTTCTACACAGACTTAGTAGAAATTTAGAATATTTCCTCTACTGAAGTTATGGTTTGCTATCCAAATATCTGTGTATGGTTATCAGGACTTCAGTAATTAAGCAAGAAACAAAAGAATAAAGTGATGGAACCCCAGTTCCTCAGATCCCATGCATTAGGGTTTGGCATTTTTTGCAAATAACTTGAGTTATTCTCCTCGAATTGGACGAGATTACCTGTTACTTCAGATTTTTTGAAAGGTTGCCGTTATACTGGAATGTAACGTGTGAGTTGCCAAAGTGCATAAGCAAAAGGGAATGAGAAGACAGAAGGGGAAGTGAGGAAACAAGAAAGGTAATTAGAAAAACCTCTTATGTTAAGTGTACTTTCATAAATTGTATAAAAATATGCAATGTAAAATATTGTATATTAAACATAGACACTTATGTGTGAAGTTGGTCTAACGAAGCTTGCAAAATGGAGAATTTTATTTGACTTCAGGTTGCAGGAGAACTGAATTGGTTTTAAAAGGGTTGTGAAGCTTTTTTTTTTTTTTTTTTTAATACTTCCAAGGTGAAGACTTTTAGCTTAATCTGCCTTTGCAGTTCTGGCTAATTTTACTTCTGTGATTGTGCTGTGCCAGGCGACTGCAGTGCTCAGAGCATCTCCTGCCCGAAGATTCTCCAGTTCCTGTAACTTGTGTATTATCTTCCATGATGGAGGAGACACCGCTCTGAGAGAATGAGCAGTGGGTTTTATGAAAAACCTAAAACAATTTTGCTTCCTACGCAGGCACTCCAAAGAAGTTAAGGGTTGACAGCGGGTAATAAAACGAAGTTCGGCTTTGTGGCGTGGCGCTGAGAGAGAGGGAGGAGAGATGAGAAAAAGGCAGATGCAGCTCAATGATAACTGGGCAGGAGAAGTGCCCAGGCTACTGAGAGCAAAAAGTGAAATGGAGATGAGCCCAACATAGTTTCATCTGTTTAGGCAAAGACGTGATGCTTTCCCACGAGGGAGAGCTGTGATGCTCTGTCTCATCTATCTCTGATAACAGTCAGCAAACCAGAGAGAGTTTTTCAAGAACAGCTTAAGTAACTGATTTGGCTGAGAAAGATATATGAGGAAAAATTTAATAGTAGAATACATAGCAAGTACTGATTGAGATGAAATGAGGAGGAGGAATAACTAGAGCTGATTTAAAACTCTGTACTTCCTTCCCTCAGGGAATTCTGCTAACTTCAGCATTTATCTTTATGCTGGATAGGAATAAAAAAAATCTAATTTTTGTGCTAGAATGGAGGATTATGAAAAATACTGGTTTTCAGAAGGGTGATGTGGGTTTTTTTTAAAAGACCAACTTGACATTATGTCTTCCTCCACTGCTTTTGATGAGTCCTGGAAGCAGCAATTCAGAGATGTCCTCATTGATCACTACGAGCTGGGGTCACTGGCCAAGCACTTTTGCCCTGGTGAATCACATTTATGTGCCTCTGGCTCTGCATCTAAAGAGCTTTAGCAGAGTGGAGGGCACAGCATACACCAGGATTTGCAAGAGTGTGTGTCTCTTGGTAGATACAGTCTGTCAAGAGGCCCAGCTGATAGTGATAATGAGAGCAAGAGCTACATAAGCTAGAACTGTCATTTGGCGTAGTGGCAATACAGATGGATGCAGATAAATGTCAAAATGAGACAAGATTTGACAAAATGACAGATCCCAGTTGATTATGAGTGACCTTGGCTGCAGGAGAAACATTTTGCTTCAGCATTTTTGATGGAAATAATATAAATATTTCAGTAAAATGACTGAAAATTTGTTTGTAAAATAAAGAATTAAAAAAAGGCATGGTGGAATATTTGCATGTTGCGTATAACAAGTTGAGGAAGCTGTGTGTGTGCTCTCAAAGGAAAACCGTGTGGTGGTCTAGGTAGAAAAAGGAGGGTAAAATAGATACTTTATTGAAGTTTATTGAGGTGAAAAACAGGTTTTATAGAGAGAGAAGCAGGACATTTATGCAACACTTTATAAAGTTCAGATTTAATGTCATGAAGACCTCCAGATCAGCATGTGTACTTCATCCATCGGCTGTACAACAGCCATCCGCTGTTACACTGCAATGAGTCCTTCTGTGAAAGGGATATTTATTCATGTGGGACGGTATTTAATCAGGATGGTCTTTATGTAATTTTGAGGGAGAAAAGGCCTCCATAGTAGCTCACACAAATTTCTCTCTTTGTTGGCAGTCTGTAAAACACCTGCTCTAGGAGTCACAATAACAGGAAGGAAAACAATTAGCTCATTTCAGGTGTCATGCTGCAAAGATATGAAACTAGTATTTGATTATTTTTTAGCCTGTGGTCTGAAGTGACTCCTGCATGAGAAATGGAAGTTACAGTGGATATGGAATAATGAAGTGCAGCCAGGTCAGAGCTGGTCCCTCAATGCGCAGCTTTGCTCGAGTGGACCAGCGTTCGGCCAGCTGTCGGGAGCTCCATGGAACCAAGGGCCCTTCCTGGGTCTCTGAGCTGGGAGGTTCCCCACGCCGATGGGTAGCACAAACAGGAGATCCAGGGTGGAAATCACTGAGCCTTTCTTTTCGAGGTGGTTCATGCCCTTCTCCTCCCATCTTTCCCCCTACGGTCCCCTGTGAGTCAAGGGAAGCTTGTTTCAACAGGAGGTTAGTAGCTACTCAATCTGTTTGCTTAGGATTGTAGTTTAAGGTGCTTATATAAAAAAGAGCTTGTCGCTTTTACTGTGTCTTGACTGTGTCAATATTACGTCAATATTATGTCAATTGACTGTGTCAATTGACTGTGACAAGTTACGTGAGTAAAACATACATATTTTCACTTGTAGTTTACCAAGCTTTTCAAGAAAATATGTTGGATACAGCAGAGATACGCATATCCTCTGTGGGGAGAGAAAGTAATTTTTATTTTATTCCGAGTTTCTTCTGCTTTCTTGCTAGACTGGCTGGTTTTGCTCTAGGATAGGGCATGAGGAAGAACTACAGCCTGAAACCTGTTTGCTCTGATACGTGGAGAAGAACATGAAAGCATCATATTAGGCTATTTCAGTGAAAATGAAGATATAATTAACTCTGGAATAGGGGGCTCTTTTTCCTAGGCATTAGGAAAGGAGTGCTAAATTGTCTTAATAGATTGTGTTGTGTGCACAGCTGTTCTGCGCTCACAAACTGAAACCTGAGTTATGATGAAGTTGTTTGGTGATCGACTCATCTTTCCATTCAACTGCAAATTAACAAAAACGCTAAGTCCGTTGCACAAAGAAGAGGCTGTATCTTCTAGAAAGAGCTGTCAAATAAAAAACTAGTCATGTTGCCTTGTCTTAGCTATTATGTCAACTCGTCTGTAGCTGTTGCAATTCTTCTCCTGTGTTTTATAGTATGCCATGACTGTGTGTGTCCAATGTATCTTAGAGCTGTTTTATTTCCTAATAACTAGTGGCTTCTCTACTTCCTGCAAACCTTACAGTCCCTCCCTTATAGCAAATAGAAAGGAAGGACTAGCTGGTCCCTGTCACATCCTATAAAGTTTGCTGTGTTGCTAGGGAGTTTGGCTGACTTTCCTGAGTAAACTAACTGCATGCAGATAAACTTCTGTAAGAGCTGATTTTTTTCAGGTAAGCCATGTTCGTAAACCCTTGCTCTGTAAGTGATGCTAGACCTTCCCTTCCATGCTGGGCTGGGATTCTCCCTTTTAAGTGATCCCCCCAGTCCTCACTTCTCCATTACCATCTTCTCAGCTGGGACTCGCTCATAGAAGCGGTAGATTAAGGCTGCTGGTGGCTACCAGGGTTTTGTTTTACTCCTCCTTGCTTGGTGGCCATGGAGGATGTGTTCCTATTATAAGCTTCCTAGTTCAGAAGACAACACTGCAGATTGGACTGAAGCATAAATAAGGGGAAAGAAAATAAGGGCTTTGAAGGGGAATGGCAGAGTATTGGCAAAGCACCCACGAGGAGTTGGAGAGACGGCCTGAAATTATTCAGGTGAGACTGCATGCAAATCCTGGGGAAAGTTGCATGTAACTGTTACGACTGCTAAATTTTGAAGTTGGAGTACTTCCTAAAAAAGGTAGATTAAACACTCCTGCTGAGAGGCCAGAGTCGCACAATGTGAAGGCCTTGGCAACAATACAGGACAAATTAATTCTTGCTTTTTCCTGCCCCTGCCTCTCATCCCACCATCTCACAATGCCCTCAGCGGCGCTGACACAGCTCTTTCTCAAGCTGCGTTGTAAACCAGTCCAGTGAATTTGTTTAACTCGCAGCTTGATCCCACAAGAATTTTTCCTGCACAAATGAATGGGCAAGAAAAATATGGCCTGAGTTGCTTACCTTTGTAAGAATTTCTAAAAAAACCTAAAACTGCTGCCAAAACCTCTGCGTTTAGCCACAGTGCAACTCCAGAGATTGATGAAAGAGAGGAGTTGAGGATTAGCAATGGTTTTCCCCTGTGAAATGCAGTGCATTGATTGTTTCAGTCTTACTGTCAGAACCGAAGAATGTTGCAATTAAGGTTTATGATTGTTCAGATTTAGCAAATTAATTGGCCCAGGCTCTGCCTTGGAGTTAAACTTCAGGTGTTGTAAATTTGGAAGGATCAACCTGCTGTAAAAAATTGTTCCTGTAGCGTAAAGATGATCTAAGAGCTTTGGTATCACCTATGGGCATCTCTGTGCTATACAGTGATTAGTGGCACTAATAACTTCTATGGAGCATTTGACACCTGGCTAATCTGACATCTCACAGCCAGCTGGGAAGCCTGGCAGTGCAGAGGTGCCTTTCTTCTACTTTCCCTTGCAGTTCATCATTTGTCATTTAGATCATAGATACTAGTTTTCATTTTCTGTCACTGTTTCTAAGGATGATCTACTTGTTCTATGAAATACTCGATTTAAGTTCTCTCTCTCCTGCTAAACACTATGATTTTCTAACCTGAATTTGAATGCTGAAGCTTTCTAAAGTTCCTGAAAATCTAAAAAAAATTACTGACTTTTATTTGTAAGAAACAGATCATCCAGTCTCTTTAGAAGTGGTCCCTTTATGCTGTTTGAGTTTTGAGTACACAAGTTGACTATATTGCATTTATTCTTCAGCCCCTCAACTTGTATGTGAAATGTGTGTCTCGACAGCAGCCTTTTTATCCTCTCTGTTATTAGAAGATTTCAGCTAGATCAAATAATTTGCAAGTAAGTATCATCTAAATTAAATTTTTTCTCCAAGCACAAATCACCTACCATGTCCCTACTGTATCTATGGTTAAGCTTCCTTCTGTCAAAAAACTCACTCTGTATTCACAGGCATGATTTCTTTCCCCTGTGGTTATTTAGGACTGCATCTCTTGCAGGACATCTCTGCCGTTCAGTTGTTAAGATCCAGATTTTTTGGCGTGTGTTCAGTATAAGATTGGAGAGGATGGATGTGATGGCAAAACCATTAAATCTCCCAAAACCTGTTGGCTTCAGTGCAAATTAAGGCTGCCTCAGTGCATTGTTTTTTGTGGCTTCAAGCACCCTTCTGATAAACCGAGGATCCTTGGGTCATACCGTTTCTCTGACTGCCACCTTTTTTCTCTGGTCATCCTACTGGGAAGGGGTCAAGAAAGGGAATTGGCAAAATTTATAATAGAGAACCTCTGTAGACTGTGAGTACCCAGCCAGGAAAAATTCTCAGAAAGCCAAATATACGGAGTTTCGGGCTGTTTTGCACTGCCAGAGGAAAAAAAATTTCTCCTAAAATAGGATTTTATGCTACAGAGATTTCAAGACATAAAATTTTGAGCAGAGTGAAACACCTCTCCTGTTTTGTTTTGCTTTGCTTTCACAAGCAATAGAGTGGTACCACTTTTATGCTGTTAAACTGGAGAGAAAAAATGGTTGATACTACCTATAGGCACGTTTGTTCCCTACTACTCTTTTCCCTAAGAGGTGTAGTTGATCAGGGGCTTTACTCTGTGTGCACATTTGGTAAAATATCTCTGTATTGCAGGAAATGTCCTGTCTCAAAGACTACTTTTTGGCAAGGTCAGTGTGTGTTTTGGCTGTTAATAATACAGCCTTTTTCTTTCTTGTGGCAAGCCTAGTGCAGATACATGCTACATGTTATGTCCCTGCCCGATTAAGCTAAGTATTTTGGCAATGAATTTCCAGCCTGGCAATCTGTGTGTAACTCACTTCAACCCTTCTTAATAGGACTCTTATCAGGACCAAAGATTAGCGGTAAAAAATCCAAGCTGGAGAATATCCAACAAATTTTGCAAGACTTGGAGGTGAATAATTTGTGTCTGAAGAATCGGGACAATAATGCAATTGCTGATACCTTGAAGAGGACATTGCACCTTTTGGCTACAGTTTGGAGAAGCAGGGACTGACAGCAGTTTATTTTTGAGAGGTAGCCTGCCATGCATATATGTTGTTACACCAAGTCACTTGACGTTTATTTTCACAGCATCTCTGGGGTTTGGGCTGAGGACGGACTCTGATCCCGCCTAGGACTTTCAATGCATTGTGAAGATCCAGGGCCTGAGAGACATGACTTAAGATGGGAATCTTTTGTGTTCTGCTTGGCACAAATTAATTGACAGGGTGGTTGAGCTTATTCTGAATCTCAAAATTTTAAGTACACAAAATAGAGAGATGTAAGATAGAGTGAGCCTCCTTTGGGTGTCTTAGTGCAACGGAGCTAAAAGCACCGAAGCACCTCAGTAGTGTTTCCGTTTCAGAACTAGTAATGTTTGCTTGATATTTATAACCTCAGACTGTGAGCTTTGTCTCCAAGACCGTGAGGTCATACAAAAGTCAAAAAGAGCATAATTTCTTGGAAAATGTAATTAAAAAATATAAACAGGAATTGAGTCATAAGTTATTTTTTCTTGAATGATATGGATAAATCCTTCCTTTTAGAAGGCCCTTTATTTCTGTTGTTATGTTTGATCAAACATTAATGCTTATGTAGTCACAAGACAGCTAAATACCTTTACCTTGGAACATAACAATTTCCTGTCTTTACAAGAGAGGAAAAGGCTTAAAAAAAAAAAAATCAGGAATCACCAACCCTGTGTATTTGTACCTAAGCTTGAAATCACTGGCGCACAATAGCACAGCATTTACTGCAGTGTTTTATGCTAGCATAATGTAATTAATTGACTAGCATCTATTATGAGGTATTGCATCTCATATGTATTTTGTTACTAACTTTCTGGAACATCAGTAGCCACGTCAATGTTAACAGAAGACTGCTGCCAGAGAGCAAGCGGCCGCATTTTGACAGACAGCTAGCTGTAAGGCTCAGCACGAATGTAGAGCGGATGCTGCACGGAAAAATCTGGGCGCATACCTGACTTCATCTGAAACATGTCATATGCCTTTGCATATGTGTCCCTGTACCTCTCTGTGCTACATGAAGCTATGCTAATATACCATTTGCAACTTTGTGTGGTCCTGTGCATTTTGAGGACAGGTAGGTATTAATCAACCCAGAGGCACTACCACTAGGTAGGCTGTACGGCTTGACATTTTGAGGGGCGAGCATTGTTGTGGTGGCAGGAGGCTCGCTGGGTGCTGGTCCACAGGGATGTACTTCATGAGCCATGTGAAGTCAGCACATGTATCTCGTTTTCAGGATGCATTCCTGGGTCTGTAACTAACTTAATTTAAAATTATTCCAAAATTTACGGTGGGTTGACTTTAAGAGGACTATGTGGGATTCCCTGGAAGTAGGAAGAATTTCTTTATCTTACAGATCATGGTAGGATGAGATTGGGGGGGAGAGGGTGAAGCCAGCATTGCAAAATTTGTGGATATTTTTCTTTGCCAGATAATTAAGATTTTAACTGCTAGTCAGTCACTGAAAAAAAAGAAAAGAAAAAAGTAATGAAAAAACTTTATTCAGTATAGGAGGATGTAAATTTTGGATGCAGAGCTTCTTAAGGACAAGAAAGTAATTTGTGATCCAGGAAAACACATGTGCGCTAATTTGAACCTGGCACTGATTACAACAGGATTATTCAGGTGCTTTAAACTTAGCTCAAACTTTTCTTGAATGTTCAAATCCTCATTGAATTACTTCTTTCCATTCCCTCCTTGCATTTCAGTGCACAGAGGATGCATTAGATGACATTAGTACAGCCTGACCATCCTTTCTGATGCTGCACTTATGTTTTATTCAATGCTAGATGTTTTTGAACTTCTATAAGTGTGCCTTGTCATCTCTCATCAGCTTGTTGTCTAAATATTGGAGAAGGAGAGAAGAAAAAAATTGGTCCCTGTATGTGGAAAGGGAGGAAAAATTTTCTCTGCGCCAGTATGTGCCAGCCAAGAGGCATTTTCTATTTACATTTTATTGTCTCTTCTTTCTGGAGAAGTGTGTTTCAAAGGCTCCCAGTGCTGCAAAGCTCTCTGCTGCCTCATTATTCAGAGCTGCTGATATGCTGAGCAAAGTTCCTTAATGCAGCTTTCAGTAACTCTGGGGAATTCTCTCTAGTTTCCTTTTCCTGCTCTTTTCCCTTTATCTGAAGAGTAAATGTTTGTGTTTCTTGGAGAACTTTGGGGAGAGAAATCTGCAGACTGTGCTGCCTATCTTCCACAGAAACTGAGTGAGGAGATTTAAGGAGTGTATTTTCCTTCTAGTTTGTGAAAAAATCTAATTTGGAAGGGTATTATTTTGATTTTCTAGTTTGGCTTCTTCTACATATAATTATCATTTCCCTCCTGAATCCACAGTTTGGTCTGTGTGCTCTATGACCAAAAAAACCCAAACAATAAACAAAAACACAAAAAAATTTTTAAAATACTTTTTTTATTTACATAAGCATATGATACCGATGAAATTGCAGTACTGCAACAACTATTTTGATAAAATCAATGTATTTTACAGCATTTATCATCTTTCTTGCTGTTGTGCTCTTTGGCTTGTGAAATGGAAGTTACTTCTGACCCCTGTTCTAATATGACATAAACAATTTCAAAGAACTGAATACAACTCACAAAAAGAGCAAAAAAGTGGTGGCTTGGCACTGCATCATTAACTCTCATTATTAACAGCCCCTGTGAATTGCCTTTCTTCTAATCAAGGGAATAATAAAATACACATCTACTTTGTTTCTCTGGGGTATTTCAGAGATCATTAGTTAATGTGTATAAAACAGGGTACGAGCGAATACACTAATACAATAGAAGAAAGAATTTTTAACAGCATAAGGGAGGGATAAACATTACTATGCTGTGTTTGCTATGACTGTGTTTGCTATATTACTGATTTACATATACAAATCCAGAAAAAATATTTCCACTCCGATAACTTCTAGGTGACTCAGCTCTGATCAGAGACCTGTTCTAACTGGTACTATTGCACTTGCATAGTTCCCATCCCAAAGGGCTTGGGATGCAGCAAATCTATAGTCTTTGCTGGAGGTATGTATGTTTCAGAATATTGCATCTATCTCTGTATTTTAAAACAGCATACTCAGGTTTGCTTAACATTTGCTTTTTAGTTTTATTTCTGTTTTCTTAGTCTGTTTATCCTGATAGAAGAGGGAGAGATGTACTAGTCAGAAGACTCGGAAATCCTTAAAGGCATCTTATGAGGATCAGGAGGTAGCAAAACATAAAGGATCCAGATAATTCTGCACAATAATACAATGTAATACATACACGGGATGTGGCCAGAAAAGTATTCTGCTAATTAATCTTATTTTTCTTAACAAAGCACTAAAAATACTGTTTCTGCATAAGGCAATGAAGAAGATTCAAATCTCTCCATTTCCCTGCAAAGGAGTTATCAATTTGTTAGCTGACATTAGTATCAAATAAATCAAGATTTCAAAATGGTGATGCAAGCTTTCTTCCTTCCCCACCCAGAATAGGATTCTTTGCATTATATTTGACCTTTTCCTTCGGTCTGTTTTCCCACATTACTGAAGGACAGCGTCCACCAGCTGAAGAGTAGCTAAACTCTCAGAAATTAAGTAAAGGTTATATTTAGTATCAAGAGGGCAATCAGCTGAATTATGACAGATTTTGTGCAAATGTTCTCACTGTTAGTAGAATGAGTTCTGCTTGCTCATAGCTGGGTTTCAAGTAAGGGAAGAGCTGATGTGGGATAGAAAAAGAAGTTTTAATATATTTATAAGACCAAATAAGACCATGATTTCTCTGTTTTGTTGATACCTTCTTACAAACTGCACTTTTAAACTTTATCTCAAAATATTATGGCATTGGCTTGTTGCATACGAAGATCTCTTAGGGGCTGGCAGTGACTAAGTTGTCAGATTTCAAGAAACGAGAGGCTTTCAGTCCATTTCTTACTGAACTAGCTCCTGCTTGACAAAAGCCCGCCTTCTCCGTAGGATTTGATTGGCACCCATGTTAGCAGACTCCATAGCCAGCTAGCCACAGTGTGCCAGTTGGCAAATTCCATGAGAAGTGTAAATTTTCCAAGGCACATGAGGAGACCCTTGTAAGTTGTTTTTCACTGCTTTCAGCTATTGGTCTCTTCTTAGTCTTAAGGAAACTATTTTTTGGAAGAGTTCAGTTTTCACGTCATCAGTGCTGAAGATCGCTAAGATATCACCCAAGAGTAATTTGGCTCAGTGTGTTTAGAGATCACAGAACTACTGTAAGTTTTAAGCTGCTGTGGGTAGTTCTGGGCGTAG
Organism: Mycteria americana; assembly: GCF_035582795.1. Lineage (NCBI taxonomy): Eukaryota > Metazoa > Chordata > Aves > Ciconiiformes > Ciconiidae > Mycteria > Mycteria americana. The sequence continues at coordinate 82,549,658 of NC_134365.1, forward strand.
CGCGCTGAGGAGGTCCCGTGGGTTTGCACACTCAGTTCATTGTGAGATGTAGGCCTCCTGGTAGAAGCTGAATGGGAGGTCCTCCATAAACAGACTGACTCAGATACTAATCACAGAGAGTCCTACAAACTCTTCTCTTTGCTGCTCTCTTGCTTTTTCTTACTTTTTTAAAAAGAAGCTACATTTTGCAGTCTCATCTTTCTCTTTCTGTTGGTAGCAGTTAGCATCCAAGGTATGTTCACCCTCAGCCTACCCATGTTCAGTAGATTTCCTTCAGTTTTCCACTTTGATCAAACATTGGTTTACTCTGTCTGTTGAAAATCCTAGCAGCTACCTTGGAGCTACCTATTAATACACACCGCTTGTTTTCATATGACTAGTGAAGCTTCTGCCTTAGCTGGGCTGCTTCTGTACTCCCTTGTCAAGTTTCCAGAGAAGGAGGCCTTCTCGCTCAATGCTGCCCGCATGCTGTGTTTGTTGATCCCAAGGAAAAAAAATCCCAAACTCTTAGGATGACATTTGCTGTCAGAAGGGGCAGAGGCAAAACTACTAGTCTCACTGTACACTTGTAGCCTCTGAGGCTTTCATCTCCTGGCCCTAAGCTACCCTACAGCCTCAGGAGCAGCAGCAGGAGCAGCAATCAGCTGTGCACTGTAACTCCATGCTTCTCTCGTCTTGCTAGAAGCTATAGATCAAGGATTAAAGAGGTCAGGAGTGCATCCCCACAGGGACAGTCAGACAAAGCAGGGGAGAAGTCTACCCAGAACGGTAAGGTGTAATGGGAGGCAGAAACACCACTGAATCTCTCTGAAATGCCTTCTGTCTCACTGACTTCTGTCTTAAGAACTAGGATGCTTTATTTTTTCTATAGTATTTACATGAAGTCTAAATTTTTTTTGCTGTTGCGTTTCCTCACCCTCTCTTCAGAAGTAGGCAAGCCCCGTACTGGTGTCTCCATTGCCCACCTCCCAGTGCTCCATGCGTGGGCGCTCGTAGGAGGAAGCAGCTTGCTGGTTTCTCCTGGCTGTGCTGTCTGTGCATTTCCAAAGGGAGAATGAGATGTTTGTCAGTTGATCACATTTGCACAGCGAGAGTCACGACATGGCAGCGTCGTGCCAAACTGTGAAACAGCTGCAGCTCTGCTGTTGTAGCTGCCTTAGTACACACCCGTATGCTGCCTGTGCGAGGTCATTAGTTTAGTGCCAAGGGCTCTGGCGGCAAATATGTCAGTGTATCGCGGTTCAGATTCAGGTAGTGCCAGAATTGTCTTCAACAAAACGGGATGCAGGGAATTATTGGAGAGCTGGTCACTGCTGCTGGTGTTCTGGCTTGCTGCAGAGTAAGCCAGCCAGCAGCATGCGCTAAGCAGCGTAAAATTCCCCGTGGACTTCCTGGAACAACATAAGCTTTGGCTGCATTTCTTCCCTGTTCCTGAAGGGCTTGATCCTGCTCTGTCTGTGGAGAACTTCACTTGACAGGAGAATTTTGCATAGCAGAAGCCTGGATAGTTTCTGTCCTGTTTCAGTAGCTGGACAGAAAAAAATGAGACTGCTGCTGTTCTCTGATGGGTTGCCAGGTGCCATCAAATGCTCTAAGTGTGAACAATAGAGAAATGTGGGAGAAATTAAAAAAATAAATTATTTTTGTTTGTATTTAGCCTATCTGAGTTTTGATGAGGTAGAAGACATACAGGCAAAACTGCCATATTTCCATTGATGATGCTCTCTTTTAAGTTTCAATATAAAAAGAAGAGTTGATGGTATCTTAAATCTTTGGTTTTGAAAACATATACCTATATTTATATACATTTTGCTATGAAATTGATAGTATAGGCTCTCACGTCCATCTGGTCATCCTTTTAAGAAGACTCCTCTTGGTGGGAAATATTCCAAGCATTTTTGTCTTTCAACCTCATCCAACGCAAGAGTAGGGTTCTAGGCTGCTCTTAATAAAACCTGAATACAAAAATGCTCACACTGCTGAGCTTAGCTTTCTATTGGAAAGAAAATAATTACAGTTATTTAACCTTAAATCTGAGGCTGAACACAGCAGGTGATTTTTTCCACTCTGTTAGATCTGAGATCTGAAGTGTGAAATTTCATTTTAGCTTGCTGTCACAGGATTGCTAGACTTCTTAGTATAGTGACCACATTTTTCTGTTAAGCAGCATACGCTATGCTACTATATTATCTAAGATGATCAAGAGGTTTCACTGACAACATGTCAAGAGCTTCTCAGCTGATAAGTAGTTTCCTCTGTCTTATAAGGGAGGTATTAGCAAATTTGGACATTATGGAGGGATGGAGGAAAAGGAATATTTGTTCTGGTACAGCTTGTAAAAGTTGACAATAAGAGGTATTCTGTAGCCACTAGCATGTAAAAGACAGTTGTGGTCTTGATGGCCCAAAAATGGTTGCAACTCATGGAGAAATACAGTTAACAGATTGTTGCGTCTAGAAGCTAAAAATGGTTTTCTATGCATGTGTGCCTGTACAAGCAGAAGTATGTGCATGCACAATACTAAAGAAGAGTCTTCTTCAGTAGAAGCCTGTATGCTTTGGAAAATCCAGACAAATTGAATGGGGGACTCTGAGGTGATCAGAAACTGGAGAGGGTAAACGTGTATGTTTGAATCCCTACAGCTTTTTTTTTTTGCAGCTAGTGTCATTCAGTCATTTATTAAATATTTTGCATTTGTTTTGGAGCTTAACAAACAAAAATATGTATGTATTCTGATAAGTCTGCACAGGGGTACAAAGCTACTCATCTTTTTATTTGCAGCTTCTACTGGACATAGCTGTAAAAAAAGTTGTAACAATAGGAAGGTAGCATGGCTTAGACAAGTGTTCATTTTTTAAAAACATAGTCATTTGAGGGTCATCACTTTGACCACATTCCTTGTACATTGTAGTTTCTTCTTTTGTTGTTTTCTGCATTTTTTAGGTTTTGTTATGAAAATATCTAAATGCAGTTCCATTTGATTTCATTAAGACTTCTAAGCATTGTGCTTATGTATTTACCTGGCAAGAAAGCTGGATGGAGTGACAGTAGAAGAGGGAGAATTGGGAGTAAAGGAGGAATCCCTCAAGAAGGTAGTCTCTCCATCATTACATGACACAGATTTACTTACTAGTTAATGCGCTACTTGGATCAATATTGCTGCTGACTCAAAATCTTGAGTGAAGACCATTCTTCTTTATATCATGACAGTGCCTTTGTGAAGAATGCGGTTGCTGTAATCACATGAATATGTGCATTGCTACTACCAATCACTACTTTTTTTTCATTTGGTACAGAAATGCAGGTGGTTTTTAAATACTTTTGGTTTTAGTTACCCAGTCTATTTGGGGGCCACTAAGGGATGGTTTTCTATGAGTGCTGGAATGTAGCAATGGGCAGGGAGGTAGCAAGTCCTGCTGCTGCTGGCCTTCACAGCAGCTGTGCTAGTTCAACTGTTCCAAAAGCGGGGCTTGAAAAAAAAACACCGAAACACTTCAGCCTCCTGTTACCCTCAAGCTGTATGCAGGTATTCTTAAACTGGATCAGTCATAGAATCACAGAATCGTTTAGGTTGGAAAAGACCTTTAAGATCATTGAGTCCCACCGTTAACCTAACACTGCCAAGTCCACCGCTAAACCATGTCCCTAAGTGCCACGTCTACACGTCTTTTAAACACCCCCAGGGACGGTGACTCAACCACTTCACTGGGCAGCCTGTTCCAGTGCTTGACCTCCCTTTCGGTGAAGAAATTTTTCCTAATATCCAATCTAAACCTTCCCTGGCACAACTTGAGGCCATTTCCTCTTGTCCTATCACTTGTTACCTGGGAGAAGAGACCAACCCCCACCTGGCTACAACCTCCTTTCAGGTAGTTGTAGAGAGCGATAAGGTCTCCCCTCGGCCTCCTTTTCTCCAGGCTAAACAGTCCCAGTTCCCTCAGCCGCTCCTCATAAGACTGGTGCTCCAGACCCTTCACCAGCTTCGTTGCCCTTCTCTGGACTCGCTCCAGCACCTCAATGTCTCTCTTGTAGTGGGGGGCCCAAAACTGAACACAGTATTCGAGGTGTGGCCTCACCAGTGCCGAGTACAGGGAGACAATCACTTCCCTACTCCTGCTGGCCACACTACTTTTGGTACAAACCAGGATGCTATTGGCCTTGTTGGCCACCTGGGCACACTGCTGGCTCATATTCAGCCAGCTGTCAACCAATACCCCCAGGTGCTTTTCTGCTGGGCAGCTTTCCAGCCACTCTTCCCCAAGCCCATAGCATTGCATGGGGTTGTCATGGCCCAAGTGCAGGACCTGGCACTTATCCTTGTTGAATCTCATACAACTGGCCTTGGCCTATCGATCCAGCCTGTCCAGATCCCTCTGCAGAGCCGTCCTACCCTCAAGCAGATCAACACTCCTGCCCAGCTTGGTGTCTCCAAGTCCAACTCTTCCCACAAATGCCATAAATGATAGTGCCACTATTTTTGAGAAGAGACAAGAACAAGTGGTGGAAAAGGACAGAAAATGTTCAAATACTGTGCTCAGACATGCTGGATGCTAATACAAAGTTATCAGCTGAGATCTCTAAAAGAAAATAAATGTGCCAGACCGCTCTTATATCACAGAAAGATTCATAAACCTTTGACTTAATTGCCAAGAGACCTCCCTTTTGCGATGCTAAGATGTAGTGGGATTGGTGTGCAATGGGTATGACAAGGGTTTTGATTTAAGGGTTTGGGAGAGGATTGCTGGTTGTAGAGATCCCAGCCACAGCTGAAGCAGAAAGAGCAAGGTGATAATATCTGTGAAGAGTGAGCTGGTGGAAAGAGAAGGGGAAGGATTGCCTGCAGAAATGCTCTGATGTAGGATGTCTGCATTTAATTGTGCTGAGGCAGAGCAAAAACTCTCTTCTAGTCCTGGTATATGCACAGCACCTAAGCTTTGATCCTGTAACCTGCTCAATGGCTTTGCAACAACTAGCTCTAAGTGAGCACTGCTAAAAAAAAAGAAGGGAGAGTGGGTACAGATGCTGACCTGTATAATACAGAAAGGAGCCTGCAGAAGCTGCTCCTTTGATGTCTCTGGGAGCTGCTGTTCTTACCAGTAGGCTAACTAAACAGGGGCAAGGCAGAATACATCCATATTCAAGCTGCTGAGAAATAATATTTGTTCTTTAAAATCCCATACCACATATGTAGGTATGTCCTTAGCACAATTGCCCCGTGTTAGCTCTAAAATGGTTATAGACTTGTTTTCACCAGTTTTAGAGAGAGCATAGTGAGACTGAGAGAGACTAACAGGTTTCACTGAAAAATCAAGAGGCTGCTCCTGGGTTTCATTACATCAGTGGCCCTGATGCTTCATTCATTCTCCTCTAATTCTTAATGGCGGTCAAACAGTTCAAACTACTTAGGAGAGTCGGCTGATCTGTGAAGCTCTACAGGTAATGCTGAAACAATGACTAAATCTTGAAATTCAAACTTTTGCTCTACATCTGGGTCTTGTTCTATGGGCAGATCTCTAGCCCAGAAGCCGTAACTCCTAGTGGTTTCCAAAAGATTGAGAGCTTCTGTCCACATGTGTAACATTCAGCAGTTCGCACAATCCGGCTGGGCACGCTGCTCGTTGTCTCTAGCCCTTAATTATGCTGTCACACTGCACTGTCTCTTTAGATTTAACTGCTATAAATTGAAATGGATTGCAAAACTGGTGTCATTTTTCAAGTCATGAAGGGTTTCCGGGAGCAATGAGAGTTTCTCCTTGCTTGTTGCTACTTGGGTATGCTGTTGTGGAATTGAGTCAGTACTGTTGGCAAACAAAAAATGACTTGAAATATATTAGCTGGAGAAAAGTGATTTAACCTTCAGGCTGCTAGCAACAAAATTTATATTTGGTGTAAATTGCTTGGAGCAAAATCTCTTTTGTAAAGAGGATTATCATCAGGAGTTCAGTCTGGCTGTAAATGTGCCCATCCTTGAATCACACGATTTTATTTCTTTGAGCTGTATTAGCATCTATAGTGGCTGTATGAAGGATGGAGTATGACCTTCCTTTTAATTCTGTAGCTAAGTGAGGGAAGGTTTATATTTGCCAAACTTATCTTAAGTTTGTTATTGTTGTTAGGTTGTTAGTGCTATTAAATAACTATGGAAGTTCAGCAAACCATAAGGATCTTTTAGTTTGTCCCTAGATCAGCCATTTTAACATCCTCTTTGCTTCATTTTCTGCCATCAGTAAAATCTCCCCTACCTCTTTCCAAACATCACGTACTACACAAATCTTTATGTGCCTAAAGACCTTTGAAAATATATTATGTAACTTCAGTGCATCATTGTTGGTACTATCTGCTTGTTTGCGTTCGCAGTGTTGTTGTCAAAAATGTTGTGCTGTGTTGAACTACAGTCCTTTTCTATTCTGAGTCACTGTTATTTATTACTGAAAATGCAGAAAATATTTTAAAGACTCAAATCTAAACTAATTCATGTTAATCCCAGCTGAAACGTTGGTCATTGCAGTGGAACTACTCTGATTGTGAGTTTGGCCCAGTAAATCAAATCAATGGAGCTGAGTGACACAGCTTCCTCCCGGTGTTACTGAGAAGCCAGGAGTTAAGTCACTATGATGAAAAGCAAGTCACTACTTCAGCTGTTGCTAACATGCATGGTGTGGGACTCTGCTCTGTGACTCTAAGGTCCACAGCATGCTCTATTACTTCCAGATGTCCTGGGGCTAAAAATACTCTGTGAAATCTCTGAAGCAGAGCCTGGTGCTCAGCAAAGCCTTGACATCCATATAAAGCATCTCAAATGACAGCGCATGCACGACTAATGCACCTGCATACACCTGAGACTTCACTGTGAATTGACGGACGCTGTTATATCCCATGTTTCTAGTGCAAGCACATAAATGAAACATGTAGGTGCTTATTGCATTTTCCTTTGTCTTTTTAATTTTTATTCCTTAAGCATGGAACAGAGCATTCTGTTACTGAAGGAATCAGATGGTTGGGAGGTTGCTTTGTTTCAGACTGGACTATGCTCCACAGGAGGTGGTGTGCACGTGTTGAACTTTTAACACTGTTCCCGCTTCTTCATCCATGCACATGCTCTCCTTGGATTATACTGATTTGCTTCAAACCATACAATTGTTGTATATGCATTAGCATTGGAGGAAAACTGCTTATTGTTCAAGTATCCACCTCTACTGGCCACCAAATTGAAAAGATCAGGTTGTTCCTAAGTGCTACAGTTCTAATCATGGGATTATTTACTTGCTGATAATTAACTAACAAGAAATTGTACAGAAATGCTTTCAGGCGAAGAACACATATTAGAAAGAATTGCTTTTATGTGTTGTAATTACATGCATAGTTTGTGGAGTCTCTGTCACACATCCTGGGGGAAAAAAAATAAAAGAATTATATGAAGATACATTGTTCAGGCATCCCCAGTGTTCAGTCCATTTTAAACTCATAAAATAATTACTAGATTGAGGAAGCAAACTGATGAGATTGAAATAGTCCGTGACCACTTTATATTGCTTCTTCTGACCTCAGCTGTACAAGTTCTCTGAAGTGACAGACAACTTTTTCTTTCTCTGCATGTCCCAGGTTAATTATGACTCCTCCAGAATCCTTATTAAAGAAAACTGTCTTATGTATGATTGGATATTTGTACCCAAGATTAAAAATTTATATTCAGAAAGTGGCCAAAAATTATTTTATCTTAAAGGACTCCTGCTGTCTGTATTTTTGTTTTTAAAAATGTTATTTGTCATTAATCATAATTTTAGTTGAACCTAGTTCATTACATTTAACCTGATGTCTAAAAGGCTCAGTTGAGCAATCTGACCCTCTTGTTTACAGAAATTACATCCCTGCGTAAAGTTGTGAAAATGCACCATATACGAGCAAACTCATCAAAACCAGACTACGTAGAAAGAGATGCCAGAGAGGCCATTTGTCAATCTAGATGTATATTTACAGGCATACAGTCCTTTGCGCTTGCACACAACTAAATCTCTTTTTTTTCTTTCTTTTTTTTTTTAATTTTGTACTGTTGAGTTGAAAAGGCAAGCATCTCAACAGATAAGCTTCTGAAATGTCTGCTGTCCTAGTTGAGTAGGGCATGGAAATCTTAGCAGTGGTCCAAACCATAGTGAAATATTAACCTACGCCAGTGTACCCATCCTTCATGGCTTGTGCTTCATTTTGCCATCTCTTATTAACACCGTGCAGCCATGGACCTGCTCGGGGCAGCAGCAGTCAATGTGTCAATGATACACATTTCCCTTCCCATTGATACGGCTGTGATAGCAGCCTGACTCTTGGCATTACACCATTGTAAGCTGAATGCAGATTTGGCATCATTGAATTATGTGGAAGATGAGGATAATGTATGAGTTGTTTTGTTAAATATCAGTGCAATTGTATCTGCTCTTGGTGGGGGAAAGCTCTGCTTTACTCTTCGGTTGGGGATATGAGGGTTTTCTTTTGCAGGAGCAAAGTATTAGGTTGGTAGGATTCCCACCTTTCCCTTTGCTTGTCCTTTGGCATATGCGCCTGGCACAAGACCGTGGCTTAGTTTGTAATGCAGCGCTGTAGGTTGTCCTTTACGACTGATCCAGAGGAGACTGTTACAGGCATCAGTAACAGAGCTTTACCCTTAAAGCAGCTTGCGTACTTGTGTCTGCAGAGGTGCTCGGTGTGATTCCTGACTGGCTGTCCAAAAGGTGTTTTTTTCACACTACGGTTGGGGATGAGTCAGCATGAGTAAGATGTATACTGCTGCAAAGATGCTGTGTTCAGTAGTTCAGATGGCATCAGTGATCACTTTCCTGCTCTGCTTAGTGCCTAAACTGTCGAAGTTGCCTGTAATTAATCACTTGAACAGGGCTTCAGGAAGCCTTTGTGTGGGCTTTTCTCCACCATTCAGTGGCTTCCACCTCCAGTCAGTTTTGGAAGAGACAGGAACCTCAAATTCTGAAATACTTTATCCTTCTTCACCTCAGTAAGGGTCAACTCACTGCAACTGCTGACCATGGTTCAGACTTCGAATAGTTTCCTCTTACCAGACACTTTAATCCCTTGCAGCTTAATTGACTGGGAAATAGTTAATGCCCAGTTTATTCCTGTGTATTACAGGAATAATGTAATAAACTGACTGTTTATTCCTTAAAATGAAAAGCCAAGTATAAGCTTCTGCAGAAAACAATTTTTTCTCCATTTGACTGAGTGTAAAAATGCATATAGTTCTTTGTATTTTGAAGTAGACATCCAAAGGGTCAGGCATTACTTGGATCGCACCCTTTGACGTTAGAAATCCTCTGGTTCCTTAAAATCTTCATAACTTCTTCAGTGCTTTCTTTACAAAGGCCAAGCAAAATCAATTAAAACAGAGAAGAATAAATTCTGTTATAAAATCACACTCTTAAAAATATAAAAAACGATGGTTCTGAAAAGTAAAACAAGTCGATATTCCCTGACTAAGTTGAAAGGAAAATATCTTAGCAATTTCTGGAAGGGCATATCCTGAATATAAACTGGAATCTATTTTTGAATTTGGAACCTAGTGAAAGCCCCTTGAAATTTGCCTGGACAGCGGAGATTCAGGGATCTGTCTGCACATAGCAGATGGCAGCATTGTGGCTTTTGTGTCGTGATCTCACATCATCAATTTCTTTGTGCACATTAAACAAATAAACAGATTTTCTTTCCTGATAATTAGCATCGCATCAGATGGGTGCAAGATTATTTTGTTTTCTTCTAAAGCTAACTTAGGAAAGGAAAAAAGAAGTACTGCAAGGAGACACAAATCTGATCCCATAATAAGCAAACACCATCTCGTTCCTCATGGCTTTTTATTGTGGATGAGGCCCTGAGCAACCGGATCCAACTCAGAAACTGGCCCTGCGAACTGTATGCTGCCTGACTTGGACTGCTTTATTATAGAAAATAGAAGGGATGTGTTTTTTCCGACCTTTTCTTTTAACTCTATAGGGTTAAGCCAATGATCAAGAAGAACAGCAGATTGCCTTAGAAGTTCAGTTTTTCTGTGGCTGTGTTTGATGCTTCCATTTTCATCATACCAGAATGGTGTGGGAGATGCAATTGTTTTCCTGACTTTTTTGACAAATGTTTAAAATGGTGTCAGACTACATGGGGAAAAACTGTCAGTTATGCGTGTGTAGTCCTTGCCAGAAATACTTAATGAAATCTGTCTGCATGGCTAATTTTAGGGACACTTTAAAGTAGTGTGATTTTTTTTTTCTTTTTTTTTTTTTTAAAGTATTCTGGTAGGTATGGAACATCTGGCCAAAGCAAATGAAGCCCCATTTGGATAACTCAAGAGAACCCAAATGAAACAATGTAAGAAATTGATGTCCACATTCTGAAATCTTAACAGTTATTCTTGCAGTAGTCTACAACTATAATGCAAAGCACTAATGTTTAGTGATGCAGGTTGGAAATGTTCTGTACTACTGAATTGTGGGAAGGAGAGTAATTCCTGTCGAACACTGTGGTAATCTCCAAGTCTGTGGTGCGAAGTACTTTATAAATGTACCGTTTTTCTAGCAGAGTATTAGGTGAGGTTAGGTAGATAGGATCTTCTGAATACAAGTTCAAAGCAAGTATCCAGTGACTGGAAGTGGTCTTGTATTTAATCTTTTTGTTTCCTTATGTTCAGTAGAATTTGTATGGCCTCTAGTGACTAAGGACTTCTGTCATTAATTTTTCTGCTTTGCAGGGCATGTGTCGTACCAAATTTCTTAAGTCTTTTGTCACCTCTGTCTTCATCTGGCTAAACTAACATCTACTTTTGGACTTGCACACCAGGTTCTGCACGTTCCTCTCTTCCAATATCACTCAGTTTTTCCAAACCTGAATGAGATGTGACATTTTATTATAAATAAGTTAATTATCTAATAGTTTAACCTGTTTGTTTAACTTCCCAAGTGGCCAGCTCTTTGATAAGAACAGGTTTTTAAATAGGCCTAAACGAGCCTCCTACGTTCATTTAAATTGTGATCTAGGCCATATCTGAAAGTAGGCTAATACCCGAATTCACTGAGCCAGAATACCCACAGCTATTAATTTGTAATATAGTGTCCTTCAGAAGTTTTTCTGCTTGACCCACTTTCTAAATTAGATGGCACACCTGATGATTTGTTACAGATAAAGAAATTTGGGGATTTTCATTTGCTTAATACTATGTACTACAGTCCCAGGCAGCAGTGGGAAAAAAGAACAATATTCTGTTGGACTTGAGTCCCTAGTTCATGTGTCTGGGCTATAGCCTGTTAGAAATATGCATTCAATGTTTCCATGTAGCAGTACAGTGATTGTGAAAACTGGCAGATTGGTAGGAATATGAAGTCAGGTCTGGGTAGATGCATCAGCTGTAGACCCAGATAATGATAGCGCATTAACACAGACTGTGGATCGCTTTTTGCTGTTGTGAGGGGTAATGCCTTGGGGATCGCAATCCAGGTAAGCACATTCCTGAGTGTTGCAGTGAACATGGTACACCTTGTAAGGTTGATCCATGGTGCTTCTCTTGATTGACATAGCTGGTGGTCAATTTTCAGGGGTAAGATACTTCACTCCATCCTGAGGAAGGCATGGGCTGTAGGACAAGCTATATTTCTGTCATGGTCCCATGCAGTGAAGGGAATTTAATGTATTATCACATGTAGCTAAGGTTCTTAAGGTATTTTAAACTCTTTGCTGTTGTTCATTTCTGTTGGTCCAAGCCAAGGACTCATTATATAAGATGTTTCTGTATGAAGGCTTGCAGGTTTTGCTCTAAGTTAGGCTACTTCACTGTCCCTGAATAGTTTGTTAAGTTTCAGAAATGCAAAAGGGTTAGTGAGAACAGGGAATCTTCACAGACTGCAAAAATGCAGCAAATGCTATATTTCTGTTTGGGTATATTTGCATTTTATTAGCATGCAGTTGACTCATGTCATGTTGAGAAACTCAAAATGGCCAACAGAGACTCTGAAGATTCTGCCGGAGGAAGAGAAGTTTTTCTGGGGTACCTAAAGGTCATTGTCCTCATTCTTAAATACTTGATTGACAGCGTTCTACTGTTCTTGTTTCTTTTTGCGTCAAATTTAGGAGGCTTTTTCAAAACATTTATTTATATTTTACGTGAGCCTTAACCTTGCAACGCAAGTGGTTTGTCAGTGCTGTGATCTGCAGCACTTCAAAGATAGGAGGGTTTTTTTCCTTCAGTTAGTCTAATAGAGAGATGGGCTATTCTAGGAGGATTCAGTCCAGCCATGTTTGTCATTTAATCAGCTTAGAGCATGAATTGGGATGGCTGGGGACATGTAGGCCTGAAACCATTGTATCTAATTAAAATACTTAACTGGAACACTTCATGTGGGAGCCTAGTCATGTCAGTCCCCTTATATAGTCAATGGATCTCCAAAGGGCAGTTCAAACAACCTAAACTCCCCAGAGAAAGCATATGACATCTATGCTGCTTAGAGTTAAGTGGGATGAATTTTGGCCTTAGCAGCCAATAATGGGTGATGACCGATGCAATGGTATTGCAGTCTTGCAGAGCAGTGTCATTGGACTGTATCTTCCATGAAGAGGAGTTTTCTTCATGGATTTATTCCAAGCCAAGACAATAGGAAAAGGCTGAACACATTGCAAAGTGATGGCTGATGAGAAAAGGAACTGCTTGGCACAGTGGAATTAAAGTGGAAAACTTTAGTTTGTACCTGCAGTGTGTGTGAGGAGATCTGTTTCTACTTTGTCGTGTAAGGATAACTGCATATCTTCATGGCTGCCACTTCACAGTGTATGAGATAAATGCTATTCAACACTGCAGTGACCATCTACTGCTAGGGGTCTTGGACCGCACAAGCTATGTTCTAAGCTGTGACTGCTGGGTGTAGCTATGGTATAATATGGAGGATAAGGCTGAGCTTGATTTTTTAAGCTTCTCAGATTTACCTATTTAATTTTTGTCATTTATTTTCATAATAAAGGCTTTTAAAAAAATCATCTTTAAAATTGCCATTGATTGACCTAACGTGAGCTGCTATAGCTGACTGGGAAAGGTTATCTCAGACTATCATTCCCAAATAACTGATCTGTGTCTTGACTCAAAAGTCTTTAAAGCTTTATTTCTGCATCTTCTCAGGTATCTCCTGCAGGAAGTTGAAGGAAAGACAAAACAAGAAAGCACCATGTCTTCAGTCTCAGCTTATTACAGTGGAAAGACCATACTTATCACAGGAGCTACAGGTTTCATGGGCAAAGTACTGGTGGAAAAGCTTCTGCGCTCCAGCCCTGATGTAAAAGCAGTTTATATACTTGTCAGGCCAAAGGCTGGACAATCAATGCAAGAGAGAGTGGCCAACATGTTGAAATGCAAGGTAAGTTCCTATATTTTATTCTAAAGTCTAATCTGAAATCCATTTAGCAGGGTGAAGCAGAGGACTTCTGTTATACTCAATTCATAAAGAACAAAATACCATCTTCTACTGTAACTGTTGTATATTTTTGTTGTGTCTAAAACAAACAAACAAAAAATTGTACATGAATGAACCTGAATCTGTCTTATTTTGATAGGTAATGCAGGATTTTGCACTGTAGTGATGTAATGCTTCTTTTCTGCATTGCTCTTTGTTGAGAATTAATTTTTTCAAAAAAATATTACCTTAGCAAATTTCCTTTTTGGAAGAAGAGCAGCGTTTTGCTCTCATGAACTAACTCTTTTCCTTCACCCACTTTCAAAACATAATGTTCAAACATTCAGAAATAAAACTGTGAGCCTACCACACTCGACTCCTTGCCCTTATTGGGGCATTAAACTCATTTCATAAGACAAAGCCTAGTGGCAAGGTATAGTGGGCTGTGCATTGCTGCAGTACAGTAGGGCATCTGCCATCTTCTGATGTCAGCTCCAGTTTAACCTTACTTAATGAGGTGATAAAATACGGTTGGTTTGAAAAGGGTGCTTTCCAGTGTTACTTGCAGCAGAACACAAAGGCTAAGACAGCCCTGTGAGTTGAAGAACAGACCTGTATGACCTCCACCCATGTGGCTCGTTTTGGTGAGGGAAACCAGATCTCTAGTGTCAGGAAGGTTGTCAAAGCCCTTTGCTGTATTGAATGTAAAGATTTATAAGGAGACACTGCCAGACCAGTTAGCTAGAGTGGACTGGGCCTGAGGACCTCAAGGTCTTCAGGAGCTTAGGCCAGTGGTGAGGTCATGAACTTGCTCAGGCTCCTCCAGCTATAAGTGCCAGAGTTCAAGCTAACGCTTACTGCTAATGTGAATTTGTACATAGCTGATGTGAAATGAGGGGAGGGGACAGATCTGGCCCCAGTAGGCAAGGAATTACTTGGAATTAATCCAAGAAAAGTCAACGTATCTTTAGAGGTCTAAAACTTTGAACAAGGCTTGACTAGAAAAGTACTCCTCCTAGTTCTACTGGAGTTAGAGGTAAAATAGGGCTATAGATAACTTAGAGACAAGCAGGTCTGGGAGAAGGCTTGCATTTTTCCTCCTGATGTTTTGAGGCATCAAGCTAGAAAATCTTAAGTCTGTCCAACAACAGAGTATGATTTTTTTGTGTGTTTTCAATAGAGTGTAGGTTATTTTCCTGCTCAGGAAAATTTGTAAGTGATATAAAAGGAAACCATCACATTGGTTGCTTCTTGCAAGTCTGTCAACTGCACAATTTTTCATTACTTTTCCTTTCAATGAACACTTTCAGCTGTTTCTACAGCTTTCATCACTGAAGATTGTAATGGTTTTCATCATCAAAACCAAATTCCCAAATGTGGTGTGTTTGCATGGTTTTTTGCCCCTTTTTTTTTAACCCACTAAGAAAATGGCAAACCAAGCTATTTTTCAGGACTCCTATAAGCTTTGTTTGCATTTTCTGTATGAATATTACTGGCTTATCTCTTTAGTTGGCCAGCACAACTTAGTATTATTGTTAGCTCTAGGTGAGGTTCCCTAGTAGCTGTTTTGTTGTTGCAGCTGTACTGAATGTACCCTTTTTTTTTTCCTAGCATGTGTCAGCAATTTTAGACATGCCAACAGCAAATAGGACTTGATAACCTCTCCTTGAACCTTTGACAGCCTCCTTCAACATGTTTCAAATGAACAGAAGAAGGAGGCAAGTCTCTTAAGTTAGGTTGCTGCAGCCTTGAAAAGAAAAAAACTCTAGGGATATTCTCACAACTCATTCAGGTCCCCTCAAAGAAAAAGGTGTCTTTTTGATGCTGTTCTTTTTTAAAATAAAGCAAAAATACTCCCCTAAGACAGAAACCCAACTCCTCAAGGTTGGTTCCAGGTGAAAATGTTGACAGCCTTCGGTTTTTTTCTAGAAGTGAAACTGTTGATTCCAGTAACTGTTAATTTCATGGCAGATGAAGAGGGCAAGAAACATTATTCTTAACATTTTTGCATATTGTTTCCAGTTAAGTTTACTGTATGTCTTTGTCATGGCTTAACCCCAGGCAGCAACTAAGCCCCACACAGCCACGTGCTCGCTCCCCCCGCCAGTGGGATGGGGGAGAGAATCAGAAGAGTAAAAGTGAGAAAACTCGTGGGTTGAGATAAGACAGTTTAGTAGGTAAAGCAAAAGCTGCACATGCAAGCAAAGGAAAACAAGGAATTCATGCACTACTTCCCATGGGCAGGCAGGTGTTCAGCCATCTCCAGGAAAGCAGGGCTCCATCACGTGTAACGGTTACTTCGGAAGACAAACGCTATCACTCTGAACATCCCCCCCCTCCTTCTTCTTCCCCCAGCTTTATATACTGAGCATGATGTCATATGGTATGGAATATTCCTTTGGTCAGTTGGGATCAGCTATCCCAGCTGTGTCCCCTCCCAACTTCTTGTGCACCCCCAGCCTACTCACTGGTGGGGTGGGGTGAGAAGCAGAAAAGGCCTTGACTCTGTGTAAGCACTGCTCAGCAGCAACTAAAACATCCCTGTGTTATCAACACTGTTTCCAGGACAAATCCAAAACATAGCCCTATACTAGCTACAATAAAGAAAATTGGCTCTATCCCAGCCAAAACCAGCACAGTCTTTAAGCCACATAATTAGTCATTCACAATCTAGAGACTACACTTTCCATTTACAGTTGTGGTTTGCATTCCCTAGTTTGGGAAACCTCTGAGCTATATAACAAATAAAAAATGCAGCAAAAGCTTATTCCAGGTCTTCAGGCAACATTTGCATTTGACATTCCTGATCATGATCTCTGATGAAGACTGCTTATATTTGAGTATGCACAGGAAAATTCAGAATAAAATCCCTTCTCTTCCTTACATGTACATATATAATTTCTAATGTCTACTGCATAATTATTTTCCCTTACAAACTGCTGGATTTAATGCAATACAGTATTTGTGTCTGGTTTTAGGAGAAAATACTTTATTTCTACTTTTGTATTCTACCCTATGTAGTCTTCTCTACTGACTGATCACACATTCACTTTGCAAGTAACTCTTTCTTCTTTTACATTATGCCTTGACCCAATATTATCCTCCGGAATTTCTTCTTTTCACATCCAGACAGGGAAGTTTCCCAGGAACCAGAGGAATAGAGAAAAACAGGTTGCCAGCTTCTAAATATTCTAGACAAACAGACAAAAATAGTATTTGGGATGAAATAAGATGAAAGTAAAGAAGTAGATTGGCAGGAATTAGTTGCACTGCATAATGCTTAGGTTCTTCAGGTAAGGTCCTCTGGGCACTCCTGATTTTTGGTATCGAAAATAATTTGCTATCTTTTTTGCTATTTTTAATCTTTTGCTATCAATTTTGATGTCTCTTCATATATCTCTTAGAACAATCTGTAAAATTTTTGTGGTTTCTATCATATCTACAGGGGTTTAAACTTTGAGACGTCACATTTATGAACTGTCTTGTTCACAGTGTGTACATGTGAATATGCTGGAAGATTACTACCGTTAAATAAAAAAGCAATTGTAACTTACAAAAGGGTGATGAGGTGTGACGGGGCAAAATGCCTTAGTTTGTGCTTTTAAAATGTTTCTTATCTGGAATTCTTCAAATTCTGAATCCAACATGAAGAGTGAAATATAAAAAATAATTTGGGCATAAATCAGAATTCTTCCACTGTATTCTGGAGTAGCTGAACAGATGGCATTGAAATGTAATATAATGCTGGTTTTCCTCAGATCTTGTAAAATTAGTTTTACATGAAGATATGTTATAGCATTAATATGAAATGTATAATGAACAGATACTCAATTATCTCAGCATCAACTCGAAAATGAACGTGTGCATTGAGGAACGTGTGGCACATGATGACCTTGCCTATTTATGAAAGGAGATGTTCTATTTTCCAGCAGCGAGTCCCTAAGGGAATCAAGCTATTACCCTGTGCTTAATGAAATGCCATGTCTGCATGGCACAGAGTGCAGCTGTTACACAAAAAACCACATTTCAGTATCAGCTTCACCCTGGATGTGTCCACAGATGTGGATCACAAGGCACAGCTTGACAGCGCTGTTTTACTTGTTAGTCGATGGGAGTTGTATATTTTATCAAAGGTAGGAAATAGTTTCAAGGAGTATTTTTTGTTGTCTGATCCCTCCGTGTGCAGAAATAGGCAGGAATGCTTGGAGAGGTTGTCTCAGATTCCCTGGAGAGCAGTTACTGGGCTAACGCTGAGTCACTGTTTGTAGCTTTCACATTGTCCCAGGGAGGGCAGAGCTTTTTCCATGTCCTGTGTGCAGTGAACCAAGGCTGCTCGCTGCTGCCAGGCTGTTTCTCAGATCTATTTGTTCAGTGCTCCTAATTAGAAAGATCAGTCAAAGTGGGGAGTGGAAAAGACTTGTTAATGTCTCTGATGATTCAGAGATAAAATGGGGAGGCTGTGAAGCTGCTGAAAGTGGGGAGCAGATATTGCTGGGTGTGACCAGAAATACTGTAACATGCTACTGCTTTTTCGTATCGTCCAACCACAGTTAACCCTTATGGTTAACCCTTATAGTTACAGTGGATGGTACAGATAGACCTTCTTCTCTTTCCTGCAAAGCTTTGTCTGGAACCACACATTATACTGGGACTGACCACTGAAAACAGCAGAAGTCCAGTGTTGCCAGACACTTTTCCCTTTTCAGTATTTCCTTGTCAAGTGTGCTATGCTTATCAGCAAATATACGGCAAGACCCTCTGTTAGCCCTGTAAATTTCACCAAATCATGCCAGATTTCTCTTTTTCCACCTCCCTTGACTATCACTTTCTCCACTCCCTCGCTCATGCGTCTTGCTCGTCACCATAAGCAATAAAGGTTCTCCACACCAAACCAGTGCAGTGTCACTCCCTCTGGAACAGTGCCCCCTAAATCTGCTGTGACCACTGCAATGGTGCATGGATCAGTACTCGGAACAGAGTAATGAGTTTTTTCGGTTGATGGAACGGGATCCCACTTGCTCAGTAAGAGGTCTGGAAACTGCTAATTGGAGTGAAACAGAGCTGAAGATGTTTTCTGTTTTATTTAGATTTGCCTCACTTTTGTCAAGAGATTATCAGACATAACTCTGGTATTTGTGTAGCAAAGGAACAAAGCTGTCACTTTAACAAAAACTTGTTTCTTGCTTGACTCCATGATTTGTAAACCGTGTGGTAGAGAGGAGCTAAATCTTAAGGGTAGTACCATAACTGACATGAATGCAGGCAAGGGTCTCGAACCATTCTTTGCCTCTTTCCGAAGCTAACACCATCTGCTGCCCTGTTCCATTTCGTTTCTTTCTCTTCTCCAATTCGTGTTTCTTTTTGAAGAAGGCTGGTAAGGTTTTGCTTTATATATTATCAGCTAATAGCCTGCTTCCTATAGCACAAGGAAGGGCCAACAAGACAGCTGGTGCTTCCAGCAAGGTAACCTTTCACACTGGACAAAAAAGAAGGCACCATTAGTCCTGAGCTCAAGACTCACTCACATGTCCCTGGTGTCACTTTCTGCTGTTGGATGTTTGCAGCCCTGCTGCTGCTGCTGCTGCCCCTTGGCTCTAGGCTCTGCTGGAACATGGGCATCTGGAACAAGCGAAGTGCAAAGGCGTTGCCTTTTCTGGGTGCTGCGCCAAAGCTGCAGCCTTGTATGGTGACAGCTTTTCTTCATTTGATGGACATTCAACCCGTGTCATAACTCAGGGTGTAGAAGCTCCCCCATCAGCTTTTAGCTAAGTTGGGAGGTCTGGCAGCCCTACCTACTCTTTCATCTCTACTGCATGCAAAGCCATGCCTACCAGGAGGCTAATGGAGAAGCTGAGAAGCACAAAGGCCCATCTTCTTATCAATTAGCATCCACAGAACTTGCTTTCCTACACCTCCTTTCTCCTTTGCATTTGCACAGCTGTCAGCACAGACTGCATTCTGCAGAAGTGCAGCGAGGAAGGGCAGCGAGGTGGAAATGGCAGGGTTTTTTAAATTTTTTTTTTTTTTAATGCATACTCAGATGTCAGAGGAGAAATCATCATAAGAGGAAGGGGGAAAGAAAGGTGATGGTTGAAATTGTGTCCTCCATTGCATCAGTCAGATAAATTCAGGCTGCAGTCTGCCGAGGAAGAAAGAATGTCTTTGTGTGACTCAGGCAATTCCCAGAGAAAATAGGCTCATCGCACAGTTTCATAGTCATAATGCAGTTTCCATCACTACTTAGTATACATGGATGCTGCACAGTAATTTAGAATTTCTCCACACACTGCATAAGTTGATTAGGGATGCATTCAGAGTTATGGATTTAGAAAAACCCTAAATCTTCTTTGCTGTGTGTGTTTTTTTACACTTATATGTAACTAATGAGAGTATTAGAAATCATAATAACTATACTTTTCTGTATATAATGTATTTCTTTGATAAAAATTTCCAATATGTCTGGTGAGTCTGATTCATCTTGGTGTCCTTTTGCAGACTGATTCCCTTTGGGATACTTTAATTTAGAAATGTTAAAAATGGAGCATCTCAGATCAACAGTCGGTTTGAAAACGCTTGCGTATTTCAAAAAGCTGTGTCCACAGTCCTTTTTTAGGACCACAAACTTGTTCTGTAAGGTTCTATGTACATACAAAAGCAGGCATGAAAAAAATGTGGGGAGGTATCTATATACACCATTCTCAAAAGTTGGGCCCTCATTTTTTTAATGAAGCTGGAGAGAAAATGTGGGTGACAGGATTATGATGCAAATTAGCCATCCAGGGACAGAAAGAGGAAGCAGTTAAATAATGAGTTGGTGATATTGCTAAAGAAAGGACTTATGTTTTGGTTATGAGAACTTACAATGAACATCAAGACATCCAAAAGGAGAGACGTCAGCTAAGTTCAAAGATGGCAGAGAGAGAGAGAAGTGGGTCAGGAACAGAAGAGTAAGGGGGATCAGTTTATGACATAATGGTGACACCAGTGGAAATCTTAGTAATAGAGGAAAAACAGTACAGACACAGAAGATAAAAGGACTAATATAAGGCTGCAGTAATATGAAAACTTAGGAAAAGATCCTGAAGAAACAGAGGAAAAAAAAGAGAAGACAGCAGGTCTGCAGAGGCTATCAGAGATAATATTTGGAAAAAAAGAGTTTGTAAAAAGCGTCAGAAGGAAAGCGTGAGGAGTAGGGCATTGTCCTTGGCGAAAGTCAGGGCAAGGGTCTAGAAGAGAATGGGGCTGAGGAGCTAGAGAGAGGAAAAAAGTAATGAAGGACTAGAAAAGGATGTTGGTAGGGATGAGGGAGAAAAGGAAGCCTTCTTTTCTGGTATTGATATATTATAAATTTAAGTTGCCTTATGTTGGCATTCAGGAGCCATAGCTATGCAAGCACAGGTCTTTGTCCAAAAAGTCTTTCAGTCTGAATGAAAAGCCTGGTAAGGTCATGAGCAGAAAGAGGAGAAGTAGTTTAGGGTGATGAGAGAGCCCACGGGAGTGAATCAATACCATGACTTTTGAATTATAAAAAGGATTATGCCTGATTTAAAGTCCAAAACCCTTGTGTCTGTCTTATAGCTCTGTTGAATTAATAATTTATCCTATATTGAGGTAACCAGACAATGTTTTCCTGCTTATCCCAAATTTTGCTAAATATGTTAATCTTCATTGAGCTTTTAGGAGTATGGGAGAGGAGTTTTTAGGCCTCATTTAAGACAGTCTGTAAAAGAAGTCTTTTGTCTTTCACTTAGATGTTAAATTTTTTTGTGGACATTTATTGAAAAGGCAAAGTAATATCTGTTGAACTACACAGAGGTTATTCTCCACCCCTCAGTCTTAATTGTGCTGCAGAACAGAAGAGGTTAAGTATGAGAACTGCCCATCCTGTTCTCTCTTCTCTGCAATTCCTGAAAGTTATGCAGAACTAGTATTTTATTTTGCAGAACAAGCTCTAAACTCTTTCTTCTTCCTTTGGCCAGTTAAATTGTCCATTTCTCTCCTGCTCTCACATGTGTCTTGACATCATGTAGACACCCCTGTGGCCTGAGTCATTCTCTGTTCCTCCCAGCCACTAATATCAAGAGTCTGAAAGAGGTACTGTTCTGCAGTTTCAGGGGAAAATAAAGTCTCCTTCTTGTCTTCTAATTAAGATCAATCTTTGATACTGTCACAGTACAGGAGCTATTCCCAGGAAATTTCATCTCCTGTTTTAATCAGTAGGGAATATGATAAAACCTCTGTAGTGTCCTTTATTATTTCAAAATAATAATTCTGTGTACTGCAGTTTCAGCTAGTTTTTTTGTGAACTTGAAAATGCAAATCTTCCTTCCTAGCTTGTTTTCACACTCCTGTCTCTGCACCTTTTCACAGGATCACAGAATCCGCTGACGTTGGCAGGGACCTCTGGAGCCTGTCTAGTCCAACCTCCTGCTCAGAGCAGGTCAGATAGAGCCAGTTGCCCAGGACCATGTCCAGCTGGGTTTTGAATATCCCCAAGGAGGGAGACTCCACAACCTATCTGGGCAACCTGTGCCAGTGCTCCATCACCCTCACAGTAAAACAGTGTTTTCTTGTATTCAAGCAGAATTTCACGTTTCATTTTTTGCCCATTGTCTCTTGTCCTGTCACTGGATACCCCTGAGAAGAACTTGGCTCCCCCTTCTTCTTTACCCCTTACTATCAGGTATTTATAAACTTTGGAAAGATCCCCCTGAGCCTTTTCTTCTCCAGGCTGAACAGTCCCAGCTCTCTCAGCCTTTTCTAATAGGAGAGGTGCTTCAGTCCCTTCATCATCTTCGTGGCCCCTCACTGGACTCGCACCAGTACGTCCCATCTCTCTCTTGTGCTGGGCATCCCACAATTGGACACCGCACTTCAGATGCAGCCTCACCAATGCTAAGTAGCGAGGAAGGTTAACTATTTGGGCAGTGTTGCTGGCAGCTAAGCGTTGGGTTAATCACTTTGGAAGTGGTTCCTTCTGAGGAGGAAAACCCCGTCCATTAAATCTGACTTCCAGAGCACTCTATAGATTCTCTTAACAGTAGCAACAGAGGCAGAAAAAGACTGCCACCAGGAGTTTCAGAGCATCTTATATGCCATAGGCCAAGACAGAAATAATATTTTTTCTATCTGTATGTATTTGAAGCACTAATAAGTTATAGAATCATAGAATCATTTGAGTTGGAAAAGACCCTTAAGATCATCGAGTCCAACCGTTAACCTAACACTGCCAAGTCCACCACTAAACCATGTCCCTAAATGCCACGTCTACACATCTTTTAAATACCTCCAGGGGTGGTGACTGACCCACGTCCCTGGGCAGCCTGTTCCAGTGCTTGACAACCCTTTCGGTGAAGAAATTTTTCCTAATATCCAATCTAAACCTCCCCTGGTGCAACTTGACGCTGTTTCCTCTTGTCCTATTGCTTGTTACCCGGGAAAAGGCACCGACCCCCACCTCTCTACAACCTCCTTTCATGTAGTTGTAGAGAGCAATAAGGTCTCCCCTCAGCCTCCTTTTCTCCAGGCTAAACAACCCCAGTTCCCTCAGCCGCTCCTCATCAGACTGGTGCTCCAGACCCTTCACAAAGGCATTTCCCACTGGGAGAGGCTGGGTCCCCTATTACACGGCTTCTCCATGTACACCTGCTTGAATCTCTCCCTGAAATATCAGCGTCTGGTCACTTACAGATGCAGTTCTCCGGTATTATCAAAATGGTTCCTGCTGGTGTTGTCCCTTAAAAGTAGAACTCGCAGTACCCTGAAGCTCTAGGTGGGATTATGACCTAATTGTGTGATGTGTTGTCTTTTATTACAAGCAGTGATACGGCTGAAATACAGACAAGCCTTGGCGCCTGCCGTTTGTCTGCTGGTCACAAGCTCTGCTAGGTGGTACAGAATACAAACCTCAGTTCTGTCACTGCTGAGGAGAGTTCACAGCTTAGCGCTCCAGCTTTGCACTAAGTTTATATTAGTGCAAGGGGTTTTTTGGCTGGTTGGTTTTTTACTTAAAATCACTTCATGATGTTAAGTCGATCATGATCTAAACAGCAACACTTCCAGGGGAGAATACAGAGCCTCAAATATAAACGTTCCAGAAAAATCCCTCTAGCCAATTGTATGCTAATGCAGATGTTGCTAATGCAATAAAGTAAAAAAAAAACAAAGCTGAAAAGAAAGGATAAATTTCTCAGTTTCACATTAAATACCTACCAAGAGACATGCACAAATTTAAATATAAGTATTCAAGTATTCTGCTAAATTTGTAAAGATACCATGCTTGATTTTATGCAGTTCTTTGAAAACTCTGATGGCCAGGGACCTCATTTTATCTAAGGGACATTATGGACAAGCTTCTTACGCAGTAAACACAAAACTCTGCTTTGCACGCAAATGCAAATGCACACATATGCACAAAGGCATCCTCTTTTAAGCTAGCCATTTTTGTTTTATTTAATGGTGGATATGCCAAGGGATTAGTGTGTTAATGATGGTGTCTTCAGTGAAGAATTCTGATAGTTGAAATGGCAAAATAAAGAAGGATTCAGCCCTTGAAGCAAATGAGCAGGCGGTATGTTTAGAATGATGCAATTTAAAAAACCCTCAAAAGTAAGATTTTCTCTTGTCAGTAACAGCCTAGAGGTTGCAGTTATGCTGCGTTTGCTACTGTACATAAAAAGAAATGCATTTTTAGTTCTCCTTCAGCAGTGATATTTTGGGACACTCGTAGACTGTATCTACTTAACAATATTTTTCTTTATTATGCAAGGGTATCTTAAAGAAGAAAGAGGGAATCTCATCAGGGAGTTAGCAAACTAAGATTTCAGTTGAGTCACAACTTTAAAGGATCTTCATGACATTGCTTGAATTTGCATTTATGCCTGTGTGCTTTCTGGTTTGCAGCCAAGGCCCAGTTCCCAAAATTAGTGGAATTTCTTTTGGTATCTTCATTTAGCTTTGGTTGAGCAGCTTGTGAAGGGTGGATTTCAAAGAGAAGATGGGCCCAAATAAGTAACTTACAGTTGTCCTTTCAATTATATGTCATTGTGTTGGATTTTCTTTTTGTTCTGGATATTTTGTTTCTTGTAGCAAAAATGCATGTATGAGTTTTATTTCACTGCCAATATTTCAACTTCAGATGATAGCAATTTCACCATAGTAAGAAGTGCTTGATACAGGAATGCAAATGCAGTTAATCACTCTTCTATATTTGGGAAACCAGTACTGTCTGACTCCAGCCTAAAATTTGCCTTGGAGGATAAGCTAGTTAGACAGTTTCTGGGTTTGAAAGCTACCAAAAGCAAGAAGCAAATGTTTATTGGTACTGCTGACTCTCATCCACTTCTTTTGCCCATGTGATTGCATCTGAACTTGACCCTGTGTGTGAAGCTGGAAATGGAAGTAGTATCATAGAATGGTTTGGGTTGGAAGGGACCTTTAAAGGCCATCTAGTCCAGCCACCCTGCAATGAGCAGGGACATCTTCAACTAGATCAGGTTGCTCAGAGCCTCATCCAACCTGACCTCCAGTGCTTCCAGGGACGCGGCATCTACGAGTAAAGGGAAGATTTAGATTCTCTAATCCACAAAATTCACTTTTATGCTAGTCAGAGATGTCTCCATCCAGAAATTCGTCCCTTTTTGGATGTCAGTCTCCCTGCCAGCAGAAAGCTTTCAGCATTGCCGCCACTGCTGTCTGCATATCCTAAGTGGTAAAAGTCAAGGAGGTGAGAGAGTGTGCCTTAGAGGTATAGAAGAAACGTGGTGGAGGGGAGAGTGAGGGTAAAGAGTTCAGCATGGCGTTTTCAAAGAAGACAGGAAAAGTACACAGGCTCGGGAGTTTACATCAGTAACAGAAATCAGAGCTATTTCCCAGCAGCTTTTGCCGGCATCAAGGCCATGGAGCAGCATCATTAGAGAAGTCCTGTTGGGCATCCTTTGTAACCCTCCCGATTTCTCCTGTATCCTGGCTTTGCTCGGGCACACAGGAGAGCGGAGTTTTTAGGCAGCTGCACAGCATGCTTTGTGTTCACGATTTTGCCAAGTGACCCATTCACCAACAAGGCCTTCAGCAAACATGTTTTTAAACAATGTTTGTCATTTTGCTGGAGCCTGTGACCTGGCTCTTGGTGTGTGCGAGTTGGCACGATTCCTTTTTGGGCTGTTGCACTTCAGAACCACTCTGGACACCGACAGAGCTGCTCATGTACCAAAGGTAATACACGGGCTTGGGTTCTTTGCTTTGAATTGGGGCTGAATAAGGACACCTAACCTCAGGCAACCTCTGTTGGGAACATCTTGGCCTGCAAATCGTAGTTAAGAATGGAGGCTTATCTTTTTCTTAAACGGGTCAGTAATGGAGCTATGTCAGCACCCAAAGAACAGAATTTGCTGTTTGGTCATTCAACAAAATATAAAGTCAAGTCATGTTTCATCCTTCATGTCCGATTTTATTACATTCTATCCCCAGCTGCTGCTTCCAGTTGTTCTTAAAGAAAGCTTTCCTGTTTTCCTAAATTTAACCCTAGCCTTCCTTACCTGTGTTTTTTCTTATCTGGCAGCTGACTATGACTGAATGATGGAACCTAAAACCAATTTTGCGTCGGAAGACCTTCCAAAGAAATAAAGTTTGTTGTAAACAAAACATTGCAGTTTAAGAAGAAATCCTAGATATAGTGGGGCAGAGTCTTTAGTCTTCTATTTTGACTTTGCAGTCAAAACCTTCAGACCTGATCACGGGATAATACTTTCTACAGGCAAGGTTGTTAAAATACTGGGGAGATGGGGGGGAATATTCTGAGCCTTAGGACCCCTAAGAGAGGGCTCCCACTTGTGACACGGTGATACCTCTTGCTGTGCACAGTCCACAGCATTTGACCTTCTAGGCGTCCTGCCTGCCAAGAAGAGTCGCTGGCTCATGCAGTCCCTGGCATGGAGCTATGACTGGAAGAGTGAGAACAGATGCAGGGTATCCCTGTGTACCAGAACACCATGATTCCCAGAAGCTGCTCATAAGGCCGTTCCTACAGGTACTGACTGCTGCAGTATGTGCCAAACAATTGACCCCAAAATTGATCCTCCAGAACATCAGACAGCTTAAAAGTTGGCTGAAGGTCACCTTCAACTGCAGTTTACCTTAGCAAATCCAGACTATTGGGTTTTTTTAATTTACCAAACCCAATAGGACTGCCAAGTATATTAGGGAGAACGCTTTAAAAAAATGTGAAGTTCTGACTCGCATCATTGCATACACAAATCAAAATGTCTGAATTGTGCCAAGGAACCCAAGCATGCAAATGGGTTTTTGGTAATTTTCTGGGGGCTTGTATTAGGCCTTTTGTTTTCTTTCAAGGGAGCCAGGGGTGGGGGTATTATTAGTGTTAGCCTGTTGTAAATTAATTTTGCTTCTTGAAAGAAAAACTGCTGTGGCAAAGCCGTTCTTCCGTTCGTAGTTAAATGTGAATGATGGTGTGATTACGAACAGCAACTGGTTGACTGCAGCCAAACATTCGGAGTAAGCTGGTCTGATTTTGCGGAGGGGAATCCTGTTAATTCTGTGAACATGGATGATTCACTGCCACACTCTGGACTGTGGAGGTGGCTGTCCAGAGCCTGTTGTTTGTGACCAGACTTGTGTTTGATATGGAGTTGGTATAGGGAAAGGGTTACTGGTCTAGCTAAATATTTTTAAAATCAAGGCATGCCTTATGCACTCTGTCGAAAATTATTGTTAGACTGATTTTTGGTCCTGTATTTGCTTAGTTACTATAAGCTTCCACTTTAAAAATCCTAACTGTAAGATGACTGCTTCCAAGGTGTAGTTTTGGGATTTAATGTTTCCTATATCACCGCACCTAGTACCACGCCATGCCAGGTGGGACTTTGTGTCTGTTTGACAGGGGTTCGTGCATCTCTCTTCCTGCCTGGCTGTCACAGCTTGTGCCTGTACTTCCCCTGAGATCAAATTACATGATTTCCCATGTTTTTGTTGTCCTGTGTGTTTAAGTCAGTTTACCACAGGAAGTTAAAATACCTGCAAATCTGCTGGGAACCTGCAGCAAGCGAAGTGACAGTGGCTTCTAACCTATGGCTACTGTGGTTACTGATGTGGATTTTGCTGGTGGAGGCCATGATGCTCAGGTACCTGAAGAAGAGTGTGGCTGTTGCAATAACAAATATTTTACGAGCCTTGCAGTATTCATTTTCTTTGAAGAAAGTTGGTGTGTCTTTCACTGGTGTGTCAGTCTTGTGCTGTAGTTTGGGTCTGTTTTATCCTAAACTCAAGGAGCTTGTGTTGAAGCAGGTGCCACTGAAGAGTTAACAGAATCTTGCCTTGCGTTGATACAGGCTGAATTGGGTAAGTTTTGCCAAGTGTATTGCTCATTACTTACCGGCGTGATTTGAGCTTGGAGAATCGGTAACTTGTTTAGTGTTAGATGCAGTAAGGAAAAATCAGAACAGGGAAACCAGCTGATGCCAGTGCTAATCTGCTCCCACAGTGGCTGCACACTGAAATGCTTAAAAGAGCACACAATTATAAAAACATAGAACTGGAGAACAGCAGAGGGACAAAGGGTGCACCAAGGGCAATTAACAAAGGATAAAGGCTCTGGACTGATACCAAGGCAGGCGTATACCACAATGCACAGCACGTTGTACCTGTGATAACAAGAAACAAGGGTGGTCGCTAGAATGGCAGAATTTACCAAAAATCTGTGGTCATCATTTTTCTCCCAGTCTGCTGGAGGCGTGCATTTGAGAGGAGAAATTATTGATTCTAGTAACTTGCGTTTGCCCATGTCTGATTGCACCAAAATTTAAAGGCAGGGACTGAGCTTGGTGCGCTTTTTTCTGGATGGGACTTCTGGGCACTGCTGCAATATAAATAGCAAATAATAATAACAAAAACAAACGATGGCATGTTGCTTGTTTAAAAACCAAACAAACCTTTGATACTAGCTAACTGTGTGTGTACATTTGATCTGCATTATCATATGTTTTCTTCTCATCTCTCTTGCCTCTCTGCTAGTTGTCTCCTTTTGTTGCCATCTTGTCTTAAAAATGGGGTTCCAGAGCTTAGTTTAGGGGCAAAGTCTCTTATTTTGGTTTTGTATCTGCAAAACCCTAAACTCTGTTTTCAAGCCTTCATACTACTGCTGAGCTCAGCAAAACAGGAGCCTGAATCTGGCTCCAAGCTGGGCATTACTAGGCTTTACAGTTGTATAGTGCTACAAGTATTGCTTAAATATAAGCAAATGTTTATGGTGAACAGTCAGTATCTTCCGAGTAGGGAAGGAAAAAAAATCCCTCCAAAATGGTTTTTGGCAAATAAAACATGGATAAGGACAAGCAAAATGCACTTTTGTATTGAATTACCTGGATTGCTTTGGTGGAGCTCCAACACCAGCACCCTAGAAAGAGAAAAAAAACAAACCCCAAAATATTTTGGGATGACCTCTTCTAAAATAACAATTCACATTTTTGTTTCAGAAGGATATTTTTATTTTGAAAATTATTTCAGATTTTTTTTTTTAGAATTGTGGAACTAGAGCTCAAAATTCCAGTAAAAATTTCTAGTCAGTGCAAGTTTTTTTTCATTTCATTGAAAATTTCCCTTTCAGTTCAAGCAAGAATTAAGTTATATAGGTTCTCTCTTTGATAGTGAAAGCATCTTGAAAAATTAGGTATCCAGAGGGCTCTGTAGTAGTCTCAAGTTTAAACTAGCATTTTGTTTATGAAAGGTGTGTAACACACACAGTAAGCATGTAGTTAGACTCCTCACTTAAAAGCCTTATGATCCTGTCTGTAAACCATCTCAGTCTGACCTCTTTAAATCTTTTTAAAAGTACTTCACTTAACTATTCAACATATTCAAAGTGTATACTAGGCTGCAAGAACATACAGTAGGGATGCAGGAGGGTAACAGAAGGTTTTATCATACTGCTTTCTGCGGTGACTACCCCTGACCCAAGGGATAAGGTCACATTTCACAAGACCAGGTGAATACAACTGTACTGCTTCTGACATTGCACGTGCACCCACACCCAAGGAATTAACCACCTGAATAATCTGAGCAGGAAAAACATTTTTATGTGTAGATTTCTGTTTAGGGAGGTTGCTTGCTTAAAGGAAATAACCTTTTAAAAAATCTGCTCTGTTACTTAGTGGGTTGTATCCATGCTTGAAGGCACAACGTCTCCTTGATGTTTGACTCCCTGTTGTATGTGGGCAGTTCCGAAGCCGCTGTCCTTGCTATGATCTCCAGGAAGTTGACTTTATTAAAAGTATGTATGTGTGTATGTTTTGTAGCAAATTTCTTTGCCACGGGGGCAAAGAGAGTATGAAAAGCTATGTATTTAATTTATTTGAGAAGCCTCCAGGCTTTCTAGATTCTAGAGGACACTTATGGCTGGAGAAAGGCAAATGTTGCACCCATCATGATAAAGATCAAGAGGGACAATTCAGGCAGCCATAGACCAGGCACTTTTACTTCTGTCCTTGGAAAAATCATGGAGTGAGTTTTCTTGGAGCACATTTCTGGGTACGTGAAGGAGAAGAAGGTGACTGAGAATAGTCAGCATGGATTTACCCTTGGTATCCTTGCCTTGACCAACCTGATTGTGTTCTGTGATAAAATGGCTCAACCTGTGGATGAAGGGAAAGCCATGGATATAATTTACCTTGACATTAGCAAAGCTTTCAGCATAGTCTCCGACAATATGCCAACATCTAGACTGGGATGGGGAAAAGAAACCTGGCTGGACAATCAGACTGCAAGGGTTTAATCGGTCATGCCCTCCCTGGAGGCCAGTTATAAGTAGAATTCCCTAGAAGTTTATCTGGGGACCTGCCCTGTTTAATACCTTTAAAAAAATATATCTCCAGGCTATGCTGCATTCTTTATGCTAGGCTACTGATAGCTGACTGTGCTTTCGTAAATAATATCTGATTTAGGAAGCTGGAGAGGGGAAGCAGAGGAATAACCCTATTCTGCATCTCTGTGCTCCTGAGGGCTGGTAGCTTTCCCTGGTCTTTTTATACATCTCTTGGCTTTTACTCTCTTGCCACTGATGTGCAGTGTTCAGTACAAGGAAGTTTCCGTGTGGGAGAGGTCACTCATTAAACAAACCTTAGTCAGATAAGCGCTTCTAAGTGCGTCAGGCACATCCTGGCGGGGTGTTTTAAGCCACAGGAATTACTGCAGTTGGTGATAGTGAAGCAAGTGAGTGGCTGGCAGCAAAGGGATTAAAACAGATGTGGTGCCAGTAACAATACTAATATGTAGCTTCCAACCAAAGGTGTCAGTGGCATACTGGAGGCCTGATGTGATTAAAGGTCTGGTATAATTACAGCTTTGATTCAGTGAAGGGCATATGCACCTACTTTAATTTAGAGATATGAAAGATACGTATCAGAACTTCATATTCTTCCTTCAGGACAACTACTTAAATATCTTCTAGATGAATCATAATTTCAGCCTACCCCTTCTGTCAAATAAGTTAATATTATTTTCCCTGTTTTAATGAGGGACGAATCAGATGTACAGCTTCCAGACCCAGTGTGGCAAAAGCTGAGCTAATATGAAACTTGCAGTGAGTTCCCATTACAACGAGCATGCTTTAAATAAAATACCTGCTTAGGCATTTTCCTGAAGCAAGGTTTAATTGACCTGTGTCAAGCTCCAGAGCCTGTCAGCAGAAAGCAAGCAAGGGAGCTTGAGTTCTGATTTGTGGCTTTAACCCAAAGACCTTTAAGAGCAGGGTTAATCTTCCCTAGCTTTAGCTTCTAAAAGAGACATTTACTTAAAGGATGCAGTTTCATGATTGACCTGAGCCAAAGTCCCTGCTGACTCCACCAAAAAGGATGGTTTCACCACATGCCATATGATCTGGCTACTTCCCATATGCTGTTGTTAACCCTTATACACAACTATAACAAATTAGGTAAGCAACTGGTCTGACTGAAAACCCACAGGCAACCCTCTCCATCCCCCACACAAAAAACAGCCCCCAAACCTGACAGCAATAAGCAAAAAAAGCACCCTCTGGCTGAAAATGTAACTCCTGCGGGTACCAGGTCAGCTCCTGATGTGGCCATCAAACGCTGGTAGCAGCAGACAGGAAGTCAGGGGAGAGGCTTGGACTGTCAGTGGCAACGTGGAGTTGGACTTAGGCTCTCATAAGGAATGAGGGTAAGTTCACATGCATTTAGTCTTAAGTCTTTAGCCTAATCTGGGCAGCATTTTAGACAGAAAGCCTAGCTTCTGGATGCCTAAAGCTAGAAAAGATGTTCCAGGTATGTAAGACATGGAGAAGAATATGCCAATGAAAGGATACTAAGCCGTGACGTCTTTTCCTATGCTGTGGGTAGAAGCTCTTACCCAGCCACAGAATTCCACATGGCACAGTCAAAGAAAACCAGAATGTGTTTTAGAGCTCATTCATGTGGCTGCTTATTCAAATATGCTCTTGCCAGCTGGTTTCTCTATCAAACTTTATACCTAAGATGCAGCTCAGCTTTCTAGGTACAGTATTCAAAGGATGTTACCCAAGCTTCTAAGAACATGGAGGTGGAGCTAGTAACTTCTTCTTGTAAAGTATTACCATCCTTATCACTTGACTACCTACCATGTCACACACTCTCCGCATACATGATATTAGGAGAACAGTGCATCCTTTTGAGAGCTAAGTCCTAAACCCACAGCATGCCTTCTCTGAGTTACTCAAGGATTGCTCTGTGAAAATAGTGCTTGCTATTTTATAGTTCTTCAAGGAAGGGATTGTCTCTGCATAGGGCTCATGCTATTTTCATTAAAGAAAGGACAGTCAGATTTTGATTCTTATCTTTCCACTGATTTCAAGTACTAGTCCTTACCTTTTCATATCAATTATCAAAATACATGACCATCTTTTTTTTTTTTTTAATCTGTGTGGAATAAATAGAAGATTTTAATCACTTTATAAATATGTGCCAAAATATTGCTTTAGCATCTCTTCCAAACATCAAATAAGTAGTTCTTTAAATATAATCCATTTGAAGGATTTACACTAAGAAAGGATGCACAAGAGATCAAGGCATGGAAGTTCAGAAGGAGAAAAAATTATTGTATGTGAAGAGCTATGCTAAAAATGAAGAACATGCTAAAAATACATTGTGGTATGTTCTCTGTAGATATTACTCTCATTCTTGTATTTTTAACCCAGTATATCTGATCCTTTAAAAGCTTGATGTCTGTTGCAAATCCTGAGCACTTGTTTTGCTTGTCTCTGTTTCAGCATAAGCAGATATACAAACTGTGATCAAAGTCAATGTGCTAGTTTTGGTAGTGACGTCCAAAGGGCATCAGGACTCTGTACTCTGTATCCTGAATACCAAAGAAAGAAAGACTAAATCAAGTTTACTGCAATTCAGAATTGTTAATGTAGTGCCTGTATGATTTTGAAGGAGTTTTATCAATGGAAAGTCTCTGAGCCTTTAGGGAACAGTAATTAGATTCTTCTCTGTCAAATTTTTCCATGTGCACAGTACATTGAGCGAGAGGACAGTAACCATTCTTAGCAGCACAGAGACCTTAAGCTTCAATAGGGCATGAAAGCAATAAATCATTTTGTCATCCTTCCAAAATTCTTCCTTTCGGCCCTTCCTTTTGAAGCTTGGAAGATTATCATTCTTTCCGCCCTTCCCCTATTACTTCTTCCATTTCTTTCTGACAGGCAGGGTTTGCTGCTTCGGGGCCTAGTAACGCATTTACCCACTTTCCACTAGCCCCAGAAATCTCCAGGGAAGATTTTGATCGCATCACTCCAACATCAGCGATTCTGGCTGGGCTGCACCATTACATTTCCAAGTCAACCCTGACTCAAATCCTGTGTCCAGCTCTGCTTCTATTTCTATTTAATGATCCATAGAGCATTACAACCGTCTTCTGCTCAGTTCCTTCTTCACATATCTCCGTCAGCTCCCAGCATTGTTGCTCAGTTACTTCTTCACGTATCTCCTTCAGCTCCCAGCATTGTCAGGTCACCTGTCCCTCCCATATACCCCAGCAACTATAGTCAACAGTAAGTAAATTCTTTGCCATTTTAGCACATCATTGCAGATGCAGAAAGGGGAAAAATTAGAGGTGAATTTGTTGAGGTTCAGGCCCTGCCAACTGTGTGTTCTGTTGAGAGTGAGCCATCGCTACATTTGGGTGATGGCCAACAATTCTCTTTCCTCACCAACCTACACTTCTGCAACTCACTTTTCCCACTAGCAACAACGCAGGTGCTTTCAGAGGTCACCCTTTAAACAGGGTGGTAGAGCTGCACTCTTTCCTGTCAGCAACCTGGAGTTTTAAGTGCAGTCTTTGTGAAAGTTGGAAGAAATGGGGGTACATCTTGTATCTTGGATTTGGGCAGGAAAGTGCTGTTCATCATACACAGCTGATGGTTTGCACCTGCTTGTTCACTCGCATGCAGAGTCTGGAGAGCTGAAATAAAGCAGCTTGCCTGAAGCACTTGCAGCTTGACAGCTTTCACAGCCACTGCTGATTAGTTTAGGGATAGCCAGTCTGAGTGTGCCTGCCCCAGAGGGTACCCCGAAAAGCCCTCCTGACTCTTTGCTATGCTGGAACGGCTGCTGGCCGAGGATGTTCAGCAGGAGAACGTTTGGTTGTATCTTAACCTGGCAGTTGTCTCAGCTGGTGCGCTCTGCACGTATGGCTGGACATATGTCACGCTTGAAATGCGGTGACTGAGTGACGGCAGTAAATGTGCTGCCGGGCAGTGTGGTGTCCCCTGGTCCATACATGTTACACCGTCCACCTAGCTGCAGAGACTGCTGTACTCTCTTTCCTTTGGCTAGGTGCCCATGCCCTGGAGAGTGTTGAATAATGTTTTTAATAGCCCAGTTTGCAAAGTGGGGAGCAGCCATTATCTTCACTGATATCTTTTGAGGTTTGAGTAAAGCAATACATTTAGTAGAGGGGGGGAATTACCTCAACTGTTCAACAGCAGTCTCTTGTTAGAAACAAAGTCTTAAAATAGTGGTTTTACAGCTATATCGGGCATCTTCTATAAGACAGTGCTAACTCATCGCATGCTTACTCTCATGGATACTGATCAAATATGTACCCAATAAGAGCCTGTCCAGGAGGACCTGGCCAGCTGACCTTAAAGGCCATCTCCCTTTAGGAAGCAAAGTCCTTTATTGCATACCCCTTTGTATGTCTTTTCTCTCTCTCAGCATAATAGACATCCCTTACTCCTGAATGCCTACCTTTTTCCAAATGGGATTAACTATTTCCTCTCCTTTTCTCCCTCCCTCCCTTTTTCCAAATGGGATTAACTATTTCCTCTCCTTTTCTCCCTCCCTCAGGTAATGAGTTTTCTATGCGCCGCTCTTCCTGGTACCTGGGCAACCATGCTAGAAACTTATTTCTCGCCTTCCTTTTCATTCTTCTCTTTCAGTTCCTATTTTAATTACTTTGGTTTGGGGCTGCCAAACCTGTATGAACTGATTATCTCCTGTTTGTATTTATTTCACTATAGAGTACAAGCACCCAAATTGATGTTTCAGAGTAGAATAAGATTTGAACTAGCATTGTAATCTCAACAAATCAACCAACTTAAGTACATTTGTATTTTCCAACTGCAGCTGCAACATGAACCCCATATTCAACAGTGTCAGAATCTGGTATCTCACTGGGACAGAGGATGATCTTATGAGGTCCCTTCCAACCCTGTTTTTCTTCATTTCTACCTGTGAATGATAAACAATGCTATTTTTTTAAAAGAACACATTCATACTGTGTCTGCAGTCTACCCATGCAAGATGCTGTGTCACTTACCTGAATGCCATAATATTAATCTGAAAGTCCTTAGCAGTTCTGGGGAAAAAAAGAGAACTAGAACTTGTAAAATTCACTGCCCCACAGAAAGGAAAGCAACAAAACAGCAAGTCAAATACACAGCTGAAGTGCACTGCAGGTACAGTAGCCATGCAGCCCATGCGTATTAACCAGAGTAATGCTATGTGTTTATGGTTTTGTCTGGTCAGGAAGACTTCCCAGCAGAACTACATCAGTGTCTTGATATGCTGAGCTAACCCCACCTGGGGGCCTAGAACAACTTTTTCACTTTTGCTTGTGTCTTTCTGGCAGTGGTTTAGGCGATATATATCTCTATGATGAGAAGTTGTAGTCATAAAGATATAGATCAGTTGTTAAATTGCCTGATAGAGACAGTTCTCAGTTTTTACTGCAGGCAGCTGACATGTTTCAAAGGTTATCATTTTACTGGGAGCCTTGAAAGAGAAGGTGTTGCCCTCAGATTGTTATCTTATCAAAGAGGAGTGTATTTAATGTTAATTTGCTGTAAAATATTAACCATAAATAAACTACAGTGGAATTTGTTGATGGACAGGTTCCCATCTCCTGAGGTACATTGCAAATACACTCACATCTCTGAATAGAAAGCATGTCACACTGAGAACTGAAATGTATAAAATAAATGAACCTGTGTAATGTTCACTTTGCTATCAACCAAGCAAATTTTGCTGCAGGCTTTAAGCAAAATGACAGCTTCTTATTTCTCTAGCAATTTCACTGTTGATTAATGCCTTCTTTGCCTCAGTCTTTAATAGTAAGACCAGTTGTTCTCTGGGTACCCAGCCCCCTGAGCTGGAAGACAAGAGACAGGGAGCAGAATGAAGCCCCCGTAATCCAAGGGGAAATGGTTAGCGACCTGCTACAGCACTTAGACACACACAAGTCTATGGGGCCGGATGGGATCCACCCAAGGGTACTGAGGGAGCTGGCAGAAGTGCTCACCGAGCCACTTTCAATCCTTTACCAGCAGTCCTGGCTAACCAGGGAGGTCCCAGTTGCCTGGAGGTTAGCAAATGTGACGCCCATCTACAAGAAGGGCCGGAAGGAGGATCCAGGGAACTACAGGCCTGTCAGCCTGACCTTGGTTCCGGGGAAGGTTATGGAGCAGATCACCTTGAGTTACCATCACACGGCACGTGCAGGACAACCAGGTGACCAGGCCCAGTCAGCATGGGTTCAGGAAAGGCAGGTCCTGCTTGGCTAACCTGATCTCCTTCTATGACAAGGTGACCCGCCTAGTGGATGAGGGAAGAGCTGTGGATGTTTTGTACCTGGACTTTAGTAAAGCCTTTGACACTGTTTCCCACAGCATTCTCCTGGAGAAACTGGCTGCTCGTGGCTTGGACGGGATACGCTTTGCTGCGAAAAAACTGGCTGGATGGTCGGGCCCAAAGAGATGTGGTGAATGGAGTTAAATCCAGTTGGCAGCCGGTCACAAGTGGTGTTCCCCAGGGCTCAGTATTGGGGCCAGTTCTGTTTAATGTCTTTATCAATGATCTGGACAAGGGAATTGAGTGTGCCCTCAGTAAGTTTGCAGATGACACCAAGCTGGGCAGGACTGTTGACCTGCTTGAGGGTAGGAAGGCTCTGCAGAGGGATCTGGACAGACTGGATCGATGGGCCAAGGCCAGTTGTAAGAGGTTCAACAAGGCTAAGTGCTGGGTCCTGCACTTGGGTCACAACAACCCCATGCAACGCTATGGGCTTGGGGAAGAGTGGCTGGAAAGCTGCCCAGCAGAAAAGGACCTGGGGGTATTGGTTGACAGCTGCCTGAATATGAGCCAGCAGTGTGCCCAGGTGGCCAACAAGGCCAATAGCATCCTGGCTTGTATCAGAAATATTGTGGCCAGCAGGACTAGGGAAGTGATTGTCTTCACCAGTACTCGGCACTGGTGAGGCTGCACTGTGAATACTGTGTTCAGTTTTGGGCCCCTCACTACAAGAGAGACATTGAGGT
The DNA here is from genome assembly GCF_035582795.1 of Mycteria americana. Lineage (NCBI taxonomy): Eukaryota > Metazoa > Chordata > Aves > Ciconiiformes > Ciconiidae > Mycteria > Mycteria americana. Next base: position 82,586,903 of record NC_134365.1, read on the forward strand.
GCTGGAGCGTGTCCAGAGAAGGGCAACAAAGCTGGTGAAGGGTCTGGAGCACAAGTCTGATGAGGAGCGGATGAGGGAACTGGGGTTGTTTAGCCTGGAGAAAAGGAGGCTGAGGGGAGACCTTCTTGCTCTCTACAACTACCTGAAAGGAGGTTGTAGCCAGGTGGGGGTTGGTCTCTTCTTTCAAGTAACAAGTGATAGGACAAGAGGAAATGGCCTCAAGTTGCACCAGGGGAAGTTTAGATTGGATATTAGGAGAAATTTCTTTACTGAAAGGGTTATCAAGCATTGGAACAGGCTGCCCAGGGAAGTGGTTGAGTCACCGTCCCTGGGGATATTTAAAAGATGTTTTGATGTGGTGCCTGGGGACATGGTTTAGTGGTGGAGCTGGTAGTGTTAGGTTAACGGTTGGACTTGATGATGTTAAAGGTCTTTTCCAACCTAAACAGTTCTATGATTCTGTGATTAGTATCAAATTAATGGACTGCTCTTATCCTATCCACAATTTTTTCATAATACATTTGTGTCTCCATGTAGTTAAGTTCAGGAGAGGAAGGTGAACGCTTACGATGTTCTGACATTCCTGTTTGGATGACATGATTGGAAAAGTTTCACCTTTATCCCAAGTGACCTAAATTGGATCAATCTAAGTGGATTCACACTAGAATAAAATTAGAGCAATGTTAGAATTTATCAGGACCTCCATTTTTAATTATGGTGCCATGATGATGTGTCAGAATTTGATGGATCAGCCCCCAGACCCACACAGATTACTTTAAACTCGTTGTGTGAACAGGGGTAAATCAAGCTTTAAGCACTGCCAGTGATAACATTAGGATGCCAGTTAAAAGGTTTCTAAGCAACATCTGAGCAAACCATAGACTAGCCTGTCCATCGGACATTTTTCCTTGCTTTTGTCTCCCTGAAGACTATGTGCCTTTAAGTCCTGGGATCAATGTCTAACCCCACATCATTGCTGTGGTCCAGCCCTCCTGCATCTGTGTCTCTTGTGCCTTCCCAGCACCATCACACACCTGCTGCAAAGGAAATGGGTAATAAAATAGTGCTTATTACCACCAAAACAAAGCAGTAACAAGGGCAGTAAGGGAGGAGTATCCTGGAACAACAACAAAAAAGCAATAACCACCCGCAAGTGAGCCTCAGCATGCTGTGCTGCAGGAGCTGCTGCTGGCAGGGACCTGGCTGGGTGGCCCTGGGGAAGTGCCAGGGGTGGGACTGGTCAACTCCCAGTCTCCTGGGCCCATGCAGGTCAGGAGAGTAAAAGGTGGGAACAGTGGTGCCATGAAATGGTCCCTATCCAGGTCACAAGCAGCCTTCCTTCAGCTCTATCTCTGGATGGATGCAGGCTCTCTGCACTCTAAGTAACAGAGATGTGCTAATTCCATCATCATCCTGCGAAACAAAGTGCCAACATAGGGTACCCCTTGGCACCTCCAGCCTGCACTCATTTTCAGCCGTCCTCCTGAGAGCACCCATCATTTCTGTTTGCATTTCCTTCAGTGTCTAGCACCACGTCTTCAGAGGAAGACTTCTTTATCAGCTTTTTGCAGAAATTACCTTCAGTGTCTAGCACCACGTGCTAGGAAGACTTCTTTATCAGCTTTTTGCAGAAATTACCTTCAGTGTCTAGCACCACATGCTAGGAAGACTTCTTTATCAGCTTTTTGCAGAAATTAAATAAATATTATCCTTTCTCCCCTTCCATTCTTTTCCTAATTTCATCGTAGACCACAGAGGAAGGAATTAAATCTGTTTATATATAATAGGAGGGAAGGGATGGAAAATTAGATCACAAGTTTGAGGGAAATTGTCATAGCAGACTTTTTTTTTTTATTATGAACGTCTAAAGGGAAAATTCACAGAGTACCTGTTGCTCTGTAGGAATCAAGGCAGCTATTTCACAAAGTCAGATTCAGCTCATAGCAGCGTTGGTGGTTGTGCTTTTATACAAGCAGGGCATGTCTCACTCCAATTTTGAGGCTATTAGGCCTGGTTCATCACCCAGTTATTAACATAAAGCGTAGTCCTTAATTTCTGCTCCTGGTTGTCATGATCGTTCTAGGGTGCATGAGCTGAAGATATCCTGGAAAGTAGGAAGGAAGGACACTGGACTCATTGTGCATGGCCCAAGAAGAGAAATTTTGAGCTTTTTAATCAAACATACACAGAAGTGCTCTATACACAGCAGAGGAAGGTGTTTACTAGTATGCAATTTAGATAGGAGGAGAGGAGAGGAGGAGAGAAAGCATGAGCTGGAGCAATTGCAGTGCAAGGCACTTATGGAGAAGAGCATGTTGTAGTCAGGGAAAGATGAACTATAGCTGTTAAAAAAACCAACATGCTCCTGTATGTCCTTGTTTTATGACTGACATGGCTTAGGAAGGAAACTGGGTATTACAGAGTGGGAATAGCTCCTAGAAATCTTCTCTAGTGTCTGAAGGATATTATTAATAGTGTCCTTAAAAAGAGCTATACCCAGCCTTTTGGCACTACAGAGATTTTGGAAAAGGTAAAAGAGGAGCAAAAATACTGTAGTATGGGCTCATGTGAATGTCCTGGGAAGAGGAGGGGGTCCTGGGAAGGAGAGGGGAACTACCACGATTCCCCGTATTTTCCCTTGCCAAGGCACAAAGGAAGAGTGAGCAGAAACACGGGTAAGGACAAAAGTGGAAACAGCAGCGGTGATATACCTGTGAGTCTGTGTAATTTCATTAAGCATCACAAGCAAGGCTTCATTTCTGCGTGCATGAAAATATCCAGCTGCCCTCTCTTCCTCTATACCAACCACTTTTTTGGTAAGAAGCAAAGCCAGGAAGGGACCAGGCCAAAGTAGCATGCCTCCGGCCAGGTCAGTGCCTGCCTACGACGCTGGGACCTGTTTTCTGTCCTATATATGCACTCTGGTGTGTATTTCCCCTTGTCTTCAAAAAGCAATGACATTGGTGATTGATCTTTTGTGGTCCTCGTCACCTAGAAAATGCAGGTGTCCTAATGGGTTATAAAATCTCACCTTTGGCACATTTGGTTAAAAACCTGCACATGTATTCTTAAACTCTTCCTTGTTTCATTTTTGTTTTCGGAATGTGTTTGTACTCCTGGAAATGGCAATGTGGGAGCCCATCTGCTTGTTAGGGATAAATAGTAAAATTGTAGATTATCTCCAGTAGATATTTATCAACATTGTGCAGACTTGAACATATACAAATCTGGATATCGCGTTCGATATTAATTTGAATACATTCATTTAATTTTTTCTGCTTTAATCATTGCTACTGCTTTTTAAGTGTCTCTCTTTTGGGGAGGCTGTTTGAGAAATAGTGATTATTTTGCATGCATTAAGAAACCCTTCCCCCTATATTAGCACGTATTTCAGTAGGGAAGACCAGATGATAAAAGAAATCAAACTGATGGACCAGGAACAAAGGAAATCATTGGCTTGACAGTCAACCTGTAACCTCAACCAATAGTAGCTGGAAATGTTTCCTTGGAAACCAGGCTGAAAACCAAATTCTGTCATATTAAATTTTCAATTTAACTGAAAAGCCAATTGTACATGATATTAACTCTCCATGTGTGTCATTGTGTATTTTAAATAGCAATGAATAACCTGAAGTAGGTGCACATAAATGGGGGCATGTTTCTGTGAATCTGTATGTTGCCTTTGATTCGAAGTGAACGCTTCCCCAGTGACAGTAGGAGAAAGCAAATAATTTAAGTAGAAGTCGCAACTTTTACACAGAAGTACTTGCTGTTAAATTACCCTTTGTGCTAGACTGAATCAGTTGGCAGAAGAAATGCATTTGTATGTAGTTTGTCAAAACAAAATGTATGGTTAGTTTCCTTGGGAGGTTCCAGAATGATATTTTAGAGAATGTGCTTGATTCATTATTTAGCATGGGGGGGGGTGAGCAACCATGGCAAGAGCGAGCAAACATTTTTGATGCTAGAGGCCCAAAGGTGTGGCTTAACTGAAGCCTTGTTTGTGTCTGTAATAAAGTGCAAAGATTAACCTCCTGCTGAAGGGGATGTCAAAACACAAGCTCTAGCAATCCTAAGGCATTGGTTCCCTCCTGCTGTCTATAGCAGTGACATACATTTAGCCTAATCCAATTGAATGTTATCCATCCATTTACACAAAATGGGCAATATGAAAAGCTCTTGAAGAGGTGCTTTTGAGATCTGAGATTGTTTCTGTAAATGTTTTTTGTGTACTATTATGGTCCTGCTTCAGCACTGATTTGGGATCTGTAGTGTATCAAATGAGAGTTGACACAGCTGCCTCTGTGTTGATCTGTGAATGGCAGAGAAGATTCTTTTGATATTCTGCCTTAGTTGCTACACGGGTATTTATTTCATTTGCCAGTGTCTGCCTAAGCCACACATCAGTCACTCCTCGGTCCCTCTCAGATGTGTCCTTTGAGGACAGTTTTCACTGCTTTCCTTTTGTTTAGATGAAACCCCTGGATCACCAAGTGGCAATTTACACATTTCCTATGTTAACTCTGCAGGACATGTTAGGATTGCTACCTCTAGGCAGTTTTCCTCCAGATAAATATTAGCTCGTGATTAGAATGGGTCAAAAACAGTTGGGGGGGTGGGGGGAAGCATGAAGTGCAAAGCAGTTATTTGTACCCTCTTTCTTTGTAAGCTTGGAGCTGGAAAGAGTGATCTTGCCAGCCTGCTTGGAGGCAAGCAGAGGCATCCTCCAGTTAACACCACCTTTAATTGTTTCCCGTAGGGCTGATACTCTCTGGGGCTGGCATTACTCTGCCTCATCCATGTGCTTCCCCCTTCCTTCTCCATGGGGGCCTGTGGTCAGACAGAAAAACGATGAACAGTGACAGAGGAGAGCACACGGTACCTACAAAAAGAAGAGATTCTTTCACAGGCCCGTCACCCAAGTTTGTTACTATTCACCCCAAGTATCCTGCCTTTATTAAACACAATTTCTTACACTTCAGTTACAAAGAGATAATATTCCTAATCCTAAAATGTGTGTGCTCTTTTTTTTTTTTTAAACATAAGTTTGACTTTGAGTTAGTGCCATAATTTTAATGTTAATTTGTCACTCGAATGGCAGCTCTCAGGAAAGAAGCATTTAGTTGAGGAAGGAGTATTGCCTCTTAAAGGGCTTTAAAATAGCTAGGTTCTCCTCCCAGTTCTTCCACTGCTTAGTTATGTGACCTTGGCTAAGTAACTTCAAATCTATGTGTCTGTTTCCTCCTCTGAAAAATTATATGGCTCTTCTTTATAAAGAACTTACTGAAGAAAAGGGCTACTTAATAGTTAGGTATTAATGGAATATTTAATCAAGAAAACTATTTGCAATCCAAAAGATATGTCTGGAGACCTTTAGTTATCCTTCTGTCCCTCCTGCCTCAAATCTAATCTGGAAGGTTCAGGGACATTTAATCAGTGTCATTCCTCGGCCACTCACATAACTTTGAGACCATCCTCTTTAAATTCGCTTTCCGTGGGCCGTGTGCCTATGGAAACAGGGAGTTCCTTGGAATGCAGATGCTCTCTAGGAAAGCAGTCAGCTTTGTATGCTTGACAACAGATCGCTCATGCATTAATAGATGTTCAAATCCCTGGCATCAGGAGAATCAGCAGAACATGAAACCAGAGGGGTCAAAGACATCTATGCTAAAAATAAATAAAAACAAAATAAAATAAACTCAGTGCCCAGCAAAGGGGAGATTCAGTGTAAGTAAAAGCAAGCTCAATGCTGAAAAAGGAAAGACTGTTGTTACTAACAAATAATTGGATTTTGAAATTAATTGTATATGTTGTTATTGAGGCAATGAAATGAGGTTTCAAGCTGTACTAAACATTTGTGTGGATAAAAATATATTACAAGTAAAATACATATAGAAATATAGTGTTGTAACTTAAACATTTAAACCAATCCCTTCCTCCTATAAGCCAGGATGAGACCTAACTGGGAAGATGTGATTTCCTGGGTGCCTGATGCCGACTGCTTACATCTTTCTTTCAAACATCCCTTGCAGCTGTTGTCAGATGGAGGCTAAGAACAAATACACCTTAGGTCTGCTCCTGCACGGTAGTTCTTGTGGTCCTGGATAATTTCTCTGCCTACACCTTGTTTTGTGCTCCTGTCCTCTGACAGGAGCTGCATTTAATTTACCCAGCGCTCCTTCTCCCTTCTTTTCATTAGTTTTCATCCTAAGAGCAAGGCTAGATCGATTTCAGCTCCAAAGGCATAGCTGAGCCCGTGCACTGGTAAGATGCCAGGGCTCCTGAGCTGCAATACTGAGAAGAGGAAGAGCCAAGAAATGCCATTTCTATTCTGAAAACTTTAGCATTTTGTTAAAAGAGATTAGATTTTCTCTAAGACCAGCAGCACGCCTCCAGGGAGTTGGTTCAGCAGGTCACTTTAGGGACTGAGTGGAAATAGAATCACAGAATCACAGAATCATATAGGTTGGAAAAGACCTTTAAGATCATCGAGTCCAACCATAAACCTAACACTGCCAAAAACCACCACTACACCATGTCTCTAAGTACCTCATCCAAACGTCCTTTAAATACCTCCAGGGATGGCGACTCAACCACTTCCCTGGGCAGCCTGTTCCAATGCTTGATAACCCTCTCGGTGAAGAAAAATTTCCTAATATCCAGTCTAAACCTCCCCTGGCGCAACTTGAGGCCATTTCCTCTCATCCTGTCACTTGTTACCTGGGAGAAGAGACCGACCCCCACCTCTCTACAACCTCCTTTCAGGTAGTTGTAGAGAGCGATAAGGTCTCCCCTCAGCCTCCTTTTCTCCAGGCTAAACAGTCCCAGCTCCCTCAGCCGCTCCTCATAAGACTTCTGCTCCAGACCCTTCACCAGCTTCGTTGCCCTTCTCTGCACACGCTCCAGCACCTCAATATCCCTCTTGTAGTGGGGGGCCCAAAACTGAACACAGTATTCGAGGTGTGGCCTCACCAGTGCCGAGTACAGGGGCACAATCACTTCCCTAGTCCTGCTGGCCACGCTATTTCTGATACAAGCCAGGATGCTATTGGCCTTCTTGGCCACCTGGGCACACTGCTGGCTCATATTCAGGCAGCTGTCAACCAACACCCCCAGGTCCTTCTCTGCCAGGCAGCTTTCCAGCCACTCTTCCCCAAGCCTGTAGCGTTGCATGGGGTTGCTGTGGCCCAAGTGCAGGACCTTGCACTTGGCCTTGTTAAACCTCATACAATTGACCCCGGCCCATCGATCCAGCCTGTCCAGGTCCCTCTGCAGAGCCTGCCTACCCTCCAGCAGATCAACACTCCCGCACAACTTGGTGTCGTCTGCAAACTTACTGAGAGTACACTCGATCCCTTCGTCCAGATCATTGATAAAGATGTTAAACAGAACTGGCCCCAACACCGAGCCCTGGGGAACACTGGGAAATACTGTGTAGGTAAAGTGCAAGAGAAATGCTGTTTCTTTCAATAGCATCCCCTTTAATCTGAAAAGAGCAATTGGTCTTCTCACTCCTTCCCAGTTTGTTTTCTGTTGAAGGCACAGCATGTATTTACTCACTCACTTCACTGCAATTTGTCTTGCTTGAGTGACGTAAGTGAAGGTGACAGCTACCCAGGGTGCACTTGATCCTGGTATTTGGTGAAGCATGAACATGTAGGGCAGGCTGCAGTCTAGCTTCTCAGCTGTCCTCTACATCCTGCACTTTGGATGAGGCCAGCAGGATAAGGCCCACACTTTGTTGTTATTATTTAGCAGATATAACGGATTTGATGCGAGATGATACCTTCATTATAGATCTATTAGCTCTTTCAGTTTAATCTGATTAAACTCTCCCAGACACTTACTTAGGTAAGGTAGATGGGATGAGTCTGAGTCAGAAAGATTAGGTGACTCCCGCATGATCACGAAAAGGTCAGAGGCAGAGGAAGGAATTTGAAGGGCATCACCCCTAACTCGCACATAAACACACTCAATGAAATCAGGGCCCGGGTTGGGGAAGGGTGGCTGGTACAACCTCATTCACTCTCTCCCCATCCCCACTTCTTGCACAGGTCTTGATCTTTTGGTACTGTAGCAAGAGAGTGGGAATTGGCAATCAGTACAGAGTGGGGAGCTGAAGCTGGTAAATCCATATCTAAATCCCAGGTCATTGTGTGTCCTGGTTGTGGCTGGAGTTAGAGTTAATTTTCTTCCTAGTATTCCACACTAAAATATCCACACTTCATTTAGAGAGGGCAGCTGGCCCAGCGGTTAACACACTGTCCTGGTTTCAGCTGGGACAGAGTTAATTTTCTTCCTAGTAGCTGGTATAGTCCTGTGATTTGGATTTAGCATGACAATAATGTTGATAACAACATTAACAATGAAGTTTTAGTTGTTGCTAAGTAGTGCTTACACTGGTCAAGGACTTTTCAGCTTCTCGTGCCCTACTGACTGAGAAGGCTGGAGATGCACAAGAAGCTGGGAGGGGGCATGGCCAGGACAGCTGACCCAAACTGGCCAAAGGGCTATTCCATACCATATGACGTCATGCTCAGTATAGAAACTAGGGGAAAACTCGCCAGGGGGGCCGCTGCTCAGGGCCTGGCTGGGCATCGGTTGGCGTGTGATGAGCAATTGCATCGTCCATCACTTGCTTTGTATATTCCTTTATTATTAATATTATTAATACTTTATTTCAATTATTAAACTGTTCTTATCTCAACCCACGAGTTTTCTCGACTTTTACTCTTCTGATTCTCTCCCCCATCCCATTGGGGGGGAGTGAGCGAGCGGCTGCATGGTGCTCAGTTACCAGCTGGGGTTAAACCACGACAGTCCTTTTTGAGTATCCATCTCTTACTCTATACCGTCTATCTCATGTCCCAGTCCTACACTTTCCAATACATTCCAATTAATCACTACCACTTTTCCTGTCTTTTGATATGTACACACAGATACCATTCCCTTATTTTATGGGTGATCCCTCTAAAATGTCCTTTGTGTTCATTTAGTCCATGACTTTGGGCTGCATCTGTCATAACAGTCCTTCAGGGCAGGAGAGATGGTGTGTGGTGTTGGATTGTTGCATGCTGAAGCCAGTTCTGGTTGCATTATCACTGCACTTTGCTTGGTTTTCATCGACATTCATTCTTCATTAATCTGGGTGATTCTTACTGTAATACCATTGATACAGCATACAGCCACTATAGAAGCGATGATATACAATGTTATATAGCAGTTAACATCATGCAGTTTAATTTATTGGCTATTCTCACCCAAAATCAAATCTCTTCGAGGTACACATCGGACTTCCCCATCCTCCCACATCACCCACCAAGTGCACCCAGGTCCTTGAGCAAAAGCAATCCCACAAATGGGTTTGCCTTTGCCCGAGGCAGGAATAACCCAGACTGTCTTCCCTAGCATATTTTTTATGTGCCCTACAGGGACTTTATCCCCTTCTACAGTACGTAAAAGTTTTGATTAGGCAGGGTCAGCCCAGTTGGCAGATCCCCTAGTATGGACTAACAAGGTGGTTTTTGCTAAATGTGTATCCCAATGTTTGAATGTCCCACCACCCATTGCTCTCAGTGTAGTCTTTAACAGTCCATTGTATCGGTCGATTTTCCCAGAGGCTGGTGCATGATAGGGGATGTGATATACCCACTCCATGCCATGCTCTTTGGCCCAGGTGTCTATAAGGTTGTTTTGGAAATGAGTCCCGTTGTCTGACTCAATTCTTTCTGGGGTGCCATGGAGCCATAAGACTTGCTTTTCAAGGCCCAGGATAGTGTTCTGGGCAGTGGCATGGGGCACAGGATATGTTTCCAGCCATCTGGTGGTTGCTTCCACCATTGTAGGCACATGGCCTTGGTGGGTTTGTGGGAGTGTGTTATAATCAATACAGCCATCATCCTCCATACCACAGAGGCTTTAACCGCTTGGCCTGTTCAATTGCAGCACGTTTCATATTCATGGATAACCTGTGCAATAGTGTCCATGGTCAAGTCCACCCCTCAATCATGAGCTCATCTATATGTTGCATCTCTTCCTTGATGGCCTGAGGTGTCATGGGCCCATTATGAATAATTCACCCTTATGTTGCCAGTCCAGATCCACCTGAGCCACTTCAGTCTTAGCAGCCTGATCCACCTGCTGGTTGTTTTGATGTTCTTTAGTGGCACGACTCTTGGGTACGTGAGCATCTACATGATGTACTTTTACAACCAGGTTCTCCACCCGGGCAGCAGTATCTTGCCACAATGCTGCAGCCCAGATGGATTCAGCTCTGGGCTGCCAGTTGCTCTGTTTCCATTGCTGCAGCCACCCCCACAAGGCATTTGCCAGTGTCCATGAGTCAGTATAGAGATAGAGCACTGGCCGCTTTTGTCATTCAGCAGTATCCAAAGCCAGCTGGATGGCTTTCACCTCTGCAAACTGACTTGATTCACCTTCTCCTGCAGCAGTTTCTGCAACTTGTTGCATAGGACTCCACAGAGCAGCCTTCCACCTCTGACTCTTTCCCACAAGACGACAGGACCCATCAGTGAACAGGGCATGTTGCTTCTCATTTTCTGGCAGTTTATTATACAGTGGGGCCTCCTCAGCAGGCATCACCTCCTCCTCTGGTGATACTCCAAAATCTTTTCCTTCTGGCCAGTCCATGACCACTTCCCAGATTCCTGGGCAACTGGGGTTTCCTATTCAAGCCCGTTGTGTGATCAGTGCGACCCATTTACTCCACATAGCATCGGTTGCATGATGTGTAGAGGGGACCCTCCCTTTGAACATCCAGCCCAGCACCGGCAGTCGGGGAGCCAAGAGGAGCTGTGCTTCAATACCAACCACTTCCGAAGCAGCCTGAATCCCTTCATAGGTTGCCAATATCTCTTTTTCAGTTGGAGTATAGCGGGCCTTGGATCCTCTGTATCCCCGACTCCAAAACCCTAAGGGTCGACCTCGAGTCTCCCCTGGTGCTTTCTGCCAGAGGCTCCAGGTAGGGCCATTCTCCCTGGCTGCGGTGCAGAGCACATTTTTTACATCTTGCCCTGCCCAGACTGGCCCAAGGGCTACTGCATGAACTATCTCCCGTTTAATTTGTTCAAAGGCTTGTCATTGCTCAGGGCCCCACTTGAAATCGTTCTTCTTCCGGGCCACTTGGTAGAGAGGGCTTACATCAGACTGTAATTTGGAATATGCATTCTCCAAAACCCCACAAAGCCTTCAAAAGCCTCTGTTTCCTTTTTGCTAGTTGGTGGAGACATGGCTGTTACTTTGTTGATCACATCCATTGGGATCTGACAACGTCCATCTTGCCATTTTATTCCTAAAAACTGGATCTCCTGTGCAGGTCCCTTGACCTTACTTTGGTTTATGGCAAAACCAGCTTTCAGGAGGATTTGGAGTATTTTCTTCTCTTTCTCAGAAACCTCTTCTGCTGTGTTGCCCCACACAATGAAGTCATCAATGTATTGCAGGTGTTCCAGAGGCTCACCCTGTTCCAGTGGATCAGTCCATGGCAAATGGTGGGGCTGTGTTTCCACCCCTGGGGCAGTCGGTTCCAGCTGTACTGGGTGACCGTCCAAGTGAAAGCAAACCGTGGCCTGCACTCCGCTGCAAAAAGGATTGAGAAAAATGCATTTGCGATATCATTTGTGGCATACCACTTGGCTGCCTTTGACTCCAGTTCGTATTGCAGCTCTAGCATGTCCATCACGGCAGCACTCAGTGGTGGCGTGACTTCATTCAGGCCACGATAGTCTACTGCTAGTTTCCACTCTCCATTAGATTTTTGCATTGGCCATATGGGACTGTTAAAGGGTGAGCGAGTCTTGCTGATCACTCCCTGGCTCTCCAGTCGATGAATCAGCTTATGGATGGGAATCAGGGAATCTCGGTCGGTGAAATATTGCCACTGGTGCACCGTTGTGGTGGCAATCGGCACCTGTTGTTCTTCGACCCTCAGCAACCCTGTAACAGAAGGGTCCTCCAAGAGACTGGGCAAGGTAGACAGCTGTTTAATTTCCTCCGTCTCCAAGGTAGCTATACCAAAAGCCGACTGGTACCCTTTTGGGTCCTTGAAATACCCTCTCCTGAGGTAGTCTACCAAGGATGCATAGACCCTCTGGGCAAGTCACAGTGGGGTGCTTTTGCCACTTTTTCCTAGTTAGGCTCACTTCAGCCTCCGATACAGTTAGCTGTTGGGAACCCCTGTCACTCGAGAAATACAGATGGGTTCTGCCCCTTTACAGCTTGATGGCATTAGGGTACACTGTGCACTGGTGTCCGCTATAGTCTTATATTCCTGTGGGTCTGATGTGCCAGGCCATTGAATCCACACGGTCCAGTAAACCTGGTTGTCCCTTTCCTCCACCTGGCTGGAGGCAGGGCCCCTCTAGTCCTGGTCATAGTATTCATTACTCACTTCTTTGTATACTGCTGAATGACATTACTCACTACACACTGTAGATATGAGTCAGGAGTCCCTTCATTAAGATCAGAAGTAAGATCAGCACCTCTACTCTGTCAGGGGAACTGCCCACTGGAAACTGGAGCAACAAATTTCCTGGAAGAACCCCCTTTTGTGATTGTTTTTCCTTGCAACTCATGTACCCGCACCTCTAGGATTGAGGTAGATTTTCTATCCCACTTCCTCATGTCCTCTCTGTGGTCACATAGGTAAAACCACAGGGTGGCCTGTGGTATGTACCCTCTATATCCTCTCTCTTGAGCAGAGGAACGCTTACTCCTAATAGCTGAAATACTGGTCTGTATGGGTGGGGAGTAGGACATGTCCTCTTCGAGTTGCTGGACCTTCTGGGACAGTTCATCCACCGTTGGTTCCTCTCTGTCTTTCCAGGTCAGTATTGCCAATGAGTTGGTATATGACGATGGTGCACTCCGTACAAACTTTCGCCACATGGGTCGTGTGCACTTGACTTCATCTGGACCTTTGGATAACTGCTTGTTGTCCAGGTCACTATAAATCACCTCCAGCATGGCTAATTCCCTCAGGTACTGGATACCTCTCTCCATGGTGGTCCACTTGCCTGGATGACATATAACATCTTCCTTGAAGGTATGCCTTTCCTTCACGCCTGACAGGAGTCGCCTCCAGAGGCTGAGGACTTGTGCCCCTTTTCCAACCGCTTTGTCAATGCCCCTTCCCTAGAAAGGCATCCCAGCTGCTTGGCTTCCTTACCCTCTAATTCCAGGCTACTGGCCCCGTTATCCCAGCATCAGAGCAGCCAGGTGACAGTGTGCTCGCCTGGATGACAGCTGAAATCTTTTCACATATCTTGCAGCTCACTCAGGGATAGGGATCGGATGGTTACCGTCTTGTTTATGAGTTCTTCTTCTTGCTCTTCTTGTGATGGCCCTGCTTTTTCATCATCCCTTACTAAACGAGCTGACTTTTGCTTCCAAGATTTCTTCTTGTGTATAGGGGCGGCTGATACCAGCATGGGTTGGTTCCCTGGTTCAGCCGCAATGCCTGTCACTGGGGTTGGAGTAGCCGCAGTGCCTGTTGCCACAGTTGGAGTAGCCACAGTACCTGTCGCCAGGGTTGGAGTGCCTGTTGTTTTGTCATCAGATCCAGAGACCTTCTCTTCCCCTTGAGGGTACTGAATAGTGTTGAACAGGGCTTGGTAGGCATGGGCGAGTCCCCAGCACGTTGCCGTGATTTGCGTCTCTCTGGAGTTGCCAAGGTGACAGCATACTTCCAAATACTTTCCTAGTTTTTCAGGATCCTGCACTTGTTCAGGGGTGAAGTTCCAAAACATTGGAGGTGCCCACTGTCCTAGGTACTTGCCCATACTATCCCACACACCCTGCCACTCATAACTATCCAGCCTTGGGGTAGATCTTTGGGTGGTATTCTTAAATAGTTGTTTAACTTTAAACAAGACCCGAAACACATTCAGGAGTAGGAGCAACAGGAATATGCCGGTTTGAACATCCCAAGGATATTCAAAATTCTCAAGAGCTATTTTAACTAGCCTGAAGGAGAAGTGGGAGGTGAAGGAAGGTGTCTCCCCCATAAATTGGCTCTCCGAGGAGAAAAGGTACAAAGTTTAATTATTAATAGTTTCCGAGAGATGGCTCCCGAAGTACAGGGATGACGGCAATGCTGAGTACAAATACCAGTTTAGCCTCACAACCAGCCATTTTATCATATCATAAGCCAGTGTTACAAAGTACAGCAAAACGATAACCTTGACCCAGCTCCCAGTGGTGATAAACAGCACAACAGGGAGCATATACTGCCAGTGAGGTCTTACATAACACAACGCTGAGAACAAGCACAACAACTTTGGGAGAAAATTAATCAACATTGTGACCAGTGACTATCAAACTAATATAATGAACGTTTATAACAAATTTGTTCTAATGCGCTCTGGTCAGATTTGTCGTCGTCTCAACCCATCGAGCCCCACATTGGGCGCCGAAAAGGACTGTCGTGGTTTGACCCCAGCCGGTGACTGAGCACCACACAGCTGCTCACTCATTCCCCGCCCCCGGTGGGATAGGGGAGAGAATCAGAAGAGTAAAAGTCGAGAAAACTCGTGGGTTGAGATAAGAACAGTTTAATAATTGAAATAAAATATTAATAATATTAATATTAGTAATAAAGGAATATACAAAGCAAGTGATGCACGATGCAATTGCTCATCATGCACTGACCAATGCCCAGCCAGTCCCTGAGCAGCAGCATCCCCAGCCAGCTTTCCCCTAGTTTCTATACTGAGCATGACGTCATATGGTATGGAATAGCCCTTTGGCCAGTTTGGGTCAGCTGTCCTGGCCGTGCCCCCTCCCAGCTTCTTGTGCATCTCCAGCCTTCTCAGTCAGTAGGGCATGAGAAGCTGAAAAGTCCTTGACCAGTGTAAGCACTACTTAGCAACAACTAAAACTTCATTGTTAATGTTGTTATCAACATTATTGTCATACTAAATCCAAATCACAGCACTATACCAGCTACTAGGAAGAAAATCAACTCTGTCCCAGCCGAAACCAGGACAGTGTGTTAACCGCTGGGCCAGCTGCCCTCTCTAAATGAAGTGTGGATATTTTACTGCAGGGAAACCTTCAATACGAACTTTCACATTAAAAAAAAAAGAGAGCTATGTCCTCAGCTGAAATACATGGTGTCAGTGGAGCTATTCCCTTTTGTGCTGACCGAACATTGACACAGGCTGTGTGATCAGACTGTCTCAATTATGCATGAAGGGGAAGACAATCAAAAAACAGTGTTTCCTCTCCTAAATGTTTCTCAGGTGACTGACAAACAGAAGTTGGACAGATTTCCTTATTTGTTGCTTGTGATGATACCACCATGGCTTAGAGCATCATTTCTAGGATTAAATTCTGACTCTGGGGGGAAGGGTAAACAGGTTCACTTACCCTCCAGAGTCAGTCCTTGAGTAACGGGTATTACACATAAATGCTTTATAATAACTATGAGCAAAGACATGAGTACTTGTGTTGTCTCCCTAGGGACTCATGTTACCTAGCTTGTTATAGTCATTTCTTGCCTAATAGAAGAAACTTGTTGTAGGCGTAATTCTACCATGGTGTGTGGGAGGGAAATCTTGGGGAACAGATGGTTCTTGGTGAACAGACTCCAGTAACTAAGACCAACTCTCAAAAAAGAATGAATCTATCAAGCTGATTTGCTGAAGAATAGAAATGTGAAAGATAGCCGTAATATAAACACAAAAAAGAACTATGAAGCAAGGCTGCCTGTTGTATACTTGACAGTGGTATTTCTCCCTGGTAAATAAATTGCTTTTTAATAGCTCTCCTATGGAAAGGATTCTCTGATCTGTTTCTTTTTAAAATGCTGATGTATTTATCATTGAGCACAGGAGAACAGAAAAACAGGCACTTGAAACTCGGAATGAAAATAAAGAATTCTGCACTAGCAGAAATTTTGCTTCTACAGGTTTGCGTCTACCTGCTTGAAGGTGGTGTGGGAAACCATTGAGAATTTCTGAGGGAGGTCAACATAAGTCTAGTTTTTACATGGTACCTCCAAAGGTCTGGAGACAAAAAACAGAGTGATAAACCATACCTGGGATGACCAGTAGGTACCTTTGAGCCATTGGTAGCAATTCAGATGTGGTTGCTTTGCCTGGGCTGCCTTCTATGCCCAGCAGCACAGGTCTTTTCACTAGGCAAATGCCCTGTTATGTGGATCCTCAAACGTCGGAGGAGTTGAAGCAGCAGGAGACTGCTGCATGTCTGTCCCAGATGTGTCCTGCTGCAGAGCGGTGGGAACTGCAAAGTTGCAATAGTAATTGCCTGCCTGTGAGGCTACAAGTGCCCCTCTCTGCAGCTCCCTGGGGAAGTGGTAGTTTGCATAAAGAAAGATTTCAGAAACCATTATCCTGTAGACCCACCAATACGTACAGTTAAAATGGGCAAATTCTTCAGTTGAACTCATTTCAGTCCACTAGTGTTAATAAAAACGTACTTATTCCTTAAAGGTCATGGTTTAATTATCAGCACCGATAATGACTTTCATGACCGGTACAGAACGATTTCTGACACCAGGTTGCTGAGTGGGTGGATTAAAGTCTCTTCCCATGAAAGAGATTTTCCCCTACAAAAGAAGTACCCAGTACTGTGGACTATTTGCTCAGTCATGAGTAATCTCTTAAGAGCTCCTTGCCAGCCATTTGATACGTTGGTGTTTCATTTTCAGGGTGTTTAACCATCCCACCAGCTGGGAATTAGATAAACGGCATCTCAATTTTACCAGTGCAAGAACTGAAAGCGGTTAAATAAGTGGCCCCTTCTTACTTGGCAGTATTTTTTCAGGACTCATATGATCGCTATATTTACTGAAATGCAATTTTAGGTCTATTAGCGCTGCAGACCCAGCACAGCTCAGGGGGAGGATATTTTAAAGTTCGTATCTACAGCGAACTTTTTAATTTAGATCTGGCTGGAGTGTAGTGGGAAATTCTCAACCAGACCTGTAAACCAGTTGTCCGAGATACTCTGCTGCTGCTACTAAATATGAAGCAGACAAGTCAGAGTTTCACTTGGGTTTAATAGAAGCAGTACTAAGCAGTCTGAGACTTAATTCTACTTCCCTTTGGCATTACAGTAAAAACGTCCATTTTTTAAATAAATGACTGTATGTGCTCTGAACCATTCTTAGCTACAATAACTGATATTTAACTGCAGAGCTAAAGCCTACCCATACAAAACAACCTGCAGTAATGTTTCAGAATTGGCATCTGTCCTTGTAAAATCATATTCTAAACTGGCAGGGTCTTTTTGAGCAACATGCAAGGAAATGCCTGTCTCCATGGCTGCAACCCCAAACGTAGATTAGCATCCCTTCAGAAGTGGGCTTTAATCTTGGAGATGATCTCCTGAGCTTCTTTTTCTATAATGGCACATTGCTGATCTCCATACCTCATAGGACATAGATGGCTCCGCGATTGTCAGTGTCATTGTTCACTAGTTGTTATTTCTCTTGGTTCAGAGAGTGATGATCAGATATTATTATATAATTTGAGCCTCTTCAGGAGATGCTTTTAGGCATGTGGGAGGGAAGGAAACACAGTGTTTTGGAGAGTCATCTCTTCCAGTGTAAAAGGGAAGAAGATATTCCTGGTTTAGTATGTTTTTACTCTCTCTGAATTAGATAAAATTGCAATGCTCTGAGTGATGAATTGAGTAAATGACGGGGAGATAATAGCTGTGCTATTATCCCTGGAGAGAAGATGCCAAAACTGAATGCTTTTCATCTGAAAGGGATGAGCTGCCATAAAATGTTCGATGTAAGGAAAATTGCACAGACTAGGATTTTCCTCCCAATACTTCTTTCCTCAGAGCCCCACTAACCTGGTGAGTTAAAAACACTTTTGCTGCAAAAATTAGTCTGAAAACAGCATACCTCTGAAGTTAGAGGAATCCATATATGAGATACTTGGCCGTTAGCTCACATACTACTGGAGAATCTAAGACACAAATTCACCATTAGGGCATGGGCTACCTCAGAGACCATTTTCTGCAGCTATAGCACAGCAGTACTTCCACTTTCCTGCCTGGGCACCCCATATAGCTGCTCAGGGAATCACAAATTGCATGTGGTACTTGGGGTCCTAAAGAGGTGGAAAGTAAGTGATATTGCAGTACCAGAAAAAGGTACTGCAAAAGAAAAGCATGGGGGAGTCCCTCCGTCACAGTTGAGTTCAGTGGGGAAGATCTGTTCATGCTGCCATGGTTCCTGCAGGTTGACAGGGATGACACTGTGAAGCCATTCCATAAACTCTTTAAAAGATCATAATATACCAGCAGGCTTGCCATTTTTTTAGACAAATGTGAGAAAGAGAAGTGTCATGAGCTGAGCACAGAAAGTCAGAGACCACAAAGATACATGTTCTCTTACTCTGTTAAAAGTGCTTTGGAGCCTGTGAATTACAGGTGTCATTTGGTAGGAGGATGGAGACAGACTGGTTGGGTGGGAGTCTGAGCACCCATCTGGAGACGGGGTGAAGGCTGCCCCTGTTGATTAATAGGTAGAGCTGGTCTTTCAGGCTGGTGAGCCAAAGGTGGTAGCTCTATGTTGCTTTACGAGTCTGACTCTCCCCTTCAGGCTGCAGGCTTGAGGCATAACTGAATTAAGAGACTATGATGTTTTTAAATTAGGCAATACACTACTAAGAGACTAATAAAGCAATTAAGTGATAATTAATCTAAAAGCACACACAGCTATAAAGCTACTAATTATCATTCTTAAGTCCTATGAATCACACCCAACTACTATTGAATTACAATTCTATCTCGCTTCCCTTCCCACTATTTAGAATTAGGATGCAAGGTTATCCCTCCTTTTTCCACTTAATGTAGAGATGAGTTTTACTTCCCTCAGTTATATATATAGTTAGGATGTATAGCCTCATGCAAGTAGTATTTGCAGAACATTGTGTATTTCTTATTTGTGAAACCACTATGTGGGATGAGAGGTGCATTTCAGTACAGGTAGTTGGTTGTGGTATGTTCTGCTTGTTTCTTCTCCGCTCCTTCAGCCAGGGTTTTTCACTGGTAGATTAAAGCATTAAAGTAATTTATAACCTCGTAGGACTAGGGCCAAGGACACAGGCTCATTAACGGTAATCCCTATTGAGACAGATGGGGAGACTTTTGTGTACAAACAACTTTTTGTTGTTCAACCTAGTTGAAAACATTGCTCATTCTGGTGGCAAGTGATTTGTTACACCTGAAGCATAATTAGCCCAAGTGCTCCCTTTTCTGCCTTGTATAAACTGGGTAGCATAAAATTAATTGGTGAAATCTAGATCTAGAAGCCAAGGGCAGGGCATGCAGAAAATATGAATGCCATTTCAGCTTACATTAATTCTCCTCTTTGGTCTCCATTGGAAGGAATATGAGCTGAAAATATACTTGCAGAGAAAAGTAACTTTTCTATTAATAGATGTACAGTATTTGGGGTATTTTGTGAGTGAGGTGAAGACTGCATGTCAGTGTGAAAGATGTCTTGAGTCACAGATCCTCTGATCAGAAAGTTTTAACATTATGGCTGTAGCTGGAACAATTAATAGGAATGCCAGAGATGGTAAGTCGGGCTTGTAATGGTTGATTACCCTTCAACAGTCTCTGAGAAATTCCAGAGCAAGCTAAAACCTGAGCCTGGCTTAAGGACACTTGATATGGCTTCCTGATCCTCTTTAAAATGCACGTGTGTTTCCTTCCATACTAAAATATCCAGATTTCTCTACCATTAAAAAAAAAAAAGAAAAAAAAAAGAAAGAGAAACTCCTACCTGACTGCGAACAAAACTCATTCTTATCTTTTACTGCCTTAAAGAGGAAAAGTCTTGCAGGGTGCATGAAACATCATCTGGCTTGTCTCTTACCATCAGCCCTGTCAGAGCATTCTAGTCAGGTACAACTGCAATGGCAGGGTAGGGAGAAAATTTTCACATGGTGTAACTGAGCCATCTGTGGCAACACTCTGATCTTTGTACCGGGAAGCGAGCAACATCTGCTCCTGGTAGAAGTGTTACTATCACAAGCTGACATTAAATGGCCCTCCTAACAACAGGTATCTTTATTCTGAAACAAGACTACACCTCCTGCTTGATGAGACCCAAGCTAGTAGAAAAGGGAGTACACATGCCAAAAGGCTGGTATGGACTTCATGGGCCAAATTTGCCTTTTCCTTACATCAGGATAATTTGACACAGTGGGACGGCTTATATTTTTTTTTATACCCATGCCAGGAAGAGGTGAATTTTAAGAATGTTTATTATGGGCAGAACCAGTTGATCCAAGCACTGTCAAAAGAGGTCTCAAATACAGAAAGCGGTCCATATTTTGTATAACATGCAAAGAGCTTGGATTCAGAGAGAAGGGCTGAGCTGTGAATCCAGCTGTCAGGCTTGCATGTAGGCTTCTGCAACCATTTCTGAAGGGTTTCCATGGATTCTTCTGAGAACTGGCTGTAATCAGAGGCATTAATTACAGCTGGTCTCTGGTAAGAGCAGTACTTGCAGAGCCACACTGCATTGTAAGTAGCTGGACACTATTTGGACAGATGGTTCTATCTTCTTTAAGAAGTTTTAAATTCCCTAAGCTGAAGGCTCCTTGGATGGAAATCAAGGATTACTTGTAACTCTCTACTTCCTTGCTTGCTTGGAATAGTGACACTACAGAAAATCGGTTTATAATGGTTAAGTCATCCTTTCTTAGATGTTTTCTTAGAATCTCAACTGTTTTCTTCTTCACTGGACTTGGTCTCTTTTCACAAGTGCCTTCACTTCTTGTAGTGTCCCTGCTTTTCCTATTAGTCTCATAAATTGCATTACCTTCTGATCATCTCACAGTAATTTTCCAGTTTGTTTACTTACTGTGTGTGCTGCATGTAGCCTTACTATGAGAATATGATTATAGTTAAGTGACAGCAAGGAAAGAAAGCAGATATTTGACAGGCTGAAGTACCTGGGCTTAGTGCTTTTCTTTTAAGCACCAATCAAAAAATTACATTGTCATGATGAACATAACAAAAATGTATGTGGAAGGCATAAGAAGGCCAAAATATTTGTCTCGGATGTGAACACAAAAGAAAAATGATGAAATGAGAAATTGTGCTAGGTAAATGCTTAAATGTTTAAATGATTGTACAGTTTGACAACGTCCATAAATTGAATGTTCTTGGGATGAATTTCAGGCACCGGGGCCAGCTGGCATGAAATGGCTTGCACTCATGCCATTAAACTGTCTTACCTTCCAAAACATCATGGCCACATGTGGGATACCTGTTGGGAAAAGCCCCTGTCTCAGGCTAACACCTCACTTGTGACCAGGGACTTGTTCATCTTTCTGGTAGCTGGTTCAGGCCAAAACTGTACGTTCTAACAGTGGAACAATACAGATGATTGAGTTCCAGTGCCCAGGGTATAACCTGGCACAGTTTAATTTCCAGGTATAGATATTTCCACAGAATTCATTGGCTCTCTTGAGTGGTGGAGGTTCAGCACAAGGCTCTTACCATTTGCTGACTGCCTGCTCCTTACATCCCAGAATCTTCTAATGTGGTTCATGCTAGAAGAGTGACTTACCCTTCTACTGTACTCATTTCCCAGATGTTCAGCTCTCTACGTTTGAGTGCCATCCCACTACAATGTTTAAAAAATCTTTTTTTTTTATTTGAGTAGCTTTAAATATTTGATGCATTTGTCTTGATTTGTTCAACTACTGTTGTGTGTGACATCAAAGGATTTTTACCTCCCTTACACTTTTAATCAAGGTAAACTTTGGTGCACGCATTACCTGTGGTCCTCTTCATGATGGCATTCTCTCCTTTATGCCTCAGGAAGAGGTCAGGGATCTTAAATAAGTGAGTATGGAGGTGCAGGACATCCACCCTAGGTTGCCACAACTGCTGCAATCATTCCTTTGGAAGAGCTCTTTGGAGGGGCCCAAGTTCAGAGTGGAGTATCTCAAGACTTTCCCAGATGCACTTAAAGGAGTTGTAGGGCCCAGATGCATCCATGGAGTTGTCCTGGGTGAATTGCGTACCAGCACTGTGTATTATACAGGTTATGTGCTGGTTGCCTCAGCTGTATCTGTGTGACAGCCGATGTGCCGGGTTATCCTCTTTTTGCATTCTAGCAGAAGGAGAAGTACCCTCAGAGTCTGGCTGAGATAAGGTTGCCTGAATGTCTCTAGTCATGGGGATCCCTCAGTGACTTTTTGGCAGAGCTCTTTTTTCACTAAAAAGTGACATTGTGAGTTATTGTGTGGTCTAACACATAGAGACACCGCCAGGCAGACCCCAAGACTTCTGTGGGACTCAACCAGTTCCAGCCATCAGAGGATATGATCGTTTGTATGAACAAGGACTGCTACGCAGAGCTGATGCTGATTGTGTTGTGCTGGGTCAGCTGTTTTGCAGCTGGCTGAGGATGCCATCATGCTGTATTTCGTCTGTGATAGCCCCCTCATTTTTCACATCATTCTGTCCTGTGGAGCTTCACAACTGAGAGTGACTCTTCTGCAGCCAGGACCTCATCTCACTCATTTGCAGGGCTGCACTGTGTCTTCTTTCCTTCTGTGTGATCTAATGAGCCCCGCATACCTGGTCAGCCAGATGTGTAGTTGTGGGTAGATCTGTCTGGCCTGTCTCTCCCTACTAAGGCTCCATGTGAAAGGAAGTCATATCTGAAAGCACACTTTGCAGCTGCTGCCTACATGTGGTCCCCTCACTTCCCCAAAACCCCACTCCACACCATCTGCATGACTATACACGTGAAACTTACATTTTCAGAGGGGAGGAACATCAGAGTTCTGCAACTGTGATATATAACAAGTTTTAATGTAATTATAAGTGAGAATGCATTAAACTCCTAAATGCATTAGACTCCTAAATGTCCATAGACTCCTAAAAATCAACCAGATTTTGGTTAGGTACTTTCAAATGGGAAAGTAATTTTTGGTCATTTCTTTAAATGCCTTTCACAGTCTTTCTTGGTCATTTCTTTAAACATCTCCAAGAAGTGGGCATCTATGTTTGACACAGCCTTTACTCCTGGCTGGTTAGCCTTGGGGGCTCAGCAAACACTCCTGAAGTTCCCTGGTGCCCAAGCAAATCTGGCAGTGAAACTTCAAAGATCTGTAATTAAGGTAATGGGTATGGAAAAGCAGATTCAGATCCTATGTCTGGACAACCCTGTACTTATTAACATTTCCAAGTACATACAGTGATTCTCTAAGTAATTAGTAGTGAATTCTGCGTGGCAGGAATTGAGGAAGGGGAGATGGACGGGACTCCGGTCGTAGCCAAGTACTCCTGCCATCCTTTAGCAACTGACTCCCCTTGCACCTATGCCCACATTGGGGCATACCTATGGAGGAGGGATGAGAAGGAAAACAGTTCTGGAAAATGCATGAGAAGAAACATGTTAAATGATTCCTGTAGGAAAAGCTCCAAGTATTACCATCCTCCTTCCCTGCACTTAAATTCTTCCCCTGTTTTAAATGTCAAGCATGCCATCAAATGCTGATAGTGATATCTATCTAAGTACCACACAGGGGCAGAAGAAACGTCTGTGATGAATGTCAGAAAGCTCCATATTCTGTCTGTGACTTGTCCACCCACCTATAAGATGGTGCTAGAGACCACAGAAAGCTTTTCCATGTCTGTCAAGTCCCTGATGCTCCTGTCTACAACACCTGTCTCTGAAAGAGCTCCTTTTGCTGTTCCAGATTAACCGACACGTAACCCGAGTATTCTTGCTAGAAAACAGCAGGCTTTGTCAGCAGCCAATTTTCAAGGAAATTGGCCGTTTAAAACCACATCCTAAGTAGCTGGCTATACATATTAGCCTTAGCTGACCTATATTGAAATTTACTGTCTGTCATCTCTTTGTTTCTGTAGTCTTTATCTTTAAATAATCAGCTGTTTTGTTTACTAGATGTTGGTCATGGATACTGTATTTCCACTACATTAGCTCTACTCAGGGGAAAGTAATAGCTCTAGATTGAAGCATAGGCCATTTGTTTTCCTGTAATGAGGAACACTCTGCTGCATGCTTTCTAACTGATTAGATGAATTATGCTTTATTTGCCTTGAGAAGAACCATACTTAAAAGCAACTTTCTGAAGAGGAAATGAGGCAGAGACCACACAAGGGGAAAAAAGGCTCTATCCCAATTAATGCTTCCTGAGCTGCATTTTCACACATTTCTTGACTGAGCAATCCTGATGCTTATCACTGGAAATGTACCAGGCTAAAAATTAATTGCAGGCTAATTGCTTTATGTCAAGAAGCTGCGCAAATATTTCTCAAATTTGCTACAATGGCAATTCTAAAAGTAGTTATGTACCTTCCTTCCTTCAAGACTGTATTGAAGGATTTTATCAGTGGCGAACACAGCTGGGATAAGCCCTTTCATCAGAATAAAACCGCAGCGATCAGGTGGTTTTTAAAGAGTTATTTTCATTACTTTGGTACCTGCAGTAGTTTACATTTGTGGTGGTCACACATGTGCATTTATGACACTGCCGCTGAAATCACAGAGGGTTATATGCACCAGGGTGTTACTCTGTGTATCTATATATAGGCTGTTCCCTAGCATTTATACACCAACACTCTGTTCAGAATAGGGACTTTTTAAAATTATTCCACACACCCAATGGGACACCTTGTTCTTTAAAGTAATTGTTGCCACAGTGTTTTACCCCTTGGCCTATGTCTTGCTTAGAATAAATTATAGTTCCTTTACAGAAGCAATTCATGCTTATATTCTCCTGAATTATGCTAAGCAATCCCTTCCATTTCTTTATCTGAAAGGACGGAAGCTTTTTGCCTTTTTTTTTTAATTGAACTCTCTCAACCTTACTCTTCTCAGTAGTTCCTCATATATGAGATTAGTTTTGTGGGAATTCTCTGATTTTTCTCCATTTTAAATGTTCTCATCCAGTAATGCCTTGAAATGTGCACACTATAATGTAAGTTAGCATCTTTTGCTAATCCTCCTAGAGAAGCCTAATATCCCAGCACCTATCAAACACACCTGGCCCCACTGTGCACCAGAGAAGATCATTTTTTCTTGGTCTTACAAAAAAAAAAAAAAAAAGCCGATAGCATCTGGTTAAAATAGTGTAATTCGGATGCCTCGGTTGATCGTTGATTTTGTACCACAGGAGGAAAAAAGGTTACCTTTCTAGGTCACAGTTAAAAACTTGATGCTTTCTGGGTAGTCACCAAAGCGTTTGGCGCTGATCTGGCAGAGGGAGAGCCGTGAGTGCTATTGCTGAAGAGGCAGTCTGTTGCATAAAGGAGCCACAGCGAGTTACAGACTCTGCTGGTCTCATGATGAAGAGCCGTAGCCCACCTTCACCATGGCTTGCATTGCTGGGACATGTTTATTCAGCACTTTGGAAGATGAATCCTTCACATCAGGGGAGAGCACAAGAAATAGTGTTAGATTACGTTACCAAGCAAGCAGGAGAACTGCTTTCTCTGCTACTTGTGTTTCTCAATGAAGTGCCATCCTGCATGGTGCCTCTTACAGTAAGTTGGTTTTTTAGGGGTGAGGGCTGATAGGTCCAAAAAAGGAAGGACTACACAGGCTCCTTTGAAAGGCAGTTAGAAGGCCAAACTCAGGCAAGTTCCTTTTTAAAGTAAACCATGGCTTAGGCACTCTACTTTTCATTATTTTGTATTTGCTTCACTGAAAATGTCTCCTGAGAAAGAAGCAGAGCCTTTGGCATCTTACATTGTTCAGTGGTTCCTTTAGTTTTCGGCTGTGCTGTTCCATAGATGTGCAATTTGCCCCTTCTTTGAGGTTTTTGTATCTTTGTGGTATGGAAAAATTTCTGATGGAAAGATTGATGGGCAAAAATCTCTCTGAACTATTACATGCTTTAAGGCAAGAGCAGAGAACACAGAGTTACAGATGTCCTTTGGGAAGGTAGGTCAAAGCTTAGTTGGGCAGGAATAGGGAAAGAGATGCCCATCAAGCACACTCAAATATAACATTGGGAGAAATTCTAGACGTCCTGTTTTCGTAATAAGTGCTTGACAATGTAAATTGAAATCACAGAAATTAGATTATTATTATAAATCGGAATTGCCTGATTATAACAGAAGAAAGATTCAGCAAGTTTTGGAGTGAAATTCTCACCTCTGTTGAGGGACAGCATGGCCTATTTTGAGGATTAAAATGACAATAGCAGCTATTAGGTTCATTTATTCTGTTTTGGTCAGGGCAGCAGTGTTGCCCCTGGAATGCATTAGGATGCTCAGAAAGACACTGAAAGCAGGATACATTATTACTGATTTCCTTCAGTTTAATTAATATTGGACAACTTGAAATCAAACATCTTTCCTTTCTCTTTACTATAATTCTGTAGCAATTCATGTATCGCTGCTGGAGTATTGCTGACTTGGCCAGCGTTTTCATGCGGTTCCAACAGTACAGCATGCCAACCCACTTCTATCCATTGAATATATTTGGTATTGGCAGACGGCTTCTAATAAGAAAAGACAGAACAATCCTTAGGCCTCATGCAGTTATTGAGGATTTATTATATATGCTCTGGGTGAGTTAATCAGAATTTAGAGATGCAATTATTGTTTACCTGCAGACTAAGCATCATCTTTATGTTACGCATTCCTTGAGCTATAGGAAACACTATAGAATAAGCTGCATTTGTTTTGTCTTTAAATCTTCTTGCACTTTCCTGTAAAGCACTGACAAGTCTGAAGTCTTCAGATGCCATAAAAGAGGCAGCAGACTTTGATTAAACAGCTGCTCCTGTTATCTGATTTAATGGTGACGATGAACTGAATGTTCTTGTGATCCAGAAGGTTTCCAAAGCAGTATGCTGATTTATGAGCTTGCATTTAGAAATTGCCTTCATCCTTCAGAGAAATGCAGTGAATCATTGGAGGGGGTGAAAACCTACAGCTGTTGAGTGGCATGTGGTAGTAGGCAATACCTAGCAGTAGGCATAGAAATGTTGAAGGGGGTATTATCTGCAGTGGGAACGTCAGGAGGAAATGGCATGTAGGCAGAATATAATTGTCCAAATTTGAGCAAGGCTGGCACTGCAGAAATACTGCTCTTCTTTTTATATGCCATGACTGAAATGGAGAAAGGGCTGATTCATTCTTTCTCTGCCTTTGCATTATTTATGCCAAAGTAAACTAAGTATAAAATAACTCTCACTGGGTGGAGTTTTACACTCTTCTTTTCAATAGAACAAACAAATGCAGAATTGTTCCTAAAACTCTTAAAAAGGTAGCTTTGGTCTTACATGGGTTCTCTTGAGAGATCTTTCCATTTTGTGTCTCATCAGGGTTTGCTGGTGTACAATCTCTCATGAGATGATGCATATTTGGACAGTCACTCTAGTATCCTCTTGTTAGAAAACAAGCTTTTTACAGACATTAATGCTGCTAGTACCTGGTTCTGAACATAAGTCATTGGGAATTGAGTTCCTGCAGTCCAGCTGGCTCTCACCAACATCTTTGTCCACGATTAGCTTTCTCTGTCTAGAAATCTGTTCTCTGGCCTAGACTGCATTGCTGAAATACACATGTAGTTGGGTGCAACTGAGAGAAATTAAATGACATTTTCATGTCCTAACTTTTGTTAACTTGCTCAAGTTTCAGATTTATTAAGGATGTGCAGCTGTGTGTTAAAGAAAAATACATGAAGTCAAGTACACAGTGTGCTGCATAGTAGGGAAGGCTGATGATTTTCTTATCACTTCTTTATCCCTAAGAACATCGAGGTTTATCTAGATCTGGTTGTCAGACAAGCAGAAAGATGGTAATCCCTTAATCAAACGAGAAACTATTGCTATTAGTACCAATTTAATCCCTCATATATCTTTTTCTTTTAGTACGTTTAATTTATGTCACACAATTCCTGCTCTTACATAAGCTTTGGGCAAGTCAAAGACAGAACAACCTCTAGGAAAACAAGAGACCATGATAGTAAGGAGATTTACAAACTTGGTGTTACTGATGAGTAAGCTACAGAGTAGCGGAAACAACCAAAAACCACAGAGCTACTGAGAAGCCAGCTGGCCCATCCTCCTGCCCCAAGGCAGCTTCAGCTATTCTCTGCCTCTCCTGGCAATGCTTACCTAGACAGTTCTTAAATGTGTCCAGGGGCGGTGGCACACAGCTTCCACCAGCAATCTGTCCCAGTACTTAGTCATTCCTGTCAGTAGGCTAGTTACCTTTGAAGTGTGGTTTTTCCTTTGAAATCTAGATTATACCTCTTCAGATCCCACAGCCTCTCTATTCTGTTTAGTCATTCTACCCTTCTTGTTGTCACTCTGCCCCCAAAAGGGAGGATCTTTTTGGACTTTACTGCTGCTACTATTTCAGTTGAAGTGGCTCAAATACAATAATGCTGGCCAGCAATACCAAACCCTTAGAACAGACACTTCTAAAACTCAAGATGGTTTTTTCAAATCTTATTCCAGCAAACTCACATAGCATTTTGAAATTCAGCCTTTGTCTTCTTTGCCTGTGAGATTTACCAAATAAAAGGTCTCCAGGTGGAACCTGCAGTAGCTGTCTGCTTTCGTGGCGCAGGCACGAAACTGCGCCCAGACCTGCTGTACTGTGATCAGTCACTCTGAGCTACTCACAGAGTAAAAACGGGAACTGAGGAAACTGCTGTTTTGACATAGGCACTTTTCAGGTGATGACAGTATTGATTTCCTTTTCCTTTCAGAAGGATTGTGCACAGTTATCTTGCTGTTCAGGGTACCTGCTATCTCGGATCTTAGGCAAAGCAGGGTGCCACACGCTGGTTTTGGACAAGTCATCAGGCAGAACGTATATGGAAATGTAGGGATCTTTTTAGTGGACAGATGCACAGTCTTGTCATTCTGCAGAAGACTGGACAGAAAACATGTGTTGGAAAGAGCTGTGGATCATTGTCATAGAAAAAAAAGGGCTGAAAGACAGTTTGAGAGGCCAACTTGCTGCACGCTTGTCCAGTCATGCAAAGTTGGTGGCGGCAGGCAGAAGCCTTAGCAGTATGGGTTATTGAGGTTCCCCATCTTTCCATCCCAAAGGCAGTTCCCCACAGGACTCATCTGACATGAACAAAGAGTGACAGTTGGCAAAGAGCAGCAAAGGAAGAGGAGGAGTCAGAACGTGCCCTGCTCCCCTCCTCTCCTCAAGTCCTTTGTAGACCCATCAAGAAAATGGCTTGAGTCTAATGCTTCACAGGCTTTCCCACTCCATATTCTGCCCTCCTCCCCTTTAGCTCCTGTTATGGTCCTGCAGGCAGCCTTTGAGGTCAAAAAGCAAGTGGTTGCAGGAGATGTGGAGATACAGGAATCTCTGTGGCTGTTCCAGGAAATGAGTGGTGCAGAGAAAATTCATTCATCTCTTCAGGGCAATGCATTACCTCCTATATTTTTGTTCTGTGTCCCATGGGAGGGAATAAGTGAATTAACTATTTTATCATCTCACCTGTGTCCTCCCTCTGAAAGAACCAGGCATTCTCTTTTGTGCCAATTTCATTGATTGATATAATCAGACTGGCTACTAATCAAAGTGATCTTGGTAGCCTAATTATGTACCTGATCTCTCTCTGTTTGTGCTTCAAGGTCTTTGACAGGGTCCGAGAAGATTGCCCTAATTTCCATGAGAAGATTAAGCCTATTAATGCTGAACTCACTCAGCCCAAGCTGGCCATCAGTGCTGAAGATGAGGAGGAGCTTCTGACCCGGGTCAATATTGTCTTCCACTGTGCAGCAACAGTTCGCTTTGATGAACCCCTGAAGTATGTCCTGCTTTCTGTATTTGCTAAGCATGATTCAGAATGCACTGTAGCCCATAACACAGCATTCAGTGCATCTCTTGTATAGTTGCAGTAATAATTCTCCATTTACGTTTTCATGCTACATGTGTTTCTGCGCCGAATGTGCAATGTAAATGCTCTGAAAATGTCATGTGCATATGTGCATCAAAAGTGAAGTATCTTGGCAGATTTCATGGGAACAGAAGGAAGTACTGCAAGCTTGGGTTGTGATATAGTAAGGGGGTAAAGTATGACCTAAAATTGGGATAGGGAAAAGTGTGGTTTAGGTCAAGAGGGAGATATTTTGGCAGAACTAGCTGGAGACAGCTTGAAGTGACACTATGTTGTGTCTGTCTCTAAAGCTAGTGTTAATGGCCTTTCTTTGTCACTGAGTAACTGAAGAGGGAAATGAGATGATGTTTAAGAAAATAGCCTATCACAAGCTTTAAAATACCCAAGACTCAGTGTAACTAACTGTTTAAAATAAATGCTCAATTTCTGAAGGAGCTCCCTTGGGAGTGCCTGTCCAAGCAGGCTTTCCATTAAGAAAGAACAGCAGAAATAAGCCACTAAACCAAAACTGGATGTGTAAGTGCTTCTATGCAAATCGTAAAGGTCAACAAACCGAGGTGGATGATCTGGATTGCCAGATCTACACACTTTTTGAAAAACAGTAAAGCTGTGAGAGTAGGAAACACAATTATTAATGTTGGCCTTCATTTGCTCGTACGTAGGCTAAATAGATATCCGCTGTGTCCAGTTGTTTTGCAACAACTGATTAGAGAACCCACCAGAAAGGAAGCAGCTCTTGATTTAATCTTGAGCCATATGTAGAACCTGGCTCAAGATATAAGTAGCAAAGCACTGCACTGCATTAGTAGCCATAAATGTTCTTAAATCAATACACGAATGAGCATGCTATAAAAATACATCACGCTGGCATGTAACATCAAAGGGGAACTACGTTTTTAATAAGGAGGATAGCTAGAAAGAAGTTAAAAGAAAAAGTTAAAATGGTCATCTGCTTGCAGGCAGCGTAGAAACTATTTAAAGGCTGATTGCATGTGATCTGTCAAAATCTCTCTAACAGAACAAGGAAAATCCAGTATGATTAAACAGCAAAATACGAGAAGTTGTTAAAATCAAATTATTCCTGTCTGAATAATAAAATATATGATATGGGTAAAAGTTCTAGCAAGTTAAATGTGAAAGTACAATATTGCTGCTCAAATAAGATTTTTGAGCAGCAACTTGCTAATGACAAAAAAATAAAAATACTTTTTAAACACAGCAGAAGTCCAAAGCCTACCACAGAATATGTAGAGCCAATAGATAAGGGCAGTGCAAAAGTGGTGCTATCAAGATTCTAGAAAAGCAGCAACAGAGAAACTAAATGAATTATTGGCATCAACA
This sequence comes from Mycteria americana, assembly GCF_035582795.1. Classification (NCBI taxonomy): domain Eukaryota; kingdom Metazoa; phylum Chordata; class Aves; order Ciconiiformes; family Ciconiidae; genus Mycteria; species Mycteria americana. The sequence goes on from NC_134365.1 coordinate 82,618,119, forward strand.
AACAGTACATTTAGGGAATTCTCCAGATGGAACTCTTGAGGGCAGAAATCTGAGAAACTGAGTTATATTGAAATATTAGTAGATGCAGTTTTAATATAAATAGAAAAAATAAAGAGTAACAAATCACCAGGGTTAGATGATATTCCCCTAGGAGGCTAAACGAACTCTGAATGTCTCAGCAGAAATCTGTGCTGGGCCCATATTCTGAGTGCAATTCTGTTCACCCCCTCTCAGAAGGGATACAATTGAATAGAAATGTACAAGGAAGAGTAACTTTCATATGAAGGGTAGCTAAAGTAGAAGTATTCATCCTGCTAGAAGGGCAGGAGGAAATAGAAATCTATAGGAAATGCTATTCTTTAATAGTAGCATGCTAAAAAAAAAAAAGTATCTCTGGCTTTAGATATTGTGATCCAAACATTAACATACTCTTAGCTTCTGTTTTCATTCATCTGGACTATTTACAATTTCTCTTCAACGTTAGTGTAATTAATTTATTTAGTGTACACTGTACTTGATAGCATTATTCATAATCTTGTACATGTTGTTGAAAGCTTCTACTCCTGGGCTGAACAGATTGCACATTCCTAAGCCTTGTCCCTTCTGTGCAGAAAAGTGTCTTTCTTCCAGTACAAAGCAGGCAACAAGTTGAACGTCTGTTCACTGAGATCCATTGCAGATAGTCTCTAGGACAACTTCCAGCTATGCTGGGTGCTTCAAGGTCGACCTTGCTAACCAGGACTCTTTTTCTCTTATGCTTATCAGTTCTCTTCTCCATTCCTTGGGAATTTAAGCTGTTATCTCTAATTGTGTCTTCTTTCAGTATGAATCTGTTTTTCTGGGCCCAAGGACCCTTTGCTGCTTACTGAAACCATGTGTTTATCTGGTTTGGCAGTGGTCCCTTAAGGAGAAAGTTGAATGGGTACCGTAGGAACCATAATGCCTCAGTGGTCATGTGCGTGGGAAATATTTGTTCCAGGAAAGGGTGGCAAATATGTCAGGTGTAGAGATGTTAGTGAAATGTTACCTCTGATCCTTTGAATTGAGTAAAAATATTTGAGAGACATTCCGTGGCCAGAACAGCGAATCCAACAGCATTGCGCTGAAAGCTGGTTTAGCCCTTGCATTTCATTGAAGCTTTCCAGTCTGCTGTGACCCCTTCTCTTCCCTTACTTGCCTTTTCATTATTTGGGGTTTGGATAATGCTCAGCTTTGATATATGGTTTCCAGTGAAATGCATTTTGTTTCTTTCACCTGCCCTCTTTAGACATGCCCTGCAACTGAATGTAATGGGCACGCAGCGGCTCCTGGAGCTGGCCCGGCAGATGCAGAACCTCGAGGCCTTCATCCACATCTCCACCGCCTATGCAAACTGTGTCCGGAAATGCATAGATGAAGTCATCTACCCACCCCCAGCTGAACCCAAGAAGCTCTTCGATTTAGTAGAGTAAGTAGGAACTGCATCGCCTCTTCTGATGCTGGTTTTGATTTGTTCTGCAGAAGACCTCCAAATTGTTCATATAACCTATCCTGTGGGATTTCTGTTCATAGTTGCTGTTATTGCTGTATGGCCTTGTCTGTACGTACCATGCCAGCAAGAAATGCTGGCCTGAACATAGCAAGAGTGAGACCAAGGGAAGAGAGAGAGAGAGCTTTCATTCTAGGTGGTTTTGAGGGGTACCTTGCACAGAGTGCCATCCAGTAAGGCTGTCCTTTCTGAATTTTCTCTTGAAACTAACTTTACTGAAGTTTTTTGAAAATAGAAGAAATAGAGACTCTGTTTTGGAGCCTTTTTATCTGGAGAGCTGCTGAAGTCACCCTTTATAAACATTTGGTTGAGCTTAACAATACTTTTCCAAATACAAAAGTATTAGCAAATAGCATAAACCACACTTAATAACCCTGTGATTTCAGCTACTTCTAAATTTTTCCACACACCAAAAGACTGTGTGATTTCATGAGAGTCCAGCATTGAATAAGTGATGCACGAGTACATTTGCTATCAGGACTGGAGTTGTGATGCTTCTTTCTGTAAGATTCAGCTCTGTTGCTACCTACATTTCAGTAAGAACTGAAATTTTTCATATACCTTATATTAATTTCTTTATCTCTTCAGCTTCCCAATGTTGTTTCCAATTATTTCAACAATCCTGTGGTATTAAACAGAGTTATATGGGCATGAGTCAGAAACAAGCTGTTTTAGAAAGAGTTCAGTGTGAGAATCCAAGACTTTGAGGGAACAATAAAAAGGCTTGTTTAACTGAATTTACCGAAATGAAGAATAAATAGAAAGAATAACAAAATCTGCTGATAATGGCCCCAGGACACCTTCACCTTAGAAGGATTTTCCCACAGCTGTAACTTTGTTTTCATTTATTTTCTAGTGGTATTCCACTTGTGTGATATAAGCAACTGACCTGTGAACTGGTAACCCAAAGAGCTGGTATAAAATCTTTGTTCTCCTTGATGTAGGGTAATAGAAGATGAGGTGAATTAATGTCCAGCAGGAGAACCACTGAGGTTTTATATCAAAAAATTGTTTTCAAAAAAAAATAATTTGACTAAGCACTACTCCAGAAAATTTAGTACAAATCAGTGTTTCCTTTTTTTCCATTTTTTCCAATAGCCCATATTCTTGGATATGTTTACTTCCAGCTAGTAGTCATCTTTCATTTGTCATTTATTCAGCAAGTGGAGCATGATAAAAACTTAAGAAATGCCCTAGTGCATTAGAGCAATGGGCTGCCTGGCCCAATATCTTGCTGTCAGCAGCAGCACTGGGAGATGCTGTTTAGGGTAACTACGCAAGCCTGGATACCTTTTGCAATCCGTTCCCCTTATAGCCTCCCAGAAACCAGAACTGTAGTATGAGGGGTGTTACAACCTATTATTTTTGACCCATTTTTGAACCCATTAATTTGTTTAATCCCTTTTTGAACTTTCTGGTACTCTGCCTCTGCAACCCCCTGTGGCAGCAAGTTCCAGAAGTTTACTAACTGCTGCGTAAAGACGAGCTTTCTTTTACCTGTTTCAAGCTGTCACGCTAATAGTTTCACTGCATGTCCAGTAGTTGCAGCACTGCAGTATCTGCAGTATTTGCCCTATTCACTACCTCTTCAGTTCTGTAAATCTGTATTGCATTCACCCTGGACCTTCTCTTCTGCAGCCTGAAGAGTCCCAGCATTTTTACTGTCTCCTCATATGCCAGCTGATCTGTCTCCTTGATTATTTTAGTTGCCCTTCCTCTCTGCCTTTTTTTAACTCCACTCCCTCCCTGACATGCAGGGGCCAAACAGAACTGCATGCAGTACTCAAGGTGTGGTCACTCAAAGTTTTATTTAAATAGCTTCAAAGTGACACCATTGGTCTTGTTCCCAGTACCTGATGATGTCCAACGTTTCATTGACTTTTTTGTCTGCTGCTACTCGTTGACTTGGAGATTTCATAGAGCTGTCAGCTGTGCTTCCAAGATCTCTTGCTGAGCTGCAACTGCTAGTTCTGAGTTCAGCAACCTCTAAGACCAGTTTAGACTGGTTTTCCCTAAACGCATTAACTTGCCTTTACTTACAGTGAAGCTAATCTGCTACGTTTTTGCCCACTGACTCAGTTTTACAATGTCCTTTGGAGTTCATCGCTATCAATATTATATTTCATTGCCCCAAAAAGCTTACCATCACTTGCAACTTTGGAAGCAATTAGTGTTGATCGCTCAGATAAAAAAGACTCCCGCAAAGGGTGAATGCTAATTGGAAATGTGCAGAAGTGCCTGGCTACCCCAGAGGCTGCTACTTCAGCTGCTTCGTATAAGACACTAGGAATTTATTTATCGTAGTTTGCATGTGCAGCAGAGAGGATGAAGTTTGAAAGGAAGGTTGAGTGACAGAGGATGGGCTTTCAGATGTGTTCATTGATATGTTTATCTTGGTTGTATGTTTGGTCATTTTTTCTTAGTCACATAGTTAGAGATGGGTTTTCTTTTTTACTAGATTTTTGAATTTGTTTTACAGTTTTTCCTATATCCCATACTCCAGAAGTTCACAACCTTCTGATACTTTTAGTGAGACAGAAGTCACAGCATGCCCTCAGCTAGGATGGCATCTGTTTCTTTACAGTGTTTGCAGGTAGCATTATAATTGCTCACAGCAAAGACAACCACTGCCTTAAAATGCATTGAAATCAGGTGGGCCTTGCTGAAAATCACTGTCTTCAGCGTCATTGGTTTGGAAGGTATTCTGCAAATCAAAGGCAATATATGAAGGAGATGCATGGGGCTGCAGAGTGTGTGGAGGAGCAGGATGGGGAAAGTCCTTGGGATGACATGATACAGGCAGAAAGGGGTAGAGAAAACTCTGAGAGACTGTGAGGAGGATTACTTGGAGAGAGAGAGAGGAAAAAGCAGGTTTGGAAGGAGATGGGAGAGATGCGCCTTTTACTATTCACCATGTGAGTGGAAGAAATAATATGGGGATATCTGGGTACAGAAGGTTGCAGAGAAAGGAGATTAACAGATATCAGAATGTTACCTTCAAAAAGGTGGGGGAGGAAACAAAAGAGACAAGGAAATATAAACAACCCCTGTCTTAAAGTGCTCTTCTGTGAGTGCATTAAGAGGTATCATCACACAACTGGATTTTGCAATAACAAATCCATTTAATGATGCTTTTGGCCATGCAATTGATATATACTTATGATTCTTTATTCAGCTGAAATACCAAGTAGGACTCCCAGCTGTTTCTTTTTCTGTTCTTATCCTCCTATTATATCCCTGCTTTCCAGTATTTTGATATTTAACCTGCAAGTAAAGCCTTAGGCCTAATCTGTGTAAACCAAAAGTCATACTTCTAAGTGCTGCCAGGCCAATAGAGGAAACATATAATCTGCCACATCAAGCAAGGTTTGCCTTAATCTAAAGCTCAGGGAAATCAGCTTTGAAGGGTGTGCTGAGGTAAGGAACACAGCACACAGTCAAGTGTGGGCTGAAGCAGAACTGTTTTCATTATTGCAGAAAATGTAGATCCATCATCACTTACAAGAAAGAGAGTCTTATTAATGCAAAGTGATTAACACAGAAAGTTATGTTTTCCTATGGCAGAGTAATTTGGTGCATATATGTGGTGAAAGAGGAGGTTACTAATTGTTTAATTTTCATCTCTTGTTTCTACGGGGCAATTGCAGCAGTGAGCAAAAGCAGTGGTTTTGTGATTTAGCATTTCAAAATCTTCAAAGTAGGTCACAGAGGAGTAAGAACAGTTCGCCTCGCTGAACTGTCAGCTCAGTGCTCCTGTGATGGTAATGCTGATAGATCAAATCGCCCGGTAGGATGGTACGCTTGAGACAGGCAGGAGCGTGGTCCTCTTGATGACCGCTTAGAGTAATGCAGAGAGGCCCGTCTGGAAGGATGAGGCCAAGGGGAAATTGCTTCTCCTTGTACTTCTGCACCTGTCTTTGCTTTGTGAGAAACACTAACCTATAAGCCCCTATTATTAAAAAAAAAAAAAAAAAAAAAGAGGAGGGGGGAAAAGACACTTGTATGCAGCTTAATCTGAGTTCCCAAATGAACCTAGTCTTCCTCCAGGCTCTGCAGAAATAGACATCTCCTTTTGGTAGGCTGGTAACTGATTACTCAACAGATTCAAACAGTGGCAATTTATCTGAGACCCTGAGAGGCTGGGTTCAATGGCTGCGTAAACAGGCTTTGTAAATTAAGTCAATACTGTGTGCTGCTTATGGCCTCTGCTTAGTTCAACTTCGTATTTTCTGCCTTGTTTCTGCAGCATGGGACTAGTGTTGCAAAGGAAAGTATTTGTGCCTCCATAAGGCTTTTTCTATTAAAAAAAAAAAAATTAATATGCTAAAAACTGTCAGATTCTTTTTACCTCATTCCAAAACTGAGAGATTTGCTGAATTCAGCCCTCCCCTGCAAACTGTTTTGCAGTTTCAGTTAATCAGTACTTTCTCATACAACAGTTTTCCTGTAATATTTCCATCTGTGTCTGATGAGAGCCACCTGAAAACCAGTGTGATACCTGAGGCATCAGGTGTTTGCATGTTTAAGTTGATATGATCAAGTAATTCTCCAGGTGTGACAGTCTCTACCTTATTGCTCTCCCCTTGACCTCCACCTGTTTCTGAAGTTAAAGATAAGGAGGGGTGAAGTGAGGATCTGCAGGAAACAGTATCCTTGCAATGCCCCTGGGAAGAGCACTCCCGTTCAGTCTGAACTATAAGTCCATTGACTTAATTACAAATTGGATTATAGGAGTTAATCTTTGATTCTGTGGTGTAATACCAGACTGCTGAAAGCCTGTCGGGGATGGGCAGCGGTGTGCAAGGGCTCTGGAAGCACAGCCAGTTCCTGTCCTTTAGACCCAAGTGCTGGCAGGACCAGTGATGTCTTGATGGTGTGCCAGGGAAGAGCTTTTGAGTCTTAGGCCCTCACTGCAGCACCACGGTGGTAAGGGCCACTTTTTAAAGGGTGTATGTGTAACTACTTCTGAGAGATTAGATACTTGAATACCTTAAATTAGAAAAAAAAACACAACTTGGTGTGTTTTGCTTTTTTTTTTTTAAAGCAGCTAACACTGGCAGTTTCTTAATTTCCTATGTGAACAAGCCAGTGGAAAACCAGCAGGAAGGAGCACCTAACGTTGTCAGTTGTGCTACTGGAATAATATTTCTATACTACGTTGTTCTAGCTTTTGAGACCTTTGTAATGCTACTTGACTCAGTAACTCAAGGTTACCAAGAATCCCCTGAAATGTGCTTGGGAGTATATAGAGACTGTGTTGGCTAAGGATGAGCACTACCTAGTGAGAGTGCTAGCTTGGAAAGCTCCATCAATCTGTAGACCATGGCTATATATCTATGTTACAGACTGCAGTGAAGCATAAACCACACAAGAGATTGCTTTAGAATGAGATTGTATAGATACCTGAAGTTGAGCTGGACGTCACAGTGTGAAGCTCACCAGGGTTATTTTGCACTTTGAAGACAAAAGCAACCTTTCTCCTAGAGAGCTGTTCTAAATCCAAACCAGTTGCTCCTTGCTTTGTCTTAAATGGCTTTGACTTGCTTATCCTTTGTTTCAGGTGACAATTCCTGTCTCTCTGGTCTTTTTTTGCCTCAGTCTTTCTCTCTCTGCATGGCAGATAATGACGTTCTCCTTGTTTCCTGTAGGTGGTTGGATGAATCTATCATTCAAGACATCACACCCAAGCTGCTTGGGGACTGGCCCAACACTTACACCTACACCAAAGCCTTGTCAGAATACCTGATACAGCAAGAGAAAGGAAACTTGAACATTGCTATCATCAGGCCATCCATCGTGGGAGCTAGCTGGCATGAGCCTTTCCCAGTAAGCATGAATACATAGCAATTCCCTACTGAAATCCCTTTGATACAGCTGTAGCTGCAGTACCGTCAGGAATCTGTCCCTACTTGTAGCAGTGTCTGCTTGAGAAACAGGTGCCACAGTTCATAGGAAAGTCAGTGGAAGAGGTGGAGGACCTGTGCTGGTGGAGAACAGCAAGCCTTCAGCATCTTCAGGAAAGACTCTTGTCTGCAAGTGAAAAGAACACATTTAAGCAATAATAAGAAGAGCTGGGATAATAATAATACAAAATGCTGGACTTGCAACCGACAGTCGTACATGCAGAGGATCGTGCCCAGGCAGACACACAGGGGAGTTTCTGTACTAGCGGGGGAAACGTGAGATCTGAGGGTTGGTCCCAGTCCTGATGCATTCTGGTTCAAGTCTTTCCATGGTCCAGTCAGCCTATTAATGAGGTCCCGATGAGCACCCTAGACCTCACGTGGTCCTTGAAAGCATTTGATAATGTCATGTGCAGTTACCTAGTATCTTTGTCTTATGTTGGTAGCTGTTGAATTCACTGGATTCACACTTGTATGGGCCTATTGCAGATACAAATGTCAGCTGCGCAGTAACTAAATGCAGCTGTATTTTTGGACTGAAATAATTTACTAAGCTAAATATACTAGTAGGAATAATGTGCCCTAACATTGCAGCCAAATTGGAAAGGCAACATAAAGTCATCTTTGGCTTTCGTGCAGCTCAAAGCGTGCCAAAGATGGCTGAGATATAGCCGAGGCTGTGGGCCAAGCTCCCCATCTTGGAAAGACAGGGTGAACTCTGTTAGGTATCATAACCTGTTTCGGGTCAGACAGCTCATCACTGCTCTTAACTCCAGCTCCCACAAGTGGCAGTTTCCCTGACCTGAAGTAGGATGGGATTCAAAAGTGGAGTGGTATGTTTTTCTTCCTTGCCTTAGAAATTAGTTGGAGTAATCAAATCAGTCTCAGTGACATCTGCATGTTGTATGTCGGAGGGTATATAACACACGGACTGTTTTCAGCAAGTGTGACAGCACCAAGACACCTGTAGTGTTTAAAGCCAGAGTTTATTCCTGTAGCCAAGTTATTATAGGAAAGAAGCGGTTTCTAAAAACAAAATTTGTTTCCGTTGTTGATGAGTAAATTGCAGATGGTATGAGGTATCATACAATGCATCCCCTATTTAAAATCAATTAGGTACTTCGTACTGGTTAGCTTTCTGGCAGCTGTCCCAGATAGGCTGGCATACATCTTAACTGTTGTCTCGTTGCTTCTTTGTCTACACCGCAGCGTTGTAGCCCTTTCACCATTTTGAAGCCTGTGTAAGCAACATGTTGCTGAAAGAAATAGTAATCATTCTTCTTTTTTGCAGGGTTGGATTGACAGCTTCAACGGGACAAGTGGAATATTTGTTGCGGTATGTCTAGTTACTATTTCAGCTCCCCTTAAAGTGGAGTTAGAGGTACTAAAATAGCAACTCTAAAGTTACTCTAAAGCTCCACTTAGAAATTGTGTGCAAAAAAGGATCATAGCAATTTTCTGAATCTGATAGAAAGATGTCACACACTTGCCATACATCTGTATGCCTGCAGGACCCAGAAGACTATCTATTTATGCTGTGCTCAAAAAAGGACATTGAAAGAGTATTCATGTTGCTGGTTCACTAAACGTGAATTGCAGTTTTTAGTTTTGGACAAATTTGGCCAAATTTTCAAAGAAAGGGTGAAAGATGCATCCTTGAAACCAGGGGTAATTCACAGATGTCAAAGCTTGAATAACAGAACTTAATTTTACAGGCTGGATTACTGCTACAGCATTGCTTATACTTTAATTTATCTTCATATGTATTGTTTCTAAGTCCACTGCTACAGTTTGTGACCACTCTACGATAACAATGACTCTGGGTCTCATTTGCCATTGCTTTGTACAGGAATTCTCCATGTGCAGAGTACATCTAAATAATGTGTGTAACTATCAATTCAGACTCTGCCAGTCAAATGGATAATTCACTATATTCTTGCTTAACACTGGTGTAAATAACTACTGTGCAAAATGGCGAGAAACAAACCCCTAAGATAAATAATTAATAACTTGATTAAATATTCCCTGTAATATGAAAACAGTCATTACAATTTAACATGAAAACAGTGAAGTTGCGTACTATTTCTCCCGGCTTATATTTTTTTTCTGAACTAAAATCACTGCCTTAGGTCTATTTGTCAATACATAATGCTGTATAGCTACGGGCAAATACTTTTGTTCATGTATGATTTGTCCAACTTGATTACTTTGTAAAAACTATATTGTAATCAGCCTGATGCAGTGTATAAAAGGATTAGTAGTCTACAGTCATAGGAGAGCAGAATAAAATCCAAATATCATCTTGTTAAAAAAGCTCATTTGTACCTGAAGTAGAGCATAAATAGAAACTGCAACCGTTACTTCTGGAATCCACAGGACTAGTGAAATTAGTGGGTATATCCCAGCTAATGCTTTTATCTGAAATCCCAGTTACACATTTCAAGAGAGATTCAAAAGCCCCCAAATGCATCATTTGTGTTCACAAAGTGTTATTAGCTCTTATTCATCTCACAGTTTCTTTAAAATAATTATTTATCAGCCTTTTACTCATTGCTGACTGCTCATAAAGCTTGTACTGCCTCTCTCTGCTCTACTCCCAGCATCTTGCATGACATCTTGTCGCTATCACGATAAAAGTTTTGCAGTTCCTTAATTTTGCAGATCTATTGCTTACATTTTCATGTGACAGGTTCTAACTTTTGTAATGATATCCGTGAGTTTTGATTTTTTTTATGTTTACTTTTGAGCATTAAAAATGTCTGTCACAAATATGTCCAGAGTTAGTTTGCAAGAAAGATGTTATACAAAAGATTTCCATTGCATTGCTCTTTACTCCCCACAAGTGAATTAGCTAAGTAACAAATTACAGCAAGTTGCTGTCATACATGTATCATATGCCAGTACATTATGAAACACAGGCCGAATTCATATGCTTTCAGCCATATAAAAACATGCCCATCAAATCTTTTGTCATTTAAAAAGCATTTTTTCCCCACCCTTTTCTTTTAATCTGTCAACAAGTAAAAAACACCTAATAGTTAAGTATTTGGAAATTTTGCCCATATATCAGTCTTTTTTAATAATGTCCGCTTTAGGAACTTATACTGGAGCTTGCATATATTTTATATGCTTATCCTTTGCCACTCATACCAGTAACTATAATATTTTCTTTCTTCAAAGCAAAAATTTCTAGCCTTGTTGAATGCAACAGCAAACCTAATGGTGGTTTCACTTAAGCCAGGTTTCACACACAGATGTCAGCCTGTATCTTTATCTCCAAATTAACTCTAGGGAAAGTAAAGATTTTGAGATTCTAGGGTCGCTGTAGTAAATAACTTCCCTTGCCTTTATATAAAAGCTTTGACTTCGACCGAAATAATTTTGAAATAGAGATGGTATTTTTTGGTTCAGGATCGAGGCTCTGAGGTTCTTCAATATGGGAAAAACAGAGAATGAAATTCATGTCATCTGCACTGAGCTCCTCAGTGATGAAATACGATGATTTGATAGGTAACTATATCAAGACTTAACCAAGAAAAAGAACAAAGAGCAATGACAATAGGTGCAGGGTGTAGAGACGAGGTTGGTGGTGGTGTCCAACAGCTCTTTGGCCCCACAGGCAGCAGTGTTGGCTGGTGTCAGTCAGGAGCAGAGACTCCCTGATGTGGAGAAGCGAGGGGGGATTGCCAGTGCTGACAGGCAGTATTTGTCTTGTACCATCTCCAGTTGCTACTGAGCTTAGTTGGACTGGTACGAGTTTTCTGGAAGTGAAAGGTATTTGTTATTAGGGAGCCCAAGAGACTTTTGGTCTTCTGAGGGGGGGAAATAAGTGTATGTTTTTAATTAATGTGCTTGGATATGGTGAATTGGTAAATCCTGTTTGGTAGTTTGAAAATTAACCCTTGAAGGTGTGAGTTATGTCTTAGTTTGATTACCTGGAAGTTGTGTGATTACAACCAGCTGTCTCAGCCAACTGTATTTCAAAGTGTATTTATTAGTCAAGTAGCTTTATTAGCCTTAATTAAGGATGGAAAAAGCAAAAGGGAGTGCTTTGGTGTTGGTGGGTTTGTTTTTAAAGTGTCCCTCCCCACTAAAATATTCACTTTTGACTTCTAACCCAAGATCATCCTATATGGAGAACAACCCAGAGATTCAGATTTGGCTCAGAACATCTTTGGGATCATCTGGGCAGAATCTGAACTCCAAACCTTGCAAAGACTTCCCACCCCCCCCGTCACCACTATAATATTTGAGTCTGATCATTTCATTCCTCAAATAGATATATTTCTTTTAAATATTCATGAAATATGGGAATTAAAGTTGTTCTTGATAGTCTAATTATGCTTCTTTCACCTACAGTTGCTCCAGCTGCTGTGGGGAGAAGCTTTGTTGATTGAAAAACAAAATGAAATTAGTTACATTTCCGCTGGACTGTAATTGAGGCATTTTGTCTCGCTGTGTCATATTACATGTGAAGACCTTCCTTCCTGCAAGGCAGTGAAGCTGTAGGGCAGAACCATGGTTTAATTCCTGTTCTGGACAGTGACTGGCTCCAAAGTGTTTCAGCTGGGAGACTGTCCAGAAACGTGACTCAGACCACCAAATGGTTTCGGAGGCTTCAGCTACAGTAGCTTCTATTTCACTAAAGAGAAAAAAATGTCAGCAACTACAAATAGAAGTCAAGCCTGATAAAGAAGTACCAAACCATTTCCAATGTAAAAAGTAACTTAAAACACTTAAACTTGAAGTCTTTATTAAATACACAATATAGTCAATATCTAATTCATTCATGTGCATATGACCATCACAAGCTGCTCTGAATACAGGCATGTTTGCAGCACATCCATCAAACTTCCTAGTTTTGAAACTTGACCTCAGAAAGGTCTTTAGTGTACCTATGAAAACGTGATAGCTGATCACACAGTGGTCTCTTGTGGGCATGTGTTCACAGCAGTGGAAAATTCATAGCTGAGCTTGATTGCCTCCTTTGGTTCTTTTTGCTTTTTTTCCCCTTGAAAAATCAGTAGTAGGAACAAAAAAAAAAATATCATAGTGATGTTGCAAGTTAAGGTTTTAATGTCTAAGCGTAACTGTGGTTCAGCTTAGGGCAGCAGAGGTTAACTGCATGCCGTGGGTTTGAGGAGGATGTTTGGAGTCATGTGGGGAAGCGTACATGGTTGCCTCTGAGTCTGTCTGTCTGTCTGTGATCCCTATGCCAGCTGCACCAAGGAGGAGATGCAACTGCTCATGAAAATTAAATCAGTCATAAGTGGTATTCCCTTACTTGCAAGCTGTGAGATGTAACAAAACCATCTGACTATAGAATGAGAAAGGAGAGGGAAAGAAAGAGAATAAAATAACCCAGATAAATACCTCCCAAACAGGGGATGCGCTGTCCCTGAAAATCCACCAATTACCAGTAGACAATGGCATATGCTTTATGAGTTAATGTCAAGTCTTAAATGCTTTTTTCATCACATCTTTCTTCTCCCTGGACTTCAGGCAAGTGTTTTTGCACAACTAGGCACTTCCTGTCTAGTTGCTGTAGTAAACCTTCATCTTTCACAGCTGGAGAGCTACTTCATGATGAAATGGGAGTCTCAGGTTGGAAGAAAAGAAAAATTTGCTATAAAATTTCCTTTGCCCTGACTTTTAAATATTCTTGGATCTGTAGAACATATTCCTTTGCCCCTTCACTCAGTCCTTCCCTCTGGTTTTACATGGATCTAAATTATAAGAGCTTTTTTTCTTCCTTGCTTCACTAGCGCTTTTATCCTCCCAGCTCTTTCACTGGGTCCTCAGCTTCTACTTCAAACTCAAATTCATTGCATTTTATTTCCCACATACTAGATAATTTGATTACAACCTCGACTCTGCTGTTGGGGTTTCTTTTTTTAATTGCTCTGTTCAGCCCTCATACCTGACACACTAGGTTAAGTTCCTTCACCCCATTTCACCTCCACATTTCTATACTTCTGAATTGTCTGATTAAGTCTGCCATGTTGTTGCCATCTGTTCATGTAGGCCTCTTCCAGCCATGTCTCTCCTGTGGAACCTCTAAAGACTAACTGGTCATCAGGGAAACCCCTTGATAAGTATTCAGGTTAAATATATATATATTTTTGGGGAGCCTGACCCCTGACAAATATACTTCCAACCAAAACAAAATGAAAATCATCTGTTCTTGCCTACTTCTTCTCTTTGGTTGTCAGTACTTTGTATTTTCACTCATTCATTTCCTGAGTTTCATTGGGTGGCGAGCTTTTCAAGCTAGGGGCCACGTCTTGACATTATCTTTGTGCTTAACAGACACAGCTTTGGAAAACAAGAGGGTGTGAACACATCCAAAGGAAAGGGAGTAAACTTTTCAAAAAAGCCTATCAATGTCATTTCCAAAGTGACTATTGTCTTTGAGGGACACTCAGACCTCTGTCTGCCTGGGTCACTTAAGAAAATGGAACTTCAGGTATCGCAGGGAATTTTACTGCAGTAAATTCAAATATGTTTCTTTTTTAAGGTATTTATTTCATATTGAGTTAACTAAGAGACACAGCTTTTGTTGTTATGCACAGCATCATCATGTTTTAGACTTCCTCTGAAAACGCAGAACAGTGGGATGCACATGAGATCCATCTTTGTTTTCACAGAAACCAAATAATCTTCTGCAGCAGGTGCCAGGCTTGAAGAGTGCTAACGTGATGGTCTGTCCTCAGTCCAAGCCGATGAAATCTTACCATGGCCTTACATTGGTGACTGTTTTCCTTTGTCCCACAGGCAGGCAAAGGGATTCTGCGGACCGCCATTGCCAACAACGAAGCGGTGGCAGATATGATTCCAGTAGACGTCGCCATCAACCTCACCCTTGCGGCCGGGTGGTACACTGCTGTGCACAGGTGGGAAGGCACTCCTGTTTCTACCAGACTTGGGCATTTACTGCCTGCACCGGGACTTTAAAGGGAACCAGAAGCTAATTGAAAACCTGTGCAAGAGCCTTGTTGATTCGTTTTCTGGTTCATGTTTTCTTCCCCAGGTTGGCAAGGACTAAGAGTGTAGCAGAAGTAATAAAGGCAGGCTTTAGAGTTTGGAAATCTCTAAAGCTACAGCAAGGACCTGTTTCTCAGTACAACTTAAGCTCAGCTGACAAGTCTCTCTCTCAGAAGTCACTTTTCTGAAGTCCAAGAGCTTAGTAAAGCTGCAGCTTCGCAGCAGCTGGTTTTTGGGCCTCCTTTCTCAGGCAGCTACACTGAGTCGCTTTTTAAGTGGCTTCTAGAGTTTTCTTGGTGAAAATGTTCTGTGTGTTTTCCTTGGAAAACTCTGCACAGTATAAATATATTATGGGCTTGTATAATAGGGGAGATGATCTAAAAAAACCCCATTCTTTGCATTGTTGACAAGGGTATGTATAAGTGACATGAAGGTTTTAAGATCTTTTCCTGTGAACCTCTGGCTCTGACCTTTAACCGTTAGTTAGGAATTGCTACAAACCACAAGAATTATTCTGGAGGATTATGCAACTCTGAGAAATCAATACCAGGCAAATAAAAGGCAGAAATATTTAACTTTGAAAGACAGAGTAAGCCCTCTGAGCTGAGGGTAGAGAAGAGCTGCATACAGTAACCTAAATACAGGGATCCTAAAAGGATCTTAAAAGGCAGGTCACCAGCTCTTCAGATTTATTTTTCTCATTGTTTTCTCCCCCTCCATCAACAACAGACAAAACAGCACGGTCCGGGAAAAATAAATACAGCTTCCCCTTACACACACACCCCTGAGAGCCTCCAGACAAAGAGGGCTATGGCCTGTCCATAAGGCTGGAAAAGGAGATGAACATGTGCTGATGAGCAGTATATCAGCATGCAGGTAGACTTCCTGGCTCTGGCCATGGTAGGAAAAGTGCCATTTTTTCTAAGTTTTCATTGGCGAAAGATACATGCTTTTAATCTGGTTCCCACACAAATAATTATTAGGCTAAAGGAGCAATTGCAGAACTTGATCTAAAGCTTTGTCTAGGTGGGCACAACCCCAAGGTTAGCAATCTGTAAACAAAAAAAACCAAGAGCCTGAACCTTCTGTAAATTTAATTTCTCAGAGAGAGTTTCGGGTTTACGTGCTGTCTTGAAGAATTGCTTGTATGGTTTAAATTTTTTTAATTTTTTTCCAAATCATCTAATTAGAAAGTCAGTCTCCTTCAGGGCAGGTGACATTACTGAGGGAAATTAGCTTCTAAAACTTAGAAGAGAATTGCAGTCTTCATTACATAGTGTAGAAGCTCTACAAAGCTCTCCACAAGGTCACCGACTCAGCTGGAGGGCAGAGAATGGAAAAAATCAACAGGGATAGACTCTTCACTGGAAGCTGGGAAAATGGAGAAATCTTCTTCATTGGTGTTTAATGGGCCTGACCCACTAGAGTAAGCAGAAGTCTGTGCTTTCACTTCAGTGCACTTTGCCACAGGCTGTGTATGTGGCTTAGCGCTAGGTGAGTTTTCTATATGGGCATGTATCACAGGTTTAGTCCTTAGTGAGTTGCAATATTGATTTCCATAATACAGTTTCCCCACATTAAGCACTACTGTGCATTTTTATGTTTAACACGCTATCAGGCTTCTACTCAGTAATGAAGAGTTACAGGATATCATGGATTTGGAGCTTGATATGTGTCTATTAGTCCTAACCATCCCTAGAAGTCTGCTAGGGATTAGTAATTATGATAGTATACAGTCAAATGCCATGATTTCAAAGCATTATTAAAAGAAGCACCATTAAAACTGTGCAGTACCCAAATGCAGTTTTCAAGTATTACTGTGTGAGATTTCCTGTCCCAGGTTTAGGGGTTCTATCTCCTGGTCTCTTCAGTCATAGGGGTTTTGAAAAGAAAAGTTCTTCATAGGGAGCCTCCTCCAGTGGAGAAAGGCTCTGAGCACCACAGGCACCCTAGGAGCACTGAGATGCTGCGTCCTCCAGCCAAGCTGCTATGTAAGCTGCTATGCCCTGTTCAAGGCCAGATCTCTCCTCTTTTAGCATTTTGGCAGATGGCTCCAGCTGCTGATGCAGAGTAAGAAAAATGCTGTATTGATGGCATCACTTGCACCCTTGGCAGGCTTAGATTAAAAAAGCTGTTTGACTAATTCTTGCCTTCTATCAAAGGAAGAAATAAAACCAGTATGATCAATGTTTAGTTCCACATGCAAATAACAACCTAGCTTTATTTGGTATTAAAATGAAAATTTTGTTGAAATGGATTGATTTGTAATCACCACCCTGAGAAATGGAGTTTAAAAGTAACAGAAATCATATCCATGAAGTAAATTATTGCAAAATGCACAGTGTGTCCCTGAGGTTGGCTTGGGCCAATTATTTACAGTATACTAAGAGAAACTATTAAAAAAAAAAATCAGAAATTTGTCATATGTATGCTTTCCTTATTGTTTTTATAATTTTTATATGTGATATATGGATGATTTTTCTTAAACCCCATCTGTCTTTATTAACTTCGTATGCTCTCCAGGATCTGACTGAATCTTATTGAAACTTCATGTTCTATACTGTATTTTCATATTTATGCAAAATGGCCTGTTCTGCGTGTTTTCTGAGCTGATGTTACTGTTTCTTGGGCTGTTAGCTTTCATGCTGCATTAATAAAGCTTTGGGTGCTTTTCTTCACACCTTAAAATAATACTTCTTTCTCTTTTCCAGACCAAAAAACATGTTGGTGTTCAACTGCACAACAGGTGGAATCAACCCTTTCTTCTGGGGAGAAATGGGTAAGGTCTAATTTAAACCTAGAACATGTCAAACATCAATAGCATTCCTCAGCCAGGCTTTGAAAAGGTGGTTTCCTATATTTAGGTGGCATTCAGCATCTGCCATTCAAACTGCGTGTGGGAGGCCCAACTGCAGTCAGTGAGGGTCCTGTAAGCAAAAGCTCCTGGTGCTGGGCATTCAGCTCAGGAAAGCATCTCTTCAGTTTTCATTGTGGGCGTAATCACAGAACAACCCAGCAAATACCTCTGCTGCACTGAGGTATTAAAGTGGTGGGAAAAGGAATAGAGAACCAGTCCCTTAATTCTGTGAGAAGATGCTCTGCGTAGCTGTAACATGCTCTTCCTTTGCTGATTGAGAACCTTTTCTGGGTTTGGGGGTTTTTTTTGTGCTTTGAAATCACTTGGAGGACCTTGATAGTGAATAAAAACTAGTATATTAAGGAAGTAGAGTAGCCTTTCTTCCTCTTCTGTGCAGAAAATTCTAAACAGAAATAATTGGTATAGACTTGAGAAGGCAAACCTTGAAGTGATAGATGTGCTTCAAGAACAGTTTTCCTTTTGATCATGAATTTTGTCAGTGGAAGAATTCAAATTATTTTCATGGCTGACTTATCTTCAAGTGGATGTGCTTCTGAGGCAGTGGTGAAAGAAAGGGAGACAAGTCCTGACACCCTTACAGTGGAAAACTCACAGTGAAGCCAAATAGCAGAATTCGATTCAGCTGTATACTGTGAAATACTGTGTACAGTCAGTACATTCATGGACAGATGTACGGGGCCTGATTTGCTTTCTGTTACACATTCATTCATACCTTTGCGCTTTAATTACAGGTGGCTGGCAAATCACTACTGTGGTATTTCACCTCTCAGCCTTTGCTTTGCATTTGTTTTTGCATTATTTAAGTGGCAAACTGTAAGTCAGCAGAGAATCAGACCATAATTGCATTTTCAGGACAAGGCTTGTCTGAAAATCCTCCTAATGTCCTACCATGAGATTTGATCAAGTGATCTAGCAGGAAAGAGGTTTCACCAATTGGCTGAGCGGTGAGAAAATCACGCCAAGTTCTAGCATTTTTTTAATGAGAGATCTAACATAGTGGTTAGTCAGAGATCTTCGGTGGCTTTTTCACCGGAGTAAATGAAAAGCTCTTCACAGGCTGCTACTTTAGGCAACAGCCACTGTAACACTACTACCTGAGGTTTGCCTTTCTAACCCATTTTCAGTGTAATTTTACTGATGAAAACAGCAACGTATTAATGCATTGTAACTGATCTTATTCTGTTACTTTGCTCATAACTGTATTTAGCAATGAAATCATCTGGGTGCAGCAGAAGCTTGCATAAGCAGTTCAGCTGTGTGAAGGGACTGAAGGCAAAATTTTCTCCTTGGGTGATGCTGTGGAGCTCTTTCTACCACATGTTGTATCCACAGTTTTCCTGAGAGCAGCAGGCTGCAGAGGAGTATTTAGGTATAGATTCATGAACAGGAATTAGGATGGAGTATCGAAGAGCAAAATTTTGCCCTTAAAGATGTTGCATGGTTTAAGAAATGAGTTTGGGAAAGATTTACTGCATTAGGATGTTATGACTGCAACCATGCAGTTTGAATTCTCAATTCAGTCTCCTACCAATTTCTTTTTGGTAAGTACACATAATTTTAAAATCTTCTCTCTATATATGACAGACTTTCTCAACCCATTCGTATTACTTTCTCTGTCTACTCACTATTATTTGGCTTCTAGGCAGCCAGTCTCACGGCATGCACTTCCAACAGGCCTTTCAGAGCCATGGTCTCTCTGAACTACGAGCTACCACCATTTAGTCCAGCCCCTGCACAGAAGGACCGAACTTCACCCACCAGTTCCCCGCTTCGCACATGGGGCAGCATCTGCTACTTGGCTCGTCACCCTCTCTTTCCGAAAGCCTGTTTCCAACTGTTTAGCTCTGCCAACCTTTCACCTTTCACGTTGAAATAGTTGAGGCCAGGTCTCTACCTCCAGTGGTTTTTCAGCTTTTTCAGAATTATTCTTTTTCCCCAGCATGAAAGAAGCTGTTTGATGCAAACATACAGGAGACACAGGATCGGCAGAGGGAAAGAGTCTGTTCAGGGAGTCTGGGGAGGAGACTGGCACAGGGACTGTAACCGGTCATCGAGGTGGAGGGTTGTGAGAGTGAGACTGGAAGCTGATGAGAAACAAGGGTGCGGAATAGGAGTCATCTGGTGTGGGACCGAGCATTTAGTGCAAATCAAACATGAGGTTTGCAGGGTGGAGGACCTGGGCTCCCTGGTTAGGGAGACTTACACCAAGACCACCTGTAGGAAGGACAGGCGAACACAACAGAGCAGGGATTTTTCAGGGGGAGAGGAGGAAAGGAGAGCAAGATCAGAGAAATTGAGACAGGATTGGGCTGAGGATGCCCTGGGTAGGGAACAGAAGTGACTGAGATAGGGGCATTTTGAGTACAAAGGTGATGAGCTTTGAGGGAGGAAGGAGAAAGAGAATCTGGAAGAGAATTATTTGAAAAATATATGTCTACTTAAAAGCTTATGCTTAAACATCCAGTGCAGACCAGTTTATTCTACCAATCTCCAGATACAGACAAACCTCTAGTGTTAAAAGGAACCTTAACTGATATATTTCTTTTCCAAATAATGCTATGCCTTGGATTTTTTTCTTACTGTCTTCCATTATTGCCGTTATTTGCCCTGCTATTACCAAAATGTGGTCAGACAACTGAGTATTAGTCTGAAGAAGCGTATTCTGACTTTGTGAAGTACATTTTGCAATTTCTGCTCAAAACTAAACCTCAAAGCAGGCTTTAAAATGGTGTTCAGCATGGGAGAATTCAATTTCAGTTTATACATGACAGTCTACCTAGGCGAGACTGGTGTCTGATTCTCACCCTGCTAAATCTGTCTTTGAGTTGTAGAATTTGCTGCTGTGGTTTCGTGCTGTGGTCAGAGGGAAAGACCACCCACCCGCTAAGTCGTTTCAGTAGCTCCCAGTGGTGTGTTTCTGGTTTGGGGTTCTCTGCCTGCCTCACCCATCTGTCTGTCTGAGTCTTTCTCTCTCTCCCCAAAACACACTCTTACAGCGTAAGAGGCTTGCTACACTTGCAAAGTTGAACACTTTCCAGAAATTAGGAGATGGTGCAATTGTGTTGAGTCAGTGCAAGCCAGGGTAAGGGAGGTTCGTAAAGAAAATGCCCATAGCATTACCTGTTCCAAGTTACGCAAAACTGGTGTTTTCCTGACTTCCTTCCAGTAAGTCTTTCAGGTTGGTCTCACTGCCTTTGTATGTGCATTTTAAAACAAAACCGCTTTCATTCCTGACTTTCAGAATTTTTCTTCAGTTTTCAGCAGATATCTCATCTGCTCTTGACATGTGTGCTTCTCACACAGAGTAATATCACAGCATAATACTGCAGCTGCTTTACTACAGCTGCATTTTCCTCTGCAAGCCTTAAGTAACCAAGATGATAAGGGTGTTGCTGATTTGTGTGAATTTGGTGTATGGCCGATGATCTGAAATGACAAGGGCTGCATTTTCCATTTACTGATTAGTTTGTTCTTGCTATCCTGACCAAAGATGCCAAAAATGCAAAGAGAAAAGGAAGGCAGTAATGTCTTTAACGTGCTTCCAAAGGGAAACCTTCTCAACCAGTTCACAGCTGAAAACTAGATTTGCAGTATATTAACATCAGAATTTGCATAAACAGAGCCATAAACATGTGCTGCACACAATATCAAAACTATTGCAATTCCAAAATATCAGTGGTTCCCAGTTAAACTGATAGGTTTCCATTAGGAAATGAATTGACCGAATGAAACTAAATAAACTTAAATATTGATAAGCAGATGAGAGTTTGTAAGTAAACTTGGATTTAAAGCGTCTCTTGTAGAAACTTCCTTACAGGGAGAAGCAGCAGAGTTCATGGGATTGCTCTCCTGATCCATGAGCTACTTGAATGGGCACAGATATACAGCCCTCTCCAAAATGAGAGCAGATCTCTCTATATTTAAGCCAGCTAGGGCTTTGTCACAGTATAATCGTAGTAAATGGCCGTGCTGCTAACACAGAGGAAAGAAACTCCTCATGCACTGCTTAGCCAGATGCAAACTCTGCCAAGAGCTGGGCCAGGACAGTGGCTTCCTTCCCAGTAGCCCGTCCCAAACTGTTTATCGCCAGTCCGCTGCCAGGAGTAAATACCTTCCCAAATCTTCAGTAAAACTGCTCCAGCAAGCCCTCCCTGCCAGGCGCAACTACATGGGAAAGCTTAAATAGGCGTTTTTTGCTAATCCTTGCCATTTTGACAGAGCATGCGTTATGTACAGCTCTGCCAGCACAGCTGGGACAGGTGGCAATCAGGGTGGTAAATCTGCCACGGGGAAGCGTAGCTTCTCGGCTGGCAAAGCTGTTGACATATTTGTCAGCACCCTGCGTGGATCCCCATCCCGGGGCTGGCAGCACGGCTGATGCTGTGCTTCACCTCCACAAATGCTCTCCTACATTTGTGTGCGCTCAGCGCGTTTGTAAGTATCAAAGCTCTTGGCAGGTGCTCGCAGCAGGGAGGCAGCCTGTCCCCTGCCCACCCGCTCCTCTCCCTGTTAGATCGCTGTGGGTCCCGTACGTGGTGAGCGCAGCTACAACGGTAATTAAACTCTCTGTTTCTTTAGTAAACTAATCCATGTTCTTACCTGCTGCTGCAGAGCTGGGGCTTGAGGCAGAAACTTGTGGGGTTTAGAGAGAAAAGGCAGAAGGAAATTCTTCTTTTAGAAAATTTCACTTATGATTATATAGCAACAGTTTTGACGCTTGCACCTTTCATTTATGTCAGTGAGAGAACACACTGCAAAGGATAAGATTTCCATACCGCAGCCCACAGGATGACCACAAGATAACCACATCATTGCAGTGTGGCTACATGAAACAGAAGGGATGGGAGTCAGTTCTAGCTATTCAGATGCAAGATGAGTTTCAGGAGAACTGGTCTTCAACCATTAAACTTGCAGCATACAGGACACAAAAATTAACAATAAACTTGCACTAAAACTAAATTGTACTATTTTAAAAGGGTTTTTTTGTCTAAACTTAGCAGCTAAGTGGCTACCAAGTCTCCTCTAGTTGCTGCTACTTAGAACGAGTACAGCAAAAATCACTACTTGAAGTGCAGTAATGAGCTGACTGCAGATACATGAGAGGACTGTCTGAATATTATGATTGGAATCTGCTTATCTAAGGATGATCTGGATGTTTCTTGTGACTTGTAAATTCTCATCTGATTTTCTATTTGTAACATAAGCTTAGAGAGTAAACTATAATATGAGCAGATTGATGTCGTAACTCTCAAATTCATTTTTAAAAAAGTAAAAAAAGCCCACATTCTTCTTTGTTGAGCTCATTGGTGCTCAGGAATAGGAGCACCATCTGTTTATCAGTCCCTAGGATGATAGTCTTATTTTCAACTACTGAAGTTCTATTAAGCCTCTGCAATATGCAAATGCCCCAGATATGCACTTCTAGATGCCACTTCTGTGGCACTGTGCCATTGCAAGAGCTCAGAATCAGGCTCAACTTAGTTTGTGACTTAACATACAAAGGGAATGAAAGATTGCTACCTTATCATTAGTTTTCAAGTTAAGAACGTAAGACAATTTGCTGCTTTAGTGCATCCAGAGCTCCTGTGAAAACAGGCTGAGGTATTTGGTGTTGTGGGTCAGATGTGGTTTGAAAGGATATAATGAAGACTTTCTAGAAGCAGCGCCCTATGTGTGTAAGTATTGACACCAGCCCTTTTGAAAATTTCATTAGAAATTAGAAATTTCTATTTGATTTATGTGACCAGACCAAAGTTTGCTTTCAGTGATCTGAACATACGTTAACGCTTACCATTTTTTTTCTACATCTACTGCAGGTGAAAGCAGAACTGCAGTTCCTTGGTTTAAAGCGTTTCAGGCTACAACTGCCTGCTTTTCCTCCTTTGATGCAAGGAGGCCTTTTGGCATTTTAATAAGGAAGTTTTTGTCTGCCGCTATTAAGTCTAGAGTCAGATTGTGTTTCAAATAGGCAGTAGATGGAGTCATCAATTTTAATGCCAGAAGGGACCGTGAGATGATCTTGTCCAACCCCTGGTTACATAGTTTGCAGAACTGTACGTTAAACATGTTAAGCACCATAACTTGGGCTTTGCTGCAGCATGTTGGTATGGTTGTGCCCAACTCAACTGAAATTAAGTGCCTGATTTTAAGTACAATGCCTGTTCCCTTACAGAGCAGTATGTCATGTCCACGTTCAAAAGGAACCCACTGGAGCAGGCCTTCCGAACACCCAACACTCACTTGACATCCAACTACTTGATAAACCAGTACTGGATAACTGTCAGTCACAAGGCACCGGCCATACTCTACGACCTGTACATGAGGCTCACGGGGAGAAAGCCCAGGTAAGAAACTGCATGCCCTCAGCCTCCTGCACGCCTGCCACTGTTATGGAGAGCAGATCTCTAACGAGTTCTGAGAACTGGCTGCCTCAGCCTGGAGTCCCTGGTCATCTTCCCATCTCCAGGCTTTGTCTTGATGAGATTGCTCAAAAAGGAAAGGAACCACATGGCTGTAGCTAAGCATAGCCTAGGGTTCCCACGCTTTCCAGTACCTGAGTATCTTTTAAACTTAGCTTTACACACTTCAGAGGTTCCCAAGCCAGAAGAAGAGGACTGGTAGTTACATTGTCCTCTGTATAGCAAGATTTCCACCATTGCAACTTTCTGATGTGATTGCCTCTATCTGTCATGAGTAAAGACTTAAGCTTGCATAAGGACTTGAGATTGGCAAGGTTTAGAACACACTAATATTTTTTTCCCCATAAATCAGATGCATAATTAGCAGTTGCCAGCACTGGCCCAGCACCCTGAAATCTAGGACATTTCTGCGTATGAATAAATTCTGAATTGTATTTACAAGGACAGTTTACCATTACAATTGGTATTTGAGCCTTGGCAGTGTCATGGCTTGGAAGAACACAGGCACATGTGTCCCATGTGGAAGAAATCCTGGTGTAAATAACATGACTCAGCCAATGTCCTCCTTTGCTCCCTGCCACACAGAGGAGAATTTATTGTGCAACACAAGAGCAGTGTGCCAGCACTGTGTTGATGTCAGCCACTCAGTGCTCCTCTGCTAGTTAGAAAGCTGGCTTCAGCTGTTTGCAGGGAAATCCCTGATTGATGTATTGCTCTGATTTCTCTCTGACATTCTGCTATGGAGGGAAATTGGTCCATAAAAAGACTTGCAGTTATCCAGGAGGCAAGAATTACCCTAGAAATAGAGGTAAACTGAATATGAGCAAGAATAGGCTGGAATCTCCAAACTCTGTTGAAACAGGCAGCAGTAAGATCTTGGCATTGCCATTACAATTGACATTTCTTTTCATACAGTTGATTGGCATAAGTAGCCAATGGACATTGGCAGCAATACTGTACTTAAATTTCAAATAGAGCTCAGCATGAACTCATGCTGAGAAAGAGATCTTCTGAACTTTAAGATTTGCGACCTGAGCAAACACAGCTCAGCAATGAACTTGTGAGTTCACCAAGTCTTTTTTTAATTTTTTTTTAATATAATTCCCCTTTTCTCTTCACACACCACTTAAGCTTATCCAGGTATTGCTGCAATGTGGTAGAAAGCATAGTAGCAGCTCATTCTTCCTTTTTTTCACAGCTACCTAAATATCAGACCTTTATGGTCTAAGGGCAGTAAACCACATCAAATAAAAAAAGGATGAATGTGTCAGTGAACCTGCTTTAATGTTTCCCTTTAATTTTTCCCTCTGCTTCAAACAGGGCACCTAGGCGTAACTTTCTTCCTACTTGTCACTCCCATCTATTGAAGTAGAAGCCATCTTCATGGCAGTTTCTTGAATTCTCTCCATGACCCTATGCCAGATTTGCAAGCAGAAAGGAGAAAGTTCTTTCCCAGAACAAAGCCTCAGACTTCAGTTCTCTACTGTATCCATACTCAACTCATCCTAAGGTGATGAGTTATCATATGGAATAGGTTATCTGGGAGCTGGTTATGGTTTTACAAGTCTACTGTTTATTCAGGACTAGCCTATGACCTCCATTAATTTGAATTGCAGGGTAGTTTGGAGGAGCTCAGTTGTTCCTCCTGTAGTTATCACATGCAGTACCCCATCTACCAAAGGCTAGGTCATCTCCTTCAGCTTTAGACTTTTATATACTACCTTTCCTGAGAAGCTTACTTTAAGTGTTTGCTCATTTCACATGAATTGCCAGATGTCTATCAAAACTGCCCTAAATGGCTTACTGTTACTGCTGCACATCCATCCATGACTTAGAAAATAATGTGGTTTATATCATTAGTAGTCTCTTGGGGCAATCTATCGCACCTGAGAATCTGCTCAGGCAAGGCTCAGTATGGAAGCAAATAAAGAAATCATTGCTGTAAACAGTTTTCTAGAAGACAAGATGCATTTCTGAAGTGTGGCTAATAAGGCTATCAGTGACAGCTAATACTTGCTTTTTTTCCTCTCAGTTCCTCCATAGTGGAGAATGAGATTTTCTATAAGAAATCTTAGCCATAGCCTGAGGCCGCAGAGGCTCAGAGGCTGCAGAAGAGCATGGTTCTACTCAGTTGATGTTTTTCAGTAGACGAGTCCTTCATCCAGATTAGTAAATATTTTTAATGTGGTCACAACATTTGAGCTCAATCAGTCAGCATGAACCACAGTTTTCATATATACCTCTTTAGATGCTTCCTTTCTCTTTTTGACCCTTACTTTTAGCCACTCAGATATGGTGCTTTGGGTAGATCTATAGTCATGTTGACAGGAGGCCTATTTTTCAAAACATAAGTAGGGACACACAGCTAACTCTCTTACCATTTTTTTTTCCTGATGGATTCCATTAACCCTCAGCACTTCAAAGATATTGATGGCTTTTGGGGAGCCAGTTTGAGGGTCAACTTCAGATCTTTGCAATCTAGCCATATATTTTGTTTCCCAAGTTCCTAAAAGGTACTAAAATATTCACAAAGCTTTGCCCCATAGTACTTGCCTACACAGGCACAATCAGGAAGATTAATCTGAAGTAATTTTAAAGTAGTTTAGATAAACTGCATTCAATCAATGTGCACATAATTATTCAGAATGAAGGTTCCCTTAATCTGATGGTTTGCTTTGCCTCTAAAGTGAAAGCCACTTTAATTCTGAGTAGGAGTGCCTGTGTAAGCTTTTAGTGCTCTTTCAATTTGCTTTGGGTAAGCTGCACCGTTCTCCTCTGAACTGATGTACTCATTGTGTCTTTTTCTGCTGTGCTTAGTGCTTATCGTCATGGCAGTCACATCTGCACAGAGAGAGGCCAGCCTGGCACCATTCTTCCCCAGACTGCCGCCTTTTATTTGTCACGGCGACTTTGTTACCCTCTGGGCAGCTCAAAATTTCTCATGAAAACAGCTCTGTTTTCCACAGAAATCAGCCTTTTAATGCTTTCTCTTGCCCTTACCCAGTCTGAGAGAACGTGGTGTTCTCTCAAAATTGACCGAGCACTGTACATCACACTCTAAAACAACTGCCTCCCAGAGGCCTTTTGTACTCATGACCATTGGGACAACTGTAAAATAATCCTGCAAGGTAGGACAGCATCACTTCATCCCCTGTTATATAAAAAAAAGAATAATAAAAAAAGGCCAAGACACATGAGAGATCTGAACCCACGTTTCCAAAGTCCCTGTTAAGCAGCCATGCCTCTGAAGCAGCTTTCATCTTTACCAGGACACTCATGCTCCAGGAAGACATTCAAACAGTTCCCCACACCCCCCCAAAAAAAAGCCGATGGACTTTGATGATTTTCAAGGTCATCCACCAGGAGTGCATGTTGTCAGACCCTTCCTGTATAAGGAAGGACACAAAAACCACTCCAAACTGCTGCTATATTATACAGGGAGAGGAATGGCCTTTAAGAAAAACAATTTTTTTTTTTTTTTGAGAGGGAGATCAAAGAAGCCCAAAGACATGAAAAGCATCCTGCCAAGCTGAGTGGTGTGGTTGATACTCTAGAGGGAAGGGATGCCCTCCAGAGGGACCTTGACAGGCTGGAGAGGTGGGCCCATGCAAACCTCATGAAGTTCAACAAGGCCAAGTGTAAGGTCCTGCACATGTGTCGGGGCAATCCCAAACATGGATGCGGGCTGGGTGATAAGTGGATTGAGAGCAGCCCTGCAGTGAAGGGCTGGGCTGGGGTGAATTGTATGAGGTTTAACAAGGCCAAGTGCAAGGTCCTGCACTTGGGCCACAGCAACCCCATGCAACGCTACAGGCTTGGGGAAGAGTGGCTGGAAAGCTGCCTGGCAGAGAAGGACCTGGGGGTGTTGGTTGACAGCCGCCTGAATATGAGCCAGCAGTGTGCCCAGGCGGCCAAGAAGGCCAATGGCATCCTGGCCTGTATCAAAAATAGCGTGGCCAGCAGGACTAGGGAAGTGATCGTGCCCCTGTACTCGGCACTGGTGAGGCTGCACCTCGAATACTGTGTTCAGTTTTGGCCCCCCACTACAAGAGGGATATTGAGGTACTGGAGCGTGTACAGAGAAGGGCAACGAAGCTGGTGAAGGGTCTGGAGCAGAAGTCTTATGAGGAGCGGCTGAGGGAGCTGGGACTGTTTAGCCTGGAGAAAAGGAGGCTGAGGGGAGACCTTATCGCTCTCTACAACTACCTGAAAGGAGGTTGTAGAGAGGTGGGGGTTGGTCTCTTCTCCCAGGTAACAAGTGATAGGACAAGAGGAAATGGCCTCAAGTTGCGCCAGGGGAGATTTAGACTGGATATTAGGAAATTTTTCTTCACCGAGAGGGTTATCAAGCATTGGAACAGACTGCCCAGGGAAGTGGTTGAGTCACCATCCCTGGAGGTATTTAAAGGACGTTTGGATGAGGTACTTAGAGACATGGTGTAGTGGTGGTTTTTGGCAGTGTTAGGTTTATGGTTGGACTCGATGATCTTAAAGGTCTTTTCCAACCTATATGATTCTGTGATTCTGTGAAGGACTTGGGGGTACTGGTGGATGAAAAACTGAATATGAGCTGCCAATGTGAGCTCGCAGCCCAAAAAGCTAACCATATCCTGGGCTGCATAAAAAGAAGCATGGCCAACACCATAAAAAGAAGCAGGTCAAGGGAGGTGATTCTCCCCCTCTACTCTGCTCTGAGACCCCACCTGGAGTACTGTGTTCAGCTCTGGAGGCCCCCAGGATAAGAAAGACATGGACCTGCTCGAGCGGGTACAGAGGAGGGCCACGAAGATGATCAGAGGGCTGGAGCACCTCTCCTGTGAAGACAGGCTGAGAGAGTTGGGGTTGTTTGGCCTGGAGAAGGCTCCAGGGACACCCTATAGTGGCCTTCTGGTACTTAAAGGGGGCCTACAGGAAAGATGGGGAGGGACTCTTTATCAGAGAGTGTAGTGATAGGATGAGGGGTAACAGTTTTAAACTAAAAGAGGGTAGATTTAGATTAGATATTAGGAAGAAATTCTTTACTGTGAGGGTGGTGAGACACTGGAACAGGTTACCCAGAGAAGTTGTGGATGCCCCCTCCCTGGAAGTGTTCAAGGTCAGGTTGGGTGGGGCTTTGAGCAACCTGATCTAGAGGAAAGTATCCCTGCCCATGGCAGGGGGCTTGGAACTATATGATCTTTAAGGTCCCTTCCAACCCAAACCACTGTATGATTCTATCTGAAAACTGAAGTTGAGCAATTGACTTCAGAGCTTGTCCATGCTGCAGATGCTGTCTCCTCTGTAGTGGAGCTAACTCCAAAAATCAGAGCCTTGCTTCGGGAGCCAACTCGGAGAACAGAAGAGTGTTTGTGTGGTAGAAAGAGAAGTACCCCCCTCAGGAGACAAGCAATATACCTTTGTGGTTTTGCAATCTGCTGTGCAGACTTCATGTGCAACTAGTGTTCAGATGGGCTCTTCACCTCGCACATGGTACATGATGTAGATATGGCCTCCAACCCTTGTTAGTTCAGGCCAGTAACCTGAACTGATGCCAGTCCCAGGCATCAGTCCTGCCCTGGGAACTGCATGTTTGCACCCATGTTCCAGCCAACAATAAAACCTGGGTAGCTGTAGGCTCAAGACTTAGCTGGAGCAGTTAGACTTCCTGAGCAAGTTCTCAGCCTGGTGAGCACCAGTGCAGTGCTCATCAGGAATTGCAATGCCTGTTCATCTGGATTGGTGAAAACACCTATAGAGCAAACCGACAGATTTTGCATAAGGTCAAACTTCCTATCCACCGCTGATGCTCCTCTTCTGTTTCAGAATGATGAAGATCATCAATCGACTGCACAAGTCTATGATGCTCCTGCAGTATTTCTCCACCCAGTCCTGGGACTGGTCTTCAGATAATATGAATATGTTAATGAGTCACCTTAACACAGAGGACAAAAAGGTAAGTATGTGCTGAATATGGATTGCTAAACTCCAGTTCTGTTCATCTGCAGCAATTATTTTTGGTGTACTGTTGAGCTTATGAATGACATCTGCCTAGATGACTGGAATTGACTTTAACTTGAAATAATTTATTTCCTCCTTGTTTTATTAAATAACTTATCAGGAACCTTCCATTTGTTATAGGAGAATGTTTTCTCCTGAGGTGTATTGCTCTTTCGTCTGAGACAGGTCAATCACTGCAGTCTTTCCAGTTAACATGGCACCTCTCTGCCTTTTGCTCTCAGGTTTCTATTTGGCCTGTAAACAATCTAGATTTGTTTCCACAGACAAAATGGACTGTACAAAGGGAACGTAACTTTATATCCCCAGTGACCCAGCTCTACTCAGCCCTTTGAGTTGGAGAAGTTAAAAGCATCATATGTCACAGGGGCCACTTTACTACCTCCCATGTGGTTGGCTTCATACACTGGAAAACCCAGTAGATAGGAAAGCTAAGGACATTCCTTTTTGGATGGACACATGATATTTCTCTTTCTAAGAAGAAAAGGTCAGTTCTAGTTTTCATGTCACAGCTCTGGGCCCTGAGAATTTCAGGCATCTCCTTTCATGGGGTGATATGACCATGTTAACTGATGTGCTGTACAGGGGCCCCAGAAACATAATGTCAGTGGTAATGCAAAGATATGTACTATGGGGAGTTTCACTGTAATTAATTAATCACTGTAAAACTGTGTAGCATTCCCAATATCTTCTCATCCTAATTTTCTAAGTGTCTCGCTCTTGGAAAACTAGGAAGCTCCCTACACATCACTTTCTCCTTCATCCCTTCTGGCAGTCTGTAGCTTTTGGTGGGTGGTCTAGATGGGAATTACTTGAAAGATTCTGATGTTTTCATCCACATTGGTTTTAATGGGCACTGCTCAGGGAAACTTACTTAGTTAACACATAGTGTCTTACTCTGAACAATATGAAAAAAGTTCCTGTTTGATTTAAGTCCCCAGAGAGCAAATACTTTGCAGGATGTCAAGCTCTGCTGTAGTCTTTATAGGTTTGAAATACTACTCCTTAAGAATGGGATTGTAAGACTCTGTAAGACTCTGTAAGTCCAGTAAGACTGAAGGAATACAAAGAGTAGATTTGTGATAAGCTTGAATGCAGCTTTGGTCAGTATCTCCTTGCAAAGAGATACTTAGGCATTCATATCAAACTGGTCTCACTCACATCATGAAATTCTTGCACAGACTCCCAGTAGTAAAGAGTTTTCTTCCCTAGTCTGCAGAGGGAGTGCATGCAGCAAATTCTAACTTCTAAGGGCAGT
This sequence comes from Mycteria americana, assembly GCF_035582795.1. Lineage (NCBI taxonomy): Eukaryota > Metazoa > Chordata > Aves > Ciconiiformes > Ciconiidae > Mycteria > Mycteria americana. The sequence continues at coordinate 82,649,083 of NC_134365.1, forward strand.
GGCACTGCTGTGACTACAGCAAATGTAGAGGGAACCTAAATGGTATGATAGGAGCTAGCTCTGAGGCAGATAAACAAAAAAATTGCAGCATCAGGACTTGGTGCAAGCTAGACAGAGTTTCAGGCTTACCAAGTTGCTTATGAGAACTTTGTGAGATGCACCGAATCCAGTGTTGCCACTGCTGCATTGTGAGCAGTATTCAAGCTAGATAGATAGTTTATGGGCAGCACACATCTCTATACATATCTGACAGACACACCGGGATCTGCACAGTAGCTAACCCCCTGTATTTGACAGAGTTAGCTAACGCCTCTCTGCTCAAGTTATTGCTGGTCTGATACCAAAGCTCTTGCACCAAAGCAAATGGCCTGGATTGGCATGGGGGTGAAAGGAAGATATTTTTCTGAGTATCTTCCCTTTTAAGACCCTGTAAATAAGAAATGCCATTCACTTCACTCATTCATTTAAAACAAAAATTCTCTACAACAAAACCTCTTCCTCTTTACAAATCCTGTCTTTGCTCTAATAGACAGACAACCGCCTGAGAGCTTGCTATTTTTCCAGTATAAGCATCTGAAATTAACTAGGGTATTTAGCTCTGCAATGAGATTTTTTTGATGCCAGACACCAGAGTAACCCATTTCTTGGACTTCTGTCGATCTAGCTACAGAGGGATCTGGACAGGCTGGCTCAGTGGGCTTAGGCCAATTGGTTCAACCAATGAGGTTCAACAAGGATAAGTGCCAGGTCCCGCACTTGGGCCACAACAACCCCATGCAACGCTACAGGCTTGGGGCAGAGTGGCTGGAAAGCTGCCCAGCAGAGAAGGACCTGGGGGTGTTGGTTGACAGCTGCCTGAATATGAGCCAGCAGTGTGCCCAGGTGGCCAAGAAGGCCAATAGCATCCTGGCTTGTATCAGAAATAGCGTGGCCAGCAGGACTAGGGAAGTGATCGTGCCCCTGTACTTGGCACTGGTGAGGCCGCACCTCGAATACTGTGTTCAGTTTTGGGCCCCTCACTACAAGAGAGACATTGAGGTGCTGGAACGTGTCCAGAGAAGGGCAACGAAGCTGGGGAAGGGTCTGGAGCAGAAGTTTTATGAGGAGCAGCTGAGGGAACTGGGGTTGTTTAGCCTGGAGAAAAGGGGGCTGAGGGGAGACCTTATTGCTCTCTACAGCTACCTGAAAAGAGGTTGTAGAGAGGTGGGGGTCGGTCTCTTCTCCCAAGTAACAAGTGATAGGACAAGAGGAAATGGCCTCAAGTTGCGCCAGGGGAGGTTTAGATTGGATATTAGGAAATTTTACTTCACTGAAGGGGTGGTTGAGCATTGGAACAGGCTGCCCAGGGAAGTGGTTGAGTCACCGTCCCTGGGGGTGTTTAAAAGACGTTTTGATGTGGTGCTTAGGGACATGGTGTAGTGGTGGTCTTGGTAGTGTTAGGTTAATGGTTGGACTCGATGATCTTAAAGGTCTTTTCCAACCTATACAATTCTGTGATTCTGAGAGAGAATGCAGCACAGCAGAGTAATACTGATACAGAGACACCTGTTGACTCAATGTCCAATTCATTTATTTACACATAATTCTAGTGACATGTTAAAGACTGCATGGAGGTTTTCATATGAATCCATTTACCTGAGTGGAATGACATTTTTCTTCCACGGTTTTTTGTGTGTGTGTGTGCACAAATACATGTATTTATGCAAAATTGCCACCTGAAAGACAAACTTATCTTTATTTTCTGCCAGCTAGCACTAAATTTCTGCTTGCTTTGCCCAGATTCCCAGCTGGGTAAGACATTAATCGACAGCTGTGAAATATAGTCTGTTAGTGCCCATATCTTCTTGGAAACTTGGTGGCTTTAAGAACTTCAGAGAGAGGGCCTTGAAGGTAAATGAAGAACTGATGCATAAATTGAACTTGTTTTGAACTTTGGCATTTAAATTCTGCTCTTTTGTTTTTAAATCCCAGTTATACAACTTTGATGTTCGTCAGCTGCACTGGTCAGAATACATTGAAAGCTACTGCCTAGGTGCTAAGAAGTACTTGCTAAATGAGGACATGTCTGGCATTCCAGCGGCAAAGCAGCACTTACGAAAGTAAGTCATACCCAGTGACAAGAACAAGGCCTCCTGGCTACCTTGAATGGCTTTTGAGGAAAATTATTCTAGTTACATTGCAATAATTATTGTTGAATAATATAGAGATAAACATAGCATAGCTTTTTTCTTACGGCAGAGGGTTGTCAGTATTTCATTTTTCCATCCTGTAAGAAAAAAGAGGATTTTCGATGACACTAACGATCAGGGGCTAGATATTATGCCTTCCCAGCAGACAACCAAGTAACAAAGTTACAATGCGTAAGAAAAATACATGAATGCAAAAGATCTTGTTCATTCAGAATTAAAATAGAAAAATAAGGGTCAGATTTAGATTTTGTGAAGCTCCTAGAAGTTTTTAGCAATTCAAAGACATTGCATAAAAACTTTAAGCATTTGTATGATTTTAAATTTCATTTTAAAGTTGAAGTTTCTAATTCCTTGGGGGGAATGGGCAAAAATACTCCAAAATCAGTGGGGAGCTTATGCGTTCAATCCCTGGCGACAGTTTAAGAGAGTCTGAATGAGCAATTTGAGATTTTCCTTCTATTCAGTTAAAGATTGTGCTCTTCCTGTCTTCTCCAGCCCTTTACTGAGAAGTGCAGGCAAAAGGAAGAGCAGCTGTCTTGGAGTAAGAGCGTGGTTGTTTCCTTTAAGAAAACCATTCTTGTGCACTGTAAATACTAGAAGCATAAACCAGCCTGTTGCCATAGCAAGGAATGCTAAACAAGTTCTTCGTTCATGGGTCATTTTTAAAGTATTTATAAGAACCTCTCTAACAGGCCAGTAACTGCCTCATAGTCCAAATAGGCAGTATGGTATAGTGCAGTGATAAAGTTTACCAAAAATAAAAAAAAGGACTCTCATAAAAATTAAACCAGTCTTGGGGACATTAGGAAGCTTTCTTCCCTTGGTCAGACACTGGGAAAGTGAGAATTAGAGAACTGCAGAAACTTTTGCTTGACATAAAGAGGACAAGACGATTAGCATCTTAAAGACCCAATAATACCATTTAAATATATGGTGTAAACTGTCCCCCGCAAACCCCCAGTGCTGCAGTAGTGCAAAAGTGAAGACCATTTATGATTATCGAGTAATTTCCCAACATTAAAGGCAAGGTTTCACCCAAATAGGAGAACCTTATTCATCAGCTCCTGCAAAGGTCCTCTAGCCTGCCACCAATCCTGCAAAGTAAAAAATAGCCAATATACCAAATGAAAACAGAAAGTATTGGACCTAGACTTATCGTAAAGAAAAAACTCTCAGTATGACTTCTGTTCTGGTTTGAAATGAGAGTACACAGAACAAGAGACTTGCAATACAGGTATTCCACCTATTCCATTAACTATTCACGATACCCTAACTTCAACACAGTCCTTGGCAAGACGGTAGGGACATCTTCGGCACAGTGTCTTCACTAAAATAGGAATGCCAAAAAGCCCAAGGGCCACTTGTAAACAGGATTTCTTACAAAATTACCTGTAGCAAATGAAGCAAGCTGGTGAGTTTTTTGTTGTTTTTGTCTTCCTCCATAAGATGCCTCTTTCTCTTTCTCAGGCTGAGGAACATCCGATATGCATTCAACACCACACTCCTTGTGATCATCTGGCGCATTTTCATTGCAAGGTCACAGATGGCTCGAAACATCTGGTACTTTGTGGTGAGCCTCTGCTACAAGTTCCTTTCCTACTTCAGGGCATCCAGCACCCTCAGGCACTGAAGCCATCCATCAGCAACCAGCCTCTTCCAGAAGGACCTCCATCTCCTCTAATCAGCAACTATGGGCATCGGGGTCTGAAAGTAGCAGAAAAATCCACTCCCTCCAACAGCAGCCTCCATTTATTGTGCACTGTTATATGTTCATCTTTTTAATTTTAACTAATGCTTTAATACATGGTGATCTTTCTTCCATAGGACCAGGCCAATTTTTAAAGCCATAACTGAAGCTTTAGGAACAGGTCAAGCTGGAACCGTTCATCTAGAGTCTGATGTGCAAGAGTAAGCATTAACCAAAGTCATTGTCTTCCCATGTACTACTTAGGCTATCTTAATCCCATCTTCTTCCTCAAAAGAGGCAAATTTAAAGCATACAACCTTGGAAGAAAAGGATGCCATCAGAGAAGACCCAGCCAAGGAAATTAACCTGTAAGAGGTCTTCCTAAAGAGGCTATTCCTTTATTCTCATTCAGTGAAATGGTACCTTATTGAAAAACATGATTTCACATTTTCAGTTTTTCAAACTTACAGGGGAAAAAAGATCAGTTACACTAGGCCAGTGAACACACTCAACAGTTTTCAGATCTTGTCTTATCTTGCTACTTGATACTTTCAAGACATAACTGAAGACACACATAGAATTCATGTACCTATGTTAACTCTATTGACTCACAAGCTGCTTTCTTATGGAGAGGTATTTTTCCTCTCTGTGGTTAAGGTTGCAGTCTGTTAAAAAGCCCTGTCCTTGCATTTATCACATTTGCTTGGAACATTTTTTTTGGCTTGAAAAATGCTGTATTTACTCTGAGAATGAAGACTTCTTAAAAGATTGAAGGAGAATTCAGAAACTCTTTATTATTTTTGAGGAATAGGTCTTTTTCCCCCCTTGGATTTGTCTGCAGAAAACCTCTCTCCCTGTAGCTCAAAACCAGCCTGATACTGTCCTTCACGCTTTCATTACAGCTAAATCACTTTGCAGTTGATCACTTCCACTGGCAAAGAAAGTGTAAAGACATGTATGGAGGAAATCCCATCAGGCCAGTTCTGCTGCTACTCCTGTCAGTAAGAACTAAAAAGTCTGAAAGTTATTTTTGTTGAGAATAGGAAAGGCTTCATTGACTTCTGTGTAAAAACAGTCATGCACTGTGAGGGTAATGCATTTTTGTCCTACATTGCAGTTTAGAAAGGAACCCAAGGATCTTCCTAATGCTCATGGCTATTGGAGATACTTATTTCACCTTGCGAAGTATGAATTCCTGTGGGGGGCGAGAGAAAGAGAGAGCCTTCTTCAAAGTAGCTGGTGCAACAACGGCTTTAGTGCAACAGCAACAAATTTATCATGCTATCAGATTTTCAAAGTCAAATCTAATACTGGAATATTTTTTATTCAGATAACACTGAATAAGCACTTTAAGATTATCAGACTTTAAAGCAGCTAGTTTTTGAAACAATACAGCATCCACTTTCTCTAGTCTTGTGTCATGCTAGCTGTCTGAAAAAGTAATGCTACATCACAAAAAAATGACGCAGTTGCTCTTTTGAGAGCTGAGAATAGCAGAGTATTTACAAAGCTGGCATTCGTCAAAAGTTATACTTGGTTTTGGCAGTGAAAGCAAGAGCAAGTTATGATGACAGTATATTTATATCTTGGGCCCCCAAGCTAGTTCAAAAGTCTTTCTAAAGCTGCAAGGAATTAATCTTCCCCATATGCCCCAGAGGTCTGGTTTCAAGCAATTGCCAACAGATGCCTGCAGCAGAACCTGACCAAAAACACGGTGTCCAGAATGGCAGGGCTCTGGCATTCCCTAGCAAATGCCCCTGTGTTTGTCACACATTACTTCTGATCTATGCTTAATTAGGTCGAGCACCCAGTTTACAAAGATGCAAATTTTTTAAGCTCTTGCCTTGAAAACATGCTTTCAAAATGAAACCATGCTGGTTGTTAGCTATGTGTTTTCCAGCTTCAGAGAGCTGGCAGTGCATGCTGTGCATCGCATGTTAGCAAGGTGTCACTGTCTGGGAAACTAGGAGCTATGGGTTCACGTGCTGGACACCAGACATTTCATGTACAGTGCTTCCATAGCAGTGTGTATGGTGAAGGTTAGCTGCATTACACTGTGCTAACTTGGCTATGCAGAGACTGTGGCTACCTTGGTGGGGTGAGGCAGGTTGCCATAGAGATTCCTCTAGAAAGCCTGCATTCCCTCAAGTACATAATCAATGAGGTCATCAGCCAGCTTCTCATATGAAAGGCTAAAAAACAGAACTGCAGATTATTTTGAAACAAACTTCCATTAAAAAAGTAGGGAAGAATTTTAACTTATATCCTAAAAGTCTTTTTATGTGCCTGCCTTATGTACAAAGAGAAGCAACACCTAAGGGGATCATAAGTCTGATGCTGTGCACATGACAGACAAAAACTTGAGTCTCACAGAAAAGTCAAATATGCAGACCTGCTACACCTACGATGTCTGGTCTTCATCAGTCAGCTCTACTCTGAGTAAAGTGTTCTGCCTTCCCTTCCCCAGTGCTAGTCATGCCATGCATTCCTCACATATGCCTGTAGGCATTCACAGTTATTTGCCAGGCTGTATTGTCCCAACAAGTCTGAGATGTATCTTTGCTCCCCCAAGCATATCTGGACCCATTTTCTGCACATGCAAAAAAGGTGCTTCAGGTTTCGCTCAGAACAATGGTGGTATCCCATTTTAAAGCTCTTCAGCATTTTGCTGAAGGTAACAGCTACAGCAAAGCTACTATTCAGCCCGAAAAAACAGCAGGAGCTCCTTGGGATGTTGCAGAAACATAGCTGTTGCAGATGGTGTATGCTCTTCTGGAGACCTTTCACAGCCCACACAGCATTGCCAGCAGCTGGCTCCAGAGCTCTGGCCTTTCCTGGGGGGGGATCAAGCTGTTAGCTTTTCTTAACACAGACATAACATGCAGTGAAACTTGAATCTTTAGTCCATTTTCTTGTAGCTTGAGATGTTTTCAGGTGATTGTCTGAACCACAGAAATATTTCAGCAAAACCTCAGTGCAGAGACTGATGCATGGCAATGGCCTTTGGGTGCCAGGCGTGACTGTCATCATGGAGAGCTGGATCTGGTATAAGAACATGTTCTCACTTCAAGCGGTGACTTATCTTTGATGTTTTACTGTGTGCTCCTCAGTGTATTTGTATGTGCACTGAAGAAACCCAAGCCTTAGGGAAAATACCTAAAAGAAAACACCAAGTGACAGCCACTTCTTTTCTTCCCTATTCTCTCGCTTGCTCTTTCATGTATACTCACAAGCTCTTGACAAAACAAAAGCCAAATACAGTTGTTACTAAGTGAAGCAGAGGTCCTGTGGCGACTGTGCACAAATTAACATGAACAGCTCAGAACTGGCTGTTACTCATGACTGGAGGCTAGAGCTTTTAATACGTGTAAGGCTGAAGCAGGACTCAGGCTTTTTTTTTTTTTTTTCCTACAGAGGTAGCATGGCCAGGGCTATGGGGAGGAGAGGGGAGTAGGAGGGGCATTCCTGCAGCCTCTGCACATAGACAGCAGAAGCATTGCTAGGCACAGAGAGCATCCAGCTCAACAAGGAAAGGGACACTCAAGGGATGGAAGAAGTATGAGCTGCCACACTCAGAGGACTCTGCCTCCCAAGGAGTGGAGGAAGAGCTCCATCAGCATTTTGTTATCAGTTTGGATTCTTGTAATAAAATGTATGAACTAAGAGGCTCTTCTGTCCTTCCCCAAGCTACCAACAGGCAGCATAGAGAACAATAGTGGCAGTCATTCTGCACAGCCACAAAAGAAAATATCTGCCACAAGACAGTATAATGCAATTATCCTCTATAACTGTTTGTACCCTATCAACTTGCAGTGTATCTACCCCCTCACGGTGTCAGAAACCTGCAGTGCTGCTACAGAAATAACATGGACCACTGCTGAACCTGATGTACTGTTTTGTTAATACTATGCATATACACTAGTCTGTAGGCTATAGCTATGAACTGCTGTGCGAAAGCAATGAAACACTGAGTATCATTTCACTGTCAAAGAGCAGTGGGCATAAGTGTGCAATTAAGAACTATCTCTTTTTTTATTAAATTGCGATAACAAAAAAAAAAAACAAATGCCCCAAATTAATCTGAGTTTAAACTGCCATTTGACTGACAACTAAAGCTGTTTATCTTCAACATGTCTGTTACCAAAAAAATAAAATTTCTCATCCCTCCACCCTTTATCCCAATAGCTTTGTTAAGAAAATACAATTCTTTCTTGGTAGCGGGGGCGGGAGGGGGGGCGGTAACAAACATACTGGTATGTTACAGGTTGTTGGCACATTACCCACCTCCTCAATAAATTCGTTATTCTACATTTTCTAAGAAAACATGATTATATATGCCTGTCTGTACAGTTACATCTTTCACCAGCAGTATTCTCATACAACACACAGAGATGGTAAAAATAGTGGAGCTCATATTGAAATGCCAGGCTGTGCTTGTTTGGTATGCACTGTTCCAATACAGTTTAAGATGAAGTGATTAAAACCTGCCCTAGTTTCCAGTTTAAAGGAAACCTACCCTGTAGTACTATTACTCAAATCATCATCATGGATAAGCAACTGGGAAAAGAGGGAGGGGGGCATTCTTTTGTTTGTAAATAAGCTACAGCTTCATGGTCGAAAGCATGCTGTTGCTCTTCCAGCATTGACATTCTACCGCAGAAAGCAAGGATGAACTTTCATTACAATTGGACTCTTTATTCTAGTGCAGAGTAAATAACATACTGTACATTCCCCAGAAGCTAAATGGTGAATATCCCATTACATGGTGCTAAATATTGGTATGAAGGTGGTACAGACTTAAGAGAATTAAAAAAAAAAAATGCATATTTGGAGAATAATTAAAGATGTACTATCTCACTTTTCTCTATTGCTTAAAAGTCAACTATGAATTGAGTTGGTTTGTTCAGATTAACACAAAACTGCTTATAAAAGTTTTCTTGTCCTTACATAATCTTGGCAGACCCCAGTTTATAGTAAAATATGTACTCTCCCACTGTCCAAAGTTTATACAGTTCTATCTGCTATTTCTATTATCTTGTTAGCAATGAGACAACTTACTGTTATAAATCTTAATTACAAAGTTTCTAATGTTAAGGTGTAATCTTTTGAGCTCTCAAATCAGATAAAATGGTAAAGTCACAAATTATGAGAACCTCAGCCATAAAGTTGTTAATATGATGTTTATGTTATTTTAAACATTTAATAAAACAAAATATTTTAAAACTATAGTCACTTTGCATCGCTTAAGTTGCTAAAGGAGATGGTTACTTGCTGGCCATTGGAGTTCAGCACAGGCTGCATCTGCACCACATCTGTACCACAGCTGCCGGTGTCCCAGCCTGCGTGGAACAGCAGCCCCACCTACAGGCAGCTGCCAGCACAAGAACCTGCTGCACAGGCAAGGAGAGGGAAAACAAGGAGTGGGAAATCCAAATTTTAAGTAATGACTGTGAGACTTTAACCCAGATACGTACGACCTGGAAGGGTCCATCTCTGAGAAGTGTCCTCCAGAAAGTGATAGGGACAGGTCTTCAGCAAGGACAAACTGGTAATAGCCCGACCAATTTCCTGAACAACATACCAATTGCACCTGAGAATATTACCCCAAATTCTTAGTTTTACAGGGTAAGGACCTTAATTTACACTTGGTGTTAACACCACAATGCTCTTCTGGCATAAAGAGTTTTTAAAGTCCAGAGAAATTTGGTATGCTTTTATTTCAAGACCCTACCATACAGCGAGAAAAGTTTAAGGATGTTAGTGCATAGGCATGCGTGGAGGGTGGGAAATAATAACGGTTTATATGTGTTTCCAAGAAGTGTACACAATAATACTTCAGGCTGTTGGGTAAGCTCTTAATCTAGCAATTCTCAGGATTGCCAAGAACATTCTGACTCTATGACAAATACTTCACTGTACTTCAAATGATGTCTCCAAGGTCATTTGGAAGCAGTGGCACAGTAAGATAATGAAATCACCTTGACAAATAGCAGGACTAACTAGAAAGTTGTTTGTTTGTTTGTTTTACAACTAGAACATTTCTTACCTTTTCCAGTTCTGGAAAACACCAAAAAACAAAATCTTTCTTGCTGAAATAAAATCTTCACACTTGGGAACTTCAATAGTCAAAAATCTCCAGCTGCCCAAAGCAAAGACACTGTCTCAAGGTGTGAGTTCAGGCACTCTGTCAGTGTATTTGTAGACAAAGAGAATGTCACATTCCTCAGAGGTCTCCACTATCAAATCTTCAAGGGGAAAAAAAAGTGTTTATATTTTAACATTAAAGCTTTAGTCTAGTAAATGTTTCCAGCTATCTGCATTGGAAGAGCCTGAAATCGAAACAGCTCCATCCCCTTGGCTGCTGCAGCATTTCTGTTTCCAAATGCATACGCACAGCACAGCCTACCATCAGTCCACTCACATCTCCCCTAGCTGGCCTGCTGGATCTTGGCTCATTCCCCAACACTTCATGAAGATTCATGATAGGCAGATTATCTGAGCTTCTTCCAGTGCTCAGCAGGAACACAGCGGGATCAGACGCCCTGAGCGCTGAGCACAAACTGTAATTGTTCTGTGTTTCAGTACTTCCATTTTAATTCTAGTGACTGCAATGCCTTGCAGTAATCTCATTTTCAGAAACTTTTAATCTTATAAATATACACATGTATATATTCCTAGATACATATGTGTATAATATGTCTATTATACATATGTCTCAAGACAGGACTGGTCAAAGTATTTGGCATTTATATACCTATGGATGAACATACGAGTGCACATAGATGCACACACACAATTTTGGACGGCAGGGAAAGAGGGCAGATCTAATCTGAGTAGGGTCAAATCCCCACATAGCTGGGTTTCTGGAAAGGGAGAGTAATGGAGTTTTAATATTGATTGCCATTACGATTAAGTGTAACAGGAGGGTAGCAAGGTGCAAGTGTGCTGTAAATAGTGGCACGCTATGCACTGCCAATGGGTGTAATGGGAAACTAATTTAACAGAAAACATAGCCACAGCTGCCTTAATTTCAGTAAAAAGGTAAGCCATGTCTTACCTAATTTTTAATATCGCACATACTCAGTGACCAAAACTTTAGCTTTTTTTCCCAGACTTTATTTTGAATGCTGGAAATTAAAATGTCTTTCAAAAATGTCTGTTATTTAATTCCAAGGGGCTATGGGGAACCAAGACTTGGAGGTGGTAGACGTGGATGGACCAGTATTTTTCAGTTTCTGTCCCATGCTACTTAAGAAAAAAGCATTTCGTTATCATAAAATTAAAAAAAACCAAACTTACAAATTCGTTAGTTTTCTAAAGAATTGTTTATCAAAAAGCATACTATAAAAATATTTTCACCATGTATTACTGATAAAAATGTTTTCGTTGAGTCAGAAATCATTTTACTAACTTGTTTCCAAAAATCATATTTGTTGTAGAAAGTTTGTCATCTTGGACTCATTTCACCAAATCACAAATATATTTTCCTTTAAATTTCTCCAAAATGCTTTTCTTTTTTTATTTTTTTTGATTGAAAAATGAAGCATTTATAAAAGCAAAACAAGAAACAACTGGACCAACTCTGAAAAAAAGGCATGAAGATTGAGGTGGTATTTAGCACATATGACTAATTCTGGACAAGAAGTCTTTCTTCCTGCCATGTAAACAATCATGCAAGCAGCCTGTTACTCATCATCAGTTGGCCAGTTTCTCCTAAACACCGTGGTAGGAGTGGTCTCGTGGAACGTACAGCATGTAGAGTGCTAGCAAATACAGATAGCAACCTCTTTTCAACAACACAGGCTAAATAGACATAAAAACCTCTTGTGTCTCTGTGTGTATGTGTATATAGGCACACACATATACGTGCGCGTGTGCGTATGTGTGTGTGTATTCTGCAGGTCTAATCCACTGCTGCAGGCAAGGGAACTTGACTCACACCACCACTAGGGCCAAATCCGCACTGTTATATTTCTCAAAGGCACGTCTTTGCCAAGATAGCCAGTTTGTCTCTCGTTCTGTTGTCCTCAACCCCAACAATGCTACTGCTACCCCAACTTCACATTTTTTGCATTCTTCTAGAAGTCATGCAGCTCCCAAATTCCCTCTCTCCTCACGTCTCGAAACGTTTTGATTACAGTCTCTTTGGGATAAGAGTATCTTCTGTATCAGAGAAGAGGAAAAAAGAGAGGAGAGTCCAGAGAGATCCTGAGGTGTCTGTGGGCCAAGATTAGAAGGAAACTGGCTCATCACAGCTTCACTGTGAGAGGAGAAGAAAGAGGGCTGAGCTTGATGTTTCTTAGTCCCCAGAATATCCACTTGTTGGTCCATAGCTGATGTAGGCTAAAGCAAAAGTAGGGATAAGGAGAGAAAAAAAGAGAGGAGCTGTCCCAGTTTGCACTGAAGGACTCCAGAGAAAAGGCACGGGTTTGTCTCACCCTTTGCATCAGCTTCCTGCTACAGCCACCACAACCTTATTCCAGTCTTGCCTAACAGAATTTAGCACAAAAAACAAAATTTGACCCATGCTATTTAGATTAGAAAGAAATTTTTTTTCATTCTTCTTTTCAAGTTAATGGCAGTCTTAGTAGCATTTGGTATTGACTTTATAACCGTGCTCTTTCATCAGAACGGCATTATGCCAGTCTCGCTCTAGGCTTTGTAAGATTTATACTATGTGTCCTAGTCCAATAAGAAAAGAGAAGGATGTTGAAGGCTTTTTGTTAGTTGGTTTCTGGGGTTTATTTGCTTTTAGAGAACAAACAGAGGATAAGCCTTTCAGCCCTACTAGTTTAGAAAATAAGGGACAGAGAACGCATCTCATGATGTCAGTCTTCTGTAAAGCAAGAATAGATAATGTCTAGTAATAATCTCTCACTTCCTTGCAATACAGCAAAGAATTTAATGAGAGAAAGTCACAGCATTATCATGAGCCTTTCCTTAATGAAAACTATTTCAAATCCTGAAACATAGGGCATACATCAAAGACATTGTTTTCATTTTGTTAGCAAATCTTTTCTTAAAACATAATTTTCCTTTTTTTTTTTTTATGTAAATGTGATCTTCAGGGAGAAGACAAAAAAATCAATTTTCCATTAAGATGCATCAATGAATTAAAGCTATCAGCAAGAAAGTTCAAATTCATTCTAAAAAGCCAAGACTTAAAGGTCAACCTGCAGCCTTCAGTATTTAAAGCTTTTCTTCTGACATTCTGTTGACATAGTATCAAGCCAAATAATCAATTAAATAAACCAGGGAAATTGTATTACTATTCATTTTCTAAAGAGAAGCAAATCAGGGAAGAGGAAAATGATGTAATGTAGGACAACCAATCCTTACCTGATACACCATAGCTTAGATGACAGAATAAGCACCAGCTCTCAAGGGAAGGGATCCCAGCCAATTGTCCCCATCTCCCTCAACTAAGGACAACCAGAAGTTACTGTTGTTCATTAAGAATAGACCCCACATTTCCCACTTCATAACTGCCCGAACCAGGATTACTTGACTCTGAAAAGTGCTATGGCACAGTGATAAAGTGGATTTCTGGACTCCGGCATTCACACCCTACCTATTGAATAGCATACCAAAGCAAAGGAAGCAATGGCTGCCTGCAGGACAGTTGAATGTCCCATTCAGAGCCATGAGAGGGGCACACGCTCATCTACTGCTCTTGCCAGAAGTGACCTGATGATACAAATTCCTGTAACTCCCTGCAATGCAATCTCAGAGGTGACTTGCTCCTTCCAGGGAAACAGCACACACTACGCTGCTAATCACGTGAGCTTCACCCAGACCTAGATGCAAAAGCCACATCAAAAGTACACATCAAAGAAATGCATCTTCTATAAAAATGACCCAGAATGAAGATTAAGCAAGACAGCATCAAGGCAATAGCTCTGAAGCTGCCTTTGAAAAACCACCTGGTAGTGATTTCTGTAGGCTGCCAAAACAAAACACAACAGGGGAAAACACACCAAATCACCTTAACACCATTATTCTGCATCCTTACCCACTGAGCTTGTCTATGCCCCGATATGTGTTCAGGTACCACTGAGGAAGAGGAGGGAGTGAAAAAAACATCACAGGTGAAGGTCTGCTGACATGGATTGCAGGCACATGGATACAAGTGACAGTCTACCTGCACAGAGATTGGTCTGCAAATAACTCAAGTCAGGGCCAGGGAAGAAAGTGACTTTTAAACCATTGCTCAGCAAAATCCACCCTTCCCCAACTTTCCTCGCAGAGCGCTTTGCAGAGGGCTTTCAACAGGAATTCCCACCTCAGCTGGTGACCCAACTTCTGTATTTCTGATTCACTTCTCACTGCAAGCTCCTCCTCTCCAAAAATGAGCTGTTGGGCTCATAACCACTCCTGAGAGAACAACCCCTTGGGAACCACTAGCTTAGGAAAGTACTTGTGGAAAGCTGCTGCCAAAGTGCAACATAATTGGACTAAATGTATATAAACTGGTCAGAGAAATCAGGGCTGGTGAAAACGCCAGCAAAAATAGCAAGAAGTTTTGTAGGAAGAGGTTGTGCCTGTATTTAGACCAGTAAAAGTAATCGGAGAACAGGCAAGATTTGAGGTATGCAAGGCAAATGTTTTGCTAGTTATAATGCTGATCCTTTGCCATTGTCATTTGTCACTGACAGTATTTGTTTCTGACAGTATTTGCTGTACAAGGCACTGAAAAGCTCCCCAAAGAAGGGGTGAGCACCCCAGTGCCTCTGCTAGTTAAATCTTGACAAGAAAGTAATAGAAAGTTATAGTATGGCACAATCTTGCAGAGAAAGGAAGATGGATTTAAATATCTCTATCTTATTCTTTCTCATTGCCTCAGACCTTCAAAAATGAAGACATTTTGGAACTTGAGCTAAAGAAAAACTTACAACTATAGATAGTAAAAACTAGAGTTTGTAAGTGTAGAGTAATAAATAAAAGTTTGGCTACTTGGAAGGGTGAATGGCAGTACTTATTCAACAATGAATATGTTTATGCAACACTGAGTTTAAGGGGAAATTTTTCCTTGAGTTAGTCCTGTCTTCACAATCCATGATTATCGATCATTTTAGCACATTCTGTTGCTCCCCTCCCAGCAGAAGTTGATGTGACAATTGGTCTGGGAAAAGAGTCAGTTTCCTATGGAGGTCTCTGGAAAGTTTGCTACCACTTAACACCTCTGGGGAAACTTTCTTGATAAAGGGCTGCCAGATAGTATCCTATCTGAAAATAGAATAAAAAAAGAAAAATACTAGGAAAGATTAAGTCAACAAGGGCAAATTCAGCAGTGAACAGACCAATAAGGTAAACTAGATTGAAAAGGCAACTGAGGCTGAAGTCAGGGATCGGATACTCTCAAGTCAGGAGAACAATTACACAAAAGCAGGGCCAGGCAAGATAAGTTAGAAAGTAAAAGAGAGAAATAAACAAGTTTTTAATCTTGCTCTAGTGAAAGAAAGCAGATATACACAACCATATTACTTATGACTCACAGTTCCATTTACTATTAAACTCAAGTAACACAGATTGACTTTACGTGCCAGTTTATAACCCCAGCCAGACAACAGACCTTTTATTAGTTGTGACACTTGTGAGCAAGGTATCATAAACAAAACCTTTAAAGTTCTGGGTCTTGTAATGATAAGTAATGATTAATTTGGGAAGCCACCCATAGAGTACCTCCATACACACAGTTCATCTGCCCCATAGTTGCACTGCCAATGCTTCACATGAGCCACCCTCAGTCTGGCAGCTGGGTAAGCACAGCTCTACTTCCACACAGGTTAATTAAGGAAGCACAGTTCCCATGGGAGACACAGCCACCCCACTGCGTGATTCTGGCTATACCACCTAGTGCTAAGAGAGTCCTCAGCCCCATTGGCAGTAAATCCTAGCCTTGGCTTGGCAGAGTACTAACCCAAGTATAATGCTTTCAAATGAAAGCCAACTCATTTACAAGCAAGTCAGAGCACAGGACAATTCATAATTTTGTGCATCATCATGTCCCACACACATCTGAACAACTCCTCCCAGAACTACTGGGGAACTTGGACGTGTTCCTCCATCCAAACTGACTGAGTGAAGGAAGGGGAGCTAGAAAACACATGTTTCTCCTTTGAGCCCAGATACTTTTATATCCTGCAGTGCCACAGAGAGAGACAAGACAAAGAGACATCCTCCAAACCCCTTGCTCTGCTCCTGGAGCCTATCCCTCCAGCCCTGATTTCCAGCCCTTTGATTTCTTAGGGTCTTAGAAAGCCAGCTGCCTGCCTCAGCAGCCAAAATGAGGAACCTCCAGGGAGCTGTGCAAGACATGCAACCCTTTTTATTTGTGACCCTGCCCCACATCACCTAACTGTAGTCTGGGAAGTAGCCAGGGTTGCATTTCCCAAACACCACAGTCCCCCAGTACAAAAGCATTCAAAGTTACTCATTGCATTGCAAGAGTGACTTTCCATAGATACGGCTGCATCCTCTGATGGGGAGCTCCTTAGACAAACCTCACAAGCCAATTCTGGGACCTAGCAGACATTCACATGCATAAGTAACTAGCTAGGCAGCAGCTCTCAAGAAAATTACATCTATTTGTATCTAGTTCAACAAGTTGGTCAAACGGCTGCTTCTGGGCAGTCTGAGCCACACATTCCCAGTATGCTGTCTTGAAAAATACGTGGTAAACTTGCATTGGTTTTGTACTTGTTCAGTTTTTGATTCATATTTTTAATTACATTACCACGGAAAAAGATATCAGAGGCTTAAAGCTTCTCCTTTGCTATGAGGGAAAAATTTGTGTTTTGTAAATCCAGTCAGATTTTTATACGGTGAGAATTAACAAACCCTGATGAAACTAAGTTCTGTAATTCAAGCTGATCCATGCTGCAACACCTGCAAAAGGATTTAGTTTATGTTCAGTTTAGCTACCACCCCACTTATCTTCATAATAAAGCTTGTGGGGTGACAGTATGTTGAAAATAAGATGAAAGCTAAGCACAGCAGCTAGCTTCAGTTCAGTTCAGTTCAGGTTACCCTTAGTCACCAAACACTGTAATCACCTTTCCAGGGTTTATTTCTTTCCTTCCACCACACTCACTTTCCAGCTTGGTCACATACTCTCTCTCCCCTGTGAGCTACTGCAAGGCATCCTTACATAGGCTTCCGTCCTGGAGCTGTGCAGCTCACTATTGCCACCTCAGCACCTAGCCTGAGCATCTCCGTACTGAATTATCTCCAAGGTCTTCAGGGCACTCTTCCCAATTCATCAAGGTCATTTCAAATTCTAATCATATCCTCTGATGTTTCAGCTCTCACTGCCAGCCTAATGTCATCTACAAAGTTGAAAAGCACACACTGTACTCCAACATTTGGATCATAAATTAAACTCCTAGGCAGTGCCAAACCCTCTCATTTCCCCACACCACTCCTTTTCTCCCTTATCCTCCCCCTTTTACCCTCACATCCTCCAGGTGGAAGCTTGTGCTCAGCTGCTACTGATAGCCAACGCTATGGGCCAAGCACAAACCCTTGCTCCCTTCCATAGGAGATGACCGCACCCTGCAAAGCTGCCCGGGGGTGCGAGCAGCATGCCACCCCCCACCCCTGCTGCAGATGCATCCTTCCCCAGCCGGCACAGCTACTCACGCACCATCCCACCTTGCCTCTCTCCTTGGCCCTCCTGCCACCACTCACCCTACAGGCATCGAGCTTCTTCCCAAAGTAACACTGCCTGCACTTATCGGCATGGGGTTGTGACCAGTCTCGGGCAGGGTTAGCTTAAAGCTCCCCTCGCATGGCTCAATGCTGCTTTGTGAACTTCTGGTGTGCCTCTGAGCAGCTGCCCTTTCCCACCAGATGAGTCTCCCAAAAGACAGCCAGACAGGTGGTATTTGCCTGTCAAAAACAGGGGAAACAAAGCATAGCTGAAATATAGCTACTACTTCAAAAATAAATAATAAGTACAGAAGGCAGGGAAGCCTTCCTAATTTTTAACTAAACAAGGGGAAGGGAGACGGGGATAAAACATGGGAGCAAAGTAGCAATAACGGAAGTTAGGTCTCTGTCTGGGGAAATACAGTGGGATGCAGTGGAGAACTGTGAGAGTGGCAAGAGTCATGGCCATGAGATGGGGACCACACTGAAGCCAGGAGATGTAACATTCAGCTTTGGCCCCTCCACCGTGGGGCTGTCTGAGACTATGATCCAGCTGCTGGTGGGGATGGAGATGAACAGCTGCAGTAGTGGTAGTGGACATTGTGGGGAGTAGCTGAGGAGATGGGGGCAAGTTTTTTCTCCTGAGGGAAGGGGCAGGTTGAGGAAGCCCTACCAGTCCCATCTCAAACCACAAGCACAAAAAGATGTACAGACGGACATACACTGACTGCCAGGTTCAGGGCAATTAAGCATCCTTTGCAACAAGGGAGGATGGTGGCTCAGCCCAAGATGCTGAGCCACCTCACCACGTGCGCACACAGCAAAGCCTTGCAAGCAGAAGAGTCTCCTTGTGACCAGTTCAACCAGAGAGCGGGGAAATGGTGTGGCAGGCTGGATGAACCAGGGCACTAGAGGGAAAAGCCAGCAGAGAGGAGAAACAGAAATGCAGAGAAAATGCTCACCTCCATGCTGCATGACCAACAGCTAGACAGCCTCTGAGGATTTCTCCCACCGTTATAAGGACCTGACCCCAGGAATGGTCCCAAAACCCACAAAAGGACTTCTCCCTCCCCAGTCAAGCCCCAGCCTGTGCCAGGTCGGGTCTGCCCAGCCCTCTGCTCTGCTCACCCTGCTCTACCTCTGGGCTCGCCTGGTGCCCCCCTCTGCCCAGCAGATCTGCTCAGAAGCTGTGCAGCACATCTCCTCCATGCACATCACAGGGAGCACACTGCTCACCTCCCTAGGAGACAGCCTCTCAGAGAGTGCCCTTATGTACCCACTACGCACGGGCCCTCCGTTTGTGGAGCCCTACACAGTCACTTATGCCATCCCGAGAAAAAAACCCAGGTCATTTCGTGTCCGTGGAAGGTAAGAGTCAAAACATATGCCTAAATGGCATCGGAAATAAGGTTAAAATCTTCCCCAAGTCTGTGTTTTGAATCACTTGTAAAATGTACTCAATTTCTTTTTTCCTTTAGTTTGCTGAAATATATGTGAATTTGAGTTAAGGAACTCGTACAAGCCATAGCAGAACAGAAACTGAAACATTAGAGGATTTTTTTTTTCAGGAATTGACACAATTTCTCTTTCAGAAGGTTTTAACTTCAAGTCTTAGCAGGAAAAATCCTTTTATCAAAAAATTCTTTCCAACCTTTAGATTTTAACACAAGCTTCCCATTTTCTAAAATATGCTCATAATGCATAACCAGGGGATAACTAACCCTTCCCCTCAAATCAAAATACTGCACTTCCAACCATTTACCTTTATACTGTAATCATTTTTGGTCCTGTTTATATTATTTTGGTAACTAAAAGAGAGACAAACATTTTAGACATAGTCCTTTTGCTCTATCACCTTATTCTATATTATTACCTATTTTTTTGTGATCCAGTATCTCCCTTACCAGCATAAGTTATTGATATAAAGTAATATGTCATTACAATGTTTGAGAGATCAAAACGCTTTCTCATGAGAGCGCCTGAAAATCAATATATCACACTGTGCTTAATTCCTTAGTGGATGGAGCCTGCTTATCAGAGGTTCTGAGAACTTCTCTGATGTTACACTGGCTGCAGTCTTAACCTGCTCTGAAATACTGTTTGCAGAGATGGACAAAGTAAAACCGAACCCGAGCTAGGACTTCTAAACTATGATCAAAACTATCGAAGTCTAAAGGCTCTGGGAGAATACTTACCAATAAGACAGTGAATTGCCAGTCTGGATTTTGCTTAAATCTATTTGATCTAAGTCAATTCACGTAGGTTTTGGCTTACCATTGCGGCAAGAAGAATACAAACAAGCATATGAACAAAGCAAAACTAAACAAGTGCAGCCAAACTACAAGCTTAGTTCTAGGTTGGTAGCCTAATACTACAATAAATATTAAACAATAAATAGCTATTCTCAAAGTACTAGTGAAAGTTCAGGTCAACCAGGTAAATGAAAAGAACTGTAGAGTTATCAGCCAAACATTTAACAGGTACAATACCATTAGGTAAAGCAAGCCATTTTATCAGAAATAACTCCAGTTGCTTTGTCCAAACTTAGTACAGCTTATCATTGTTTTGTTTTAATTTATTCCAATGAGACCTTCAGCAGAAGCAACATCCTACCTATTTTTTTGTTGTTACTACAGTATATTCCATTACTAGGTTTCAGTTATGAATACTACTTCTGAGGGTCAGTGGTAACAGCCCAAAATACACTGTTAGGTCTAAAAGCGATCAGGTGGTCTGTACATCAGTGGGCAAAAGAGGATGGAAAGATGCTGAAGATTAGGATGGAAGCAGCTGATGTTTAGAAATCAAACCATAAAAAAGGGAATTCTTAAAGTTCTATAAGTTAGGATTTATTTAGAAATAAGTTAGGATTTATTTAGAAATAAGTGAAAGTGAGAAATAACAAGATGACACTAAGAAAGTTATGGTATTTTCCTGATTCATGACCAAGCAATTCCTCCATCAGCAAGATTCTGAAAAGCTTTAATGAGTAATAGCAAAAGGAAGGAGAAAGCTGGGAGAGAGTATGTGAGCTTAGACATTTGATAAAAGACCATCCCAGTGGTGGGATAATAAAAGCAATAGCTACATTATTGTTATTTATTTTTTTAATCTTTGGCTTTAAGGTGAGTCTAATATTTCTAGAAAGAATTTTTAAAAATATTTTTCCTAGGCTTCATTTGCATGATTACTGACTCAAAATAAAGAACAGGAAAGAAAGCAAAATAATTAACTAGATCTATAATATGCATTAAATTAAAACTAGCTTCTATTAGTATTTCTTCTCATCAAGATATTCTTTAGCCTTAGAAAGCAGTATAAAATTAGCCAATGAGCAATACAAAATAGCAAATATGTTTTGGTATATAAGGCAAGAATTCTCTGCTGACAAGTTGTTTGTCAGGATTTGTTTTATTATAGCAATTGGCATTTTATTTGGAAGTGCTATGTTCTGTGATAAATATGGAACTGAAGCATTGAAAAGTTTTACTAAACTAGACACATATATAATTTTTACTTACATCTCAGCAACAAAAATGGGCATGAACCCTCTGACTCTGTGTGCACTGGCAGTCTTCCATGATCAAGCAAAGAACCAAGATAGTTACACAAAAAAAAAACGCAGGAACATAAGTTAGAGGTTAAGACACTCACTACCCACACCTTTTTACACCAGTTACACTTAAAATATCAGAGCAAAGTTTTAGATCTCATGGTAAATTCAGAGACACAGAAATAGCATTCTCACAGGAAGACAGATCAGATTTTCCTAACCGGGCTCTGAGGCATACAGATATTGCAAGATCTAGTCCTCACTGTCATCAGCAAAAAATGACTGAACACTACTTTTTTCAGCACATCAGCAGTGCACGTTTAAATATCATTCTTACGAGATGGAATTTGCAAAGTAACATGACTTTACAGGCTAATATGGCTTGGACAATCTCCAAACCCAAGACAGCATGGAACCACACACTCAGTACTGACAGACGATGCTACAACCAAACGTTTACTTTCCTGCCAGGCTAGCCCTGACTAGGGGCATGAAACTTGCCCTGGCTGAATGGCACAACTCTGGGGAACCAGGCGTTAAATCTCATGTTGTACGGGCATTTTGTCATTGTCAGAATCGCACCTTTCAACTGTGCGATTAACTTATATATTTTCATTAATGTCTGTATATGTGTCATTATAAAATGAAACAATTAATTACAAATTTATCCCTAGATAACAGTGGAATTCACTTCAGCACACCGATTTTGGCAACCTAAACGTTTTCTAGTTTTTTATGTGGCACAACTGCAAGATCTTTGTTTGTTAATTACTTTCTATAATATCACTTAGCCTGCAGCAGTGCAAATAAAAAAATCAAATTTCCCTGACAGAAATTACCCATTCTAACGCCACATTTCTCTGGTAAAACTTATGGAAACTGTAAGACTACTCTTAGCTCAGTCACCATTATAAAATATTATCAAAGTCATATGCCTTGCATCCTTTTTTTACGCACAGAAATTTCTATATAAGATCCTTACATTCCCCTCTTTTCCTGCCTGAAGTGTCCACGTATACATAGTTGCACTATTATTTTTTAATTAATTTAACTAATGTGCCTAGTACTGTAAAAATTACGTTTAATCCATCTCATATATAAAAGAATTATTTCCCTCACAGAGAACAAAAATTCATTTTGTTACAGCATGAAGAATATTTACCTGTTCCTCCTGGCAAAGAGAATAGGTTAAATGATTTATCTGTGAAGTCCACAATTTCTCATTCAGCTAAACAAGACGGAACAATCCTTAAATCCCTGGCCCTAGCAAAGCTCTAAGAAAATGTTCCTTACCTGGGCATTAATTCTACTCATTCACTGACACAAATTCAGAACCATAGATGTTTGAGGAACAGGTCTGGGGGGTGAGGGGGACACGACGACAAAAAAACCCACAAAAGTATTCCAAAGAACTAAGTTCTAAACAATATTACTTAGAAATATTAATTATTGACTAGAAAAGTCAAAATTATATAATAAAAATATTGCATGAAAAAATACAGAAATAGTTTAATGTTATAAAGAAACCAGGAAAAAAATTCAGTCTGACATAGAAATTCTTTTAAGATGGTAATAAACAACAGTGGGTGGCCAGCCAGCTGGGATTAAACCTTGCCCATGTATCAGTGAAATGAAGGTGCGAGGAAAACACAGCCTTTTGTTACCTGCTGGTGGAAGCCTCAGTGAGAACACGAATTCACTGCCAGAAGAACACTGCTCCAGGGCAAAGCCCATCTCTTAGTCTCTAATCACTAATGAAAAGCTGAATTATTATGAACTGAATTGTGGCAAATATGGTAAGTGGATGTACATAATTTATCATCCTCCCCCTAGGCAGAAAATTTGCAGTGTTTTAATTGTTCTTAGAACATGCTGTCATCTCTTGCTCTGCTGCTTCTACTCCACGCCTACTGGACTGACAAAGCACATTAGAAGCAACTGATGAAGTTCAGCAATGCTGAGGACCACCCAATGTCATTATTTATTTTAAAGACTGAATTAATCCCGAAGAAAGACGCTGTAATGACATTTCAAGAATGAAAGCACTTTACACGACTTCCTGTCAACTGGTCTCAATGAGGGATGGGATGGGATTTCACTCCTAAAGAAAGGCTGTGTCATTATACCACCAGCAGGGATTCACAGGAACAGCAAGGAAGGAAAGGAGGAAGAATGGAGGTATTGTTCAAAACGTGGTGGTTCGGTGCTTCAGATATCTCAGAGTGATGAGGCTATGCTGTTACTTATTCATTCTTTTCAGTAACTGTTTAATGGGTTTCCTACAGAGTTTAGGCATTTTCCAGATGAGGCATTTGCTGAGCAGGGATGTCAGATTGGCAGGTGCATGTCTGAATTTCAGCATGTCTAAAAATCACCCACTTCAAGCCCTGTAATGACCTGCCAAGACATCAGACTTGACTGGAAGCAGAGGAACTGCAGTGCATGAATTTCCAGGTCTCCTCTTCAAGCATCTATGCCACAGAGCCCACTTAACCCCTATTTGTGACCACAGCAACTTGTATGGAGGGTAAACCCTTCAAAACAATCTCTTCTGGCTGTCCTGATGTACATGACAGTTTGGCTACTGCTGTCATTTTCTGCTGCCAGTGGTCCAGCAAAGGGTCTAGGTTTTCTGTGTGGAGTTCTCAGTAGGTTTTGTCTTGAAGAGGATCTTGGTAACTGGCTTCCTCTACCAGACATAAATGCTGGTCAGATCAAGTCTCTTAGACAGCTGTCCTGAATAAGCAGCTGCTTCCCCAGCTGGGCCTATGCCATTGCTGTGTAGCAGAGAGAGGACACCTGCATCTTCTCCTCCAGAAATGCTTACCATGATGAACAGAGGTGATAGAAGGGAATGGGAACAGTTCCACACTCTGCTCTCTTCCAGTTATCTGAATGACACCCAACTTGCCCATGGAAGTGGAAAGGGGTCAGTTTAGTTTATAACTGGCAAACACTTCAGGGCACGAAAAAGCCTCGGAGGAAAAATGGACCAGATTGTGAACATGGCCCTGCACTGAGAAAGTTGACTGAGGAGGCCACAGTTCAGGATGCTGAACCTAGACTGCACAGTTTAGTTGTCCAGAAAATCAACTAGAATATTGTGATCATTACTCTAACAAGTGCCCCACTAAGAAGACTCTTTCTATATGCCAGGACATCATGGTTTTTCTCAGCTTCTTGGTTACCAGAGAAATGAGAACAGTAGATGTTTATCTTGGCCATCAGATGTAAGATTTTAACAGATCATATGCCTTAAGGAGGAGTCCCACATGTGTTAGGACTCACCCCAATTCTCTTGTCTCCAGCACCCAGGTATTTAATGGTGTTGAGAAAGAAATCCACCTGCTTTGACACAATGACTTTCTTGCCTAGTCACCATCATATTGTATCATCCACAAAGCAGCTGCAAGAAAGAACTTTTTGGAATCAGCCAGGTTCACAGAGAAGACCAACGTGATGTAGATAAACAGATAAGAGTGTGCACATCTCATCACTACATCAAGACCTGTCATTCCCCTTCATAGAAGATTTAAGTCTCTGTGCTGACATCTCTCCATCACTCCTGAGGCTACATACCAATACTGCCACCATCTCATGAAAAGAAAGAAATATGCATGGTAACAAGCCATGATTCTGCTTCTAGAAAAAATTACTTGGAAAATTGTGTGTATTTATTGTTAATTTGTTAACAATTTATTGTTAATTGTTTATCAACAATTATTATTAACAATTGCTTATTGTTAATTTGTATGTTATTCGTTAATTGAGGTCACTTTTTGCTTCCTTAAAACTCCTCTTTTACCTTGAATGTGTTTTGATAACAGAGCGCCATCTGTGTGCTCTCATGCAAATGACAGATAGCAAAAAGAAGAGGAACAAATTTACCTACAGATAAGGTAAAAAGAAAACAGACAACAGGACTGGATCCATCAAATGTCATAAGGAAACAGGAGAATGGTGAAATTCAGGAATTTTGCCTATGACTTACAAGGAGCGAGACAAGATAATGAGAGAAAAGATCACAGACAACCTCCGCTGCCATAGGGGACAAAAGGCAAGTCCAAAGTCCATTCCTCACTTCTGCTCAAGAAGAACCCAAGACACATGATGAGAACTCGATATCCACCATTCCTTTGCCTCCATGCTGCACACACGTGATTGTGGCCAGGCCACACTTGGACACATGTATCTTCATGTTTGTGAGTACACGTGTGTGAGAGTGAGTGAATTAAATCCATGCAAGAATGAACATGAGTAGGTAAAAGCAAATTGCTTAAGAGAGTTCATAAAAAAAACCCAACAAAACCAACAGAAAAACGCCTTCCCATTTCCATAAATTCTCACATTGAGTTACACTCATTTCCTGTATTAACTCTTAGCTACACAGCAAAAGGATGACCTGGCTGAATTGGTGCTAAGGAAAGCCATGGAATAGGAAAATGCCATGTTGTCTTTTCCTGTGATAAGGTAGAAAAGGGGCAGCAGCTGATACAGAGAATGATTGATGAGCATTAGTGATACAGAGAACTACTATGGGATAAGGAAGAGAGGGTGTCATTCTTACAAAATGAGTTAAGCAAGAGCCCTCTTTTAATGCCAGTAATATTCTGAGACATTCTCTTGCTCAGCAGAAAAGGGGATTACTATAAAAAGCAAACATATAAAATGATCTTTCAAACTTCCTAATGAAAGGTACTCAGATTTTTTTTTTAAGCTATTTTTTCTCCAGACTGCAGCTAAGTAATCAGAAGCCCATGTACACTTAATGCCATTACAGTTTAATGGCAGAATTCCCACTGACTTCAGCAGTGAATGGATTATGTTTCTGTGCTATAGAAAAAGCAGACCCACCAAAGCAAAGGCTGCTTCACCATCCTCCTCTTACTGCAAAGGAGAAATGAGTGAACCAAATCAAGTCCTTGATGTGACAGTCCTTTGTGCCTTTCAGAATCTTAAAACTTGGCATGATTTTTTCAGTCTATGACAAGACTTATTTGGTGGTTGTGCTTTTTGTTATTTTAAATTCTTCTCTTCTTTTAAAAAGCTGTGCATAGCTGGTGGGAATGAGCTTTTCAAAAAATGTTTTCTGTGAACAAAAAATCTAAATCACTATTGTCACAAAAATGTGAACAATGCCAAGACAATAGTCAATGATCATCATTTAAAAGGCCTGGCTGATTTTTAAAAAGTAGTGCGTTTTTATTTCTGGAGAAATTAATGTGTTACTTAGCTTGCAGAATTATAGAAATGTATTGATAATATTTCACATTGTTTGATTTTGATGTAATTCCTAACTTAAAGATAATGCTGCAGTGTATAGTCATGATCACGCACTGAACTCCCTAGTCTTAAGTGCTTTAATTTTTGAATACGACTACTTTTTTTTCCTATGGAAGTATTAGTTTTACTGTTTCTAAAGGTCAGAGGCTTTGTGTCACCATGTGTAAAAAAAAAAAAGGCACTTTTAAAGAATGAGAAACACTATTTTATATCTTTAAGGACTTAAAAGTGTTTAACAAAAAAAAGCTATGAAGTGAGGTAGGAAGGTGAAGCATGAAACATTTTAAAAAAAAATTGTAATTTCCTTATTCAAAATTCTAGACCAATCTCAAATTCAAACCAATCTCAACATTTATCCTTGGGAGCCAGTGATCTGAACACTGAGAAAAGCCAAAACAAAAAGGGCAAGGAAATTAATCATGAAGGGCTGTTTTCCTATAGCTTTTCCTTACCAAAAGGCTTCTGGACTACTTTTGGTTTTCTTCAAAGCATTTTGAAAGCATTTAAGAACAGCTGGACAGAAAGCAGCTTTCTGAGAAGTTAGTTTGCCCAGTTCAGCATGGTGAAAGGAAGATATATTTTGCAGAGAGCAGGCAAGAACACCCCAAGATTGACAGCTCAGAGCCTGGCAGCTGCAGAAGCAGCAAAATTACTAACAAGTTGGTGTTCATTCTGGCCATCTGTGGTAATATGTATTTAAAAAGTTAGATATGACAGTTTTGTATTTCTTAGTGTGGCTATGTTTCGCATTTATAAGACAGGCTTTGTATATGTTTGTGAATATACCAGGCAATGCTAGTATTGGCCATTATATAAACAATCTATTTTAATCTAAAAATAATGAGATTATTATGTTGACTTCCTTTGGTGGCTTTAAAATGCAAGGGAAAAAATTTAAGTATGTTTAGGTGGCAAAATAACCATTTCTACTATTTTCTTTTCTAACTTTTTTTTATTTGTACTTGCAGGTCATGTAGAAAACAAACTGAGAAAGATATCTGGAGAAGGAAAAAATTGCCACTGAAAAGATTGTGTATTATTTTAAAAAAGGTCCCTATAAAACAGATACGAGGAAAATATTTTATACACGTTATTATAAATGCTCTGTAGAGTGACTCTAACTATAATAACATGGTGTAAATGCCTAAGGAATATATTTAAAGATCCTGTCATTTGAATACTTGGCTGTGTGATAATGAATATACAAATAAGGATATGGGAAAATAGAGCAGGTGTAGCACACACAAGTGTTTTCATACAGAGAAATAACACAGGAAATATTTTAAGTAAATATTTAAAATGCACACATATCTAAAGAAAATAATTCAATGCACATTGTTTCATTTCCATCTTTCTGTAATGATTACTAAACCACTAGATCATGGAAAGATTTTATATCTTCATGTGAAGTATCGAAGTTGGCTACTAGATGCTGTATTTGCTAGACAGACAGTTATATGTTGTCTTTAAGTGTTGTACCATAAAATTACCTGGATTTTTTTTTGTCACTTTCCAAGGCATATGATTTCCTTCACCACAAGATTGTAGTATGTGTCCCTCTTAAGCCTACACTATAACCATTATAGAGCTTCTGGTTGATATTTGGAAACATGCCTGAACCAATGGAAAGAGAGAGAACAATAAAGTAAGGACACTGTATTTAAAAGAAATTAGATATTTGCAGTCTCAGAGAACCAACAGTAAGATCCCAAGGCAAGTAAATCCTTGGAGAACAGGTAGTGGGAAGATTAGCAGTTTCTTAAATTACATTAAGTGCGCAAGTATGCGCTATCTCAAAGTAAAGGAAGGACAAAAGGTGAAGAGAATAAGTCTGACAAGCCACAAATTTCCCCACTGATCTGAAATCACAAACAGGAACCACACGAGAGGTGACAAGTAGGTCAGATTACATAAGATAATGTAACAAAAAAAAAAAGTGCAACTGCAAGTATGGCCAAGCAAAAAAGGTACTGTAACTAGAAAGTACAATAGTGTGAAAGCATTCTATAATATCATTGATTGGAAGACAAAGACTATAGGAAGAACTGACTCTCTCTTCAGTGAGATGGGGGAAGCATCAACAGAAGAAATCAAGGTCTGGGTCTTTGCTAGAAAGAACTGCAGAAATTACATAATTAACACAATATCAGCAACAAAAGAATAAGAACTCAGGATAGAGCAGATAGAGAAGAGGCTACAGAGTACTTAGGTTAGATTTTTTTTAATGTCACCTGTAGGCTTGAACAAGCTGAGGTAGGCTGGTAGATGTCATGGAGAGCTCAGAAAAGATGGGCAAGATTGTAAAAGATAGACCAAAGGAAATACAAGAGGAAGAGGAAGAACCTGGGAACTATTTTTAGCAAGCCTGACTTCAATAAAAGAACAATACTAAAACAAGACTTAGGAGTCACATAGCAGTTAAAAAGAAAAAAAAAAATAGACAGTATAGATTTCCAAAGCCAAATTATGTCATATCAAGTTTTCTCTTACAATAGAGTGAGAGGCATTGTTAAAAACAGAGGAGTTGAAGATGGCATACAATCTATGCTTTAAAAGGTTTTTGATGCTATCTCACATGATTATTGTCACAAATAAGCTGAGGCAAGAATACTATAAAATTAATGCAAAACCTGTCAGAAAATCACAATACTTATTTGCAATTCATTGCTAACCTGGGAAATTATATTATGTGTTACCCCAGACCAGAAGAATTACACAGATTCATTAATAATTTGAATGATGCGATACAGACTATGTTCTTTAAAACCACAACTGACCATGAGGTGGGAAGGCTGCAAGCACTGCAGAAGGCAGGGTTAGTTAGAACTCAGAATACTCCTATTAAACTGGAACACAAGGCTCCTACTTAAGTTAGTGAAAATTATGCCTTTCAACTTAAAAATACTTGCACAGATATCTAATATGGACTTATTAGGCTAATTTCAGAGATAGTTTTGAAAGGATTTTATATAAGTGAACATTGTTAATTTTCCAAACTCAAGATTTTAAAACTATGAAATGCCGTATCAGAGCTTTCTATCCAACTGATGTATTACGACAGGCTTTTTAATTACTTACATACTATTTTTGCATGAAGAACCACTGGTTTCTTCAGTGAACTTGATGGATGAATGAGGAAAAAAAAAAAACCTCTTCAAGATCTTTTTTGCACCTCTATTACCTATGTGTGGTCTTACAAGCTATCATGCCCCACAGTTCAAATTCTGCTAAGCCAATAAAATAATCCATTTCTTTATTTGTTTTTCTAGGACACTCATTACTGCAATATCTATAGGCTAGATTCATTTAGATACTGGGAATATTTATCATTTCACCAACTTCACACATGTTGAAGCTAGTTAATCTAGGCTTCCCTTTTTCCCTGAAAGGAAGAACAGACCTTTCTAGAATGTAATTTATTTGAGCTGCTCTAGGATTCTATATTAGGATGCTGCATAAAGGTCTACTGACAATCAATAGTATCCAGTGCAACAGGTCATTAACATCTATATCATAGACTATGAAGTCCAGGGAAAATAATCCAGTTTTATTGCAAAGTAGTATCTGCAACCCTGAATGGGACACCCAGATCCTCTAAAGCACATAGGGAATTAGCCACTGCAGAATGGGACCTGGAAAAGCTGGAACAATGAGCAGCACCTAAGACTACCATAAAACAAGTCACATCCTCCACAAATCAGACTTAATCCTGACAAATAAAGGAAAATGCCCTGAAAACCAGAAGTTGGACAAAACAATAACCTTAGTTTAGAGCAGCACCAAGGAGCGGCTACTACTAAAAGCAGAAGAGACTTAACAACATTCACTCAGCTGCAGGATATACCCATCATATAGCCGTATCACAGCACCATTTTGTACATAAACAGAGAGAAAGTTTGCAAGGATCAGACATTCCACAGGGCAGAAAAGGGCTGTCACAGCAAAGGTGGGCTTGTGGGACTGGGAAATAAGGACTGTGACTCCCTCCACAATCCTTTATTCACAAATGCAAAGAGCCACCAGGACCCAGCTAGGAAGCAATGTCCCAGGTACAAAGTATAACAGTCTCTTGAAAGATGATACTTGTGTAAAGTGACATGGTGGAAATGGTAAATATCTTTAAAGATAAGCAGAAGAAGAATAAAACCAGAATGTGTGCTGCTTTGCTTTTTTTACTGTTAGAAAAGGTGTGAAAGCAAGGACTTTTTCTTTTTTTAGTCAATGGATGCCAATAAACACCTGCGCTTCAGAGATGAAAGAAGTGCAGGAAATGAAACCTGACTGAGATAGATAATTAGATTTTTATTTGACCTACTTAAAACTCTCAAGGTCCACCTATTCCTAAAAAAAAAAACACCAAACAAAAACAAAAGCCACACCACACCCCAAAAACCCCACAAAACCAAAACACCTCCCACCACACACAAGCAAGAGGAATGTGTTGCAGATAAAAGATTATTATCAGGGATTATATTTACTCTGCCTGTTTAAGGCTCTAGATTCACAATGACTATCCAAACTTCCCTAACTGAAGCTTGCAGTTCCTTCAGCTCTGCTTCTATGCTAATTTCAGTTGCTAAAATATTAATTGCTCTCTGGGAAAAGATCTATTTGCCTTCAGGGCGATACCACAAGGGACAACCCTTGCTATTGGATTATTGATTTATTTGTTCCCATTTCTTTCAGTTGTGCCTGGTTCCAAGAGGCTACTGTAAATGAATGAATTTTTATCTTGCAGTTCTTATTACTTTTTAAAGACTTCACCATGCATGGATTCATAACAGTATATAAAAAGGAGAAATAACAATAGGAGTAATTTCACATGAACAAAAAATGAAGAAAACAGCCCCCTAAACCTTATCAGAGGATGTTATTACAGTCAACAATAATTTATTTGGAGCCGTTGTTTAAACATGTTCTGGGAACCTCACAGACTAAATACTACAAGGCAAACACAGCAACAAGCAAATGACAGAGGAGGTGAGTTTGGAACTGATGAGAAGTAGAAGAGAGCAATCAGCTAAATTAATGGTAAACCAGAGTAATAAACAAATATGGGGACCAAGTACTTCCAGAAACAGGGCAAAAGTAAAATCTGTAGCCACTTACTCAATGAGCAGGAGCTTGACAACCACAAGTTGCTTTGTTAGGAGTATGCCACAGCTATGCATGTGCAACCCTGCTGAAGGGCAGAGCTGAAGTGGCAAAGTGGAGCATATTTTACACCATTTGGGATCCTGCATGAATGCTACCAGCAAAAGTGAGAGTCTTCTGTCACTGACTTCAGCTGCTTCATACAAAAAGGCCTGTCAACAAATCCTTGCAAGACAAGTTCTCAGAATGAGCAACAGAGATGCGAGGGGCTTGTTCAGCGACTGAATAGCCATGTAGGCCATCTGACAGCTCAAACACAGCCTCAGTACACTTTTCTCCTCCAGGAAGCTGTACCACTTCAGCTGTGCTGATACAAAATGGTCCAAAGCCTCCCAAAGCACAGGGGCAGCTAGATTAGAAAGGAAGCCCAGGTCTTCAATCAAGGATGCATCTAGCCTTCACTGCCTTCCAGATGGGATTTGGCACCTAATTGCCTCCTAGGAGAGGGACAGGGCAATGCATTAACCCACTTCAGTTGCCTCAATGCTGTGCTAATTGCACTGACTAAGATTTCTATCTGTATCCAAGCACACGCTCACCTTCCCTCCCCTCCAGCTGCTGCAACCATAGGCTCCAGGAATAACTAAGAATTAAAATTCCTTATTACCTTGTAAGTGAAGATAAGGTCTCCAAAGTTGCCTTGAGGAGCCAAGAAGGGAATCTGAGTGATATGGGAAGAAAGATGATATAAGCAGGGAAGGAGCATCTAAAACTAAATTTGGACAGACTGGAAGAGGCTGACATAAGACACAAGAAGATCTGAATATGCATCTCTGAGCTAGAGGGCCTCAAAATCCCAGGACAATTGCTGAGCTATCAGGGAGACATGGTGGAAGAAATCAGTCAGATTTTGAAGCCTCTTGGCATTCCCACAGGAATTCATTTAAATTAAATTGTTTCTAACAGTTTTGCTTTCTATGAATATGTAAACTTCAACAAAAAGAAAAACAAGATGTCTGTTTGGAAGTCTTTTAAATAGCTCTTCAGTATTTGCCCTCAGAGAAGTGACATTAGAATTTTTAAAGTCTGCATTTGAAGACACTTTAATAATAAAGCCTTATTATTGAAAGAGGAGCCACAGAGTATTTTTAACAAGATCTACACACCTGGAGGGAAAAGCAGGCAAAAGAGATTTCTTCACTATGTTGGTATTTGCGAATAGTAATTCTTCAGCTGCCAGAGAACTCTATTCAGAGAGCAGTAGGTCTCCAAGTACAGAAACCAAGTCAGCAGGAAAAAGCAAAAACAGATGTATCCAAGCACTAACTAAATGCATAAAATCCTGCCAATAGCCTACTATAACACCTAATTTTATTTTTTTTTAAAGTAACTCTCAGTTCTACATGCTTCATGCCTAGAGCCCTCACAAGTTAGATCCTCAGGATCTCCTGTACAGTCCTAAGGAAGAAAGGATGTGATTTTCATGTTGCAATGAACACTGAAAATTGTGATTACTTGTCCTCCACTGGAAGCATTTTCTGCATGCTTTTAATACCCAGGCTGAGATAGGGTTAAACCCCAGAGCTCTGCACCCACACAGAGGATTTCTGTTCCCATCTGTTCCTGTTCTCATAATCAAGAGCTTTGCCCACTGAAATGTGTTTCCAAGCCAGCCCCAACATAGGAAGAGGTACCTGTGGGCTACCATCCAGGCTGCGATGCTGTGGGGGAAGGACACAAGGGGCAAGTGAACTGTGGGAGGACTGGTGAGGCCCCAAGAGATGGGCCAGGCATTAAGGTTGTTAGCTAAGGGAACTGTGAAGGGGCTGCCAGGAATAGGGGAAGCAGATGTAGGCTGAAAGCACCAGGGCTTTCTTATGGTGCTACCTCCTATAGCTTGAACTCTCCTGCAGGGATCAAGAAGAGAGGCTACCTACACAGAGCTATCAGTGCAGGTATAATGTATATATTACTGGCTGGGCAAGTGTTTTACAGTCATTATACTTTCCTTCTTCAGCTGTCTGGATGCAATATACATCTCCTCTTCTGTTTCTCCCCATAGAGCTGAGGCTTCTTGAGGCTGCTCTTCCTATGCTGCCTTCTCCTATTTCTTCCTTTACTTCCTTTCTTTGTCTTGTTGTGCACACAGGGAATATGCATGTTCTCCCAGATTTCCTTTGTCATGATTTTTTTTTTTTACAAATCCATAAAGAATGGCTTTCTCTTCAAAACAAGAACTACTATTTTTATTAAGTAATTGTGGAGTTTAGAAAAAGGGGGCAAATCAGTTGCTAGTTTTGCTGTAGCAGGAACAGCAGTAAAGCACTCTAACACCTAGCTAGAATACATAGAACAAATAATAAGTTACATAAGACAGGCATCACCTTCCTCCTACAATAGTTTAATGGTGAGAAGATTCTGCCAAATTTAGTGGAGTTTTTATGCATATCCTGCATCCCATTCATAAAGGCAAAATCAAGTCTGGCAACTCAAGAAAAAAACCCTAAGGACAGCAGCAAAACCCTTCTAAGAACCCCTAAAGACAGACACTGATGAAGACAAAGGTGTTGCAGTTCTTGAGGAATCTTAAGAGAAAATAAGACTGAAAGAAAAAAAGAAGGCCCTCAAGATTATCTGGTACCTACTTTGGCATGTCTTTCTTAGAGTATAGTTCACATGGACTAACAAAGCTGTCTTCTACAGATGATGCAAAAAATCTAAAAGTCAGCTATCAAAAACATTGCTTTCATCAGAAAACTATTAGAGAGCATGATATGGTGAAAAATATCCAGTCTGAATAATACAAGTAAAATGTAGACATGCAATGATGTGAGGTTAGTGTTAACATTATTTCTGACTTCCAGACAAGTCACCAAGGGATTGTGTAATACTGGTGAAAGTTATCCACTGATCTTAATAACATATTCTAGGAATGAAATCAGCGAGAGTGCTGTTAAATAATTGAGAATTTACTCCACAACTTATTATCACAGAAAACTGTTACCACAGGGGCTAAACCTAGTATTTTTTTTCCCCTTGTTAGGTAACTCTGCATCCAGAGAGAATCTAGCACATTTGAGGACCTTGCTATCACCTTTACTCACACAAGACTGCAATTTCCAAGTATCTGGAGGAAGACAACATGCTAAGATTGCAGGAGGTGTGGCAAGTCCACTTGCTGGTAGGGAAACTGATAATGGAATTGGATTAACGTGTTACTGGTACTCTACAAATGGGACTTAATAAAGGCCAACAATAGTCCCAAAATAGTCCAGAATAAGCATCAGAGAGCAGAGATTGTTCTTGAGCTGTCCCACAGTGAAGAAAGCTGCCAGATAACCAGACAAAGAGAGAGACATTGTTTCCAATAATTAGTTGGATTTTTTTAAAGTATCAGTATTTGGTACTTTTCTTGTCCTTACCTCTCTGCATCTGTTACAACCCTACCCACAGTCTCTCATTCTTCTTGTCACCTCCTCTACCTATTTTATACCTTCCTACAGGGCCAGACACACATTTAGGTCAGCTAGGTACTGCTCTCTACTGCACTGACAACAGTATTCATACTGCCCACAACCATATAGCAGGATTACTCACTCAGCACAGGCCTGATCAGTGATCATGCTCCTTCTTGAAGGTACTAGTGTCATTGGTGATACGGCAGTGGACTTCACCAAGGAGGAGTTCTGGACAGAAGAGTGTCTCTATACTCCAACACAACACCCCTCTTCTCAGGACTCACTGGCTCCCTAAGGACTTCACACACATGGCAGCTCTGCTCTGATACTTCACTGGAAATGGCACTGTCCCCTCCTAGGCATTGAATTTTGATTTGTACTGAGTTGTTGCTTGATGTCATGCAATACTTTTTGTAAAAAAAAAAAAATCCAAAAGCTTAAGGGAAAACAAAAAAATCATTGCAGGACTGGAGCAGTAAGATTGGAGCAGAGTCACACAAGTTAATCACAGAAGACTGAGGTGGAGGAAAATATCAAATCCCCACCTCTAGTAGGCCTTGAGCAAGCTATTTACAGTTTGGCAGAAGAGCAGTGCTAAAGCAGTGAGAGCACTTGTATTTACAAATACATTTCTCACTGGTGCCAAGCTCCTGAGCTACTATAACTTAAAATGGAATGGAAATAGATAAACATGATCTTAGACTCCCACTTCCTTCACATGGCTAAAACCAGGATGTCTTCATAGACTTTTCCTTTGGAAAGCAGACTGTAAAAAGGACTATATTTTCCTGCCTGCAGAACTCCAACATTTTGAGCATGGAATGAATTCCAGCCCTTTCCTTGCGTACAGATATTTTCTTTTTTTAATGTGCCTTAGCGAAGCAGATGGACATGATTTAAGATACTAAACCTCCAGTCCTAGGACTTGACCAATCCTAGGACTTGACAGCTGTCAGAGAAGCTCACATCTCTTCCAGATTACCTTTTATTTGTCTACACGCTGTCCACTCCACAACATCAAATACACCTGCACAGACCACAGACTGGAAGTTCACCAGGAGAGCATCTGTGTTCTCCTCTTACATATTCCTGGACACTGCAAAACTCTCCAGTATCCCTGGCAAGCTATCAGATACTGCCCCACATACCCTTTTACATCATTGCCAGAGCACTGCAAGAAGAAAAGGAGGCAAGAAGCATTCTAGATATGGGCACCTTCCAATATGGGCAAGACAACCCCAGACCCCACCCCACCTAGGAATAGGCATATTTTTAGCATCAGAGGTGCTTTTCAGAACCACTTAAGTGCTTGGGAGGATAGGAGGAGAAAGACTTCCGGCATCCACCCTCACTTATGTAGAAGGAGAGAGAAGTAACCCAAAAATAGCAAGTATGATGGTTTCTTTTGCTCATCTGTATCAACACTTCCTCCAGTCCCCAGTACACTTGCAGTTCAGAGGTATTTCAGGACTTTATCCTCAAGTTCAGTTGGGATGCAACAAACACATTAAAGAACACAACACAAAAGGATGTAGCTCACCTTAGTTTTGCCACAAACTGCTCCCGAGCCTGCCAGCTACAAACAGAAACGTAACATACAAACTCCCTCCCAACAGGCAAAAATCCTACCTAAGCCCTCAAATAAGAGATTCCTCCTACCTGGTCTGAGCTGCATAAGTGGCAGACTTAGCTATGTTTTCTTCTTTGAGAGTTTCCAAAGAGAGAAATGTAAGGAGATGCCTAGATGCAGGGAAAGGGGAATATAGAAGGGGGGAAGATAGAAGGAGAAAAGCAGAAGGAGCCAGGGAAGGCACATACATTAGACTAATTGAACTCCAGTTCAGGTATCAAAGTCTAAGTACTGGTGATCTTTATAAAGGACAGAAGCTCAGCAAAGATTAATTTCTAACAAAACTGCAACATTTTAATACTGAACATTTTAAAAACCACTAAAATACAAACTTTAACCATTGCTTTGAAGAGGGGATTCTGCTTCTAAGCAAAATGAAATTAAACATCCAGGAAATTATGAATGGTAGCCCAGAGTTTCCATAGAACATTAGCAACTCTTATTGGAGCTCTTCAGTCTAGAGCCACATGACTGATACACTCAACTGATGGAAAATAAACCCCAAACATTTAAGTACACGTTCACATGGAAGGAATGCCCTTTAAGGCTTCTGAATTTGACTTAAATGAATATTCTACTGAGTTAAGACTAATACAAAATCCTATATAATAAAAACCAGTGTGTGATTTTCACAGTCTGTATTCACACACACAGAGAGTCATACCTGATCCCATGGAGTTTTATCTTTGGACCAGAATCTGACATCACTGCACTGTCACAACAAGATGACTTGTTAAGAGAAGTAGTGTTTCACATTCTTAAAATCTAAATCATATTTTATTTTACTAACAGTGCATCCTTTTAACAAGACATCATTAAAAAAACCCCACAAACCCAATAACCCACAAACATAACGTCAATTCAAGAGAAAGACTGTTTGGCATAGGCACAAGCCCCAAAGTTTCTTTATCTCAGCAACTGTTCAAACGTAAATCATAATTAGCTTTTTTGCACTTTTGAAGCTCAAAGGTTCTGACACTGCTACTAGCCTGTGTCACTGATAGAAACAAGGAGGTAGAAAGGACTAACGCTTCTTAAAACTCCACACTCACTAGCCTTAAAAGGCCCCATGTCAGAGTACTGCGGGGGGGATCATTTTTCTGCCCACAGGCTTTGCAAGATGGTGCACCTGAGCTTCTCAGTGTTCCTCCCCAAATGGTAATTATTTACCCCAGTCCTACCCCCATGAACAGTCATAACATAACAGTCAACAACATGTAATAATCCAAATAGGATATGACAGAATATCTGAAAACAAACTCAAGTGAATTCACCTTTGAACAAAAGAACAAGTGTCCTATAAACTAATTTGGCTTTTCCTCAAACTCTTAGTAAGCAAGGTAGACCTGAACAGTGGTACTTTGGGGGGTGGGGGGGGGTATTTTAAAACAAAAAGCAGAAAATATTTTTTGTAGTTTTAGTAGTGATGCTGGCCTAAGAATCAGCTAAGATCACCTAATTTAAAGCCTTCCTGAATGAATGAAGCTTTTGCAAATGGATTGTGGAAAGAGAGGTGCAGTTAAATTGAACACCTTTACATAAGCATGTTGCTTACCTCTATATAAGTCAGACTTAATAGGAATTGCTTAAAGCATCCCATTTTATCATTAGCTTCAGCTCATTAGGAGAAGTCCAGCTGCCCAAGTACATATTAATGACACATCATGTAGAAAAATATCCTTAAGTTTTATGCATTATCTTATATATGGATGTTGCACTTAACTACACCCTGGCAATAAAGATCTCTTGAGCTGCCTTGACAAAATACATTACTGGCCAAAACGTCTGCATGCTGCAATGAATGAACGGGCAGTGGATTTGATCAACTGCTGTCTGCTGATGCATCCGAGGCATGTATCTTTCCAAGTCTGAGTGTATGGTCAGCATATTCACAGGTACTACAATTTCAACATTACAACACAGAGATCACGTTTGAGTGAGAAAACAGTACAAAACAGTAGTCATATTTGTTTACATTGGATACATTCACAGCACAAAGCTGATCAAGTAGAAGCTGCAGGATACTGAGAGACTGGGAGCTGAGTGGTAGGCAGAATTGCAGGAGCAGATGACTGGGATAAGAGACTGGCATTTTCAGGGAGGAGACTGCTGGGATTAAGAAGGGGAAAAGAAAGAGATGCTGCTGCAGCTGCCTGCCGTCCTAGCAGAAGTCCTAAGCTATAGACATTTGAATTAATGAGATCATTGCCTGGGAGGAGTATATTCAGTTGTTTCTGAATTTCTTGCAGGACCTGCAGCTGACTTTGCTGATTCAGAAGAAGCATGTCCATGTTTTCCCTCATTTTCTTGACTGTACAAAGAGAAGAAAATGTTAATGCTTGTATGTAAAAATACATTGCATGGCAATTTAGAAGCCTTTTTATACTTACACTCTTCAAGAACAAGATTCAAGTGATCCGTCTCACGTTTCTCTGCACCACACCTTTGCTCTTCTTTATTATGCAGAGATGTAAATTCAGAATAGTTTGCATCTAAAATGAAGATAGTGTAAATTAAGAGCCCACTTTATCACCAATTGCTAGGTCAGCATTTTAAATACGCTTTCACACAAGGAAAAGGCAGCTCAGTAACAACCCTTCCTTTCACGCACATTTTAAACTTAAAACTTCATTCAAGTCACATGTTGGGCCAAACTAAGCCAAACCAGAACAAAGACTAGGCAGATATAGCACCTGAAACATTACAGACTTGGGTTTTATCACAATCGAGATACCACCTTCTTGCTTCACCCATACCTTTTTTTTTTTTTTTGGGGGGGGGGGGGGGGGGCAAAGCTAGAGCGAGAGAGCTGTTAAGGAATAGGAAAGCTGGGATTTAGTAAAAACCTATTTAAGTTATAAATATGTAAACCTCTTCTTTGAAATCATATCGGATACAGAAATCAAGTTTTGTTCCTAATCCACACATTACAAGGCCAATGTGGCATATGTTTGATCATAAAAGCAATTTTATCATGGAGCTTCAATTACAATGATGCAGTAGCTAATAGTTACTCCGGAATAAGTTCGCACAGTTTCTTTTGAAGCAGGTATAGTATTAGGCTGATCTGATATTAATTATTGTCCAACTGCCAGGGTAAAAATGAGACTATTTTTTCTTATGAATTGTAAACTCTTACATCTAAACAACTAGTAAAAGTCCTCAAGAAAAAAAAAAAAAAGAAAAAAGCATTAGAAGTGTAAATGCCCATCTTTAGGGCTCATCAGCAGTTACTAGGCCACCTCTGTATCTATGGCCTGAGAGGTCTCAAACCCTACCTCAGGAATTCAGTTTTGCCATTTCATTATAACTTCACTATTAATCATTATAACTTCATTATTATTGCCATTGTTAAGATGAAAGGCTCTCCTACTCAAAATTTTTTTTCAGGAGGAAAAACAAAATTAAACAAATAAAAAAGCCCCAGAAAAATGTCACACACAAAATACCTTTTTCTCATATGGCCTCATGTCTTAATTGCCCTGCTGCTGCATGATCTGGTGGTCAAGACCCCAACACCCAGAACAATTCTACAGGTAGCTAGGCAAGACCCAAGATTAAAAGTTAAAACATTTTTGATGACATATAAAGGACTGCCTATGTAAAGGTACAACAACAGAAAAAAACACACAATGTCAGTTTTTATCCCAGAGTTTCTGGTCATTACAAAACATTGAATATTGCAAAATCCAGAACTCCCACTACTTTAAACAGTTACCTTGCCTGACAGCTTATGCTATGCTAAGAGTATTAGAGGGATGGCCAGCAGAAACTTCCCACTGCAGACAACAAAAAGCTACTCATTTAATATCCACTTTAACAAAAATTAGCTGCTAGAGATTACCAAGGCCCTGATTCACAGCCTAAATCCCTTCTACTTCCCTAAGCTTCGTATTTTGTTGGCTAAGCACTTCTGAAGATCTAGGGCTAGACATCAGGCAACACTATGAAGCAGGAATTAGTGGGATCTGAGAGCTTTCCAGAGTCTAAAGTCCCAGGCAGCCTTCATGGCAAAGCCTAAATTTCAACTTTGGCATTTTCAAGGCATTTCTTCAAATGACAGAGATAAATATATTATATAGGAAGGGAAAAATCAACCAACCAAACAAAAAACCCCCACTCATATCCACAGCAAGGAGAGGGAAGTGTTTAGGAACAAATGGAGACCACAGTATCTGATACATCCCCTGGGAGTCTGTACAGCTTGACATAAAACTCAACAGATCTTAATTCAGTTACCTGATGTGTGTCCGCTGGGTCTCTCTCTCAAATGAACCCGTTGATGTTTAGTGAAGTTTGAGCACAGACGGAAGCTATTTCCACACTCGGTACACCTATTGGGCTTCTCATCCATATGGACTCTCTGATGCTGGAAGAGAGCTGCGCTTCCACTGAAGCTTCTCCTGCACATGGTGCAGGAAAAGGCTTTCTTTTTCGCATGGGTTTTGCGGTGAGCAATAAGGTTTGAGGTACGGCTAAAGGTTTTCTCACACTCCTTGCACTTGTAAGGCCTCTCCCCTGTATGGATTCTCTGGTGTACGACCAGGTTGGCCTTCCTGCTAAAGCTCTTCCCACATTCTACACACTCAAATATTTTTTCTCTTGTGTGGGTTTGCATGTGGTTCAAGAGCCTGGAGCTCCCCTTAAAGCCCTTCCCGCATTCCGTACACTTGTAGGGTTTCTCTTCTGTGTGCGGTTTCTGGCCATCAGCAACGAGGGTGAGTTTCTTGGAGCTTCTTTTTTGGTGAGGGGGTTTATTACAGGCTGCCCTTTGCTGCCTTTGCAGACTGGCTGCCCCCCAGTCTAGGCTGTGGGCTTCAGGTAGCTGAGGCAGTACCTCTTGCTTAAGGTCTTCGAGGATGCCTCTC
Source organism: Mycteria americana (assembly GCF_035582795.1). Classification (NCBI taxonomy): domain Eukaryota; kingdom Metazoa; phylum Chordata; class Aves; order Ciconiiformes; family Ciconiidae; genus Mycteria; species Mycteria americana. Next base: position 82,690,495 of record NC_134365.1, read on the forward strand.
TCTTCCTCATTGTCACTCAAAACGCAGTCCCCTGATGGAGCAAGAGAGCAATCTGACACTCCTCCTTCCCCAAGACAGATAAGCTGCTCCTTGTAAAATAACTGAATTTCTCAGGCCTAGCATCAACTTGCACCAGATTCCCCACTTCCAAAGAGAAAATGAAATGATGAAGATTGAGACAAGAAGACAAGAAAAAGAGGCACAGGGAAGAAGAGAGAGGTAAGAAACCTACCTCTTCTCTTCCTTCCCCTCCCCATTTCCTTGTTCTTCCTCCCCTCAGGGAACGGCAAAGGAAGATTGGCAAAATGACGGAAGGAAAAGGAACATGCTGAAACGTCTTACCTATCACAAATATCTACTTTTAGCTATTTGTTCCCACAGACTTTGTTCAAAAGCCTTCCAGCCGTATTAGTATTAAAATGCTGTTTTAATTTGGGTGGGGACGGTTCAACACAAAAAGAGTCCCCTTAACCTTCATTAGGCAAAATCAACAGGGAGCTTTAGGTTGTTTCTCACTTGTGTTAGTTAATATTTACTGAAAAATTTTAAATTACTTCTTTTACAGGCCAGCACATCAGGTTTTTTCCCTAATTATCACAAGAACAGTTGTAATTATTATAGGGATACTGTATATTCATGTATCAAAAGAATTAGATTTTTTTATTGATAAAAAATTAACTAATTGCCAATTAACTATTACTATCTCTTTCATATAGAGATCTAGCATGACACCTACTTTTCTTGTAGTGACAAGCTAAATAAATTGCATTCCAAGGAAGCTCACATGAAATGTTCAAACATGGCCCTTTCTTTCCTAAAGAATGCAACCTATGTATTTCACAAATGAGTATGTATGATTATGCATCCCACAGTAAGCTTTGGTTATCTTACTCTGCTGACTAAATTTTATATGTACATCAGTTCAGCATTAATAGAATTGTAAGTATCACCTGATGCACACTTAACCAAGCTTCATTTTTGCAAGCATCTTAAGATGTTTACTATTAATTCAAATAGAGGACTTAGGCATTAGCATCTCTGATTTAGCATTAAAATATTCAGTTACTCATGCTACATATAATTCCATTTAACACATCAAGATCAATTATTCCACTAACAAAAAAACAGGCCTTCTACATTCAAGGTAAAACTCTGCAGTGCAATTTCAGTCCTACCTCTATGACACCAAGGAATAAAATTCTTAAGTAACATGCCCTTGAAGGGACAAAATGCTCTCTATTTACATAGCCACAACTGCCAAGATCTAAGTACCAGCAATAAAAGAAAAACACAGGTACTGGGGGAAGGGAGCTCATCTCTTACATTAAGGAATTACACCCAAGAAGTAGCTTTCTCCCAGAGGGATGAAGATGACTCCCTCTCACAGGAGCAGTCATTCCCTCACTCTACAGCCAAGCAGCTGATTATTCCCAGAGGCCTATGCAGAGACCTCAGGTCTCTAACAGTGAAAACGAGAACCGAACAACCCTCCATTCCCATCCAGAGCTACTGCTGCAGAGTCACACATTTCAGATGCACCTGTGCAACTCCCTCAGACCTTCCTCACCCATGAAAAAGCCTGGAAAAGAGAAGTGTGCTGGCTTTCCTTCACTCCAAATGAACTGTACTGTCTTACAGCTGCTAGAAATCCACAGCAGAAAGAAACACAAAGTACTACTGACCACCTTGCCCCAGACTAGCATGCCATACCATCCTAGCAAACCAGGACAGAGCAGCCAGCTGAGAAGAAGGAATGCAACGTCCCCAGCACCACTTCGTGGAGCCTCAAGCTTCCCTCCATGATTTCACACAGAGTTTACACCTCACCTGTATATCCTGCCATATCACTTTTCTCAGGCTCCTGGAGAAGAGAGAATACAGACTCTGTTACTGGCTCCATCTAGAAAAGGAGAGGAGACCTGGTGTGTGAAACCTTCCCAACACAGATAAGAGGAGAAGGGGAGGGGCAGACACAGGTGCAGTGCCTTTTGGCAGTACCCACAGGCTGCCTAAAAGGGGCAAACCTGCACGTGCTATTGAACACCACCTAAATAGAGATGATGGTTTGCTAGGGAGACCAGAAGTTTGGTGATTTGCAAGCTGATAAGCTTAACCAAGACACCAGTATAATAAAAAGCAATGTTATCTAACCTCAATCTCCCTTATAACACCAACAAGCCCTGTCTGAGGGCTGCATCGGCTCCTGGCACAGAGCCCACTGCTCTCAGCCTCAAGGCCTCGTGCTTCTTCCCTACCTTTAATACATCCCCGCCGGCTAACAGCTTTCCCCTTCCCTCCAGAGCCGCTCCACCCCTCACGAAAGCCTCTGAGCAGCACCTCGGCCTATCCCAGGCCTGCTTTTGGGCTGCCGGGTGAGCCCGACCCCCTAAGGGCCGGCAGCTGCCCCGGTCGCGTACCTTCCACCCCGCGGGCTGCCAGGCCTGCTGCTGCGCCAGGGGCTCGGGCTTTGCTCCTCCCCGGGCCTGCTGCTGGCCCTCCCTGCCGAGGGGAAGGCAGCAACCGGCACCGGGGAAGCGGTGCGCCCCACCACACCCCTCCTGCATGGGGCCGAAAGACCGGGAGTGGTGGGGGAGACGCAAGGCGGCGGGCCCGGCCCCGATCCCGGAGCGCGGTTCGCCTGGGCTGCTCCCCGGCCCCGGCAGCCTCGGGGCCGCCTCCCCCGACGCTTGCCGCCCGGCCAGGGCTGCCGATCCCCCGTCCTTAGTCTGCCGAGCCGCCCCGGGCCCCCGGGGAGCCCTGCCCCGGCGGCGCCGCCGGGAGGTGGGGAGCCGCTGTCCCTGAGGGCAGCGCGTAACGGCCGCAGCGCTCAGCGCGGCGGGGCAGGCACCCCTCGGGCTTGCCCTTCGGCATCGACACCTCCTCAAAATACGGCGGGGGCTTTTCCTTAGCTGTCCCATGGTGGGAGTTGAGTGCTGCCTGTGACCTTGAGGTTCCATTACCTTGCACTCTGGACATGCTCACTCCTTGGGTTCATCCAGCCCTCGCGGTGGGGTCGCTGTGAGAGGAGGACTGTTTTACTCGTCCCCTGCACGGCACAGAGCGTAAGCGAGGCTCCGCACCCCCTCTGAGGATGGACAGTGTTGCCCTGGTAGAAGAGCTAGCTTTTCTCCAAGGGGCTTTCATGGCTGGTGGGGTGCAGCTTGACAAGGTGAGAAAGGAAGGCAAAGAGGAAGACCTGCCCTGTCACAACAAAGAACATGCAGCAGCTACCATGGCAAAGAGAGGGCCCTGAAACTCCAGGGCTCAGAAACGACAGGCAGACAGAGGGACGTGGCGGTCACCGTTTCACATGGAGCTTCAGGAAGTAACCACCCAGCAGCGCCTGTCCTCAGGGCACCCCCGCTCCTCTCCCCTGCCCTCGGGCTCCCTCGCTGGCAGGCAGGAGCCGTGGGTGAGGAAACATGCTGGAAGGCATCACCACCCTGTGCTGGGTGCTGTGCTCCGCACCCTTCCCGTGAGCTCTGTGAATTAGTCACGCTGCCCTAGCAGCAACACTGCCTCCAAAACGTGCCTGGATGGGTGGCGTTTTACGGACTCGCATGTGCTGCAAATGTAATGCTGCAGGCTGGGAGTGGAGAAGGGCAGGAGAAGTGACTCGGTGGCTCTGCTCCTTCCTTTCCCGGGTTCTCTGGGTACTGACCTTCATCCTCAGTTTTTCCACAAGCTGGCCTTTTCCACAGCTTAAATGGCCCCATAGTTCTGCTTCCCCATTTTACCCAGGGATATCCTCAGTTCTTTTTCACTGACCTTCATTTCCATACCATGTGCACACAGATCATGAGCTCAGTGAACAAGGTGGGCTGCATCTTTCCATTCGAACGTGGAAACAAAATATTATCCACACGCACGTTATAACAGAAAATTCTATTCGCTTTCGATGGCTGTTCCTTTCCAAAAGGTGGTTAAGTCTGTCAAAGCTGATATATGCCAAAAATCTGTTTCAGTTTTGCTAAAACAGTTTTTAGAAAAATAAATACTTGCTGTAAAAACTCTTTTTGTAATTATACCTGAGAGTCAAATATAATCAAATAACACCAAATATTAAGTTAAAACATAAAATATCATTGTATTTGCTTGCAAAGGCCACAAGAGTTAAATGCCACTCCCTTCCTACCACATCTCTTACTCCCCTCGTCTTCAGTGAAAAAATTAAGGAATTCTCCCAGGAGGCACCAGTTCACCTTACTCTCGAGACAGAGGTTCAGAGGAAGACTAAATCTTGCTGACAATACTTCCTTCCTCTGGAGGAGCCTTTTCTTCCCTTACAGTTCCTCCTCCTTCCTTTCTGAAAGGCGAACACCTACTATGAGAGAAATAAAGCAGCCAGCGTGTAAGTAGAGATCATGACTGACCTGTCAGAGAACTGATCCAAGAGTGACCTGCCAATAATTATGGCCATAATAATCCTCCAAGTACAACCACCACAGACTCTCCTGCTGTAACCTCCAAACTGTTGTATTTCTACTCACATAAAGTTTAAAGCAACAGCAAGGGAAAGACCCATGTATTTGCTCTTTGCTTACACAGAGCTTAAATAGAGAACAGAGACTAAACTGTGTTGCAACTCATTATCTTCCCCGATGAAAAGCCAAACTGGTTGCTCTTCCATCTCAGCAGTGCAGAGCTATTTGGAATGTGCAGGTGCCCAGGATCTCAGTGGCATCTGTCAGGTCACCAGAGGATAACAAATTTATCAGCTTGAGTATTATGTACAGTCCTTTCTTTCCTTAAATGAAGAAGCAGAAGTTATGGCCAAAATAATTTTTTCCTTTCTTAAAATTCAGTGGTTCAGTCTAATTTTAGCTGTCATGTACAAAAAAACCAGCAGGTGGAGATCTACTATTGTACTATATTTATATTACAACAGCTTCTTGGTGACCTTGTAGTGGACTGAGACATGACTGTACTTCGGTATTGTACAAATACAAAATGAAACGGTGTTTCCTGCCACAAACAACTTGCAGTCTAGAGTAGCATTAACACAATTCCCTCAAATGGAAAGCATTTTCATATATAATAAACTCTAGCATGATTTATTGCATGTTTTCGCCATTTTGTAATTGAATACATCCCAAATTTCAGCTTTCCAAAATCATCCAGGACAAAAAAGGCTCACCACATTCCCAAGGAAACTAAGAAATTACACAAAGCGTGGCTATACACAGTATGGCTATTTGAATAACTCAGGATGCCAAGAACGCTACTTAAAAACACTTGAAAAATTGTAATATACAAATAATTGGAAAAGCATCAAAGGAGTTTAAGATTAGGATTAAAGCATGATTCACCACATTTATTTTTACTCCATGCATTTTGGTTTTGGTAGTATATTGTATATGCATTTTGGAGTTTGGCAGGCTCCCTGGTTTTGAGGATTTTCTTGTTTTTCAAGGAAGAATAATGAAGTGAATTTCTCAAATGCAAAGGATTTGATTTGGGGTGATTGTAAACCACGCTTACAGGATACAAGAATCTATCATGGGAAGCACAGACTCAGGAAAAGACTTCAAAAGCCATGGTGAATATCAGCAGAACATAAGCTCCAATGGTGATGCTGGGGTGAAACAGCTAACATAACCCTCAGAAGCATAAACCAGGGAACACTGCATAAAACTGAAGATACTCAAAATATTCACCCCATATTTGTTACTCAGGCAATTACTATGGCAGTAACAGATTAGCTACTGGGTTTGAAGAAAGAACTAATATGAAGAAGTTCCTTGGCATGTATTAAGCAAGAAGTCAAACTATCGCAGTCATCCTGTCTGCCCGCCCAACCCCCCCAAAGCCCTGTGGCACTTAATTTACTGGTACCCCCCTAAAATCTATGGAAATACTAATAAATAAAGGATATCAGAACCTTGCAGGCTTGAATAAACTTTAGTAGCAGGAAGAGGGTGAAAACGCAGAAAGGTGGAAGTTCTGCCTTCAAGAAACAAGGAGTGAGGTGGGGAGATTGTGTGGCTATGTATGGGATTCTCATTTAAAAGCCTCAGGGAGTGTTCCCAGCACCAATAGACAGATACTTCCTTCTGGGAGCAAGTCCTGACCCACCAGAAACCTTGGGACAGCCAATCTGTGGGTTTTCTGTGTGGTACAGCAGATGCAGGAATTAATTCCACACGCACACTCGGTAAATCAATAGCACTTCATTAGTTTAAATAAGTAGAGAAATTAATAAAAAGCTTTTCCCCAACAAGTCTAGTCATTAAACTTTGATTTAGCAGAAATTTAACAAGAAATATAACAGCAGATAACACTTGTGTTAAGGACTAATTATACTCGAAAGCAGAGATTTTCCATTTTTAAGGGAAGCCATTTAGATGACTTAAGAGGTATGAAAAAGTAGCGATTTCAGAAGAGGGCATCTTTAACCCACGTAGGAAACAATTGAGTTCCATCGCAAAACAGGTTGAGAAGGCTGATTTAATATCCTCCAAATCTGCCACCACCTGGGCAATCTAGGAAACTGCGTTTCAGTCAAATGCAGGCAGACATGTCTCTCAGTCTTGCCAGGTCTGGCAGAAAAAAACCCACCGAAGCCATAGGACAATTCTGAAATGTCCCACCTGACAAGCCAGAGGGTTCTGAAAACATTGGTAAATTCTGAAAAGCCGGGTAAGATTTCCCCAGCGTTGAAAGCGTTAAGTCAGGCACTTCAGAGGCATCTACGAGAAGTCCCATGTCCCAGGTAAATCTCAGTGGGACCTGGGGGTCGAAAGCCTTTAGAATCCCTCAGCTTCTCAGCAGGAATGCACTCGCATCCCACATTTACCCTGTTTGTCCTGAGACCAGGGTATAATTTGACTTATAAGGTTCATGAGTAAAAGGAGTATGAAGACCAGAAAATGACTTCTTTGCCACCCTCCCAGTAAAGAAGCCAGCAAATGGATTTAGAATCAGAGAAGCAAAAGAGCCTCTTCTTTTGTGCTTAGAGAAAGTGAATGAAAGGAGAATTATTGGAAACCACCACTCATTTTGGTGTAGCCATCATGATGACTCAGGAGACAAAGAATCACAGACGGTATAGATGATAATGCAGTGTTGAAGACACAATCTGGCCCAACAAAGCCTTGATCTGAAATAGTGACATATCCTCATTTGCACCTGCATACTACAGCATGTAACTTACTTGCAAAGATAAATATGTGTTGTGACACATATATATATTAAAAAATAGCATTGTGCTGTTAGCATTAATCCAGCAGATGCATCCCCATTTCATGCCTGAAGTCCTAAGAAGGCCTGCTTCTCCAGATACTGTTTCTCAAAGTTTGCTCATTCCTAGATAATCAATTTCTTCTGGCTCAACTGGGACCAAAATACAGGACAGAGAGGGAGTTCCTGCACTAAACAGGTATTCAGGGACACTATATGAAGCCTGGCTTTCACCACCCATTCCTTCTCTTTATTTATTCAGGAAAAAGGGGGAGTAGGATTCCGTCCCAGGTTCTCCAACGAAGACAGAAGCCCATTATTCCAAGTGCCAACACACACTACAGTAGTCACATACAAATACATTTGAACACACAGGCCTGCTTACAGCCCTATCAGTACACCATCCACCTGCGCTCAGCTACATGAGGATCTGCTCGCAGTTTATATAAGAAATCAACTGAGGCATTTAGCAGTACCTACTGATGGGCAAATGTCAGTGTCGCTGCTCTGGGACTCGCTCCCCAGGACTATAGCACTGTTGATACTACAAGTCTCACACATAGAAAAGGCACACATTGATACACTAATAACATTCATATCCACAAATGAGAGAAGTGTTTTCGGATGCTTCCTCCGGGCTCAGCTTAATTCCCCTGCTCTGCCAGTGGTACCTTGCGTAAGCTGTGTAGTGCCAGAGATATTAATGTTTAAGCGTCTCCCGTTTGTTGACTGGTGCAACTAGACCTTTGTCTCTGTTCCTCAGTCAGTTATTAGTAAAAATCACATCTCTTTACCTCCCAAGGAAGAGGTAACTTGTCTAAGATTGTGAATATAACTCGCCTAAGACTGTGAAGTGTTTTACCTTCTGCGCAGTAAGGCTCCAGGTCCATATTCCAGGAGCAGAGTGGAGCGGAGCAAGAATAAGGACAAGGACTGACAAAAAAATGACCTAATGTATCCAGTGCAAAGTGTTCATTGCCTGTGAGATCAAAAATTGACTCTTCACCCTGAGCTACATAAGACATCTATGCAGCTGGCAATCATTTCTAGCTACATCTGTCCATAACAGTATCAGCTAAACTCTGGATGTGAAAACTGAACCCAGGCACAAGAAAGACTCTCAGTCATCAAGAATGTCGATGACAAGTTTATTACTGTCTGGGAGACTCCACATTTCAAACAGCATGGGATGATACTGACTAAAATTATACATTTTCCATTCCACCCGACGGTAAGGAGCAAGTGTTCCTGCTCCTCTGTGTGAAGTACAAATTATGTGTCCGACACATGGTTTTGTTTAAAGAGGAGTAATCACTAGTCCAAACAGATTTAAAGGCTAATACCACAGGGTGGATAGAGGTTTCTCAGCTAGGGTGCCTCCTGCAGCAACAGGCCCAAAACACTATGCACAGATGAGCAACATCTGTATATAACCATGAAATAGCTCCCCCAGTAACCACAAAGCACAGCAGTTTCAGCAAACCAACACAGGGCAAGAGGTGGGTATAAACCTGGGACAAAACTGGAGGTAACAGCAAAGTAGTGGCAGTAACCAGCTAATACATCTGAACAGATGGGGCCATGACAAAAAGAGTGCTGAAAAAGCCTCACCTCACTTCAGAGTCCCAAAGGAGATGAAACATGTAAGTGTACAGGGAACAAGACACCTTCCAATGCAACCAGGAGAACTGCAGTGGGCAGAAGGAAATTCTCCATCAACAGAAACAAGAAGAGGGAAAACGGTTTGAAGACCATTATTCTTCACAGTCTGTGAGACCTGAAGAGCCACAGCTGAATGTAGTTGATGGCCACAAACCTGTGATGGATCATACCCTGGGAACCACAGCAAACCACCACAGACTGGTACACACGACACGGTATGAATTGCTAAAGGGAAAGAGAGAGGAATCTGCACAGCATTTCAAAGGAGGAGGAGAAGAAGGAGGAACTTGGGGAGCTATCAAGAAGCCAGTGTCCATGACCCAGTCCTTCTGTAAGACTTTATCTTAATAACAAGACAGTTTGGTTTGGGAACTAGAAGGCTGCATGTTATTTATCAACACATCGGAGGACACAGAGCACTTGAAATGGGAGAAAGTCTGGGAAGGGAATGGTGTGAAAGCAAGAGCAGCCACCCAAGTTGTTAATAAATATTTTGTTTGTGGTTCTGTTTTTTTAACTAGAAATATCTATTTTTTTTAATTTGAGTGTAATTTTTTCCCCAGTTAAACCTATTTAAATTAAACATGAAAAGATGGCCATCCATTTTAAAGCCCAGATTTACAGTAACCTATAAAAATAATTTGGCTTATATTACATTAAAAAAAAAAATTGACGCACAGTATACCTGTTGCCAAGGCCTTAAAGAAAATCAACCACAAACTTAGACAATATTAAAGCCAGAAAGCTTAGTTTCCCCTTCCAATGTGAATAATCATTAGGTGTGAGTTTTATTACAATTATCATCTCAGTTTCTTAGGCTCTGTTTAATAAATATCCAAACTTTAAACATAAAGCATTTCTCAGATCTGTTCATCATATTTCACTTATAAGACATTGAAATTTCTATTTTTTTCAATTATTCCAATTCCACAAACATCTTGTCAAGTCTGGAATAAACAAAGGAATTATTTAATAAATAGGAAGTGTAATTCAACAGTTTACAAAATCATGACATTGAAAATTTATGTGGGTTAAATAAATAAATGTTAACTTATAGAACTACTTGTGTGTATATGTAGTGTATTCTCCTCGCTAACAACAAAAAAGGGTTATTTTGTGAAGATTACTCTTAGTTTAAGATTTCTGAATGTTCAGCAAACAATGAGAATCAATCTTTCCTTTAGTGAAGAAAACCCTTAAAATGTATGCCTACAAAATATGATTAACATCGCTTAATTGAAATTTGCTCACTTAGTGATTTAAACTATGATTAAAATCCTTATTATAAATTATTTTGGTATGAATTAAACTACTATAAATTATGCACAACAAACCATCCTGCTGTCATCCTCCAGCCTTTATTGCTGTTATTCTGATGATGCTCACCTCTGTGAGTATTGTGTTTCAAAGCTTTTAGCAGTGCGTCCCTGGCCATTTTCCCAGCTTTCCCTTACCCAGTGAATGACTGGCTTCATTTCCATTTCCTTCAGCCATGACACTCCAAAGGTATGGAAGTACTTCTTCTGAGAGACAGAAAAAACACATTCCCAAACAACCATAGGTCCTCTTCCTTTTTCATACCCACTTCCTTTGGGCCTCCACCCTCTGTGAGGTTGATGTTGTCCTGTCCTAGCATCACCATCTTCCTTTGCACTGGCATGTAAATATTAACGTAACCTTCCTCTGTGCTGTACTCCTGCAGCTGCCTCACTGACAACTTGAGCCCAGGTTCGATTTTCCCTACCTGCGATTATTTTCCAGGTATACATCCTGAGCACCATCTCCAGCTTGCGGAATGCAGGCTGAACACAATCGCTACCACATTTTTCCCATTTACCACTTGCTCCTTAAAATTTATTTTTCAGGATTTTAAACTGTGCTCCCTCGCAGCCTCTGTGAAAGCCTTCAGCAAAGGCTTTCTCCTCCTCTGGTTGACTATACCAGGCACTCAGCGGGTATGTACTTCACTGATCCTTCCTCTTGTTTTTCCATCTCATGTGAACACATTTTCTTATTTGCACAACTTAATTTCTCTCTTCCAATGGCTAATTCTCCTGGTCAATGACACTTATGTCACTGAAGCAGCACTTGGGTGTAAGGTCTGCAGAACAATTGCTAGACAGAGCCATTTAAATGGGACTGGGAATAAATCAGGAAACAACTCAGCATGCACAGTGGGGACAACACAGCTGTTTTCTCACTATATCAGGTCAGAAGGAAAAGTTGTGGTAAGTTTGTTCAAGGACACCAAAGTATAAAAAAGTATTTTGTTTCTTCTGCTTTGAATAACTGTGGAAAATGTTAGCATTTAACTCGGATTATTTAAAAATCGTAGTAAATTTTTTAAGGAATATTCATGTCAGTATTTAAGCATAGAGACAAGTATCAGTTCAGGTTCTGCAAACCTTTGCATCCCAAGCCAAAAATAGGCGTGTCCTGTCCTCTTAGTTGATTCAGTACTTCCAAATGCATGACTCAACTGCATGAAAGTCTCATGAAAATCTAGGCTTCTTTTGTGCCTTTTGGTAAATAAAAAATTTTGAATTTTTTTCCCATGCGCTCTGAGTCTCCTTTTGTCAAAGCAGCCACTGTTCCTCATTTATAGAGCAGTTTGGAAACCTGTCTGGTGCTGGTATTTGGCAATCATAGGATCACAGAATGGTTTAGGTTGGAAGAGACCTTCAAAGATCATCTCGTCCAATCCCCTGCCATGGGCAGGGACATCTTTCACTAGAGCAGGTTGCTCAAAGCCCCGTCCAACCTAGTCTTGAACATTTCCAACGAAGGGTCATGCACAACTTCTCTGGGCAACTTGTTCCAGTGTCCCACCACCCTCACTGGAAAAAAATTCTTCTTTAAATCCAATACAAATCTACCCTCTTTCCGTTTAAAACCACTGCCCCTCGTCCTGTCACTGCAGGCCCTGGTAAAAACTCTCTCTCCATCTTTCTTAGAAGCCCCCTTTAAGCATTGAACGGCTGCAGTAAGGTCTCACCAGAGCCTTCTATTTATTTCAGAGCCCGAATAAAGACATGTGAGGGAGGAAACAGAGACAGTTGCGATGCAGAGACATGCTGGCGAGTGTTAGGTGAAGAAAACAACTCAGGCAACAGAAAAATGTGGCAGTGGGAGGAAGCTTGTGAAGGCTGCACAGCAGAGGAGAGGCTGCGGGACAGCATTGCAAGAACTGGAAGCCAGGGCACGGGCAGGGCAGGAGAGCAGGACGGCCAGCGGAGGCGGCCCACAAAACCTCGGTCCTTTTTGCTTCCCACTGCCCCGTGGTCGCCGACTGAGCGCAGATGCTGCATTTCCAGCGAGCGGGGCTGCACCCCTACGGCTAGATCCGACCGTGCCCAGGCCCCGCTATGTGTCCCGCGTCGGCATGCCGCCTGGCCGGAGACCCGCTCCCGCCTCTCCTCGTTCCTTCCAAGTCCCTGAGCGGGGCCAGGAGCTGGGGCAGCGGCAGTGCGCCGGGGCAGGGAGGGGCGGGCAGCGGGGGGCGGCCGGCGGCGGGGCAGGCCTCGGCGGGGCGGCGGCGGCCCCCGGGGCAGCGGGGGAGGCTGCGAGGTGCGCCCCGGCTCGGGAGCGGCCGGCGGGAGACGCCGCGGGCGGGGAGGGGCTCCACCGGCGGCCGAGCCCAGCCCAGCCCAGCCCAGCCGCCGGGCCGGGCCTCGCCTGCCAGGGCCTCCCGCAGCCCCGCGCCCGGCCAGGGGAACCTCCGGCCGCCGCCGCCGGGGTGAGGAGCGGAGGGCTGGGCGGGCCGGGGCTGGAAGGGTTACAACCATAGAGGCCGGCCGGCCGCCTCCCGGGAGCCGCAGGAAGTGCCGACGGGGCGGGCCCCGCGCGGGGGAACTTCCCCTCCCCGCGGCCGCTGGCCGCGTCGCGCCCAGCCGGGGCTGCGCCCGGCGCCCCCTCCGCCCCGCCCGGGTCGGGCTGGGGCCGCGCCGCCGGGCGGAGGTGAGATGGGCAGGGCGGGTCGCCGGCCCCGGGCGGGGGCAGCTGAGGGACCGGGGGCCGGGCTGCGGGGGTTGGTTTTCCCGCAGCGTCGCCGCCGGTGCTGCCCGTGGGGCTCGGGATGGTCGGCCGGGCACCGCCGCCAGGCCCCGCCGTTGCCTGCCGGCTTCCCCGCCTCCTCGCTCTGCCTCCTCCCCCTGCTCCCGGCAGCTCCTTCCCTGGCCCAGCGCCTCGGCCTCCCGTGCCCCGGCCCAGCTCGCCCAGCCGCCTCGGGGGAAGCCGCCGCCGGCGGTAGGGGCGGGCGCGGGGTGCGCCCCCTCCCCAGCGCCCTTGTCGGTCGGGGGTGACAGGGATGGCCTCTCAGGCGGGTGGCAGAGAGCGAGGGAGGATGGAGCCGGCGCCGACGCCTTCGCCTCTCCCCTGGAAGCAGCGGAGCCGGGACGGTCTGGGCGGGAGGACGCGGCACATGGCGAGGGGCCGTGTGGGGCGGCAGCGGTGGCCAAGCTGGGTGGAGAAGAGGGGGTGCGGGCCGTGACTAAAGGTGTTGGTTGTGTCTGGACTTTCCTTCTGTCCCAGCAGGTGATGGGAGCATGAGTGAAAATGAGGGGGATCTCCAGCGAGATGGGCCGGAGGCAGCCGAACCCTGCAGGGCCATTTCGGACTTTTTCATGAGGGAAGCTTCTCCTCCGGGCTGCAAACAGGAAGTGTCCCGTCCGAGGCCAGATCTTCTCTCCCCAGAGACAGGGCCAGAGAAGACTTCTCGCTGCGGCTTTCGGAAGCGGAAGGAGACAGTGGTGCACCAGCGAGCATTCATGGGAGAGAGGCCCTACATCTGCATTGAGTGCGGGCAGAGCTTCAACCGCAGCTCCGACCTAATCCGCCACCAGAGGATCCACACCGGGGAGAAGCCGTACATGTGTGCTGACTGTGGCAAGAGCTTCAGCCGACGCTCCCACCTCATCCAGCACCAGCGCGTCCACACAGGTGAGCGGCCGTACCAATGCAAGGACTGTGGGAAGAGCTTCAGCCAGAGCACCCACCTGGTGCAGCACCAGCGCAACCACACTGGCGAGAGGCCTTATGTCTGTGCCAAGTGTGGGAGGAACTTCTACCAGAACTCAGGCCTGCTCCGCCACGCCAACTTTCACACGGGTGAGAAACCCTACAAGTGCCCCCAGTGCGGGAAGCGCTTCAGCGACAGCTCCAACCTCATTGCCCACCAGCGGCTCCACACAGGCGAGAAGCCCTATAAGTGTGCTGACTGCAACAAGTGCTTCAGTGAGAGCTCTAAGCTGGTCATCCACCGGCGTGTCCACACAGGTGAGAAGCCATACTTGTGCCCTGACTGTGGAAAGAGTTTCAGCCAGCGCTCGCACCTTGTCCAGCACCGTCGCACCCACACTGGGGAGAAGCCCTACAAGTGTGCTGAGTGTGGGACCTGCTTCAGTGACAACTCTACCCTCATCCGTCACCGTCGTACCCACACTGGGGAGAAGCCTTTCAAGTGCTCCCACTGTGGGAAGAGCTTCAGTCGCAACTCCTACTTAGTCTCACACCAGCGGGTGCATGTGTGGTAGGCAGCGTCACTAGGTGTGGTCTGGGGGTGATCTAGGATGCAGCTCCTGGTCCAGGCCTGTCCAAAATGTGCCTAAGGGACAAGGGGGTGGACAAGGGTGTGACTACACCAGGGTCCCTGGATTATAGGCAGCTGGCCAGAGTAATGCCTTTGGCCCATGTTGCCCTTTTCAGTCACGTCCTCCTCCCAACACACCTCGGGCATGGACAGAAAATGAGCAGTGGTTGCGGTGGGTAGTTCTGCATCCCAAGGCCCTGTCATCCTCCTTCCCCAGTACTAGAATCGGATGCCATCTGCCACGTGGCCAAGGTGCAGATGTTTTCTCCCACCTCCCCATGAGAGGCATCTGCCTGGGAGCCTGCAGAGAGAACGCACAGCGTCAGGTCACATGATGAGAAGCTGCTTGGTCATGGAACATATGCATGTGTGGTCATGTCAAGGGAAATAAGATGGGAGTTGGGGTCCTTAAGGGACTTTGTTCCACTTGCAGCTGAAATGTTGTGACCTATATAATAGTGCACAGGTCTATGGAGGCTCGTGTCTATGGAGCTCTGTGTCTCCTACAGCAGTCAGGAAGGTCAACACTAAGTAAGTCCTGCTGAGAAACTCTGCATTATGCATATACAGCGTACGGGCCAACTTGAAGCACAGGCCAAGACCACTTGAGTCTGCTTATAAAAGGAACATGTAGGCATACCCTGAACCAGAGAAGGAAGGCATGCCTGCAAAGATTTTCTACAAATGCTGCTTGGATGGCAGCAACGAGGGAGCTGTGGGATAGGGACGTGGCCTGTTCTGGAATCTCAGAACTGGTGGGTAACTGATATAGAAAACTATCATACCTGGAGGCTTAAAAAAATAATAATCAGAATTATACTTGCTGCTGCTAAGACTGTGGTACGCAACTTGACAGGTGTATGAAGGTCGCCTGTGAGTTTGTACTGGTAGCCTCCTCGTTCTGCAGAATTCAGATTCACAGATACGGTTCAAGTGGGCTGGTATAAGCTGTGTTGCAAAAATGGGACAGAACAACAGTGTACTAGGACTGACCTGATTCCATACCAGTATTTCTCATGTCCCGTTTTGATCAGTGTGTGCGTGTGTGTAAATAACATCTGTATGTATGTATTCACATATGTATGAACTAGCTTTTATACTAAGTGTATCTTCACGCTCACATGTGAGCGATCATGTGTGCACACACCATGGCAGTGGTCAAAATGGCCAGCTGTGTGACACTACACCATATCAGTATTTCTCAAAACGCTAAACATACTGTATATAATAGCATTTCTCAATAAGAAGCTGGGAGAAATAGATTTTGTACCAAAACGTGTGAATTTTCACATCAGGACATTCAGTTTTATACTGATTACTTTGTGTGTGTGTGTATAAGACCGGGAATTGAGTTGGTTTATTTATATATCTATAAAAATGTGTGGCCCCTATGGTTGCAAGGAATGACTTCTAAATGTCACTCAGCGTAGTGCTCTCCCCCTCATTTTACACAGGTACATATCAGTGGCAGTTGTAGGATGTACCCCCCCATGGTTTTAACTAGAAGGAATTGCAGTGCAACACTTCACATTGTTTATATTTTTGACTGTTTTGCTGCTGATCATTTTAGTGACAATACCTGACTCGTGTGCTTATCCAGCACTGCTGGAGCTTAGAAAAGATTTCTGGTTTTGCAGTGTACCTTACTAATCCTGCAGCTGGCTCCATGGCTTCAGTAGGTCTCTGAAAAAAAGGAATGCAGACTGAAGCCAGTGAAAGGACTGGAGCTGTGGTGGAGAAGAGATGAAGGAAATAAAGACGCTAAGAGGATCCATGGATTTGAGCAGCTGCTGGGCAGGGATGCTTGTGAATGGCTTGCTCTACAGAACTTGCTACTCCCAGGGGATTGCAGGGATCCTTTCTGCAAGCCCCGAGCCACTTCTTGACACCCAACTGCTGATAAAATGTTATGTTCATATAGTTTAATAAAAAGGAGCTGTAGGGGGAGCATGAAATTGTTTGCAGCTCCTAGAGGAACAAGGCACCTTTATGTGCAGCTGCTCAGGGAAGTAGAAGGAGCTTTCAGAAATGGGGTGGGCTTTGTTTACACAGGAACCAAAGCCTTCATTTGCAAATGCACATTTTTGCTTTTAGCTTCGTGTTAGTTTTTTTTTTTTTATGAACAGCTTCAAACCAATGACTTTGTGATTTCTATTCCACTTCTGGAAAGTGGTTTGGAAATGTGACTCATTGTCACCTAGTTGGTTCCAGAAGCATCAAGATTTTCATTTGCTAGCAGACTTTCAGAAGGGATACTACAGCTCTCAGTTGGTAGGCTCATTTTTAACTGAATTCAAAGCTTATGCTGCGGTCCAGCTGTAGAACTGATCAATTTGTGTGGGTCTGTCCCATTCTGGTTTAAGTTTCCTACAGCACTAGAACTGTCTGTTTGGCTGAGAAGCCCTGTTTGCCAGGGAAAGGCATCGTAAATGCAACTTTTTTTTGGCAATCTGAATGGAGTTGCTGTAGCAGATCAATGAAATCAAACCCAGGTCTGCACATAGCTCAGCTCAACTCAAAGGGAAACCCTCTCACATCGAGATTCTGGTTTGAGAAGCCAGCTGCCCCCAAATATACCTTCGCAGCAGTCCTCAGAGCATTTCTTTTCCTTTCTACATGCTTTGTGAAGTGCTGTGTATACTTAAGAGTGCTCTATAAATTAAAAGGATTGACATGCATTTATTTCTAAGATCTTTATGAACTTATTTAAAACTGTATGCCAAATCAAAGTTGCCTTAGGGTTCACAGCACATTGCCAGTGCAGCAGTCTTAGTGGCTAGGATTGGGTTGCTCACCAGTGTAAGCACATTTCTGAAGTTCCTCTCCACAGGAACTTCTGAAGTTCCTCTCCTCAAAACTAACAGTGTTAGTTTTCCCTGTTCAGTGTCATTTGGCTGAAATAATTTAATTTCCATAGCCTGTCTACCCTTTACTGTTCGTGATCATCTAGCTGGAGAGGAGAATCTGGGCGCCACCCTTCCTTTGCTGTTGCAGAAGTTACAGGGTATGTTCCTCTTCTTCCAGGGATTTAATTGCTTTGTGGGCAGCACAAACTCACGAGCCAAATTCAGAAGACAGAGGTATGGGCATGTGCAAAAAGTCAAGAAGCAGAAGGTTTACTTTCACAGCAGCTAGCTCACTGGCTTCTCTACCAGCCATCTCCTCCCTCAGGATCATAGTGGGAGACTACTGGAAAAACCAAAAGGTAATTAGTTACTATCATTCCAGCAGACCATCCCTAGCACACTCTATCGCAGACCTGTGGCCACCAGCTGGTGCCCAGATCCTCCTGCCAGCTGAGGGAGCTCTGTAGAATAGTGTAAATTCGCATTGTGGTAATGGTGTTTAGATACTACAGTGAGACTATGGCACTTTAGAAATACCTAAGACAGACAAATGGATGAATGACATCTCTGAAATAAAATTTTTCACCCTAGTATTCTTTGTTATCCCATCTTTTTTTCTTTCTTTCTCCCCAGAGTGACCTCCTGAGCATCAGTTTCTTGGGCCCTGGCAGGACCAGGTTTGGAAACATGTGTCATCCTTCACAGAGTGATGACTATTAGCACAGCTGCTGTGCAATGCAAATAAGAATCCGGAGGTGAGGGATATTCTTAGAATGGGTCTTCATTTTCATCTTAACGTTTCTGCATGAATCTGAAAAGCCAGAGGATGCACACAGTGCTCACCATTCCTTTACGAGAGAAAGTGGCAGAACGTTATTCTGCAGTGACACACCATCCTGCTGGTAGATGAACCTGGTTCTAGCAGAGCTGCAGCTGTTCTAAGGGGATTATCTCCCCAGTCCTGTCACCTGGGTTGTATGGGATCCAGTTTTCCAGTCCCCTGCTGACAAAGTATATGTAATAGTGATGACTGAAATACAACTTATTTTACATTCCTCTCTGCTTCGTTGTTTATGACTGGGAAAGCAAATTTATTTTGATCTTGGACAAGAGGTATGTTTTATGTGTTTAATAAATTTTTTAAAGTATTTAACATGTAATCTTGAAAGCAATTTTTCAGATATATCAAAGAAACAAAACTGCCCTTGCATGCACAGCAAACTGTTCTTTCTGGCCCTGTTTCCCCTTTACCCCAGCAACACTGGTCTGAATAGCCAGAGACACAACAGCAGGAACCTCCATCTCTGAACAAAAGGAAAATACAGGATATTTGAGGAGATGGAGCAAACAGAGGCCAAAAGAGGCATCTGCTTTGGTGCTTATGTCCTCGTGTCCCAAGCTCTGAAGGGCCTTCAGCCTTTCCATGCCAAACCTGACATATCTCACAAGTAGGCTGATCCACCTCTCAATTGTCCCCTCCCTTTTCTCATTCACGTGCTTGCTGGCTTGCTTAGTAGAAAATGCATGAATCCACCTGATAACACTGCGTTTGCCGTCCTGATGGACTTTGACAGCTGGCTGGTTTTCTTCTCACAGGCCTGGCCTGTTTGGGACGCTCATTCACATGAACAGATGCGAGAGCCTAGGAACCAGAGAGCATAAGAGCCAGACTTTTTAGGGGAAGCAAAATTTTCCTCTTTCTTCCTGAGGCTTGCTATGGAGGTAGCTGTAGCTACAGATAGCTGAGTCTGTGCCTGGGGAGCATGATGGGATGGGTGGGACAGCATGGTCAGAGCACAGTAACCTTTCAAGGGTAAGTGAAAGCACCATCAATTAAGGCAGGCCATACCAGGTCCAAACATCTCCATGGATGCAGAGAGTGCAAAGATGTGCAAACTCCTTTGTTCCCTTCCCTTTGGCACTCCCTGTGCAAAGCACAGCTCCATTGGATGTAAAGGTAAGCGTTGCTTAGAAGAGACTTGTCTGGACAGCCATACGGACAGGCAGTTCAAAATAACTGTACCACACCACAGCAAACCTTGGCTGCACAGCCTCGAGGAATTGAGCAAAGTAGCCTTCATCCAAAAAAGCAAAGCTACTCGCAGAACTCACAAAAGGCCTGGGGAGGTCAGACCAAGTAAGGTTCTTCTGCTTGGAAATGCAGCTGGTCTGACCCCTGACAAAGCTTCCTTGGAAAGGTTTCTCTGGTAATACTGCAAGCACAACTGGCCTGCACAAGCCTATCTCCCTGCCCTGAGCGTGGGTAAGGGTAAGGGTAATGGCATGGCATTATTAAGAAGGGCAACACACAACCAAAGTAAAGGTGTCACAAGGCGTTTTGCCATCACAAAGGTGAAGGGTTGAACCAGGCCATCATGTGAGGGAAAGGGTAAGCAGCAGAGATTGAAATGGGATGAACAGCTAGGAAGAAAGACTGGGGAGCTGGATTTCCTAAAGCTGCTGGGAAGACAAGGTGATTTGGAGGTGGTAACAGCTGCATGGGAGAAGGATCACCATTCTGCAGACCCCCCAAGTAATTGCTCCCTTATATCTAGCCTTTTTATTTTTTTCTGCTTTCCAGACCTGTTGCAATTCTCCTGCTGCTGGTCATATGTTGCTTTGGGCTATTACCTGCTACGTCTCTACCTCAAGCTGACCATCACCAAAATACTGCTGAACTTTACCTAGCTATGATTCAGGTGTTTGTGCTTTCCCATCTTTAAGCACAGAACCACAGAGGAGGCTTCTCTGTGTCAGTCCCTATTCTGTCAATGTTTTCCCTCACAAAAGGGCAGTCACTCCTTGCTTACCCTATATCACCCCAAAGCACATAAAATGTGCATTTGTCTTGAGAGAAGGCAGAGCTTTTGACAGGCCTACGTCATTTGATCTGCCTTTTCCCAGACTTAGCAGAAGATCTTCTTTTCTAGGATAGGGACTGAGAAGTTGCATCCCACAGCTCTGCACCTGGCTGTTGTGCTTAAGAAGATGCCTCTCTGCTGGTCAACTGCTTTCTTTTCTTGCCTCATTTCTTTAACAGCTGACCTTTGATTTCTCTCTATGCCTTCAGGCAGGCACAAATACCAAGCAAAACAGGAAAAACAGAGTTTACATACAATATGCATTAGAGAGATTGCAGTCATCTTCCCAATCCATTGGACATATGATCAAACCTTTATGTGAACCTAGGGTCAAACAGGAACCACAAGCTGCTTTATCGAAAAAAAAAAAAAAGAGATCTTTTAACAATTATCACAAGAATGGAAGCAGCAATGGGAATGCAGGGGGCAGGGGGGTGGAACAGAACATTTTTCCTTGTGCCTAGAGAGAGAAGAATTAAAATCACTGAACCTGAGTCCTCACATTCTTAGAAAGTTGAAAGAAGATGGCAAAATTTGATGGTACTTCTTCCGGAGCCTTGAAATCTAAGGAGTTACATGGTCAACATGTCGACCATGGCACGGTCGACAGTGATGTTATGTCTCAGGCCTATTCTGAGCATATTCTGAGGTTGGTGTGAGTGCATTCAGAGTTTGCCTTAGGGCAGCCACGTCCTGCCTTAAGCCTCGGGCACTTGCTTTCATTTGGCTAATATGTGATGTAGCTGCTAATGTTAATGTAACTGTGGGTTTCAACTGCACCTTCCACCTCAGTGAGCCACTAATGCATGTGGAGGAATAGTGGATTCCTTTCTCAAGAAATGTAACCTGAGAAATTCCTGAAATTCCTCAGGCTCTGAAGCTTTTGACGCTTCATCTTCATTGCCATCAGTGCTCAAACCAGCCAGTTCCCAGCAGGGGCATTCCTGGGGACGGAAGCAGTGAAGCGCCAAGTCACAAGTAGGAGGGGGAGAAAAAGGAAATGACTGGTATTTAAAAATACTCAACCCAGGAGGCATGAACCATGAACTGAAGAGAGAAGCCAAAAGAAACCCAGATATGGCTTGGAATACAAGAGAGAATTAATAATTACAGATGCTCCCCTCCAAGCCTATGAGTAGGTGAAAATCACGTCACTGCTGCTGTGATTGTGTAGGTTAGTGCTGGTGCATCACAGCAGTGGTATTGTTTTTTCTAGAGCTGAGAAGAAGAGGTGTGCTTCTGGAATACATCTGGTACCTCTCTCTGTAACACGAAGCTATTAGATTCATGTCTCTTCTATTCTCTTGCTTGGTGCTAGCACAGCCCCCATCTCTGCACTTAAAAATTCCAGCACTTAAAAATCGTGGTAACTTTCTCCCTACTCCACAGAATAAACAACATACATCAGCTGAATAGCAGACACTGCCATTAGCTTTTGTTGCAAAACCGTCATGCGAAGGACTGCTAAAGTAAAGCTTGTGTGAAGATGTTTTGTGCTGGCATCTGTGCACAGAGAGGTTTGCTCTCCTTTCCCTTATGAACACAGGCAAAGGATCCCTGCATCCACGTTCACAAGGCTCCTTCAACTGGCTGAAAAGTTCATATTTCTTGTAGCACATAGGTATGTCCGAGGCTGGGCTTTCATGACTTCCTGCAATTGCGAACAGCTCTCGCGGACTTGTGACAGCAGATTACATCGGATGGCTGAGGCTCTTGCCATCCCCAGCCACCCGCTGGGTTATTTTTAACTTGGATTGTTTCCCTGATCCAGTGCTCAGCACAGCTCCACAAACAGCAGGGCTGGCACAAGTGAGGGAAAAACTGCAGTCTGGGGCGGGTGGTAACAAACACCCAAAGGGCTCAGCGGTTCCTTAAATTGGTATGGCCACCATGCAACCCACGTCATGAAACAGCAGCCCTGGGGGAACAACAACCAGTTAAAAGAAAGCAGAACGAAGGCATTAAACAGAACTGTACCTTTTTTTTGCACACAAGAAATATTTCCGGAGGAGGACCAGCTTGTGAATCTTTTATTTTCCCAATGTACATTACACAGCTGGAATCGGTGCTAATCTCTTGCTAAGTACCTTTGAGGAGTGGAGCTGCCAGGTGCGTACTACCCTGTTCAGCCCCCTGAAGCTGTGGTTCCACCTGCATTTCTTTCAAAAGCAAAATGAGCGTCCCTCATCTCCTCCTCTGTGTGTCTTCATGTTTATTTACTCCCATGCTCTGCTCGCTGTGCCAGTGCAGCTGTGTGTGCAACTGCATCGTGATGCAGATTGGAAAGTTTAAGTGGCTGAAGAGTAATAGTTACCCACTCTACCCTCGGTTATTTTTAGCTGGATCAGTTCCTGATCCAATCCACTGTACAGACACACAAACAGCTGTGTCAGTATGACAGGCAGAAAATGTTTGAGGGAAGGGGAGGAGAGGCTTAGATGAGTTTAATCATCACCAGTACCAAATGAGAAACTGCAGTCGTGAATGATTGCTCTAAATGCCTAGCAGCAATTATTTAAACTTCTCTACAGCCACTTGTCTTACTCCTTATGCAAGAAACAAGGCCTAGGGATCTTCACAAGTCTGTGCCACAGAAACGAAATGGCATCATGCCTGGTTTAGCTGCACCTTTCTCAGTGAATCACGGGAAGTTGAATGCAGGGAGCCTAAACAAGGCTGCTGGTATAGCAGCAAGGGTTCCTCATAGCCTGCTCACCTGCTTGTAGTTTTGTGAGCCTGTGTGCTTAAATGTCAAGTCCTGCAGAGATCAAAGTTTGCCATCTTAGTAGTTTGTCTGGACTCCAGCCATGAGTAGTTATCGAGAAGTGTGCAAAATGTGTTTAGAAAATGCTCTAGAGATAATCTGATGGCATTTTAAAGCAACATGTGGCTTGCTTTGAAATGCTCTAAGTATTGCAGCACAAAAATAAGTGGCACCTTCTCTGCTCTGCAAAACAGTGGTGTTTTCATGTTCGTACCCTGAGGCTCAAGGTAACCCTGACTGCTTCAACCTCTTTTTCTGCTCCCTTCCTCCATCTAGTACACACTTGCAGATTGGGTAAGCAAAGAAAAGTCCTTACCGAGTTGTGGCAGCTTGGCTTTGTCTCATGTGCTGTTGCCCTGACCTGAAAGTTTGTTTTCTTGGCACAAGTGGTTTGATGTAACATGGATAGATTTTGGTTTTCGTTGTCTTCTTCCCTGAGCCTTTTGCTGCTGGGATGCTCTCTCCTACTTCCTTTTGTCCTTCCCCAGTGGCGTGCTCTGACAGACAGCACAAGGGAAGGGATGGGGAGTCAGGGCTGATTTCCTCCTGTGTTTATGGGGACCGTTACCCTGGAGTTATCTTGCCTTCTGTGGGAAAAGCATCTTCTCTTTGTGTTCAGAGTAGCGGGTTAAAACCAGAGAGCTGGTACGTCCTCCAGCACCTAGAAGTGGGGACTTAATTAGGGAAAGGAAGGTCCCGTGCCTGGACATCTGTCCCCTGCAGCCTCTGTCCCATCCACAGAGCAGGCAGCAGACAGACTTGGCAGAATCTGGGTCTCCCCGGCAAGGAAGACCATCTGAAGCAGGAGGAGCAAGTTCCTCCTCTTGCACAGGCTTGGCTAAGGAGACAGTGGGGGAGAGCAGCCAGAGCTGCAGCAGGACAGGAGATCCCAGGGGCAAGGAAAAGAGAAAGAGAAAGAGGAAAGAGAGTGATGGAGGGATTGCTGCGCTGGTAGTTTTCCAGGGAAAAACACGGTTTAAGATAAATTTCTTACAAGAAGCGTAATTTCATACTGGTGTTTCAATAACGTGACCTACCTACAAGTTTAATTAATAATCAAGCATGATAAGAGCCAAAATAAAAGTAAGATGTCAGCCCAAAGCAGAAACTGAAATGACTCTCCTTCTTCCTTTAGCAATTCTTTGCCTGGTTTCTAAACATGAATGTTAGCTTCTGTTTGAGACAGTTCGCCATGCGGTCGGACTAAAGCATCTGTCTCTCGGTTTGGAGTACAGTATTGCAGCACATACACCTCAGGTGAAGGAGTGACTCAAGTGAAAACATGTCAGACAGAGCATATGCGATGGACCTAGAAAGCTCGTGAAGATGACAAAGACCTCTTGTGGTCTTAGAGTCAGAGACTGAAAGAAAAAAGGAGGGAAGATGTTCCACTGCAAAATGTTCAGGGAAAAATAAAGAGCTACCTGAACCTAAGCATGTGTCCAGAGCTAGACTCTGTGGACAAAGATGCTAATTCTGTACTGTTTAATGATACTACGTAAAAATCCACAAAAAAAGCTTACATTCCAGTTAGCCAGCTCCTGCTGACACATTATATAGTGGTCAGATAACATGCCTGAGACACATGCTAAATACTAACCACTACCAAAAGACAGTTAGTAATTCTGAAGCATAATTTAAAAATAGAAAGTATAATTAACAATCTAGAGATTTATTCAGAAACAAAAAATCTGCTCAGTCAATTAAAATCACTTACTGGGGTATATGACATGCTCCTCCTATAGATATGACATGCTCTTCCTATAGGATGCCTGAGCAATTGCTGCTGTGGGCAGGGAATGATGAGGATATTGTTAGATGAAGACTTTGCTCCACCCGAAGGCACAACTACAGAAAGGATTTATAGAATCACAGAATAGTTTGGATTGGAAGGGACCTTTAAAGGTCATCTAGTCCAACCCCCTTGCAATGAGCAGGGACATCTTCAACTAGGTCATGTTGGCTCAGAGCCCCTTGAATGTTTGCAGGGATGGGGCATCTACCACCTCTCTGGGCAACCTGTTCCAGTGTTTCACCACCATTTCATGCAGCAGTAGCGATTTCTGCCTAGATTCCACTCAAAATAATACGTACAGTTGTCAGCCAAAGAAGAAATGCTACAGCGATGATAGTTCAGCAAAACACCTGACCTCCTACAGCATTTACTTCAAGACTGCAGAAAAAAGGATATGCAAAAATCCATTATTTCATCTGCTGTCAAGAAAAAAGTTCCTCGGGAAGATAATGAGAAAATTCTGAGGAATACTGGCATGTTATCTCTTTAGAAATGCAGCCTGTCTCTTGGGAGAGTGGTCTTGCAGCAAGGACAGGAGTAGCTGAGAGTGCAGGAATGCTACTGTTTGCCTTGGGACTGGCTGCTGCGAGGCTTGGTTGGGCAGAACCAGAAGGGGAATGTCATGCTAAAAGATCGGTCACAGACAGATGGGGGAAACCAGAGCAAAGACAAAGCAGAAAACTGGCATGGCAATTGTTTGGGACTGATTGCAGGCACCAATGCAGAAGGCATCCAAGGTGATCGCCTGTTGTTTAGGTGATTTATTGTAGATTTAGCAGGCATAAAATGGGATTAAAAGGGAAAACATCTTTTTGTTTCATATGTTGGTGTTTCTGAAGGTGGAGCTCTATGGTGCCATCGCTCTGCCAGCAAGCTTTCTGTCCTTACCTGACCCCAACCAATCCTTCCTACCTCCGAGGGACAGCACATTAGCATCCATTCTTTCCCCCACGTTGTTCATCAGGGAACTATTTACAACAGGGCAGTTACACCGGCCATTGAGTGCCTGGAACAAAGCGGGCATTCAGCTGTGGTACGTGGCAGGGGGATGTGAGGAAAGGGATGAAACTGGAAAAGGGAACCTCTTAAACCGCAGAAGAATTTGTAACATGGAGCCACAGCCCCTGTTGCACATACTGAAAAGAAAGTGGGGAAAAATGGTCCCCAAGAAACCAGGTTGACTGACTGACAAAGGTAAACCAGCCCAGAATTACTTTCAGTCCAGAGGAAAGAAATTGAGTACGTTCATTCACCTCCTTGGAGGGCCAGGAATGTTCAAGCCCCAGAGGAGGATCCATCGGTTCAAGTTTACCTGCAGGAGAATGCAAGCTGACTGAATCCTGCATGTTTTCCCAGGTAATGCACCGAGTCTAACAAAACCCCATTTTGTTTTGACTCTTGATTTATCCTATCAATTTAAAATAAAATTTGAAAATTTGAAAAAATTTAAAATAAAGTCGATTTAAACAGAATCATGGTTAGGAGTCACACCTAAAAGCATACCTTACTACCCTAAGGCTGTATCTGTTCTTCCAACAACAACAAAAATAATTGGCTGGTGCCAGAAATACGTGGCAGCTAGCCTTGTTCCTTGCTGTGCCAGTATGTGCGCAGCGTTCTGCTCGACATCTTTTGCAACCGCCTGTCGCCTTCTAGCAGAGACCCTCCCATCAGCTGCAGCACCTATTTTCTTAGTCTAAGAGAAACTGCAGAGACCCGTGACTTTTCTCGGAGATCGTCAAGGTCAGATGAGTGATTTCACACATTCATGTGAAGCTGTTGAGAAATTACTTGTAGATGAAGAGTTTTCCCTTCCTTGGGTAGGGTTTTTTGACTCACACAAGTATCTTGTGGCTTCCAATGACTATATGGGCTCATACTCTAGCTTTTCGTGAGTGTTCTGGAATTATTACAGGGGACCTAATTAAGCCCTCATATAACAAAATTAAATGGGTTAGCTAGAGTTGCATATGGACTTTTGCCTAGACTCTTTCAGGCTCAGTGTCAGCCATCAGTACCACACAGCTTTCTGATGAAGCGTCTCAACAACCTTGCAATATCCCTCGTGTGGCCTTTTCCAGTATTGCACAGGTCAAAAGCTGGAACATCATCTGGCGCCTGGCAGAGGATATTTAACATTCTGCCAAGTTTAGATTACCACTGCAATTTCAACAGGTAATGGAAAAAGCAGAACTGGAGTGGGGAGCATTTGATATTTTAAAACCAAGGGGAAAAACAACCAAAAAAACCAAAACACTCCCCCTCCGCCTAACCAGTCATAGAATCATAGAATCATAGAATTATAGAATCATTTAGGTTGGAAAAGAGCTTTAAGATCATCTAGTCCAACTACAAACCATCTTAGTTTGCATGGTGCATTTGGGTCTGTTTTATTTCCTTTATTATGATCATGACTGCAGCAGCAAAGTCCAATCTCTGAAACTGTGGACAAAGCCACTGCTTATATATTTAGAGTTTGTCCCAGGAAATCAAAAAGCTGTGCAAATACTGGCTTTTTTGATCTCAGAATTGCATCCAGGGTTGTCAGGCAGCAAGGGGTAAAAAAACCAAAACAACCCCAAAAATTTAAATAGAAAGGGAAGAAAACTGACTAGGAAGCTCTATAGGATAAAAAGTAATTTAATTTAACAGGGATCCAATGTGAACTCTTTTTAATACTATATTCTGAGCTGAAGAATTGAGTCTAAATTCCTCTGCCAATACTTTCTCTACTAGGATTACTGAGTAGTTAACATTCACTAATAAATCATGTACAAGATTTAGATAAAGCAATGCTACCTACATCAAATAATAAATAAAACAGGAAAAAGATGCCCTTGCACATAAACGTCCATTTCAGCTGTAAATCTCACATTTTCCTTCACAAACAAACAGCATGTATACTTTTTCTGAAAGCAAGAAACCCTTAAGAAGAAATATTTTTAAAACATTGTAATTATAAATTTGATAGTAGAAGGAGTGAAAGCTCAGCTTTGCATGTTACATATTATTATCATTGTGAGTAACACCTGATCTAAAAAAATTTTTATCAAACCTAGAAGTCAGAGTTTAAATACTGATGATCCATTTCATGCTGCAAAATTCTCGTCCTACCATAATACACGTATTTCATGACTTGACTGCATTAGGTACAGTCAACTGAGAAAAATACAGGAGAAACCATTGTGAATTATCCATATCATTAAGACACAAAATTAAAAATAGAAGAAAGTATTCCCACCCCTGCCCTGCAGTATAAACCAAAAATGTTGCACATAATACCACTGTCAAATCAGCCACCACAAAACTCAGTTCAGAATACTCCTTCCTCTTAAAGAGATAAAACATTCGAGAATGCACTCTTACATTGTTTTCTAATTACAAATGTATACATTTATATTTATAGTAATATGTATTATAATCAAATATGTATATTTACATTGAGACATTTATTTATAAATAATTTTATTTAAGAAATTTTAAAAGCCTTTAAATTTTTCAAATTATTACACATGCAGGTTTTCTACATAAGCAAGAAGAAATACAAGAAAAGTCGTGACCACAAGGACATGTTTTGCCTAGAAGAGCTACATAGCCCTGGATTGTACACATCATCACAGCAACCTATCATCTCCTGCATAGTCATTTGAAGTTTCACAACTCTAGTTCAGATTAAATACCAATGACCTGATTCATTCTTACAATGAATTTCCCTGTAAATAACTGTAAAAAGAACATTTAATACCATGACTCAGTATGAAAAACATCTTTTGCTCCTCCTGGCCAAAGCTTGCTATGCCTCACACCTACCTCCAGCAAAAGCTAAGCATCAGTGCAGCCGATAAATGGCCCCACGGCTTCATAACCAGGCTTCTGACACTCACTTTTCCCAAAGATTGTTTGAACTAGTGAAGGGACTAGGATGATTTTCCATCAGTAACTGCAACAAGGAGAGCACCCCCAATTATATGATGTCTTAAAATAGCATCCCATACCCCCCAAAATAAAAGTCATCACAAATACATCACACATTTTCAAGCCTTTGACTTTTTGGGGGGTGAAAACTAGTACTGCGGAAGCTATGAAAGGTCACAAAGAAAAGCAAAGATCTATAATAGGCTTGCATGTACTGTACAGCTGTCTAACAATACACTGGGAATGTTCAGCGGGTCTGGAACTGAAAAAAACCTTCCAACCACTTTTATAGCACTGAGATCAAAAGTGAGGAAAAGAAGATGAGAGACCATGCTGTTACCAAATCTTTAATTCCTGAGAGTCCCAAGTGGTCGGCATTACATAAAAGATTTATTAAAACTGAATGCCATTCCATGAATAACTTGCATGTATTATGTAAAATATTTATTAACGACGAATTCCATTCCATGAATAGCTTCCATGCTGCTTAGTTTGAGTAACAACAATGCATTTATCCATTGTAAATGAAGTTCTGTCTTCTGCCCACCGAAATGTCTTTTATACCTCAGTCTATAACCCTTTTCATAAGTAAAGTTTCTAAACACATTTTATACAACCACATTTTATACAACCACATTTTATACAACGTATACTTTAAAATACAGCTTTCGTACAAACACATATAAAAAAGAACAATGAATGCAGCTCATTAGTAGTTCTTGACAAGTACTCAACAGGAGGGAAAGCAAATACAATAGAGAGAATGAAATGTCTGTGATGAAGAACCTCTCAACCTGGCCTACGGCTGGGAGGCAACCATGTTTACGTAGGAACATGAGTTAGAGCTCAGGTCTATGTCCCACTGAGTTAAACCACTTCCCATATTGCTCCTTGCATGACCCTACGCTGATCGAATAAGCAAGAAAAAGCAAAAAGACAGAGAAAGCAACACCAAGCTCTTGACACCTTTGGAAGGGCAGGAGCAATAGCACAGCATCCCTACACATTTATTTCAAAATACAGCAGCTGCTGATCTCCTGTTGCACATGCTGCCCTGTTGCACATGCTGCACATGCAGAAGGGGTCTAGAGGGAAAACCTAGACAACTGAAAAAAATAATCCTTAACTTTTACAGGCAGATATCTTTACATTAAGGGACCATTTCTGAAGCCAGGTCCCATCTTCAAGTGTTTCTTAGCTATAGTGAAGGGTTAGAAATGCAACTTTAAAAACCGCAGACCTAGCTGGATCATTGGATGTAATAAATTATTCCATCACTTTCCACTTTCCATACACAGACCCTTCTCTGTCAAGCTCCTCTGCCACCTTATGCACATAGATTTGGAGTCTACAACAGTATACACACACACGCAAACACACATATAAAATCTATAATAGTATATCCCTATATTGTATAATATACAATATAATAATATGATACTGGATAGCCTATCCAATAAATTAATCTGCCTTTTTGTATATACACAGTGATTCCTACAGTTAATTAAACTGCAGCTATGCATACACAAATTCCCTTCCCCTCTAACTGAACAAACAAGCTTTTTACAGAAACCGCATCATCTGTGTTTACTGAATAATGTTGTTTCAGATTCTGACTTGCTCATCTTTTTCCCCTCTGGGCTTCTGTCTTCTTTGGTCTTAATACTTCATCGTTTCTATTCCACACATCCCTTCCAGAAGACAAACTACAAAATCACAGGAGTGAAACTGCTGATTTTTTGAAACCCCAGCTGTCAGAGAAAGATGTCTTATCAGCACATCCTCATCTTGAGCGAAGATTAACTGTGTTGAAAATGAAAAGAATTAAAAAATGCTACTTAAAAGCAAGAAATCTTGCATATAACAAACTGAGAATAAGTCATCAAACAAAACAAGAAAAGCCCCTTATTCAGATATTCAAGAAGCATTTCTAGGGCATGATTCACCTACTCCTAAGGTAGACATCTAAAATAGGCCAGATGAATCACCACCTAACAGTGTCCATTTCTCTCCAGTGACTGTGAAGGGAGCCCGAACCATAACTCAGATGGAGACGCCCATATTGCAGCTATTGAGATGTGGGCAGACGAACACCAGACCCAGTCTTCACCCAGATTGCCTGCCTCAAATGCACCCCGGTTTCTGCAGGAACTGCCCCGCAGAAGCAGGCCCTTGACGGAAGGGGAGCAAAAGCTCTGCCTGGTGTCTTTGATTGCTTGCCTGCCCTTTTCCGGCTTTCTCAAGAAAAGCGTTCGATGAGAGCTGCTGCAGCAAGCGGGCAGAGCTCTTCTGTCCCACCCCTCCCCTCAAGAACCAAGAGGTTTTGGATGAAGCGGGAAAAGAGAATTAAAAAGTGTTTTCCTGCCCCCTCTTCCTTGTGAATACAGGGTCAGTCTGCTCAACCTAAATTTTCTTTCCACCAATATTCAGAATGAGACAGAAGTTTCAAAATCAGAAGACAGACAGTTCAAAAGCTCTATTTGATCTTTATTAAAATCTGTATTTTCAGGGGATCAATTTCATGATATACTTTTGACAGGCTCATGGAGTTTTTTTCTGTAGTTTCTTGAGGAAACGAGGCTTTTTTATCGCACTGTCAGTTCCCCATTAGTCACTTAGGAACCAGCTGGCTCATTTCAATCAAATTTAACATGCACATAGAGAAATCAAAGATGAGCATGCTCTTATAGCCAGAGATCAGCGTCTGGGTACAGCAGAGAGCTCTTACTGGCACCTCCATGGGAGGATCAGCAGGGAGAGACTGGCCCTTATCCATGTTGTTTGGCAGTTTATGTAATATCTTGTCCAGGCAGCAGGTCAAAATATTTGGTTTAGGGACATTGAAACTGTTGGGAACATAGGAGGGACATAAGGATGATTTGGGGGAAAAGGGCTGCTGGGAAGGGAGTGCTAATAAGCTGCTTTTCTTCAGGCTGAAATAACCAACAGCAGAATGTGCCCCTTCTTTAATAAAGTATTAATGGCAACATTGGTAATAATGAGCTAACTATATACTGTTTGGGGTCTTTAGACTGTAAGGATTTGGTTCTGTAACACTGCACATAACCAGGATTTCCACCGCTGTCCACTGAAGTAGCTGGTACAAGGACTGTCAAGAGCCAAATGTGGGGCTAGATAACTCCAACTGAGCCTGGAAGCTGGTGCTCCTAAAATGATGGAGAGGATTTACACCTGCTTTTTTGTAGCCCTTCCTCTTTAGGAGTTCCTGAAATGCTTGCATC
This sequence comes from Mycteria americana, assembly GCF_035582795.1. Lineage (NCBI taxonomy): Eukaryota > Metazoa > Chordata > Aves > Ciconiiformes > Ciconiidae > Mycteria > Mycteria americana. The sequence continues at coordinate 82,722,346 of NC_134365.1, forward strand.
CCATAGAATGTGGGGACCTCTGCCTCCTAAGAAAATTTCCAAAGCAGATTACCAGAAATTAATCAGAAATTAATTAACTTCTCCTATGGAGAAAGGCTGAGAGAGTTGGGGTTGTTCAGCCTGGAGGAGAGAAGGCTCTGAGGAAACCTTATTGTGGCCTTTCAGTATATAGAGGGGTCTTATAAGAAAGATGGAGAGACTTTTTGCCAGGGCCTGTAGTGACAAGACAAGGGGCAACAGTTTTAAACTGAAAGAGGGTAGGTTTAGATTGGATAGAAGGAATACAGTTTTTATGATGAGGATGGTGAGACACTGGAGCAGGTTGCCCAGAGAAGTTGTGGGTGTCCCATCATTGGAAGTGTTCAAGGTCAGGTTGGACGGGGCTTTGAGCAACCTGATCTAGTGGAAGGTGCCCCTGCCCATGGCAGGGGATTGGATGAGATGATCTTTGAAGGTCCCTTCCGACCCAAACCATTCTGTGATCCTATGATCTGAGAGCACCTGAGGAGAGAGTTGGTGATTTTCCTGAACCTGGGAATTCAGGACAAACCCCAGAAAGCAAGGACGCTGGTTTCCTGGCAGGGCTGGGAGGTAAAAGGAATGAACTGCACATGCCAGTTCCTGCGCTCGGCAGGGCCCGGGGGCCTGGCACCCGTGCTCCCAGCACCTGGCCCGGCAGGGCACCCCGCGCCCACGCAGCACCCTCGCTCAGCCCCGGAAAGCATCCCAGCCAACACCCGCCGCCGGCAAGCCGCCGGGGCTGGGGAAGGGGCTGCCCGGGCTGGGGGCTGCGGGGCTGCAGCACGCGGCCGGAGAGAAGCGAGAAGCCACCACTGAAACTATGCAGGGGAACAGCAAGCAGCCCGGCTGGTCCAGGCAGGGAGCATGGGCACGGGAGCACATCTGTTTGGAAAAGAGTCTCTGGGGAGAAGCGGTGGAACTGGGTTTGTTGAGTCTAGAGGAGAAGGCTGGAAGTAGTGCAGGACATGATAATGCAGTAGCAGTCATGAGAGGTTGTTATTAAGAGAGGCAGCGATTACATTGCTGGAAGGACAAAGATAAGATCTAATCGGCTTAATTTTCAGGAAAGAAAAGAAGAAAGGAAAAACGAAAAAGGCCAGATGTTGCAAAAACTTGCTCTGAGTAAGGCAGTGCTGGAATAGATTACCTAGGGAGGTTGTGAAACCCACTTCACCGGAAGTTGTAAGAAGTTAACCAAACGTCACCGTGCTCTCTCAGTAGAGGATGGACTGCCATGCTATTTCTCAACCTTTGGAAAGTAAAAGTCCATCTAACATTTTCAAAAATAAAACAAAAAAAATCCACACATATCATATGGGTCATTAAATGTATGCATGATAAAGAAAAAGTTTAGCATTTGTATAAAAAAAACCCCTATAGTTTTACAAATCCTAATTTTACTACTACAAATGCAAGCATTTAAATTCAAAATATCATTTGGATAGCAAACCTTGATCTTTCCTCTCAAAGAAATTGCCTTGCAGTTCTGAGCCGGTAAATGCTGGCAAGATCTTTTAGCACTATTTCTGTCATACAAGTTACCTCATTGCACCTCCTTCCTGCTACCAACCTTTCTCCTCTGTTATCTCCTGCTCCCACGCCGTGACCTGCAGGGCTGGGTCCTGCAGAGAAGCGCTGGCCACTTCTGTGTTCTTTGGGGCACTTTTATTCCTACTGAAATGCTTGCGGGCTGGGCCAATCTCACAGCAAGATTATACAGTCATCTCTCCACCATCTGAGGTTATGGGTCCATAGGATACCTCAGGCACTGGAAAAAAACAGATTGTTTTGTTCTTTTGGGGCCCACCATAGAGCAGAATACTCCCAACATACAGAGTATACTGAGGCATGCAGACCTTCCCAGTCCATCAGGGGATATTAAGTCCATCAGGACATCTTAATTCCATTACCTAAAGGACACAGAGTTAGGGAGGTTTTCCTGAGATGCTGCATCAGTGCCTAATGTTAATCATCTAATAAGATGCTGAGTTCAGTCTGCCCTTTCACCACCAAGTGGTCCCACTACCAATAACTCCAATAAGCTTGGCCAGCCAACCAGCTGATGCTAATGGCACAGCTGGTTAGGGCTACGTGCTGACTGGGCAGCTTGCTGGCAGTCCCTGGACAGTACTAGGAGGTGTTCCTCAGTCCATCCCATGCAGAGAAATGTAAACTACCCTGACACTGCCAAACCATTTCCTCTGCTGGGAAATATGCTGCAGTGGAATGACTGGAATGACTAAACGGGCTTGGTAGAGCTTAGTGACTCTGGCTCATAGTGATTTGGTGAGACACTTGTCTCACCAGTGCTTTGATATCCACACAGCTTGTGAGCTCAGGCACAGTGCTGCATGGAAACACAGGTAGCCCACGTCTGTTGGGTACACAGGGTAAAAGGTCCTCTGGGAGATGGAAATTTTGGGGAGTGTGGTGTAGGTTATACTGCAAGGCTCCACCCTCAGGACCAGCACAGGGTCAGCAGTGACGATGCTGAGCTTATAAGCCTTGCTGGGTCTGATCTGGCTCTGTGGGGAGCCATTCAGGTGCCTCTGCTCTTGTTCCCCAAAATTTCTGGCTCCATCAGGGCACATTAGCTTGGGCTCTTCACCATGTGCTTCCAGACCCAAGCTGACTCTGAAACAACCTAGGCATATTCCTACTCATAAACCCTATGACGATAAAATGGGCCTTCTCAGGGTCAGCTCTGGTACCTCTGAACTTCAGGGATAGCATACCCACAAGCTGGATAAGCTACCTAGACACATTAGAGGTAGCTCATTTCATTAGCACTGAAGGAGAATTTTGAGTGTTTGAAGTTATGTACAGATATTATCTACTGAAGACATCATGCCTTTTCAAAATAGACTGGGGAGTAAGATTTAGCATTGTTTTATGATGAATGTACCAGCCTAGAAAGAGGCAAGCACACTGGTCAAGGACTCTGGAAGTATGTGTCCAGTTCTTATGTCTGCTTCTGGCCTGATGGGCTGCTTTGTGCAAGTCTCTTCACCCACCACCGTCTTCCCCATCTTGGTTCTCTCCACTTGTATAACTGTGTCATCCAGTTGCCACATGTTGGTGAGAGGCACTATATAAAACAGAGATATAATGATGAAGGCTATAAGAGAACTGGTGGCAGATGGAAGATGAGAACCCATGAATTCCAGGTTGCAAGCTCTTGACCCAAGAACCCTTCATCTGAAGAATCGGTTCATGGCTTTCACTCTCGTAAATGCTGTTCTTCATGTGGTGTTTGGGGGAATAATCATATCTGATGAGTTTATCCCCCTCTATTCCAGCTGATGATGATGTTGCCCCAGCTGAAAATAGGAGACCCGTCATCTAAAAATTCATATGAAAGTGAACACACTTTGATCTTTACGCTCACCAATGGACAGCCCAGATGGGAGAGAAACCCCTTAGGTGCTGTGACTGTGGAAAGGGTTTTGATGGGAATTCTGACCTGACACAGCATCAGCTGGTTCACACTGGAGAGAAGCCTGATCTGTGTGCTCCTTGTGGGAAGAGCTGGAGCCAGGATTCATCCCTTACTCAGCATCAATGAACCCATCTCAGCAAGAAATCAACACCTGAATGGAGCGTGGTCACTGTGAGTCCTGCAGGACAGGCATTCACTCCTGCACCAGAGATGGGATAAAGGTGAAGATATCCAAGCCACTGTTGGGAGTCTTGCAGGGAATATGAGGCACAGCCCCAAACACTACAGAAAACAATCTGACAATGCTCCAGTGCAGTGGAGGAACAGTGGTTGGATGTGAGTAAGATGATAGGCCTTGGGAGGTCATGTTGTTTTTGTGTGATTTTGTGAATCACTAATGAGGGAGGAGGAGGTCCAGGGAAGGGGGAACCTTGGAGTGGTGAGAGAGAAAGAGAAGAGGTAAAAAAAGGAGCAGGGTGTGGGGTGTTAAGAGAACTGTCTGGGTGCTGGGTTGGTAGTTAACTTGGGCATCTGGAGCACCTGCATAAAACAGAAAGAAGGTAACTTTATCCTTGTTCTGTTCTGAGAAAGCATAGCACAACGTATTCTAGAGTTATTATGAATCATTATTTGCACTTCATTAGTCACTGTTAGCTGTAGACCGTAAGTACTTCAGATCCTAGACTACGCAAGACCTTACAAGGTTTGTTTCCCTCACTTTCTGTCCCTTGACAGAAGTCAAACATCTAGATCTCATATCCACCGACTTACAGTTGTGACAAGCTAACCTTTAAACAACTTTTTGGTCTTTGTTTCTTTATTCTCTCAGAGGCTTTGGGGACTGCAACTCACCTGTCCCAGGAAATGTGAAAATTTCAGAAGAGACAGAAGAGACTCTCACTGTGACAAATGCACTGCGAGCACAGGACAAGGATGTGGTCCCTACCTCAGTTTACAATCTAAGCCTCCAATATAATGTAGCAAGGTTTTTTTCTAAAGCAGAAAACCCACTCTTTTTATAGGGTCATTCTGGTTTTATGTTTTACTTGCAGTATTATTCTTGTGCCATTCTTAATTAAATGCAAAGAAAACTAAAAATATCACACAGTGTGAACCACAAAAAAGGCCTTTTTTGTGTGTTAAGGACAAAAGCTTACTTCATGAAAAATGTGCCTTTGCTCATACAAAACAATCCTGCTTCAGTTTGCCCTTCCAACAATAGCATCATAGCTCCAGACAAACAATAATTCCCCACCCCTGTGTACATGGTCATATTTCTCCGCAAGCTCACATCCATCTTTACAACCCATCATATGGGAAAGGTTTCATTTTCCATGACTGAGGGGAGTGACGGGCATGGGGAATCCTCTCCTGGTATAAAATGGGCCAACATGGCAGAGTTGATTTTAGAAACATGTGCTCACTTTTCTAAAATTAAATTTGTGGGCCATTACAGGATTCATGTTAAGTTTAGGAACTTCAGGAAAGCCACCACGGGTGGTGGGTGGGTTTTGGTCTTGCTGGGTTTTGGTCTTGTGCTACCAGGGGCCAGAAGAGAACATGCATTTTCAAGGCCTAACAAGGCCACTGACATTAAGGATCAGAAACGAGGTGAGCGTTGGGTTACAGTAAGGGTTTGGTCCCACAGAAGAAGTCTGTGGCCAGGGATGTGCTGTCCAGGTAGACCCTGCCAAGTTACGTTATCCTGGGCCAACACCGTGCAGGTGTTTTGGAGAACCACAGCATTAATCTCATGGCAATTTTTGGAGTAGGGTGAGGGTTCATTGACGTATGGTTAGGATTGGATGTTGAGGATGGCAGGATGGAGTGGGAGATAAAGGGCCAACCTTGGCCCTGCTTCTGCAGGGTAGGGGAGGAAGAGGGATTAGGCAAAGCCCAGAGGAGAGGGGGTTCTCCTGTTGCTGTCAGGAATGGGAGAAATAACTGTTGTGCTACAGGAGAGGGTATCCCAGGCAGTAGGATTTGCTTCCTGTGCCCGACAACCACTCTCTCGCTCTGGGCAAAGACTAGGGACTGTTTCTTTGGGCTAAAGCTGATCTCCACCATCCACGGACCCAGCCGCACACACCTCCCTGCTGATGTGAGCCAGCTTGGCTCATGTGCCTTGAGCTGAACAAGAGGCTCTCATTTCCTTCTGTGGCTAAAATCACAGAGATTTCATTTTTAAAAAGCTGAAACTATAATAAAATGGTAGATCTTTCTTGAACACTCTCACGGAAAGTCTGAATAGTAATCCAGTGCAACTGCTTGCCTGAGTCTAACAAAAAATATCTGAGGGAGGAAAAGGTAAGTTGATTTTTGAACCCGCTGGTGTGACACTGTACAGACGTCACCGATGTACAGGAGCATGTATAACAGTATGGTATTTGTGTTAGTGTTATCTCACCTGGATGCAGCCAGGAGACAGCATCAGGAACAGCTTCCCAACAGAGGGCACTACGTTATTACATATAGAGGCTTGGAGATCTCCGCCTCAAGGACTCCTCTCATCCAAAGACACTGTACGTGGAGGAAGGCACATTTCAGCTTTGTTTGTCCTCCTCTGCAAAAACTAAGCTGATGAAAAATTACTATGTTTATTTCATTAAAAGTTACACTATTATGCGTAATTATATCCACCAAAACAAACCCCCCAAACCCTACATCCCGGTCACAGGGAGAATTCTGAATTTCTGAACTTTTAAGTGCTTGATTTCACAGCCATTCAAGAATCTCTCAATACAAGCCAGGGACTTTTGTGTGCAATTTCTTAATTAAGAGAGAATAATCTTTATTGGTGCATGGGACAGATTAATTTGATTGTGGGCTGGATTTTGTGCCTAGCCAACAAGAGGAAGGAAAGTGAAGGGCTGGTCTGAGCCATTACTACTGACCTATACCACAAGGAACAACGCTTAGATGGACATTATCGTATGAGGGTCTCAGCTAGGAAGAAGTAGCTTCTTAGCACAGTGGTTTCCGAGTGAGCAGGGACAGGCAGGATGGGGCTGGGGCAGAGGCAGCGCTGCTGTTTCGAGCACAAGGGAAGGCTGCTGAATGTCGTCCTCCCACCTGTGCTGCACACGCTAAGGTGCTGCAGCTGCCTGCATGGGTAAAAACCTGCACGCGTGCATGTGCAGTGCTTTCTGTATCCAGTTCCTGCACAGCAAGATCCTCCCTTGCAGGTTGAACCAGAGGACTATTTGGCAAGCCCCTCAAAGGGGCCCCCATTTTTGCTCTCCATGCTCAGTTTTGCTGAGGTCCTAACTATAGTTCACTGTTTGAACAGCTCTGGACTAGAATAAGATTGCCTGCAGTGGCGTGACTTTGTCTGTGTTCCACCTTTCCCTCACAGTAATTTATTTCTAGAGCTCACAGTTGAGCAGAAAGCCTGAAGAAATGACCACAGGATAACTGGCCTACCTGAATCTGAAGAGAGCAGAAAGGAGGAATGAAGTTTCCTAGTTGTTCTGGTAGCAAATTGATTTATTTGTTGTCAGCATCCTTTCTACAGAGGGCTTTGAGTGTCATACACACACCCCTAACTGAAGTTATTGCCATGAACGCCCATATATATGAGAAAAGTACAGAGGAAGACTCCACTTAAGTTCTTGCCTTGGCAAATGGAGTGGAAGTATTTTAAGAGTCCCAGTAGCCTTCTCCTGGGATGGCTTCTCAAAGGATGGGGTAAGAGAAAAGGAGAAAATAGCCATTGTCACTGATCCTCTCTGTTTAGGCCTTTTCTTACTCCTGAGGAAGGAAGGGAAACATCAGTGTGTGAGGTCCAGGTAAAGGGCAAGGCTGTTAGAGACTCCAATCCAGCAATTATCTGCATGTGTATGTGAAAGAGAGAGACGCGTGTATGGAGCGGGCTGGGAAACAATTTACTGCATCAGGACATAGCATTAGGACTCTGATTCAGGTTTGCACAAGGATTTAGCTGTGTCTAATTCAAGCAGTTATCTCCTGCGCAGCTGCCTTCCCTGCCCCTTCGCCGCCACTGTGCAGGAAGGACGGCTGGACGCGACACTGGCAAATTCCCATTTGCCTGTTTGCTGGTGCTGATCTCCACTGACTTCCTCCATCCCAAGAGGCCAAATTCACACGCCATCCACCCCGCCAGTCTTCAGGGAGAATTTTATCCTTAAACGTCCATAGGATCAAGAGTACTGCAGGAGTAAAGAGAGGAAATGATACCTTTAAAGTATCGAGGCTATGAATTACAGCCACATAGACAGAACTCTGGATGGAGCCCCAGAAGAAAAAGAGCACATAAGAGCAAAGCTGTTAGCAAATTAGTCTCCTATTCAGGGGAGGCAATACTCAAAATGGAGCTCTTAAGAACTGGATCCCAGTCAGACAGCCGCAGAGGCATCGCGGCAGCTTCACTGCCTGGACCAGACTTTGCAATATCCTCAGGAAGCTGCTGCTCCCCTGCACTGCAGCCCACAATGTTCTTAGCTGTTCTCGCAGATCTTTGAAGGCCACGTGTATCTGAGATAACCAAAGGATTTGGGGGAAAAACCCATCTTTTTGCATTCCTCTTGCAGCATCCAGAATCACAAACACAGAAATTGAGACCGCTGCAGGAAACCAAGAGCTGCCTCCTAAAGCCTCCCTGGGAGCTGCAACGGAGGATTTCAGTCTGCGAGAGGCACCTGCTAGGAACAAGCAATAACTGGAGTATCCTTTGCATGTAGCATCTCAGTGGGGAGAAAGTGTAAGCCCAAAGATTTCTTTAAAATTGTAACTGAGCTAGAAATTGCCTATGTCAATTGATGTAAAAGAACAGCTGTTTGGAAATGTTTGCATAACTAGCTTTCATTAAGATTTTTCAAAAATTGTTTGTGGTATTTCTGATAGTAAGATTAATGTTGTGTATTCTGGATTACCAGGAATTAAGCCTTTTGATGATGGAGTACAGGCAAAGCCCATTAAAAGCTTTCCTATCTTTCTCCATGTCTGACTGCTCATTCCCCAATACAAATTCTTTTTCTCCACAATGTGTTTTTGTCCTTTCGGAGGCATCTTAATAATATGTAGCACCGTTTTTTAACCTGTTTTTGTTTTTAGGATCCTTGTTTACAGATATTGCCTTGTATTTCTTAGTTACCTTTTGTGGATCCTCTTCAGGTAGCCCATGGACCTCCTGATGTGTGTGGACAACAGGCCAGAAATTACTGCAATAGCGTTACTCAGTGAAAGACACCTATACTGACATTCAGTGTAAAGTACCAAGGAATGCCCTCATTGCTGTTCTTGGTCATAAACCATCTTTCCCTGCAGTAGTTCAAGCTTTACATTTTGGAAAAAAAGTATATCTCAAGCTCATGTTATTTAGCTGCAGGGACACTTCCATATAGATCTCCATGTTAATCAGGTGGGAATAGGGCTTGAAAAGCCATATATTTACGGGAAGGAGTGTGATGTCATATTGCATTAGGTATATCAAATGTAATTTTTGCAATTTTGGCTGAGGAAAATCTTCCTAAAAATGTAAAAGCTTACTACTATTTCACTGAAAATGCAGTCACCGAGTTGCCAAATACTATTGGTGAGCAGGAAACAGGCCGCTTTGACCACAGTATGTATCATTAAAAGTTGGGTAACTGCTTCAGAGAATATACCCCATTTAGTTATAGCTCCTTTTTTTCCCCAATATTTACTCAAAGGAGCTTCTTGCTTGTGCAAGAAGTCCATATTTTATTAATCTTGAATAAAAGGATGTTTAATTGAATTGGACTAAGCTTTAAGCTATTCCCTTCTGTCTTTTAAAAGAGTATATAAGGAAATGGATGAGAAGTTTGGGTTGTGTTTTGCTGTAGCTAATCATATGAAATCCTGTGTAGGAGATATGTTGTGGGGATTTATTTTCTTCTTTTTTCTTTGGTTTGTACCTAATGCTATGAGCCGTTCACAGTAGTTTGTCTTGCCTTCTGCTCAGTTGACATTATTTGCACCCTCAGCAAAAAAATAACATCTGAAGGCTATTTTGCCTGCTTTTGCTGTTGGAGAATGGCCATTCCTAGCTCCAATTCAACCAAAATCAGCAAAGGTCAAGGAAACCAGCACTTGCATGTGTGAAGCCCACACCTTTCCGAAGCCCTGGCATGAGCGGTCATTTTCCTTGACACCAGTTCCGATTGCAGTGAAAGAGCTGCAGCTGTGATTGCGACTGGGAAAGCCCATCAGCCTCCGCCAGGCCCAGGTCCACAAAGTAAGAACCACCTTTTTGCCTTTTAAAACAGGCAGTAGCTTATAATCAAGTGAATTGTTCAGCAATGGCAGGCTAAAGGGATCTATGCCAATAAAAATATACTTTTGCCACCTCATGCAGCTGACAGGCAGGGACTCTCCAGACAAGCCCTTACCCTCACGCCTCTGACAGCAGCCTTTGTCTGTCAGTCTGAAGTCTTGTCCATTTGTTTAAATTTTCCTGGCAGCACCTGTAAGAAAGTGGGGTTTAGCAAGCAACCCATTTAGGACAATGGCCCAATTTTCACATCAGGCAAGACCACTGCTGTTATTTTGGAAGAAATTTGTACAATACGCTAAATGGGCCATTCATTGTTAATCCATCCTGCCAATGTACACCTTCATAGTAACTGGTACATAGTTCATCATGACATAAAACTATCACTCCATGGCACATATGTAGGTATCCATTTGGACAAACAGTCCTTACTGCTTTGTGTATGAAAAAAAATGGATGAGATTGAATAAGGATTATAAAGATATATAATTTAAATGGATTATTTTGCTCCTGGTTTTATTCTGTAAGAGAAAACACAGTGTTGTGTCTAGGTCACTTGTTGGCTGCAGGCTACTTGCGATTCCCAGGGGAGAAAGCACGTGAGAATGAAACGGGGGAAGCCCATTTCAGTCTGACTGCTCTTCTCAGGATGTACATGCTCTTTGACAATATGGGTTATTGTCTCCGGGCTTTTGTTATTAACTCAGTACGTCAGCAATACGGTTTTATAACCAGTTTTTTATAGGAAAGCATCTCTAGCCATATCACCTGAAGGACTTTCCCAGTTCTGTATTTTCCTAATCCTTTCTGGCATGGCCACCTATTCCTGGACATATGCTGGAGGAAATTTCAGGAAAGATCCCAGAAATCAGTACTTGTCTATGTGAAGTCCATAGTCTCTTGAACTCCTGGGATAAGTGATGGCTCTGCCAGACAACAGTAGGAGTTCACCATTGTAACTGCACTCGCAACTGTCACTGAAGCAGATTCTCAGATGAAGACAGGCCCAAACCCCTGGCAATAATAAGGCTGTATTGAAGATAAAACAAAAAAAAGTGAGTGAACTGTGCAAATCTGACATTTTTTCCTCTTTTACTCCAGCATCTGCTGTAGCTCAACAAGGTGCTAGCACCTACAAATCCAACAAGAGCATGGGACCTGTGGTACCAAAGCTGAGCTGAGGTCTGGGACAGTCTGCACTTCTCTTGGTGTGCTGGAGAGGGGCCTGTGGAAATGCAGTGTTGGATCATAGATTCATAGAATAGTTTGGGTCAGAAGGGACCTTTAATGGTCATCTAGTCCAACCCCCCTGCAATGAGCAGGGACATCTTCAACTAGATCAGGTTGCTCAGAGCCCCATCCAATCTGACTCCAAATGTTTCCAGGGATGGGGCATCTACCACCTCTCTGGGCAACCTGTTCCAGTGTTTCACCACCCTCATTGTAAAAAAGTTCTTCCTTATATCTAGTCTGAATCTACCCTCTTTTAGTTTAAGACCATTACCCTTGTCCTATTGCAACAGGCCCTGCTAAAAAGTCTGTCCTCATCTTTGTTATCAGCCCCCTTTAAGTACTGGAAGGCTGCAATAAGGTCTCTCCGCAGCCTTCTCTTCTCCAGGCTGAACAACCGCAACTCTCTCAGCCCTTCCTCATGGGAGAGGTGTTCCACCCCTCCGATCACTTTTGTGGCCCTCCTCTGGACCTGCTCAAGCAGGTCCATGTCTTTGCTGTGCTGAGGGCTCCAGAGCTGGACACAGTACTCCAGGTGAGGTCTCACCAGCGCAGAGTAGAGGGGCAGAATCACCTCCCTCGACCTGCTGGCCACACTTCTTTCTATGCAGTCCAGGATACGGTTGGCTTTCTGGGCTGCAAGCGCACGTTGCCGGCTCATGTCCAGCTTTTCATCCACAATGATGCTGGGACTCTGCTAACTGCTGATAGCAAGCTATAAATAAGGGGCAGGAAAAAACATGACTGAATTTCAGAAGGACCGTTACTGCTGGATGTTCACAGCAAGCCTTGGAGGAAATGAGGGAAACAGCCAGGACCTGACTCACTGGGGATGGATGTTTTACTTGCTGCTTGTATAACCTTACTTTGGTTCAGTTTCCAAGCTCAGTGTTCTGTTTCTTTCCATTCTTACGAGGGTTTTTCTTGCCACATACACAGGTTTGCATGTGCTTGGAGGAAGGTATAGCTGCTAAACACACCCAGGGAACGTATTTGGTTTTCCAAGGAGTGAGGACTCACCAGATGACTTTAGTTAAATTTAAGAAGACCCTTATACCTCACGTGGTACTTGTAATGTATCAGCAGCTTAACTAAGAGTTACTAAAACTGCGAGGTTCTGTCCTGCTGTCTACCTAGTTTTTTACATTTACAACCGTGTGCTTTGCATATAGTAGAAGTTAAACTCAGAATAATGTCTGCTATGGAGTGGTGAGGACAACAGAGGACTCTAACTGGACAGGATGTTCACGAGGAGGATGCCTACACAGGAGAAGAAAGTGTGAGTGGGACGCTAGCGTCCAAACTGCCTCTCAGCCCGCCGAGGTTGCAGTGTGCTCAGATGGTACAGGGCGCTGCAGGAAGCAGGAGCACATCAGGGTACAGGAGAACCCTCCTCTTGGTGCTGCTGGGCCTCTTTGGAGTATGAGTGTTTCTGTGGAGGGGGAAAGGGACATGCCGGATACTTACTTGGTGCAGCCCAGCGTTTGGTGGGCTTAGATAGGAGATGATGCAGCCCAATCGACCTGGGACACCTCTGTGCTGCTCTCTGTCCTGCTTCCCACATGCTGTGGGAATGCTTCCCGATGCTGGCTCTCAATTTTCATCCTGCTGGGAGAGAACTCCTGTGCTGTGGGATCTACTGGCCAAAAAACATTGGCTCACTGTAGCTCACCTTGCTAAAGGAGAAGGGGAAGTACTCCCGGCATGGGACAGGACCTCTTCTGCTCACACTGTGCAGTGCTCCAGATATGCAGATGTTCTAAACATAAGAAAACCCTTTCTTGTACCGTGAGGGTGGTTAAACTGGCCTGGGTAGCCCAGAGAGATTGTGGAATCTCCATCCGTGGAGATATTAAAAACCTGACTGGACACGGTCCTGGGCAGCCTGCTCCAGCTGACCCTGTTCTGAGCCAGGGGGTGGGCTAGATGATCTCCAGAAGTGCCAGCCAGACTCAGCGATTCTATAGCACACCTATTCATCACTGACCTTCCCTCCATGCCACTGGCAGAAGAAGGACCTTAACGGCACTGCAGTAATTTTGCATGGGTCCACACAGAAGTTAGGAGTCCAATTCCCACCGAATCAGGGAAGGAGAGCTTGGCCCACTGAAGGATATAGATATTGTGATATTGAGAGCTGCACATTATGACTTCAGGCACTTCTTCACCCTATGCAATGCATGAAAAAAAGTTAGGCACTCAAAATCTCTGTGCAATGGGCAGGGAAAGCAAGGTACCTCAGGATATGATTCACAAAAGCAAATAGAAAACTGCCTCTGCAGCTGCTGGAGATGCCAAGGAGAGGGGTAAAGGTTAAGCTCTCCTTAGACAATAAGTTGTCCTTTTCTGGATGGCAGAGGTGCTGTTTTCTAGTCAGGATGTCCAACTCCAGCCCGCTGCTAGCTGCTAGGAACTTATAAAACGCAGTAGGAAGAGGCATCGCCTATTTATGTAATGTCCCAGAGGTCTGAGCACCAACCCAAGAGAGACATGATCCAGAGTTGATTTCCCCAGTCTCTTGGCTTGTGGGAATTTGAAGCATCCCTTTCCTCTCCATTGACTGTAAACACAGTGATGTGGAATAGGAATCTCAACTGCAGAAGCTGATCCACTATGGTGAAATACTTCATCTGCAGAAATGAATGAAAGTATTAATTGAATTAGAAAGCAGAAGCAAGCACTAGTACGATTTTGTCACTGGCTGGGTAGAGCTTTCAGTGTGCCGCTTCTGGAGGGAGTTTTCCTGCCTGGGAGACCCCGCATGGGTCGTGCAGGGAAGGGAGGGTTGAGAACTGCCTGGGTGTGGGGCACAGGATTTCTCTGGTGATTGGGACAAGCCTCCCCTTCTCTTTTGCTGAACTCTTTGGAGTACATCCTGGAGGATACACACCTGCAAGCCTCATGAAATGATTAGGAAAAAAAGACTCAGCAAAGAGATGGCACTGGATATCAATTTGAGGATACAGAAAATATGATATAGGTAATTCCTTCCTCAGATAGCTGTCTAGCATTATTCTTTGCTCACCTTGCATTCTTTGTGAGCAAAGATCTATACTGAAGTAAAGTGCATTCTCACATAAAACCTGTACTTCTTTAAACAAATCCAGGCATCTATGCTGCAAATAATAAAACCGGGGCAGTGGAGAACCAAGCAGCCTACTCTGTTTATTTTGCCATGGAATGAAAACCCCAAAACTTCTGAATTTGCTCCTTTTTTTTTTTTATGATCACAATAATCAGCTGTGTCAGGGTTTCCCTTTTTCCTGCTACTCTCAAACGCATGTTGTCTTGTATCTAGTTGTCCTCCCCTTTTCTTCTTTCCCTTTATTTATGCCTTTTCTCTGGCAGGCTCTGTTCCACTCTCCCACGTGGGGGAAGTCTCCCTACAGACTGCATGCCCCTATCGCTACAGTCAAGCTGGCAGACAGGGACAGAATTTCCTTTATTGGGAACTGATGTGCTGTCCCCTTTCAGTCCACAGCTGAGCACAGCAACCAGAGAAAGCTTTGATGCAGGTAGGGCTCCTCAGGATATTTACCTGTGTACCTAGGAGATGCAGGATGCCTGAGAATGGTAGCTGTGGATTCAGATTTTTAATACAACCTACAGAGTTTTTCTACCCACATCTCGCTCAATTTCTTCTGAATCCAGGTGTTTAATTCATTTACATTTATTTGACGATCTAGGACGTAATCTTGAGATCTCTGAGGTCTGCTGCTGCAGAGGCAAAGCCCCGCCACGTGTAGTGACGACGACTCTCCCAACACCCGGCGCTTTTCCTTAAAACCCCGGCTGCCTGTTGGGAGGAAATACAAAGCAGGAGGGTTCACGCACGCAAAGTTAAGGAATGACCTTAAGGAGCGGGAAAACAAGAGACTCAGGTAACGAAGAAAAATTTAAAAAAATAATAAAAAGCCCCTCTGTTTCTAGAGCCAGTCCGGGTACCTGGGATCAGTGGGTCAGGTGCACCCGCTCTGCTTTTGCCCTGGAGGCAGAGCAACCAAGCGCTAAGCGCCTTTTCACCCCCAAACCCGCGGGAGACGCACTTATCGCCCCCGTTGCAATTAAAAAAAAGGCAAAACCCCTCACCCTCGGACGGACAGGGGGGCGCGGCGGGCTGCGCCCGGCCGGGGACAGGAGCGGCCGGGGAAGGAGCCGCCGCCGCGTCCCGCGCTGTCCCTTCGGCGGCGGCTGCGCCCTGCCCCGCGCCGTCGGAGCGCGGCCCGCTGCCGGCCCGGCTGCGCCCCGCACGCCAATCAGGGCGGCCCGCCTGCCTTCCTGTAGGTGTGCCCGGCTCACCTGGGAGCCTCGGCACTCATGACATACCTGCGGCCCCGCGGGCGGCGGGGAGACGGCTGCCGGCTGCCGAGGGCGGGGGGCCGCGGCGGCGCCGGGGGGGGCAGCGCTGGCCCCGGCCCGGCGATGTGAGGCCGGCGCAGGTAAGGGCGGCCGGCGGGGGCGGTGCGGCCCGGCCCGGCGGGAGCGGCGTTGCCGTGTTCCCGGGAGAGGCGGGGTGAGGCGCGGGCCTGGCGCCGGATCCCCGCGGAGCCCGGGCCGGGCCGGAGGGGCGGCTGCCCCCCGCGGCCGGGGCGGCGGGCAGGCTCGGGGAGCGGGGGGGAGAAGGGGAGGGAGGGAGGGCTCCACCATTTTAGGACCCGGGGGGGACGGGGAGGAGGGATCTCCGGGGAAGGGAGCGCTCGCCCCTCCCGAGGCGGGACGGCGGGCCTGCTGCGCTCCTGCGCGGGGCCGGGCCCGCGGCGCACAGGTGTGGGTGCGCGGGGAGGGCCGCCGTCGGGGCCCGCAGCCCCGGGGAGCCGCTCCCGCCGGGGGGACGCTGCGTGAGCCCCGGCGGGCCGGTGCCTCCAGAGGGGGCGGCGAAGGGGGCGCCTCTCCGCCGGCCCCGGGGCAGGCCCCGGGGGGCCGCAGCCTTCGCGGCGGCCTGTGCGGGACGGCGCGGCTCCGCGCCCCGCCAGCAGCGCCCGTCCCCCTCCCTGCTCCTCCTTCGGCTGCCGGCAGCAGGTAGGGCCCGGAGCACAGGCCCGGTCCCGGGCTCAGCTGCCAGCAGCCGGAGCCTCTTCCCGCAGAAATGGTGCCTCCCACGCAGGAGCGAGATCCCACGGTGTTCGCTGGGTTTTCAGCTCCGGCCGGGCTGCCCGTGGCCGGGGCCCGGGAGTCTCGAGGCTGTGCTTGAACTCTGGACACCTTGTTGTTTTCCTCCTTGCTCTGCTGGCTGGCGCCTCGTGACTTTTATGGCCTGTCACGGAGGGAAGGCAGAGGAACGACAGGCGAGATACCTGCCTGCTGCCCGCTTCCCGTCTCCTTCCCACAGCTGCTTTGAAGCCCCAGCCACTGCAGCAGCTCTGATGGCAACCTCAGCGCCCCGAACGACCTGCTGGGGGGCTTTTGAGCTCTCACGGCTCTGGCCTGACCCATCCTCCCCCCAGCACCCATGCTATCCTTGCGCTTGATGCTTCGTTTATTCCCAGAGGTTGGATGAGAACTGGATCAAACCTGGTAGGGAATACAGGGTCAGGGAAGGAGATCTGAGCTCAACTTGTCTGTGTTGACTTGTTGCAGACTTTGGCAAGGAGCTGCTGGATGTGGATGCTGTTGACTTCTTGAGCTGCGTGCCTGTTCCTCTCTGACCAAGCCACATTTGTAATGTGTTGTTGAAGTTTTGTGACCTGATTCTCTGGTGTTTTGGAGTTTCTCGTAACCTAAATGGCTTGTTGGATATAGTTTGGATAAGGGCAGAGTCCTTTTAAAGGGTTGCATGGGAGGGAGGTGTCTTCGTTTGGAGGAATAATGTATGGGTGACCCAGATTTCAGAACTGCGACTGAATTGGGTGAGGAGGAGGCACCCATAAATCAGACTTGAAGTTGTACCAAATCTGAATTCTTCTTAATTCTCAGTTATTGTTAATATTTGGAACAGCTCAGCTGGCTTCCGTGTAGAACCTCATTTTGCCAACTTGTGATTGAGGGTAGCATTTGTACTGTACTGTCTGTACAGTAGCCTAGCGATCCTGATAATCTGTGAGTGGGGTTATATGATCTGACTGCTAGTGACAACAGGCAGCTAGGCTTGAGGTTGGTGATCTTGCTGAAGCCCCCTGTTCCTGCTGTCTGAAATAGTGGGACACAAGTACTTCCTCTGGGAACCTCTTGTGCATCCTGATAGGTTTTGCTGGTAAGAGTCTGTTCCCTGGGACTTTTTTTTTTATTTCACCCTGTTAATTTTAGGTAGATGTTCTTGCTCTTGTTCTATTGAGTTTTATCCTTTCTTACAGTTCACTTATTTCAAGTGCTTTCTAGACGTAAAGGGCCAAATTTTGCTATAGGGTTTTGTTTGGGGTTTTTTTTTTTTTTTAACATACTCTACTTTGGAGTCTGGTTTAAAGTGGGCTGTTTTATTTAATTAGTTTGTATTCATGTAAATTACGTTCACTCTCCATGGTTATTCCAGGCAAAATTTAAGAAACAGCCTGCAAGGGATTTCAAACTCATGATTGGAATCACCTTTTTTTCCAAGAATATTGGATTCTAAGAGTTACTATGCTTTCTGCCATTAGTATTTTTCCAGTTTGATGTTGGCTGCTTAGTTACTGTTTAGCTAAACTATACATAGCTAGCTTATTTCAGTAGTCGTGCCTGGTGAGTTTTGTAATGCCTTTCAGCTTTGCAGCTCCTCACTGAACTCCTGTTGTATCTTTTAATGAAGTACTTAAGTTACTTCAGTGCAAGTATAGTTGTGCTTTATTGTTTCAGCACTTGGGCTGTACAGAGAGAAATTGTTTCCCTCTTCTGTGAGGTGATCACACAGTTGATGTTCCTAGTATGAGCCATTTGGGGACAGATGCCTTATTCTGACCCCCAGCAGGTATTTACATTCCCAGCTGGTTATCACTGCATCAAATCCAAAATTCTTTTAGAAAAGTACCCAGTCTTGATTTCAAGATATTGAGTGATAGACTGCACTGGTTCCCCAGGTAAATTATTCCAATGGCTGATTACCCTCACTAATTTCTTATCTCAATCTGTCCAGCCTGGTTCCTAACCACAAAGTCTTGCTACAAATTTTCATGCCAGATTACAGAGCCTGTTGCTGCCAGGATGACACATTCCAGGAAAAAGATGGCCTATTGTACCGCAAGCTTACAGCTGTTATCCGTGCTAACCTCTTGCTTCTGGGAAGAGGCAATCATGGAGCCGTAGTCATAGGGTGACTGGTATGATTTAGAGCAGCGGCTAAGTGCGCCTGGCTGTGGTGTCTGTGTGCAGACAGGGCTTTCAGAGAAATGTAATTGAATAATTTGTGTTGCTTGGAGTACGGCTTCACGTGATAGTTAATCCAGCGTAACTACAGGCTGCTGCTGAAGTAACGATCCATTTCTCATCCAGTCCTGACTGCAAGCTCCTGCTGCTTCCCTTGGATTGGATCTAGTGACCGAGTGGACTCAAATCAGTTCAGTCAGTGCACCAACTGAAAATTAAGCCCCTTCCGTAAAGAAAAAATATGATTTTTGGGTCTGGATGATGGATCAGCCTGCTTTGTGGCCAGATGGTGCTAGGTCTGACACAGAAGGGTAGCATGCCACTGGGCATGCGAAACGTGGAGAGGGACTACCTCTTTCAATAGCTGCTCCATGCCTCTGCTGGATTAGATACAAGAGGGAATCGTACATTTAGTTCCCACATTTCCGTGCTCAATCAAACAGGCTGTGATTGCACAAATCCTCTCAGCTGGCACTGCCTTTGAAAGAAGCCATCGTGCCTACCTGTTGTCATCCCACGTCGGTTCCCTGCTCTGGTTCATTGTGAGACCACACGCATGCCTATACTGCCAGAAGAGAGCGGGCAGTGTGGGGGTGGGAATAAGAAGGGCAGAGGATGGGACTCCTTTTGGCAAGCTGAAGAGCTTGTGAAACTAAGGCCTGAGACACAGGAATTGTCATAAGCACACCTTACTGTAAATCTTAATGGACGCTAATGTATTTTTTCACCTTCCCTTTGCAGCAGATATGTGAGAATAGCTGCCCTGATTTGCTCGGTAGCCCAGGTTAACTCTGTTGTGTGACTTGAGAGAACTGGGTTTAGCCAAGACTGGGTTTAGGTCAGGTGCATTTATGTCTTTGGTCAAGAAGTATGTGTTGGAGTTAGACTGTGTGGGAAAGAGCATTTAATGTACAAAGAAAAAGGTCTGTGCCTTGGCTGTGATGTACTGATACCTATGAAAGGTTCATCAGTGCAGAAAAGTTGCAAGCTAATGTGTTTGTGCATTCTTGATGTGAGGCTCTCAGTGGTTTCCAGTGCCTGAGCCAGCTGGGATACCCTTTTGGGAGAGCTTCATTAATCTTGTCTCCTCCATTAACAAGTGATTCCAGCTTTCTTGCTCTTCTAGTGGAATTAGTTTGCTGGCACAAAACCCATTCCCCATCTATTGTTTTAAACACCATTCCTTCAAGTGCAATGCTGAACACTGCAGGAGACAGGGAACTGAGCCTGTGGTGGAGACTAGTTTTTAGCTCATGGTGTGGGGGCTGGATTACAGCTAGATGAAGTCAAAGAAGAAATTCTCATGACTTTAGTACAAGTTCAGTGCAATGTCAGGGAGAGGCCTATTGGTTTTGATAGTGGGAAAAATTTAGAAGGGGGGGAATGTGACTACCATGACGTATACAAATGTACGTATGTAAATAGATACGCATATGTAAATGTATACAATTATACAATACAAAATAGAGGGTGTTCTGATGCTAGAAGAGGTTGAGGAAGAGTGGCTATAGAAACTGTAATTGGATAGTATATAAGAAGTGAACTGAAGTGGGAGGAAGCGTGTGAACCTGCTGCTGAGAGAACACTGCATTGAAGATGAGCTGGCCATAAATTAGCTTCCTGTGAATGTATCCTATTTGCAGTTAGTCACGTAGAAGTGTGTGACATTCAGACGTCAAACTACCTCTTTGTAGTCTCAAATTGAACATCTAGCTGCACACAGGTGCTCAGTGTGTGAGGTCCGCTGCCCATGGCCTTGCTGGTGCTCCAAGTGCATTTGGCACTGGAGTTCCTGCTGCTGATCATACACAAAAGTTCTGAAATCCTTACCTGGGTCAGGCTGAGGTGGTGCCCAGTGGGATCCACAAGCCTGGTGGTCCCCTGCGTGTGCCACCCATGGGCCGAGCAGAGTCATACGCTGGTGAGCAGACGCAGCCTTGCACAGGGTGTGACTGGAGGAGGAGACATGAGGAACGGCTGCCACTTCATCGACGAATCCAACAGTAGAGTTTGAGGATCCAAAATACACCCCTCTAGAGGGGAGGGGATTAGGTTCCTGGTCATGTCAGGGCACGATTCGTTCAGATCGCAGAAGCCCTGAGATAATCAGGGGACATGTGGCGCAAGGCCCGAGTCTGGGTTACAAGCAGACCTGTAACCTGTTAGATGTGGTCGTTGTTCACAGCTGCCACAAGGTGGCTGCAATGGCTACACTTGCGTATTCAATTAATAATATAAATAAATGTCCAGATCAGTGTTAAACTAACACATACACCACTAGTGGGAGGAGGGGTGGCAAGAAGATGCTTTGCCCAGAGTGTTGCTGGGCAGCTACAAAAAATAAGCATGTGTAAGCTTTATGGTATGTATGCTTTATACTTGCAACAATTTACAGGTGTAACAATCAAAAGTGGCTGCAAATATTCTTTGAATAGGGTAAATCTTAACTGGGCCCTTACATCTTTATTAGATTCCTGTCCTGTGAGGGGGTGCTAGTGGAAACTTTGTAAGAGTACACCAGTAAGAGTATAGCTTTGCTGGTATACTTCATTTCATAGGAGAAGGAAGGATGCCATAGCCATACTGGTACCTAGAAAAGCTCTGATGCTGTAGGCGTGTCCTCAGTGGGTCTGATCTCTAGGCAAAATCCTTTTGGCATGGATTAAGCCTGAGCTTCTGTTTAGATGCAGAAATTTTACTGTAGGTATGCCATAGTGCAGGCGTCTGAGGGTAACTCTAGACCTATGAAATGTAATCTAGCTGCAACATTTGAGTCGATCTCCTTTCTGAAGCACTCTGAGATCACTATCTGCTTTTAAAGGTGAGGACTGTCAGGTTGCATAGTGATGTTGAGAAGGTGGGGTGTGTATCTCTCTCCCCTCTGTTGCTGGATTTGTAGGAGAAGAGATGTTCTGAGTATACTGCCAGCCCTGCAGGACAGCAATGGTGTCTTGCTGTGCCATATTTAGAATGGCAAGAATTTAGTCCTGATGGTTGGTATTGCAGATGGCTGAAATAACTCTTCCCATTGTTTGTTGCTTCTCTGCATCTCTTTTTCTGTAACTCACTTTGCACACAGAGATATTTCAGGCTTAAGTCTGAGTACAATATAGCTGATGGATCTTATGGGTGTTTTTAGAATGATGCACCTCTCTATCCCTCCTCAGGAAAGGTGTTTTCTCCTGGAAAGGCATGTTTCAGGTATAAGCAAAAAGAGGCTCAGGAAGGGCAGTGGGGGGTAGCCCTGAGGAGGCTGCAATACAGCACACAACTGTGTCACGACCCTACGCTATGATAAACCTCTGGGCAGAAAGAGGATGCTGTGGGGAGCTAGGCAAAGAGAAGTGGGAGTATCCCTGTTTTTATAGCAAATTATGGGTCATGGCATGTTTTCCTAAATGTGCAAGTGATTGAGAGAGATGGGTTTACTCCTCAAGGTGCCCAGTAATTTCTTAACATCTGGCACTGTGTTGAAGGATGGGAAATACATCACTGCACTGTTGCTCTCTTCCTCATCCATGGGCACCACTGGGAAGATGGTATGTTCTCTTAGTGCACATGGGGGGACTGAAAGGGAAGCTATAAGGTGTTCCTGTAGGCACAGGGTCAATGCTGCTCATTTCAGTCTGAGTCCTGTGGCATCTGGGAAGGCAGTCTTCCTCTGACATTGCTCATGTAGTCTACCTTATCTTCCTGCCCCTGCACAATGAGTAAACTGAGCTGTTTCATTTCAGAGAGGTGCAGAGAAAGGAAGATGAGCAATTTGGACATATGCTGGAGGAATGAAATGTGCCTTATCCTGGAAGAGCAAGGCCAGGCATGCCAGTTATGTCATTGTAGTGTGTGCTCTGACCAGTCACAAGGGAGGGTCAGAGCCATAAAAAGCAGCCTAAAATTGTGGCTGCATGTGTAGAAAAATCATGACAGCTGAGTTGCCCAATGGGTGTTATCAGACATACCACAGCCATTTTTCCTTGGTTCTGTAGGCAGCATCATTTTTACCTATTCAGCTGCTGAGTGTGTAATAATAGTGATATCAAAGGCATGAAAACAGGCATCCGAGTGTAAAAGAGGAAAAATGGATTAACTCTGATAGTCATAGCAAAATGACTTTTAAAAAGAACAGAACAAGAAAAGATGAGATATGCTGGATTGCATGTGCAATGAAAACTGGCATGGACAGAAGCCTGAAGCTCAGCAAGGCAATATGAAAGCAAATCTGCATTGAAATGTATTATGTTTTACTAGCATGTTTCCTTTGATAAGTTAATTTAAAAGATGACATTGTACAAAGTTTGGTTGTGACAATGGAAAAGAGTGAACAAAGTACATTTAAAGAAAAAAAAATCATGTACTAACAGATGCAGGAGCTAAATACAGAAGTGTCAGGGTAAGCATGTGCAAAAAACACCAACTTGGTTTTAAAGAACAGTTTGGTAGAGAGATAGTTTTGTGCTTAGAGGGGGCAAGAAATAGCCAATGCTATATGTCCTAAGCTCATAAAATAGATGGAATTGCAGAAGGGGTATCACCTGAATGTGGACACAGTGAGAAACAGAGAACTGTGAATATCTGACGAATGTGAGGTTATGGGGCAGGGGCTTTCATTGACTGGGCAGTGAGATCCCTACAGTACGATGAGCATGATACCAGAGTAACATTGATTCAAAATGAGCTGAAACAACTAATTATGGACACTACTTTGTGCGAAAAATGTGTCTATTGTTTGTACTAAGCATCTCTGCAGCACAAAAGGAAAGTATCTTAGTAACATGTGTCTCAAAGAGCTTGGAGGCAGAAGACACAGAAGGAAGGAACAGAATGGGCAGTCAATATATTTTTGTTGGTGAAGGGATTGCTTAAATAAGACTTTGCTTACGGTTGCACTCGGATACAGAGTTTATAACAGGGCTTTGCATATTCAGTGCGCTGAGCAGCCACTCCCTGACTAATCCTCAGAGTATGTCTGTGAGGTAGGAGGGGTTAGTATTACCTCAGTTGCACAGATGACCCTCAGATGGGCAGAAACTGCTGGAAACTGCCAGAATTAGGAACTAGCGATTCTGCTGGATGAGGTCTGGGGATGAAGGCACAGTTCTTGGTTGCCTTGAAAAAAAACTAGTTACAGTCTAAGCCTTCTGTAGATACTTCTTTTAATGAATGACTGCAGTGGGGAATTGAAGGAAGGAGAGCTCCTAGTATCCTAATGTGCATGTTCCCATTTTGGCCTGTATTATGTTACTGATAACAGTTATCCCTTGTGGACCCACTAGCTTGAAATTTCTAGGTGACCGTAACTGTGTTTAACTGTTCATAAGCTGTAGCTCTTAGTAGAGGCAAGACTTGAAACAGCAGTCCTATGGGTGTGTCTTTATCTTCTGTTAGGGTAAATGCTAGTAGAGCAGGCATAGCCAAAAGTTCAGAGCGCAGGGTGTTTCCCACGTGTGTGACAAAAGCAGTAATGCTGATACCTCCTGCTGTGGGTATAGCTGTAATTGCACCTTCTTTAATGTGATTGCTTCTTGGGAGCCATTCTACCGTGATCTGCATCATACCTCCTGTGTAAAGCGCTGCCAAGGGTGACAGAGTAGATTTGTCACATCAAGACGTGTGTCGCTGTTCTTCACTTCAGCAGCCTCGTGGCAGTGAGTCGTAGCCAGATACAACTGTCAGCACTGCAGGATCTGCCACTGAGCAAAGGCAGAGCCATTGCTCATAAAACAGTAGCTGGACTCGGGTTGTTAAACCTTCCTGCTTTGCTGCCCCTCCTAGGCAAGGACCGCTGCCTCAGCCTCTTGCTCAGCCTGCTGCAAGGGTGGGACCTCGCTTGTCTTCTCGCCTTGTCCTCAGCTCTCTGCCTCACTTGCAGTTCTTCTCTCCTGTTGAGCTAGGGACTTGCAAAAGTCACTCACTTTGTGCCCCTTCCTGTCCACTTAATGTGCTGACCAGCTGGCTGTCACACATGGCAGAGGCGAGGTGCTGGGTTAAGTAATAGTCAGCAAACATTTGTGCTGAAAGCCGGGTTCCCCCAGTGCATCAGTCTGGCAGAGGAGAGACTGAAGACCCCTCTTCCATCCAGGAGGGTGTTTGGGAAGAAGACTCTAAGAAGGAGAGCTCTGACTCTTCCCTCCCTCTTGGGCATGGTTCACTGACACCCCTGCCCCCATTCCTGGTACCCTCCCAATCCTTCCCCCTTCAAGCACCTCTGTTGCTCTTAGCTTTCCCAAACTACAATGATCGTACCAGATTCTACTCTTTGCTGTTGCCTGTAGTGATTTTTTGTAAGCGCAGTGAAGCAGTTTGCCATGTGGCAAGTCTGATAAACCTGTTTAGGTGAGTTTGATGGGCAGTGTCAGAAGTTATGACTGAGAGCTGCCTATGAGGTTGAAGTGGAGGAACTCTGCTGTATCTCATTGAACTTGGGAGAAATGGGATGTATATGTGTTTATTTATGCCCCAGTGATCAAAGCGTGTTGCAGGTAATGGGAAAGACAGTGAGCTGAGTCTTAGATTTCATTTAACTGGTGCCTATAGCTTCCCAGGAGAAGTTTCTCATTCATACTGAAGTATGCACAACTTCAGTGAGAATATAGCATGCACACTTGCGTAGGTTGGTGGACGCAAGTGTACCGAGGACTTTGCATTCCTCAGCTAGAGCTGGCATTATTTTGTGATTGTGTCATAAAAGGGGTAAAGGAAATTGTATCGGGTCTGTATTACACTATTAGTCATGGTGACTGTTAGGAGTTTAAATTGCCTCATGCTCTTAATTTCTCACTAGCACAGTGAAGCTATGAGCATGGAGTGAATTTAAGGCACAGAGATTTGATTTTACTCCTCTGCATCTCCATCTGGGAGGGGAAAGAGAGAGGTAGTTTTACATGCCACGGGGTTGAGGAAAAGGAGGCCATAGGCCAGTCAAGAGTCAGAGTCGATGTCTTCAAAGACTACCAAAGGGCAATCTCAGGATTTTAATTGCACAGCTAATGTCTGAAGAGCCATGGAGCCATCAAGGAGTACTATTTTAGGAAATCTTGAAGGGTGGTGGTGGGAAGCAGACTCTGCCCCCTCATTCATATGCAGAAAAATGAAAATGGAGGGAGCATTAAAATACCTGTAATCTGTTCCTTATTCATTGAAACTCATATAATTATTAAAATGGGAAAAATATTGTAATTAGTACATCATAGACTAGACATACACTAGAAATGTTAGTGATATTTCTAAGCTGGTATAAAAGCTATGCTTTAAATAAATACATACTTGGAGTGGTACTGCATGTGAAAGTAAGTGGGCATATTTTTTGCCCATTGACAAATAAGGGGAAATATTGCTGAAATAGAGAATATCAGTATTGTTGATCTGGCTGTGCTCTTTCTTAATTTTTTTTTTAAGGTTGTGCCTGTAGGGCTCTACTTTTTTTTTTTATTTTTATAATATGCTGTGTTAATTACAGTATTAGGAACTAATGCTAAATCTTAACTACAACATCTATGAGCTGTAATTACTACTATAAACTTTGAAATAAGGTAGTGGTAATTGATGAAGCTAGTTATAAAAAGCTTTTCACGAGATTGATGTATATCAGTTACACCATTTAAAACCCTGATTTATACAATTTTTCACTGCTTTTTCTGCAAGACAAGGTCACAAAAATGCCTTCCACTCCTGTTCCATTTGGAGTATTTCCATGCTAGACTTTGCAGGAGGTTTGAGGAGGTTTCCAGGGCTTTCCCTAGCATCTCCTTCATGTTGTTACTAATGTTTTCAGACTTGTTCACAGGGGGCTGGCTCCTTTGAGTTGAGCTGGCTGCCATGCAATATCCTTTTATAGCCAGTCCTTTGCTGAGGAGAGAAAGCTGCATTTGGGTTCACGGGTGTCGTGGTTTAGCCCCAGCTGGCAACTAAGCACCACACAGCCGCTCACTCACTCCCCCCCGGGGGGATGGGGGAGAGAATTGGAAGAGCAAAAGTAAGAAAACTCGAGGGTTGAGATAAAAACAGTTTAATAGGTAAAGCAAAAGCCGCACACGCAAGCAAAGCAAAGCAAGGAATTCATTCACTACTTCCCATGGTCAGGCAGGTGTTCAGCCATCTCCAGGAAAGCAGGGCTCCATCACACGTAATGGTTACTTGGGAAGACAAACGCCATCACTCTGAACATCCCCCCCAGTCCTCCTTCTTCCCCAGCTTTATATACTGAGCATGACGTCATCTGATATAGAATAGCTCTTTGGTCAGTTTGGATCAACTATCCTGGCTGTGTCCCCTCCCAGCTTCTTCTGCACCTGGCAGAGCACGGGAAGCTGAAAGGTCCTTGACTAGTGCAGCAACAACTAAAACATCTCTGTATTATCATCACTGTTTTCAGCACAAATCCAAAACATAGCCCCATACCAGCCACTATAAAGAAAATTAACTCTATCTCAGCTGAAACCAGGACAATGAGAACGGTAGAGTCAGTGGCAACAATGAGACAAGGTAACGTTAAACCCTAAAATAATGGCTCCTTTGGAAATGGTTGTAAATCCGATTAGCGTATCCTGCTTCCCATAGTGCTTGCTTCTAACCTGGAAGGGTAGCAAAAAAAATGTTACTAGCAGAGGGTCAGTACTCAAAATGTAAAATTTCCCTGCTCTGCTGCTTCTGTTCTGTGTGGGCTGGTGAGGGTGCACCTGTTTCTGCGTTTGAAGTGCTTGGCAGTCACACGCGGCAAGACACCTACGCTGGAGCGTCAGGGACTTGCTTGTAGATCCTGGGTGTGGTTTCACTGTAACTTAGGTCTAAGTCCAGGTTTCTGCTTTCCCGCTCACTGGCCTGTCGCCCAGCCTTTTGTTCCTGTCACCTCGTTGTAGTTGCTGCTATGGCACGTACATCTGCAAGTACAGCTACTGCAGGGAGCTGTTTTATTTACCTTTATTTATTGTTGTTGTTTTTTTTTTCTCTGGCGTCAGTTGATGCAGCCTTTATGGCTGCTCACATCACTCTGCTTCTGGGTTGTTTTTTTGGCTAGATAACTCCCTGAGCTGGCTCACGTATGGTCATGTGCACACTGACACATGGGAGAAGATGGCAGCAACCTGGATGCGTATTGCCTTAATCTGTTCTGGGTTTCAGGGCGTCGTGTCAAGTCTTAATCAAAATTCTTTAGGACCTGATTCCAGATGGTGTTGAATGGCTTGTGCAGTGAGCAGCGGCACAAGGAATTGAAGGAGCTCTACATCTTTTTAGGGCTGGTCCATAAACAGATGAACTTTGCAGAATATCTGCAAATACCTAAATTGGGCCTGACAAATTTGATTATTTGTCGTTAGCCCAGTTATACCACAGCATATTTCTCTGCCAGTCTTTTAGTTTCTGGTAGCTCATGTAGCTCACTGGATCAGGTCTAAATACTCTGCAAACAAGTTCAGTGTCATCAGTCCCAAGTGCTGAAAAACAGTAATCGGGTAGAGGGGGAAAGGGGAGTTGCCCTTGCTCTCATTAGTCACAAGTTAAGGCTTAGCATTTTGGCTTAAAAAATTAAGATAGACCCAGATGGCAAGATCTAATTTTTGAGCCATACTTTGTTTTTCAGGCCTTTTCCACACCCATTAAAGGCCAGACATGCATGTTTCTTAATTGTAAGCCAAAATTCTCACATAACCACATGATTCTAGGAAGTGGGACTATATGAAAAACAGAAAATATTGTGATGCGCGCAATAAACCTATGCCAGTTGGCCATGCAGGCGTTACGCCGTGAGTAACAACAAGTTCTCCATGTGTTTGAATTAGTACCTTCCTATTCAGCACCCACACAATTCCTGTGGCTTTGGGTGTGTGGAGCTATTTTTCCACGGGGAGCGGGAAGGGGTCCTTGCTGGTGCTTTCCCACATTTACATTTCTTACAACATTTTATTTCTGTCTAATGCTTTTTGCTCCCAATAGCAAACATGTCTCATTGTGCTTATTAGGTTCTTCGATCTAAGCACACCAATTACATTTCCAAGAAAGAATGGTTTGTTCCCTGAAAAGCTGGGCTAGGGGAGGGTTGTACCAAAATCTGTTTTCCCCACACACATCCCTACATACCCTTTGGATGGATGGTTTTTTTTCCCCCCCTTTAGCTGCAGTTTTCAGTACAAAGCTCAATCACTGTTACAGTATTGCCAAGTATTTTTGATTATGATACAAGTCTCATAACATTTTTTTTCACATTTTTTTTATAAATCTAATTACTGGAGTCCTAAGGTAATTAAAAATGCTATGGGGAGCTAAGGCTGAAAACATGCATTCTAAAAGCACAAAATGAGGACAAATGTGTTGAAGATTTTGATTTTTTTTGTTGTTGTTGCTATCTCATGGAATGTTGATACCAACAACTTTTTATTGTTATCTCCGGTTGATGGTACTAACAATACTGAAGCCAGATAAATGGTACAGGTTTCTGCTGTAGGAATAGCTGTTATGGCTGATGAAGTTGTGCTGGTAGAAGTCATTAGCATGGTATGTGTACAAGTGCAGTTTTGTTGGTATTTTAGGAATTGCTTTGGTTGCATAGGATATGCTTTACCTATTGATACAAAAGTGGCATTTTGCCAGTATATTTATGGCTGGGTATATTTTGCTGTGTAGCTTATCAGTTGTCCTATACTGCTAAAATGTTCCAACTTCGTATCTTCTGTCCTGTAGGGCTCTGACAGCTATCGGTAATGGCAGCAAGAAATCTTACAGTTTTCAAGGTGGAACTTGATCCGTCTGTGAAAGAGGTTATATTACGTGTTTGCCAGGAACATCAGACAGGGTAACTTCAGAGGCCCTTTCTGCAGGGGAGGACAGTTTGTCCCAGTTCAGTTTGCTGAATATTGTTCATCCTTATCTGTCTGTAGCTTAACTGTGCTCAGGACTGGTACAGGTAACGTGACAACAAGTGTGCTCAGCAATGGTTCCACTGTACAGTCTGGGCAAGGCCAAGCTTTCAAGTGTGTTTCCAAGCCTTTTGATGTTTTAATGGCATTTGCATCTGTCAAAATGGTTTGGTGCAAACATTAGCATTCTTTAATCTGAGACTCAAAAACAGCAGCGTGGGATTCTGGCTCATGCTTCTGTAGCATAGTAAGAGACTACGCAATTTCTGCTGCTAACTGGAGAATTTCTCCCATCTAGATTCTCTTTAAAGAGAAACTGAGAACTCCTCTGGTTTATAGCAAACCTGCTATCTAGGAATGTATATAGCATGCTGTTAGCAGCCAAGACTGCACATCATAGCTTACCTCTCGGAAGTCTTTGCGTCCTTTTGTGCCCCAGATGTTTCTGTCAGTCATCTCTCCATCCCCAAAGTTTGTAGAGAGACCTGCATAGAGCAACTTGCAGTGACTCTGTACATTGTTTTCACTGGGGGAATTCTTCCTCTGTCTGCCCAGTAGTGTCAATAGTCTTTCTACTAAGCTACAGCAGTGAGAACTACGCACCATTCTTGTTTGTTCCCATACCAGAAGACTGCAGAGTATCAAAGCTTATTCAGTGCTTTTATGAATATAAAACTTAAGCTCTGCTTAAAGTGAACCAGGTTTTTTGATATACAGGTGGCCCCATTTTATCTTAAGACTGAATGATTTTTATTGCCTCTCTGGGAAGTGCAATGTGCAATCCAAGCCATGGTCTACACTTGCTGTTTGGCAAATGTTCAGTAGCAACTTCAAGGTGAAATTTTGTTCTACCCAAAATGTTTCTTTGGCTTTTTTTTTGTTTGTTTTAAAGTTAGCATTAAGTATTATAATCCACTTAAATGGAAACAAATGTAGGAAAGGTATCCTTATTTTTTTCTCAGTTAGTGAATCGTTAGATAATTAATAGGTTCAGTATATCTTGAGTGTGCCTACCATGAGTGAAAGCTAGTCATATGCTACTGGGAGTGTTAAAACTCAGGCAAACTCTGCACTAGTGTGATCGGGAGGTCTCATTCACTTTTCCTGAGCTTCAGTAGCAGCTCAGATGCCAGGAGTGCCAGGAGTTCAGGTACTATCGACGGGTTTGGGTTTTTTTTCCCCTTGCCCAAAACACTTGAGGCAACTCCTAGTTCCCAGAGTACTAGCAGCACGTAGACCATTCAGCACAGTAGACTTTACATTATTTTGGTACATACCTTTTTAGATTGCTTTTCTTATTCTATGTGTTCTTTCCTTCAGCAAGCTCCGTCTTCTCTCCCTAACCTCAAAACTGTCCCCACGTAATGTTATTTCCCTCCTTCGTTCTTATCTCTAGTGCCCTGTGTAATCTCTTCCTGAGCTCAGGAGTTTTGACCTCACTCCTTCACCTCTCTCAATGGGCTGTACAGTGATAGAGCAGCCCGGGGCAGTGCGTGAGGATTGGTAACCGTTTCTTTGCAGAGGAATACAGGCAGTGGGCATCTCTCTCATGGAGGGGGCATCCAGCTGAGAAAGCACGCCTAAGCATGGCATGAGTAGCTGTATCAAAATAAAAATTGAGACTTGTGGTAAGGAAGGCTTTGTGTTAGAGCAGTTGCACTGACCCCTTTCCTGCATCTCACCAAACTGAAAGAGAAAACATGGCCTCCTGGGAGAGATGGTAACTCTAGTGGCAACTCCCCTGCACGGTGAGCTCTGGATTTTGTATGGAGAAAGGCAGGTTCTGAGCTAGCCCCCACTGACCCAACTCCTTTTAAAGTGTATCTGAACTGTGTGATGGAGATGATTAAGCCGAGCAGAGATAGCAGGAAGGGGCTCAGGGCAGCCTTGTTGCCCCTTGGGTGGGTGTTATAGCCTACACAGAGCTCTTTCCTGCCGGAGCTGCAGCAGTTAAAGCTGGCTTTGGCATTTCTACACCAAGGATATGCCCGAGTGATGGATTGCTTGGGAAAGCCTTTGTTTTAATAAGAAAATTGGTGTCCTTGTTCACACCACTCAAAGGTTGTTGTGCGTGGCTTTCTCCTCTCATGGCCAGAAGCTCTCGCTGCGGCATCGGTGAAAAGGAGGCGAGCCGGGGAGAGGAGTCCCTGCCTGGTGCACCGACCGGCAGGCTGCGGAGCGTCTCTGGCTGCCGGTGCAGCTCTTGCGGGGCGGCCGGGCCCAGCCCGTCGTTGCAGGGCAGGGCTTTCTCTGCCGGGAGCATGTTTGCAGCAGCCTCGGTGTGTGGGCCGCCCCGGCACCCGTGGCAGGGGGAGTGGGATGGGGAGCGTGGCTTGCCCTGCCGCAGGGGCTGAGGCCAGCACTGCTTGGGGAGGGTGAAGGGGGCACACTGAAAAGCTACATTTCTCCCCGATTTTGGAGGAGGAGAAGGATCTCGGGGCACCACTTAATTCTGTGTTACCTTGTTTCCTGGCTAGCTGAAGGGCTTGTCTGTGCTTGATAGCACTTGTTATTTCTCCTTTCTTGCTTGTTGGAGGAGGGGGGAGGGAAGGCGAGGTACTTTCTATTTAAAACCAGAAGTGTTTGTAATTTCCATTCAGGTGAAGTAACCCACACTGGAAGGAAGTATGACATTCACATTGCCTTTTATAATCTGGGAAAGCCGTGGATGGATGTGTGCATCATCGCAGGAATTGCTTTGTCCACTAGTACTTTCACTGCTGTCCTGTTTTGCTTAGCTGGCAACCTTCCTCACCCTTCCTCTCTCAAATTTTGTGCTCCTTACTGCAGCACGACCAAGCATTGCCCCTTTGTTTTCATGCTGACATGTGGCCAGCTGCACCCTCTCACGGTTCCAGCTTGCAGTGAGTTTGTGCACCCAGAATCACCTATGGTTAGGCTTCGCACTGCTGTGTGTACGTGAGCTGAAGTCCTGGATTTCCAGGCCCTACTGGGAGAAGAGTATGGCTAGCTTTATCTAAACAGGGGCCATCAGACCACCTCACTTCAAGAGTACTGTTAGAGCAGAGGGAGAGATGGCATGCTCAACGTCTGATCCAGAGAGATGTGAAAGACCAGTAAGCCCCAACAGCAGTAACGGTGAGGTTTCTGGGGGAGTTTGTGTAGCCTGCTGGAAGTTGGCAGTTGCCAGATAGGCTCCTGTGTGCTTGTCTGTCATGTTATTGACCCAACTGCAACTGCTAATTGAAAGTTTGCTTTGGCTCGCCCAGCTCCTGGGGGTCTCCTGGGTCCGCCTCTGGTAGAGGGCCAAGATGACCTGTTAGTGGGAGCATAACACAGCAGTACTCCACAGGCAATCTCTTCCTGTAACTACGAGCTTTTGTATGTAGTTCCTCCATATGTGAAGGCTACAGGCATAGTCAGTCTTGTTTTATTGTTTTCTCTCCCATCTCCATTAAATCATTATCGCAGAGATATATGAGTCTTTCAGTACAGTGAACCAGCCTTCAAGCAGGAGCTTAACTGTTTCCCTGACTAGATGCATAAGTCCTCCCCCACTGTCTCTGCAGAAAGTTTGCCTGTCCCTTCTCCTGCCTCACTTCCCAAAGCTTCTCTCTTTCTCTCCCTGAGGTGTGCAAAACACCTGGCAGTAATATGATGAGACAAATCTCACTTGGCAGCTTCCAGTGTTGATCTGCTGTGCACCTCCCTCTACCCTGTCTCCCAGTATCATTATGGAACTATGCCAAATGCAGCTTTAAACTTGTCCTTTCACCTGTCCAAATCCCTTGCAACAGAGCCAGGGAAGTGGAAACTGGGTCTTTGAGCTTAAGAAAAGGAAATTCAGTGTTGTATACATCTGTAACAGCACAGTGAGCAAGGGCTCTTCTTCCCCCCACAGAGCGTGGGCTTGAGTTTGAGGATCTTGTCATTCAGACCTTTATAGGCCATCCTGTCTTTATTAGTGGTAAACCTTCCGTAGCCATCAGCTTGTGTCCAAGACCACCTGTTTCCCTAAACAGTCGCTGTGCTCCTGGGGAGCCTGTTTTTGAAAACTGTCTGTATCAGGTGTGATAAGCAGTACTTTCCTAGTCATGTAGCAGGGGAGACTCAGGTTACGTAGCAGGAAGAGCTAAGAGCAGTGTAGCACAAGAGTGATCTGATGTGATCGTGGAACCTTTGTTAAAGGAGGGGTAGATGTACCTATCGGGGACAACATAGGTAAAGTTGATCCTGTCTTGGACACGGTGGCTGCTTACAAGTTTATGACCCTCCTACTTTCCATGCTCTGCCAAGCTCTCTTGTTTCTGTGCTGGAGCTTCTTCCTGACAGTCCTGGACCTTCCCATGTACAACAGGTTCAAAAGACGGTTTAGCAGCACCAAAGTAGTTTACTGTTAGCTGACAGCAGTAAGACGTGGCAGAAGCCCCATGGGAACTTTCTGAATGGACATATCTCATTGTTATGTTGTTGGTTTTGTACTGTTTGTTGAAATTATAACTATTTACAACTACTTGCTACTTGGGGGGGGGAACCCAAATTGCTGAATAATCCCAGTTTTGGCCTGGTTTTGTAAGAAAGATTATCTTTTCATTATAAACAAAAATTAAAGATTATATGAGGGGAAAAAAATAAGCAGGAACAAAGTTAACTGACGAGTTAACTAAATTAGTTAACTCAATTTTTTTCTCCATTTTTAAAAAAGCTATAAGATGATGAAAGTCCCCATGATTAAGGTGTATATGATGCTTCAGTTCTAACTCCAGAGCATGGGCTCACTGCTTTCAGAGCAGGTGTTCTGTTTCACTTGATGTAAGGGAAAATATAAGCTAAACCAGCTTTCAGGGCAGGCATGCCCTGGATGTAGAGTTAACTGGGACAATTAGTCCAGATGTAATCATGCCCTTACTGCTTTTACTTTCTGTGTGGGATCAGAAAAAGTTACTTGTGACTATAGAGCCACTCCAGCACAAGGAAATCACCACTGATCTCAAAGATTTCTCTTTCCATACAGAGACTTTCCATTTTCTGCTTGTGAGTCTCCCGAGTTGAAATTGTCACACCTCCCCTCCCCCCCCCCCCCCGCCCCCCAACAGCAGTTGAAGATCTGGAAAAAATGCTATTCCTAAAATTTAGGGAAATTAGGAATGACAGAGAAAGAAATAGCGTATAGGTTTGGTTGTCTGTTTGAGCAAGAAAAGGAAATTGTTTTGCCTGAGCTTTGTGAATGGTCCAGAGCCAAGCCTTGGGCCTTTTTTTTGCCGCTAAACAGCTAGTGGGCTTTTACCTGAAGAAATGTGGAACAGTTTCTCTGACCAAAAGATGCAGGACTACACATTCGTGTCTGGAAACTTTGACATCTGTAAGATAGGATGAAGGAGGAGAACGCTGAAGCTTTATTCAGGGGGAAGTCTGACTGTGGCTGCACATTGCACAAGCTCTGGTATGACTGCAAGGGTACCCAGTGTATGTGAAGCAGCCCGAAGCAGCAGTTTGTAAGCCATTTCTGATAAGCAGGGGATAGGGAATAGAGAAAACAGGCTGGAACACTAGAGAAAGTGTCCCAAAGGCAGAAGAAAAGGGAGGGGAGCCACTAAGTTTTGTCTCTTTCTCATGTTTTTAAGGTAAGAATTGTGGGTCCAGGATAGGTAGAAGCCAGAAAGATAAAAGTGGTGAATCAGACCCTACCATCCTTTTCACAGACATTCCCAAGTGTACATTCCCTAGTGCTTTGTCATGTCTGAACTTCAAATGCAATAAGGGATAGGAAATTACACTATATCCTTTGGGAAACTGTCCAACAATCCTGAGATGACTTCCCCCCCACTCCCTACAAGAGTAGACTAAATGATGATATAGTTTCTCTTTGTAGTCTGTAGATATGTCAACACACACTAGAGGTACTCCTCTCAACCCATGTGGTTTACAGCCTGCAAATACCTCATGTCTTGTGTCATGTTCTAGTTATCTGTTAATCAAATTCTTACATTCCTATGTCTTGTTAATCAATTCCTGTGATCAGCTGCAGTAAGGCCCTCTGTTGTACAGACATACACAGAGATCTGTAAAGAGACATCAGCTCCACACTACGGGCCTTTCCCTGTTGAAATCGGAGATCTTTAAGACTCAGCTAGCCACTAGAAGAGGTCATGAGTATTTGTCCACCATGCCCCACAAAAATTAATGGAGATATTGATGATTTCCTTGTTCTCTGAATGCCTTCTGGTATCCCCTTTTGGGTTTGAGATAGATAGCTATGGCCAGCACTCTTTATAAGTTGCACTGCAGCCGTTACAGAGAGATCAGCATCTCTGCTCTTTCACCAAAGTCACTTTCTGGATTTGCATGTAAAACTAAAGACACTAGTAGTTTTATTTTGGTATTACTCTCATACTGCAAGCTTACATCAGATGTTTGCCTACTCTCAGTCTTGGTATTTGTTTCCCAACTCTTATCACCCACTAAGTATGTATTTTTGGGTTTGTTTTTGTTTTTGTTTTTTTTTTTTCCTCAGCTGCATTAGTACCTGTTTTTAAAAGTCTCTTAAGCCAGTTAGATCCACCATATCATTCTGTAATAGTAACAGAAAAATGCATTTTTCTTTAGCAGGATGTGTCACTGATGGAGTCTGAAGAAACCAGTGAGGGAGGTACCACTCCCCTAGAAGTCAGCAGCACCACTGGGGAAGCTTGGTATTCTATAGCAGTCAAAAGAGAGCATCATGCCTCTCATGCATCAGCCGAAATGAGCACCAGCCCATCTGACTCTGCAAAGGGTGCAGAGTTCATCACTCCTGAGGACTGTCTTTCTGCTCTAGGGAAAGCAGCAGAGATGTTGGGCAGACCCTCTAACCCTGTGCAAAAAGTGCCAGTAGGACTGGAACAAGAGCAAGGTGATGCAGAGCCTCAAAAGGGACTCTCAGAATTGGAAGGAGAAATGCTTTTAGAGGAGGGTGGACCGGATTGTTCTCTGAAACTTAAGCAAGTAGAGCTGGTTGACCTGGAAACCAACCAGGACTCTTCCTCTCTCAGCACAGTCCAGGATGGGCCAGCCCCTGGCAATGGCATCCTGCAGGCTGTGGACCTCAGCACTGAGTTTCCTCAGTGCCAGGCAGAACTGGCTTTTTGTGGCTCAGACCCTCAGGCCCAGCATCTGAAATCTCCTTTAGCTGATGCCATTTCCTCTCAGAGAGAGACACCTAAGTGCTTCTTGGTATGTAAAACCATTTCAGAGGGGCATTACAAGGCTGAGCCAATTCTGGATAAGATCTCCACAGATTCTTTGCAGGAGGTTGATACTGGTGCAGAGCAGAAGCAAAGCAGCAAAAAAGTGGCACCAGCAACTGATGAGCAACCTACCTCAGAGGAAGCAGTAGAGGACACGGCTAAACTTTACACTTCTGAAGATGCTAAGGAAAGCATAAGAGCACTCCAGGGTTTGGAAGAGAATACAGAGTCTTCCTCTTCCCATCAATTGTCTTTCACCTTAACAGATAACAGCCAAGTAAGTTCGCTACAAGAAGAAGGAAACATAGCTGGTGAAACAAGGAATAGCAGCATGGTCAAAGACCAGGGAACAGTAATGGTTCCTAAAGAAAACTCATCCACTTCCAAATGCCTTCATCTTGAAGATGATCACAGAAAAACAGAGGGCAGACCTGCCTCTCCGTCAGAGAGTGCCTTCCAAGTAAAGGATACTGCTAAAAAAATTGAAGAATTGAATGCTTCACAGCATAAGGAACTGGCACAGGAGGAGGCAGTGTCTGAACTTCAGCAGGAAGAGGAGAAGAAAAAGTGCAAAGAGCAGAATCTACCGGAAGAACAAAAATCTTTGGAGCCTAACAATCAGAAAAACAAGAAACAAAATGGGCAGGAACAACAACTGCAGAGGGAAGAGCTCAGAGTGGAGGAAGAGCTCAAACTGGAGGCTCTGTCATCAGCTTTTGGGTCAGAGGTATCTTCTGTTCCCAGGCATAATGTGGACTTGTGTAGTTTGGAGAATGTTTTTTTGGCTGAGCAAACAGGATCAGCATTTCTTCCTCAGGAACCTGTCTCTGTGGATCAGCATCCTGGTGAGGATGTACCACTGAAAGCTCATGTCACAGAAGCAGGTTCTGGATGTCAGCCACCTGCTGTCAGCCCTCTGTCCTCAAATAACCTTAACCCAGTGGGTGAAACTCCAATGGTGCCTCCACACACATGCCGTATCTCTGATGAGGCAGAAGACCTAGAAGACTCTGGCCGCTTTTCCATCGGTGGTCAGGATATTGGAGAAGCTGACTGGGATGACAGGAGAAGACTGGGCAGGGAGGATGAGCACAGTGATGGGCATGGAAATGCTGTCCAGAGGTTTGATAAAAGAGATGCATCACTCCATGGAGGCGTGGCAGTACCTTCTAGCGCAGAGAACCCAGAGGCTTCTGTTCCAGCACACCCTTCCTCTGTTACCAAGAACTTGGAGCCATCTGATCCCATAGATCCTCATCACATTACAGAAAATTTTGGAAAAGCTGACCTTCAGGACTTCATTCCAGCTTTAGCCTCACAGCTCACCTCTGTGGCTTCAACGTCTGGCCCACAGGAAGAAGGTGCTAGTGGAACAGCCTCTGTGACCCCTGAGGACTGTCCTGGCGCCAACCTGAACAAACTGCTGGACTCTGTAGAGAAGCCAGCCAACCAAGCCGCTTCTGTACAAGTGCGGGACCGAACA
Source organism: Mycteria americana (assembly GCF_035582795.1). Lineage (NCBI taxonomy): Eukaryota > Metazoa > Chordata > Aves > Ciconiiformes > Ciconiidae > Mycteria > Mycteria americana. Next base: position 82,760,084 of record NC_134365.1, read on the forward strand.
TCAGGGGAAACTGCTATTGTAAGTACTGATCCAGGGAAGGCCAACACTTCCCACGAACTCCTTACTTCTGAGGAAGGCTTTCATGAAGACCTTAGTGGCCCGTCTTCTTTCTCTGTAATATACACGAGCTGTCTTCCTCTAGAGGGGAGCCTTCCTGGGGATAGGAGGACTGTGGCTATCGTTGCGGGGCCTCTGGAACCACTCCAAACACCAAGCAGGACTTCTACCCCCCTGAACCACCCAGAGACAATTCAGCAAAACCCCCCAGAAAAAAGTGCCATTATCCAAGGAAAAGAAACAGGAGCAAATGTGGATCATGAAGCACAGCAAATGCCTTTACTTGATCAGTCTGACTGCAGTTTAAACCAAAAAGAGCCTGGATCCAGAATCTCCAGTGTCCTGAGCACCCTAACGTGGCCCTCTGAAGAAGATATGGTCCTTGCTGTGAACCAGCAAGAACAACCTCTATCCCCTGTGTCCCACTCAAGCCTACCTCTGGTGTCTGAGCCTGATGCCAAACAGCTTCCTCATCCTCCTTCCCATCTCCAAAGCCTCAGTCAAGCTCAGGCCCCTGCACTTAATGCAAATCACCTTGCTCAACCTCCAGCCCTTGAAAGTTACCAGCCGCTGGCTCCTGTACCCTACTCGAGGCCACATCTCAACTGTGGTATGGACAATAATAAGTTACTAGCCATTCACCCTACTATAAGCCATCCTGTTTGGACTGCCGCTTCTGTGTCTGATTCTAACACTGTGGCCTCTGCTTCTGATGGAGAAGATGTAGCAGAGAAAGATGACCTTGTTCAAGTAACTAGAGAGTGGGATCTTGGTGACTCAGGTACCCATGATACAGAGACTTCTGATGACTCAGGGGTCAGTCTGTTAGCCAAAAGCTTTTCTGCTGTTGGAAATGAAGCATTGGCGGGCTGCTCTGACACCAGCCCTGAAACAGCAGACGAGCACATGGATATACAGTGTGGAAAATCCTCACCTGACCACCCTTCTTGGCCCTCGCTGGAAGGCCTGATAACATCCACAGACTCCAAGAGCAGAGACTCTGCACAGCTACTTCCAATGCTAGCATTCACCAATCCAATCCACTTCCTCCAGCTCAGCCCTCCATCACCGCCAACCACCAGAACAACCTGCCAAGAGGAGGTCTCAGGGGAGCTGCAATGGGAGCAACAGGCAGGCATTTTTGGTGTGGACACAAAGAACATCCAAGCTCCACTGGAAATCACAGAGAAAACAGAAGGTGAGAGGAGGGTCAAGCAAAGGCTGGAAGGAGGAGGAGGAGAACACCACTTGGTAGCTCAGCCAAAGGAGGAAATGCCCAGACATTCACCCTTGGAAAAATCATCAAGTTGGCCAGACAAAAAAACAATCAGGGTAGTTGCACAGGAGCCAGCAGCCAATCAAGAAAACCCAATTAAACGCCGAGTAAAAAGCAAGGACTGGCACCGTCAGGGCCTGAAGAGGATGTCAGTACCACCAGACATCTTGCAGCGTGAGTCCTCTCCTCCATTTCTCTCATGCCCCCTTCTCCCCCCCCCCTTATTGCAGATACCAAACCATAGGATTAAATTAAATTAAATAGGCAATGTGATAGAGAGGCATGAGAGCTGAGAGCTTGGCATCGCTCTTGTGCCTTTCTGGTAATACTCCTCACTCCAGGCCTGTAGCCCCCTTGCTGTCCTGCCCCACACTCCCCGCTTCCAGCTCTCCCCTAGTTCCTCTCTGCTGCCCTGTAGCCAGTAGGTTCTTGAGTAGCCCTTCTCTTGAGTAGGGCTGCACTTTGGGGCTCAGTCCCCTCATTTCACACTAACACCCACAACAGAGTGCTTATCTCACTTCACAGATCCCTCACCCCTCGACTTCGCATACAGTTTCTCTTCTCGTCCCTTTTCCGTGTTTAATGATCTGTCGCCTTTACTCAATAACACGGGCTATTTTGGCCTACCTGCAGGAGTGCATTTCTTGGTGGGGCTCAGTTCAGAGCTTCTGCTCATCATCTCTGCTGCCATCACATGGCCATTGCAAGCAGTAAAGAAAACGCATGCACACACCTTCAGTAGCCCATATCTGTTACCGCATATTTTAGTTCCTTGTTTATTTGCTACCTCCCTTTATTTTGCAACTGACACCTTTAGGTTCCAATTTGACCTTCTGAAAGAGAAGATCTTCCTGAGAACGTAGGATTTGGGATTACAGATAAGAATGCAAATTGGTCAAATCCAAGGTCCTAAGTTGCATAGAAGCCAAATCACTGATGTCACGAATAGAAAACATGCATCTTCTGTAATGCAGCTCATTCAGACAGTACTTACTGTCAAGATGTGTGTCTGCTCTTTATTATATCTTACGTGATCTTTAAACATACTTGCTTCTTCTCAGCTCTTACTTAGTTTATTTTCCAAGCTCCACAACATGCTGGATTTTTGGCACAGAGGAAAAGGAGGGGAGCATGGAGGTGTGTAAAAGGTTTGGCAGCACTTGAATCAAGATTTGTTCATGTGTTTGACCTGTAAATTCTTGGTTCCAAATTTTAAAACATTCAAGACAACAGTACTGTCATTTCCCTGACCCATACTTGCAGCTCAGTCTTTGGGCTTTCTTCCTCCTTCTGCTTCCACTGAATTTTATATAGAATTTCTTCACACCTTATTTAATTAAGTCTCTCACAAAACAAAAGAAAAATCCACACTTTCCCCATTTTACATAAACAGAAGATGACTAAAGCAGCAGTTTGTGAATGCTCACATAGTACATAAATGTGAGAATTGGATTACGGCATTCATTCTCAGGCTGCATTCCTTCTAAGACTCTTCACAGGAGTGACTTTGTTAGATGTCCAGCATTTCTGCCCCCAGAAGTCACTGAGAGGTTTTTGGGGCTCAATGTCCACAAAAGAAAGTCTTTCAGTCTTTCATGACTTTCAGACATGAGTAGTGACTTTGGGTCCATTGATCCTCTGATGCCTGGTCCGAGTTGCTGAAAGGGGAAAGGCAGCACCAAACAGGGCCCACAGGCTGTGTCTTCGCTTGGGCAACTGGAGAGGGAAGCTCTTAAGCGTTACTGTCATTGGCTTTTCATACAAAGAAAAAGGCTGACACTTTAAGCAATGTGGCTAAGTAACAGATGTAAAGTGTAAGTAATGTCAAGGATTATTAAAACCAGAATGTTTCTGACCCAGAAATAAAGGTCAGGAGGGCATCTGTACTCCAGCCTAAGACCACCACTTAGGTGTGGTATAGGTAAGTGGTATCTGTGTATCATTTGGATTGTAGCTTGACTCTAAAAAGGGACTTATGTGTTTACTTTCTAATTGTCTTATATGCAGAAATTCCTTCTGTTCCTTCAGAGGAAGAAGCTCACAAGGCACACAGGGAACCATCAGTCAGTTCAGAAACAGTTATATTGCGGTAAGTCTCTCAAAGGTCCCTTAGAATTTGCCCCCATCCCTGTGTAGCACAGACACTTTGTTCCTCAGGGACCAAAGATGATGATAAGGAGTAGAAAACTATAATAAAATTACTTAGGCCTGTGTTTCAGTCTATGTCCTCTGGGAGAGGACCCCTTGCAACAGCATTTCTGTCCCTTTAGGACAGTGTTTCCGTTAAGCCAAACTTTAAGTAAAGCATGTGGAACTTGAGCTTGTTGGAAAGGGAGGTCCTTCCTGTGACAGATCTGTTACTAAGATTTGGATAAGCCATCTCTGGTGCTGTGCTCTTCATTCACTCTTTGTTCCCAAATCCTTATTCCCTGACAGAGAGAAGAAACCTGTAGATGCAATGGAGAACTTCAAACGCCGGCACTCCAAACTGATCAACTCCTGTAAGTACCTTCTGCCTGAAATACTGTGGCAGACCCCTCTCCTCCATCATCTCTCACCCTTGCGGTGAGCACAAAGGAGAGGGGCTCCTGCCACATGGTAGCAAGGAGGGAGCATTAGAGGGCGGTGTTCAGTGGAGGCAGTGAAACCAGAGTCCTGCAGCATAGTCAGGCAGCTGGTGAGCTTTTCTTACAGCAGGTGCATGTGGTCTAATGTATTCAGTTATCCTAATGGGAGACAGTAACAGTTTTCTCCAGATTGAAGCAGAGGAGGGCGAGTAGCTGCTATAGAAAGTATAAATGTATATGCCTCTCTTCACAGCAAGATTGCTGTATCAGGAGTACAGTGATGTGGTTCTGAACAAGGCCATTCAAAGCCAGAAGAGAGTGGATTCTTTCGCAGAGGATATAGAGTCAAGTTTCCCAAGCTCCCCAAGGCTACGGAGGAAAGTGCTGTCTCCCCAGGACTCATATTTGCAACGTCTGTCTGTCTCATCTAATGCGTCCCTCTGGCAGGACATCCCCATGATACGGGGCAGCAGAATGCTACTCAACATGTCCCGTGATGAGCAGAAGCTGCAAGAGGTAATGGACAGATGTAACAAGGTAGATGGGTGGTCTGTAGTCAAGAAAGAGTCCCCAGAAGGGTGGTTAAAGTGGAGAGCAAAAATTCTGATGTGGGAATGCAGGTGGTCAAATGCAGAGGTCACTTCCACCCATGTAAGCAGTATGGGGATGTGGTACCAGTGCTTGTGAAGCAGTACAGTGCTGAAGTTCAGAACTGTAGAGAAAAGGAGCACTGAAGGATGGACTCTGGACCATATCAGTAACTTCATGAAAACAGACATGGTGAAATGGGAACAAGATAAAACAAGGAATTTTGAGCATGTTCAATGCAAAAGAGAGTATTAAAGTAGAAGACTTCCAGCATTCTCCCACACATAAGCTTGTGAGAGATGCTATTAAAATCACAGTGAATTGTAGTTCCTGTGGTAGAGTGTGAGTTTAACAAATTGACCTGTGCGAACCGCAGGGCTGAGAGGAAACAGGAAGATGTATGGGTTCAGCAAAATGGTACATAGAGAAACTGGGTAAGAAAAATGAGAGGAACTGAGAAGTGGATGGGAGGACCGAGAGAAAGACGTGAAAACAACAGCATGGGAAACATGATGAAGGAAAAAAAACGTGGATGATGCAGATGCTGGAAAATTTATGCGAGCATGTAAAACAGGGAACCTCGTGAAAGTGGAGTTGAGGGGAAATAAAAAGTAAAATGAGAGCTATTTTTCTTTTAAGTCATACCACAAGTCTGTCTTCTAAAGAAAGAAAGACTATATATAATGGCATGCTTGCCCTTCATTCCTAAAGCCTCTCTTCTGTAATTACACTCTACTTACATCATGTACTGGGAGGTTTTCTTGCTTTGCCCTGGTCTCCTCTCCGTAAGATTCCTCGCAGACTTGCATAGTCTACTGATGCTCTGCTCCCTTATTTCATCTCTCAAGGCCAAGTTTGAGTTGATAATGTCTGAGGCTTCATACCTGCGCAGTTTAAATGTGGCAGTGGATCACTTCCAGCGATCAGCAGAGCTCCAGGCAATGCTCACCAATCAAGAGCGTCAGTGGCTTTTCTCCCGCCTTCATGATGTACGCGATGTCAGCGCCAGGTGAGATATGGCCCTTTGCTTCCAGGACTAACACCCTCCATGAAGCACAGATACAGCCCATCATTTCCATCAATAACATCTCTCACTCCTGTTCTGTGTGTTCACTGACCTTCAGGGTAGATACACACACATAGCACTTTGTTATTGCATACCAACACCGCCCTAAAAGGAACATTCACGTTTTTGGGTGGCAGGGCAATGTAAATCTTGGTGTTAAGTCCCAGATATTATGGTGCAGTTGTACATAGAGCTCATTGCAGGAGATCAAAATGTTCAAAATGCTACTGTAGCCATGCGCTATTGGCTTCAAGTACAACTAAACTTGATTAACTATAGACCTCAGCCCAAACCAAATGCAGCTCCTGCCAAATCCAAGACAAAAGAAGCAGCTGCATGAGCCCTGACCAAAAAAAAAAAAAGGAGAGGGGGGAAAAAAAAGTCAGTTACAGCCATCACTTGACAGAACCTAATGTGAATCAGTTGAGCATAAGTCATAAAATGTAGACATGACCCCACATGCAAGGAATCCTGTATGTTGTAGGATTCTGTTCTGCTTTTCTCCTGCAAGGCTTGGCTACATATATCGCTAAGCTAGTAAGGTTTGCTGCTGCCTTTTCCATTTCTACTAGTGGGATTATTCTGGTGGTGTCTTAATTTTCAGTTGTTTCCTGACCATGTCTTTAGAAGTATGACCTCTCAAGAACAGAGGTCTTTTGCCTCTGCTTCTTCCTTGCTCGTATCTAGCCCTACATTGTCATTGTACAGCATTATGCTCTCTCTAGAAGTAAACAGCTGTCTTGCACTTATATGTGGGCTGTCAGGATTTTACAGAACTGAGGATGTTCCTGCTTTACTAAATTACACTGGTATTTCCCTCTCCTTTATGGTACCGCAACCATGTGCTGCAGTTTCCTTTTTGACTTGGAGGAGAAATTTGAGGAGGACATGTTCACCTTCCATGTGTGCGATGTGGCTCTGAAACATGCCCCTGAGTTCCGCAGGGTATATCTACCATATGTAACAAACCAGACATATCAGGAGCAAACCTTCCAGCGGTTACTGTAAGTTTTCTCATTTGTTGCACCCTTCTCCCCCCTTACTTCCTTGCTGTACCTTGAATATTTACTCTTTCAAACAAAGGGGAATGCTGCAGGTACAGGCTGTTGGCCAGTGCTCTCACTACACCCCCAGAAGAACAGGCAGGAACCTTCTTCAATTCAGTGGCACTTGGGACAGCAGGACAGAGCTGCTGCAGGCTCCTCTCCCATAGCATTGGAAAGGGAAAGAATAATTAATATATGATTCTATTGCAGGCTATTCTCTCTGTCTACCCTCTACTGAAGAGAGCAAAAATTACTGTCCTGGATAACAGTTTTCAGTCTGTGGTTTTCAGACTACTAAGAACTAGAAAGTGATAATTTCAAGTGAAACTTCCAACCTCAACCATTCTGTGATTCTGTAATAAGGAAAAATATGGCTGCTGTCAGTAAGCTTAAACTGGCTATCCAGGAGTCTTTAAAATGGATTGAAAATCCTGGGGCCAGAGAACATCATCAGTCTCTCTTGCTCTGGGTGTTGGAGTGGAACATCTCTTGCCCTCCTGTTCTGTAGCATTAATCAGGCATGGGCCCAGTCCTGAGCAAGGTTTCCTTGCCACTTCTGCACTGCTTCCCTTCGTAACAACCCAATTCCAGTGAAGCTACAGTGATTCCCCTAGAAGACACTGTTCCCAACAGGCTTATTCAGGCACTGTCTCTGGGTGCTGCTGACTGGGAGAGATCTAGTCTCACAATTGATTCCCTTCAGGGAAGGCTCAGTTCCACACAGAAAGGTCCTCCAGGATATTGTCTAGGGCAATGTCTACTGGGCCTACAGCCTTCTTCCCCAACTCTTCAGGGATGTGGAATTGGCTATTCTGGTGGCTGATGCCACTCTCATACCATTAGCCTTTTATCTGCTACTGCCCAACATGGAAAAATGGATGGCAGTGGCTGTGTCTAAGAGGGTAAGAAAGACATTAGGGGGGAAGGCAGCTCCTCTCAGGAGTAGCAAGAGAGGGGGAGGCAGCTGTTTCCAGCCCCTGGAGCTGGACAAACCACTGCTGCCTCTGTGAAAGGTGCCCTACTGATAGAGGGGCATTGAAATGTAGATGTTACTTCTGGCTTTTATTCCAGAGGGCTGTGGCAGAAAGAGGAAAGACAGTTTTACTGCCATCCTGTAGCTGTTAGAAACCCATACTTGCTCTTCCTCAGCATAGTGGCACAGTTTCTTGACATCTCTTGCCCCAGGGACAAAGCCTGACTGTTGGGAGTACTCCAACTCACTGAAATCTGATACTAGGAAGACTATTTATTTGCTCTGATGCCAGGATGTCTTCTTTCTTTATCACTCCCACAGAAATGGAAATGCAGGGTTCCAGCAAGTCCTGGAGAGACTGGAAAGCGATCCAGTATGCCAGCGCCTCTCACTTAAATCCTTCCTCATCCTCCCGTTCCAGCGCATCACTCGACTCAAACTCCTCCTACAGGTAACTGTGTTGATTTTCTGCTTTCCTACAGTTTCTCTCAAGCTGACCCTTCTTCAAGTCTGAAAGTCAAATATGAGCTAGCTCCAAGCGCTGGGTGGAAGGACTGCATACAGCCCTTCATGTTGCATCTGTGACAAGTTTGGCAAGATGCTCTAAAGCCACTGTTGTGTATATTGTGAAAATGCCTTTGCAAAAACAAACACGTTTTGTCATTGTACAAATGCCTGCTGTACATTAGACCAGCACCATGAGTTGGATATGGTAGCCTGAGTGAGGCAATGCAGTTTGTATATCGGTTAGGACTTCGTTGCAACACTACTTCAATTGTACTCCAATAAATAATTTATGGACTCTTCTGAGAACTTGTTGATTTACATTTTATTGAACTCTTTTGGCTTCCTGCTAGGAAAACAAAGAAAGGGTTCCTTGGCTGCCCTCTGGAAGGCAGCCTGTCTCTACTCTTTGCCTGCAATAGGAACCTTCCAGACAGGGAACCAGCAAGTCCCTAATGAATTAATTTTGAGCTCTTTCTATGAAATTCCTCTTTTTGATTATTTGAGCCTTTTTTTAACAGGAGAAAAGGAGTATTAGGCAAAGAACAATTCTGCGCATAAGGTCGTTTGTGCTTGAATTAGTGGTTGCTTCCTATGCCATGTAACTTGTACATGATAGTTAATACAATTTAGATGTTTAGGGATGCCCGTTCAATGCAGCTTATCAGTGGCATTCTGCATGTCAAATTTCTGGCCTTGTTATCTCCACATCTAATCACCTACCACTGCTTTAGTTTCCCTTGAGGCTGGTATCTTGGTGTTTCCTACACCTCCCAGATACATATATGTCCAGTTTTCCCTGTTTGCATTATGAAAAACATCTTTTCTCATGCAGAATATCCTGAAGAGAACTCGGCTGGGGTCTGAGGAGGAAGTGCAAGCAACACAGGCCTATGATGCACTTGAAAAGGTAAGACCGTCAACCTGTTCTGCAGCCCTGCGGAAAGGGATCTGGGGGTTTTGGTTGACGCTACCCTCAATATGAGTCAACAATGTGCCCTGGCAGCCAAAAGGGCCAACTGTATCCTGGGATGCATGAAGCACAGTATAGCTAACCAGCTGAAAGAAGTGACTGTCCCACTATACTCAGCATTGGTGTGCCCTCACCTCAAGTACTGTGTGCAGTTTTGGGCTCCACAGTATAAGAAGGATGTAGAAATATTAGAATCTGTCCAAAGGAGGGCAACAAAGGTGGTGAAAGGACTAGAGGGCAAGACTTACGAGGTGCATCTGAGGATACTAGGTTTGTTCAGCTTAGAGGAGACTGAGGGGTGACCTCATTGCTGTCTACAGCTTTTTCATGAGGGGGAGTAGAGGGAGGTGCTGATCTCTTCTCTCTGGATGCAAGGGAATGGCTTAAAGCTGTGTCAGGGGAAGTTCAGATTGGATATTGGGAAAAAGCTCTTCATGGAGAGGGTGGTCAAGCACTGGAACAAGCTCCCCAGGAAAGTGGTGATGGCCCCAAGCCTGTCAGTGTTCAAGAAGTGTTTGGACAACACCCTTAGATACATGGTTTAACTTCCAGTTTGCCCTGTGTGGAGTCAGGAGTTGGACTCGATGATCCTCATGGGTCCCTTCCAACTCAGGATACTCTGTGATTCTCAACAGCCATGTTGCGTCACGCAGCTGCAGGGCACCGAAGTGGCCCTGTCCTTTTCATTGATACTCACCCTTGTCAAGGGCCCTTGTCATTGATCCTCACGAGTAACAAATTAGTGTGTTCATGTGACTCCCCTGCATTGTGCAGTGGTAGCTGTGAGCAGAAAACACTAAAGCAGGAGCCAGCTGGGATGGGACTGAACCTGCACCAATGATACCGAACTACTTTTTTCAGGACTCACTCTTTCCAGTCTCCAAACCGCCATTCCCCCTTTGCGTTCCTTACCTTTGTCTCTAATTAGTGATCAACTCCCACCCTAGCCCCCACATGAAAGTCTTGCTTTAAAAAAAAAAAAAAGGCATGGCAAGACATTGCTCTACTTGATTGCATCCCTTTCTCTATCCTATTTATTACAGAGACAAGATTTAAAGTCTTCTGGGACAACTCGTTATCTAAAATTTGTACAATAGCGTAAGGTAGACTTGTTCCTATCTAGTGATGATTTGACCTTTTTGGAGTGTCACTCCCTTCCTTACAATCTCTTCCCTGTTCACCACAAACCTAAAGACCAGTTCAACATGATGCATACCTCCTCAAAGCTCTTAGGACTGCACTTGCATGCTGCACAGCTCCCAAAGCACTGCAGTCTGAGGTGGGTGGGCAGCATGCCATAGACTGAAATCCTTAGACTCCAGCTGTGTTCAAGCCAGCATTATCTCTGTGACACTGTTATGCAGCTGCCCTGTATCACCTCAGGCGGCTACGTAGGCTGCTTATATGCAGAAGTACCTCTGTTTCATTGTGTCCTGTCCTCACAGGTACTGGCAACGAGCTCTGGGTTTTGGAAAATTGGGGCTGATGTTTATCTAATCAGCCTCCTGTGTTTACAGTGGAGCATCTAGTAAGAGCTGCTTCCAAATGACCAGCAATTCAACCTTTGTCACCTGAGAGAGATGTCTGTAGTATTCCCCCCAGTATCCCAAAGTTAAAACAATACTTACCACAGAGGCTTCCTCTAAAGAATACCTTCCTTAAAGAAGGATGATCATTGTAGGTATGGAGACGTTTAGTATGCTCACCTGGAAAAATACATTTTTTTGCAGGAGGATGCCTAAGGAATTGTCGCTTACACTGACTCTTGAGGGGCTCCTGGGAGTAGTACTGATCCCACCAGGCAGTTCTGCTCCCACCTCACTCATCGTCTGTTTTCCTCTGCAGCTCATCAAGGACTGCAATGAAAATGTCCAGCGCATGAAGAGCACTGAAGAGCTGATCTACCTCAGCCAGAAGATTGAATTTGAGTGCAAGGTGAGCTTGTCCATTCCCTGGGCCTTGCTCTAGCCTAATGTGTGGAAAGAGAGAAAATGCAGTGTCACCTGCGCTTACTTTTTGTTCTCCTCTCCAATATACGCAGAACTGTTGAACCAGAATATCATACACAGGTCAGCTCTTCATCAGTGCTTCCCTTGCCCAATCATTTGTGTCAGCCTTCAGCTGAAGGTGCCTACCATGACTTACACCTGTCCAGCTGGAGAGGTGAAAGCACACTTCCTCTAGAGCAAGGCGAAAATGTAAATCCAAAACTCATTCTGATTTCCTTGTACACGCTTGACATAAGTGTTTATTTCTGTCTTGCAGATATTCCCACTCATCTCACAGTCGAGGAGACTTGTGAAGTGTGGTGAGTTGACGGCACTGGACTTCAGCACCCTGAGTCCAAAATGGAAAGTCACCACCCGTCCCATCTACCTACATCTTTTCAATGACTGTCTGCTTCTGTCTCGGCCGAAGGAGTGAGTGCTTCAACACAATTCTTGCTGCCCCTTCTAAAATACCTGTCTCTTTCTGAGTCTGTGCTTTGGTGAAAGAGTCCTTTCCCTCTGCCTGCCAGCAAGTGGCAGCATTTGTCAAGTCGCTCTCCTAACCCTACATTATGTGAGTATCATGCAAGTATGTGGAATCTGATATGCCCAACTCTTAATTGCAACATGTGATAATATAATAAGGTATCTTCTGGTCCCTAGTGCAACATTTCTATTCTGCCTCTCCATCTCTATCATGTGAAACACTTTAATAATAACCATTTATTCTAGTTTTACTTGGTAAATAACTTCTTCCTAAAGGACACTATGACCATTAGTGAATGGGCAAATCACTGGTTTGTCAAGAAACTAAGGGAGTTGTTGGCTGGTTGTGTTGGGGTTTTGGGGGGTGGTGGTGGTTTTGTTTTTAAGCTGTAAGCTATCAAAAAAATTCTGACAGGACAGAGCTTAGTATTTCTACCCTTTTCATTAAGTCCCCTCTCTTATTAATGCCTTCTGAGATTTCTTGCAAGAACAAAGCTTAAGGTGCCTGAAACTGATGAAGACTTATTAAAAGCTTTTTGCTTTCCTGACATCAGAAAACAACATGGACTCACTTTGTAACCCTCATCACCTTAAAATTCACAACTTGTTTTGTTCCTCCTCTTTACCTGCAGGGGTGGACGTTTTGTTGTGTTTGATCATGCTGCTTTCTCAGATGTGCGTGGGGAGAAGTGCGAGATGAAACTGCATGGAACAAACAAAAATGTTTTCCGTCTCTTTCTACTTCAGAATTATCAGGGAAAGAGAGTGGAGTTTTTGTTTCGTACAGAGACACAGTAAGAGCTCAAGGCTACCCTCAGTATATCCCGTTACCATAGTCAGACACCTCCTAGGAGCCTGATGGTTGTTCCTCAGCTACCCAAATGCTGAAATATGAAATGCAGCTGTTGAGCAGAGGACTTGAAAAACATCCTCTTGCCATAACAAGCCCCTAATGAACCACCTTGCTCCTCTCTTATCATAGCTGCTCATACAATACTATGATGTTATGTCATAACATCAGCCTCCAAAAATGGGAGGTTTTGCCTTTTCCCATCCCCTTTCTCTACTTCCACTTTCTCTGCTTCCCCCATGTACCCCCTCCCTGACCCCTCCTGTCAGCAAACCTGTACACACACACCCCCATTGCCGTCATCGGACTGCTATCCCTCACATTGAATCCTGACACCTATCTGGTGATGTTTTCCAGCAGTGAGAAGCTGAGGTGGATCTCTGCTTTGGCTCCTCCGCGAGGAGAATTGGACCTCCTGGAATGCCCTGGTGAGACTGCTCTGCTACTACAGCAATGGGGATGGTCTGGCTCAGAGGAGTTGGAGTTACTGTGAGGTGGAACATCCCAGAAAAGACTCCAAGGCAGAATACTTGCCTTTTTGTAAATGAAGATGATATTGATGGGGTTTCCCTCAGTGCCAGGTTCTGCCAGTTACTTTACCTATTTCTACTCCTCATATTAGGTAGAAGACCTGTAGTCTCCCTTCCAATTCTCTGCTCTTTATAGTGTTCGGGCAGTCCCTTATCCCCTACCTCCTCTGGGGCTGATGCACACAGGTTTACTGTTGCTTTCTAGTATACCATTATGATCTTTCCTCCCCTTTAGATGCACCACAGGTTCAATGCATAAAGACTTACAAGGCTCGGGAAAATGATGAGCTGGCTTTGGAGAAAGCAGATATCATCATGGTTATGCAGTACAGCAATGATGGTGAGCGGAATGGGCAATGGCTATCTTAAATTATGGGTAGGAAGTTACTCTAGTAGTGTAAAGCAATACAATACAATCAGACTTCAGAAGGAGCCTCTCATTCCTGATTGTTGGACTGAGAGGATGAAGAGACTCTTCATCTTCATTAAGACACTTTATTTGGAAGCTGAAAGGGGATCTTTTTCTTTGATCTTAGGGCCTTGTTGGAGGGGGCTTTTTGGGAAGAATGAAAAAATGTTTGACTGTTTTGCCTCATGTTGTGCTTTTCCCCACACCGCAGGATGGATGGAAGGAGTAAAACTTTCAGACCGGGAGAGAGGCTGGTTCCCCTCAGAACACGTGGAACTCATCTCCAGCAAACATGCACGGCAGAAGAACCTGAAGGAGGAACAACGTGTGAAGAATGCCAAGCAGCAGGTCTTCTGCAAGAAATAAGACTCTACTTTGCTTGGACCTGTACAGTCTCCCTGCCATGGGGAAACCATCTTTTTTTCTATTGTGCCTCAGAAGAAACGCCTCTGCGAAGAGCATAATACAGCACTTTGACAGAACCAGGTGCTTTTTGCCAAAGAAAGCAGGAATTCAATCAGGAAAAATCATTCACTTCCGCTGTGTCACCAGGACTACGGCAGCAGTAGGAAGAAAAAGTTGCATGTATTGCTTGCTTTGTGGTAGTAGGGAGGGACTTTAATCGGACTGAGGTCTGGGATCTGGACTTCTGAAAATATATTCCTGGTTTTGCCACTGACAAGTTGCAGGACCTTGGGCAAGTCACTTCAGAATTCTGCCTCAGTTTTCCCATCTGTGAAATGGGGGTAACCTTACCTACCTCACTGGATGTTGTGAGGCTAAATTCACTAGTATTAGCATACTAAGAGCTTTGAGTTCCTGAGAAGGAAGGTGCTAAGTGCAAAGCACAATATAATGAGGAGAGTTTTCCATTTGAATATCCTCTTGATATCTTGATGGTATTGATCTCCATAGCGTAATTTCCATTTAGAACAATTTACCTATTTGATCGTGCAAGTCTACTGGTTTTTAGCTAGGCAAATATTTCATTGTACCTAAGTTTACACTCAGTCTCGGCATACTGTTATAGAGTCCTTGACAGCATTAGAAAATCCAGTTGAGTTAAGTGAAGTTTTCAGAAGCCACTGTGATGATTTCTCCCACCTTAAGAGGTACCAAGCTGAAGAATGTTTCACAAAGGTCACCTCTTTTGAACAAGTGTCCCAGTAAGCCATCTGAAATGACCCTTTTTTACTCTGCCTCCCACTCAAAGTAGAACAGTGACTTTTGACAAAGATTTTTATTATGTGTTGGTACATGCCCTGTACAAAATAACCATGACTAGGCATATGCAATGAAGTGGCACTTTCCTGCTGCTCTTAATCTGATAGCTGATGTGGTATTGCATGCACCATTTTGCACACTTATAGAAAACACTGAGATATTTAGCCACTGTAGATAAAGTCAAAATACGTGCCAGGGACTTTGTTCTTTTTTAGAAGTCTCTGGTTTTAAGTCCAGTTTACATGCAGTCCTGCTTTTGTGCAGAACCTGTCTATTTGAGGACGTGCCTTCAACTGTAAAATACTGTTTCTGTGTTAAAGTGTTTGCATTCAGTTCAATCAATGCAAGATCAAGTATAAGAATCAAAACACCAAAGAAAGCAACGTGTAGCCTTCTTGCATTTAATATATTTGAAGAATTAGTTATCTTCAGATCTCCAGCTTTCTGTCTCTGTAACATTCTGCCTTTAATTCCCATTTATGTTGTATCTAGTATAGCTTATTACAGCCTATTTATATCAATAATTTTAGCTGGATTAAAAAAAAAGTTGCTTCTAGTCCTAATAAACTCATGCACTTCTCCAGTTAAAAGAAACAACTTTCTGCTTTCCTTGTTACTTGGGTTTTAATCTCAAATATAAGTAATTCAATATATTCAGTATTTTCATTATTTTTCCATATAACTCTCCTTTCTAAGTGAGTATTAAGTACAAATAGCTATACTTAGCAGAGGCAGTGAAGAAAGCTTGCTTTGCTAGCCATACCCGAAGATTCTTCAGAGCGTTATCACCAGCCCTGAAGTGACAGCTGCTGCAGGTTCCATAGTGGTGTTAGTCATCAGTATATCAAGGTAAGCTAAAGGGGTGACCTACAGAGGATGGGAGTCCAGTCCACTATACCCAGTAAGACAGGATGCAATTATTTGATTGTCTTTTAATCTATGGTCCAGACTACAATCTGCATACACTTCTTTTTTTTTCCTTAGAAGAACTGAAGCTGGTCCCTAGCTAAGAACAAAAGCAAAGCCTTACCTCAAACTTAAGTGACATCATGGCTTGGACGGGTGTACTCTTCGCTGGGTAAAGAACTGGCTGGACGGCCGGGCCCAGAGAGTGGTGGTGAATGGAGTTTACTCCGGTTGGCGGCCGGTCACAAGCGGTGTTCCCCAGGGCTCGGTGTTGGGGCCAGTTCTGTTTAACATCTTTATCAATGATCTGGACGAAGGGATCGAGTGCACTCTCAGTAAGTTTGCAGACGACACCAAGTTGTGTGGGAGTGTTGATCTGCTGGAGGGTAGGCAGGCTCTGCAGAGGGACCTGGACAGGCTGGATCGATGGGCTGGGGTGAATTGTATGAGGTTTAACAAGGCCAAGTGCAAGGTCCTGCACTTGGGCCACAGCAACCCCATGCAACGCTACAGGCTTGGGGAAGAGTGGCTGGAAAGCTGCCTGGCAGAGAAGGACCTGGGGGTGTTGGTTGACAGCCGCCTGAATATGAGCCAGCAGTGTGCCCAGGCGGCCAAGAAGGCCAATGGCATCCTGGCCTGTATCAAAAATAGCGTGGCCAGCAGGACTAGGGAAGTGATTGTGCCCCTGTACTCGGCGCTGGTGAGGCCGCACCTCGAATACTGTGTTCAGTTTTGGGCCCCCCACTACAAGAGGGATATTGAGGTACTGGAGCGCGTACAGAGAAGGGCAACGAAGCTGGTGAAGGGTCTGGAACAGAAGTCTTATGAGGAGCGGCTGAGGGAGCTGGGACTGTTTAGCCTGGAGAAAAGGAGGCTGAGGGGAGACCTCATCGCTCTCTACACCTACCTGAAAGGAGGTTGTAGAGAGGTGGGGGTCGGTCTCTTCTCCCAGGTAACAAGTGATAGGACAAGAGGAAATGGCCTCAAGTTGCGCCAGGGGAGGTTTAGACTGGATATTAGGAAATTTTTCTTCACCGAGAGGGTTATCAAGCAATGGAACAGACTGCCCAGGGAAGTGGTTGAGTCGCCATCCCTGGAGGTATTTAAAGGACGTTTGGATGAGGTACTTAGAGACATGGTGTAGTGATGGTTTTTGGCAGTGTTAGGTTTATGGTTGGACTCGATGATCTTAAAGGTCTTTTCCAACCTATATGATTCTGTGATTCTGTGATTCTGTGATCAGAGTTATAATCCTCAACAAGACCCATAAGTGGTCAGAGATCCAAAATACCTGCTTGTTCCAGGCTGTCATTAATATATGCAATACACAAGTCATCAGGATCACCAGTGTCTCAACAGGGATACAGAACACTGCCATGGGATCAATTCAGTACCTGCCCATGTAAGGTCATCTTATTCAGGCAGTCTGAGATATCCCATATCCATGTCAGCTTCACCTTTGCTACTTTTATCATGAGGAGGCAGGCTGCAGATACTACCATTCTAAATCAGAAGTCATCTTGTTAAACATTGTAAAAGTCAAGAATTCTTTACTCTTTCAACTTCTGCTCTCAAAAACAAGCAGGTGTGTTGTTCATTAGAATGAACAATAGAAACCACCTGTCCCAAGGGGGTTTCTATGTTAAATTCCATATATTCTTGTTAAAATTCTTGTTGAGATAGGAAACTTCAAGGCCACTGTTGTTGTGACTGACAGGACTTCTATACTGTTTAACTAGTTGGATCAAAGGTTAACTTCTCCCCATCACAGGTACAGCCCTTATTTCCTGTTGTCAGGTTTTTGTATGTTTAGGAACATTTAAAGGTCAGCTTATGCTTCCAAGAATAAGTGCTTATACCCTGGTTTACTTTGATTTCTTACATTCAACTTCTCACTATTCAGTTACATTTTTAGCCCCAGCACCATCCTGCCATCAAAATCCATAAACAAATCTGCACTGAATTGCTTCATGCTTTTTGAAACTGATTACCATCTCCTTGGTTTGGACAAATGAGTACAGTATCACTTACAACTGCACATTCAGGAGGCAGGAATCAAGTTGACAGAGTATCCACTGCATCCACTACAGTCTTAATTATGAGTCAGGGTCTCTCCCTACACTATCTAATGTGGATACCCTGATTTCCCAGAAAATCAGCATTTAACAAGTATAGGGATTTGGCTGACAAACTCTATACTCTTCTAGTAAGATCCCCAAAGAAGGACCACAGAATAGGAACACTGTATGAGAGATGCCAGTGTGTCTTAAATGGCTGTAAATTGAAGCATGAAGAAACCATCATCTTCCACAGAAACCTGTGGAGGTGGATACCTAGCATATCTGGACAAAAGAAATTCAGTATTTCTACACTGAAAAAAAAAATTGAAGACAACCTTTATAGGGCAGTTACACTAATTTCTTTTTGTGGTAAGAGCAGCAATGAAGTACAAGCATGAACTGCATCTGAAAAGTTTTGTTGAGAATCTGAGAAATTTGTGGTTTATGTCTGAAAATCAAATGTTATGACTGCTGTCATTTTTTCATATTAAAAAGTATAATATATATATAAATCTATATGTGGCTCTAAAAAAAAAAAGCTCACAGCCCTGGAGACCTATGTTGGTCCCTCTGAAAGGAAAAATAAATGAAAGCATTCTCCACAGTTCCTATTCTCTTTCACAATAGTAGAAAAAACTGACATTAGGACCAGAGTTCAGTAAAAACAACCTTGCTCAGAAACAGGAACATCTAAAGCAGTTAGTGATTTTTATCTTTGTGCTTTTATCTAATATTGAAGATGTCCCATCCCCTCTAAGATCAGAGTTGTGTTTTGTCAGATTAATGCTGCTAACATTAAATGCCATTTTAGCTGCAATAACATTCCAGCCAGCATGTCTTGTATTTGGTGGCTGAACCAGGTGCACTGTTAGACTAATTATACCATCTCCAAAATGCTGGCACACGTTTCAGGTTGCACTCATTTAACATAATGAAACTACTCTCAGGTGAAAGCATCTGCACAGGCAGGACCTTTGATGCTAGACTGAACCTTGAAACAAAGACAGGGAATATGGGGAAATGCACAGCAGGAGAATGGTGCCCTGCCAGCAATAAGATACCGAGCCAATAACCAAAATGAGGATGAAGGATGTTCTGTCTTGGTGCAGCAGAATGCAATTAAGCAAATCACATTCTTCAAGCAAGCACTGTCTTTGCTGTTTGCAGACATGCAAGTTGTGTTTACAGCCAGCTGCACTTCACTTGGTGGTTAGGAAAGGTGTACACAGAGGACGTAAGAGCAGAGGGCTTGGTTTCTGGACCCATCATGACCAAAGCAGCAGCACAGGTCTCCCCCTCAACTGCATGCGAGAAGAAAGAGGTCAGAAAAGTCAGGCTTGGTTCACTCCTGCCCTTCATCTTGTGTAGACAGCTGCAAGCACAGAAAGCTGGTTTACATGTTACCTGAGCAGATGACAACACCTGTAGCAGTATGAGATCACCAACTGCCCAGTACCACTGTTAGGAGCCTTGTTTTCTCTAAGAATTGTTAAGTATTGAAAGGATGCAAAATTACAGTACCTAAAAGTCAAGAAGGCCATTTATTTCTTAAAACCACTAGTTTATGGAGAATCAGAAACTGCTAAACAACTGCAGCCAGAGCACATAAAAAATTGAATGTCTTCCTGCCAGCCCACAAGCAAAGATAATGAGGTTCATCTCATTCATATTACACGATCCAATTTTGTAACATCTGGGTTTCCAAGGCATGCTATTAGCAATATTTAAGCCCGCTCCTCATGGGAGCTCACGAAGCACGGTCTTTCAGGTGTCCTCAGATGTGCCAGAAACAGTTCTGTATCCTACGTGTGGAGGCCAGGTTTGTCCCCGTCGGAGACCGGCTCTCTGGCCCCCACACCCACGCTGCGAGGGAGGACAGGCCCCTTCCCGCACGGCGGCCCACGGAAGATGGCTCCGCCGGCCGGGACGCCTGAGGGGGCAGAGGGAAGCGGGCGGCGCGAGCCCCCAGCAGCCGCAACAGGCGCCGAGCAGGGGGCCGGTCCCAGCCACCAGCCCACCTCGCCGCGGCGGTGGGGCTCCCGGGGCTGCACCCCGTTACCTGCGGGTGCGGCTAGGCGCTGCTGTTGCTGGGGAAGGCCGCCTCTGCCGCTCCCCGCCTGCCCGGGCGGCTGAGGTAGGTTAGTCAGGTAGCCTCGGCCCCGCTCTCCCCCGAGGGTCGCTGGCCAGGTGGCCTTGATGAGCCGGCCGGGGCCGGCCGGTGCACTCCGCGCGGGGCTCGCCACTGGGCAGGGCATTAACCCGGCCACGCCGGACGCGCAGCCGCTGAGCCGGCATGGACGGGGCGGGCGCGGAGGAGGAGCGGGCGGCCAAACGGCTGGGT
Organism: Mycteria americana; assembly: GCF_035582795.1. Taxonomy (NCBI): domain Eukaryota; kingdom Metazoa; phylum Chordata; class Aves; order Ciconiiformes; family Ciconiidae; genus Mycteria; species Mycteria americana. Next base: position 82,779,928 of record NC_134365.1, read on the forward strand.
AAGGGCCGGGCCGCGAGGCTGGGGCGCCGGCTCTCATTAATGACCGGGGGGGGAGGCACCCGGCAATGAGCCTAATGAGCAGCCCCGGTGGAGGATAACGACCCCGTCGCCTCCTCCAGGCTGTTACCTGTGCGGCAGGCCCGCTGGCGAGGGCCGGCAGCCATTAGCCCCTTCCCCCCCTCGTCGCCTTGGGCAGGCGGCCCGTTTTACCCTGGCCCTGCGGGCAAGCCGCCATTTTGCCTGGAGTGCCTTGGGGGATTTGGGGCAATGGGCTGCTGCTCGGCCCGGTGCCTGCATGGCCCTCGTATCACCGGGCTTGTAAAAGCAGCTGGCAAGCTGGCGTGAGGGTTGGGGGCAGGCAGTCTTCCCTTCGTATCACACTGAGGGGTTACTTTTGCTTCTGGGTTTCTAGACTGCTGGCACTTACCACCTTCACCCACTGTCCAGTTTTCCTTCTCCTTGACTGAGCTTGCATGGGTGGACCTGTGAAGCTGCTGTTTCTCCCTCTGTGTGTGTTCAGGTTGCTTTGTACCAAATGCTCCAAACAACCTTAAAAGTCTCGCTGTCACTGTGCAAGTGGTTACTTTGTTCCAAGAAACATCTTAAGGAGGTGATTGTGAGAAGAAAAAGAGGATTTTACTTCCAGCTCACGCACCTTCAGCAGCAGCAGCTCAGGCGTTCCAGACTCTATATGTATGATGTTCCCAGTCAGTTAAAAATCCCTTCTACTTAAGGTTATGTTTATCTAAATGTGGGACAAAGTGATGTTCAGTCTGGGGTCTTGTCATATGAATGATGGGAGAAAGGAATGGTTTGATAACTTCCTATGTGTTATCATGAAGGCCTATCTTTCTCTCCAAACTTTATTTTCATTTCAGGTCTTTTTCTCTGGCAATCCCAAGTTGTTGTCAGGCCTTTGCTATATGTTTTAGAAATAGAGACAGCAATTTACTTTCTCTTGGAGGAATATTCCTCTAGATGATATAAAACTCCCAGGTGTCAATCTCTTTTTCTGCTGCAGATACAAGGTACATACACAAGACTTTGAAATGTATTTTGTGATGTAAGCACATAACTGGTGTTTGCATAAAAATAAGTAAAAAGCCGCCTCAAATGAAAGCACTAAGCTGAAAATGCTATTCCTGATTTGAGGCAGAGGGTGAGTGACAGATGGATGACGTGCAAATATGAGCTTTTTCACATAATGAGCGAGGCAGTGAGGAGGACGGTGGAAAAAGGAATTATATAGAACATAGCCAGCTTCTGCCTCACTCAGTTCTTCACCCTCCCTATCAGGATATTTCATCTTATTTAACAGCAGTGGAAACTGTTGCTGCTTAAGAAGATCAAATTATTATAGTTGCATAGTTTCCTGCTTCTGTCTCTTTCCCCTGCAACTAATGCGGTTCTCTTATTCCTGTAAAAAGCAAATCAGAAGTCTTGGAAGCAGGCTGGCGTCCCCTCATGAAGGTTCTCCCATCTGACTGGTGTTGTGAGGTTCCTTCTTGATTAACAATTGTGTAAGAAAGAAACATTGAGGCAGAAAGCAAGTTCTTTATTTTGGCATTGCATTAATATATATCAAAAGTAGGACAGAGTGAAATGAAATTATTTTAGATCTTTTTTCCCCCAAATTAAACAACCACATTTCTCTATGGGCACATACAACTGAAATGCTGCCAACAGTCTGCTCAAACTTTCTTCTTTCCAGACAGAGGCAGATATATGGTTTTGGTTTTATTATCCTACTTTCTGTTCTTAAGAAATAGTCACTTTTTTTTTTTTAAGTAGCAGAAATCACAGACTCACACATTCTAAGACAATCAGCAGGTTTTCTTCTTTTGGAAATGTATATGCCAGCTGGGAAAGTATAATGCTTCTTTATTATTCTGTTGCCTGTTTTAATTATTTCTCTTGCTGTGTTCTTTCTGACCTGTCTTCTACTATTCAGTCTCTCTTATTGTAATGCAGTTTGTGCTTTTTGTTAAACTTGGTCAGACCTCTTCACCTATTTTTGTTCTTAGCCAGCTATTTCATTACCTAACTTGTAAGTCTGTTATTCATAAGTGTTGTGGCTGAAGCTGCAGAAAACTAATTTAAGGCACTTACTAAAAGTTTGTACAATTGTTTTTTTGCTTGGTCAGCTTGAGTATGATAGAAACAGAAACCTCTATAAATCAAAAAGTGATGTCATTTGTCAAATAATGGCTGCTGACACAGTAGACCAGAATTTTGCTTGTATTTTGCTTTTACTCATTTGAATAAGGTGACACTTAGTGTCTTGAAAAGTCATTGATTTTTATTCTGTTCCTTATTCCAAAGACGTTTGTTATCCCCAGTGCTGTTTTCCCACTACTGTATTTGTAATATGCAACTTTCCCTTTATTCTCTGTGTCTGGAATTAATTCTTCCTGTAGTTTACAGTTGGTTGTTTTTGTAGGCATCTTGACTCTCAAAATGAGGCTTTTCTCATCTCAGATGTTTGAATATCTCCATATTGACCATATCACATTCTTTGCTGTTGCTTTCCTAGCAGCACTCTGTCCTGGTGACAGTCTTGATTTTGAACTCTCTAGTTCTTTTCACTGTTGGGTTTCATTGTGTAGTATTTTCCTTCTCTCATAACTGAAACTTCCTATCCAGGCACATCTGGCTTAGACAATGTGCGTGGGGGTTGGGGGGTTGTTGTTTTTAATTTTTTCCTTGTAGAGTGCAAGGACGAGAAGGAAGACACATCACTGAATACTGAGCACTTTGTGCTAGATGCTGATGCTGTCGGTGGGCATGGTACAGGGAGCAGTGTGCTGTCTGCATTCCAAAGCACAGCTATAAAGGAAGAAGTTGAGGATACCTTGGGAACAGAAGATAGGATCAACCCGGTAAAGAAGGTGGAGGAAGATGGAAGATATTGCACTCTGCAGGCGACTGAGTCAACTTCCCAAGACTCAGAGGCCCTTGATGACCAGCTCGACCTTGCCTCAGTGTGTGGGCAGCTGTCAAATTTCCTCAGTGACGTGAAGGCTGTGCCCCCACTTTCTGTGGTTGAATTTGCACAGGAGCCCACAGGTCAGTCAGGATCACATGAACAGTGTGAGAGCTATTACTCTCATGGGACTGAGGAGGCAAAGAAGAAGAAAAGTAATGACAGAAGTGGAACATGCACTGAGAAAGCATCTAGTGGAATCCCCGGAGACCTCTGCAAGCAGGATGTGTGTGGCCCAGCTCCTCGCCAATCATCCAAATGCGCTTCAGCCAATGCTGCAGCTCAGCAATCCTACAAGGTGTCTTCAGTTCTGGAATCCAGAAGTAGCCATGATGGGACCAAGGGAAAAAAAGAGTTATTTGAGAATCCAGAAATTCTACCACCAGTCAGGAAGAAGTCACGCACCTTCTATAGTGCAGGTAGATACTGGGGAATCCACTGGCAGACAGTGACACTTGTAGTGCCAATCATGCTGGTGTTTCCTTCACCATACTGAAGGCACAGCACAGAGGTGCTGAGCTGCTCTAACTGGTATTACAAAACATTCTACACTATTAGATGCATGAAGACTTCTTCAAATAAAGGTTGCTCAGTGCCTTATGTTTGAAGCATTGCTAGCGATGCTCTTTGTTTTACTGTGGAAGAAGATTTTTTTGTTTATTTTTGTGGTTTACTTTAAAAAAAATCTTTTATGTTGTTCATGTATTTCTAATTATAGTAAAAAGTGTTCTGTTTTGTTTTTCCTGTCTTGTTTCTTTTGCTGTGTTTTTTTGTTTTCTTACCACATACTCCCCATCTCTCTCTCTTTGAACAATGCATCATTTCTAGAGCAGCTAGAAGAGTTGGAGAAGATGTTCCAGGAAGACCACTACCCCGACAATGAGAAGAGGAGGGAGATCGCAGCTGTGGTTGGTGTAACACCACAGCGTATCATGGTAACACCTGTGAGGGTAACAGTGCTGACTGTGGGTTCTGTGCAGAAAATTGATGGAGGGGGACTGGGGCAGGGAGGAGGAGCTTGAGTCGGAAGGAAAGAGGAACTCATGAGTAACAGGATAGAGACTGCACTTGCCACTGGTGACAAGAGAAGGAAGAGAGCTCACAGGGATGGACACTGCACAACCAGCTGGTTGTGCAGTGTCTGCACACCCCACCCAAAATGGCAGCAGAGTCTACCCCATCTCTTCCCATTTCCTAAGATGAGGTGCATAATGGGTAGGTAAAAGAGGCTAAGGAGGTTGGAGTTAATCTCTTTTATCTTTAAGATCATGGGCAACAAAGGAAACTGGTGTTTGGGGGTATCTTTCTGCTGTTATTTTTCTCTTTCTGTTTGCAATGAATCTTGCAGGTTCTCTGGAAGAAAGATTTCTTGAGGTTCCTTTCTCTGAAGAAAGGTTTCTGGCCTCACCTGGTGCTATGTGGAGGCAGTCATTGCTGATTCATTGCCTGTGTCACTATGTGTAGATGGGTTTCCTCTCTGAATGCATCCTTTCTTTCCATTTATCAGGTCTGGTTTCAGAATCGCAGGGCAAAGTGGCGGAAATTGGAGAAGTTGAGTGTGAAAGGCAACAAAAAATATCCAACATCATCAGCTCTGTCAGTCCCCTTTGGGACAGATAGTTATGGGTGAGGGACTTACTCTGTTTTCTCATTTCTCCACAATAGATACCTCATGAATGAAATATTTTCCTTTGCCATTTCCCCTTTACATTTAAGCTATGGAGAGCTGACCATTGAGTTGGACGTCGGTAGCCTGTCAGGTTTCTGGGCAAATTGCAGTGGACCCTCTTAAAAGCGCTTTTGATTAACCTGTAGCACTGTTTTGAAATGAAACTATTGAAATCGCTCTGGAGTCACGTAGAGAGCAAGGGATGAGATAGAAAAGCCTGTGGAATCACCCCTTCATTTTTAGTTTCTGTGGATGTGTTGGCCAGGCTCTTTGTGTGCACTTAGGAATTCTTTTATCCTAGTCCTTCTCCTGACATCACTTTCCATTTCCATGGATTTTCACTTGGCGATGGAAATGCTGCTTCCTTAGATCAGTCTTACAAAGTCATGGGCTTCTTTGAAGAAATACAAGTTAGCACCTTTCATAGGTGAGCAGGGAACATTTATTGGGGGGTGGGGGAAGGGAGTATGTGAGAGGATAGATGGTCTTTCAAGGGGGAGTGGGTGAATGAGTGAGGGAAGAAGTTAGTCTCCACAGGCAGGTATTTATGGCAGTCTGGAGTGAGAGTCTTCCTGCAAAGAAAACAGAATTAAAAGAGAAAAATTAAGTGAAAGATTGGAGACCACCTGACTGATTTCATTGCAGTGTCCCTGCTGCCTGTTCTTTCCACACTAGTGACCTGGGGCTGCTTCCCCAAATGATACAGCATCCCTTGCACTGTTTCTCCTTGCACTCATAAGTCAGCCAGCGCTTTCCCTTTCCACCTGCTAGTGATCTAGGATTTGCCCATTGTAGGATAGTTAGAAGAGTGAATACTTTGTCGTAATGTCTTGTCCTCTGGTCCCTGCTCATACCCTTTATGTATACCTCCAGAGCACCTCTTCTGCCCATGCCTCCATTGCCTGACATTGCTCATGAACAGTCTGCTATGCTGGGTGTAGACACTACCGCTGGGAACTACTCCAGCCTGCTCAGTGGACATCCTGCACCACTTGCCTCCTCCTCAGGTGAGACCCCTATCAGCACAAGTATTTTGCATAGCTGCAGCATTAGCAGGTGGTGCTGGTAGGTTCCCAAACGCTTTAGGGAAGGTCATGAGAGCCCTACGCCATCAGTCCAAAAAGTGACACCAGGTTTAACAGCTCTCTGCTAATCAAGTATCTACCAGCTATGTACCAGCATGGTGGTGCCTCTGTGCTAACGGTAGAGCCAAATTTGCAGTCCTTATTCATGTCCTAGCACAAGCCAGCAAGGAATTCTTAATATGACTTCATAATATGACTTCATTGGGGCATTCTTCCATAATAGCTGTTTGACACTGGTACTGCTTCTCTGAATGATGATGAAAGTATTATTCTGGTTATTATGCTCTTCACGGCAGATATACACATGCCATATTCTGGTTTAGACTGTAACATTCTGGCTACAACCTGTAGTCAAGTAAGCTGTGTGAGGAAGGTGCATTGTATAAACTGTTGGGGTTGTAGAGCCTCCCTCAGGTACTCCATACCTTTAAATCTCCAAAGGAGGTTCCTTGACTTCTCCAGCCAGTGCAATTTTCCATTTTGTGGAAGACCTTGGGGGAGTGAGACTAGTTGAGTTCTGAAGCATACAGCTTAATTTAATTGCTGTTGCAGTGTTGTTGAAGGTCAGTGGGGTGTGCTGTTGGACCAGTTTTCTGCCTGAACTGCATTTAGACTTTAAAGATTGATGGCAACCAAAAAGAGAGGATTTGTTCAATTGTGTATTCATGTGTGGAGTATGAGAGCATTCCCTAGAGTCAGGAATGTTCCCTAAAGCATTTTCTATATATGTTTGCGGTTCCAAATTAGCACGACTTCAAAATATTTCCACAGTGATGAGGACTTCACCACTTCCTTAGGAACGGGTATCCCAAGCAATAGTGTGCTGACATGTGGTATGGTTGTGTGTATTTTCCTGCTTCCCAGTGTTATTCATTCTTTTGAATTTCATGCCATCATTTCTGCCTCCTCATTGTATTCTGAATATACAGGGTTATCGGTATTAAGGGCAGTTCTGTGCAAGTCATCTTCTAATAATTACCGAAAGACTTTAATGTATTTTTAATAGTGCTGATACCTTAAAAGTATTTTGGCACTGTAGAAAGCAACTATAAGATTGTAGCAATAAGCTTAGAATACTAATAAATAGATATGCATACTAAAAGTACTTCATTGAGATACTTTCTTGATACTGTGATTTGGTACTTCTGTCATTTAAATTTGCCTGTCGTAGTCTCAAGGCAAGGACTACTTTAGTCAGTTCTATGAGCTGTTTAATCAATATGACTGTAATTCACGTAGGTCCAGTTTTTCCACTTGCAGCAGAGTAAATATGGTCAAAGTGTTTGAATAATTCACTGCTTCCCAGAATGGTGCAGTCTGTTGAGTCCTGTATTTAATTAGGTAAAGACCAAGATTTTGCAAAGTGATTAATTTAAAAGAAACAAAACAAATGCCCTCATATTTTTACACTTATATTCAGAACTATCCTGGTTTCTAAAGTACATTTGCAGATGGGCTATTTAGTCAAGAGAGAATATATTTGTTAGAGAAATAAAGTTTCATTCAGGGATGTGATCTTGTCATCTCTCTGTATTGGCAATTTCTTTCTGGGGAATCTGCACACTGGGATGCAGTTCTCCATGTGGAAAACACAAGCAATCTTTCTGATAGGAAAGAAATGTCCCAGCTGAATTCTTTGTACAATGTGTAAGGAAGAAAAAGGGCAAGTGAATGTCCCTGAGAGTGGACTGGGTATGTGAGAAAATGAGTGATAAAGATAGCTGGGTTTTCACTCCCTGACTCCTTTGAACTCGGTGCTGACTGCCACCTATTGCATTTACTGTGTATGCATCTAGCTTTTATGAAACACATGCTTCCTTTGCTTATCTGAAACTCCTGCATCTTCAGTGTTAAGGACGTGTGAAGATGAGAATGTGCTTCTTTCTGCTACATCTATGTGAGGGAACAAGCTTCCCCTTATTCTCTTTAAATCATGCTGGGCAAGAAGTAATAAAATCTATTTGTGTCATCTAAGGCTGGTAAATACTTTCCAGATACAGATCTGTTTGGGAAAAAAGTGCCTTTTCTAAATCACTTTGCAGAAAAGAGGCATGCTTTGCTAATGCACACAAACTGTGATGTTTGATGATTGGTTTTCAACCTGGTTTCCTGAGGGAAGGGAGGAATATTGTGTGTGTAATGAGCCACACACTCTCTTTGTTTATGAAACCCACCCTGCCCTCCAAATTTGTTTAATACAATTTGATGGAAGGTGGAAGTCTTAAAAAATTACATTCCTACAAGTCATGGGAAAATTGGTGCCTGGGCAGAGTAGAGACCTAAGTTAGTGCTTCCTCTGAGGGAAAAGACTGTTACTAGGTGTAGGGAGTCCTCACAGAACAGAGATCTGCATGGCACAATCACAGGAAAAGCTTCAGTCGCATTTTTGCCTTACTAGATGTGGGATAACACCATCATGGGGAACAAAACTTGCTCGTTTTGTTATCTAGCATTGTGTAGGCAGACTTTTCTCTTACAGAATGAAAACAGAAAATGAAATGGAAGAAAAATGAATGACAATGCAACTTGTGAATTCATTCAGCCTCCTTGTTCAGAAAAAAAGCTTGTCAATAAATAGGGCCATCCAGGGTCCACCTGTTTTCTTTATTATAATATATCAGAAAATGAAGGAGATAAAACTTGGATAGGATGAAATCCAAAGTAACAGAAGCAAAATAAAAGAGGGAACAAATGAATATAAAGGTCATCAATTTACAAGGCAAAAACAGTTGCTTAGTAAAAGTGGCCCTCCTGGAAACAGCTCATGGAAGGTTTCAGCAAAATAATCTGTCACCTGTGCACAATGCTGCAGTTGTACCCAGAGATTGTAGCCTAATGGAGTGGCTATTCGGGTGCTTTCCTTTGTAGCAGCGTGTTTAACCACTTCAGCAGGACAAGCAAATTATTTAAGTGCATGAGAACAGTACGATCTGTTACCTGACACCTTTGGAGAGTGTTCAGAGCCACCTTTGCCATTGTTTTTACACGCTGTAGCTCTAGTTCTGACTGTCTGTTAGTTTGTGTTTGGTTTTTTTTTTTTTTTTATGTCCCACTGTTTTGTACAGTTCTCCAAACAAGCTGATTAAAAATGCCAGGAAGTTGTATTTGAGATGTACTCTACTTTGCTGGCAGTTATGGCTTCTGATTTTGATATTAGCCACACTACTTGCCATAAGAGCCTTTTGTGCTTCAAAAATTAAATCTTGAGCTTGCTTTGATCTTAGAATTGTTTTCTTACTACTTTTGCTAGACACATAGTTTGCTTTAAATTAATAGAGGGGTTTTTGACATTTGCAGTTATTTGAAGTTTTTCTTGTTTGTCTGAGATCTCTTACGGATATATATATCTGTGATTCATTGACTTAAAACATTGGGGTATGTTTTCTTTAGAGTTGGCCCTTTGGAAAGAGAAGTTACTTTCTATGCCTCTGGTTTGTGGGAGGAGATTTTTCTGACCCGCAGGTGCTTTTGCAGGAAATACTTTGTTTCATGTGGCTATCTTGCTGAGGACACATGTCAGGAGCCCAGCCTATGCGGGTATCTCTTATGCAAATAGCAAGAGGATTATTCAGTGGCAGAGATGGGATTGTAATGGAAGTCTTGGGAGCAACTGGATGCAATTGGACATGATCTGTCAAAGAACGGTAAATAAATGACAGGCTCTAATGATTTCACTTGTAGGATTCTGGCTTTTGAACAAATTACTTTAAAGCTGATGATCTGTAGCTGACATGGCAAGCAAGAGTCATACCTTTTAAACAAGTGGTAGGTTCTGGCCTACTGAAAATCCAGAAGAGGATCAGACTGACACACTTCTCAAAGCAATGCAGTTATAGAGGCTGAAGTTGGTTTACTGATCTTCAGTCCATTAAATTAAGAATGCTGTTGCTCCTAAGTTTGGTGAATATTTTGTCTACTTTCAAAATGTCATTTACAAGAGAGATGTGTTTTTTCATAGTTTCAAGAGAGGATGTATCTGTGAAAAGCTTTGTGATGGCCCTTAATGTTCCAGTAAATGCTGCAATTACACAGGCATGTTTCATTAAAAGAAACTGGATTGGATAGTGTATGACATAGAGACTCATAGTAATAGAGGCTTTTGCTGAACTCTTGATTTGATGCTTGAGAAAGCAGCCCTAGCAAGTAGACCATCTGAGGTTAGACTGGTTGCTTAGCCTGTAAACAACATCAGCTGCATTGTGCCCAGCACTGGACTTTTTAAACAGTTATCATTATGGTCTCCAGCCTCCCAAACAGTCTGCAGGCAGCTGCATAGTTACTGCCTGAATCATTGCAGGCATCTCATGCCAAGGCCTTTTGGAGTCAACATAGTAAGTGCTCGACTAAGAAAGTCATGTATGGTTGATGTCAAGAGGAAGGGCTCCAGTGCAGATAGGTGTCACTCAGGTAACAAATCCTGTGCACATGATCTGGTCTGTTAACAACAGTGAAAGCAGCTTCCTAGAACATTTGAAAATGATGTTTTCACAGTTGAAACCACAGTTGAAACCATGCCCTGTTTTAAGTTCATGGACACCTCTCTAAAATAGGCCTCAGTCTCCTTCAAGACTGGTGAAAGACTGAAATCACAGTAATCCCAACAGAAATATATACATCAATTTTTGTTAATTTAAGACTGTCCCATTCATTGGAAGCTATTTGCATTAAAGAATGGGTCTCTTAACGCTGCTAGGATGTTGAGGAAGCAGCTATAGTAGCAGGAAGACAGCTGTGTAGCTGAAGACAGTATAGCCATTCTTGAGTTAAGACAAGTGTAGCACCAGGACTGGTTCAGAGATCTGAAGCTGCAAATTATTAAATTGCTCTCCAGAAATTCCCAAGGTTGTCTCATGGACTGAAAACCCAGAAATAGTGGAAATGATAAACAAAAAATCCTACTGTTAAATTTCCATGTTCAGTGGAAAGCCTTCTGAGGATATCTATCTCTACATCAATGTCAGGAAGAGCAATAGAATTGTAAAACATAAGTATTATCTCAAGCCAGTGATCAGAATTCATCATTGAACAAAATGCTGGAATCTTCTGTAAGTACAGTATAAGATTTAGCAGATACTACTTCTTTGGGAATTGTTTATTCTTACTGCATTTGTGGCTTTATTCAGAGGATACAAATTCAGAGTCTTTCTTTGAAAGGACTGAGAAGTAGAGGAAACTTTAGAAAAGGCTGAACCAGCTCTTTGGAGGCCGAATGTGCTGTCTTCACGATCTCATTGGCTGTGGATCCTATTGCCATGATCCACAAAGATTATCTGCAATAAGTGTTGCAAATATTTCAAAAAACAGAACTTAATTCTTAGTAGATGTGAAAGTGGGTTTTGAAGTGATTTCCTAGGCTATGTTGTTAACACCGCTTGTATTCATCCTGAGCAAGACTAAGGCCATCTGCAGAATAGCTAATCTTACTGTCATTATTGAACCGAAGCTTTACCAGGATATAGACTGTTTCTCAGAGAAGTTGTGCCCCACATGGCTGCTGTTTCATAATGTTTGTGTGAACTGCTACATTCTGGGACAGAATGGTTAGGAGATCCAGTGCAAGTGACGGTTTTAAAAAATCAGAAAAGATCTTCAGCTTCATTTCTGGCTAAGGCATTTTGACTTGCAAGGAAACTAAATGTTGTTTTGACTAGTGCTTTGTTGTGTGGGATGTGTGCTGTGTCAAAAAACAGGAATGTGACAGGTACATCATAGATGCTGCCTGACATGTAGCACTAGTATGTTCAAATAGAAAAAATAAACCACTGAGAATTGCCTGGGCATGTGAATGCTTTAGAGATGCCACCCTAGATTTTGCTCTAGTTTTCTAAATGAGCCGAAAATCAGGGCTATTCCAGTTTTCATTGAAACGTCAGTACTCTCTCTTTCCATAGGTGCAGAGGTTGAAAGAAATTGAATGTAGGAAGATGCAATAAGATAGGCACAATTGCACAGCACACTGGGGAATCTGAGAAATGGTGCTGCAAGGTGTTGAAATGGAATCTCCTGATCAGCTCTCTGGGCATGCATACCAAAATTCTCTAAAGGTAGCTCATGCTTGCTGTGGCAGCTTTATGTTTAGGTTTTATGTTTAAGGCCTTTGATTCACACCTGGTGGAGTGCATTTGATGTTACTCTGTATGCCTGCAAGGGTGAAGTACAGCTGTAAACTATCCATGCTACTAGCTTTCCCTGAATGCTTTACAATGTGTGGGAGTAGACCAACTTTACCTGAACAGTCAGTGATATGTTCTCATACCTGCCTCATCCTTGTGCTGGTTCAGCCTAGCTAGACATTTCAAATTGTGTCATGCACACCTGATGGTTACACTTCTCAAGAGAGAAATAATTTGCTATTTGGGATAATAAAAGAAAATCTTGTTCTCTTGCACTATGTGCAAGCTTCTTGACCTTCTGTGTATACTTGTTACTCTGGATCACCAGCACACATGATTCTGACCTTTTCATTTCCTATATTGTCCTCTTTCCACAGAGGCTGTTCTGTAGGAAACTGTTCCTCTCTCCTTTTCCAGCAGTGACTGAGGAGACAGGTCACCAAACAAGATTCTAGCAACCAAATGGTGTTGGTTTCCTTTTCCATCTCCCAGCTTCGTTTCCCAAGGCCCTTCAGCTGACATCTCTGCTTTTTTTTTTTTTTTTTTTGGCATGACTCATCAGAGGCCAAACAAGGAGTGAAAATTTGGTTAAAAAATGGCTTAGACAGTGGATCTCTAAAGGCACGTTTTTGTTTCTTTCAAACCACGGTTAAATTTTTCAAAAGGGTAATGTGTGCAGCACACTTTTCCCAGAGGACAGTAGAGATGGAAGATGGCTGGGGGATTGTTCCTGGCTTTTTTCCAGGAAGTACTTTGCTTCATTTGACTGCCTTCTGGAGAGCTGAATAAATCCAGTATGCAGAGAATGAAATCATGAAGGTAATTTTATTTAACCAATAAACATAATCCTCTGTTCCACAGAGCTTGCTACTACTCCCTTTTGCTTCCCAGCAGCAATGCTGGTACTTGTTTACTTTTATTCCCATCAGTTAACCTCCACTCTTTCACCAGCATCTTGCTTTTTTGTTCTGCCACTCTTGTCATTCTCTCTGCTTGCTCCTTTTAATTTTTGGTATGACAGTCTCTCTCTTTATTCACAGTTTCTTCAGTGGCAGGAATGGTGGCATCTTGCGAAGCAGTTCAGACAAAGGCGTTACCACAGCTCAACTTCAGTTCCAGCAGAACGGAGTGCTTCCCTAGTCTTCCCAGCCCTCCACCCATCCGCAGGGCCAGCCTACCCCTCAGTCTGTCCTTCAACCCCCCCAGTCATATTGTTCCCTTGATGCTGGACACTCCCAACAGTGAATGCAGCTTGTCCAGTCAGGAAAATGGCTCCAGGGAGGCCTTCACTTACAGCATCCAGAATCAAGGGTAGGAACAGATGAAATGGTCTTTGAGGGAGGTGAAAAACGTGAACCCTGGGAGAAGCCTTGGGAGGGTGAAGGTGGGACATGGGACAAGGAAATAGGTGGGAGCATAAATGAGAAGTTAGATGTGGGAGTGAGAATGTCCTTGAAATGGACTATGAAAAAGTATATAATGTGCGTAGTAGGACAGGGCACCTGCTAAAAAGTGATACCTTTAGTCAGAGTGCTTTCAGAATTGCATGCCTGTAAAGTCAAAGTGGGGTTCAGAAGCACAGTGAAAAGGAATCATTGAGAGAGGGTGGGTGTGCTTTGGAGAGTGGGAAGAACTGAAGGGAAGGTAATCCCTTTCCCCTAGCGCGCATTGTTAAAGAAACTTGCTGTGAAAGCACTTGGCTCAAGTGGTTCCTGTTGCTCTTGTCCTGTGCCTGGCATTTGGGAGGAGATCAGGGTTGGAGCACCTGTCAAGGGGAAGATAAAACAATTGTTTATTGTACAGGTTGCTGTAGCTGTTCACCCTACTTTAGTCTCTGAATTGCCCCTCTCCTTGTTCTCTGCAGTTTGAGTTCACCAGTTTCCTGCAATTATCCTGAGCAGCTGGAGTCGGCAGGCAACCTAGAGACCACGTACTGTCAGTACAGCAGCCAGGGTGGAATTTACCAGCTGCCCCAATATCCCCAGCAGCATCAGCTCTCCCAGTTCCACCATCTGCCAGGTCACCTGGCCAGCAATGTGCTTTCCAGCGTCCGCCTCACTCCTACACCACCCACTGAGTCCCATACAGCTTTCCTCTCCTTACCTGGTAACGGTGGAGTCGCAACCTATGGGGCAGCAGGAGCCACACAAGGCTACATACAAAACCACGTGGCAGGACAACTCTTGTTACAGCAGCCAAGTGGAAACTCAGGTAAATTTCTGAAATCTTTTGGCATCCCTCTCCTCTGTTTTACTGATAACTGTGTCAGAAAGAAGGAATGTGCATATACATGCACAAATATATATATGCTGCCCATCTTTTTTTTTTTTTTTTTTAATTTCCTTGTATGCTTTTAAAGTGCTGAGTGACCCATTAATTTGAATCAAAAGTTACTACGTAGGCTGCATGTTAGAGAGAGTGTTACCATGTGAATATGTCAGGTAGTGCAACAGTTTTGTCTGGAACAGAGAGCTAACTTTTCTTTTTTAGGAGTGTACTGTTGTGCAAACTAACGCGTCTTTGGTGTGTGTGGGTTGGGGTCAAGGGTGCAAAGTGAAAAAGGTGCCACGGCAAATGGAATAGTTGGAGACAGCAAGAAAAACAGGCTTCTAAGTCTGGTGGGCTTCTGCAGAAACCATTTTGAAAGAATGTTATGTATCTTAGGGTAGTGCAAAAGAAGAGAGTTAAAGACAGGGGCCAACAGAGTATGGATATAGCTTCTTTCTTTTTCTTCCTCTGACGTGAATTTGCAACACCACTTAGATTAAAGCACTTCAGCATAATTTTCTAAAAAGTAACTAGGTAAAAATGGCATCGTTGGTCTCCTTGTTTTGTGCCAGGCATTAGTATTTGGAAGTTGGTCAAGCCCAAGTACAACTAAAAGATAAACTATTGCAGTTTATTTCTTTGGACTGTCAGGTTTGTTGAATTAAGCTCACAGTCTAAAAAATACATCTCTGTTCTTATCGCATAAGAGAATAGAGTTTTCAGACCACAGATGCTGCTCCTGTTTTTGTACTGTTTTTGTGGACCTTGTCAGGGAGAGAAGTCTTGACTCTGAGGCTGATGGGTGCAAGCTGGCTCATGTTCACACTGTTCACAGCTAACATTCCCCTGAACAGGTTGGCAGCACCCATGCTATCTAGCACACTTGGCCTGGTTCTCCTCTCTGGTTGTAAGGCATAATTATTATTTTCTGAGGTTTTTCAGTTTGAAGTGCCAGAAGTAATGAGAGGGCTGTGTCCCAGTGCACCAAATTAATGTTTTTATAGTGTGATGCCAGAAGTGTGTGTTGCGTGCCTTGGGGCATGTCGTGCGAGCATAAAGGGATGTAAAGGTGCGAGCCTTGTTAGGACTGATAAAGTTGGAGGATTGTTGAAGGAACAGAGGCAGAGTTGATGGTCTCTTTTTCCATACTTCTGTTCAAGGAAGGGATCCTATGGCTGTTACGCAGTGTGGATGACCAGGGACTGGGCTTCCAGAAGTGCATTGGGGAGGGAACCAATCTGTCAGTGTAGACACCCATAATTCTTACTTCAGCATGTAAGCAAGTGAGCAGTTTAGTTGCATTATAGATATTAATTAAAAAACATTCCTGCTTCCTGGATTGCAGCTTTAATAAACGAAAGTGAAGATTAAGCATCCAGCTTATGCTTTGCAGAGCTAACTTGGAAAATAGGAGTGGAGGAAAAAAAATGGGGGGGGAGGGTGTCTCTAATATCATTACATACACTCAGGATCTGTGCTGAAGTGACATCATTTTTTTAGATTATAACAATGCTATGAACTTCCTAAGTTTTTCCTTGAAATAACTATGTTCTGGATAAATACACTGCAATGTAAACAACAAAGTTAACCTTCATATGTGTGTGATGTCTACTCTATTGCAGTAACCAATAAGGCATAACTGTAACACTGTATTTCCACTGAGCATGCTCTCTTAAGCACAACATACACATTTTTACATATACATGGTTTTAATCCTCCTTTCCTTATTTTCATTATTCTTTCTTGCTTGCTTTTTTCCTCAGCAGGCACCACTTCCTATCAAGCTGTCCCCTGGAATGATTTCTACATGCAGGGAGCTCCATTCTCAAATCAGTTGTGCTCACGCATGCCATTTTCTAGCACAGCAGGAGGACAGTACTTCACAGAGCAGATTTCCTACACTCAGCCGGCTTGCCTGCCCTCCTCTCCATATTTTCTTCAAGTGTCCAATGGAACAACACTGGGATCCATGCCACATACTGTAAAACAAAAGGGAGTCACACCATCAGACCAGATTTCATACCAGAACCACCAAACAGAGCCAGAGATGACATCGCTTGCTGAAAGAGAGGAAGTAGAGAGTAGCAGCAAGAAAGGAGAGACTATTGTTGGTAACTGAAAAGCCAGCTGATTTTTTTTTGAGAAGGGGGGAGTAAGGAAAGAGTTCCAAAACAGCAGTAGCTCCTCTGAATGCGGGATCAAAACTGTGGCATGAATGGGAGTGGAACTTTTTTTTTTCTGGGTTGCTGTCCAAGACAGGTCCCATTATCCTCTATCTAGTTCTTAGATTCATCTATTTTTAGAAATGGGGATTTATAGGTCAGTGAAATAGATGGCAAAGTTCTGTTCTCTGTCAGACATTGTCTGTTGTGAGCTGAATGGCTACACAGGACTAATTATTTCTAAGATTTCCAGAGGCGTATACACCTCTCTTCAAAGCAGAACTACTTCCTGAGCAAGAAGAGGGGAAGCGGAAGGGAGAGCTTTCTGTATGGATTTCCATTTTCAGACTTCTATTTTGGAAACAAAATTACCTTACTCTAGATTTGTTGAAAGGTGCCCCATGCCTTAAATATTGTTAGGGTGTGTGTGTCTAATTTTGAAATATGAAACATTTGAAAAAATTCAAGTTATTCTGTGTCATGTGAGATCACACTTTCTTATGAATCTGTTTGTTTTTTCTTCAGATATTAAAGAAGTAACTAATGACTGATGCTGCACTCTGAGGAAAAAAACAAAGGAAGAGGAAACATTACCAGTTTAAGCACTGCAAAATAAGAAGAGACAAAAAGAGAGATGAGAATAATAATATTTGCAACAGAAGCACTTTTTTGTTTCTTTTTTTGGGTTGTATTTTTTTCTTGCTGTCATGATTATTTTCCCGCTGAGGAAAGAAGCAGGGAAATTTCAATTAATAAAAGGTTCTGGTCTGTGTTTTTTGCAAATCTCCTGACTTTATTTTTCTTAATGAATCCTAATCTTGAGGTGCTCACAGACAGAAAAATGCTGATACAGGCACCGGAGTCCCATGGGTAGGTGGAAGTTCCAGATCATGCAAGAGTCAGAAGGTATGGCTGGTATCCTGGAATATGTGGGAAGAGAGCCCAGGAAGAATAAGACGTTATGTAAAACAGGGGGAGGAACTCCAGCAACTACACCTAATTTTAGGGACTCCAAACAGTGCAGGAAGTGTCATGTGTTTGCTAGCCCTGAAGTGTCCATGGTGTTTGCTAGCCTTGAATTACTTCTTTTTTTTTTTTTTTTTTAAATTTTCAATATAAAACTATAACAATAAATGGCAGCAAAACTGTAACTATAAATGCCAGCAATGTAAGCAGATCTCTATCAGTTATTAATTGGCTTAGCATCCTGTTTGAATTGTAGATGGGTTTGAATGTCTGAGGATTGTATTGTTCAAAATTTTTTATGAATTAGTTGATAACTTAAAAATTTGGTGGGTACTGCTTTCTTGAGATACTTGGTCATCATCTCGGGGACTGACCCAACAGTTTATTGCTGAGGTGCCTCAGTTATTTCAAAAGGGGTTAAGCTCTCTACTTTCTTTTTTGGTTAACAGGAACTGTGGACGGTTTACGTGGGTATGTACGCCTTGCATTTACATCTGCATCCTGTTAGGATGCGTTGCAGTTTAATCTGATGGGATGTTTCATAACTGTGGCTTTTCGCTTGCATTTCTCAAGTCTTACTGTGGGAATATCACGCTGCAGTGTTAGCAGGAGTAGAGTAGCAGAGCAAATGATCTTGGCTTGATAGTCTTGCCTTCTGCTTTACCTGGGACTGTCAGCCTAGGAAATGAATAAAATATGTCTCTGAAATCAGTCGTCAGGAGCAGTAGCAGAGGACTCAAGTGAAGAGATTGTTTACTCTGGTACATAAACAAATGGCTGCAGTCCCTAGGAACTGTGGTTCCCAAACCACCTGAATGCATGGGATATGTAATATGAGTGGCTAAAATATATGTCAGGGTGTCACTGTGTCCTTGTGAGGAAGGACCATTGTGTTGTGGGAAGCTGGAGGTGCATTTCCTTTGATACCTTCTGTGTTTAACCCTGAGTCTTTCCACTGCCTTTTGGACGCAGGCAAGGCCTGAGTAATTTTTATATTTATAGTGACCTGGGTGCCTCTCTTGTATCTTGTGAAATTAAGTGTTATCAGGTCTTTTGTTTCAATTTCTCCATAGTCCATTCATAAAAGTGTGTCTGGCAGGAGTTGAATGCTGCTGCTCCTCTCCTTTTTCTTTCTCCTGTGTCTTCTAAAACACTGTTTTATGTCTGGCAGTGGCTGCAGACTGCTGAAGACTACGCAGTATTGTCAGGGACAGATTTATATTCTGAATCTACAGATTTGTATAGATATTCTGGAATTTTCATTTCCTAGCGCAAAAGTTTATTATTGTCTGTAACAGGCTGAGAACTGGTGGGGAATGTGCATTAGTGCACACTTGTTTCACTCATCCACAGCTGAACAGCCTAAACCAATATTTCCAAGAGGTGTGAATAGGAGTTTTCATTGCAATTACAAGTGCGCTCTGAAAACTGTTAATGGTGACGACAGCAGAATTCTTCATAGCTAGGGCTGGCTATGTATCTTGCCTGGATCCAAAAACAACCCTTCCAGGAGATGAAGAGGACAAAAACAACAGAATGTCAGCTTGTCCACCCCTACCTGCCCCTTCTCTTACAGAAAGGAAAAAACTAATTTGGGGTGTTTTTTGAGAGACTTATTTTCAGAAATATGCCTTTTGGATGTTGTTTGGTAGCACAGTTGTGCAGCCAGCTTGCATATTCTGCCCATGACACTTCCCATAAAAATGTCATTTGGACATTTAGGATCACTATGTGGTACAATCTCAAAAAGTTTGGGGATTGAATAAGCACAGTCAAATTTTTCAAATGGAAAATCTTTTGTGTTCAAGCTTTGGATAAAATGTAGGCTTCTCCAGGAATGGTTTGAGTGGAATAGTTTGATTCATTTCCATGTTTGTACCTTAAATTTGCCAGGTTCAATTGGGCTTGAAGTTTTGAATTGAGATTTCTTTCATATCACTGTTGGCAGCTGGAGGAAAGGGTGGGTACTCGAGAGTGCACAGGTGGCCAGATTCATCCCTTCTGTGGTTCCAGTGACTTTGCTGGAGCTAAACCAAGGTTAATCTACTCCACAGATATGCAGACTTTTTTTTTTTCCCGGTGCTGCCACTGGCAGAAGCAGCGACAGCCCTTGACCATGTGCCAGGCTGCCCACCAAGGCGAAGAGTCTTAGGTATTTCTCTGAGCCTGTCTATTATACCTGCAATACACACTGCACCGATATCTTGGAATCTCATCACTCCTTAGTCTCCTTGTGCTATTTTCCCTACTGCAACTTACTTTTAGTAAAATTAGGTACATGTTGCACAGACTCTTTGGGTTTAGGCCCCTGTGTGCTTTTATTAGGTATTTCCTTTGCACGTTAAAAGTCTCAAGAAGGCTCACTTTGTTAGGGTGGCAGGATCAAAATTCAAAATGCCGTGGCTTTGTGACTGTGGCATCTCCTCTTTCAAAGTGAAGAATTGTTTTGCCTCTGTATTGTAATTTTAACTGGAAGCGCCCAGCCAATTAGTCAGAATTTCGAAGCAAGTCAGACTTGATGCAAAGGGATATAGCCATGTGTGTAATCAAGTATTACTGTGGTCTTTTTCCTAATTAATGAAGAGGTTTTACGACGTGGAAAGCCAAATTGTGGATGTGTGTATTTGTGTTGGACGAGGTCAGTACCATTGTTGTAAGACTGGAAATGAGAGCGAGGATATTGTTGCAAGCATGTTTCCACAGAAGGAAAGCAGCTGTAAGGTTTTGTCCGGTTACCCAAAGCATTGGCTGTTCAGCTGAACAGTACACACACGCACACACATATGCATATCTATCCTCTATATTGCATATTTTAACATAATTAAATCGTTAACCTTCTGGTACTTCTAAATAGCTGATGTATAAACAGGTAAATTTGGTATATTAACCTTTTCCTATGTGCCTTAGCCAGCAAGTAGACATTACTTTCTGCAAACAAGTTCTGTTTTATGTGGTGAGAGCACATAAAACCTCATGAACTAACTCTTCTGTTTTAGTCAAAAAGAGAAATATTTTCTTACAGGCTGCTTAGTTTCTGTAAAGTGGGATACATTAGGAAGTATCAACATTTATTCAGTTGAGCAGTTGAAATTCCCAAGGTATTTTTTGCATTGCTTATTATAAAGATTGCTACAAATAGCATGAGAAAATAATCTATTGCTGAATGGTAAATATTGATTTTTCTTCACATAGCCGTGCTAAGCCCAAGAACAATACGTTTAAAAAAAAACCACAAAACCAAATCCATTATCTGATCGTGCAATGCATCTTCATAGCTAAATGCTGACAAGCATGGAAACGCCTGTGATACCTCATTTAGCTTAATGATAATCATACCTTCAGAACAGATAATAAATCTGCCAGATGAAACTGCACAGCATAAGATGCACAGTGTAAGTCATCAAAACCAACACTGAGGGACTCCGGGATGCATTGCTTAGTCGTCTTGTGTGTCCCACGTGCCCACATCTGCATGATCCCATCAGGCAAGGGTTGGTAAATCTTGAACATGAAGCCAGCAGCTTCACAGAGACCAGGGCTGTGATAGCCTGCTAAGGGTTGTTGCTGGAGAAATGAACTGCGGAAAAGTGTTTGATTTTATGGCGACGCAGCTGTAAATAGCCAGGACCTCAAAGGTTCCAGTTACATACAGGCTTATATGCCACCCTCTTGGAACACTTCTTGTGCTCTCTCCGCTCACTATATATTTTTTACAGCATCTAGAACAAGGGGGTGAAGTTCCTCCTTTGGTTTCTTTTCAGGAATTTTGAGCAAAATGTGAACAAGAGAGCGAGCTGCAGCACGTTTTACCTGCAAAGTGTACCTCTCGGGTCCTCCGCGCCTTCCGGTCCTGGGACAGAGAGGGACCTCGGCTCCTCCAGTGCTCCCTGCTGCAAGGGAGGGGCTGAGGCAGAAGCCTCCACATAGTTTTTGGGGAGGGGGACCGGTATCCCTTTCTTCTATGGGAAGGTGGTTTCCTCCTTACCTTTAACAGGGAAATCACACAGCTGCTTCTCCTCAACCCAGCCTCTTGGGAAAGCTGGGGTTTTTTTGTTTTGTTTGTTTTGTGTTTTTTTTTTTTAATTTATTTTCTATTATTTTTTAATTTTAATTTTATTTTATTTTTTCTTTTCCCCCGCCTTCCTCTGGGCATGCCAAGGCGAGAGGCGCATCAGAGAGGCGGCGGCAGGTTGTGCCCTGACGCACCTCAGCGGGCCGGGCCGCCCTGCGTGTTCCCCCACGGGTCCCGCCTGCCTGCGTGGGGGCTCGGGCAAAGGCTCGGCACCCTCTCTCTGTGCCCGGGCTCTTCCTCGTGCCACCCGCAGCTCCAGAAGATGTCGTAAAATCAAAACGCCGTGATGCGTGGTGATCGGGGGTGGCGAGAGCCTCTTGTTTTGAGGTCCCGTAATCTCGGAGGAGTGCAGAAACACTGGCGGGCGAAGGTCAGAGAAAAAAGAGCGTGCCAAGGGGAGAGAGTCGTAAGAAAGAGGAGGAGGAGAAACAGGTGTCAAATGGCATGTTGTGTGACCCTGTTCAGGCGGTAATGGGAATCCTGAGCCTGCAGACAACTCCAGTTCGTTATAAATATGTTTGTGTCCACGCAACATCCCTGCTGCTGGTGCCGCTTTTGCCTGGCATCTCCTCTGGCCGTGCCCCTCCAGCTTTTGTTCCACAAGTGAATGTGGGCTTCGGGCTAGCCGGCAGCCCCACGGCAGCCTGCACCGACAGAAGGGCAAGTGGCGGGCAGGAGGCTTCCAGCCACTGCTTTTAATCTCTCTTTTGGATTTTCACCCTGGGATCAGCTTGCTGAGGTTTTATTACACACCCGTCCTCTGAGCTCGTCTTCGCATTTCGCTGAGGAGCGCTTTGGTCTGCCTGAAACCGTATCGCTGCCATGGGAGCTCTTCTTGTAAGCCAGCAGCTTCTGGGCACTGGTTTAATTTGAGCCGCTGTCAGGGAAGAAGGAACCAAAATAAAGGTTACGCCGAGACCCTTATTGAGAGGGGGTCCCCATCCCAAGTCCAGGCTCTGTGCTCCAGCATGGGGGTGGTGGGGTGGCTGGAGAACATCTGTGGGGAGCTCGCAAGGCTGTCACGAGCAGCCTCTCGTCCTCTCGTCACTACAGCACACACAGGCTGTGAAAGCTGACAGCTCGCACAGCCGCTGCCGCGGCTTTGGGGCTGCACGAATGTGAGCTGGCGCGCAGGGAAGCTGCAGGCTGCTGCTGCCCGCCGTCCCACACACGGTGGCAGCCTGTTTTGCTGGCTGGGTTGTTTACACTCGCTCCGTTTGCAACAACAAGGGCCGTCCCATAATATGTTTCCCGTAATTTCTGTTTGCTGTTCTCTGCAGAAGAGTCATGGTTTATTTTTACAACAACCTTCCATTTTGAAAAGCGCCTTCCTGTTTGTGTAATGTTCCTGCAGTGGCAGAGGAATACATGCCCTCCCAGCCTGCGGAGTACAGGCGAGATGTGACTCCAGAGAAACACTGCCCGACGCATCTGGAGGGATGCTCTCTGCTGATTCATTTAGTTAATGGCTCAGGAAGAAAAGCCCTTTGTATACAGATGACTGAACAGCAGCCAATGTATCATAAAGTCATCGCCTTTTTTTCTTTCTTTTTCTTTTTTTCCTCCCCAAACTAGGCTCCCCACCCTGCCAGAGGTGCTTTACTGAGTCATTCCACTGATTTAAAACACTGTTCTGAACTTTGCCTACACAAAGGGAGGAAATGGAAAGGGAATCCCTGTCTCCCTGCCTTCCTATAGCGGAGGCTTGCCCTGTGGTGCCAGGCTGCTCCCACAGGAGAGCCTGTGCGTGGGGGGAAGAGTGAGTAATGCTTGCAGAAATATGCCTCTCTCCCTACTGCGGCTACAGAGCGACTGAATAAAGGTGGAAAAGAGAGGGTGAAGTAGGAAGAGACACGGAGGAGGGACGGGTGGGCAGCGGGAGGGGGGGCAGCACTGCTGGTCCAACACGTAGCAGGACGCTGCGTGGGCAGGGGGAAGCCTGGTGGGAACCCCCGGGGCTGCGTTAGGGCTGTCAGCGCCTGCTGTGCAAGCCCGGCCATGACCCATCGCAGGAGCTGTCTGGTCAAGGTGGCTAGAAAGTAGGAGTGCAATGAGAAACAGGCTTAATTCCTCTCTGACTTTATTCGTTGTGAAATGAAATAGTTTCTGCCCCAAGCCTGAGCCAGCCTGGGCGGGTGGATGGGGCACGCCGCCGGGAGGTGTGGGTGCAGACTGCGTGGGAGATACAGCAACATTGCTCCTCTGCTAGAGGATGCTTGGCTATTTTAAAGTAGAGGGTCTCCAGCAGTATCACTGGCATTTCGAGAGGAAGGTGATCACATCTGCAAAAACCAGGAGGAGAGAGATGCCTCCCTCCAGCCCGGAGGAAGGCCGCCAAGTCCTATGGGGATTTAAAGCATCCTTTTGCTGATTTTGGCGATGGCCTATTCAGCAGGCTTGGCTTTAGTGAAAGCTGGTTTTAGGAGCATTTGCTCTGGAGCCTGAGCAGGTTCCAGTTTGGTGGGCAAGGCTCCTCCCGCAGGCAAAGCTCTTGGTAAGTAAGTCTGCTGGGCACGGTCTAGACCAACGCCCTCCTTCCGTCCCGCAAAGGCTGAGGGACTGTAAGCACAGAAAAAAAATAAAATTAAAAAAAGGAGGAGGAGGAGAGGAAACTCCCTTGTTCTGCTCTGAAAAGTGACTGTATAAATGTGATGCTGCCAAATAAAATACTAAAGTAAGAATTGTTTCTGTTTCACTTATTGGATCTGCAAAACCCAACCTAGCCAGGGGAAAATGAGCGAGGCGCTCTGAGCCCACACATCATCAGCTAAATTAAGTTCCTGGTTCAGGAGCACCTCTTGCTCTCAAAGGTATTTGCACAAAATTAGCCACAACATAGTTTCACTAACGTAAAAAGGAGCTGCTATCTGGAAAGGGTGCAGAGGCACGCGTGGAATTCTCTAGGACTTTCTTACTGGCGATCGCATACAAAATGGAAAATATCCTGCTTGAAACGGAGCTGGCAGGCAGAAAACAGAACCCAACTTAGAGACTTTACACGGAGCGTAGCTGATGTGCAGCCAGTGACAGGCAGCGGTAACAAGGTCTTGCATAGTCACTTTTTAGAGGGTAGAACAGCACTTTAAAAAGCGTAAATGTTTCACCTCAAAAAATGCAGAAGATATTATTTCAGTTAATAAAGCTGAACGTTCAAAAATTAGGAAATGTTGCTATGAAGGTGCAACTTTTATTTAGCCTCTTTTGTGCCTATGCATACGTGATCTTGTAATTAAAGACTATTTTTAGCTCAGAACCTCTGTCTCAGCCAGTGAGTAGGTAAGTAGTAATTTGGATTTTTTTTTTTTTAGTCTTTTCAGACAGTATGTGACCGAGGCCATATTTACTTCATGTAATCTTAATTCCTCATTGAGTAGTTAATAATTTCCATGTAGCATTTTGATGATGCTCATCACTATTGTTTGTCAGTGTCCCACAAACATGAAAGTATTCACCTAACACCCTGCAGGAACAGGAGGCATTATTACAATTTTCTTCTACATCCTTGCTTTTCAGCTTGGGAGTTCAGGCACAAAAATGTTTAAGTTCAGCAGTAGGTACTGGCAATGGCCTGAGACAATGGAGGCATAATTCTTCAGGAGGTGCAATGTTTCGTAGTCCATGGCTCTTACAGACTTTGCCATGTGGGCCCAGCACCCCAGCAAAACTAAAAGTACTTTACCTAGTAAAATCAGAAAATGAGGAATACAGAAAGAGCCCAACTGTGTGATTTGGCCCACATCACTTTGGGCCTGAAGCAGGACAACATCGAAGTATCATCTTCATCACAAGACCATTCTTTCTCTTCCTTGAGCGCCTTGATTTGTTCATTAGAGCCTCCAAGCTCCTGCCAAAAGGGAAGCGCAGATCTTGCAGGTCTATATTGCAGTGCATGCGCACATGAATTAGAGGTTTCCTCCATGCTCTTCATACTAGCATCACCTGAGATTGCAGTCTTAATGTTATTTATTCTCTGCTCTTGGTTGTTGGTTTGGTTTTTTTTTTTGGTTAAATAAATGGCAAAAGCTACAGTTCATGGTGCGGGGTCATACTGCCACTTAATGATCATCAGGAGGTTGGAGTCTTCAATTTCATGATTTGAGCTAAAGAGCCAGCTGATAGACCCTTTTGTAGTGCCAGCTTTTCAAGCTAGAAGAGCCTTTTATGTCTTTTCGTGTGATCTCCTGTGACCTCCTGTGATCTCCTGTGACCATCTCAATGACCTGGGCCATTACATTTTCTCCCAGATGTTATGTGTTCCTGTCATTCCCCACAACTTCTTGTTCTCACTTATCTTTAACCTTATACCTAATGCTCTGCATTTGCCTTCCCCACTGACCCTTTCCTGCATCCCTAATTTTTCTCCCTTCCCTTTCCCAGCCCAGCTCTTCAGCTTCGTTTCCCCTGATGCGAGTCTCACCTTGTTCTCTGCGCTGCCGTCACCCTGCTCCAGGTCACAGCACAGGACACCTGAGGGAAGCTTTCCGTGCTGCTTCTAGCAAACACAGGGAACGGCTTATTGCTTTGTTTTAAAATGATGGCAGAAAGGGGAGTGGGGGTGGAAGGAGAATGTGGTGCCCTCAGCCCCTGCCCACCCACTGAGGGGTACAGTGGCTAGGGCCCTGCCCCAGGATTTTGGAGAAGTGCCTCCAGCCCCGTTGCTGCCTGGTAGCTTTGAGGACTGGCACAAAGAAAGAGGTCACTGGCTACTCCGGGATTTTTCATTTTTCTATTGAAACAAAACAAGAAAAATCAAAAAGGTCCCAAATGGAGGAGCATAATCCTCCCTGTGCCATCCTGGGGATGCAGAGGCCCGGCTGTGCTAAGTTTTTCCTTCTAAAAGAGGTCATTGTGTAAAATGCATGAATGCTCTTGGAACGGCTCTCTCTCTTCTTCCAGCTCCAAGAAGTGCCACAAGCCCTGAGCTGCAAAGTCATGCGTCTCACCGAGCATCAGGCTGTCCTGCGTATTGCAACACCAGGACAGCAATGAAGGCGTGGGCATGAGAAAACCTGCTCTCGTAGCTGCAGCACAGCAAGATGTTTCTGCATCATCATCTGGCACATTTCGCTGTTGTGTCATGTGCAGTTTCTACAGGAACTTGGCAACACACCTGACAGTGAGTTTTACAACGCGGTCCTGTGAAGTCTGCCGTGGAGTATTTAGTATCAAGCTGAGAGAATTGACATGAACCAGTTAACCAGGAGGGCTGACTAGAGATAAAACTTCAAGGTTGCCTATCAGGGCACCCAAAACCAGATCAATAGGTTTTAAGTAGCAGTTACACCTCCTGAGATGAATAGCTGGGCACTTGAGATACCAGTAAGGATCCAAAAAGCCTGTCTCCCTTGATGGCCCTAGCTCTGAGAGACCCCAGAGCAAGGCACCCTGGGGCAGGGCAATGCCTGGGCACCGGGTGACTCCCAGCCAGGAGAGGCTGGGAGCACTGGGGGAGGTTAAGGCAGGTTAACCACCAACCAGGAGTGCCTTTTATGTTTTCTTCACTTTCCACCTTGTGTTCCCACACTCCCCCTAAGGACAAGCCTTGCTTTAAGTCTTGCTAGACACATTCTGTTTGTGTTTCGTTGCAAAGCCTGGGGGTGGCAGGGGAAAAGACTAGGTGAATCTGAATGAAACCAGCAAATTTGCAGGGTGTTGTCCCGCCAGAGGCAGCAAACCAGAGCAGAGGGCTATTTGCAGGCATGCCTGAAAGACTGGTACCTCAGGACACGTTTCAGTAGCCTGGCTACTTCGTGGCAGCCTACAGTTGGTCTGCGCCAGGTCTGATGCTTTCAGGTTTTAGCTCATCGGGGTTTCCCTCCAGAAGAATGTGTGTTCCCCCCGCATGAAGCTGATGGCAGAGGTGTGCCATGGGCCTGGGTGAACCTGAGCTTCAAGAGGGCTGAGAAAGCCTGGTCTCCTCCACCCAGCGTGCAACCGGTAGTACACGGGTTAGTAGTTTGGGCACCCATCTAGGAGCATCCAGTGCAACCCCAGGACAAGGGGTCGCATTCCCTGGGCAAAGAAGGGGCTCCTGGGGGAGTCTGGTGTGTAAAAGGCCCTTCCTCCTGCTGTGTCCTTGAGAAAATTTGCCTCTGGAGTATTTACACCATGTCCTGTCCTCCAGGTGCACCATAGATGTCCGTAAGCATCTAGGAGAGAACTTCCCACACAGGAGAGACCTTCCCAGGGAGGCAGGTGAGGCCATCTCCTCCTAGGGGCAGCCTGAGGCAAGAACCACCCAATTCAGCTCTGACCAGCCTGAGAAAATTTGATTTGCATTAAGGCACAGCTCTTGTTCCCAGGAAAAGCCTGATGATTATCTACAGATTTTAGGTGCATGTGGGGCTAAGCGTAGGTGAAGCTTTTGAGCTTTGCATTGTTAGTCCTAGGGACACGCTTAGGTGCCCACGTCTTTGGTGGCTCCAGCGCCAGGTCTAGCAGGACTATACAGATGAAGGTCTCTCCCAGAAGCTTACACTTTGGTGCTCTTTTCCTTTCTAAAAAGCCATAGGCACATCTTTAACAAAAAAACAGAAGCCATCCACAACTCTCAAGGCACTGCCTCCAAAACAGAGGCTGTACTTCAGTTAAATGGTTGCTAGATATATATATATTTTTTTAAACATTGGCAAAACAACATTTTTTCCTCTAAGCTCATTGTTGGAAATAACTGAACTCTGTTTGCTGACACTTCAGCACATAGAAAAAAACCCATTCAGCTTGAGGCAGGTGGCACAGAAAGTTTTAGCCCAGACACTTGAACTCTGGCAACGATAAGGCACTGATAACAGGGTCTGATCACAAAAAGTGTGGATGAATAGCTAGTGCCAGCTGCAGGGCTAATTTTACAGATAAATGTGATGCACAATGTAAAACAAAACATTTATGGAAGAGAAAACTAAAGTTTTTAATAGAAATCTTCCCCAGGAGTGAGATGGGACCTTTGCCAGCAAGCCAGAGGGAGGGGAACTCCTCTCCTGGTGTAACGATGCTGTCAGCAGTAAGCAAGCAGCTCAGTGTTCTGGGAAGGGATGCCGTCACTCGCATCCGCATGGCTGGAAAAGCAGTGGAAGCAACTTGTCTGATACGCCAACAGGCTCAGGAAAGGGAATTGATGGCAGCAAAAATCAGCTTTCACTAATTGCAGTGCCAACTCAAGGGTGGAGGCTTTGCAGAGGAGAAGCTTACTCTTTCTAGTGGACCTTGGCATATGAGATTAGCAGTCACGCCAAAGACAAGGGGACCTTGATGGGAATGACTCACCAAGTGGCACATTTACTGGTTGCTCAGCTTTCTGCCCTGTTTCCACCTTCAGTTTTGTTTCTTTTTCCATGATAAAGTCCTTGATCATGGACACGCTATCCTTCACCATGAAGTACCAAAAGACCTGCTTATTGTTTTTCATTGGTATAGTTCTAACCTTGGCTACTAACGGGCTGGCGTGTCCCAAGGGAGAGCCAAAGGGCACAGACTCTTCCCAGAAAGCAGCAGAACAAAAGCCATGGCTGTAAGGACTTTTTTTTCAGGCAACTGCCCTACATGGAAGTTGAGACTTGAAGATTTTTCCCAGAACGGTAGTGAGGTATTTTTCCCTACAGTTAGTGTACTTGCTTCTGTCAGAAATGGACCTTTGGGTAGCCCACAACCAGGACAAGTTTCCAAGTGTGCAAAAAGAGACATTAATTTTAAAGGAGGCAAATAACAAGTGGGACACTGCAGGTGTCTGCATGGAACTGTCCTGTTTAATGTTTTTATCAATAATCTCAAGGAGGTGATGGAGTCCACTTTCCTCACGTTTGCAGGGGGACTGGCCAATATGCTTGAGGTCAGGGCTGTCATCCGGAGAGATAGTTAGGCTGGAGGAACGGGCCAACGGAGACCTTACGAAATTAAACATGGATAATTGCAAAGTCTTCCCCCCCCATGGTCCCCCACAACATCCTTCTCTCTAAATTGGAGAGATATGGATTTGATGGGTGGACTGTTCAGTGGATAAGGAATTGGTTGGATGGTCGCATCCAGAGGGTAGCAGTCAACGGCTCAATGTCTAGATGGAGACCAGTGACAAGTGGTGTCCCTCAGGGGTCCGTACTGGGACCAGTGCTGTGCAATATTTTCATCAATGACATTGACAGCGAGATCAAGTGCACCCTCAGCAAGTCTGCAGATGACACCAAGCTGAGTGGTGGAGTTGACATGCCAGAAGGATGGGATGTCGTCCAGAGGGACCTGGACAAGCTGGAGAAGGGGGCCTGTGTGAACCTCATGAGGTTCAACAAGGCCAAGTGCAGGGTCCTGCACCTGGGTCGGGGCAGTCTTTGGTTTCAATACAGGCTGGGGGATGGTGTGATCGAGAGCAGCCCTGTGGAAAAGGACTTGGGGGTACTGATGGACGAAAAGCTGGACATGAGCCAACAACATGCGCTCACAGCCCAGAAGGCCAACCATAACCTGGGCTGCATCAAAAGAAGCGTGGCCAGCAGTCGAGGGAGGTGATTCTGCCCCTCTGCTCCGCTCTGGTGAGACCCCACCTGCAGTACTGCATCCAGCTCTGGAGGCCTCAGCACAAGAAAGACATGGAGCTGTTGGAGCGGCTCCAGAGGAGGGCCACGAAAATGATCCAAGGGCTGGAGCACATCTCCTACGAGGACAGCCTGAGAGAGGTGGGGTTGTTCAGCCTGGAGAAGAGAAGCCTCTGGGGAGACCTTATAGCAGCCTTCCAGTACTTAAAGGGGGCCTACAGGAAAGACAGGGACAGACTTTTTAGCAAGGCCTGTAATGACAGGACAAGGAGCAATGGTTCTAAACTAAGGGAGGGCAGATTTAGCCTGGATTTAAGAAAGAAATTTTTTACCATGAGGGTGGTGAGGCACTGGAACAGGTTGCCCAGAGAGGTAGGGGAGACCCCATCCCTGGAAACATTCAAGGTCAGGTTGGATGGGGCTCTGAGCAACCTGATGTAGTTTAAGATGTCCCTGCCCTTGCAGGGGGGTTGGACGAGATGACCTGTAAAGGTCCCTTCCAATCCAAAGCATTCTATGATTCTATGATTCCCAAATTGCATCGGGGAAGAAATAACTGCATGGCGACACTACAGGTTGGGGACTGCCAGGCTGGGGAGAAGCTCTGTTGAAAAGGTCCTTGGGGGGGGAGTTGGGGTGGGGGCTGTGTAGACAGCAAGCTGAATATGAGCTGGGAGTGTGCCCTGGCAATGACGAAGGCCAACAGCATCCTGCGCTGCAATTACAGGAGCATAACCAGCGGATCAAGGGAAGTGATGACCTCCAGCTTCTCAGCACTCATTAGACTGCATCCAAAACATTGTGTCTAGTTTTGTGCCCTAAAATTTTCTTTAGTTAGTGGTTATGGTGATGTTAATGGTTAAAAGTCTACAAATCACAATGTTCCCATGCTACAAAGCAACAGCCCCGTAAGAGCAGAGGACCTGGGGGCTCTGTCTCTTGATATTGTAAAATTGATATTGTAAAATATCAAGAGAGGCTTGATATTGAGCAGTTGTCCCTAGAAGTCACACTACAAATAAAGTAGTTTCTCATCTAAAATGATGGCTGTGGTAAGAATTTGACTGGACACAGAAAGGCAGCTGGGTTTACCATTGTGGTTGGCAAAACACAAGATAGGTCCCTGTTCGCTCTTGTGATGTGAAAATTTTTGCAAATTCAGTACATAAATAAAGCCAGTCCTAAGGAAAGGCACACAGTAGTGGCTAACGTGGACTTTGCCCCTTCTCTCCTCTCCCTCCCCATACACCTGGCAAAGGCAGCTACAGTGGTGTGGAGCAACCAACCTGCCCCATAGCACAGCAGGGCTGGGCGGCTTTATGGGACCGGACTCCATCTGAAAACAGAGACAGACCCCACTGGCATCCCTGAACAGTAAAGATTTTTCTGTCTTCGCTCACACACAGAATAAAGCCACAGAGAACTGCAAAGGAGGGACTAGTCCCATACAAGGAGGAGCAAAACAGTAACTTTATTGAACACCCCACTGCCACTTTTAACATCTGTCTGCATTTACACTGTGCCCTGAATAGCCTGCAAGTAGACCAAGTCATGAATCATGACTTGCTGACAACTGGCCCTGTCTCTCCTCTGCCCCTGTTGCGTTGCTGATGGTGGGATACAGTCGGAAATTTCGAGGTGCCCACCTCCCTCCTGGGAACTTGCTCTGCCCTCCATCTCCGCTGTGAGGATAACCATGCACTCGGGTGCCAAGGCAAGGAGACAGACCAAGAAATCCCAGCAACAGAGGAATATCAAGGATAGTTAAAGCTATTCTTTTAATTACAAACCTCAAGCTGAGGTGAGACTGTGGGTTTGGAAAGGACTGCTGAGCATTCTCCCCTCTTTCCATGAGCGGAGGCGGTGCCTGTGTAAGCTGAGGGCGCAGCTTGCATCAGGCTGCCCCAGCACGGAGCCGAAAAACCTGTCCTGCGGTGCAACTTCCCTGGCTCTCCTCCACCCTATTCCTTCCTCATACAGAGCCACGGAGCAGCATCTTGAGACGCAAACTCCTTTTATCCAGCAGGACCTGCCATGTTAGTGTTTCAAAGGGAGCGATTTTGCTGGTGGGACAGAGCTGCAGAAGTGCAGTAGTCCAGCATGTGGCAAGTTAGGGATGAAATGCCAGCATTAAGAACAAGACATAAAAGGTCATTTCTCAGCCGCAGCCTGAATATCTATTGAACACGAAATAGGCAGCTAGAGAAGAGAAGCATTCAACATGCCATGAATGGCTGCCTTGTGGATTCATTTTGTAGGAGCCACGCATGTGGAAGCCTGTGTCCAGCAGTGGAAAAATCTCACTAACCTATTTTTATCATTGCCAGCAAAGTCTGGCAACTGTCTAGATGTTCTAGGTTCATTTAAAAGTGACTTTTGATAGGGTTCAAGGTCCACAGTGCTAGCAGTTCAAATTAGGTTGTTTCCTCAGGGCTGCCAACAGGCAGAAACTGAAGAAATGGCTATTTTATAATCACCATAATTATACAGTGGCCATAGGCTTAAACCACCCTCTAAACATAGAAACCCGACAAAACCCAGCTGGGGCTGTGCTAAGTCACTGCTCGTGCTCCTTCCTTGGAGCAGCAACTCTCACCCGGGGCCAGCAGCCCCCAGCCCCCCTGGGGCTCAGGGGGTGCCCCCTCCCCGGCAGCAGCACTGGCTGCAGGGGCTTGTTTACTCTGCTGCAAAGCACCTGGCTCCCCACTCACGCTGCTACGCAGCACACCTGTCCTCCCAGGGTGCTTGGACCACCGCCTGCCCCTATGTTATGAGCCTCTTGCCAGCAGCGGGCTGGCAGTGAATAAAAAAAAAACCAAGGGTGAAAAAAAGGTGCTGTAGTATTTAGAAAGAGCCCCTGCATTGCTTGCATCAGTGCCTGCAGCTGGAGGCTTGCTAGGCAGCTGCCTATGCCGAGGCTTGCAAACGCCTGTGTTCAGAGCTTGTAAGAAAACAGGGAACGGCTCAGCTTGAACTTCCAAGCATAACCCCCCGGGAAACTGCATCAGACTCACATTTATCACTGAGAGTTTAGTCCCCACCACTTTTTTCCCCCTTCCCCAGAGCAATTGCTCTGAGCCCACATCCTGCAAAGTTTGCTTGGACTCAGATTCATCTGAAAAACAAGAGTAGTGGAGATGTACAGGCAGTTCCTAAAAGCTGTCCACAAATACTTCATATTCTTTTCTCCTGAAGGGTGGAGGGGGTGAAGTATAGTCCTGAAGTGTGACAGGTAAAGTATAAATCCAGGCTTTTCTGTCTGCTGGAGCAATTCCTTTAGGAGCTCTTTTCAAAGTCACCCAGCAGGTAACTACATTCTTCCCTTCTGCAAACACATCTTCTCTACACCCTATTAATTGCTAAAACATAGTTAAAAGGTGGTATGATGGCTTTAAATTTTTAAAGTGTCTGAGAAGATGGGATTTATTCTCACCCCAAACCATGTTAAGCTCACACCTTTCTTTCCATTATTACCAGCTTCTTCCCACATCCCACACCATTTCCACATTTTTTTCCTTGTACTCAATTATGTGCTAGGACTCCCATGAAATGACGATGTGCTGCACCACAGAACACTTTCCCAGCTCCACTGTAAAGGAGGAAGGTATTTTCCTGCCCCTATGGAAAACCAGGCTCCCTGCCTTAGTGCATGTTCTTCCAACATTGCTGACCATGCAGCAAGCCTGCGACTCTTCCTGAGGCAGGCTAGCTCTGATTTTCTAAAGTAAGTCTAAAAAAAAACCACACCAATACAACTTTTTGGCATAATTACCTTGTAGATCACCATGCCAGCCTTCCTCAGGACTTTGTAATGCCCTTGCCACTTTAACCAAACATTTATTTTCTCAAGCCTGCAACAGTAGATACACTGTTTCCTGGTGTAAATTCCCCTATTCTGCATGTACTTTATTATTTTTCCCCCACTGTCTTTGGCTAGCTTACAACATATGAATAGCCATATCCTTTAGCTGTTTGGCTTTATCTTCCTTGTTTTCCTCCCAGCAGCAGACAAGGGGCACAGCTGACAGCAGGCTTGCAGCAACACAGTGCAGAGCCCACCGCTGCTTCCCCATCTACACAACCCAAAACCAAGCAGCAACCTTTGCTCTGCCACTTTGCCACATGCATTTCAACAGCTCAGGCAAGCTTTGCATAATGTTGTCCATTTAACAGCATTACAGGCAGTTTTTTATGTTAGTGCCCAACACGGGACTTATTCCCATTAACAGTTATCTCTTTACTATCCCAATCCAAGGGTTTAGACCAGGACTGCTCTGATCCCACAGCTCTTTGCCATGCACAAGCAATTCCCATAGACATACAATACATAGTGTCATGTTTGGCTACAAAACATAGCAACATTAAGCAAATTTAGTGCAAAGGATTAACAACAGCTGTGTTTAATGAAGAAATCTGCTTCTGTCCAGAAATAAAAGCTGCTTAAGCCCTTTTCCTTTCTGGAGTGGTTTCTCACATTCCAGGCAGGTGTTAAGGTTTCAACATAGTTACACCTTTCTGTTTACTGAGGGGGAAGCTAGGATGGCATAGAAAAGATGAAGTATTTTACTTTTGTATGTTTTCCTTCACCCTATCTCTTCCTCCCAATAGGCATTACATCCTCTCTCTAGGATAATTTTTTTCCTACTCCTCATTTTTTCCAAGCATCAGTATTTGCTTCTCTGCTGACCCACCGAACCAGGACAGACCTCTTCCTAACAGGGATCCTTGCCATGTCCTGACTCACTTCACTCTCCCTCCCTTCACAAGGATGACACCAGTGTTACTCACTTCTGCTGCAGCATGCGCATGGAAAAAAAGTCTCACTGACATTGTCCCAAACAGCATTTCCCCTTCAGTCTTGTAATTCCTGCTTCCCAGAAAAATCTATTAACCCTTTTGTTCACCTCTGCCTCCACCTACTGCTTCAAGTCACATTCTACTGCAGCTTCAAGACAATCCTGACCTAACTTGAAGATGGGAACTCGCTCCCTCCTGGGGCGGTCAGTGCTACAAACAGATTTTTAACGCTGTCATCTCTTAGAACTGAAGTCTTCAGGAAACTCAGTCACAACTGCTACTCGTAAAGTAAAACTTCTCATCATTCAGCTCATCAGTATTCACTACTGAGAAGTATTCATTCCAGGCTAGCCTGCAGATCTTAGGATGACTGCAACCACATTTTGGAGCTGTAGTTCATGTTCCTGCTAAAAGGAAAGTAATATTCAAGTAATAAACAGTAGCCCTTTCTTCTGATAAAAAACTTACCCATCTGTCGATTACTCAGAAAACACCAACCTACACACATAGGAAGTTCAAAAAGGGCCAAATATTGGGCTGTAGGACTTAAAAAAAAGAATATGGGAGGAAGAGGGCAGGCATCACAGAGACATGAGTGTTACAGTAAATTGTGGTTAAGGCAGTAGCATTGCAAGGTAAAGACTAACTCACAGGAAGCCCCCATCCAGCTTCTGTAGAAGGCAGCAAGAGTGAAAGGTATAAACTTGTCTTCTGGATATTCAGGTGACCTGGATGCCAGTTTGAGAACTTCCTCCATAGGTGTCACCCAAACCTATCTCATGAGCCAAGGCGCTGAGCCTATAGCTTAGTTCTCATCACCCAAGTTACAACCCATTGCATTTTCTTGGATGTTGACAGACACTGCTAGTGTTGGACATTGGCAACCTGAACACATGCCCCAACATGGAGCAGTAAAAACAAGGGCAGTTGAAGTCAGCAGTAAACTTGCGTTACGGTTGAGAGCAATTCACCCCAGCTCTTTCAGGTGCCAGGTTCAGTCTCATGCCCAGAATTGCACAACTGACAAAAATGCTACTTCTCAGTTCTGCAAGAACTCAGGAACATGGTAGGTCTCAAATTGCCATGTGAGATTAGATTTTCCCTCCAGGCTCTCACATATCCAAGAAGGAAAATTAGATTAACTCCTTTCTGGAGTCATTCCAGTCTAAGACACACACAAAAGCATGATTACCATTCGACTTTTTTGAAATCCAGACTCTTTTTTTTTTTTAAGAAGGCCCTGTTAACACAGAATAGTGCAATGCATTACAGAGGAGAGCTGTATGGTTTGCATAACCCCTTAGACAAGTGACAGTGTTACACAAAGGTGGGCAATACATTCAGGCATTAGTCCAGAGCTACAGCCAGAGCCTGACCCTCAACAATTCTGGTATTTCTTATAATAAATACCAACCACCTTACAAAAGAAAGGTGGGAACAAGCAAGGACTAAGAGACATTCGTAGTACATAGAGAACAAATACCAGAAGCTCCTAGGAACACAGCTGAGATACTACAGTAGGGGAACACCAGATACAGGTATAGCACATCAACTTGTTGGTAAGGATCCAAATGATAGGCAGCCCTCACCAGAAGACATTTTAGAGGGAAAAAAAACACCACTTAAAAAGTCATTTAGAGGAGAAGTACAGGACAAATTGGTAATTCTTTAGGCTAAGGGTTCCACACTAATACCTCTGCTCCCTCCCCTATCCATTTTTAAACTGAAACAGGATAGCCACAGCTCTAGCTGCTGCTGCAAGGAGCAACTGCAGAGCTGTACGGTAATTTCTCATGCAACTTCCCCCCCCCCCCCCCCCCCCCACTTGGAAACCTGAGATTTGGCACACATGCCATAAGCCCTTGAGATTGTACTCTGCTGGCTTTGGAGAAACAAAGCACAAAGCCAGCCACTGAGAAAAGTCCTGAGCATACACTATGGGGAACCTGCCTTCTCCAGAGACCAAGGCCATGTCAGACAACAGGCTGATATAAGAAAGCCCAGCTGGCTCCAGGGTAGAGCCCAGCCTGTTTGCATCAAAGTACCACTGCCTGCATATTACCAGTATGACAGTCATCCTTTGGCACGCTGTGTGAAGATAAGTAGAAGTGTTACAGTAGTAACAATTTAGGAATACAAATAAGAACTGCTTTTGTTCACACACACTAAGGAAAGGAGGAATAATGATACCTTCCCTGAAGTGCTCTGACAGTTGTCTTTTCCATTCCTTGGAATTTCCTTCAAATATAGCATTGGCATAGGAGTTATTTCTTGCTTTATACTAAAGCGCTAGTGATTTAACACTTAACATGTTATGCAAGTTCGACTCCATGCTATGCATCAAACAGTATGATTAATAAGCATAGTAAAGTCTCCTCTCCCCAAACATACATCTTACTCTTTATTAAGTATCAAATTGTCTCCAACATAAATTACATCCAAATTACATAAGTTTCAAGAAAGTCAGATATTTTATATACAATATTTGTCTTGAGTCAGATATACCTTTATCATTTTAACCTATAGCATAAAAAGCAAACCTACATCAGTACCAAATAAAGCATTAAAAAGGTAACAAATATATAACTTTTTAGAAATGCTTTCAGAACACTAAAGTTAATGACAAAGATTTTATAGTGCAGCAGTCTTGGGTTTTTAGCTCTTAGACCATTTCTCTGTTTTTGCGGATAGCACAGCAGAGAACCATGCTGAATATCATGCCGAAAATCTGTAAAGAAAGCAAATGCATTAGAAATTGGAGGACCAAAGCACATTCTTCTATCAACGTGGGGACAAGCATAGCTGCTCTTCCCAGCCCAGAGGCTGTATTAACACTTTATTGTGCAGTTCATGTCCCTGCCCCTCCCTTCCCCTCCACCCACAAATTTCAGTCCATTCTCATGAATCCCCTTCACCCTCAATACTTCAACATAGATCAGCTATAAACCACTGCCATATCTCCTAAGATATCTTTGATCTTCCCAGCATATTTGCATCCATGTCATACTTCCCTCCAGAGAATTCAAACAAAAAAGTGCACATTTTCTCACTAGCACTATTATTTCAGTTCTCTAGCAGAGTCTTTAATTGTTATAAAGGAAACAAAAGCAAGGATCCCCAAGAGGTATTAGTATTAAGAAGTGGGCTGGCAACATGACCAATACATCTTCACCCTATATATACACATACTACCAATACAACTTCACCACTGCTAAAACTACAAGGAGGCAGATCCTAATCCAAAGCAGAAGCAGGGAGGTCCAAGACACCCCACCCTCTGTGGTGCCTCGGGGCCCCACAGCACACACCCTGATCCTGCTGCTACTTGTCATTAGTGGAATGGGCTTGTAAGACTGCCATGCCAGGCACTATTCGGACTTCTGCTGTAAGTATCCTTTGGCCATACAGCTACCCTCTAAATCTGGAAACTCACCATTATTACAGCAATGCCAAGGCCAACTGCTCCAATCACATTCAATTTCGAATTGAAGACATCATCAATGGCAGCAGGGCACGACTGAAAAGAAACAGACTGTTCATTAGTGTTTCATACATACGAAAGGTTTGTTTCTGCTTGTCTGTTTGAGCTCAAGTCGCTCAAAGATGTAGCATCAGTTGGCAAAGTCTGCTTGCATTAGAGATGCAGACTGATCTTTTGAAAGCTGCTTTGAACTGGCCTTTATTTTCATATCTTTAAAGAGAGCCAGGGATGATCCAACACAAGAGAAGCTGAAATCTATTCTTGAAGTATCTCTTAGCTGCACCTTGGCTACAGCAGGATTCCCTTCTCAACACCTGCAGTTGATCAGGTAGATCAGGACCAACAGCAGTTGTACCAGACTTGGTTTGTGACTAATGGCTGTCAGTATTTAAGCTGCTGTATTGCTCAGCCCTTCTCAAAATAGGTTTGAAGCCACTCTTGATATTTCCAATTGCTACTGTAATTTTGCAGACACCTTATGAACACATGGTACATGGGAATGGCAGGATTTCTTGAGCTGCATGCATACATGCTGGGCTTTGGGTAGATTCATAGAGGTGCCAGTTTGTCCTGGAAGTGTCAATGAATTACAATGAAAAATTTAAGTACAGTACTTTCCCCAGCAAAGACACATGGTAGCCAAGAAAAAGAACAGAGAACTTTTACATTGGTGTAAGTCTTTAAGAGCCTGGTAGCTGGTCAAACTCCTGTCCTACTTATTCCAGCAGAATACTACAGCAAGCTGCTGAAACTTCTTTTTCTTTAGTTGTTCCTTATCCAGTCCAGAAGGAAAGACTGAATTGAGTATTGAAGTGATATACTGGCAAGAATTAATCAGTTAAATCAGAATATCAATACAGCACTGCTTCTTACAGGCACACAGATCAGCCACACCATTACATCCCTTTAATCTTGCAGTCTATCTACTGTTTTTTCTACAGCTGGGACTAGGCCATAAACACATCACAAGATGAAGGCAACAGATGAAGCTAACACACACTTATCAGAATAAAAGCAAACAATAAAACCTGCATGCTGTCTCAGCTACTCCCATTTAGTCTAACTCATAGCAGATTGTATGGACAGGACTAAAGATACAGTCTAAATACAGGCTGAAGTGTCTCATGTGGTCAGACATTTTGAAGGCACAAAGTCATCTGTAGTGAAAGGAAGAGCACAAGTAATGTGAAAAAAATCAAGTCATTAATTGAATTCCTGCATCATAAGAACCATATTGTCTACAGGAAGACTCATACAGGCTTGTCTTAGACCACAAAGCAAGAGCACAAGACAGTTTTAAGAGAAAGAGGAAAAAGGGTAGTTAAGAACTATACAATATGCCTCTCCTGTATCTGTGGCATACAGGCATCTTTGCAGCAATATTTCAACAGGGGAATCCAATTCAGAGAGTTGGCTTCACGATGACACACTCACCTATAGAGGCCACCAATGCATTACCCCTCTCTCCTTTTCCTTGCTAAAACTTCAGACCTGCTCCTACCCCATGCTCCACTTCTCCCTAACCAAGAGCCAAGGCAACAGCTCTCATGCAGCACCAGGAAGGTGCTTTGGCAGTAGGAGGAGCCAGGAGAACAGAGCTCTCCAGCGGGTTTTTTTTTTTTAGGTGACGTTTTGGCCTTAACACTGTCCATCATGCCAGTGGGTCTAGTGACACAGAGACTGCACATTTCCTGTGCAAGTTCAGATTTCCTGCTGACCCTGCTTGTTCTTTCCACAGTAACAGTATGTTGATTTTCCACAACCAAACTGATTATAGAGATAAGTTGCTAAGTAAGTGTGACATGGGAATCTCCCATGGACTGGAAGGGTTTATTTAGAAATGTTTCTCACTCTACTCATTGGGCAGAGCTGTTAGTGAATTAAGTCATGCTTTACCACTGTAGAAAACGACTCGAGCATGGTCTTCTTCGGACAGGTGTCCATGAACTGCTGCTCAAGAACTCCTGTAAGACCACAGCAGTCTAGCTACAAGAGAAAACAGGAAAAGAGAACCAGGTTAAATAATCCTTATTTTTGCTCTGTATTTGGTAAAGAGGAGAAATAGATTACATTCAGTTTTATTACAGACCTTATGCAAATTTGCTTATAAGTCCTGCCAATGTGACTGCTATAAACCTCATTTTAAAAAGCCTTTGTTGCATTAAAGGACGAGATTCTGAAAGGAAGAGCTAGATCTCATTCAGTATACACACATTAATTTTGGTGACAGCTTGTACTTCTTACAGACACAAGGATGAACTCCTCGTAGACATGCAGGTATGCATACTGTGGTGCCTCTAGATCAATACCACAGATCTAGAGTTTCCCAGCTTGCTCCTAAGTGTGTTTAGGAAAACAAGAACTAGTTCTATGCATGTCAGAGGTTCGGAGGGACAAAAAGGCATATTGAATTCGCTGATACTATACAAAAAGATCTCTGCAATTTGTTACTAATACTCCTTTGGTTTCTTCTAGTTAGTTTCTTCTAGGTAGTAAGGTACTAGACTCGTACAGGGGACCGGATGACATGGAGAACAGTGTGAACAAGCTGCATTACTGTCTAGTTTAAGCATAACCATGTACTTACAGCTAACTGAAATGCTTTCAGGGTCTCTCTGGCAGCTGCTTGAGATCTCTTTGCATAGGTTTCCATGTAGAAGTCCTTTAACTCTTCAATAACCTACAGGATAGCAGAGAGTTGTGGTGTATTACTGTCTTACCTTAATATTAATTATGGAAAACTTGTGTTGAGTAAGTCTCAGCCATTGAAAATTCTGCAGCCTACAATACCCATCCTTTTGCCATGTAGAAATAGAGGGTGGACAGCATTTCTCACCCGGAACAGGTGAGCCTAACTGGTACACTTACCTTAGAAGCCACACCTAAACAGATAAGATTCAGTTTCCCTTCTAAAGCTCTGAGTTTCTAAGAGTGAGAGAACCAAGTCTTTGCTCACTGGTTACACAGAAATATTCCCTATTCATTCCTGTACCCCAGAAGTTGCTATATTCCCCTGTTGTATAATACAAGCAGAAAAGCAACCCTGATTACCAAGCACCTTATTTTGAAACAAGACAGAATCTTGCCTGCTTGTGAGGGGACAGCCCAGATCAGTCAATGTTTTAGATGCAGAAACAGTCAGCCCATAGCTGACCCAGCCCATATCCAGAAATCATAAAGCCTCACTGATGGCCTGCTTCACCTCACAGCTCAGCCAGGTACTGCCTGGAGGGCATCTCTAGAATGCAACAGCATCTTGGATTCTGGCTTCTCTGCTACAGTCTCATTTTTAAATATTAGAGTTTAATTTCTTGTATTGTTTTGC
Organism: Mycteria americana; assembly: GCF_035582795.1. Classification (NCBI taxonomy): domain Eukaryota; kingdom Metazoa; phylum Chordata; class Aves; order Ciconiiformes; family Ciconiidae; genus Mycteria; species Mycteria americana. Next base: position 82,821,371 of record NC_134365.1, read on the forward strand.
TAGAATGCATCTTCCTCTCCCCCAAATTCCCTGGGTAATCAGGATTTGACTAGTACTGGTATAGATTTCAGTAGACTGCTAACTTTCTGTGGGCACAGTCATAGAATCACAGAACAGTTTGGGTCAGAAGGGACTTTTAAAGATCATCTAGTCCACCCTCCCTGCCATGGGCACTGACATCTTTCACTCGATCAGGTTTCTCAAAGCCCTGCTCAACGTGACTTCGAACACTTCCCATGATGGGGCATCCACAACTTCTCTGGGCAACCTGCTCCAGCATCTCACCACCCTGCCAACTTTTAAAAGCAACCTACCTTTTCTTTATTTGCAAATCCCCAGATCGCAGCAGCAATTTCAAGGGCAAAAATCACAAAAAGGAAGAGGAAGAACTAGAAAAGAAAGACCACATCATTAAGACCACAGCAAAACAGCATCACACATATATACTGCAAGCTTGTCCAGTCCCCAGCATCCAGCCTTGTGGGAACCATCACTCAACCAGGTTCCAGCTGGAGGTCTGAAACACTGGTAAGACTAAGAAAGAGGGTACACTGCATTGGGTCAGCACTTCTTCCCAGGAGCGTCAGAAAGCCTGGCAGTGTTTTCCAAGCAGAAGTCCTTTTTGATCAGTGTTAATTAAACCCAATCATCTGTTAATTCATACTTTGAAGTTGCCCAGGTCACTCAGACACATCAACAGCTGACACCAATTCTTCTCTCTGGTTTGTTACTCCTATTGCTTTAGGAGTCATTACTTAATACCTAGCTTGCCACCAGCTCCCAGAGAGCTAATGGTCACTTCTTTGTTGTGTATCCCATAATATAGAAACAAAAGCGTCATCTCTGTGTTTAATTGACTAGTCTAAGACACCACTACCATTTAAAGGCACTTTAAAAAGAGATGTTCAGAATTACAAAGGGGCTAGAGGCATCATTTTGCAAGAAATATATGAAATTAACTTCTTCCATGACACAGAAGGGGAATTGTTCTTTCACTGGCTATAGTAGTAGTCTTTTATTAACTAAGTCTTCTGGTTATTTGGATAAGTAGTTCCACAAGTGTACAGATGTGCATGAACCCAGTAAGCTCTACTGGCCCCTCCAGTCTGAAAACAATGAGGGTGCTCTCCAATAATTGGCTTGCAGAGCGGTTGACAACTAGAAGAGCTCGTCCTGTGATTATGAACAGTAGAGGCTTGTTTCAAGGATCAAATACCACAGTTCTGGTCTCAAAGATTAAAGATTGCACAGCCTTCAGAATTCAGGACAAACTGTTTGATAAATAGCATTACACTTATCAACATTTTAGTTCTGTGTTCACACATACTCCCAGTCTTGATACTTCAACGTCCGAGTATGTCACTAACTCCTGAAGTCATCCTGTATTCAAATACAACATGAACGTTTGGATTGAGGGCCAGAAATGGAAACTATACTTACACTTTAGCATTATGTAGGTGACCATGAGTTTAAACATTGCGGAGCCAAAACAGTCAGCATCTGCTGCCCTTTAACTGCACAGTAATATTCTACTTCCTTTCTCATCATTCTGCTAAAAATTTAAACACTACTCTGAACACTTACCAGGCCAAGCATACATTGAGATTCCTGCAATGCACCACAGCATCCCAAGAAACCAACCAGCATCATAAGTGCACCAGCTCCAATAAGGATGTAAACTCCTAGGCAGGAGAAAAAACAGAGACATGTATACAGGCTAGTTGAGACCTCAGCAGCAAGGTATAAAATTATTTGCTCCACAAATAGCACTTGTAGCTTTTGCCAAGGCTTGTTTCTTTACAGAGGTGTTCCAAGCAAAAAAAGGATTGTGCTTAATTTTCAAAGCAAACATTTATCAAAACTTGTGGGGAAATGTATGATAAATAAAAACTTCAACTTATATGAATTAATGTGTGCCACTACTGCAGTTTCACAAGTTTTAGAAAATGGGCAAGATAAAGCCATCTAAGACAAACTGTAAGACACATTTTAAAACTGGCTCAGAGCCAGAGTTATCAACTTATCTTCAGATGAAGAGTGTGCTGCAGTTAGAGACAGCTGGAACTAGTGATTTATCAACATCTGAGAATTCTTGAAGCATGCTACCCTCTAGGAGAATGGGTATTAAAAGGCATCATAATCATCTGTCATAAGGCTTTAATGCTTCCTACCCTGCTTTCTCATCACAAAACACTGAATTATTCCACCAGTCATGGTGGTACAAGTCTACATTTCGCTGCCTAACTTGACAGCCTCTCTAACTACAAGAAACTCAGCATTTTCTGCTTTTGCTAAAGCAGATACTTCTTCAAACCATATCAAGTGGCTGAGCCTGTAGACCATTCTGCCCAGAGTTTAGGTAGCGAGTGTGTTGGAGCATAGAAGGCAAACATTTCTGGGCTAAAAGACTCCATTTGTGCCCAATCCTCTCCTCCTAAGCTTGGGAACTGCCAGCTTAAGCATTACAGCTGCTAGCTGGTGAGAGCAGCAAGACAGAGAGCGAAACAACTCCCAGAGGATGGCAAGACAGCACTATCGGGGTGGTGAAACACAAGACAAAGAATCAGCACAAAGCATGTAGAATTAGTATAACATTTCTATTAATGTAGACAAAAATACAGTTCTAGCCTTCAGCAACTAAATCAATACTATTTAAAGAAAGCCATACATAAGCATTTGCAAATTATATTTTCTAAATGCAAGCTGATAAGATTAGCTGCCAAAACAAATATCTACTTGATTAAGCATATGTAAGCGATTAAGCCTGACATTTCTTATCAGCAGGAAATTCCGGCACCGATTTTTACCCCAGCTTAAACTTTTTCCGTTTTGAAAAAAAAAAAAAAAAAAGAGTCTATCAGAACCTCTTATTTCAGTTTCTTTTCAGTAGTATAGAAAGCTTTTGAGGTAACTTGCTTTGTTACTAGGTGCAAATTGACAGATTCTTTCAATTTCCTATTAGAAACTGCAGTCAGTAACTACTCCCAGGGAAGTATGTTAAAACAGTAATTCCTATTAAACTTTTTTAAAACTCAGTTTAACCTACAGAGATTTCAAGTAGGTTTCACTGGCTGCATTCAGCCAGTAGCTTAAGTATCACATCATAAAACTTTCATGTTTTAGGAGTTTGAAGAGTTGTTTTAGACTACCCAAAATAAGACTTGTTAAATATTCAGCTCAATGGCTAAGTTTAGATTTCTGTTCCCTTTCCAAGGTCCAGTTAAAAGCATATAGAAATCTTTCTGGCAACTGCAAGAAAAAACCCAGTTTGCTACCATGCCAGCACATCAAGGGTTAAACACAAGCTCTCTCACAGATAAGCTGTCTGCATGCCTGTGGCCTCTTCATGAAGTCGCACAAGCACTCCCATATTCCCTCTTATGGTCTCTACAAGCCTAACTCATCATTCCTAACAGTATTGGACTCGATGATCTTAAAGGTCTTTTCCAACCTATATGATTCTGTGATTCCCTGTAGGCACAGGCTACCCTGGTATTAGAAGGCTGCAACGTGAGTTGCACCCCCCAGCATGCCTTACACAGTCTCACTGACCCTTTAGACACGAGTTTGGATGTTGTGACAGGTCAAGTAGCTCACCACAGGAGCCAGTTTTCCTGGCAAATAACCATACCGTGGCTGGCTAATGAGTGATGCCATACAGGACATGGCAAATCCAGGTGCTACAGGGATGTGAAACGTGTATGTATAAGGATTAGTCCAAATCAGAGATGACAGACATGTATGTAAGAAAGGTACATATTTGAATTTGCTTTCTTCCCAATTGTTAAGAGGTCTTCAGATACAGCTACTTGGTTTCAAAAAGCATTTCAGCACCTACAGGTGACAACCAAAGAACCATGTGTTCCTCTGCCCAAGACTAAAAGTGACTGTAGAGATCAAAGTCTTACAGCTAGCATAAAATCCGATTCAGGTAGGAACTCCTATGACATTAGAATAACAAACTGAAAACATGTGTTTGTCCCCTAATTGGTAATCTCACAAGACAGAATATGTCAAGGAATAATTTCCACCTGGCCTAACTAAAGTTACATTGATCTAGGTTGCCTGTAATAGTTGCTCATATAAACCAAGATTTGTTCATGCCTTCCATTATGTTCAGTATAAGTTAGCATACATAGGGCTGTAAGAGTTAGACAATAGCACATGTGCTCCTTGTGAGAGATGAGGCAATAGAGTTGTGGTTTTGGGTAGCTTCGGTTGGTCACTTTGGGGAAAAAATTAGTTATTGATGTCATCTGTGACTACTCATTTAGTTTAGAGTGAAACTTTGCTGACTCATTGTGAGAAGCATCAGAAAAGACGTCCTCCATGTCTACCAGGAGTCCCTGGGATTACAAAACACTTACCCAACAGCACCCAAAGGGGAACTGCAGGGTTTAACCCGGGAAAAAGATGAAGTGACATGCAATGCATAAGACGACAAGAAACCCCTAGCGTGACACTGCTGCTGTCTGCACAAGAGCTCACAACAGAGGCTGGCTCCCTGCACCAGCCAGGGGATGCTGCTCTCTGCCCCAGCAAGGCTGTTTAGGGCCATCGTCTTTATAAACCTTTGCCTTCCTTGAAGGCTAAGGAGTCTGTAAATCAGGGCGCAAGAGTGTGATCTATTACCCCAAGCCATCTCCTAGCTTACCCGTATAAAACGTCGTGTTGTTGGATTCCAGTTCAAAGATGCTTTTAGTCTGCGAATCAAACCGAAGCCATAGTCCAATTGCAAGAACTGCTGTCCCTGCAAGCTGTAAGAACAAGTAAGCCTTGTTAAATAATACCAATTAATACATTCACCCTTGCATTAGTCACAACATCAGAAGTCAACACAGGATACAGCTCTGTTATTTAAAGAGGTGGTGACGGAGAACCAGCATAAAAGGATGGGGATACCAAAACAAGAACAAACTTAGTTCCTGACATGAGGCATCCTGTTGACAGATGCATTTACATATTAAACTACAACACACAAAAGCCATGCCATTCTTGTTCTTTACTGAAAATAACTGAGGTTTACCGAAGTACCAAGTGTCAGTATTTCCACTGACCCCTCCACCCATTGTATTATTCTGGGTGACTGTAATGACAGTGCACGGCTTAGTGATCTTAAATCTTCACACTGAAAGACAAGCGTATTGCAAGAAAAAGCGCCTTGTAAGGCCAGCTGAAAGTTTTAGCATATTAAACAGACTGGTAAGAGTTCAGCGTACTGCAGTGTAGAGTTTACAAAGAGTGCTCTTTCTTGCAAAACAGGGTAAAACTAATCCAATAAGTCACCACACTGACAGGAAGAGGAAAATACAGGCTGCTGAAATAGCAACATTGCTGTGTGCTGATCTGGAACAGCACAATCAAATTTTAGATAATATTTAGTTTTATTATATCACTGTCTCTGCCTGTGTGCCTCCAGGTTCCCTTTAACGTCAGTGCCTGTGTTTGCAGCAAGTTGTTGTGTGTATAAGTTAGCTTATGGATGAAACATCTGGCAGAAGGCATGGGAGAAGTGTTGCAAGAAAGAGGGAATTGCACTCTGGTAAGGCAAATGCTAACAGTTTGCTTTGAACAGACTGAATCCTCCCTGCTTTAGAAAGAAAACCTGGGGTCATCTTGCCTGCAAAACCAAAAAAAACACAGGACAAACTAGAAAACTGGAGTGTGCTTCTCAGCTCTTCCTTCTTTCCTTTGAAGACCATTTAACTATCAAAAAAAATTCTACAGAACTGAGACAAGGACAGAAATAACACACATTGCAGCAGACATTAAAAATGGAAACTTAAGCGTGAGCAGTAAGCTTAGAAAGTCTGGAGCTTTGGTTAGGCTAAGCACGCATGAAAAGGAAAACCAAAGCCTTATCTCTGTTAAGAAGTTCCTTCTAGAAAAAGGGAACAACATTCTTGATTTGCCTCCAAGAAACTGGAAAGTGTTTACTTTAAAATGTTAATTTTCAGCGAGAATATGGAAGGAATTCCCACAAAAAGTACCAGATACCAAGCCCAGCTCCCCCGGCCCCACTGCCTCCCCACAGGGAGCCCGAGAGCCCTTTCTCCCTGCTACAGTGCCTGCGTGCACTGAAGGCAGGCACAGCTTTGCTGCCCGTGGCTGTCTTTGCTAGCCTCCTAGGCTTGCTCTTCCAAAAAAAATAAGGAAAGCTTTGAAGAGTCACACAGGACAAAGAGGATGGAGCTAAGCGAGGGTTTAAGTGAAGGTATATCCCTTGTAGCTTCTCAGCAGAAAGCATCCTAACTGAAGTGCTAAAGGGCTCAGGTATCAGTGCAGAAAAGCAAGAGGCCAGCCATGCCAGAAAAACCAGCATTTCTTGTATGGCAGGCACCTGACTCCCAAGCCTGCCTCAAAGAGGAGCTGCAGGGTTTTAACTGGGAAAAAGATGAGGTGATATGCAATGCATAAAGGGCCAAACCCAAACGGAGGTTTCCAGACCTATGCAAAAGGCACTTTGTTGGTGTCACAGGTATATAGGTGCAGGCTTACTCACAAAGTGTGCAGCAAGAACAAAGCCTGCACATACCTACTGCATTCCTTGTTAGGGCTACGCTGACAAAATAACTTTAAGTTATGCCAAAGAACCTTGGTAGTACACAGTATGTCAACAGCGTTATTATTTCAATTTATTGTGCCACAGCAGCACCCCAGGGGAAGGGAGAGGTGCAAGAAGGGAACTGGCAGAGAGAAGGGTTGCTGCTCTACCTGCACTCGCTGCTACAGCATCACTTAAAGCCTTTGCAATCTCATTTCACTTCAGTGCCTCAGTTCAAAAACCAGAAGGGCTTAGTGATGAAAAAACTCAGACTGCTTCTAGCCTACAGTTAAGTCACCCCGTATTTCTGAGACTCACTTCCCTGGGTCAAAAAGTCTTCAGCTTTTATAGGCATCCAGATCTGGAACATTAGGAGAAGAAACCTACATCCTCTACTCGTTTTGCTAGGAACTCATGAATTGCAAAGCCACAAGCCTAAGCACACCCAGCTGTCTGCACCTACCTATGTTCACTGTTTGACAAACCTCAGTGTTCAAGTAGCAAGCTCGGGACAGCACTGCAAAGTGAGCAGGGCACAGCAAAGGACTGTAAAATTAAAACCAGGGCTGATCCCCCAGCAGACCTTTAAGGCCAGACTATTCAAACCGTGAAGCAACTCTAAGCCATACTACAACCGTGTAGATAATCGTACAAGTCCAAGCAAAACAGAAGGCTCAGTTAATGATCTCTTTGAAAAACAAACTGGTTGGTTAACATTAGGGATAGCTGATGTAGTTAATATGGCTCCTTTTAAAAAAAACAGACTTAACTCTGGGTGGTGGTGGTGGGGGGAGGGTTAAGCATCATGTTTTCTCCTTGGGAAAAGCAGTCATCCTGTGAAAAAGTTATCACAGGGAGGTAAGAAGCTGATTATGGGATCACAGAATAGTGATAATACTTGATGTCAGTGAACTGTTCCAGATAAATAAAAAAATTGTAGGATTAAATAAAGTGATAATTCTCTCCATAGTGGACTAGAAAAAAAAAAATGCAGTTCCTTCTTGCAAGAAAAAGAAACTTTTTGTCTTGGTTTCTTAAGGAAAGCAGACTTGTGTTCTCAGTTTGTGCTCTTCCTACCCACAATGACCACTGAACTAAAAAAAGGCAGTTTTAAAGCAGAAGGCAAGAAAGTAATTTGAAACTTCAAGTTTTCATCAAAACAACGAGAGACTAGGGCACCAACACCAGCCTCAGAGGAAGAGGCAAGCACAGCCCCACAGGCACCCGCTGCACTTGGCAGCATCTCAGGCCAATCTGGCACACCAGAGGCTGGTACACAGCCACCTCTGCTCACCAGTCCTGCGCCAGGAGGTTCTGGCAGCTGTGTTGGGGTGGTTTTGGTAGCTGCTGTTCTTCCTCCCTGGGAAAGGGGTGCAAGCCCCCCTGCTCGGGCTGCATGGCAGCAGATCCCCTGAAGAGCTGGTTGTTGGGTTTTTAATCCAAGTGTTTTCCCAATCCAACAGACCTGTTTTGTCATAGGAGTTGAGTAATACAGGATATTTCTAAGCAGATCCATGCTGTGCTGAGAAAGAAATTGAACAGAAAAAGAACAAAACTGTCTGCTTTCCTGAAGCTAGTCACTTTGTGTGTGCAAAAACCCACAAAACCAAGAAAAGAGAAGGTTTGTGTGCTTATGAAACATGTAAGTAGTATGGTTTTGCAGTAAAAAGTATAGGAAAGGGACTCAGAAGACAGTTTTTTTTTTTTTACCAATGTGACCAAAATGTGAAGTTAAATGGATACTATTCACTCACCATACTGGAAAAGTTTGTGGCAGTGATTCTCCAGTAACAGCATGTCCTGGCACAAGTACGCTACTAGTCCCTGGCTCAAGCTAACGAGGCTTCCTTGTGTTTTCCCTAGCTACTACTAAGCATGTTACAGCTCCCAGCTCATTTCTGCTTGACTTACCTCTATTCTATAGCTGCAATGGACATACGCTAAGCAAGGATAAAAATACCTGGTTATTCTTCCTCTAGTCCTATGGAGGCTCCTTGGATTTTTTTGCATCACATGCAAACATACCCCCATTGCCTCAAAGGCTCTACTCCTGCATGCGTCTTTCCGCCTGTTGCCATGGAAAAGTGGCTTTTTTTGGTCTGTCTTCCTTTCTTACACAGCCCTGCACCTTCCCTAGCAAGCCTCCTGTGCAGGATTTACCTCCTTCCACCCATCCAGCCCCACACTCTCACAGGTGCCTTCTCCAAAGTCAGCCCTTTCCATTGCTCTGGTCTCCCCCTTGCAAACTACATGGCTTTGCCTCTGAGCATATCTAAGGATGTGTCCCAGTATTTATCTTTGACACTCTGCTTTTTTTTAGCCTTCCATGTGACAAGAGGTAACTGACAAAGGATCTGTACCACTGCAATGACTTCCATGCAAGTCATTATATACTTGAGATGAGAAATAACCCATCTATCCTGGAGGCAGAAGCCATACAGAACACTCTGCCTTCCTCCCCTCACCATACTTGGCTAACTTCAGCATGAAGTTGGACCATCCAGTGCTGAAGCATGCTATCAAGCAATTTTCACTGCATTTTTTTTTCCTTTAACACCTGAGGTTTCACAGATATGGTCTCCTAGCAGAAAGCTTGCACAGAGAATCATTAGATTTAGTGATACTGGTGTAAACACATTAAAAGCTTGAGCTTTTCAAACTAGAAATTCCAATTTTTGTTAAGATATCCCATGATACAGCAATGCATGACACTATTTCAGGAAGCTGGAAAGTTTATTTTAGATTTAACCACTATTTTGCAAGGACCATTTTGTTCAGTCCTTTCTGACCTTGTCACCTTGATCCATCTCAAGAAACCACAATCCCCAGCCAGGCACCCCACTTGCTGCAGGCACATTACAGCATCTTACCTTTCCACAGAAAGAACCACCTCTCAAGGGGCTCAAGGTCCAAGCAGTACAAGTCCTTATAGCCGGACACTCCCCCAGGCATCCACCAGGCTACTACCAGCCCTTCCTCCACTTCCACAGCACGGAGGCAGGGATAGACAGGACACAAGAGACTGCAGGAACCCCCAATATGTGGATCAAAGGCTGTAAAAAGCCTTTGTACAGGAAACTATAGGTTCTGCTATTTTTAGCATATTCAGGCCAAGTTTACATGCAACTTCTATTAAGTTCATGGCACCACCTCTAGCAGAAGGTGTCAATATGTGGAAATGCGGTAGAGTCAGTCAAAAATAAATACTACTTTCAGTGTTGTCAGCTCAGCATTGCATCTAACAGAATACTGTTATTTTTGTTGTTGAAGTAAGAAGGTACGTCAGTTCTCTACATGACTGTTCCTTATGTATGTTTTACCCAGGGCGTGCCAAGAGTATGCTGAAAAAGCCACCACCTTCTCTTCACCTCAAACAGGTAAAAAAAACTTTTAGCTAAAAATCTGACTTGGATCTTCCTCTGCGTAAGACAAACAACTTTTCCCTCACTGTGCAAGACAGCATATGAACAAAGCCAGAACCAGATATAACACTGCAAAGCACACAGGCAAAGAAATTGGGAGCATTATGAGCAGTAATGAACTGTCTCTTTCTGTCCTGGTACCTCCTGGTACTCTATAAATAAAACCCCATAAACAGTAAGTACAGATGAGGCTCAACATCACTCTAAACCCTTAATTACAGGATTAGTGTTATACATGACAGCACAGGTTTTCAAACTTCTGGGGAAAAAAGCTTTCCTAACAGATGTGCAATGAGTGCTAGCAGTTATATAAGAAACTGCAGCTATTTCCAAACTCCTTTAAAAAAAAAAGTAGATTGGAAAGGAAGTATTTTCTTTCTGCTTAAGCTAGTTTCAAGAATGTTGTGGGCTAAGTTAATGTCACAGCATTTATTGCAATAAAATGGTGCTCCAGTACAGTAGGAGCAGCATTACAGAATTCCTGAACCACCGCCAAGACTAGTGCCCATTTCATACAAGTTCCTATTCAGAAGTCAGTCTACTATATCTGCAATTTAAATTGCAAATAGGAGGTAGGACTGCTGGAACTCTACAAGTAGCTTCACATCAGGTTTCTCAAGGCAACATCCTCTGACTCCATTCCTGACTTTACAGCACTTACCAGAGTTAAAATCCATTGAGCTGAGCCCAAGCAGCATTTTGATTCATATGCTGCAGTCAGCAGCTAAATCAACTGGTAACAGAAGGCAAACACAACTAATTTCTGTTCCTTTTGTATGTATATATGCACACACATATACACACACGTATTTCCCTGTCCATCCAACAAGTCCTCTCCTCCACCTGAGCAGGGAAGACCCTCTGCAGAAGCCAGAGCACTGAATTGCTACCAGCTGTTCCTGGTGCAGCATGAACAGATGAGATTATGGCTCAGAACAAAGTCACAGGCATCTTCAAGTTACAGAAAGAAGAGAGCCCTGCAGGCCTAATCTTACTTTAGCAGACACTCCCTTACACAAATGCATTTGTTTATATAACACAAAACACCCTGAAGAGTGGAGAGTCCAGACAAGACAGTTGCCTTATAGTGTAGAGGATCAAGAAAATAATTGCTGAAAGACTCAATGTGAACTCTGACTTTATGCTACAGCAATTCTTTGCCTATAATACATTAAATTATAAATATTAGCAGCAGATGTCTTTGTATTCCACAAAACCCCAGCATTTAAGTTTAATGATGCAAACCCTTGCTTTTTGTTCAGCAGCAGAAAGCCAGTGGGAAAACATGCGGGCACATGCTCCATACGCATGGCCATGCCAGGCACTTGCTTGACATGCACCAAGCTGCTCAGAGAAACCAACAGTTTTACTAGGAAAAAACTCTGTCACCAGGGCCAACAAGCCTGAGCAAACCCAGTGAGTGGAGGGAGCTCAGCTAGAGGTAGTCACTCATTACACAACTCAAGGTAATCAAGCATATGCTCGCACCAAAGTTGTTCAAAAACAGCTTTGGTAAGACCACTTAGGTGTAAGGCGCATAATGTGATGTTTCCATTGACCTCTTGCCAAGTTCAGGTTGGCTTGGTAGAAAAATCTTTATATCACTTCTGTATCAGCCTCAACACCTCCCTCACTGACCCCAATTCAAACCCCAAATTTGCTGTGACCTAAACTGGTACATCTTTCATTACAGACCACATCAAAGATGCCAGGGCCAGTGCCAGTAACCCTGAGACAGAAAAGCTGTAGGCAAACCCAGGTGGGAGTACACCAGTCCTACCAAAGAAGGACAATAGCAGTGAGGAACTGGATGCTTGCAGCGATACTTGAACTGAAGGCAAGATGCAGCCACCCCTCTGAGAAGGGACTGGATCACCTAACTTACTCATCTACTTAAGTGCAACAGTAAAACCATTCCCTGCAAGTTAGACAGATGCATGCAATGCTTAAACCAGACTTCAGAGGCATGACACGCATTTCTAGCGACCATCCTTGAGTCCCCATACCCACCATTCAGGCCACAAGCATGTTTTAACCAAAGCTCTGGAGTCCCGAAAGTTTTGGAGGACATCATGCTAGTAAGATGCCTGGTCTGGCTTTACCAACTGGAAAAGAGCCATCAGATCAGTCACCCTCATGACCTAGCACAGTATCCTACAAGGGGGCTCCTCAGGAAGGGTATCAGAACAGGGCAGACAGTAGCATTTCCCAGGACTAGCCTCCCACTTTGCACAACCTGTAAGTGCTCAACACAAAGACACAGACAGTACCTTTGGAGAAAAGTCAACTGAGGGCTGCCAAATACTGCATTCATTAGGTACGCCTTGAACTGCATACTCCACAATACCTGCTGGGGAGAAAGCACCACCACTGCACACACAGGCACAACTTTTTCTGAAACTTCCTCTTCTCAGACTTAATACCCCTCAGTTCTTGCACACTGACTCTTTCAACAGTCAAGCCCTCGGTAGGACCTGGTCAATCATGATCCTACAGACCTCTAGCATGTTTTCCCCCAATCTGTTTCCAGGCTGAAGAATCCCAATTCACTCAACAGTTCCTGATAGCAGAAACCCTCCTCCTCCTTTCCCAAACATTACCAAGCTCCACTATGTTCCTCTCAAGGTAGGCAGGAGACCAGAGCAGCCCTCAGCATTGCAAGACACCAGCACACAATGGATTTACGTAGTGGCACCATCTTTCTGCTTCTCTTGGTCCTTCACTTCTGACGCTGGTTTTCATCTGCTGCTGCTGAGCACCCACATGATGCTTTCATAAAGCTACCATAAACCCTTTTCTCTCAAGATTTCATCCCCCTGGCAGCAGATGCCCCTAAGCCAATTAGTTCATAACTCCAGGCTGCTTCCTGCTCCTGCCTCCCACACATTACTCTATGCCTACCTTCGGCGAGTGCCACGCTCTGCTTTGTCACGTAGCCTGCTATGTCAGCATGCACCCATCTTCATCGCTCTGAATAATGGATGCTTCTCAAGCACCAACGTGTCACCTCACATGCTTTTCCAGATTAGGTGGGACTGTATTGACCACCATGCAGTTTGCTCCTGCATTCCAGCTCTGCTGGTTCTCTCCACCACAAGAGAGCTCTACCTCATCTCAGCCCTGCCTCCGCTCAGTCAGCGATTTCATCCCTGCCAGGATCTTACTCCAGGACTGCTTAGTTTCCCAAAGAGCCCTGAGACTTCCAGGAGACATTGAACAAGTGAACTAACAAACACTAACCAGCACACACTCTAAGATTCAGGCTTCTGAAGGCTTCAAAGTTACCAGCTTCATGAAGTCTGACTTCCCCTTACAGCAGCCATTCTCTCTTCCTCAATGTCACATCTTCATGTGTACACCAACTTCCTAATTTTGAATAATCTTCTCCTCTGCCTATTCCAGAGGCACCATGCACCACGTGTGCCACTCTCTACATAACCTCGAGTAACATCAAACAAAAAACCCAGCTGCAAATTCACTGCATTCCAGCCCTCTGGCACTGAGGTAGGTGGTGAGCAGGAGGTTTTACCTAATCACAATGCATGTGTAGTTCTGAAGCAACTGTTGTGTGACCCTGGCAAGTTGTTAATCAGCATTTGCTGCTGTTGTTTCACCACTTTTTCCATCGAGAGGTCAATTCAAGCCTGTGAGGGGTTCAGAGTCAAAGACAGGTTACGGTAGAGAACTTCCCCAAGCACACCCAGTACGAGAAAGTCCCACAGAACATCACTCCTAACACACTTTTACACCTGGATGGATTGCTGTCTGTAACAATTCCCTGGGAAGCTCCCTAGTACTAATGTGTCTGAAGAGGGATATGTTAGATGATTTTGCTTTTGCAAGTTATACCTAAAGCTTTTTTCAGCTAGCATTATTATATTTTTGTATTTGACCTGCCAGCATTTAGGAACCTTTATACCCTTCCTTTGGTCACAGCTTCAACCTTGAAAGTTTCCCAGTTTCTGTTTTAATAGCCTCCTATACCCAGCTGTTTTGCTCTTTCTGCTTCCTCTTGCCCTCACTCAAGTCTGATGGAGGCAAATACTTGCCACCTAACATACAATCTACAAATACCTGCAGGTTTGCTGCAGACCATTTAAATTCCTCAGCTGTCCTTCTGAGGCAACTTATTTTAAAAAAAGGGGGTACTGTGTAAACTTGATCACAGCTTCACAGGACCTTTTAGCTTCTCTTGCTCCAGGAGGTGCTCTAAATCTAACTACATCATTGTCACCATTCCAAAGTAGCACTTGGGCAATAGGATCTCACACCCACGGCATGAGGCAAAAAAAGGCTTGTTCCTCCTCTTGGTGGGGTTCCCAAGGCCAAGAGCCAGTCACTGTGCCTTCAAGTTTAGGATCAGAATTGCACTCAGGCACAACACTTTTGCTCAATTTATTTCCATTACTTAATAGACTTTTCACATCTCTGATGCCATAAGAAACATTAAAGCCTTCTTTCTTATTAGGGTTGTTCCTGTCCTCTAGTGCTACCTGCCCTAAGACACCTCTTTACACTGTTCACTGAGGCTTAACAGCCTAAAATAGCCCAAGAGATTGCTACTTTATTCCTCCATAGAGGACATGAGGCTTGCTAACAGCACACTTGAAACTCCCCTTTAACAGTTTTGGTAGGGCAGAGATATATGTAGTGAGCCCCGAGAGCCAAGGACTACTCCAGCTGTTCTACAAACACCCTTAATCCCTGGCTAACCCCAGCTGCTTGCATCTACTGCCTCTTGATGCTTTCCAGCCACTTGTCAGGACACCCCAAGAGGAAGAAGCATTATCTCCCTTTAACTCTTCTTTCTCACCCTTTCTCTTCTTTTCCCCACATCCTAGCTGGGTTTAAGTGAGCACAGCCATCCCTCGGGAAGGCCACTTGAGGAGCTGCACCCTCATGGCTCCTGTGGGCAGCAGCCCTATTTGGGGCAGCAGCACCAGCCTACGCATGGTACAGCCCCCTTCCCCACCACCACTCCTCCTCCTCCTCCTCCCCTCCACCCTGTTAACCGGTCAAGCCTGCAACTGTGCTTACTGGGAACCCAAAGGTGCAAGTAAACCTTCTGAGCTTTATTACCATGAAAACCCCAAGCCTCCTGAACTAAATGAAGAGATACTCCCTATTCTCAGCCCTGAGCCCTAGAGAGCAAAATGGCAACACTCACTTTAAGAGCGTCTTTGAGGCAATGCCTTTATCAGAAAAAGCATTCTTGCACTATAAAATAGTTTGTGGAAAGTCTGTAGGTTTAAAAAAAAAAAAAACAACACACAAAGCAAACCATGAATATTTCCTCCTGTTTCAACAAGAGGTTTAGTACCACACTGACTCAGAGGTTTCAGCCAGGGCATTGTTAAGCTTTTTCTTCTTACCAGCTATAACCCTCCAAATATGACCCCCCATCCTGGCAAGTCTCACGTGGCAATACACACTTTCCTGTGCCCTTGTAAAGTTCCTCTGCACAAGTTCCCTCAATTGCAGCCCAGTTCCATTTTCTTTGTTGAAACCCATTTTTAAGTTGAGAGATCACAAGTACTTTATCCGTTAGCATTGCATCTTCCAATCATCCCATGCGCAATACTGTAACTGACTCCAGAAGCGGTTTCTTTACACAGCTCCAACTTGATTTCTCCACATCAGAGGGTGAAAAGGAGTCACACACACATTTCTCCACTGTAGCAGATAGCCAAGAGAAAATTCTTTTTTTTTTTTTAGCCTCACACTTCACACCTATACATTAGGCACACAAGCAAGTTGTACTGCATTCCCTGTGTACTTTTCCATAAGGCAGATAATGTTAAATTCAGACGTCCACACCCCAAGTGCTTGAAAAGCAGCTGTAGCCTCTCAGTTAAGCCATGCCTTCTGACACTGCCTGGCAAGCAAGGGATAGTCATGCCAGAAACTGCATTGGAGATAACACTTCCACTTGCAGTCGTGTGCTCCTACAGATTAAACTATTTTAGGATTTTTCTTTACCACACCCTGCCCAGAAGATCTGAGGCAAGAAGCCACAGCTTCAGCCGAGGCTCCCACCAAGATGTGTTCACATACACAAGTGCTAACTTCCGAGGAAGTGGCTCACCACCCCCCGTCACAGCCTTCGCACTGGAAAACCTACCGAGAAGTACAACCCACAAAGAAAGTTTCCGGGCGACCGTTGTATGTACTGCTGGGGGGGGGGGGGAGGGGGAGTCTACCTTCACACCTAGCATCCCCCGCAGACGTTAACAGGCAGGACACACAGCCTGCCTTAGCTAACCACGGTCCTACCAAAAAAAGCAAACCCCAAAAAAGCAGTAACCCAGGTAGGTATCTTATGCACGCACCTCCTGCCGAGTGCATGGCACGCAGCACAGTCAGTGCCGCAACAGGTAACCAGGCGCCGCTCCCCCCCGCCCGCGGCCGGGGACGCGCCCGCCCCGTCGAGGCGAGGCGGCTCCGGGCCCCGCGGGGGAGGACGCGCCCGACCGGGGCCGCCCCCGCGGGGAGAGAGCGCCGGCGCGCCCCGCCCGGCCGCGGGGAGAGAGCGGCGCGGAGACGCCGCCGCCGCCACCGCCCCGCCCGGGCGCGGGTACCGCGGCCGCCCCGGCAGCGGCAGGGGAAACCCCCGCAGCGTGAGGGAGGGAGGGAGGACGGGCACCCACCCCTCTCCTCCCGCGCGGCGTGGGAGTGGAGAAAAAAAGAAAAAAGGCAAAAGCAAACAACAAAGAAACCCGAACAAACCACCCCTCCCGGCACTTTGCCCCCCTCTCCCCACCCCTTCCCGTGGGCTCCCTCCCGGGCAGCCCCGCCGGGCAGTCAGCGGGCGAGGGGGCAAAGCCCCGCCGCGCCCCGGGCTCCGCAGCGGGGGCTGCCCCGAGGCCGGGCGCGGGTCCCTCACCCAGAAAATGAAGTTGAAGCCGAAGAGCAGGTACTTGATGCACTTGGTGCCTCCTTTGACAGGCATGGTGGTGACAGCGGGCGTGCGGCGGCAGGGACGGTCGCGACGAGGACACCTCTGCCCGGCACCACTCCTTAAATCCGGCTCTACCCAGGTCTCTCCCGCTCTCCCCCCTCCCAGCGGCAGCCCGGCCCCCTGCCCGGCCCCCTCTCCGCCCCCGGACCGCGCCCCGGACCGGCAGCCCAATGCCCTGCTCCCGCCGCCGCCCGCACCTGCCGCCGCCCCGGCCCAGGAGCGGCCTCCGCCGCCGGGGCCTGCGCGGGGGAGCCCGGGGGGCTCTTCTGCCCACGGCCCCGCGCGTCCCGGGCACGGGCGTCGGTGCGGGGATGCTGCTTCCCCGCGCCCAGCTGCCGTCGTGCGGGGGAAATAATTCAATGCTGTAACAGCGTAATGTGCAAAAAACCGGATAGATTGCAGCTGCGTGCAGGCCGATACTTCGCCTGCTCTTGCGTAGATGTAGTTTAGCTTAAATACATCAGCCTAGCTTAAATGGGTATTTTCCCGTACAAGATAAACTTACAGCATAGTTTAACTGCTTTAATCTTTCAAGTATGTCTGTACGAAGTTATAAGTGTGCAATTTAGAAAAATCAGGTGGGATGAGTTTCAGCCCGCCAACTGATCCACGGTAACTGGTTGCGCACATGCCCTTAGGTCACCGCAGTTGTGAGACAAAACGTTAAATTTCAGTGAAGAATTTCCCTTTGATTTTAATGGGAAGTTCAACACTCAACTTCTGAGTCTGTTGGCTCAGGAATGAAAACTGAGAGCTTGTACCTTAATTTATCTTTAATACACTGTGACTAGAAATTCAGCAGTTATCAAGAGTCAAAAAACCCTGAGCAGAACAGAAAGAACAGAAAAGACTTACTGAAATGCAAATAAAAACATGCTGGAGTTATTGTTGCCAAAATAAGTTATAAGATAGAACACATTCCAGAGCTAATACGGTGGAGGAGACATTGAATTGGGCAGCTGTTTCCCAGAGCAGGTTGCAAAGCATTAATACATTTCCATTAGAAAGCAAGGCAGAAAAATAAAGAGCTAGGAAAAATTCAAAGACGATTGTGAGTGCACAAGCGTAGCCAAACTGAGAGGCCTCTGCTGCTGCTGCACCACAGGTAGAAATGGAAAAGGAGAGTTTGGGAAAGGTGGCTGGCTGTTGCGTTGCTGTTTGTGAATCGTGCCTGGCTGTGGCCAAGCATCCAAGTGGTCTGATGGTCTGAGTGTCCGAAAGCAGAAGAGTGGGGAGCCGTGGCGTGTTAAATGATGCCATCGGAAGTTTTCTGCTGCTCTTGGTTTGGGATCTCTAAATGGGCTGGTAGTAGATGAGCTTGACTCCAGAGAGGAGGGCGAATGGCGCTTAACTTGAAGCAAACTACCTGAAGCATTTTGGTTTGTAATATAAGTCAGTAAAGGGAACGGGAGGGATGGAGGCTGGCCACAACAATATAGATCCAGCAAGGATGAAATTATTAAACACATGTGACTAAAACTCTTGTGGTAACTCTGAACTGAGCAAGTGAAAGTACTGTGTCTCACTCTTGAGCTGGGACTGATTTTCTGTATGGCTTTTTTTTTTTTTTTTTTTTTTGGTAACTTTGCCATTGAGAATTTATGCCTGTTAGTTAATATCAGTAATATGGCTTTCCTTAACTTTCTAAAGTTAAGGAGAAAAGAAAAACTTTGGATAAAAATCCCCCCCTCCCCCTTGATATTATTAAGCTTTTCATGCTTATACTGTGTTAAAGCATCTTCCATTAAAATTCATGGGTGGTAGCCTTTTGATCAGAGGCCAGAAATGGACCTGTTGCATCAAAACCTACTGTGAGTTTGTCCTTATTTAAAACAAAACTCTCCCCATTCATCCAGGGAATTAATTTTTGAAGAAGTGAAACAAATTTGTGCATTTTTAGTATTCTCAAGTATACGGAATGAAAATAGAATTTGTGCTTATGTGGCTTTTTCTCATTCCATATGAAGGGTCTGGAGAGGACATTTATGTTTCAATCTTCGAGAGTGTGATGATCTGGTAGATGCATCTCTCCGGACATACCTGAACTTCTCTGACTATTGGAATGAGATAGTAATCAACTGAATTTCTGCATAATATAGAAATCACTAATGGAAATTCATGACCCTTGTAGAAGTACTTCAGAATGATTTATTATTTTAAAACCTTGTATTTACGTGGGCTAATAGGCCAAAATATTTTGCATGAAATATTTATTACCTGCACTTAAAATTGTACTGGATAGTTAAAGTGTTATTTTGTCCTACTGCAACAGAAAAGCACAAGCTCAGGATATTGCTGATAGGAAGAAATCTGAGTTTACCAGAAACCTCTTAAAATTACCTTTCTAATCATCTAGACGTGACACTAACTTAGTTTTCATATACAGATAACCTGAATTATTTTCTCCTATTTTAATGTGAAACTAAATGTCTTGTTTGGGCCAATAGCGATGAAGAGAAGTGTTTGCTTCTCACCGGGAAGGGTTTTCCCCTCAGACTGCACTATCCAAAGGACCTTGATCCTTTGATTAATACAGCAAGGCAAAGGAGAGAGGGAGTTTCTCTCCTAACTGTATTAAAGGATGGTGGGAACCACTGGTAAGTACTGCAGAAGTACTGCGGTTCACAGCCTCCTTGACCCGTTTTCCCCACATCTGTACCTTTACGAATATACGGAAGGACTGGCGTCAACTAGCTTGATGCCTTTAGCCTTCTTAGCATAAACAATTTCAGGTCTTTTAAAATGTTTCTTTCAGCTCCCTTAAACAGCCAGGCATAAACGATTCAAACCGCAGAGAGATAAGTACAAAGCTTTCCCCAGTGAAGGATAGGGATTAAGAGAGTTTCTTGAGAAGTGTGGATTAGAGGAGAAAAATAATAACAATTTTCTTCTTTGTAGAGAAATAACATCTCTGACTGTACAAGCCAGTCACAAAAGAAAAGAAACAAAAGGTTGTTTTGCTTGCTTTTTAGCTTCAGTTGATTTTTTTTGCTGTGTAAGTGGTGACTCTGGCACACTGTCTGCTGGGCTGGATGCGGCCAGCCCGTGAGGGAGGGGGCTGTACGACCAGATCACTTCTCTGCTGTCAGGGATTTGAGAGTTTTGGATGACCCAGATGACACCGGTGTAGGGTCTGTGGCTTCCTATTTCCTCCTACCTCTCAAAATCCATCCCCAAGTTCATCCGTGAAACTTCAGGTTAAGTACCTTACTTCTTCTGGCCTAACCTTTTCAAGCAAATTTTACAGGTACTTACTTAAAATGCAGCAATAATTTGCAATGGCATGATATATGGGAGAGAGCCGTGATGGGTAAGAGGTTCCTGCTGGCTTTCTCCTCTGGGGCTGTGAGGGAGAGGCTTGTCTTGGAGCTGGAGAGTCAAGATTTTCGTTCCATTGCAAAAATGACTCCTAGGATCAATCATGCTGATAACACTATGTCAGAGGCACTGCCCTTTTTCCACTGCTGGAGGAGAAGTGTTTGGTGTTTGGTATCAATAACAGATAAATTCTGGAAGACCTCATGCTGTGGGTAAATCTGTGCATCCTGGAAGTTTGTCTGCTTTCTGCCACGAGAGAAAGGCTTTGAAGAATCCACAAAGCCCTGTGGGATTTCACTAGAAATTAGGTCTTCCTCTATGACTGGAAGTGTAGCTGGAAGTAAAGACCTGCAGCCAGACCTCTTCATTTTCTATCTTTTTAACTCACTTTTTTAAACCGAGATTTGAAGAAGATTAGAAGAGATTTAGGCACATCCTTGCAAATATTTGGCATAAGATTTTTGTGTACGATACGTTAGTGCTGATAATGTCAGGAGAGCAACTGGAAAATCTCAATGTGAATTTAGGAACCCTTATAAAATTTTTCATAATCAGTTATCATTTTCAAACTCTGAAATAAAATGCATGGGATAAAAAGCAAAAATATTTTGTTCTTAGTTGTTTAAATTTAAACTTTTAGTCAAAGTATAAGCATCAGTTCCAAATAATTTAGACTCTCTCTTACTACTACCAGTAATGAAAGTAGGTCATGTCAGGAAGGAGGAAAGTGGAAAGTTTCATAGTTTTACTTAGGTAAAAGAAAACACACCTGCTTTTTTAATTGTCACAGAATACAAAAAATAGTCTTGATGCCCCTTAATTTTTCACAGAAGCAGTTTGACACCATTGAATATGTAGCCTACAGTTTAACTCCTTTTCAAGTGAAATTACCCTTTAAGACCCTCATGCTGCAGATAGTAGTACTTGTATCTGGCTTTCAATGTGGGAGCAGTCTCATGTCTATAGGATGGGAGCCCAAAGCTTTAATAACCAGTAGGCTGTTGGTAGTGACAAATGCTGTGACTATGAAGGGTTGCAAAATGCCTTTTTGGAAATCATGACTGTAACACATATGCAGCTCTAAGTGTGATTAGTCTAACTACTATTTTGATGTCTGTATGTGTCAGACTTCTTGGTATCGGTGAAGTTATTTTAAGATCAGAGGACAGAAGTGGGGTCACAGGCTGTGGCTGCTATCGAGGTGCATGCAGTTAGGTGGGTTCTTGAGACAGGGACCCACGATGTGCCACATCTCCCTTGCTATAATATAGCACTGTAGCGTGTGTGGTGACCTAGGGCAAACCTTTCTAGATGTCAGATTAAAAATCAGGCCACTGAGGGTCATCTAGGACTCTTGTGGAAAGAACTGGAAAAGAATCCTGCCTTTTCAAGTGCACGAGAGACAAATACAGGTAGCATCAGAAAAGAGGGAAATGGCTCGAGGTCTGTGTGTCATAGCCAAGAAAACAAGGGCCACAGTGTGTTTTCTCATTATCCTGATGGGCAGGTGCCAATGTCCACCAAAGGTGATTGACTCTAAATTGTACCCCTTGACTGGAAGTCCGACAAGATGCCATTTAGAATAAATTAAACTGTTGCTCTAAACAGAAAAGCTTCCCAGGTGTGAGTGGCTGGCGTAAACTGGTGATATCTGCTCTCTTGCATTTTTATTCTGTACTTCACACTAAGCTGTCCCTGGTTTTCATCTGTATGTCCAGTGGAAGAAATATACATCATGCAGCTTTTAAAATACCTGGGATTTCTTCCAAGTGCTGCTGCCCCAGGGCTACTCTCTAGCACTTTTACGCTGCTGGAGTGACGAGGAACTACCTGCGTACGTTTAATAGTCTTTCAGTTAAAATGTGAACACTATTCTATGTATCAGGTACTAGTGTGTATCTCAAATAGGCTATTAGGAGAATGGATCAGAAAGTGGTTTACTCGGTGCTGTGCAGCGGTCCCGATGGCATGGCTACTCAAACTAGTGCTTTACAAAGAGGTAACAGTTGCCTGTATTTAATAGTCTTTCTGGAGG
Source organism: Mycteria americana (assembly GCF_035582795.1). NCBI lineage: Eukaryota > Metazoa > Chordata > Aves > Ciconiiformes > Ciconiidae > Mycteria > Mycteria americana. Next base: position 82,843,648 of record NC_134365.1, read on the forward strand.
CTTCCCCCCCCCCCGCCCCTTCAAAATAAAGTGATCAGAATAGACTAGAATAGAGCAGAATAGAATAATTCAGTTGGAAGGGACCTACAATGATCATGTAGTGCAACTGCCTGACCACTTCAGGGCTGACCAAAAGTTAAAGCATGGTGTTAAGGGCATTGTCCAAATGCCTCTTAAACATGATTACTAGCTATGGTCCCAATTCTGAAAATATTTCTGGTCTTTATTCTGTTCCCATGAGGAGCTCCGTAATTTTTCATGGGTCTTTTTGTGGTAGTCAACGCATTCACTGCGTCTGCTTGGCTTGAGCTGCACATCTTGGCTACATCTATTTGTTTGACCAAGTCGGGAGGAGAAAGTTCAGGCAACGTGGATTGGGAGGCAGCGGTGGCACCACGGAGGTGGTGTTTGGTTCACATTTTGTCACGTAGGGCTCCCAACGCTGTTGTTGGGTCTGTCGGTCCCCACGCTCCTTTTACTTCTTCCTTTCTCTCCATTCTTCCTTTCTGCCGCTTTCCTGGGTGTTGGCATCCCGCACCCTGCGGTGCAAATTCGCCCAGGTTTCCCCTGCGCCCGCTCTGTGGGAGGGCTGCTGGGATGCTCTGCTGGGGCAGGCAGAGATGGATTTCCAGGTGTTTTCCCCAAATTCTCCTGGCAGTCCTGGTGTCCCTCTCACACGTGATCCAACTCATGGAAAGCCACGCAGCACAGGCTAGGGAGATACTCAGGCTTTTCTTCTTGCTGCTGCTAGGTGGCTGACTGGGAAATTGTCAAGACATTATTTTTAATCTGAGACTCATGACACACTCTGAGACACTAAGGATTTTACAATTTAAATTTCTGATGCAAAGCAGTCTGAACACTCTGGCAGAATCTCAATTAACCGTTTATAAATCCTTTTATATGTGTAAGTATAAATATTTTTCACACCCAACTAGGACATTAGAGTTATGTGACTGAGCTTTAAAGTGCTGGGTTTTTAACTTTCATTCAATTTAAGAAAGCAGGAAAAGTAATTTTTAACAATGGAGAAAGTGGGGATATTTTCCCTCAAATTTTCAGTTATGCAGAAGCATACCAGGAAATTCTTCCCACTGCATTCTCAGAAAGAAAATAAGCTTTCTTTATGCAAGTACCAAGAACAAAAGAATTAACACAACAAAAAAATCATACATGAAAATAATAAAAAAACCAGAAGATGCCTTTCATTTTTAGGAGTAGAGGTTTGTATTAGGAACTGTTATGGTACACAAAAAGGCTCCATAAGCTCTATGCTTACTGAAAATTTGCATGACTTAATTTCCTAGTGGCTATTCTAGATTAGCTATTGCAGAGTAACCTCCTACATAAGCACTCTGTCTGAAAGGGAGAGGGTTTTATTTCTGGGTGACTACATACCACTTGCAGGTGAAGTTAAACCTTCTTTTTTAATTCTGAAATAGCACTCATCTGAGGGAGCTGATCTAAACAGATATTCCAGCACAGGTTTAATTAATGAAGGACTAGATAAGGCTGACTCTGTTTTCCAGTACTGATCTCAACTTCTTTATTTTGCAAACACATGGATTTGATTTTAAGCTTGCAAACCACTCTTTAGTAATTAAAGCAACTACACATAGCTTTGACTGTGGATCAAAAAAAGCTGTTTCTAGGACCGAGATTTAGGTTTTATTCTATTAATTTCTTTTCTCTCTCTTATTCCTTTTCCTCCCCACTCCAATTCAGTTCTCAAATTCTTCTCATATTTTCTTTGTTCTTTTCCTTTTTTTCCCTTCAGTTTCTTCTAACTCTGTCTTGAAAACTGAGGAGAAAAGAGTGTTGAATGGAAGTTGCAGGAGTGGTGGATATTGTTCCTTTGAACGTGTCAGCTCTGTGAAGGTCTGAAGAAGTCATGTGAGGTCTGTGCTAGATCGAATTTATAGCTATTATTGCTGTTTAGCTATTAGTCGGCAGGCTCCTGTGCTTGCCATGGGGCTTGCTTGCCTTACTGTATATTAGAATCTAGTGCTTGTTAGTGGTGGCTTTTTGTTTTTGCTGCTTGCTGTACTGCTTATCATCTTATTTTGCTGTGCCTGGGAACATTTTGATAACAGCAATGGCCATGTGCCTGTGCTGGACTAAATTAACTCTATCCCAGCCAAAACCGGCACAGGTGTCTGCGAAAAAGTGTTACGGAACTGTATTTCAAAATCAACTGTTTATTTTTTCCATTCTAGTGAAGTCATTGACTTTAATAGTTTCTGTGACATGATCAAATGAGCAAGAATAGGGTTTCTCAAATATTTCTGGTTACAGACTCTTAGTGCCATCGTGAGGTCTGTGGTCATTTCCTACTGATCACGCTGCAGATTGCTTCATAGCTTGGAAAGTCTGTGAAAAATCACTTCCCTTTTCCATCAGCATCTCTTTTTTTACTTCACAAAATCTTTCCTGCAGACCTAGAACAATGTTCAGGGTCCTTGGGTGGGAACTGCTGCTTTATACCACAATGTATAGGTCATCCTGGCTGGTGTCACAGGAGGCCTGTTGTTATCATTCCAAGGAAAACTCTTAACAGGACTTTAATTGCCAATGTGGTGTTGGGTTGCAGCTTATCTTTTTACGTAAGGAAGGCATCTAACTGTGTCACCTACTTTACATTATGTTGCACCTGAAAATCGGCTGGCAAGGACCTGAAATGTGCTTCTAGTGGACCCATCTTTTAAAGTGCAGATGAGCATTTGTCTCTGAAATTACCAGGAGGTACTCAAGTATCTTCTCAGGCTTTGGAAAATAATGCCAATGTGATGCAATGTTGCCATTTTATTTATTTTTTTTTTAATGTTGTTGAGTGGAGGGCAAAGTATGGTGGGCAGGCATCCAGCTAGCATATGCAACATGTTATGTTATTTATTTTGCTACAGCTGCTACTGAAAAGCATGACACGAGGGGTACCCTCACTGTCCTCAGCAGCTCAGAGTGTTGGACCGCTCTCAATTGCTGTTGTCAAATGTGAATCAGCTGGGCAGCTGTTGAAGGAGACCTTGTACAGGTGATAGATGTGTCCTTGGGAGCTGAAATTTATCTGCTTGGATTATTTTGGTGCCTGTGCTTACTTGGACATTTATTTATATATTTCAGTGATGGAAACAGAGAAGCATAGATCATCAAGACCTGCTTGAGGCAAACCAATCTGTATCTTCAAGAGAAGGAGTAAGAAATAAGTCTGCTAGAATCTGCCCGTACGTTTCAAGCATTGTAAGGTGGAAACAACAGCTCCCATCTTTCTTGAAAAAAATATTAGTTTAAGAAATAGCATGGGAAAGGTATACACTGTATACTGGGGCCTGCTCTTTACAATAGGTAAAAGAGAGGCAAAAGCCAAGATGGGGAAACTCTGGATGTTGTGATTCAATTTAGAAGAGGGAGGTCACACCAAATTTGAGCTGATTGCCTAGTCTTCTTTCAGTGAGTGCCCAAACAGGGCTATATTTACACTAAATCCAGAAGCCAAGCAAGATTTTTCAGTATGAACAGGTTGCTGAACACACTTTCCCTTTTCCATATGATCCTGTTAGGGGCTAGAGAACGTCCTCTCATCAAAGACAAGACGTGGTGGGTAAAGTAAAGGAGCGCTATTTTTTATATCTTACAACTATTCACCCACGTTTCTTCCTATGAATCTGCCTTGAAATGATGGGCACACATTTCTCCAACTGCTCCTCAAATCATCATTAATTAAATGATCATTAATTAAACCCTCCTGAAGAAATCTGGGCCAGCACATGCCCTGTGGTGTCAGACAGGAAGGCTTGTTTCCATAGGAAGGCTAGGTTTTCAAGGAGTACAGCATGCTTTTACAGCCACAGCATTGTATCTCTTCCCATCTCGACTTCAGCTTGTGTTATGTTAAACTGAAAGTCTTTGTTTAAAGGCATAGCTGTTACGCTACTTACGTTGACATAACTTGTGAAACTTTCTCGTAGTGGAGCAAAACCATAGGTCTTATGATTGCTTGATCAGCCCATAGGTGAACTTAACTTTGCTGGCCACTAACAACTGTAGCTTCTCTTAGCCAGTGCCACAACCTCCTTTGATGAAACCTGAGATGAAACTGGTGGATGAAAACAAGGATCAAGATAGAGCATAATTGAAAATCATCTCTTCCATACCTATCAAGTCATGAAATAAGGATTGAAAGCCTCCTTAGAAATGGGGCTTGGTACATGCATTTTTTGATATTCTGCATACTTCTCAAGGGGGCAGAGTTAGATTCTCTAAATTTTAAGTCTTGTTTATGTAGTATTTTCTGAAATAGATCTCCACCTGAGAAGTTAAAGAGGTGGTAAATAAGCATCATATTATTTTGATTCTTTTTGCACTGACATAATTAAAATCCTTTGGTTTTGATTTAAGATGTTATCTTATTCAGCTCACTACTAAATTTGAAATTATATATGTACTGTGCATAGCCATAATAATAGACATTGCTGCTCAAAGATGTGTTGGATCTATAGCTTTGGTTGACCCTTTTGAGATAATAAGTAACACCGATTTTTCTCCTGTGTGAACAACTCATCGCCTTGGGTCAGGATAACAGGTGACTTCAGTTTTGCAGTTGATCAAGCAGCCTTGTGTCTTTCAGGCTTTAAAGCACTGTCGGGGTTTTTTAGAATGAATCTTCTGGTACCGAGGTGTGAAGGAACAAATGACTTCATCTCCAAATCACTGAGAGGGAGCCTGGTTCTTAAAGTAAGCAGTGAACACTTCCAAAAAAGTCATAATCTCTTTTAGGAGTTTCAAGTTGAGTGCTCTAAAGCCGAAGTGTATGAGGAAGACCTTACTCTGGAGAATTCTCTTTAGAAGGCAATTGATTTTGACTCCAAACTGCAGAGGAAAAATGTTAATAATCAGCATAATTAAGCTAGGGGGAATTATGTGTTCTTCGGAAATCTTTTGAGATACCCAAAAGTATGCTTTCTCAGGACTAGACTAAGTATTCTTATTTTCCAAAAATATTATAGCTGCTTAATAAAGCCTGTGAAGACTCCTTCTGGAGGAAGGAGGGGTAGTCTCTCCAGACTACGTGGAGGATAGGGGATTGAAGTAAAGTAGACCCAAACCTGATAATATGTAGCTAGAAAAAAAAAAAAATAGAAGCAGTAGACCTTTTAGAGTGTCTTGGGGAAAAGAGGAGTAGAGTTTTCAACTTTAACAACCAGTCTTCAAATGCCAGTAGGCAGAGGCAGACTGTGAAGTGTGTCTCAAAATTGGCATGTGACTCTAGTCTGCTGTTGGCCCCAAAACTTCAAGAAATGCCAAGCAATAAATCACCTTCCTAACAGAATACTACGATCTTGCTTGTATGTGTGCTTTGTATGGTTCCTTGCTAGCTGCATTGATATTACAGTTTGATTTATAGTAAGTCAACTTGTTGGTAAAAATTGCTAATAACCTATCATGTATCTGAACCTGAAGACAACTATACATGAAATAAACTTCAGTTCTGCTTGTCTAGGTTGCTGTCTAATGTGGTATAAAATCTGCCATGTCTAGTTAATATTAAGTGCAGATACAGATCTTACATAAATACTGCAGATTTGCATTTTCTTATTATTTTATTTTTACCTTCCATTACAAAGTTGTTGCCATGAAGCTAACCAATGTTTGGTATGACTCATCATGGAAACTTGAGAAAATGTTTGGCTGGAATTGCTAACCAGTCAGCTGTATATAAAGAAGAAAGGGTTGATTTTGTTCAGTCTCAGAGTCTAGTATTGACTTAAGCTGTAATTCTCAGGTGTTCTCAGTGTCCTCAACTCCCAAGGCTTTGTTCTCATTAAAAATAAGGCTCTTTTATAAATGCTCAGCAGTGAGTCAGGTGTGTGGATATCTGTATTTAAGTCTCTAAACTTGAAATTAAGTGCTTAAATTAAATTGCTAAGCTTGAAGATTTTGCCAAGTATCTTTATTCCAAAGCAAGTCACAGAAAATAACCAGAAAGGGGTGTTCGATTTTCTTTAAAATTGCCTTTGTGCCTTCAATAATCATAAAAGATGCTAGACAGAGAGGAATGGAAATTGGTTTCTGATCTATCAAGTGTGGCATGAGCAGTAACAGTGGAATTACCATGGCTCAACATTGAACTGAAGAGACCACCTATATCTTTACCCTGCAGAATGGCACCCTTTTATCCTGCATGAATGGCCTGATGCCGTGCAAGACACTGCTCCATCACACGCTGGCAGTAGGCGTCTGAGGCTGGCTCTGTGTGGTTCCTTGCTTCCTTGCACCCACTGGCCTGAAAGGGCTGGGGGGGGGTGGTGGTGCGTGGAGGGCTGTGCCCCCCCCCCGCCCTCCCCTTCTAGCTGCATAATTTCCTTAGGAAAACCTTTTCTTGCTCACGCTCTTGACTTAACCACCCATCACATCCTTCAAATTATCTACTGTGCGGAGATGCCAGAGAAGCCAAATTATCTACTGTGCGGAGATGCCAGAGAAGAATGGGCCAGCCGAGCTAGCAGGTGGCTACCAGGTATCTTTTGAGATTAAAAAAAAATCCCCTGTGTTCATCCCAAGCTGTTAATGGCTCAAGATTGCAGTTTAGGGCATAGCAAGTATCACTCAGCCTGGAAGAGGCAGCACCGTGGTAAATGTCCATCTGATTGTTGATCCATTTGATTTTTTTTTAATCTATTTTTCTGACCTAGTTGTTGCATACTTGACTACTTCGAGTTCTTTTGCTTCCTCCAGTCTCATGCTTCTCTTGCACATGTCTGACCTGAGCACTGTCCTTTCCTGATCGTTCTGCTCGCAATGCTTTACACAGAAAGGATGAGAGGCACAGCTCTTTTCCATGTGGCCTCAGCACCCTCCCTACTCTAACTTCTCATGACGGCTGCTGGTTCGTCCCTTCTTTCTCTGTAAACCTCTGTTCTCCCTGCTTTGCGCTCCTCTTAGCTAAAACACGAACTTGGTATTTCCACAGCGGGGCTTGAATCACTTCTTTAACTTTCTGGGTGGAGGAGGGAAGCCTTTTGGAAAGAATATGGGAACACTTTGTGCAAAGGGCTGGGTTCATAATTCAGCATTATCCTGGAGCACACTAGGACAGTCAGCAAGTATGCGATATTGAAAATTTGCCAGATACCAGAGCTCTGGAGGACTGGAATATATTCTTCAGAAGGCTGAGAGCTGAGTACACAACTATTCTTTTCTGACTGCAGAGGTACCAAACGCGTGAAAGCTGGGTTTTTCCCTGCTCAGATGCCACTTGGTAGCAAAACTTTTAGGAAAGCCCCCACATCCCATTTGAGTACCTGGATTAGAAATGCATATTTCGAAAAGTCTCCACGTCTAATTTGAGGTCATTCATTTTGGTGTCTAGATAGGAATGGATGCTTGCAAATATGTGTTGTTCAAGTGCTCAATTATACCTAGGCTTCACAGAACATGGGCTCAAGCCTGGGATTAGATGATATAAAAACAAAGCTAAAAAAACCCCAATTATGTGATATTTGTGATGGATATTATTACTAGTTTGTTTGCCATTTAGTATGTTATGGTCCTTTAAAAATCTGTGGCCGTGCATCTGAGAGGGGGCAACTCTTTGCCTTGCCTTGGCTGCTGCGACCTGGGTCAGTCAGGGGGACAGACCGGGGGACTGTGCTTCTGAGGAGCCGCTGAGCCCAGGGTGGGAGACTTAAGGGGTAATGAGTCTTAATATCTTTTAGGTGTCCAGCTTGAGATACCAGGTCAGGAAATATAAAAATATAACATTTCACAAAATACCTTCTATATGGACCCCCCCAGTTTCTCCAAGGAACCTGTGGAAATTTACAGCTGAACTGGGATTCCTGGTATTGCTGAGATTACATATTTTGTTGTTTAACTTCAGGAAGCTGTTAAATTTTGTAGATAATTTTATCATGTGTTTAATAGATATGTATAGTCTCCAAAGCATATACAGCTGTTTTTGTTTTTGTTTATTTTTCCTTCTCTTTTCTTTCTTTTTAAGTTGGATTGTCAAAAGGTGGGAAAGTTTCTGTATACTCACTTCCACAGATCTGATATCTGGTTTGGGATGAAAGGGAGGAGAGGAATGTCATTCTCTCTGCAGATGATTTACTTTTTGTGTCTGGGAATAAAGCCAATATTTCTTTTCCCCTATTATATTTCATTTCTATGGTTGAATCCAGAAGTGACAGCCTTCCCATTAGTGTGATTTGCAGTTGGTTTGTTTTCATTTCAAGGGCTCCTCAGCACAGACAGTAGCAGCCCAGTAGGTACTTTCCTGCTGGATGCAAATCCAGGTGTGTTCTTGTCATTTTGAGTTTCCATACTTAAAAGTGCATAGAAAACATTTCCCAGAGACAAACAGTTTGAATTGTATTTGCACAGTTAGAATAATGTAACTTGCCTTCTCTTATCACAGTGATACGTATCAGCGTTGAATCAGTACCGAAAATAAATCTAGGGAAAGAAATTCAAAAGTTCAAAGATATTTTTATTTTAGTACACCGGCATCTTATCTGGGATTATAGCAAATATGGATGTGCTTCAGAGCAACCCTGTCCTGACACATTCTGACCTGGAAAAGTTAGTATTGTATATTGGGTAGAGGCTTTGCCCAAAATCCGTATTAATAAACCTCACATTTAATCTGGTCCTTGCTGTACTTGATGTCATGATGTTGCAGGGGCTTGTGCCTGCCAGAAAGGATGGTTTTCCTTGTATCTGAAGATCTGCCAAGATAATTACCACAGGAAGACTGGTTCTATGGCAGCAGAAGTTGCAGAAGAGTAATACACATGCTGAGGAGTAGGAAAGCTGAGGAGGCAGTGAGAAAAGTCATGGCATCTGACAGATGAAAGCCCTCAGAACATAACTCCCACTGAAACACAGTGTGTTTGCTTTTTGGAAGATATACACTCCCTTGTTCCTCCTCTCCAGCCTCCTCTCGTTATTCCCTCTGCTGGTGAATACAGCTGGATGGACCAGGCTCGGCGGGGAGCTCGGGGCTGGACTCGCTGTGGTGCTGACCGCGCTGCCTCCTGCTCCGTCCTCCTGGGTTATTGTGGTAGAAATGGTGTATTCTAAAGGCCAGAAATAATTGCTAGGCAGCCTCTATAACAACAACAGTAGAAGTTTAGCTTTATTCCTGCCTCGTGTCGAGCAGGAAGCAGGACGGATTTAAGGTATCCACCGCCTCACAAAGCAGTCTTAACTCTGCATTCCTCGCTTCTCAGTAGTTTGCATTTATACTGCCTTACCTCCTTAGTCCCTGGTTTCTGGAGGTTTCTTTAACCATGCTTAGCATTGAGAACAAGTTACTGCTGCACATCCTTACCTTTCAGTGAACAATGATTTTTTAAAATTACTATTTGTACAGATGTGTGTGTTTTTTAAAGTAATTTTTCAGGACACTCATTTAACCTTGGCTGAAGATTTTGGAGTCTCTGGCTTCTTGGCAGTGACTGTGTGGGGCATGCAGTGCCTTGGCTGCATGCTCGTTCTTTCCCCATCTCTTAATCTCCTACTCGCCGCCTTCTTACCTAGTGCAACACCATTTTATGTTATTTTCCATGCAAAGCATCACAGGATGTGCAGATTGGTTAAAATAGTCGGAGAAAGCGAGAATCGGGGGACTGGCCAACCTGGTGCATGAGATTGTGAAGGACTTCTAGAAAACAGGGCTGAGTACCATCATATTCTCACTGTTGTGCAGTAGCTAACAAACGCTGGCATCAGTTGGGACCCAAATATGCAAAATTACCTTTGTAAATAAGTGGTGTGGGTTTGGTAGATCCATATCTAAGGGGCATTGAACTTGGACTGTGTGCTTAAAAGGCACAGTAAAATTTTAAGACAGTGTAAGTCAGCTTGAATCTCAGGTGCTTAAAATCTTCTCTAGCCTTAGCCGAAAGGATCTCAGCCTTCAATATAGAAGGATGCGAAGCTGTCTTCCATGCTATTGCACTGTATTTTTACCCCTTTCAGGGTACAAAGCTTTGTCTAGACTAGGATTTACGTCAGTTGTGTGATTAGCTCCTTGATGGCTGTAAACTCTAGCCTAGATATGAATGTGTCTTTCATCACTTGCAAAAGCTTTGCCTTCCCTCCATTCCATGGGATTAAACTCGATGAGATCAGTGCATGTGGTAGAGCTCAGTTTTGATTTTTTTTTTTTTTTTTTCCCCCTGGTGTGGTGTTGATGCTACTTGTAATGCAGAGTGGTGGACCTGGTCTCTACTTTGCTAAGTGCTGTACAGATTGAGAAGAACAGTAAGGTGCCAGATCCAAATAGTTTACAGTGTATGTAAAAGACAAGGGACAAGAGTTACCTGGAGACAGGAGGAGCACAGAAAATAGTGAACCAATATTGTCCGCATCCTTGGCCATGCCCTTGGCAGTCCTGCAGCCAAGCCACCGTCCAGGTCCTCTTCTGCTCCTTACAGGCACCCTGATAAGGTGGTGGTCTGTAGCAGATCAGCCTGCCATCACACTTTTCAATCTTTATCAGGATAAATGTTGTGAGTAGTATATACATTCTTTTATGCCACTGAACTACTCAGCTCCCATACTGTTCAGCAGCAACCAGATAAAACCAGACTGCAAACTGTTTTGAGCATTATTCGGCCCAGAACATCCTTGTCAGATTTATCTTCCTGTGTGGCCGAGTGACATTTCTGGGCAAGTTCACAAGCCTTCCTTTGTCCCCACCGAGAGTCCTTCAAACAGCCTCCTTGTTCTCCTGGTGCATTACCCATTAGGCAAATTAATTGATGAGGAGGAGCACTGTGGTACTGTTTGACAGGAGCTGTGGTTCCTGAGTTTTCAGTACAGCTGGTCAGAGGCTTTCCAGCATTGGCATTGGAAAATGCTAGTTCATTGGAAAATATGTTGTGCCTGTGATACCTTTGGCTTAGGTATCAGCCTGTCCCCTTGCCCAATTCCCTTGTTTTTTAGTGCACTGATTGATTAGGCTGTTGTGGAGCATCTAGGAAGCCTCCCAGACTGGGATGAAAACTTTTGGGAAAGGAAGAATTTTCTAAATGGCAAAAAAGTTGTTTCCCAGTTATCTGAGTTATCACCAGATTGCAGAGTTTTACAGGTCTAACAGGAGTTTCCAGGCTTTGAGCTTCTGCACCGTCCTTTTGATCAGGACACAGGATGGGAACTTTGTAAATCCCATGTCAGATTTTCCAAATGGAACATTAAAAAAATACATCTATTCATATATAAATAGTTTTATGAGCAGCGGAGTAGCAGAATTAAATTTCCTGCAGATCTGTACCCTCTGTCCCTGCGTCTCGTTCCTGCTGTAATAACTACAGCTTCTCTTCCCCCCTCTCTGACCTCCACATTTCTCCTCTCCTCCTGTCACCTAAGCCACCCCACAGAGCAGGGACTTCCTGCTCCCTCCTGTGTTTACAAACTACCATCAGGGAAAAAGCATCTATTGGTTTGTAGTTGAGGCAATGATGATAACTGCTGAGCAGGTGCTTCAGTTTTTCCTTTTCCAATATTTTCCCCCACCCATGTGAGGCTGCTAACATTCATTAAACACATAAGAACATAATTGGGTTAAAACTGGCCAAAGAATTAAATCTATATAAAAATACATATATAAGTAAAGCTTAAACCAGGCTGAAAACCAGGCTTAAAGTACATCCCTTTAGGAAATTTTGAATTTTAGTTTCCAGTGCTGTTAATTTGCAGCCACCAACTAGGAGCCAAGAGATTTGGAAGAGCCTGGTCCCATGGGCAGGAGCTCAGCATTCACTTCAGTTCAGTGCCTGAGAACCACCGCTTCAGGACAGAGCCCTTCTGTCGTTTAATGGTAACACAGAGCTTTGTACATATGAACATGGCATACAAGTTGCTTTCTGTTGCTTAACAAATACGGCAGCTGGATGTTTTTAATTTTAAGTCTCTGGAAGGACTAAATCTGAGTTTTAGCCCATGTTTGTAATTTTGTAGTTACTGATGCTAGTCTGATTCTCACTAGTTCTAGTTATTGGAAATTCAGGGTTCAGTGCTTTTCAGCTTTTCTTTGAGGAACGCTTTCTTTGGTTTATCTTCTCTAAACAGGCCTCTCTGCTCTAACTCGAGTTACAATTTTAGACTATGAAGCTACAAATAGCTAAAAGGAGTGTTAAAATATTTAAAGCTTAACTTACTTGTAAAGCTAGTAAACTCCCAAACCATGCTAAGGTCTTCTCAATGATCCATAAAATTTTTTCAGCGTAACTACCTTGCGCAAGTGTTCCTTCTGTTGTCTTCCTACTGATGCCTTGGGTTTGGACAGAGTTCTTTGTCCTGCGTTTATACAGGGCTTAACATAACGGGATGCTGGTCTGTGAGTGGTCTCGTAGGTGCTCCTAGGGGGTCTATAATGGAAGTCTTTTTCTTTCCACTTTATAAATAAAACACTTGCTGCAGGATGTGTTTCCACTTCTGGTTATGTGTAATTGGCTCAATGCTTTTGAGTCTGGAAGAAAATCAGTATGTGCTTGTAAGAACTACGTTTCATGTTGTCTTTTAATAAATAAGATGTGGCTGTGCTCCTCATTTAAAATGCAGTGTTTTAGATAATTTAAAGGTATTTTTTCTTTTTTTTTTTTGTTTCCCCAAAGAAATGCCTATACTATAATACGTTTTATAATAGACAGAAAATGTTTTCAGATTTTTTTTACTTATAGAGAAGTTATTCCATTCTTTACATTATCCTGTATAGAGTAATTGATGGGTCTACATGTTAAAAAAGCAATTAATTTATTTGGCTTAGAGTGTTAACTACAGTAGTGGATGTTTACTACTTATAAATGAGGAAAAAAGCTCCCTGGAATCAGTTTTGGCACTTCTGCCGTCACTGTAATTGCTGTAAAATTATTTTTATGCAATTAATAGTGACACCTGTTATAACAATATCTACTGTGCATCTCTGCCTTCCTGTCCTCCCGAGAGTTTGAAACTGATGACATGACCTGGGATGTGAAGGAGAGGAAAAAATAAATATAGTAGTACATGGAACAATTAAGGTATGTAGAAGAATGTATGTCACAGCATGTTAATTAAATAGTCTGTATTAAAGTAAAATGGCCGAAGGTGCATAAACGTTTGGAAACCTTTGGTGTTCATTTTCTGACTGCAATTTGAGGGAAGATGATTTCATGCCCTGTGTTGAAAGCTGAAATGGGAAAGAGCGAGAAGACATTGCAAGCACCATGGTAATTAACCTGAACACCAAGACCGAAAGGTGAGTGTACTCTTCTCTCAGCCCACTAGGTTCAGGTTAAACTTGACTTTTGCCTGTTTTGTATATGCATTAAAATCTGCCCTAACCTTCCTGAGATCTCTATATATCCATGCTTGAATCTCACCTTCCAGAAAGCATGTCAGACTGCTGGGATCAGTAGCTTGGCATTGTACGTGTGTTTGCACCTGAGTTTTTCCAGAACTGTTTCAACACGTACTTTCAAAACCAGCAAGGAGGGTGCTGAGCCTGTGCTGGCAATAGGGAAAAACAAAACAGAAGAAGGATGTGAACAAAAGTAAAAAGCAAATAAACAAAAAATACAGATCTATCCATGCTTGCATAAATCCTCAGGCGCTTTCCCTTCTAAATACCACGCATTTTTCTGCTAAGCAAGGGAAAGAAAAAGAACACATTCTGATTACTTTTGTTTGATACAGAAAGTAAGCATAATTTTTAACTGTTTCTTGTTTTCAGAACAATTTATGACCAGTATTATGTCAAGCAATCAAACATAGATAAGCAAGATATAGGGGGTTTTTTTGTTTGTTTGGGGTTTTTTTGTTGTTCTAAAGATAAAATCTTTGGAAATGGGCTCGCAAAAAAGTGAGCCCAAGGTAGCTCTTAACTTTGAGGCTGTTCAAAACCCTAACTTTTTAAATACAATTTTTGTCCCACTCCAAATGGAAAAAAAAGTTGGACTACTTGACCCATGTCTTTTTGTTAAAACAGAGTGCTCAAGTTAAGCTTAGAAGGTATTTTTAATGCGTAATGTAATTTATATAAAATGCCATAATTTTTGGAACAGTCCGGTGGAAGACACACCCCTGCCCCCCCCATTTCCTGCATCTGCATTGTCAACTTGCCTGATGTTATTTTGGAATCTTATAGTATTTGGAGGGGTTTATCTTTTATCTGAATGCCAAATATGGAGATTGGAAGTTTCTGTGAATATCTCAGCTTTGTTTTTGATCTTGAAGTAAATCTCTAGCCTTCATGTTTGTGAAGAAAATCTTGTAAATGCTGATCTTGGATATTAGGAAAAAATCAAAAGGTATATGAGAGAGAACCAATTATTATTCTAGAATTTCCTAGTTCTTGTATTAGTCTTGTGATCTTAGGACATGTACTGTATCCCAATATGTGAGCAAAAAAAAGGAGCTAGAGGGAAATTTCACAATCTGAGCTTTTTTTTTTCCCCATCCCCCATGCTTATACTAGATGACTGCAGGAAAAAAAGGGTGGTGGTAGGGAATGCGCATAAGACATAGATTTGTTGATCGCATAATGGTGCCAATTGTTCCCAGTGAGCAGTGAATGTTTCTGCGACTTAATTGTCCTCCACAATGAGTAACATGCTCTGTCTTGTACTAGGGTAAATCAGCGTTTCAGAAAGAGAAACACGTGACTTTGTCTTAACGATCTGCTTATTATTAGAGTTGTTTCTTGCTTGGCATTAGAAAAATGAGCTAAATAGAAGTCACATCCATAGACAACCTTTCTTTTTCAGAAGTGATTAAGAAAATGAAATAAACATTTAAGGTAGAATCCTGGCTCCCCTTGACGCAGTGTGATGAACCTCCATGGGCCAAGACTTCAATCCTGGGGACTACTCTTCCTAGGGGACACCTTCAGAAACTCCCTCTTCTTCAATGGGAACTGGCATCTCTATGCAATTTGGTTTAATTCATAGCAGTCTTCCCAATCTTTTACAACTGTTTTTTGTGTGTGCAGAAGTTTCCTGACACTAGAAAGAGTATACTAGCATTCAGTCAGACAAATTTCCATTTTGTAGCCTGTATTCAAAAGAGAATTAAGTCAATGAGCCTGAAAGCATGTATAAATATTTTATTAAGTGAAGGCCAATATGAATATAGTGATTGAATCTCTGGTAGAGATATGAAAGCTGAAGTCCCAGCAAAGGTGAAATCAATGGGGGGAAAAAAAATGTTAATGGATAAGATCTCCCTTGCTGATTGGTATTTCTGGTGACTGGTACTTTGACAGCACTAATATAACCTGGTTTTATGTCAAAATAACTTGTTCTGAATATGAAGAGTTTTCATCAGGAAATTATAATATGATTTTTTTTTTTCCTTCCCCATTACTTACAAGGGCAGCCAACATCTAGCATTCTCTTGCTAAATGTCATTGTAAATTCAAGTTAGATATTTTAAACCAACGAGGCCAAATAATTTATACTTAAAAGTCTGGAAGGTTCTGGATAGGTTAGTAGTTACATTACGCTCCTCGAGCTTTTTATGAATTTTGGTGGTTTTATGAAATACAGATCATGTCTAACAAACCTTATAAATCTTTAGTGAGGTCACAACTTTGGCAAATAGTATGAATGCAACATATTTAGGCACCTTTAAGGTTTGCCATAACATCATTTGGGTTACTAGAAAACCTGGAATGATGAAAAAAAACAAAACAAAAACCAACAACAAACCCCAACAACTGAGCGCTCGTCACATTGATTATATGTGGCCAAATGATAATCATTCTTTGGAGAAAGTTTGTTTCTGGTAGAGTCTTGATAGCATCTATCTCTGCCGTATGCTATGGTGAGCTGGTAGAAGATGCTGGTGAGGGGAGGGAGGATATGGCCCAGAAAGGCAATGTTGTTATTAGTAGGGTTAGCAGCAATTTTAAATATTTAAACCTGTGTCTAGTTCTGATCCCTGGAGAGAGTTAGAGATGAGCCATGAAAACCATTTAAAACGGAGAGAAATGTGCTTTAGGGAGACAATCTGGGAGCTCAGTTGATTTAACTTAATAAGTGGATGGTGGAGAACTGGCTTGAACTCACTGTCTGGGCAGGTACGTGGAGAAAATGTGGTAATAGATGTTTCTTAAGTTTTCATATAATCCACTGTCTGAAGACTGCATCTGCATTAGCTGAAACCTGAGTTACAGCATGTATTTTTGACATGGTGTGGCATTAATTGTTGGAACAGTGTACTAACAGTTGTATCGGGTTGAAATGTTAAATGAACCCTGGAACTATTCTAGTTTGAAAAATAATTAATTTAGGACAATCCTACAGGGCTCAGCCTTGAACACAGAAGCTCCAGCTGGCTCTGGATGCTGCCTCAGTTGGGCAATGGAAAGATGTTTAACAGCCGCGACCCTGGATGGAAACCTGTGCTCTTGCAGGAGCATTTCAGGAAGTCTGTCATTAGTAAACTCCATCATTAGTAAACCTTCTAGGACCTTAGACCAGCCTTGTGCGCAGAGCAGAAGACAATTAATTAATTTATCCTTGCTTAAATACTTGTGATGCAAATACAGAAAGTATTGTTTCTGTCTTATTACAGAAGATGGCTTGCGTCCTCTTTTTTTTTTTTTTCCCCCTCCAACTGTCTACCCACCCTAAGAGGATATTACCCATCTTTTGGCCGTTCCTGTTTACTTCTGCTCCTTTCTCAGTACGTTAATGTTTTCCTATCAGAACAGATGTAATTGCTGGATATATGCAACTGGGTGCGTATATTGGTGTATATTTGTACATGCGTGTATTCATGGTGCTTAATCACTTCGGGGTTGTTAATAGACTTCGATCCTCCCCCTTTCTGCCTGAATGAGGGCACAGTGGTAGGGCTATTTTGTCTGCTGTCCACTCAAGCTACAGTTCTGTTCTGTTGGCCTCCTCCTGCCTTTGCTCCAGGATCATCAATGAAGCGTGAATTTATTTTTTATTTTTTTTAACTGGAAATCTTACAAGCTTACCAAACCCCAGGTGTTCCAGTTAAAAGACCAGCTGAGGACATTTTCCATATAAATGAGATTTGGAGATCTTGGTGTGTATCTGAGGGTGACTTTGGCTAATTTAGTAATAAATTACTCTACTGTATATATGGTGTTACAAGGTGAATTGTTACTGCAACTGTTTTACAGGCCCACAGCCCAGAAGTGTTAGCTAGTTGTATTTTTCATGGTTTCATTTAAAGGCATTTTAGCAGCCAGGCATTTGGACAAATTTAATCCCAGAGGGAGGGATTGACTACTTTTAAAAGGTTTCGAAAACTGGCATGACGTCATGCAGAATTCAGACTCTCATTTTCTCTTATTATCTTAATGGAAAAATTCCCTCGCATTGTATGTATTTTTTTCTTCTTCAGCAGCCTAATGGTGATATTGTGGTGGTTGACTGGTTAGTGTCTGATGTTGGTGCTGATGTTAAGGTATGACAAGGATGCTGAAATGTTTGCTCTATCTGGAACAGGCTAGATGAATAGAAAGCATCCCACAGGGTAATTGTGGAGTTGGTAAAGTGAATAACGTGTATGCTTTGAGTACCCTGCTTAGAAAATCTTGTGCATGTAAATACACTGTGTAAACCAATAAGGCTAGAGTTTTGATTAGTTGGGGAAAAAATAGGAATATGAAAACCACAATTCTAGAGGGGGGAAATTGTGGAATTGGCCTTGGTTGACTCCCTGTATGCAGGGAATTTCAACTCAGGGGTGGAGGCGTAAGGCATTAACAAGCAAAAGAGAAAGAGCAGTGAGCAACTGCTTCCAAACTCTTACAGGAGGAGACTGACGGATCCCCTCCTAGGCTGTGGTGCTCTGCCGAAGGAGCATCCCCTTCCTGGGGATGCCGAAACTTGTGTTAGTGTCCGAGAAGTGTGATCAGGTGTATATCCTCAGGGTGATATCTAACTTATGCAAGGGACAAACTGTCCATAGACCAGGAGAAAAATAATCTCTCCTGTGCCCTTTCATTCAGCTTCTGGTAACCCTTTGTAACATATGGAAATTTATGAGGCTTTTGGTTCTTCAGCTAGCACAGACTAGAGTAGTGCCACTGACTTCAGCAGAGCAGTACCAGTTGGCACCAGCTGAAGATATTGTCCTTCAGATATAGTATTCTTACTTCCTAGAGACATTATAGGGTCATTGTACAGGAGGGGGGATATTTTGCTCTGATGCTGTGCTGCAGATCACTGGGCTTACAGGATGCAACTTGGCTCGTAAGCCCCCGTGTCAGGCTGCTACGTGGCAGATTTGTAGTCTGGTGGTCTGGCAGCTACGCTGAAGAGCTTTATACAGGGTAGCACCAAAGAGCCTTGCTTCGCTCAGTACAGCCCAAGGTCCTTCAGGCTCAGATAACTCAAAAGATAACCCTGGGGAAGGCTGTGAAATTGGAAATGAACTTGCCATCAGGGAAGGAGTTCACCTGGTTAGTAAGAAGGATTATCTTTAATAATGCCCTTGTCTGATGGGTTGCATAGTTAGGAGAGCGAGCGCCCAAGAGTTTGTTTTGCCGTGTGAACTTCCCAGCATGTGGAAGGATGTCCAGGGCTAAGGGGTTACAAATACAGAATGTGGGTGGTTGGTGCCTCCCGTCCTCTCTGAGGAGTGTCTGTCTTTAAACCACGTATCATTGACTGTGCCAGGACTGAGGCACTGATGACCCCAAAAATGCACCGAAGCCCCTGCAATTCATACAGGACTAGAACCAATGGCACTGTTTAGTTTTCCAAATAGGCTTTCTGGGTGTTTCTAAGAAATGTATTCTGCTACTTCTTGCTGAAATTCATTTTACACTGCTGCGTGCAACAAATATAGTCCTGTTTGGGCAGCTGCCATGGGGACAGATCGTGACTCCAGCTTTCTTGTGATGCAGCTCAGCCGTTCCATCTTGCCTTGCTGCGGAGTCCCTGCATGGCAGAGGAGTGGCGGAGAGCCGATGGGCAGCTCCAAGGGCAAGCGGGCACTGCTGCTGCCCTGCTCAGGGACATGGGTCAGCCTTCTAGGTAGCCCTGATGAGTATCACTTACTTGTGGTATTGTCCCGTGCTGCTAGCTCATGTCTAACTTGCTGTTTTGGCCGCTACAGCTGTCCGCATGTCCTCCTTTCGCTTGAATATATGTAACTGGCCTATTTTTTCTACCCTTACTTATGCCCTTAAAATGTGTTAATGAATAATTATGCAGTATAAATCTCATTCAAGGTTTTCCTGCATGGGGAAGGTCAATATTCCATTTCAGTACTAGCGTACTTTGTTCATCTGCCTCAGCTTCTTCCCTGAAGGAGTACAGTAGCCTAAATATTCCAAAGGGAAGGGTTCAAATACAGGGTTATGTGGGCTTTGCCAGCTAATATTGTCATAATATTGTCATGTGTTTTTTTTTTAATTTTATGGCTTCCCCCCGCCTTGGACATGGAGTAAGTAGGAGGGGATGCAGAATTAACTTTCCTAAGCCTGTGCCCTGTGTTATTTCTGGCCTGCTCCTCTGAGCTTTCAGGAGCTGTCATGGGATGCTCTTATTTTCAGAACTATTTGCAATAATTCTTATTTTAGCTTATTCATTGTTACTTATGCTGAGTTTCACTGTTGGGTCACTAATGGAAAAGTTACTGTGAATCTCAGTTGTGAAAAACCACTGAGACACACCTTCCCTCAGTCTGGGATAAGGAAAGCTGTCTTGGTGTGGTATGGTTTGGTTTGGTTTGGTTTTGGTTTTGGTTTTTTTTTTTTGTGACCAAAAAGTAGGATTCTGGTGGCTAACAGACATTGCTTAGAATAAGAGTTGTAAGAAATGAAGTGTAACATTAAAGGATGGGATTTCTTCTTCCAGCGCTCAACAGGGTGAAGACTTTATAAGCCACAAGCTCTACCTGATTCATCATTTGATCCCTGTGATTTGATCCATCCCTGTGGTGGACCAGCCCTTCATTAATTTGACTCCTCTTTGACACAGTGACCTGTGCTGAGGCCTTCCAGTTATGTGCTTTAAAGGCACGTCCCTGAGAATTTCAATGACTGCTCCCAGCCTTTACTCTGGGAGAAATGATGAATACTTATTTCTTATTTACCTTCTCTGTGCCATCTGTGATACGGTAGATGCTCCTCATGCTTTCCTTCTCTGACTTTCTAAGACTGGAAATTTCCTCCCCTTGCAGAGAAGTTGCTTCCTACCCCTAATCATCATTTTATCTTTTCTTTTTCTATCCTTAAGAATTTCACTGTTTTTGAGCTATATTGCCTGTGCTGTCAGCCAGTCTTCAAGACTGAAGTGTACTTTGTATTTATGATTGCACAATGATGTTTGTTTGTTTGTTTTTTCTTCTTCTTCTTCCCCATTTCCTGTAATTCTTTCACTTTTTTGACTACTTCTGACCAATGAAGCAGCATGGCTTCCTTCCCCATGAGTCGCTGCTTAAGAACTTTCTGCTGACTCATAAGGCACGTCTTTTGTTCCAACATTTCCTACATTTCAAAGTACACCGTCCTTCATTTCATTTTTGTGTGGCATCTGAGGATGTGGCATTTGGGATTTCAGTTTACTCAAGATGCTAAGAACACTTTTTAGACCTCAGAAAATCAATCAATGCCTTTGCCTGCAGAAATTAAGTGATGCTTACAGAAACAAACTTTGTCCAGAATAGAGTACTTCAACTCAACATGCTTACAGCAGAGGCAGAATCAGGCTGAAAACTTCAGATTAGTTTGCTCTATTGAGATCTATGCGTTGACATCCTAGATTGCCTTGTTTCCCTCTTAAAAACAATTTAAAAGAAAATTTTGTTACTGAACCTCATTGGTGTATTGGTATATCCTTAAGTATGATTAATTTCTCTTACAGCAGATGCTTGCATCTTCCAAATAGTCTTAAAGTGACATCCTGTGCTGCTTCCATAGCCCAATCTAATTTGCCAGTTCCTAAGCACAGAATCAAAATTCAGTATTGCTAGGCTTTAGTTTTCCAGTTTACCTACATCAAGATATTTTGGTTGTTTCGTTGTTCAGGCCCTGTATGTTGCACCACTGTTCCTGTTGCAGGTTTCATAACACAGGCACTTTGCATACGTGTCTGTGTAAAAACCTCTATGACAAACGTGGCATGCTGTCTGATGCCTCACTACAAATTTTTATATAACTGTTAAGAAACATTGGACTTGTTGCATGTGATCTAGTATTTAAACAAAGCAATGAAAACCAGTTACTATGGATAATTTTTCTCAGAAGTCCTTCCTATTCTGTTCCAGGAACTGGCTATAGGGGGCTTTCCAGCAACAGTGCATAGTCCTTTATATATTTCCTCCTGTGCCTCGGGTGTATTATTTGTAAAATTACATGTCAGATCTACCCAACCATCTTTAACTTTTGTACTGGAACGAGGTATACTATCAGCCAATAAATGCGCTCTTTAATTACCATTTCCTTTTTTGGGGAGAAAACGGAGCCAGAAGGGAAAAAGGAAGTTTGTTCTTTGGGTGTCTAGCTCAACTAATTTTCTTTGTTATGTCCCCCAAGGTTCCTAAGACACTTAAGAGGTGTTGTGATGTCTGGCTTAGCTGAAACATCTATTAAATGTTGGCAGTGAGAGTCACAGAATGTCCCCCGGTGTAGACCAGGGCTCTGATCACGCAGACGAGCGCATGCGGACCTCAGAGGCTCAGCCCAAGTTCAGTAAGTGGCATGCCTGCAGCCTGCTCCTCTCCAAAGCACCTTTCGATGGGCTCAGACTTTCGTGTAGTTTGCTCTCTCCCTCGCTGGCCTTCCAGATAAAGCTTGTCAGGGTGTGAAGGCAGCGGCACAAAAGCTAATAAAGGAAGACCTCCGCCATCCATCATGGTTACAGACTAAACAATCCTGTATTGTTGAAGAACTAGCCCCTTTTTGTAGTAATGATACAGAAATAGCTATGGAACAAAACCAGCAGTGTCTCTATTTTTAAGGATTATTTTTAAGGGGCTCTCACTCTATCTTCTGTATGTGCCAAACAAAAAAGCATGAATCAAAGCTACCTGTTAGATTTAGATTTGCAAGAAGAAGTTACCAAATGAAGGGACATATTTCGGGCTCAGGCACTGAGAAGACAAAAGACCATGGTGATAGGAGATCTTATTCACCATATCATGAATAATGCTAGGATTCCTGTAATGAAAGGTTTTGAGAACACCTCTCTGTGATCCCTAATGCCGAGGCTCTTGGAGGTATGCAGGACCTGTTGAGAGTTGGCAGCTGGACCCAAGAGGAGAGAATGATTCCCAGTCAATGCTATTCCTCTGTCTTCATACAAAAGCAGAAGCAGACATGCGACTAAGAGAAAAACAAGAGGCATCTTGCCTGTTCTCTCTGCTGTTGCCCCCTTTCTGCTTTGTTGAGCTGTAACTTCAGCCTTGAAGGCAGTTTCATGTGAAAGGTTTTTAGCCCTTCTCTATAGAGTCATGTCAGATTTAGACTGGGTAAAACCCTGCCCTGCAGATTTCAGCAGGGTCAGAGCCTCCATACTTACTGGTTCCTCTAGAGGTTCCCAGCTTTTGCTGTTGCACCCTCTAATGCAAAAATGCCAAAGAAACAGTTTTTAAAGCTTCAACTTGCATATTTTTTCCCATAGATGTTACTCCTTTGCAAATGCAGAAGGAGGGGGCAGAAGCCGGGGGAATAAGTTGTTGTCGTTTTCTGGTGCTTTATTGCAGCAGCAGGGTGCTGCTGCAAGAGGATTGCCCCACGCTGGAGGGATGTCTGTGGGACCACGGCAAAGGCCGTGGATGTGGTGGACGCCAAGTTTCTGCACACATGGGGCACTTTCTTGTATGTTCTCCAGGATCTTCCCAGCTGCTGTCAGGTGTGGACCTTGCATTGCTATGAATGTGATCGGGGCAAACCTTACTGCTGCTATAGAAGAGGCAGGAGCATCTGGCTGAGAATATCCTGATGGAAAGCGCGCATTTCAAAATCTTGTTATCTGGCTTTCACGTGGAAAGAAACAATTTGGTCCGTGTTTCTTTCTGTCGCTCAGTAGCTGTAGTGCAGCTCTATAGCATTCTAACATGCAGATGTCATGAAGAGTTAATACAAGACAAAATAAGTATGGCTAACAATTTATTACTTGTATTATTTGTTAACTCTCGACCTAAGCAGGCTTGTCACCTAAATTGTCTCAAAAATAATCCATTGCCATTCTGCAAGTATCAATCTAGTAATCTGTAGAAATCATAAGGGAAATTGCCTTCAGGAAGAAATGATTATATTACAATGTGGAGTTTTTTAAATTATTTTTTAATTTTTGTTTTCTAAGAACTGTGTGCAGGGATTATACTCGCTTCATTCTCAGAATTGCTTGCGCAGAAGACAGACATGCCTGCTGGGGACTCTCAGGGGGCATATTTTATTGTTTTGCATTGTTTTTTTGGTTTAAAGTAAGGACCTGATTCTGTGAACTAGTGGCAAAATATGATTTACAGGGAAATGTGTTGCCTCCTAACCCCTTTGTTATTTCTAGTAGCAATTGAAAATATGAAGCATGAGGCATTGAAAGTAAAGTAAGATGTCATCTGCTCTGCATTTTTTGCTCAGTGCTGTACATATGCCCATAAAGCTTGTGCCCGCCTCTGTAAACAAGTATGTGCACGATTAACTTGTTACCATGTGTTGTTCCAGAGAGTATCTCTACAAATGTTTGCAAACTCAAGGACCAAATGCATTGATCTAATTGAATGTGACAAAATTCAAGTGTGTTTGTACCTGGAGAAGAAAAACAGGTCATTATTAGCTCCGAATTGTTTTTTTTCTTTCTCCTTTAAAGCAGTTGTTCGCAGGAAAAAATACTACATGGCTCCAGTCTTTGAGGCATGGAGCATCCTACTATTCCTCTTTAACAATAGTCTTTCAAATAGATATGCTGCCTATTGGCTCAGCCAGTGAGATTTGTCACACATACACATGCAGAATATATTTCAAAGACTTATCTGTCATGTAAGTTTTTAAAACCGTTTCCCCTCATTGTAACTTTCTGGCAATTAAGGCTACTGATTTACACGATAGCAATTTAATCTATTGTCTTGAGAATCAGACGGATGTGACGTTCGGTTTTTATCTTTCCTTTTCAATGAACAAGAGTTCCTGGCTTGTACAAAAACAAGAAATTTCAGACCAAAGCCATTCCAGTCCTGTCTTCTGAAGGAACACGGGAACAATGGTGTTGTAGGCTATAGGTGGCAACTGGAGGAGCTTCTTGTTCGTGTGCAAGAGGAATCTCGCACAGAAGAAGGTACATTCATTTCTAATTAAACCAGTGATAAAATTATAGAGGGGTATATACTGGCAGATCTCACTGATTGTATTCTGATTGGTTAGTGGCACCTGCTCTATTAAAATTGGGAGAAACTTCAAGTCTGCAGCTTAGAACAGACTGCGAGGGGAAGGGGGCTGAAGAGAAGGGTTTTATAGACTGTCTTTTTTCTTTCCCTGCTTTGTAAAACTGAAGGGTTAACAGACAAAAGCAGTATCTGGTTCAGTCACAATAACACAGTGCCTGCACTAAAAATACACTAGCAAGTGTGTAATCTGAGAATAATGCCTGTTGTTTTCTTTACCGTTATTTTGTAGTTGCATTCCCATGCAGTTGCCACTTCTTAGCTGTCTTGCAGAAGGAACAGCCTTATGTCAGATTGGCATTTGCAGCATTATATTAGACTGAGATTTATAATAGATCTTTCTTTTCCTGTCTTTTGTAAATAAGGCAAACTTAGTGTTTATTTATGTGGTTGTGAATTGGACCTACATAATTGACATCAATAAACTGAATTCAGAGTTTGTCTTTGCAAAACGTATTCTAGTCTTTAATTGGAGGGTTCTTTTAGGGAAAGGTGTGCCTCATCTTCTGGCATTAATATATTAAGTATGGTATATTTAAGCCTCTCTAGTGGCTTATATGATCACTGAAATTAACTCACCTAGATGGAGTTCCCTACAGGTTTCATCCGTTAACAACTAATGTCTTGCCACAGAAAGCATGTGGTTATAATGGCCTGCCAGCCAGAGCTGTGGGCTGGTGCAAAATCTTCATTTCTTTCCCTTTGTGGATGTTTGGGCAGGATGCAAATCTTGTGCAGCAGAGGTGACTTCTACGGGGGCCAAGTTGGCCGATCCAGTCTGGTGTGCTTGTTGGGTCATGTCATGTTGGGTTGTCTGATAATAATGCTGTGTATTGAAGGGCTTTGTGTGTGCATTGTACTAACTCGGGTAAATCAGAATATGTGTGTATGTTGGGTTGCATTTCCTGTGGAGGTAGCCCACATTTCCCTGCAATGAGAAGTGAAAATGGGGACAGAATAGTTAATCTCCTAGACTACCTACTTTAAAAAAGCATGGGTGGGTAACAGAATTACTGTGAAAGTCCGCATGGATTACGGCTTTCTGAAATGTTGTAGAACCTCAAAAATAACTTTATAAAGAAAGGCTAGAAAATGGTGAGTTGTGAAACAGACTAAACACCTCAGACTAAGGATGTTCTAATCTCTCGATTTTTGACAGATGCTCCTCTTGGCAGTGCTGCTAACAAACCTACTGCTGGCCACTGTAATATCAGGTAGGAAAACATGTTTATTTTCTGATGTCTGGGAATTATAATACATTTTCACTGTTTCTTCTGTGAGATTTTTTTTCTCTTTTTGCCCATCTAATCCTGCAATCCTAGATCAGGCAACATTCTCATCACGCTGGCAACATGGGTAAAGTTACTCCTTTTGGCTCTTCACCTTGTACTGTGTTGAGTCACAAAGACTCCCTGAAGTCAGTGGTGCTTGAATGAACAAACTATGGGGTTTTACTACTGCCCTATTGATTTTAATGGGATTGCAGGCAGGCACAAATGAATGAACGCATGGCATTCCTTGAAGGATCAGGACTGAAATTACCCATGCAAGGTTTGGGCCAGTAGAAATAAAGAGAAAGAGCCATTTCACTAATGCATATAATTTAAAAAAGAATAAAAAGTCTGTGCTTGATCCTATGGACTGTCATGCCAGACATACAGTCTGCCTAGAAACTAGAGCTAAAGGTCTAGGACACGCAGTGATCAATGGCAATAAATTCCAGCAGATAAAATCCTGAACTACAAAATGAATGTTTTACATTGCCAGTTACGTTGTGTTTTGATATCCAGGATCATCAGGTTCTTTGCTTCAGGAGTCATCAGTTTCCCGTTGCAGCCTTTTTGGGAATGATCACATCAAAACTTTTGATGGTTCTTTCTACAATTTTGCTGGGGACTGCAGTTACCTCCTTGCCGGGGACTGTCACAAGCGCTCCTTCACACTCTTGGGTGAGTCTGAGCAAGATACCAAGAAGTGACAAATGCAAAATGTTGTAGGGATGTGGCATTGCCCTTGTGCCAGGTTCCATCACTGAGAAGAAAAGACAAATAGCTTTCCCCTTTGTCAGATAGGATGGACCACTGCATGAAAGGATCTTAGTGTTTGTTTGTTTGTTTTTCCCCGAAAGCAGGATTACTTCTGAGGGAATTCTGTCACTTTGGCTTCTGTTATCCCTTGGTCATATATCTCACACATAACTAAGCTGCCAAGGAATGGACGTTTTCTTACTGTCTCTTCTAAAGAGTGAAAGTAAGACCTTTTTTTATTTTGAATTTGCTAGAGGAATGTGGCTGTTAAAGCTGAGTACAGGAACAGGAGCTACATGACCCTGTAGAACTAATTTTACCTGTATGCTAAATACCCCAGTAAGAAAAATCCCATCCTGCAGGACAAAAGGCCTTTGAATTAGCAAGAGCCCCTGCAGTGTTATTCTTGAGGACAGGCAACAGATGATATGAGAACCAAAACCATAGGTTACTTTCATACCAAACTCTTTTGGCAGATATTTGTATATTAACTAATAACTGTTCTGTATTAGTCATAGTTTAAGATGACTTTTTACTGACTACGAGTAAATTGAAGTAAACTGATCCCATCACTCTGAAGAGGAGACATATACCAATTTAAATAATTTTCTTCCTCAACTTAAGCAGCTCGGTACATTTTTTTTTGTATGTAGAAGAACCCACCTGCACATGAAGTATGAACTGATTGCAGTATTTTATGTGAGCAAAGAAATCTTAAAAAAACCCCCATGAGCTGAGGCTTTATTTTTTATTCGGCACATAAGCATGGCATAATCTATTTTCGATGCCTATCTTAGCATACGTGTGTGGGTTTGTTTTGGTTTTGGATACCTGGCTGTGAAGTGCAATCTGCATTGCTGAGTAAAGTGTCTAGGTCTGGGCAGAGCTGGCTACCTCAGAACAGGAGGCCCAGAATGGGTGGTGCATTGTGCAAGGAGCTGCTGTAAAGTCAAAGCTAGACAACAGGCAAAAGCAGAGAAAGGATGAAGTCTGAACCCCCCACCCTCTTCTCTCTCAGAGCCTAAGAAAGTGGTCTCCATCTCTATGTGCTGCTCCTTTTGAAAAATTCTGAGTGAGCTGCTCCCGAGTTGGCTGGCCAATATTGGCATCTACCCCTTAAAGACCAGTTGAGATGGTTAGAGGGCTTATCAAGAACGAAAATCTCCAGGCTCAGTTCTTCCATCAGTTCAATGGATTCAACCCCCTTCTCTTACCATTGAACTATGGTTTGTCCTTGGAAGGAAACTAGGAAGGGAAAGAGCAGGGCAGATCGTCAGGCACATCTCCTGTGGAAACTCCCCCAGTGTGCGTGGTAGGATGGACAATTCACTGGCTAGAGACAGTAATGGGGAGAGCGTGAGTCCACAGCCAGCGCCAGGTCATGCGCCTGCCAGTGGTTGATGCCAGCCCTCATGCTGGGACTATCTGTTCATTTCACATTAAACAACTATGGGATGAAATAGATGGATGGCTCTTGAAGATGTTAGAAGATATGCTCCCAACCCTGCAATGAGTACTTACAAGTTGTCCTCCCGAGTCCCAGAACTAACAATATTTGCTTATGTCTCATCTCTTCAGGTGACTACCAGGATGGGGAGAAAATTGGTTTCTCTGTGTATCTTGGAGAATACTTCAATCTTCGCTTCTCCTTAGATGGAGGTGTGATGCAGGAAGACAAAAGGTACCTGTGGGAACAAGTATTCCAGCAGAAAAAACCCCATGGTTTTTGTGTGTCATATTCTGAGAAATTCCTATTTTTCTTCACAGGGTTTCCATACCTTTTGCCTCCAATGGCATATTTATAGAGAAGGAGACAGGTTATTATAAAATATCCAGTGATGAGCATGGCTTTGTGGTGAAGATTGATATCAGTGGGAATATTCAGATACTCCTTCAAGAAAAGCACTATAATAAGACCTGTGGGTTGTGTGGCAACTTTAATAAATTTGCTGAAGATGACTTCAGAACTCAGGAAGGTAAGACTATGGCTAACTGACTGTATTTTAATATACACTCCGCACACCTTTCCTGATGGGTGATTCAACAAAGGTTTTGCTGATCAAGCAAAATGTTTCCACAAAACCTGTCAGGTACCTCATCTTGATGCACTGAAAAGCTATCTGACTAAGTTCTTTCATCTTCCTCTCTCCTGAAGGGGAATTGCTGTCACATCTCATTCCTGAGCAAAGCCCAGAAGTCTGAATTTAACACTTTTAGAAACCTTGAATCTTGAAATACAAAGGTAAAGCTACAGGCTAAAAAATGTACAATATAGTGTGTGGGGAGACCGACTAGAAGACTCGGCAAAAGAGATGTGAGGAATACTCATTGATTCGACTTCTAATTTTTCACAAGTTAGACAAGTGGGAGTAAGAATAGATAGTGTTGCAATAGCAGAATATTAAATCCTGGGGATTGCTGCTGGCAGGTTTGTACTTGGATTTGGCACAGGATGCTGTTCTATAAAGTGGTTACCTTTTAATGACATTTCCCTGTCCATATGGGCTGTTGGGTTGGAGATGCACCTTATATCACAGCAACTCCTAATGAAAGGGAGACACAAGACTGCTTTTGCTGCTCTATTCAGCTTTATGCAAAGTCTGCCAGTATGGGTGTAGACTGAGAGTTTTGGAAAAGCACTGAATGTGACTTTGAAGGACCAATCTTGATTTGTGATATTTCAGAGTGTTTTTAATTCTTAGCACTTACCTGAAGAGGAAAGGTTTAGAGTAAAGTTAGTTAATACATTAATATGTCAAATTGATAATGTAAGATATGTATTAAAAATAAATGATATAGAAAATAGGAAGGGAAACAGAGCAACATGGAGAAGGGCCTGGCAGTGCTCCAGAGATGTGTTTTACTGACACTTGGGATACATCAGTGTAGCTTCAATGTACAGAAAAAAACCCTGATTTCATAGTATCTTAAAATGATTGATCAGCCCTTCAGCAATGTAAATAATAAGAAACAAACTCAGCTCACAGAATTGCTTGGCAGGGCTTGGATACCTTGATGTCCAAATGTGTTGAGATCTGAAGTTCACATCCTTTTATTGAGACAATAAACAGGAGTGAGGCTATTATAAAATGCAGGAGCAGAAAAGGAGACTGTATTGCCTTGCACTGTTCAAATGTAGAGGATTCCCTTCTGCTGCTCATATTTAAATGTGTTTCATGCTGTATTTGTTTAACACGCCTGAGACTGTATCCTCCCTCTTAAAAAAAGCAGTGCTTTCGCAAACACAGATTTCTGAATGTAATGAAGTACATGACAGGGTCACTGCTTGGAAGAGTTGAAAAATAATAGAGAAAGTGGCAGAGAACATGCATAGCTCTTACTGTATGATGAAGGCCCTGACTTCTGTAACCTGTGTGGACATACAGATCTGTGCTTTTAGCCTGAAGAATAAAAATGTATCTCAGCAATTCTGCCAGTTTTTTACTCTGATACAATAGGCCTTTCATTTAAACTACTTTAGAAGGAATTAGAATTAATTATGTTTGAATTTGTTGTATCAGTGAGGGACGTCACTACGCCCACGTTTGTCTCCTTGGCAGCTCTGCTGGCGGGGTGGTTCATATGAGCTCTTCTTAACTTGCTCCAAGTAAAATCAGCTTTTGCTTAATTCAGACCTTTTTTTTTTTTTTAAACTGTTGAAGCTAATTCTAGGTGAGGGGCAACACAAGCGACTGGGAGAGGCAATGTTCTTTAAATGAAAGATCTAGGCAGCCTACTGGTAGCCTATGAAGCAGTGTACCCTTTTCTTTCTACTGCAGTTGTTATTTGCTCTCCTTTTAGCCTGATTAGATCTTGTAAAGGTCAACCCAACCCAGGATGTGAGCTTGGTGTAATGACTTAGCAATCTGAGGGCACTGAAGGGTTACGTTAAGGTTGATGGCGGACTGAACTCTCCTGTTGATGTTCCATTGCTTCCTGTTAAAATCTGGGCATATTTTGATTTATCAGACTTGGCCTTCAGTGCTAATCGGTTAAATATATTTCTGGTCAGGATTTGTATTGATAATAAATACAATAAGATCTTTGAGCTTCAGTATAAAATGCAATGGAAACACAGTGCACAAAGGAAAAAGACAACGATCTAATGTTGCCAAGATTACAGGCTCTCATCTGGAAACCCCTGGGGACCACTAAGCAGATCTGAATGTCAGAGGCAAAGGAAGAGAGATGATGCTAGAGGTTATGCATCAGGTATTGTGCTATAGCCAATGAGCTTGTCAGATAGCTGAGATGTTTCAAGCCTTCCTGGAGGTTTTTTAAAGGCTGGGCAGGCACCTCAAGATGTACTAGCCTTTAAACTTCTTTGATTTACACTGAAATGGTAAGCTGTCTGCTTGCTAATAGTCCTTGCCTGGTAGGAGGGGAGCCTATAAAAACCACTGTGATGGAAAGAAGTCTGCAGCTGAAATGTTTTTTTTCTGTCTCTCATGGACTGTAGCTCACACGGTTTAAAAACTATTGCAGTAGTTTTGTATCATCTTCATATCTGCCTGCATAGGAGGAAACTCATGTGATTTGATGACCCATTTCTAGGGCTTCTTTGTGGCACCAGAGGACCAGATCCCAAATCTGTGCAGAAGTCAGAGTTATCATGGATAGAATCTAGCCCATAAATGCTGTCTTTCATGTAGCATCACGTATTTTGTCACAGTTTCAACAAAATGGCAATGTTTATATTGAAAACAAATGAAAACATGATTTTTCTGTAGTTCAGATAAAAAAAAAAAATTTGGTTTAACAACACAGAGGGTTAGTTTAGTTTGCTACGGTTTGCTCCTGAGAAAGTGGATTATGATGTAGAACTTCATGCATTGTGTTTGGATTGTTTTGGGGTGGTGGTGAAATAAGAGGCAAAGCACCTGCTGTATTATTGGACATTACCACTTACAGCAAGTAAATAAAGGAGGCATGAAGGAAAGGGTGTTTAAACTTAGTGAACAGTGTGTAATTGTTTTTCTTTTCTCTTGATGTATTCATACTCATGTTTTATAATCTATTCAACCATGTGCTATTGTTATGGCAGTCTTATGACTCCTCACTGTGTTTTGGTGTGGAAATTGAGAACTGACAGTCCAAATAGAGGATAACATATGTCACATCTGTATACACTTTTGATGCTCACTTATTGAGCTCCTGGAGGTCTAAGTGATGTGACTCAAGCTATGATACCCTAGCAAATTAACATTGGTAGGACCCAGCTTTGAAGGTAGTGACCTTAGGCAGTAGCTCTTGAACCTCAAAAAAACCCCCAAACTCTCCCCATTAGGCTTCAGAGTTGCAGGCACACGCTTTCATTCAGACAGAGGATGGGGTGCTGAGTCACTCTCATTGACATAGTCGGTTACTAAACTAGTTCATCCT
The DNA here is from genome assembly GCF_035582795.1 of Mycteria americana. Taxonomy (NCBI): domain Eukaryota; kingdom Metazoa; phylum Chordata; class Aves; order Ciconiiformes; family Ciconiidae; genus Mycteria; species Mycteria americana. The sequence continues at coordinate 82,875,411 of NC_134365.1, forward strand.
GCAGAGAAATGCTCGTGGCCTGTCAAGACCTACAAAGAAGATTGATTATATTGTACGTGGTTGCTTGTTTATCGGATATGGCAGTAAAGACAAGCCAGCTGCCCCTTGAGAGCTTGTTCTCACACTTCAAGCATAACTAAAATATAGAAAGTTCTCAGAAGCTTTCCAGGGTTTTCTGTTTGGTTTTTTGTTTGTTTGTTTTTCCCCTAGATCCTAATGAAGGAGTTAATTTCTCCTCTGCTTTTTCCTGCCAGCAAGGCTCTGGTCTTTTATAGCCATGCTGTGAATGCTTCCAAGATTTGATAATTGAACAGGCTGTGCTTTCTGACACGATCATACGCTTCTAACTGGTTGCCAGTCTTTGCTCATATCAGAAACATGAAGTTGAGTCCTTTATAGATGCTCAGATATCTATTTGGCAGCCTTCGGCCCGTGGCATTTGAATGTTTCAGGATCATTGCCATGAGCATTTTACAACTGGGGATCCAAAGCACAGGCCAGAAGAGATGAATTACATAATACTATGGAGGAAATCTGACACAACACGGGCAACTTGATCCTGAAATCTCCTCGGGGCATGCGCGCATGAGCAAGTGGCCAAAACCCCATAGCCTTGCAGCATGCTAGTGGTTGAAGGGCATGCTCTTACCTTGCAGAAAGTGTAGGGTGATTTCTCCCCAATTAGAGTGGTTGCAGTGCAAGCTCATGGAGCTTATTTGTGTGCCCGTAGCCTCAGTCTTTGCCTAGTACTCTTATCGTTGAGCTGTCTCACGGTGATATTGCTGCGATAGGCGCTTGGATGTCTAGGTCATCATTAAATTTATTTCTGCAAAAGAGCTCATTCAAATCCAACACAGGGATATTAATCCATCATTTTTTTTAATTGTGCATGTTACATATTCTTAGAAGTATGGAAGAAAAAAAAACCCAACCCAAATTAATCCAGCGTCCCATTATGCTTTTCTTGGCACTGGCAGGAAGCGTGTTTCTGGGAATCTGTCTCCAAATTACAAAGACATTAATGATAAGACAATACCCATGGCTAATTTTGGATAAAGGCTTGATATTCTGAGCCTGCTCCAGCTGTCAGAAACATATTCCAGCCTTTTAAGTTGCTGAAATACAGAATATATGATGCCACTGGAGAGTGAATATAGGTTAAACAGGTAGAAGCAGACAGTATCTGCAAGGAAAAATCTGACGTTTCAGGTAATGTTTTTGTTCCAGAAGTTGTATAAATGCATATGACTGAATATGCAACTTCCCTGTGTGTGGTACCTGTTATCAGAAGCTTTTAAAACATGTTCCAAACTCACAGTGACGGTAACGCAGATAATTCCCCCTCCACCTCCCCCCCCAAAAAAAACCCCCCACAAAACCAAAAACCCAGAAGTTTCGGTCATTCTGAAATCCAAATTTCTTGGCATTTTAAAGGATATCAGTAATTTGATTTTAGGCAAGTTTAAAGCTTTTGTTTGGCCTAAGTAAATAATCTCATGTTCTTTCTTGTATTTTAACTTGAAAGCAAAGGTGATAGATTCACAATGGAATTTAGCTGTCATTTACAAACAGTACAGATGAAGACGACTTGCCTTGTACCTGTCTTCATTATATGGCATTCATCTGAGATGCCAGAAACCTGCATTCCTAACCTGCTCTGCTTTATTCAGAGTCTGGAATCAAAGTTAGACACTTTTGTTGTGAAGAGCTTGCCTTCATCACTGGGCTGTAGAGTTTTGGAGATGGCTCTTTCCCTCTCTTGTGTTTAATATTATTAATTTTCTATTCATTGAACCAGAGAGGGCAGGAAAGACTTTATAGCCCATGACTTCAATATTTCATACCATTAATTTGGTCCAAACTATGGATCAATTTTTGGTCAACCTTGCCAAAAGTTTTGCTTGTCTAGAACCATGCACTAAACGATGTAAAACTGTGTTAAAACAAAACAAAACAAAAACCAAACAAAAAACCAAACAAAAACCCCCAAACCCAAAAGCCCTAACAAGCAAAAAACCCCCATTGCTTGGTAAATAGCTAATGTGTGCAAGTTTACACACCTCTATTGTAGCGTCTTGCACAAATTCTTGCATATATTTTACAGACGAGTTAACAGAGCCTAGGAGAGTTAACCTGATGGGCCTATGGCCATATGAAAAATCTGCAGGAGGTCCAGGGAGGGAGGTCAGGGTTCCTGCCTCCCACTCACGTGCCTTGAGCACGAGATGGTTATTGCTAACGCTTCGCCTTGCCTGACGATCAGTCTCAAAGTAAACAAACAGCATACCAGTTTCAGATTTCAGAAGGAACTGGTGATTTTGAGACCCAGATATCATAGTGAACACTGATTTTTCTGTCGAGAGTGAACATCATCTATCTGAAAATCAGATAAGTGAAAGCAACTGTTCTGACCAAAAAAAAAGGGGTGGGTTGGGGGAGGAAGTCTTGCCCCAAACATGTCAGTGTGGTATGTGGTTTTGGTTTGCCTGTTTTTTGTTTTTTGTTTTTTTTTTTTTTTTCCTTGTTTCTGTCCAAAGAGACATGAGGGCAGCAGTTAGAGCACTAAAGTCATAGTTCCAACAGAACGCCCTGGAGACCCTACCTGCTGCTCAGATGGTTGGTGTGTGGCCTTCTCCTGGGGGACGTTAGCAGGGTTATCAAAGTGGTAGGATGTTTCTGGGACACAGGGAGAAGGTGAGATTTGGGCTGTGCTTTAACAGCTACCTCCTGAACCCATCTTGTATCCTAAAAGGAGACTGCATGCTAACTAGGTGCCTGGGGGTCTTGGCTGTTTAGCAGCCAGTTTGCACGCCGGTATCAGTCTGTACTATGGTCAACATCAGGCACCAGTTCTTCAGGCATTTGTCTTGTGTCCAAATGCTTTGTTTTCATTATATTTCATGACAGCATCTATTTTCAACACTCTTCCTGCAAGACTTAGACAAAACAAGTGCTTTAGCAAAAATCCCACCCAGGCCATACGGAGGGTTTCTGTGTGTAGGGCTCTGATGAGGCCTGGCTAAGGATTGTTCCTCCAGAAACTTGGCTGCTTAGAGCAAGAAGAACCACCGCACACAGAAGGAACAGAAGGAAAACAAAACTGTGCTGTGTAGGGGAGGAGGGCAGTCACGCTGCGTGGTGGGTGTGCAGTGCCAGAGTAGGCAGCTGAGATGCTCAGCTGCTCTGTTAATAGTATCACCCGTGCGCTTAAGAAACCTTGGTTTTTTTTAAGCCGTTTTTGTTGTGTTGTCCCTTCCACTGCCTTTCCTTTCCTACCCCCTCGTGTCCTTCAGCAGAAGGAAAGGGAGGTGTCAGGTGAAAGGCAGCAGTGGTGGCAGGCACTCGTCCCTCCGCCCGGAGCAGTCAGAAGTGCTGGGGATAATTCTCCCTCACCGCTTTTCTTCCTGAAGCCTCATCAAATAGATGAAGTATTTGAGAATCACCACACTGATCGATAGGGCGTGTAGCACAGAGTTGAAGAGGTTGAAGAGTCCTCTCCAAAGTAACCCTCTGCAGAAATAACTTATCCCCATGGCCTATGTTTGTTAAGGAGCTCAGTGGCCCTAGGCTCACTTCATAGTTTCATGTTAGAACACTTCTGATGGTCAGTGAAACTTCCGTGTCCAACTGCTTTTCACCTCTCCAGGAGTATGGAGTGCATCTTACTGTGTGTTTGTAAAGCTGCTCATTCAAGGGAATTACAGGTACTCTGAAAATACAGGTTCCACTGAATCTGTATCATGTGAAGTAATAACTAATGATATTCAGTGAAACACCATGCGTTTTTAGTGACTGTGTTGTTTAGTGTGGAGGACAAAGTTTCTGGGGAAAAGCAGGCTGGCAAATGTGCATCCAAAGTTTTGCAGCACTCTCATTTTAAAGTCTTAGTGCTTTTCCGGCCCTTTTTCTGTTGCTATAGGTCACTTAGGGCTACATTGCACAAATCACAGGAAAAATACACTGTCAACTGATCTCTCCTAATTCATTATTATCCTAGATTTTTACTATCATATGTTGAGGAGGCTTACCTGGGGCAGGACCTTGAGCTATTGAGCAAATCCAAATTGATCAAGTATTGCCTGTTCCAAACAGCTTGTAGCTTAATTTAAGGGCTCCAGGACTTTGCAAAGAGGAAGAACTGCTCTGGCAAGGTGTTGGCAAGTCGCTCGTGCCTGTAGAATAGTCTGCTAATACACAGACAGGCACTGACAACAAGAGGGTTTGAAGAGCAGGTTAAAAAAAAAACAACAAACCCCAAAACCCACAAAAGTTTTGAAATTATTTATTTTGAAAAAAATTTTACTTGGAAGTATTAAGCAGAATAGTTAACATAGTATACTAAAAATTTTGCATAACATTTGCTTCAGAGCGGAGCCCGTCTCTTATAACTGTTAGTGTAAGACTGCGTTAGTGCAAATAAAAGGGGATGTATTTAATTTGGCACCTTGCTTCTTGTCAGACGAGATTTCAGTGTTACTCTAATCTTTACAATCTGTGGTAAACTAAAGGGTTGCATTCTTCTTGTTGCTGTTTTTCTTTTCTTGTGCTCAGTTCTGGCTGCATAGGTGAAAATTTCATGCCTTTTACTGCCTTTCCCTGTTGTCCTTTCCTTGGAGTCTTCCTCCTTTGACACCTGCTTTGGGCCTAATGTATGCTACATTTGTAAGCCCCTAATTTCTAGTTTACAAAAAAAAGCCTGCTAAAGGCTACTGGCTTTATTACATCCGCATTAGCATTCTCAGTGTAGTTTTCACAACTACCCTTTAGTTTAGGAACAGTTTTAGTGTTCAGTATATTCTGTGTGTTTGTACTTAATGTACAGCAGGTAGCTCAATGACATTTTGATTATATATGCATATCTATAGAATATGTTATAAAATATAAAATATATTTAAAATATAAAAATACGATATAGATATATTTAGGAAGCATTTCTTTTGTTTTCCAGTGGCAGTCAGGGTCACATTTCCATTCTTGGGAATGAGTTAACAGTGGCAACTGATATTCTCGCAAGCAACACAGTAGGGTTTTAAAAAGCGAAGTTACAGAACTAAGAGAGAGTCATGAAATTAACTATTTTGTAGCAGGTACCCGCAGAAGGAAGCAGAGGTAGTCCTCTAATCAGCCAGGCCATGGGAGGCAAAAGGGGGAGGAGGGCACATTCCCTTTCTGGGAGGATCCCCCTTCTTAGAAGGATGGAGCAACAGAAACAGAGACTGCTGGCATTTCTCAGGAAGTGGCAGCCGTACCGACGAACTCCTTCAGTTTTGCTTTTACGCAAAGTGAGTGCAAATCTTGCCAAGACTGGACCACGAGCTGCTTTTAATATGACAGAGGAGCATGTTTCAGGACAGCTTACACAGTAAGATCATAGGCCCAAGCAATTATGGTGTATGTTAAGTTTCTTTGCAAACAAGATTTAGTTTCGGACAGAAGGAGAAAATCAAGGCTAGTTGGGATCAGGAATGCTAATACTTTCATTGGTTAGGGAGAGCAGCTTCATTTCAGTTGCCTCTTTAATGTCTCGTGTTTTGTTGACAACTTCTAAATAGTAGGAAAATGTGTAGGCATGCTTAGGCTTCTGCAGATTATAGCTGACCAGCAAATAACTCCTACCATGTTCATACAGGTGTGAGAAGTGCTGGGAGCTGCCTTCTGCAGGCTTTAGTCTGTCCTTGAGCTCAGAGAGGTCCTCTGCAGGAGTCAGTCCAGATCACTGAAAGTGTCTTTTCTACAGTCAATCTGTTTGGAATAGAAATTCATTTGATATGACAGTTTTTATTTTTAAAACCAGCTTTCAGCTATCACATACATAGTAGCCAATAATGACCACTTGTTGCTCAAACCCCTAAACAGCCATGTGCTTCTCCTCTTCTTCATTCACAGGGACCCTTGTGGGAAACAGTTATGATTTTGCAAACTCCTGGGCTTTGCACAGTGAAAACAAGCAGTGCAAGAGAGTGCAGACTCCAAGCAACACCTGCAACATTTCATCTGATGTTGCAGAGAAGGTTGGTGCCACAAGATACCATTCTGGTTTTGGTCCTCCCCTACCTGAAAGCAGCTTGCCTGCCCTTTGGCAGAAGAACACAAATGCTTCCTTGAATCCATGTCTGTACCTAACGCAGTCCTCCCTCAGCAAGCGGTTAGGATGCAAGGCACAGGAGATACGCATTTTGGGTTTCTGAGGTGGTGTGATCTGAAATAGCTATACTGGGCACTGCTGTCGTTGACGCACTGGAACAAGGTGCGTGGCTCCTCGTCCAGCCTGGCAGGAATCATCGAATCATGGAATCATTAAGGTTGGAAAAGACCTCTAAGATCATCTAGTCTAACCGTCAACCCAACACCTCCATGCCTACTAAGGAGTTAACTGCAGGGTTGGCGGTGGCCATATGTAGGTCCCTGCTGTGGTGCAGCAGGGTCAGGTGCAGGCAGAAGGTGGAAGTGACACATCTGCAGTGCACACCTGTGCTGTTTGTGGGTGCTCCCAGCCTCTCTGTGAGCCAGCGGGGGGCTGGATGCAGGATGCAGCTGTGTGTCTGCAGTTCCTGAGCTGATAACTATGTGCCTGCTCTGCAGACCCTGGCTGGTGCTAGCAGGAGGACTTCTGTGCTGGGCTGCCCGGTGCTGTAGAGAAGTCACCTCTGAGGTTGCATGTTATGATTGATGTCTTATTTACTGCAGCCTTAAGAGAGGAACAGTTTACTCACTAGTTAGTGAATGCAATTTTTCTCTCCTACTGTACCCTGTCTGTTGCTATTCTTTCTAAAACTGTAGTACATATATACCCCCCTTCCTCTCCCCCTCAAAACTCCCAAACCCAACACAAAAACATCAAACAGAAAAACAAAGAAACCAACAGTTCATTTGAGCCTGAAGTGTGAGTTGCTGCCAAGAAACTTTGGTATTGCTTGGGAAAGGTGTGTTTAAGTGGTGCCTGTAGAATGAGGTAGTTAATTCCCGCTCTGATTCTGCCATCAGAGAAGCATCAGTTGTGAAGCCTCTGTGGGGACCACCACTGCAAATAGTATTTGTAAATGTGTTGCAGTTCATACACCAGGAGTCACCAGAGCAGCGAGATGCCTCAGCCAGGCCTATTTTTGACAGAGCAGATGTTCTCTCTAGGTGTTGCAAACACTATGTGCCATCAGGCTATTTCCCTTGCCAGGAGGAGGAGGTTCCTTCAGCTATGCATATAGATAGTAGCTCTGATTTGTTGAAGAAACACAGAACTGCTTGTCTCAGCCAACTCTGTGACCCTTTCTGCTGCATCAACCTTTTTCCTCTCCTCTTTTATAAGTATAAACATGTTCCTTGTTTCCCTTAGACACAGGTTGGACACGTGCAGATGGTCACCAGCTCAGGGAGGAAAGTAGCTTTGCATATATACTGACTGCATGTGGTATTACAGGTTCTGACTGTTATGGTAAATTGAGCCCTCATCCATTGAGGGTTTGCATAGGATCTCATGCACTCTGTTGTAAATCAGAATGATCTGTTGGGTGCCAGGTTTAGATTTATACCAGAGTAACTGAGGCCAAAATTTAGCCCTCGGTTTCTTGCTATACAAGTTCTGTAGACCAATGCTCAGTTGTTAAACTATGCTCAAATAATTTCTCAAGAGTAGTAGCACTTCCTGGAACATATCTGCTCTACAGCTACTTCAAGTGCTGGTTTCCTAGTTTCCTGGAATAAGCTAAGACTCAGACAAGCTTGCAAACTTCTGACTATTCATACTTTCCACTAAGCTTTTGGATGGGGACGCTTGTATTAGATATGTTCTGAAATTCAGTGAAGCATGCTCATGCCCCTTAGCACCACAGCTTCAGCCTCACAGCCTGCAAACTTGGCTGAGGAAATACAGCAGTGATTTCAGGTTGGAAATCTCCAGCCTATGCTTCTTGCTCGAGCTGAGCCGGTGTGCGTGGGGCATTTCTGTCAGGGTCAGGACTGATTGAACACCTAATGGTGTATGGTGCCAAGGACGTGACCAAAGCGTGAGGGGTTTCAACCTGGCTGAGATGCCTTCTGAAGGACAGGGCTGCGTTTTAAACCCAGTTACAGCTCTAGAGTAGGGCGAGTTCTTGCAACTGGTTGTGGCCGCTGGAATTTTATCTATTCAGGCAAGTTTAATGTTTAGAAAATGTCAACATTGCAACTGAGGCCAGGGAGTGGCATGCAGGACAAAATCTTGTCTGATGGGTAGACTGCAACTAATTCGAGTTTTATAGAGATCACGTTAAATATTGATGCTTTGTGGGAAAAAGTTTGCTCTCCCACCAACTGGATGAAATTATCTTCTCTCTTGTGTGAATTCATGAGCTCACAGCATTTAACATTGGCTTAATTTATTCACTGTGCAAGAATAAACACAGTGCTATTAATAGAAGTCCAGCCAAATGAGTGCCTGCTGAAGAATGCAGGGCTTTTTAATAGCGTGCTTTGTTTGCTTGCTTCAGCTTCAGGAATGTAAATCTCCCCCATCTCCTAGCCTCCCTCCCTGCCAGGCAGTCAGCTGCTAGGTGAGGAAAACAACAGCTTTGGTTCAGTGTGCTCCTCCCACCTCCGTCCCCCCACTTGGGGCAGATCGGCAGTTTTCTTTGCCCTCTCTGCCCCCCCACCACAACAGCATCCTTGGAGAGATGGCTTCTGACTTCTATGCAAGAAGCAGTGAAGCCAGAAAGCCTTGTTGCTCTTTTACCTTCAAATCATAAAAAACACAGGCAATTTTGTATTCTTTAATAAGGAAGAGCTCTTGTCTTGATTAATGGCTCCATGTATCGGCTGAAGGTCTTGACCCAGCTCACACTCTTACCCTGCTGTTGCTCTGGGCCTCTCCCTGCCCTCCGCCTCCAAAACACGTACATACTTACACGTTTGACTACTGCTCTGCCTGCAGGTATGGTTTCTTTTCAGATATATATATTCCCCTCCTAGGGCTGGAGGCAGCTTGGCATCTGCATGGTGGAGCTGCCTGTTGGCTACCTTGTCTTGTGATCCGGAGAGCATGCCAAACTGGGCAGTGTTGGAGGGAGGGAGCTACCGCCTTCCTACCATGCCCTGCCCTCTCCGGCTGCTGTCTGAATAGTTACCAAAAAGAAAGAGCTTCTCTGCGTTGTCTGATCCATTTTTTCACCACTTGGATGTGATGATTTAGGCTACCTGTTCATGGAGTACTGCAATCTAATAGCCTCTCAGATGATTAACAGCATGGGTAACATGGATCTTGAAGTATAAAATGGAGTGACGTGCATAACTGTGGTAATGAGGCAGCCTTGAAAACAAAAATATTTATTTTTTAAAGCATTACGACTGATTTATACGTTCTTAGACATTACCTTTATTTTCTAGATTTCACCTCTAATAGAAATGGTGCGTGGAGGCCACAGTTCACTGTATTGTTTCTTTTTTTTTCTTTCTTGTTAGGAAACTATACCTATAACATGTTAGATGTGAAAATGACTGAAATTAGAATTCAACTAATTTCTGCTTTTGCTGAAATTCAGCTTTTGCTGTGATCGGTAAGAAATAGTCCCACTCATATCCCATGAAGTACTTCCATATGCAATAGCCTTTGTCCCCAGATCTGAAAGCAAGTGGGAGAGGTTTTCACCTTTTGGCCCGTAATTTGTAATAGTAGAGGTCACAAGCAGGTCCAGCAAAGACATGGACATACAATACTATAATACATTTTGGGGTGAAAATGAGGCCCACTATATCTAAAAATCTCATTTTTCTGCTCCTGAAATATACAGGTTAGCTGAACCAGCATTCAAGGAAGTGACTTCTGTCAGTTGTTATTATGTTTGCTCAAACATACAGCCAGTATTTGGTGTACTAAACATACTGGCTTTGGATGCTTTTTACTTGGAAAGATGGGAGGCTAAATCATTCTCCCTTTGAGTGAACCGAAACAAGGTTTTTCTGTAAAACTATACCAAATTATGGCACCAAAATATACCCTTCCTGAATGATCTGGCAAAACACTTCTGTGTATCTATATACCATAGGGTTTAAAATTCAAGGGAATGAGAGGGTGTCTCTGCTTTCTTCTGTTACTTTTTAGGTTATATCTCTTTAACAGCAATTGTTAAGCAATAGACAAATGCAATTCATGCAGCAGCAGAAGGCAATGCCACAGAAATTGGAAGAATGTACAAAATTCCACCTACAGCTCTGTGTGGTGGGACTGGGGCAGAAACAAGGTCAGCAAGTTTGCGGTCGCTAAGGGTTGTCAGTGCCAGGACACCGCCAACCCATTTAAAGAAACACTTAAAATAGAACTCATGCCCAAGTCAAGGGAGAAATGTCAAGACCTTCACCTGTATTTCGGATACTGCAGTCAGTTCTGCTAGGTTTAATCTTACAGCCACCTGTACTCTAAGCACTGTTTCAGCCTGAGGCTTCACTCTCTGGTCTGTTGGTTTTAGATGTTTCTTTGTGTGGAGCTGCTTCCAGGACTGTTGCTGCATGAGCAGGAATGTTACAGCAGTGGGTGAAACTGCCAGTATCTGGTGCTTACCACGTATGTGCATTGTCCTCTAAACTAAAGAACAAGGATCTCTCTTAGTTCAGCCTGACCATTGAGTTTTAAAGAAAGAAAGGAGAGAAAATAAAAGTAGTTTGCAAAATGATTTAAATTGGAAGAGACCATTGGAGGCCATCTAGTCCAACCCCCTGCTTGCAACAGGGCCATCTGAGGTCAGGTTGCTCCTGTCCTTGTCGACTCACATTTCGAGTATCTCCAAGGGTTGTGGTTCCACAGCCTCTCTGAACACTTTTTCCAGTCTTCAATCACCCTCATGGTGAAATTTTTTTTTTTTTTTTGGTTTTGTATCTATTTGGATTTACCCATATTGCGGCTTAAGTCTGTTAATTCATCATAATAGTTGAGATGTGTCTAAAAGATGGGAAAATTTCAGCTATAATTTCTTTTATAAAGTCACTGGAAAATCTGAAGCAATTTGAATGGCAAGAAAACCTTCACATAGAGAAAATGAACTATTTGTTGCTTTCTAACATATATCACTTGGTTTCTTGATAATCAGCTAGAGCTCAGTCATTAGGTATGTTGCTATTGAACAAGATGAAGACCAAAGAACACTATAGGAAAAAAAAGGGGGGGTTAATTTTTTTTTGGGGTGTGTGTGTAATCTCCTTTAAAAATAAAGTCACTTTCACATCTAACACTTACTGGTATGTAATATACATGGTCATAAAAGATTGTTTCTACTAGTTTTACTGTTTAGTGGAATATACAGTCTCTGAGTTCTACTGCAACATAACAATTGATTTGTATTACCTTTTTAACAAAGCTATTACCTTATTAAGAAAACTTATTACCACAGCCCCTAAATGGGTTTATTGCATATACTGGTTTTCTGTTGCATTTGGTAGTATCTGGATCAAGGCTTTGATCCAGGAGTTGCTGCACTGCTCAACTTCTGAATGGCTCTGAGCTCACTTTCGGTTATGTCCGTTTCATCTTGAAGCCCTGCTTTAATAGCTTTTTTAGCTGCTTCTGTTGTTGTTACTTCCATCCTTTCAGCTTTCTCATACTTCTGTGTAGTCTTAGAGCAGCACCAACACCATTTATGCAGTTCCTGCTCCCTTACTTCTAGTCTTGTTTTCCAGCTGGTTCAGCATGGTGGCTGCTGTCTGGGCATCAGAATTATTCCAGGCTGGAGCTGATTTTCTGAAGGACAATCATAGTCAGCTGTCTAATGGCGCTCAGTTAGCATTGCTTTAAGTTCCCTGAGGCCTTTCTCAGTAAGCTCAAAACCTCTTTGTGTATTTGTGTATGCGGTTGTTCACTGAGCACTTTGCTAAACTCTGAATATATTCCCAATGGGCCAGACATTTCTGGTTGGTTTGTTTGCATAAGCAAAAAGTTCTCTCTTGGTTCAGACATGTACTAGCATTAGCTGATCACCTGGACAAAACATCCTTTAGCAAAAAAAGGCTTTTCTACTCAGCAGTTTTCCTATACAGGTATACTATCTGCCATTCAGAGAACACATCCAGATGTCTGCAGAACTCTGTAGGGTTTTTGCTCCCTATTTTTCATGTCCCCAAAATGGACTTTCTCTCTCTCTCTCTTATTTATTTATTTATTTATTTATTAGCACAGCAACTTGTATGTGCTGTCACCTCAGGTACTTGTTAAGGTATTCAGGAGTAATGCATCGTTACTGTGAACTATTCTGAAGAACATGCCCCCCCTAATGACTATGTATAACACCTGAAATATACAGCATGATTACATCTGCTTATCTGCTTATATAAAACACTGACAAATAAGTAGAAGAAAGTTATGCTTCAACTGTTTGTGCTAGGGTTGTATCAGAAAATTGTTTTTCCACTTATTTAAACTCAGTGTCATCCTTTTAGAAATTTGCATTGAGTACCTCAGACTTACTGAACTATGACATAATGCATACAAAAAAGAAAGTCTATTTGGGAGCCTCCCTTGGAGAACTTAGCCATAAACTAAGCTTTCCTTAGGTTTTGTTTCACATACAGCTAAGTTTCATCTTAACTTGCTGCCATCTGAAAGGAGAGGTCTTGGTACCATCCCCCTCCCTCTCACTGTGCAGTCCTCTCCTTACACTAGCTGTCACCATGCTGATTTAACTCACGAGAAGAGCAGAACAAATTGCTTTTCTTCCCTGTGTTATTTTTCTGCCTTTTATCTGAGTTAAATTGACCTGTTGTGCATTGGACAAGCCAGCAGGAGTGACAGGAACATGTGGCCAGAAGTGGGAAACAAATTTGATTCCTCGGATTCCAGTCAGGCTCAGACTTTCACTCTGAAACTTACTGTGTTCCCTCATTATCCAAAAGATGGTCATTTTTTTCCTAAGTACCTCAGTCCTAAGTTCCTCTCCCTTGCTGTGCGTGTCTTCCTGGTACTCCAGACACCATCTGGTTCTTCACTGGGTAGGAAGCAGTTCTTTGCTTCCCTCCATTTGCTGACTGACTGACACGTTTCTGCATGAAACATCCCTTATATGACACTCTATTTTATAATAATCAGTATATTAATGCACCTCCATGTATATATGGATGTGGTGAATAAACGGATGACTATCATGTTATTTAACTACATGGTGGTGTTAAATAATAACCATGATGTTATTTAACAACAGTGGTGACAGCATGTTTGGAAAAGTTGGGTTTTCTCCCTTCTTCCTAAGACTATAGTAACTCATTTTGTCCCTTTTTCTCTCTTTCTTTCTGCCTTTGCTCCTCACTTGTCATGCAGGGTGTCATGGAAACCTGCCAGCTGCTAGGAACATCTTTGACTTTCTCCCGGTGCCACCATCGAGTTGATCCAGAGCCATACATCGATCTCTGTGAAAGAGACATCTGTGCCTGTACCCAAGGCATGGACTGTCACTGCTCGGTGTTCCTCGATTATGCAAGAAGCTGCGCTCACGAAGGAGTGATTTTGGACGGGTGGACTGAAGAGAGCTCATGCAGTAAGCTGACAGGATTATTCCTAGGCTGCTTATTCCAAATGAGATCATGCCTGTCTTGCAGATTTATGTACTGCCGCTAAAAGCAACTGGTGCTTTTTTAGGATGTTGATTCAGGTTGATTCAGGCATGGCAGGTTAAAATCTGAAGTGCCTGTCACTTCCATTTATCTGAAGTGCCTTTGCTCGCTCCCCCTTTCAGCTCTCCATGACCCACCTTTTTCTAGACGTTGTTGTCCCTCAAGCCGGATTGTTTGAACCATATATGAAGAAGATCCTGAGCTGTTACAGGTCCCACCATGGTATACAAAATCAGTGAAGACTTATTTGATACACAAAGGTATAGACTAGGATGTTTAGGAGGTATTTCACATATGGTTCAGATGTGTGACGTTATCCAGCCCGTACTTGCAAGTCAGCATCCTTGTGAAAGGCTCTCCTTAACATTTTTTCATAAAGACAATTGTTTTGTCCTTTATTTGCTTGAACCAATTACATTGAAATTGGGATGTTGCCTTTTTTAAGCCAATTTTTGTCTAGGTTAGAGATCCTGATCGTATCTTAAAATGCTGCTGTTATTAGCCCAATTTTGCTGAGGTCAGAGGTCCTGATTGCATCTCTGCTAAAATTTTGCAACAAGGAAGTGCATAGATTGACTGGGATGGATTGCGTTTATAGAGGAGAGGTCATGTTTGCACCCACCATTGATATACACATGATGTCTCCACTGGAGAGCCCTGGTTAAATACATAAGCACACAAATGAATAATAAAATAATAAAATCAATCCTCTAATATAATGTTCTCAATGATTTTTCTCATGTTTTTACATTACACAGGAAGGACAATTTTCTCAGGATGTTTATGTAAATTAATTTCACGACTAATTTGTACTAACAACACTTTCTTCTCTGGTAAAGATATTCTGCTATTGGCCACCACTGAAGAAAACTGCCTTCAGATTATGGTTAGGGCAGGAAGATACTGCCAACCACTTGTTCAAGGGATTGTACACCAGAGGAGAGTCTTAATTCCAGCAGTAGTTTGTTACCTTTCCATTGGGACATAAAAGGGATCTGATGAAAACTTGTCTCCTTGCTCGGGGTGCAAGCCAGAGAACCCATTTTTGCTAGGGCTGTCTGTAAGTCTAACTAAAGCCATGAGTGAAATGAACCCCTCTCTCTTCCCAGGAGTTTTAGACCTCATTTCCAACCCTTGACTTAACAGACCACACTTTTTCTGAGTCAGGAAAAAGAGAGGTGGCCTGCTGCCACATCAGGAGCTTAATTTTCTATCACCCTTCATCTGTGCTATGATGCTTTCTCAGGAGATGATGATGATGATTGTTGCATTGGAGGCACTAAATGCTCCGCTGCGTTGGAAGGGCTGTAGCGCTGGCCACGCTGTACTAGTGCGAGCTGGTGCCCAGGCCCTGGAGCCACAGAGGGCAAGACCACTCCCTTGTTACCTTCCCAGCTCCTTCAATAGAGGATTTGCTGGGAAGGGGCAGGCTCTGACCTTTTCTTCCCACTCCATGCCCACACAGTCTTGTGGGGTATGTCTATGCATCAAAATGAAGGAATGGCTATAGTGTGTGCTTGCATAATGGCCTAGCCTACATAATGACAGCAGTAAAGATACTACAGCATGGGTGTTATCCTGTCCCGGCAGTTCTCTGGAAGAAGAAGGATGGGATTTCAGAGTTTTAACTGTCTCCCAGTTCTCTCTGGAAACACAAAACAGTATAATTTCACAAATGAGTAGAGTAACTGCATAGCTTAAAGGTATAACACATGCTTACCTATCCAAATTACTTAGATATTATTGCAAAACTTCTCCCCATGTTTGATTGTTCTTAATGTGCTTGGTTTTAGTTACTAAGACTCAATTTATTAGAAAAGAAATTGGCTTTAGCCTCTAACTATTTACTACACAACCTGACAGATGATGATATTGCAGCAAACTGAAAATCAAGTGTTTCTTAAAATGTTCTGCTTCTGAAAAAGAAATCATTGATTGGAGAGGATATGACCTTTTTGGTGTCTCTGTGCTTCAGCCTTTGATAATTAAGGGATTTATTTATTTAAGAGTTATTGAGCAATTTGCATTTCTAATTTCTTTTAATTGTTTCAGGGCCAAGATGTCCAGTTGGCATGGAGTATAAGGAATGTGTATCCCCTTGTGCCAAAACCTGCCAGAGCCTGAATATCAATGAAGTGTGTCACAGACAATGTGTTGATGGCTGCAGCTGCCCTGGTAATTTATTTACTGGGTTATTTACAGAGAAACATTTGGCAGTGATGCTACCTATTTTATTAGAAAAAGGAAAGCTGTGTCTTCCCTTAAATTTCCTTGAAATCAGAAACACTTCTCTTTTCTGGGACCATGCCCTAGAATAAACCAGTTTCTATAATGCCTGTATGCTCACTCCATGAAAGGGCCATTTTTCAGACCCAACTAAAAAGTAAATGTTTCTGTGAAAATCAGCACCATCTAATACTCTAGGATTGCCTGCTTTCTTGGTGAGGGCCTGCTTACAATTGACATATCTAGATTCCTTCTGAATTGCTTTTGGTTAGAAGCATCCAGTTAGAGGAAGAAAGAACAGAGAATATACTGAAGGAGTTTCTTACAGAAAAACAGTATGTGTAGAGCTTGCACTATAATTCCAAAGATTTTAATGATTTTAGATTAATTATTTCACTTATTATTGAATCATTCGTACAGGAGATTTGATTGGCTTAAAGGGGGCAGCCCAACCACCACAGTCTTCCTCTTCTGTCTATTGTACTTAAGACAACTGAAGGAGGAGAGTTTTATTCCTGGCTGCAAAGCTCCATATGCTCCCATTTCTAGCTGATTTTTGTTGTTTTCTTTGGGTTTGTTTGTTTGTTTATTTTTAATAGGACTATCTCTGCATTTCACCTTTCAAATCTGGACTTTCTGTGCATTTGCACAGAGGTATTTACTGTCCCCTTGTACAAGATACCAAGCATGATGGAGGTTTACTGAGAACATAAATTGGTTTCCAAAACAAGGCAGTGGTGAGAATGTCAACCTTGTTTGAGGAGTCATTATTGCATTCAGAGCTTAGTAGTTTCCCATTTAGCTGCCAGTGTCTTACTTACTGGAGGTTCAAAGCTGTCACTCTGTGACAGGACCTGGGAAGGTGCACATGGAGGGTGACCGCTGATGTAACTAGACACAGGAGCTTATTTTGTTGTGAAGGATCTAGCTATTATTTGTGCAGTCCTGGGGGTGTTGGGAAAAGCTGAAGGAGATGAATGCACTGGCTGCACAAGGACTCTCACTACGTTCTTCCTTTGGTAGCTGCACTGGTCAGTTCAGCACAGGAAAGGTCTGAGGGGACAGGAACTGAGGAGCAGAGAAACAGGAGCTCAGCAGAAAGGGTACTGCATGAGGAACAAGTAGATGGGTAGAAGGAACTACATGAAATGAAATAACAATCAGCAGTCCAAAACTTTTACTGTTATTTGGTGCACAGTCAACAGGGAAGGACTTTGATTTGAGTTTCACAGAGAACCAGGAGGATCTGACAGATGAATAGAGGAATTTAGGATTTAGTATGAGGGATTATACCTTCGTTTAGCTTCCCTCCAGTGTTTCAAGAGTAAAAAAGATCTGTTCAATGAATGTGTCTTTTTTTTTTTTTTCCCCTTAAATGAACCACACAGTTACTTTAATTGCTATAAATGGAATTACCCTTGCCGGGAAAAAAGGCAGACGTTCTGTTTTCTTGTGCTCTCTGGAGAGCCACACCACTCTTAAATGCTCAGATCATGTTTTGAATATCTCTCACTGGAATGATTTTCTGAACAGTGAAGATCTTTCCAGGCAGCTCTATGGGAAGAATGGGAGAAATGGGACTTACCTGTGTTTCACTGTCAGTGGTGACTGCTGCTGCCACGGAAAAGGGCCAAAATCTCTGCAGGCGATTGGAAGGAGACTCACAAAGAGGAGGGAGAGGGGTTTTCAGCAGACAAAATGTTTTGCTACAGCAGCTATTTTAAAAACAGAGGAATATCAACTATCTCTCAACATGGGGATCTAAGAAAAAGAAACTTGTCCTTTCTTCTATTGCTAGCTTATAGCGCAATCTCAGACAAGTCTTGTAACTCTTCTGTGCCTCTGTTATTCTTTGTAAGATAAAATATTCTATATATAGAATAGGTAATTATAGTTGTGTAATATGGAAACCTCAGCAGTTGGATCCAAGTTGGGAAGTTGCCCCTTTCACTTTTTGCTTCTGCAGAAGTTGAGAAGAGAAACCACAGCTCCACATGATAATTTTTCTTTCTCTCAGACCTTGTCTGCTAGACTTCTATGGTGTCCAACTTTATTTCTTCATTCCTTACTTTGTTTCCTCTTCTGTCCTCTTATGACAAATACAAAACCTGTCTGGACACCCTTTACTGCAGTCAGTGAAGTGCATGTATTTTTCCAAGTCAGGTTTCTAGACCAGCTCTGATCAACCTTGATCGTGCTCCCTGTGTTTGACTCATGTATGTTCCAATATGCATGTTTTGTGCTTAGGGACTCACTAAGCAAAGAGCTCTTCTGAGAGCACTAGAAATGCTCCATTCAGCACATCTGAGGGAGAGGCAGCACTAGAAGGAAAGTAGACACCAGCTCCTGTGAGGCTTTTTGGCAAGCCTCATTCTTTTGTATTGCTTTCTGTGACTAACTATGGATAATAATGCATATGAAGTCTTGCCAAAGTATATGAAGAACTAGAAAATCTAATTGTAGTTATGTTTGTGTCCTTGTGTGTGTATGGTACGTGTATCTGCTGCTACCTGATCTATCAAGAGGGCAAGCTCCTTGATGGTGAACATTGCATTGAAAGCTCCGACTGCTCCTGCATCCACTCTGGAAAACATTATCCTCCTGGCTTCACCATTTCCCAGGACTGCAACTCATGGTAAACTCTGTGTTGCTCTGGTGTGGTTGTTGTTGCTCTAGATAAGTACTGCACACTGGTTAGTGACTGTTTCAGATATTTTTCTAGAAATCTCTCTCTCTACTTTTTGAAATTTCCTTTCCTTGGCAAAGGACCTGCTCTCTTATTGGAAATGCCAGCCCCTTCCAAGAAGTGAGCTGTTCACAAAGACAAAATCAGCACTGCTTTTAAAGGGATACTTGATCTGATAGAACAATGTGAGGGTCATACTCCTTCAAACAGTAGAGAACTACCTGTTTCCTGTGGATAAGACAGACCGGCAGGTTCCCATGTCTGGTTAGTGTCAGCAGTGGTGTCTTTGTTTTGACTTCCTACATTTATTTAACCTCTAAACCCCATTTCTTTCCAAGTGGAGTTAGCTCAGGCACGTCCTTGGAACTTCTCACAAAGCTAATGAACCTTCCCAGCTGCATGGCTCAAGATTCTTCTTTCATTCATGAATGCTAGCCTGAAGGGGAAGGCTAGCTGTCTAAAGAAAGGAAGGGGAATGAGTAATGTATTCCTGACCTGGTTTTGTATAAGTGTGAACATATTTGTGGAAGGAGTTCAGACAACGCTGTGCCCAGATGTTTCCAATTACAGTACAGAAGAAGGACTCAGTGAAGGCCACCACATGCAGAAGAAAGACAGTCTATGCATCATCACTGTTAATCAGAAGTTTTTCATTACCTGCACCATGTCTCACAGAATATGAACCATAACCATGACATTAGCATTTTGTCTTTTTCCCTGGAGCTGTCTGTAGCTTTGAGCTTGGCCTCACTGTTCAACCTTAGTGCTCTTGGGAGATCAGTGCTGCCTGATAGACTGTATTGTTAGAAAATGCTTTCTGTTATTCAAATTTGATACTGCTGTGGAGAACATTATTCCATCGGCTCTGCATTTACCGTCCTCAATAAACTGACTCCCCACAAATGATTTTCAAGGGCTGGGATAATTAAAGGAATAAGAAGAATTTAGCACCTCTTGAAACTTAATTGATTTTGGAGATTTTAGGATTGTCTGGCATGGTATCCCATAGACCCAAGAATGATAGCCATCTCAGTCACTATTGGTGCGTGTTACTGGTTACTAGTAGTGCCTATGGGGGATGGCACTAAATCCACCACCCAAAGACATTAAAGCAGAGACAATCCACCTCCTTGCAACTTGCACAGAAAGGGAAACTAAGCAAGAGGAGCTTGAGTCGGCAGCGTGCCGTTAGAGTGATGAAGGTCTGCTTTAGCAGAAGTCTAGCTGGCCAGTGAAGGAAAGGGATTATTGCTCTCCTGTGATGAACTCGTGAGGCCGTGACTGGAGTAGTGTGGCCAGTGCTGGGTCCCCACTGCAAAAGAGAGAATTATGGACTGGAGAGAGTCTTGTGGAGGATGCTGGAGATGATCACAGAAGGGGAGTTTATGACATGAGGAGAAGCAAAGGGAAATAGATTTGTTTAAAGGCTAATGGCGGAACTTTCACTACCTAAAGGAGGATTGTAAAGAACACAAGGCCAAACTCTTCTCAGAGGCAAATAGTGAAAGAGCATGAAGCAATGGACACAAGTTGCAGCAAGGGAAATTCTGTTTAGACAAAAGAAAAAATTATTCCCCTGAGACGGTGCAGCACTGGGACAGCTGCCCAGAGAGGCCATGGGACTTCATCCTGGAGATTTCTAAACTCAAATGGACAAGATCCTCAGCCACCTGATCTAGCTTTGAAGTTCCCTTCTTTGAGTTGGGGTTGTAGTATATGATTTTTCTGGAAGTCCCTTCAAACTTTTTTTTCATATGATTCTGTCACATTAATAGACATACCTTGAGAATTGCATTTAAAACTCATTCCACATCAGTGGCATGTAGTTGAAAACTCAAACATTTGTGTGTGGGAAAACAGAAGTTCTTGAGTTTTGCAACCATTCCAGCTCATATTACCAGCAGTTGCTGTCGAATGATGATAAGAAGGAATGGATATATTAAGAAACGAGGTTATGGGAGATGGAAAGGATGTTGGGGACTGGTCTAATTTCCCTGAAACAGGGACCCATGTTTCAATTATTTGGGAAAAAGTTGCAACAGAAGATTTGAATTCATGTACTCTTGCCTAACTTGTCATGATATGTTTCCTAGCATTTGTCGACGTGGCACCTGGATCTGCAGCAATGGGGAATGCCCAGGTATGTTGGCTCTACTCTTTTCAGGTTTTGACAAGTAAGCCTCGCCTACATCCCTCCCACTTCCATCCCACTTATATTTTTTCCACACAAAAAGTGAATCTGTCTTTGTTTTTACTTGCTTGCTCCAGTGCAATCCAGATGGGATCATACTTCTAAGTTCTTCTTGTGAGACAAACCAGACATTGTGCTATATGGTTTATGTGTAGCAATGAAAAATCCTGTTTGGTGAGAAGAATGGTTCATGTTTTGATTACTTAGTTTACCAAGATATAAGTGTCTGTATGTTCAGAGGATTTGCTTTCAGGCAGAGGAACACTGCTGGGTTTCTTTGATCAGGTACCATTCCCTATTTGATTGTGTGAATCAGCGTACTTTTTGTTGATGGGACAATTTGAAGTACTGGGAGTAGACTGGATCACTCTTAATACCCTGTGGGTTTGGGCCCTAATGGTCATGTTACAGGTGAAGGAGCTACAGCTCCAGGGAGAAGGTCCTGCCTTCCGTGGGTGGTGGCAGACTGGAGAGGCAGCTCTGCAGGTGTTCTTGCTCCCCTTTCTCCTCCTCTGCCTCCCAAACTCACCGGTACTGGTGGCTGCTGTCCCAGTTTTTTGCCTACATGGGGAATGTGACTTTTCATGCTGTGCATTGGACAGCAAAGTGCCACCTTCCTTATTTCCTCCTGCTAGTTCTATGGCCCATCCCCTGTCTCAGTTCCTGCACTATGTTCAGCCATGGAAAGGCCTGCTTGACCTGAAACAGCATTTGAGTCTGCTTGTGTTGTGCGTAGAAGTCTGTAGGGAGGCAGCACAGCTCTTTATCTAGTTTGTTCTCCTTGCTTTTGGGAACTGAGAGTGGAAGGGATGAGAAGGAGACTGGGGGGTTATGGCAGGACAGGAAAAGAGAGAGCAGGTTATTTGGGTTTGGTGGTTTTGTTTTGTTTTGAGATGAGACTGTGCAATCCTCACAAATTAGGAGAATTAGAAGTCTTAGAATGACTATCAAAAAGTCTGTCTTCCTATTAACATTAAGTTTGCCTGACCCATCAATGCTCCATTTCCTCCTGCTTTAGACTGAAAGAGCACTTGCCTCAAAGTGTCAGCAGTGGAAAAAAAAAAGGGGGGGTATGCAAGTGTTCAAAATAGAAATGACATTTTTAGTGAGCTGTGCCAAGCAGGACTGTGAGAAGCCCCATGTTTGAGGTGTTCACTAGAGATCTCTCCAAGAGCAGGGAATCTCACTGTCTAAAATGCAGAATCAAGGACACAGCCCCAGCTGATCTGTTATGTCTTTTAGCTAATGGGCAGCAACATGTTTACCAAGAAGAAATAGGTCTTTTTCTAACTTCAGTTTTTACCTGTTATAGCTCTTAACGTCCCTGCTTTCTGGGCTACTATAAATACTGTGTGGGCCAAATTTTTATCCTCAACTCCAGCCATGTTTTCTTCATAGTGATTATAGAAATGAAGATAAGCCTGGTATTGAGGCTTGCAAACAGATGTTGATGTACAGCTTTGTGCAAGAGGGATATAGCATTGCTTTCTTTTTCTGAGTTGGGAAGCTGTGGCGAGTAAGCAGAAGTCAAAAAGAAAGCCAGCTTGTTTTTGCACCTTCCGCCAATATATCCAAGTCACTTTTCAGCTAGTCTTGTGCAAGACTGTAGGTTGTATAAGTACAGCTGTTGTACATGTACCTGCTAAGATCTACAAACTGTACTAAGACAGTATGGGAGGGCAGCAAAGCCTCCCAAAATAGCAGTCCTTGATAGGAACAGTAGCCAAGTTTATATTGTTACCTGTCCTGTTTTGTCTCTATTTGAAGCAATATTGCAGCACATTTTTATTGTCGGTTGGTTATTTTTGCAACAAATATTTCTAAAATCATGTGTCACAGAAAGTTTATGTACTTAGACTTACATAAGCTCAAGGTAGTTCCATTATTTTTTTACCAACCTGTTTGTCAGGAAAGGTTTCTTTTACATTGTGGGAACGAATTGCCAAGCTGTAAGTTTGGTGATAAAACTGAGTACCCAGCTGGAGGTAGCGCTTCAGAAGGCAGTGCTGTGTCAGCCAACTAGCAATAGCTGGCTAGCAGTAGCAAGAAGCTCTCAAGCTGATATCATAATTGAATTAATTATGAAAGCAGTAGGTTTCAGGAAATCTCATGGGATGCATTACACCAAATGGAGTAGATAGGGGGACCCATAAGAAGAGACTTTGCCGCAGGAAAGAAATTTCCCTTCCAGGAGCAATGCCAAAGGGCTGGGACTTGTCTTGGGCAGCAGTCCCTAGCTCTCCATGCTGCAAACCTGTCCTCTTGGTTCCTAGTTGCAGAGAACACCCTGGAAATCAAACTGCATGTAATATGGTGGGTTATGCCTAGTTTTCTTTAAATCTGTTCTCCACATCTGATACCCACTTAATTGACTCTGAAGTTGAGTAGAATAACACTTGTTTTACCTTTGTCCAAGTTTAATTGAACAGAAAGTAGGATTTCCAGGGTGAGCTAGTAAGTACCAAGCTGCCTTACTCTCCAGGGGATGACAAACATCCAGTGGGTGCTGGACTTTTCTTAGGGCAAATCAGAGCTGTGCAAGGCTGAGAATTCTCAGGATCTGTGAGGTTGTGCTTTAGCACAGGCTGGTTTAAGACGCTTAACACTGAATAATATGTTGAAGAGGGAAATTTCCACTTGATGTTCATTAGACAGATCTTATGTGGGACTCAAAGGCAGTGAAGAGAGAATGACTCATGGGGTTCACTTGCCAGCTTGTAACATTTAACCTTTCTCCACCTTTTGTCAGTGGATTGCCAATGTAGGCCCAGCACCTGAATTTTGTTCTGGACAAGGAGGTCTCTGCCCACCTTGTTTGCCATGGGACCATCTCTAAGCGTGAGAGTCTTCTCGTATGAAAGACTTCCTTTGCAAGCTCTGTGGAGCTGGAGCCTCCCTATGTGTTTGCAGAGGCCCTAGCATAACAGGGTACTAAATCCCAGTTGTGGCATCTGAATACTGTCTTCCTGGAAATGAAAAGGCACAACTTACCAAAACATTTTGAGATGTTGATATGTTTAAATAGCCTCTTTTTGTAGTAGAAGGGTGGGCAAGCCAGACTTCCACGTTATTCTGTAAGGACTTTACATGTAGCTATTGTAACTACAGAATTATTTTTAACTTTATGCTAGTTAATTAAAATAATGGTTCAGAGCAAAGTCCAGCATAAATTCTGCCCTTGGAATAACCCCAACAGTGATTATCTTCCAGCTCTTCATTCTGATAAGGTATTTTTACTTTAATGCTAGAATAACTTACTGGTATTCAAGGCAGCCCAACAAAGAATTGACACTTTTTGGGGGCTGTGTTCAAGGAGGCCATTGTGAAGAAGGCTTTCAGACACTGTTGCCTTCATAAAACCATACTGCAATGCTCTAAAAACACCAGTAGAGAGACAAAGAGGGGGCTCACAATCTGCCAAGACACAACTGTGAAACACAGACTGAGAATGAGGCACTTCTGCAGAACAAGAGCAGAGCAGCAGTGAGAGTCCAACAAGTCTTGTTGCAAATTTTGATTTTCAACTCTAAAAAGTACCTGCATTCTGCAGCTGGCTCCATGGGTGCAGATGTGCCTGGCTGGGCTAAGTAATAGCAGATTTGAAGTGTGTTATGTCAAGATGTTGCAAGCTCCTGCATTAGGGGTAAAGAGGCAACATGTCCCAGCGTATGGAGCGTGTGAGTAATGCTGGATAATCCTGAGTGTCTTTCCCAGCTCTGCCGGTCTTAGGCATTAGTACTTCCACTCTCCATGCCTCAGTTTCCCCCTTGTATAAAGAGGGAAACTTAGTTCCTACATAAAACAGAGTGTGGGTTGCTGTTTAAAACTGGTTAGTGCCACCAGCACCCGTCACTTAGGTACTGGGTATGACCTAACCTGTGGAGAGCTTGAGTGACTGCGCTGAATTTCCAGGGCCACTGAGGTATATCCTACAGAAGCATCAACTCCGCTTCAGTGCAGAGAGCTGAGCCTTTTGCTGATGTCCTCATGACCCTCCGTTTGAAACATTATATAGGCTTTTCCGTAGGCATGAATTTCAGCTCTTGAGTGTGATTTTATAGCATACTCCCCAGCTTTTGTCGGCGCCTCTGTTGCTACTGGTAATGACTTACAGGAATAAACAGTGAGATAAGCATCTTGCTGGTGCTTTCTGGTCTGCAGGGAACTTGGGCCTTGTGCAACCTGCTCCACTGGGCTGCTCTTCCCCCTCAGTGGCTTGAGGGGGGACAGGCAGGATTTTGCTCGCAACTGGCACTGGGGTGATTACTGGCTCTCTACATTTTTCAGGAGAATGCTCTGTCACCGGCCAGTCCCATTTCAAAAGCTTTGACAACAAGTATTTCACCTTCAGCGGGATTTGTCAGTACTTATTTGCCAAGGACTGCGTGGAAAATTCCTTTTCTGTGATCATCGAGACCGTGCAGGTAACAGCAGCCTTGGCTGGTGCCCGCGCACCTCTGCGCCTGCTCTTGAGGGAGCAGGAAGGGCTGTGGGAGTATGATATGAATTGCAGATGCACAGGCCAACGAAAGTAATTTTCCTATGAAATAATTAGTTTAAATAACAGATGCAGTCTTTCTCCTTAGTTAATAAGTGTTTTGCTTCTCCTCGCTGCCATTCCCAGGAGCCTACCTGGAGATTGAGGTTCGTAATGAGATTTGGAGAATGAGCCCTCACCGCCTCTTTGCCAGCTGAACAAACAAATGCAGACGAGGGTGTGCCCCTTCCAAAGCACCCCGAAGGCCAGTGCCTCACCAATGCCCGGGAAAAAGACATTTCCTCAGACACCGAGTAGGGTGCACTGGCAGAGTAGTACCTTGGGTTGCTTTCCATTAAGTCATATTGGCCGGTGATTTCTGTTGCACGCTAGCCGGTCAGCAGCTCCTGACTTTCTTCACCGTCTCCCCTGACGGATGTGAGAGAGGCAGCTGGAGGTCAGTGAGTGGAGACGGCTGGAGAGAGGCGGGAAAGGGAGCCAGGCCAGCACGGGGGGGGGAAGGAGACCTGGAGGGGGTGTCACAGGGAGGTTAACCCAGTTGTGAAATTAATCGACAGTTGCACATGGGAATAGGTGAGCTAACCTGGAGACTGAAAAGGGAACTGAATAAAGCAGAGGGGAAGAAAGGGGATGGGGACAGAGGAACTGAAGGCAGGGAAAGGTACGATGGAGTCAGGAGACTGACAGGAGTGACGGGGTGTATCAGCCTGCCTTGCAGGACATGAGCAACAGAGAAGTCACAGGCTTTGGAGAAATGGGGCGTGACGGTCCTACGCATCATCTGCGTCTGTATCCTGCATTAGAAAGCTCTGATAACGCAGCTCTGAGGCCATGTGTGCTTGGGAACTTGCAGAACGGGTTTCCACTGAAACTTCCCTTTCGAAACCAGGGAGGGGACCCGGGGGCCTGGAATCGCTGTTCCTCATCTGCGTAACCCACAGCCGGGGAAAATAAATAGCACAAGAGTCTCGGGCAGTGCGAACCGCGCAGCTGCCTCCCAGCCTGATGGGCTGTGCGGGCAGCGTGCCCTTCCTGCCCCTGCCGCAGCTGGGGGGGCTGGACGCCGGTCACCAGCACGGGCCGCTCCTGGGGGTCCGGTGTAATGCCCGCCGATTGCTTTCCAGGCTCTGAGACAAGCAGCTGCGGATAGCTCCCTGGTGCATGATTAACAGGATAATGGAAGAAAGGCTGCCAGCCTGGTGTTTGTGGGATGCAGAAACTATAGATCCATAAAACCATCGAGACACTTAACACCTCCCGAATTAGATGCCGAAATGCCTTTTGGGGGCCTGGGGCTAAGTCGCCAATAAAGTGAAAGCTTGAGGTTTGAGGCAAATTTTCCCTTCTCTGTAGTGTGCGGATGATCCTGATGCCGTGTGCACTCGCTCAGCTTCTGTCCGAATCCGGGATATGGACAACAGCCTCATTAAAATGAAACATGGAGGAGGAATTTCACTGAATGGACAAGACATACAGATCCCTTTGCTGCAAGGTGTGTTTGCATGGTCTAACTCTGGCCAGCCACTGAAGGGGTCCTACTTACTAGTGTTTTCTGGCACGCCTTAGCCCAGTTCAATCAAAAAGTGTTTTCAATACCAAATTCTCACTTGCGGCCTCTTCTAGAAGCTCTGTCATTCCAGCTTCTCTCCATGCAGCTGACACATCTTGGCTCAGCTCCTCTAAAGTCAGGAGAATTAAGCTAGTCTGGATTTGAGAGATGTGATCTTGAAAACCACTGTTGGCCTATGCTTTTTAAAATTATTATTATTTTTTTATCCAGAAGCTTGAAATCCCTCCAGTTATCTTTCAAAATGTCACAGTTAATGCCCAAGGTTTTGCAGAATGCACATACATCCTCTTCTAGGGCTCCTGAGTGCCTTAAAGCAG
Source organism: Mycteria americana (assembly GCF_035582795.1). Taxonomy (NCBI): domain Eukaryota; kingdom Metazoa; phylum Chordata; class Aves; order Ciconiiformes; family Ciconiidae; genus Mycteria; species Mycteria americana. Next base: position 82,902,459 of record NC_134365.1, read on the forward strand.
AGCCTATGCGCAAGTTAATGCAGCTATAAACTGCTGAGCAGGCACAAAGCTTGGGAAGTGTGAAATGGGCATTGCTGGCACCCCTTGCTTTGGCAGACCTGCATGCCCCCTACTCTGTGGCGTCCACTCTGTTGGCCTGTGCAGTGCAACACAGCAGTCCCAGGCAATGAAACACCGCATCCTGGCTTGACCGACTGACACTTTGTGGTTGTCTTAAGGTGCCCTCCGTATCCAGCGCACAGTGAGGACTTCAGTTCGCCTTACCTATGGGGAAGATTTGCAGATTGACTGGGACGGTCATGGTGAACTCCTAGTGAAGGTACTCTTTCTTTCTGTCTCTTTTATTTCTGCCTTTTTGCCCCCTCTCTCGCCTCATCCAAACATGTACAAAGATTTTCTTGTCTGAAGTGAGAAATTGCTTTGGGTTGCATGTTAGAAATTCCATTCTCTTTTGCTACCCCCGGAGCGATATACAGGTCCTTTTGTATTCCAGAACAAACATTTTCATCCTGAAGCAGCTTGGTAGCTTTTTTTTCCCTCTCTTTTTTTGTGCAATGACAGCCTTTATTAACCATGAATAGTTTTGTGTTTTGTTCAGCAGATACCCTCCAAACTGGAGTTTTGCTTTCATTTGCTTTGACTGTCCTGTCTATAGCAATGGATTCATATGACTTAAAATAAGGGAAGAATATGGCTCTAGGGACACAGTTACTCATAATTTCCAGGAAAAATCAATTAACTCATACAAGATATGTTACATGCTCCTTCTACTGTGAGGAATGTTTAAAGTCACCCTTGATTAACAGTTAGGGTTTGCCTGTGCTGCAGACTGCAGTGGAGTGTAAAAATACCCAAACCAAGTTTAAAAGAAATGAGCTGTAAGGGAAGCAACAACAGAAAGCTTTACATAAACCACTTTTTTTTTTGTGCGTGCATTGTAAGCTGCAGAATGAATTGCAGCACAGAAAAGGCTGTGAGGGAAGGGGAGAAGATTATTTGCTGTGGAATAGTCTCCTGGTAGCTGATAAACCATCACAGCTTCTCCAGCTAAGCCATCTGTTGCCCTCTTTGCTCATACAAGAGGCTGTTCTCATTCGATCAGTGGGTCTCAGGGACTGCGAGTGTTGTCCCTGAGGGTGTATTCACTCCCCCAGGGGTGTGAGTCCACCTGTAGCATTGCTTCCTGGTGTGATGATCTGCAGGTTATGGGCGCTAAGTCAGGGTGATGTGCTCCCACGTGATGTTGGGTGGCTGTGGACCTGTGTGCTCCTGCTGTGTTTGCATGGACAAGTGCTTAACCACAGCCCTGCTGCCTTTGAGCCCCACTTGTAATAGGGACTCAGCAGCTGGGCCCTGTGTGGGGTGGGTTTGCTCACTGAGAAGAGTTTTGCCAAGAGAGCTGCTTTTCCTAGGGTTAGTGTTTCTACAAAGCAGTGACTGCTGCCATCTCTGAACCGTGGCATTGCTTTTGCACTCTCCTTGCCTACCCTAAAATCTGGCTTAAATGTCACATCTGGCACAGTGTAAGGGTTCATGAAAGCTAGTTCAGAAGTGAGGACAAGAGTTGAAAAGGCAACAGAGAAGAAAGGTTGAGAATAACTTTAGAAAGCATCTGTGGGTTTGTTGTTGCTGTTTCAATCTAGCCTGTATCTCTGTGCTCCAAGGGTCCTAGAAGTTGTTTTTGGGCTGAGAATAATTCAATTCAGTCCCTTGGCACATCTCAGAAGTTTTGGCTTTCCTCAGTATTCAAAGTATTTTTCTGCCTGGTCAGAGACCCGTATAGCCTGGCAAATACTTTCTTACAGTTAAAACAAATCTAATTTTCTGCTCCAGATCCTCTACACATAAAAGCGGTGCAAGTTTCTCCAGTCATCTGCATTTATTCAGTTCTGTTCAGCGCTCCTTTCCTCGCTGGGTATCTAAAGCATCTTTTTAATTGCTTTTGGAGAGTTAATTTATGCTGGATTTGTAGACTGACCTGTTGCCAAGTATTTCTGACAATTGGGGGAAGTGATACACTTCCATTACCTTGGCCAGACTTCTGGTAAAAATTCTTTCTGTGTTCCTCAAGAAGGCTCCCCTTTCTGTGACCGCTTGATATTTGTGATTTGAGCTTCCATTCGAAAATATGTCAGAATTTGGATTTGTATGAGTCATTGTCCGTCCGCAGAGTACGTGAAAAAGTAGCTTCCTTGGCCATCAGAGTAATAAGGATATGTATCTTCTAATAATTCATGGTTGTTCATTTTGATGCTCCACATTTACTCTCTGATGACTGTGTTCAAAGGGAGGGTAGTATTAGGTTATATTTTGGAAAATGTTTTTATTTTTAATTATACAGAAAACCAGTTTTCTTCAAAATTGTGTTTTTCTAGCTTTTTTTGTTCTGTTTCACTGGTTACTCCTGCCAACCTGACTAAAGTAGCACTCTAGTAAATGAGAGCAGCTGCAGCATTAAAGCACTGTGTCAGTGCCTGAGGACAGTTGGTAGTACTTATGATGTACCAGATCTTTACTTCTAATAGAAACTGACAGTTCCTACTAGAACAAAAGATATTGGCACCTTCCTGTTGCAGATGTTGCTTAGGAGATTTCCCCTTGTTTCCCTCTAAGTTTAGGGTCCCATTTCAGATGTCCTTTGATTTGCAGTAAGAATAAGGCAGGGTGAAAAGTACATCTGCTATGTGGGTTGTTTGCAATGCTGCTTTTAGTGAGTCGTAAGTTTCTCTAGGCAGGAGGAAGCTCTAATGTGAGGTAATGTAGCTTTAGGGGTAGTAGTCTCTTCCTTATTTTATTAATGGCCCTTAATGCTGAGAGGAACAACTCCTCCAACATTGTCTCTGTTTTGTGACACAACAATCCATTTGCATTTTCTTAATCTTCAAATTTTCTTTTAAAATGTGAAATGGTTTCAGGTGCTGTATCTTTTCCCAAATTACCATTGGAAATATAATCATCTCACTATATTAAAAAATGCAGCTCCCACTGCTGCCCTGTTCATTTATATGAATGAAGGGGAAAAATAGGGAAAGACTAAACTGGAGTGCTGATCAAGGCACGAAGTACGCCATTTTTCTTCTAGTCACCTTCAGTTACCATCTGAAATTATCACTGTACTGTGCAAAAATTGTCCTGCTGCCACTAATAATAGCGTTTTTGTTAGAAGTTTGAAAACATAGTACAATTAAATTGTCTATAGTATTTTAATGTGTATTTGAGAATTTCCTTGACTGTTAAATTGTGTGTGGTTCATTCTTTAGAAAATCTTGCTATACAGTGGTGACCTATTCTGAAGGATGACCAAGCTAATGTTGTGTTCCTTAGCTGTCTCCAGTCTATTCCGAAAGGATGTGCGGGCTGTGTGGAAATTACAATGGTAACCAAGGGGACGATTTTCTTACACCTTCTGGCATGGTGGAAGCTCTTCTGGAAGATTTTGGAAATTCCTGGAAGCTCAATGCAGACTGCCAAGACTTGTCAAAACAAGACAGTGACCCCTGCAATCTCAATCCTCGTTTAGGTACTGAACTCCATCCAAAACTAACACATGCAGCAAACTGTAATCTTCCATTTTACATAACAATAAAAATTAAAAATAAATAAAAGAAAAATAAAGCCAAAGAGAAGAAGCTAGTGGTGCTTACATTGCCATCAGGGTGGCTGTAATCTCTGTTTAAAAAAAACCCAACCAAAACCCCCCCCCCCCCCCCAACCCCAAACAAACAGACACTGATTGATGCAGACTTCCTAAGGAAAATTTAATGTTTTGTGAAAATTGAAAACAAATATCAGTAATGTGGGATCATGCTGCTGTTCAGTTTGGACCACAGTCAGAGTTAGACCATCACAGCCACAGCACAAACTTGTGCCACTGAAACTACTCTTACAAGTGATAGCAATACTACATTTATCCTCTGGCTGGACAAAACACCTTGTCTTCTTCACCCCTCTGTCCTTACACCTTATACACTTTTCCTGATCCCTCGTCTCTCTTCTTTTACTGCATCCCAACAGACAGCCTTCCTCTTTCCCTCCAGACTGCTTGGCTGTCCTGGTTGGACATGGGGAGAAATTCTCAGAGCAATTTTCTTATCCCAGGTGTTACAGCAAGCTCTGATTTCTGGGAGGAGCAAGCACACAGAAAATTTTATGGTCGTACATCAGAGCAGGCACTGTAGATTCGTGAGTGTAGTGCAGCCTAGAAGGTTTAATTTTGGAAATATAAAAAGCAGCAGAAAGCAGAGGCCCTGTAAAAGGAAGTACAGCACCAGAAACAGTGGTAACAGAATATTAAAAGCATTGCTTTTCCTTGATTTGTTTTACTAGTGAAATATTATTCTTTTAGTGGAGCTCATGACCTATGAGCTATGATACTATCTATGCCTACTTGATCCTATTTTATTCTTCTGTGTGTGTTCTGGGTTTTTTTTTTTTTTTTACAAAAGACAAAGAAAATGCTTACTGTGGCTCTTCTAGCTTTTATTGAAAGCCATTGATTGATTCAGTGCAAGCATGTAATTTTTCTCTTTTTAGCCAAATACGCTGAGGACTCCTGCTTAATTCTGATGTCTTCTGCATTTGAACCCTGTCACCATGAAGTCAGTCCCACTCCCTATGTGAAGAACTGCCGCTTTGATGTTTGCTCCTGCTCCAATGGCAAGGCTTGTCTGTGCTCTGCTATTGCTAATTACGCAGCAGCCTGTGCTAGGAAGAGTGTCCTGGTGCAGTGGAGAGAACCTGACTTCTGCCGTAAGTGAAATGCTCCTAAAACCCACTTGTTTTCCTTGTCTCAAAGGAATTTCTTCGCAATGTCAGATGAGAAATCTAGAATGAGAGGATTTCTGCAAGGTGCCAAATATTTCTTAAGGCAAATGATGAGAGAATATATCTTTCCTCCACTCTAGCAAGGATGCAAAAACTGTTCACAGAGACTGCTCAGCACTTGGGGAGAAAAGCAGTCATCTGACATACCTCAGCAGAGCTTTTGACTGGATTTCCATTTTCAGCTGTATTTAAGTTTCAGCTACTCACCTGGAAACTTTCTGAATATCCCAGGGTAGGAATCTCCAAGTGATTTGTAGTAATGCATGAATTGCTTTTTTGGTACCTCCTTCTTTTGAGGCCCAACTTCCCAGCTCCTGACCTCATCAGTGACTCCTGACTTTATCCGAAGTTGAGGGTATGGAGGAAGCACAAAGGCAGGTACTTGGTCAAATGGTATCATAGAACAGAATCACACAAGTATAGACAAACTTATATGAGAAGTGACCTCTGGCAGTCTTATGGTACAACCCCTGCTCATAGCAGGGCTAACTTTGAGCGGATTGCCTGGGGTCTTGTCCGGACAAGTTTTGAATATTTCCAAGGATGGAGATCCCATAACCTCTCTGGCATCTCTCTTAGCAGTTTGATTATCACCCTGTCAGTGCAGAGGTCTGAGATCTATGTCAGATCTCATTTCATGTACACCATTCAGCTAGTGGGTGAACATAATTTTTCTAACCACATATGAGCTCCTTTCCTTCTTCTCCTTTTAAATTCTAGTATGATGTGGCAGCTGGTTCAAGATGAGATCCTGAACCTTGATCAACAGGCTGTGGCTGGCATCACTGAGCTAGGCGAACAAGAGCTTTGTCTGTGGCATTTTGTGTAGACATTTAACTCCTATGAGAGTCAGCAAGAGTTGAGTTTTGAATTCTCCTGAGTACAGTTTGCAGGATGCCACCTATAATAAATGGCAACCCTGTTTCCAAAGCTTGCAGTCTAAAAGATGAGATGTTGCAAGAGGATAGAATGAAAATTCAGACTGCAGGTTTGGGTTACAGAGGTGGGGTAACAGAAGGAATAGGATGTTTTTGCATAGATCAATCCAGTGTAAGATGTAAGCCAAACTGCTAAGCCAAACTGCTAAGAAGCTGGAGCAGTTTGTAAGCCAAACTGCTAAGAAGCTGGAGCAGTTTGTAAGCCAAACTGCTAAGAAGCTGGAGCAGAAGAAGCCAACATCTTTTATTTCTTTTCTTTCTCTATTAGGTCAATGTGGTAGGAAAAAAACCATTGCAATGGAGTTTTGATGGAACATGGACACACTTTGCCCCATAAATGTTTGTGAAATGGATGTTTTTCCATTTTCCTGAGCAACTTTGCTATTAAGGAAGGAAGACAACTGAAAATTTTGGGGAAAAGCATGTATGCTTGGCAGCCCTCCAGATCTGTTCTGCTACTTTTTCCGAAACAGAGGATGGGAAAAACATTTATAAACTGAGTGTGTAGAAATTGGAAGAGAGGGAGAAAGAGAGGTCACTGGCCTTCCACCTGGTAGGGCCTGTACCTGTAAGGTCAGTGACTACAGCTTCTGCAGGCAGGGGAGTATTTACTGCGAATGAGAACAAAACCAGTTCATGTTAAACTGCTGCATGGCTTCATAATATTTTACCTAATTTATGTAAATGTTCAGATAGTGGAACAGTAATGTAATAAAAATCCTTTTAAAAATGTGCAGGTCTGGAGGCTGAAAGAAAGAGCAGCAATAATGCACCATCATTCTTTCTGTAATTGAACAAGTCAATTTTCACAATTAATCTTTGATAGTGCAGAGCTGCTTCCTCCTTTCTGTGCATTACAGAGCGCTTTATGCTCTCATAAAGTGACGATTTCCCTGATTGCAGATCCATCAGCCCCCATTAAATAATCCTGATGCCCCAGACATCTCCTGTCACATGAAGGAGAACAATCCCTCTTTTAATGGGCTTGAGATGTGAATGTGCAGGTTGCATAATTTGTGCTGAAGGCCCAGTGCACTGAACACGTGCTCTGCTCCTGCCTTGGTCAACGGAGATTCAGTTTGTTGGGAAATGACTTGACAGAACCGGTTTGCTTGATTTGAAGTGGATAAGTGGCAGGGAGGTAAGTCATTAATGTAGCACAGCATTTTTGCTGCGTGTCGAGCTAACAAGCGCATTAATCTCCCATGTCTTTGAAATTATTTTAGTTGCAGTTTGATTGTTTAAGAGCTGACTCATACCCTTGCAGCCCACCATGAATAAGCAACAGAGCCAGTCCCTTCATGCTGCATGGAAGGAGCACAGGCCATACTGTGAAGGGCTGTCTCTCTCATGCACATGCATGTAAAAAACTGGGTAAAAAACCTGGCTGGATGGTTGGGCCCAAAGAGTTGTGGTGAATGGAGTTAAATCTAGTTGGCAGCCAGTCACAAGTGGTGTTCCCCAGGGCTCAGTATTGGGGCTAGTTCTGTTTGATGTCTTTATCAATGGTCTGGATAAAGGGATTGAGTGCACCCTCAGTAAGTTTGCAGATGACACCGAGTTAGGTGGGAGTGTTGATCTGCTTGAGGGGAGGAAGGCTTTTCAGAGGGATCTGGACAGACTGGATCAATGGGCCGAGGCCAGTTGTATGAGATTCAACAAGGCTAAGTGCTGGGTCCTGCACTTGGTTCACAATAACCCCATGCAACGCTACAGGCTTGGGGAAGAGTGGCTGGAAAGCTGCCCATCGGAAAAGCACCTGGGGGTATTGGTTGACAGCTGGCTGAATATGAGCCAGCAGTGTGCCCAGGTAGCCAAGAAGGCCAATAGCATCCTGGCTTGTATCAGAAAGAGTGTGGCCAGCAGGACTAGGGAAGTGATTGTCCCTCTGTACTTGGCACTGGTGAGGCCGCACCTCGAATACTGTGTTCAGTTTTGGGCCCCCCACTACAAGAGAGACATTGAGGTGCTGGAGCGAGTCCAGAGAAGGGCAACGAAGCTGGTGAAGGGTCTAGAGCACAAGTCTGATGAGGAGCGGCTGAGGGAACTGGGCTTGTTTAGCCTGGAGAAAAGGAGGCTGAGGGGAGACCTTATCGCTCTCTACAACTGCCTGAAAGGAGGTTGTAGCCAGGTGGGGGTCGGTCTCTTCTCCCAAGTAACAAGTGATAGGACAAGAGGAAATGGCCTCAAGTTGCGCCAGGGGAGGTTTAGATTGGATATTAGGAAAAATTTCTTTACTGAAAGGGTTGTCAAGCACTGGAACAGGCTGCCCAGGGAAGTGGTTGAGTCACCATCCCTGGATGTATTTAAAAGATGTGTAGATGTGTCATTTGGGGACATGGTATAGTGGTGGACTTGGCAGTGTTAGGTTAATGGTTGGACTTGATGATCTTAAGGGTCTTTTCCAACTTAAATGATTCTATGATTCTATGTCTCATGTGTATATATGTATGTATGTATTGTTTTGTGGCAAAGGGGAATCAGTCAACAGCTCCAGGTTTTCTTCAGGTTTTAGGACCTGTTGATAAGCCCACTATTTTCCTTAATGTAGTGGTGCTGGGGTAGTTTATTGTCTTTGCATGGCTTCTGTGAGAGGATTTGTATGGGATAAATCCAAGAGTGCTGGAGTAGGAGTAAGGAATTAAGGGCAGGCTCTGAGAAGCATTTGAGGATGGCTACATCGCATGGTGGGGGGCTCAGCATGTCGGCTGGTGCTGGTGGAGCAGCTGTGTTAAATCTAGGCCTGGCAGGGTGCACCTTCATCCAGAGCCTCTGACCTAGGTGTGATTGCGTTTTCAGCTTGTGCTACCTGAGAAACTGGTCAGGATTTATACCTCTTTCACTCTGGGTTGAAAACCCACCCACAAGAAGCTGGATGAACTATCTGATGGTTACATATTTTTCCAATGCTTTCCCACTATTTCCCATCTTATCCCTGGGACAGGCTGAGCTTCAGAGCACAGCATTGAGCTGTTTTGGTTTTATAACAGGCATCTGTAGAGACTAGGTGCACCTCGCCTTTTCCTCTAATTTTCCTGGAAATAATGGGATGGATTTTTTTTAGTGATAGTACAAAGTGTACAGACAACAGTCCCCTCCCAGGTCAGTTGTCTTGCCTTTTTGCTGTTAAAAACAGATGTTGCTGGGAGGTGATGGAGCAGTGTATTGGGACTTGGAGTGTGAACATGGCATTGGGTAGCATAACTGGAAAACGGGGGATGTTTCTAAAATCTTAGGAAGTGCATGGGCAGGTAAGATGAGTTACAAAGCTTTAGCTAAGAAAGGGATCCACTGCAAATTTGTCCCTGTGGACAGGGAGTGTTACCACTGACTAGAAAGTAGGGCAGGATGTTGGGCTCAGTTATCCTATCCTTTTTGAATCTTTAAACTCCAGTAAACTGGTGTACCCACCTGAAATCTGCCAAACCAGTTCCTTGTTTCCAGAGGTTCCTGTGTAGCAAATTATAGTTTTGGCTGAGGCTTCATGGTTGTCCTGCTTGCACATGCTTTTAGTGATGAAAGTTACTTTTAAAATGGTCCTCAGCCCTGGGCTGTGCCTGTTCAGTATTTGGTTTGCTGCGAAGATCGTGTTTATGTAAATTAGAAGCATTGTTCTGTGAATAGCTGACAAAGACTCCTATAACTGTGAGTGAATCTATCATCTATTTATTTCTGAGTTAGGAGGTATTTACTCTGCCTACTGTGTTGATGAGCACACATAAATTTCTTGGGCTGTGTTGTGAAAGGTACGTTAAATAGTTTGGGCATAAGTCCTAAACTTGGGAGATCTTTGCTCTGAAGAAGGCTTCAAGTCAGTTTAGATGCCTCTGGGTTGGATCTGCAAGTTAGGGGCTTATGCTCCCGTGTATGGGACTTCAGGTGCGTCAACAGAAGTTGGGGAGATGTTTGTGCAACCATGCCTCTCTTCAGTAAGGAGAAGTAATTCTTCATTTCAGAAGAATTTTGTGAAGGTAAGCATTAGATGTTGGTTAGCATGTTAGCCTTGGTAAGATGTTGGTTAACCTTGCCTTGTTAGCCTCAGTGTTAAGTTCAGCCCTGCTAGCAGCTGGGTGAGGCTGCAGGGCTGTAGCCTTGCTATAGTTTTTCTTTTACTGCCATTGTTGCTACAGTTCCCAGGGGTGTGCGCTCACAGAAGAGAGGGTAGGGATTATCGGATCATTCTGCAGGGATGACAAGAGCAAGAGCTTTCTCTGTAACCCCTTGATCGTGGTTTTAGCACGGTACAAATGTGCCGACTTTTATTTGCAGCTTCTTCCCTCACTCTGCTGAACATCCTACCTCATCACCTTACAATTCTGGCTGTTTGCTTTGGAAGGTTGCTACAAACGATGGGTTTTGTAAATCCTGGTTATCAGGAGGCCTGTTAAAAGCCCTTGATAATGCGAACTTGTTTTCTCGTCTTCTGAAATGTATTGTCATAGCTGCCACCTAGTGCCGATGCTGATGTATGCAGAGGAGATTGCCTCAAAATCAGCGCTGTAGAACTAAGTGGAAGTTTTATAAACAAAGAAGCCAAAATGGCTCCAAAGGCCATAATTAGGTCTCCATAAAAATGAATTCATCATCAAAAATCGTTAGTACCCGAAGTTTGGCTCCATGATCACTAAATGACTTCATTATTTGCACCTGTTTCCACAGAAATCAGTGAGATCTTCTGGGATGTGAGGCTTTAAACTATTGCAGCACCTGCTTATCAAGGCAGAAACCTACATTTCTACTTATTTTGATCAAATTGTCTGTAACCATGTTGCAAAGGAAGAGAAGTGTGAATGATCACATGACATTTATAATGCTCCTAACTTGTAGATCCATGTAATAACAAAAGTTGGACAGAGCCTGTGTTTTTTGTTCTGGATGAAATTTTGTGGATGGATTTCCATCACATGGGTTGCAATCCAATCCTGACATTTATTGGGAACTGCTCGTAATAAGGTTTTGCTTCTGTATATATAAGCAGTGTCCTAGGCTTCATTGGTGCTGCAGAGTTAAGGAGAGACAGCATAATACAGGCCTCCATCGATGAGTAAATTGCGTAAACACATTTTAATCCCCAGCTTCCCAGTCTGGTTTAGGCAGCTTTTCCTTTAGTTGGCTTTGGATCAAATGCCAGTCTCCCTGATGTGCACATCATTCAACAGCAATGACCTGTCCTGAAGGCCAAGTGTACCAGCAGTGTGGGACGCCGTGCAACCAGACCTGCAGATCTCTGTCCTACCCGGATGAGGACTGTGATGAACTCTGCGTGGAAGGATGCTACTGTCCCCCCGGGCACTACCTGGACGAGCACGAGCAGTGCGTGCCAAAGTCCCACTGCTCTTGTTACTATGACGGTGAGATCTTCCAGCCAGAGGATGTCTTTTCAGATCATTACACCATGTGGTAAGTGCAGTGTTCATAACTCATCCCTACACGCTGTGACTCAAATTTTTGGATAGACCGAGTGGTTAACTAGTTCAGTTCCTCAGTTCCTTTACCTCCATTGAAACTAGTTTAAAAGAGGGCAAGATTTTGTCTCCAACAAACCAAATGGTGAGTTTTGCTGTTGCATCTCTGTCCCTATAATTTCAAATGCCACCTTAGAAAACAGTACTAAGCTTTGTTCCATGAACAGTTCCTGCCAGTTTGAAATGGAGTTTAATTACTGGCAATAGCTACTTTGTAGGCTTTTAAAATGTCACTTTAATATACTGAGATATATTTCTTAAACATTAAAACCTAATTACCTCTATCAAAGATACAAATATTAAAAAGTGTTTCTAATGGTTAAATTGAGTAGCGGTACACTGAAAGGAGGAATGTAATTTCTGGGTGGCTCCTGGCAAGCCCAGTTTTAGGAAAAATGTTTTTTTTTCTCCTCTACCACAGAAGTGGTAAGTTGCAGGCACTAAGTGGTCCCTTAGCTCTCTCCACAGCAGACCTGACTATTAAATTGCCTAGCTTTATGCCTGTGTGGATGCATTGGATTCAGCGGGACAGGGCTAGCATACAGTGGGATAACCATGCTAGTATAACTCTGCAACTATCTTAAGGAAGGTTTGCCTTTAAGGCTGATAAGCCCAGTGGATGGAGAGCAACAGATCAGCCCCAATGAGAGTTGTAATTTTGGTACTCTGACAAGTTCCCTGCAGGCCTGCCTGAAAACAAGAGCGTGAGTGAAACCTAAATGTCACTTTGTTAAATATAAGCTCTATCTGTTTTTCTTAGCTATTGTGAAAATGGTTTCATGCACTGCAGTACAAACAGAGTTCCTGGTGCCTTCCTGCCAGATGTTTTCGCTGATGAGAGGCCATCTGCCAGAAGTTAGTATCCTTAAAAAATTAATATTTTTTCTGATTTTTCTTTCTTATTTTCCTCTTCAGTCTCTTCGTAATCTAGAATAGGGAAGAAGTACCAGAGGTTTCAGTGGCTGGTGATGTTGTGAGTCTTTTTCTAACCTTTTTTTTGTTACAGGATAGAAACAAAATGTTTGCGTGGTAGGGTGCAGGTCTCATTGTGTCCCACCTCTCAAAATTATAGTTAGCCACTGCAGTCTCTCTTTAGTTGAAGAGGTTAAGGGGTCCCTTGGTGGTGATCTGAGGCTCCCAGTTGCTATTTGAGGATCACACAACATCAGTAATTAGCCAGCTTTATACCTTCTGCTTCTGACTAGCAGGTTGTAAGCTCTCCTTTCTGCTGCAGATGAAGTTTTTTGTGGCTTGGAGGTTAGAGTGCTGCCAGGCACTGAGTGTGCCCTCCAGCCACCAGGTATCTCACTGTAAAACCTCCTGGAGACTGACAGCTGCCTTGCAGAGCTAGGCACTGCATTGGAAAATAGAACATCAGTGGTCTTGGATTTTTTTGAGGTTCCCCAGTGATATATGGATGGAGCTTATGGGACTGTGATGGGACAGGGGGTCTTGGTAGACCACCAGTAATGGTGTCACTGGTTGGCCCCCACTGTCCTTCATGTGAAGCCTTCTTGGTGTGTATCTCACGAAATTCTTGCTGTAGTGTTATTAAGACATAATTTTCCTGATACTAGTGCATTAAGACTTACAAAACCTCAGAGGGGAATATGTCTAGCATTGCTTGAAATAATAACCTGCAGTTTCTTGGGAAATCTTGATCTTCTATCAGAACCTGAGTTCTCAAAGAGTTTGAAAACTTTGTGTTTAAGCTAAGGGCATTGTTATTAACAGTCACCCATGTAGTTATACTCCGTGTTGGAAGTGAGTCTAAACACAATAATATATGGTTCTGTTGCTTCTCAGAACATTGATTTTGTGCTGACATTGCTAGCGTACGCTGCCTACAGGTTGAAATATGTTTCACACTAAAGTGTGCTCATAGCCCTAGGGCAATCTGGAATTGAACCCTTGTGCAGGTTCTTTTGCTTCCGTATTAGAATACATGCTTTTATGATAGCCTAACTGAGGTCACTCCATGGGAAGTGGGGACTGTTACCTTTACGATGTCATGCACAGTGGTGTAGTGGTGTTGCTCCATTCTATATCCTAAATGAGTTTTCTAATAAAAATGTTGATCCATCCTTTAGAAAAATACTGTGCTAACAATACTTGAGTTCTAATTGCAATTTTTGTAAATTCATTTTTCAAAGTAAAAAGGAGCTTGACATGCAGATCCCCCATGGAAAGATTTGTCTGTCCTGCAAACAACCCAAGAGCTGAAGGGTTGGAGTGTGCCAAGACTTGCCAGAATTACGACTTGGAGTGCATCAGCCATGGCTGCATATCTGGATGCCTCTGTCCAAAAGGGATGGTAAGCAGGCTCCGCTTTGTTTTCTTGCCTTCATTTTTTCCTACCAACAGTCATCTTGCAGCTTGGAAATATGTGGTTGTGAAGTATTGACTCTGCCAAATTGTGGCTGGTTTAAAATATGTGTATTAGTATATCTGCATGAAGTGTATATCTGCATTAGTATATCTGCATTAGTATATCTGCATGAATATGTGTATTAGTATATCTGCAGAAGATGAAGTTTAGCTTGTAATAATAGTTGATAATCAAAAAGCCAAACCCCACTTTTTTTAAGATCAATTTATGTCTTCCTTCAACCTTCCTCCCAAACTCCTCCTCAGTCTTGCTGAACTTCCCTAGTCAGAGAGACAGAAGTACACAGGCACCCATACCCCAAATACCCACCCCACATCCAGCCAAACCCTCCTGCTGATACTAGTTGCCTCCTTGTCAAGTCTCCATCTCTGCTGCTGCCTTCCTGTGTGTTGTACCAAACTGAGAGTTCCCCATGAGAAGGAATGTGGGACACAAAACTTGCTAAGATGATGCTAGAGGGTGTCCTGGAGTTGCAGATAGTGTGGTGAGCATGCTTTTTTCACTGGTAAGATGCTTTCTGGAGTTCAGGGTTATATTCCCCTGCAACCCTCAAATTTAATTAGCTCATTTTTAAATAGAGCAAATAGCAAATAGTTATTTGGTAAGCCAGTGACTGTGAACTCAATATCAGTTTAGAGCCCTGATAAAAAGCAGATGGAGTAGAATAGACAGCAGATTGCTGCTGTTGTTCTCTGACAATAGAAAAAAGCATCAGTGTTCAGTGCTGTGCAACACTCTCTGGACAGGCAAAGAGTTGTGCACAGGATCTCACTGGGGGCTGGGGTATAGTCCCAGGCATCATGTGAATAGGATAGAAGTGGAGCACATGGCACGCTCTTTATGAAGTTAAGTAAAGGGCACTTTTGAGTTCTCTGTCCAGGAAAACTGCTGCGGTTAAGAAGTTTGTGATAATCAATGCATGAAATGCAGATGAAAATACCTCGTAGATGCTGGAAAAAGAGAGTGGAGATTATGTCTTTATTTTGTTTGAGGCATAAAATACTGTATAATTGTGAGACTTTATTTGATACCTGTGGTACTTAGAGATGTGCTGGTGCAGTTTTCTGACTCAGAGGGGCATATGGTAAAGCAAGATGTTTTCAAATGCTGCAACCCAGGAAGTCTAGAAATGCAAAAGATTACTTTTAATTTTTTTTACTCTTTTATACTTGCTCAAGGTGCAGACTCAGGTTAATATGCACTGGACATCGACTGTTAGCAAATGAAGGTGTGGGTTATTACTTCTAGGGTTGAGATGAATGTTTATGTTTAGGCTTCAGCTCTAATGAATTACCTTCACCCACTAGTTTGAATGCCATTTAAAAAAGTAATTAACTTTCCCTGGAACCATGTATTTTTATAAAGGTGTGTTGTTTTTTCCACATCTGTATGAATACAGGTGTTTTCTCCCTCAAAATTCCTTCATTTGTCTTACTAGAAACAAGAAAAAAAAATAGAATTCTCATAACACAGTCATTTCTAGCATTAATATTCATGTATTTTTTTGAACTTTGCTACCATATTTTGCTGATAAACACATTTATGTAAATAGATGCTACTGCAGAATAAAATGCCAGCTGTAGACAAAATCTCAGGCTTGTGAAGTATGTTGTAGGTCTGAAGTGAAAAATACAGAACGTAATTTGAAGGCATTCATATCAACATTGAGAAAAATTTCACCACAATTTTAAAACAAGTGTTGCTTCTTTTCACATTTCAGTTTTTAAAATGTCTTTCCTTTTAGAGAAGAATATTCCTAAATACTAGTGTGATAAGTAAACTTACAAAAGTTTGTGTACTTGTAAAGTTCCAAGAGCTCCAGTGTGAATAGGTCTTTCTCTGTACCTAATAATCAGATCTCTTTGATTTGGTGAAGGGGCTTGAGATTTGGTTTCAGTTCCAGGATACGGTAATAATGCACTTTAGAGATAATAATGGAAAACAAATTAGGAAAACTACTCAACAGGAAAGAAAAAAACCACAAAAGGGGGATTCCCCCCCCCCCCAATCAACTTCCTAGTAATTAACCTTCACATTTAGTACAGAATTTCATATTCCTTTTCAGTAGGTTGGAACTATCGTTCAAACAATTGTTTCATAAAATTCTTGCTAGGAGAAGCAGACTTTGGCATTTTGGAATTGGAAACTCCAGTTGACTCTGCAGTGATGGGACACATGCCCCTGAATTCAAGAAGATGGTTTGTCAGGTTTTGGATAGAAGAATTGGGCCCAGTACTTTTTTAAAAAAACTAGTAAAATAAATTCTTTGTCCGCTAGATGACAGTGTGGTTCAATCTTCCAGTAAACTCAGTCTATAAGCGCTTGTTCTCATTGGCTTCCCGTCTGTCAGGGATTAAAAATTACGAGATTTGCGTTTCTCAAAGCCACGATGGGAGAAGCCAGTATACAGACAATTTTGTGTTAGCACGGCCATGCAAAGGCAGGATCAAGCTCGATGCTTTCCTTATGTGAGTGCCTTTTGCCATGTGTTATAATCCTGGCGTGTGACTCCACGGCACCTGCCAGTTTGTTATCAAAGAGCAGTTTCCTCCTTGTCACCAATAAGTACCTAACCAGGATGGTTTGGGGGAGGCTTTTTTGTTATTTCTGCATTCTGCAATGTGCTCCCAGTATCAGTTGCCAAAAACGAAAGGATTTGGGGTGGTGACCAGGTTCTCCTTTACATCCTGCCTCTTTCTGCCTTAAAGAGTCTGGGCACATGGAGGGAAAGCGCTGCAAACTCACAAAGTCTGTGTTTTCCAGACTTGTACCAACAGAGCTGAGCAATAAAGGGACCGGAAAAAGGTACTACTATTTCTTTTACCGGTCAGTCTCCCTTGTTGGTGTTCTGTAATCCTGCCTAGTTTACAAGCACTCATGGAGGTGAGCTACTGTTTGTAGGAATGTCTGTGGGAAGTGACAGATTACTGAACATTTATGGGAATAAATATTTGCACATATAATCACTCTGGAAGAAATCGTGCCATTTTACTGAAATTTTTTTTCTTTTGCGGTACAGTAGCATATAAAAATTATGAATGGTCATGGATAACTTATTAGCAAAAAAAAAAATCATCTTCTTGCTTCTCTAAAATGGTTCATACCATCAGGAAACACAGTCAAAGATATGTAGTTTACATAAACAACTCTCCACTACAATTTGCAAGTATATATAGCAGTGAATACGTGATTAAGTGCAATGTTATCCCTATGCATATAAAGAGATGTTTACAGAACAGTTAGCTGGTTATCAGTCTTAAACAGAGCAATCCATAGTCTAAAAATCTGTATGCACAAATTGCCTGCCAATTTTGAATTACATATCTGAAAAATAATAAAAAACAACAATCAAGGATTGTTCATGAACATGATGCTGCAGTTGCCTAGATTTGAATTGGGAAATTTGCTGGGGTGAGAAATTGACAATCAATTGATTGTTTCCCCAGTCAGAAAATGCAGATGAAAACTAATTTCTTTCAATGTAAAATAAGTTTTCCAGTTCATCTTGACTTAATATTTTACATTGTTTTGATTTCTTCAAAATAAAAATGTTCAATATGTCATGAAAAGTAATTTTTCTTTTTCTGTCTTTGATCATCTGGAGGGTGGGAAATTCTCCATGCTTGTCACCCTTTTGCAGAGCAGAAAAGATAAATCATAACATATGTGCAGAAGTGTGGGGAAAAATATGCTTTCGCAGATTAGTTTACTGCACTCCAGGTTTCTCCCATTGGAAAATATTAATAAATATACAAATGGAGTGTTAACCACCTTTCTGGGGAAAAAGAGGAGCAGAAAAATCAGAAAGCACAAAATCCAGACACTTCAAAACTAGAAAATGAATTTCTTCCTATTTCCAACAACTGAAGCAAAATTAAGGTTTAAAATTGAAATGAAATGTTTTATTGTATTCTGGCTGCTGAAATAAAACTATTTCTAAAACTATGATATGTTAGTAGAAAAAGGAAAAAAAAACCCTAAACATTTTAATCAGAAAAGTTTGAAAGAGTTTTTTCTTCCAAACTGTTTTCAACAGAGACTTAATAGAAAGCTATTTTGGTTTTCCTGCTAGCTCTGTTGTATATTCTTCAGTGTAGGCTCATCCTATATAACATGACAGAGTCTTTATGAGGAGGAGGGTACCAGCTTTCTGGTATGTGCATCTGCCCAAGGATAATGCTTCATAAAACAAACATAGGAGGCATACAGCTAACATAAGAAAGAAAAGTCAAGTGTAAACTTAGCACTTGTTGAGTAGTCTGTCCTAACATGTTTTTGACTTGTCTTAGTCTGCACAGAAATGGTGACAAGCTGTTTTAGTTAAAACATATCAGCTATTGGGTTCTAATCTGACCCACTTCCTTTACTTAATCCCTTACTCCTTTCTACCTTTGGCTGACTTTGTGCTGAAGCCCTCAGGTGTACCAGGAGGAACAGAGTAAAAATCTGAGCTTCCCTTGACAGTGAGATACTCATCAAAATTGTGTTGACTGAGAGAGATTAAAATTCAGCCTCATCAAGGCAGAGTTTAGGGGAGAAGAATCTTAAAGGTTCTGAAATCTTTAATATTGTCCTTCCTTTTGGAAGGTTTGCCAAGGCTTAACAATTAATAAGACAGAGCAAGGAAATGATGGACATTTCTGTCAGATCCCCAGGTAGGGGGTAGCTTCATCAGCTAGTCAACCACTTAATCCCATGGATGCACTCTCAGAGGCATCATCATACAGGTGTCAGATGGTGTGAAGAGCAGCTGTTCTCATTACAAACCTATGTCTTTTCTTGTGTTTGCCTCCGCAACACTTATGCCTCCCACCACCTCAGGCACTCAGGACTATTAGGTCTCCTGTATTAAATGCTATCTATTGATGGATTGAGAGACTTCCCCAGGAAGTCCAGCTGTTGTGAGTAATGCCACTGGCCTAGTAGTACCACATGGTACTGTGCTCAACAGAGTGGTAACACAGCATGGCATCAGGCTGCCAGATATACCAGCTTTTGGATGTGGTGTCAATATGACCAGTAGATTGTGTGTTACTATTAACAAAATCACCATCCATTGAGTTTTGCAGCAAAAATAATTGTCTTCTCGTCAAAGTCCACTTTGGGTATTTATGTCCATCTTTCTAAATCCCACCCACCCACCCTGCAGTGTTCAGGCAAGGTAGTCTTCCCTCTTTGTCAGTGGATTAACAGTTGCTGCACTGTAGCTTCAAGGTGGCCATATGCTTGTGACGGAAATACTAATACCAGTCTATTAAGTTTTTAGAGTTGGGGATAGGCTGTGACTAGCTTCGTGTCAATGTGTGAGGGAGCAAGTAGAAGAGGTCCTAATCATCCTTTTACTAATCACAGATCTAATCCCAAGTTTTGTATCCAGAGGCTAGCCCTCAAGTCTGTTGTGACCTGTGTTGCTGAACACTGTGGAAAAATTCAGAAATACAGCCATAAGTGTGAAGTCATATATTGCTTTTTTCCTGAATGCCACCAGGAAGGTTGGAAGGAGTTAAACAGCCTTGGAAACATATGGTTCTCTCTGGCCTGTTTTCTCCCAGTCCTTTGTGGAGATTAAGTCCGAGGCAGAGCCCCAGCTCTATCATCTAGAAAAGCATTTCTTTGTTTCCATCTTGCTTCTATCGGCGTGAGTTTATTTGGCATAATATAGCTCTCCATAAGCCACGGAGCATGTGGAGCTGCATATGAATGAAGGGTCTCTGGGCTGTGAAATCCTTTTTATTAGTAGTTCCCTGTGGCAGTTCTAGGTCCCCATAGGAAAAGGTAGAGCAATTTTACTTTATTAACCTGGCATTCAGACTACATTGATCTCATTGGCCTGTATTTAATGGTAAAAAAGAAACTATTTTAATGATTTTACAGAAAGAGTTTAAAGTGGGAAGGTGATATTTTGTGACTTTTGAATGAGAGGGAGGGGAAGTGCTCTCCATTTCGGTATTCCATGAAGCATGAGCCAAACCTAGCCCGGGCTTTGCAGAACCACGTCCAAGTGAAAAACAGCATAGCCAGCCTTGGTTTTGTTTGATACTCTAAAATTGGCTGTCTTCAAAATGGAAAGGGAGTAATCACTGAAAAAACAGAGAAAAGGAATGGAGAAAACTGCATAGTCTAATGGCATTACTTGTTTTTTGGGTTTTTTTGTTTGTTTGTTTTAAGTGGGACAAATGGTTTGTTGTTATACAAAGAGAAACTAAGATCAGTAGGGTAAAACTGAAAAAGAGAAAATTGTAGACAGAACATAATGACCTATTTCCTAGCCACAGTGCCTGTGAGAGTGTAATAATGTCTCAAATGGACTGATATTTATCCTGCCTTCTGGGGAATAAGTAGGCATTTGAAAGAAATTGAGTGACTACTGGAATTTTCAAAGGCGAGTAGACAGGAGAGTGGGGTTTTTTGGGGGGCTGTGTTGTCTGTGACAACTGAATCTTCATTTGCACTTGAGTTCTTCTGGCACTGCGGGTCCTTGCTTCCTCCTCAGTGGTCGTATTTCAGTTGTTAGCCCAGCTGAGCCCTGCAGCTGGCAGCTTTTATAGTAGGCCATCCTTCAGTTTGTTGTGTGTGAGAAGCATGTGCTGTTCACCTGCTCTCCGTATTCAGGTTATCTGTCCTGGTTTTGGTCAAATTGAAATTTCTCATTGTGAATTTCTTCTATAATCTAATTTATTCTCCCAGCAGCTTTAAGCTGGTGTTCAGCCCTGAAACAAGACTGTGATTTATATACCCATAGCTGTATTTATGTTAATGAGAAAAAAAATATTAGCAGTGCTGAACCTTTCTTACCTCAGATAGTCTTGAACCATTTCCTCTATCCTTTCCTTTATTCTTTACCCACATGTTCTTGTGCTTACTGGCACATACCGACAGACCTGCATGCTGACAAACTGTGTGTTTTGCTTAGGTGCGACATGAAAACAAATGTGTTGCTCCTGAGAGATGCCCATGTTTTCACAATGGAAGAGAATATGCCAAGGGAGAGACAGTGACTAATGACTGCAACACCTGGTGAGCCACTGGAACTGCATTCTTCTGTTTTTCTCTAGGGCACCTAATATGTTTCTGAAAAAAAAGATATTGTTTGCTTAACAGATCTATTTATATAAAGTCAGTTTTATCAGTGCAATAGCAGACATATTGCACAGACCAGCACCTTCCCTTTGCATGCTGCATCAGACCAGTGCAATATCAAGCAAACTGTACCTAGTACCTTACAAATAGGTAGTCCATGTGTCTGTGCAGGTCCTCTGTAGCCACTAGCTAGTGGATTTGCTCCTTGATCTTGCAACACAAGATAACAATAAAGGAGCTCCTCTAGGGCGGGAGGAATGGAGCCTGCATTTTGTCGCTAAGCTCTGCTGTCATGCTTCCCTTTTTTTGCTGTCTGGAGCCCTTGAAATCAGTCCTTTTCAACAGAAGCATGCATCAGCAGAAAGGGTGTGATATGCCAGCTATAATATGACAGGAGCTCTTCAGGAAAATGTTAAAGAGGAGTTTGAATCAGGCAGAAAACAGAGCTGGCCTTTTATACCTCAGATAAACACTTAGTCCATTGATATCTTCAGAAGGAGGAAGAAAGAAGGGGCGGGGGGGCGAGGTGGTGATATATTCTTAGAAGAAAAGAGTAAGTGCTCTGTGTCTTTCGCCCACATCCCTATCTGTCCTGTTTGGTTCTTGAAAAAGAATTTGTAGGTTCAAAACAAAGTGCTGGGCTGTGCGATCTGCGTGGAGGGAAGCCCTCGGCACAGCCCTGGGTAAGGTACAGGGTATTTGCCTGCTGGACAATTCTTGGTTTCTGCCTGCACAGCACACTTGCTGCATTGGAGAGGTGCTTTGCTCTCCATGTGTGCTTGTGGAGGGAATGGTGGCCCTTTCCTTCAGAGCTCCAAGAGTCCAAGGTGTAGGACATCCAGCCACCAGCAGTGTGGAAACTGTGTTCTCTTTGAACTTAGGCTTCAGGATCTCTCATACATTTTGCCTGAACTGTCCCTACCCAGCTCCGTGGCACCCCCAGGAGCAGTGTTTCTGTTGTCCTCTATATGACTGGGTGGAGTTGGATTGGAGAATCAGCACCGTTAAAAGAGTCATTTGGTTTGGGTTTTTTGGCATTGATCTCTGAGCAACAGTGATATCAAGTGTTGTATTTTTAAATTAGTGGGACTGCTCCTAAGTAGTGTAAGTTAGATTGGATATAAGGTTTTATGGTTTTATATGGAAATATTGACCTTCCAGTGTTTTGTTTCTTTTTTTTTTTCCTTTGCAGCTACATGTTACATTGTGAATCATGTACTATAATTAGACCTGGGGAAAAGTAGGTTTGAAGGGAGGAAGATGGAGGAGAAATTGATATTTTTATATAGATACATATACTATAACCTGCTTACAATGCATCTAAGTAAAAGTGACTCAGCTGAAAAACAGAAACAATGAAAATTTTATTGAAACAAGAACAGTAAGGTGTGAAACTCCTAAGCGTTGTTGTGAAATTTGCAAGATTCTTCACAATAACCATGCACAGTCTTTTTATTTTCAGTAATTCTTACAATCTTCAATCTTAAAATAGTCATAACCATGCTTCTTCGTTCTTGTAACTGCCCTTTTGTTTCTGGCAATGCCACTGTAAGTGACATTTCCTCTAACATAGAATTTTCTTCAATATCAGGGTCAATAAAATGTTAGAAATCATGCTTTTTCTCATTGATAAAAAGTTCTTCCTCTCATTTTAGGTATTTTTCTTGAATGTGAAAGTAAAATTGGAAATAAGGTCCATTCAAAAATGTCACTGGAACTTTTTTGAACTATATGACTTTGAAAAGTTTCATGATAGTTCTCAGCAAATATCAAGTCAAATGTCATTTAGAAAGTGATATAGGAAATTACTATTGCTTTGAGAATTAATAAGAATTGAGACTCTGCACTTTGGAGGTCAGATCTTCCTTTTCTTTTGTTTTTGCTTTTTGTACTGCTGTTGCAGGAGTTCTCATTCTCACTTGTTCTTAGCCAGATGTGAACACCTGCAAACGCAATATATGAGCCAGAGGTGTCAGATTTGGCGTTTACATTCGACTTGACATATGGGAGACCCTAATTCATGAACAACGGAATGTCTCCAAGTCTACACTAGTGGCAAAACTTTTGTTATGCTATGTATTGGGAATTCATTGTAGAGCTCAGTGAAAATTTTGGAATAACATTTATGAAGCAGTACACAGCAGAAATTTGCTAATCTGAATTTTGCTACACCACATACTTTATAATCTGTCTGTGCACATATATACAAAAGCTTGGTCTTCCTGTGCCTATTAGCAGAGATTTAATAGCAGAGGGTGCAATACGTTTCATGTTACTGAAATTTCATTCTTTGAAGAAAATGTATTGCACAATATTTATTATACTGTGAAGTGTTATCAAGATTAAACAATGCTTATGCTTGGGTTAAGGCATTATTAGAGAACGTGGTTCAGTACCCGGTTTTTCTTTGGTGAGCAATTTGATCTTGGGAAAGTACTTCAGGTTTTTTATCCCTGAGTTTTTACATCTGTAAAGCAGGGATAGAATTCCCTTTTCCCTGCCCTTATAGAACTTGATTAGAAAATCCCTGGGGCAGTGATGATGTCCATCTGCATTCATATAGCATTTAGTAGATGAATGTTTCTCCAACCTCAAGCAAGCTATTACTTATTAGATTATTAAGTTATTATTATTAGATTAGATTATTAGATATGGTTCAGATGCTATTCTAATTCCCCAAAATTAATAACAAACAAAAGAGTGAGCAGATTTTATGCTTCATTGACCTTGTTTTTTATTTTGTTTGCTCAGTCTCTTTCTAGTTAGCAAATCAATTTATGTCACTGATCAAAAGCCCATGGATGACAAGGAAAAGATCCCCTTTCATACCTGCAGCTTCTGTAGCAAGGCTTGTGGTTCTTCAGGATACCTCTGGAAAAGGGCAAAAGGACTAGGTGGATGCTCTGAAGTATCTTCTTATCTTTATTTCTCAATTTCCCTCTTTCCCTCATTTTAACATAAGGATAATGTTATTTACCTCCTTGAGCCTTATTTATCAGGGTACCATGTAAGATTTACACTATTAGGTATCACAGCAATGAAAGGATACAAATGTTCTTGGAAACTCTCAGAAACTTAATAATGATTGGTGTTGAATGGGGCTGGTTTGGTGTCATCAGGAAGACTAGGAGCCCTACTACTTTTTCTTCTGTCTGTTACACTGGTATAATTACACTGAAACCAACTGAGTTACACCAAGATAAAAGAATTGGCTTTCTTTGCATTTTGAATATCTATTCAGAAGACGGTCACCATGTGGGGCTTTGTTTGTTTTGTTTTGTTTTTTTAAAACAAACCAAAACCCAAAACAACAACAACAAAAAAAACAAAGGGCAAAAAGAGTGCAAAAGGAGGAGTGAAACAAAAAAAAACACCACCACTGTCTCTTTCGTCATGGTATCGCTGGCTTTGTACAATAATGATAGTGCAGTACAGCTGCTACAGCAACATGGGTATAATGATACCAACACCTTAACCCTGTGTCTGCTTGCTCTTCAGAATTCCCATCTCCCTGAATAAACAAGGCAGCATCTTGTTTTTCTCTGCATGTCAGGATGTCCCCTTTTTGTTTTTCTTGCATATTCTGTGCTTGTGAGGAGGTCTAGGAGGTCTCCTCGACAACATCACTGGCAAACTATACAGACAGGGAACCACTGGTATATCTCCTTTCATGATCAGGTGTCTTGTCACATCTTGTCACATCTCCTGTCACATAACCTGAGATTTGTCTGGACAGAGATCAGTGACAAGTGGTGTCCCTCAGGGGTCCGTACTGGGACTAATGCTATTCAATATTTTCATCAATGACATTGACAGTGAGATCGAGTGCACCCTCAGCAAGTTTGCAGATGACACCAAGCTGAGTGGTGCAGTTGTCACACCAGAAGGATGGGATGTCAACCAGAGAGACCTGGACAAGCTGGAGAAGGGGGCCTGTGTGAACCTCATGAGGTTCAACAAGGCCAAGTGCAGGGTCCTACACCTGAGTTGGGGCAGTCCTCGGTTTCAATACAGGCTGGGGGATGACGTGATCAAGAGCAGCCCTGTGGAAAAGGACTTGGGGGTACTGATGGACGAAAAGCTGGACATGAGCCAACAACATGCGCTCACAGCCCAGAAGGCCAACCGTAACCTGGGCTGCATCAAAAGAAGTGTGGCCAGCAGTCGAGGGAGGTGATTCTGCCCCTCTGCTCTGCTCTGGTGAGACCCCACCTGGAGTACTGCGTCCAGCTCTGGAGGCCTCAGCACAAGAAAGACATGGAGCTGTTGGAGCGGCTCCAGAGGAGGGCCATGAAAATGATGCGAGGGCTGGAGCACATCTCCTACGAGGACAGGCTGAGAGAGGTGGGGTTGTTCAGCCTGGAGAAGAGAAGGCTGCGGGGAGACCTTATAGCAGCCTTCCAGTACTTAAAGGGGGCCTGTAGGAAAGACGGGGACAGACTTTTTTGCAAGGCCTGTAGTGACAGGACAAGGAGCAATGGTTATAAACTAAGGGAGGGCAGATTTAGCCTGGATTTAAGAAAGAAATTTTTTACCATGAGGGTGGTGAGGCACTGGAACAGGTTGCCCAGAGAGGTAGTGGAGGCCCCATCCCTGGAAACATTCAAGGTCAGGTTGGAGGGGGCTCTGAGCAACCTGATGTAGTTTAAGATGTCCCTGCCCTTGCAGGGGGGTTGGGCGAGATGACCTGTAAAGGTCCCTTCCAATCCAAAGCATTCTATAATTCTATGATTTAGCTTGGAGTCCTATTTGTATGGTGACAAACTTGAATTCTCCTGTAGGAGAGACATTCTGGTTCGTTCACCACAGGAGACTTCAGGGGACAGTATCACGCCATAGGATATTCCTCAGAGGGTGTATGTATATGTGTACCTCTGTACAGAAAAATAAATATTCCTATCCATATGTGTGTTCTTGTCAGACTGTGAGGTAATGTCTCCAATTGCTAGGTCAGATAAGCTACCACAAAGAATGAACTTCATTTAAGAACAGACACACCTCTTTGGAGAAGGGTGGTATTATACGTAAATATATAATCTGAGTAAAAGCCACTGGGCAGACTGAATTACAGTCCTGGTTACTTGGTCCCAAAAGTTGGTCGCTAGAGTAAACGCATATCCCTTGGCATCAGTTGGATATTAAATTTAGTAAATTTAATTGGCTATTATTAAGCTATTTTGGCTTTCGATGAGGAAAAATGGACAGTACTGCAAATAAAAACAGGGTTGCTGATATTATACTTTATATTTAACCTGTAATGGTCCTTAGAGGGTAATCAAACTGTTTTTCTAAAAGGATACTCTGAGCAGAGCAGCATATCCAAAATAAAATACTAATAGTCTTATGAAATATTCTAGCAGGCTCTGTCCAGTCCTCTTTTTGTAATAGGGAGGTTCCAAAAGCTCCTGCATACTCCTGCATGCAGCTTGTAAGAAAAAGGGAAACATATTCCTTATTCACTTAACCTGCTAATGCACTATTTGGATTTATGCACCCAATGTTAACATATGCTAATTTATTTTAATGAGAGAGATTGTCATCTGGTGCATGGTAGTGTAACGTAGTTATGGAAGTCTATCCAGAGAAGGATTCCAGCAGCCCAGGCATGGAGCCCTCTAAGAGGACCTTCTCAAGGCCAAACACAGACAGGATCTGCTGGGAATACACCTGAGGACGGACAGCAGCACAGACAACTATAGAGATTCCTCACAGAGCTGCAGCCGATGTCCGGGTTAAGACATACAGGGGAACAATGCTCCTGTTTGATCTGCAGTAGGTTACTTCCTGACCCAGGCCCAGGAAAAAGAGCAGAACAAGGCAACGTAGTAGCTTATCACCACTTGTGTGTCTTTTGAAGAGTCTGCAGATCATGAGCTCCAGGAGGGAGAAACTTCTGCTCTTTCGCTTTGCCTAAAGCACCTTGCATTCTCTTGCTTGTTATATACACTGGAAATACTTATAACTGTCACTGACTTGTTTTCTCTGTTACAGTGTGTGCCATGGTCGAAAGTGGGAATGCACCAAAAATACGTGTGATGGCACCTGCACTGTTATTGGTACAGCTCATTATTTGACATTTGATGGATTGAAATACAAGTTTCCAGGAAACTGTCAATATGTATTAGTTCAGGTAAGAATATGTCAAATGCTGAAGCTGTCTGATAATATATAAGGTGTTTTACACCAGGAGAGAAGTCCAATGTTTGGATAAATCACAGTAAAGTATTCTTAATTACTAAGCCAGACGTATGGTAGAGGAGAGCAGAGCTTACTGATGACTTCAAAGATGCCTTGAGAAATATGAAGATTGCACTGTGTTCTATAGAAGTGAGTTAGGTTTTCATGTGTCTAGCTGGCAGTCATAAATCATATGATAGCAGCATGGTATGGAGAGGAGGTGTCTGAATCTCATCTCTAATAAGGAATTGTAGATACCCATATGTCAATCTTTCCTCATTCCCCACTAGCCACTTTATCCTGTAGTGATGGCTTACTGTCTTGACCGAGACCAGAAGTGTTTCGTGAACCTTCTCTAAATATGTCCAGAGCACAGACTCTGCTTGTTCACTTTGGGATAGTCACTGTCCTGTTCCATGCACCAACCTATTGGGGTACACTGACAGTATCCAATATGGATAAAGACATAGCACACTAATGTCAGCCTGTGATTTGTGGGAGCAGCCAGAAATGTAGAGTGCTAAATAAGATTAAAGCTCATCTACAGATGCAAATCATTGTGTATTTAAAAATGCATGTGCAAAAGAAGAAGGATTTATCTGAAAATTTTGTCTAACACTAGATGGATCCACTGTTAATTGATAACAACAGTCTTCTGCAGTTAGAAAGTGTCATGTTTCTTGGGTGGGCTATTTTTTCTGTACAGACCCTTTTCATGAGGCCCTGCAGTTCTCCTTGGGCAGGAAAGTGTGATCAACCTGTCTCTGGCTAGGTCTTTGAAATATGCTCCCACCTTGATGCCAGCTGGATTACCTTAGAAAAATGATTGCTCTGCCACTAGTGAGAGCTCTGTGTAAAGGTCTTATGGGCAGTAATAGCATACAGTACTACAAAACTACTTAAAATGAGAATGAGATCTGTTTTCTTCAGATGACAAACACAGAGAACTATAGACAGGGTCTTTTTCTTAAAAGGTGTATACTGAAAAAACCCCAAAACCCTAAAAGGCCTGATAGTCATGAGTCATCATATAAATGTAGTACTAACTCTCCATGCATCTCAGAAATATTTGACTTTACATTAAACGACATACATTAAACGACATAATTGTTGCCCAAGAAATAGGTTGACATTATTGTAATTATTATTCATGTACAGGTGGGAAAACATGGGCATCAAACATTTTGCTCCAAACTGTGCAGCAAGTTTCTTTCTAACCCTTCTTTCTAACCTAACCTTCTAGTTTTATATTTTTATTTTATCATTAAAGCTGCAGAGTCTTGTTTTCACTGTTAAATCAATTAATATATGTGTATTAAGATGTACACTGTGACCATTGTACATCTTTAAAATATCACAGGTACTGAAATAGCATGGATCCCCCCTGCAAAATATGCACGTGTGTGTGTCATTGGCAGAGTGGGCCTCATTCTTTAAGGGGTGGACCACCAACACCAAGCACAAAATAAATTAATATAGGAACAGTTGGCATGCCAACATATATCTTACTGGCCACAGAGTACACAGGATATTATTTGAGGCTTTGTTTTTCTCCATAGATCTGTATGTGTTTTTCAAATGTTCTGCATTAATGACTCATTAATTTATTTTCATCTAATAGGATTTCTGCAAGGATGACTCTGGGACATTCCGGATACTAATTTCAAATGAAGGCTGTGGCTTCACTGGAGAAAAGTGCACCAAAAGGGTTATCATTCTGTATGAAAGTGGGGAAATAGAGTTGTTTAATGGAAACGTACGTATGCTTCTATTCTCTTTCTTCCCCTTTTTTGGGGAAAAGAATTTCCAGTTGTTAGGTAAGACAAGGCATGAATGACCTCATGCTCAGTGGTTCTTGAAAATCCGATCATAAAATGAAGAGATTAGCAGGATTATAATTATCCATTTTGCTCCCAGAGGTATAATGCCATTTTGGTATTTCTGCTTGATGCCAATAAATTTCTCTCAGGTAAGAATGCTGTTCAATGCAAGCTCATATGAGGAATGTCCTTTCTAAACATGGGAGATCTAGGTCTATTTCAAGCAAGGTTAAGTGCAAGGAAGAGCAAAGAAGTGACTGTCCCATGACTAGTAAAGCTTCAGACCTAATTTAGCCTTCTCAAGGAGTGAGCACACAGAAAAAAAAGCCATGGCTGAAGCAAGTTGATACTGCAGAAGCAAGTATCAGCTATCCTTTCCCTTGTTAAATTGTCAGGTGGAAAATGCAGCTGGATTTTTTCCTCCTTTCTTACCAACAAACACTAAAGAATTGACCAAGAATCACTTCCACCTCCCATGTCCCTTCACGGCAGGAAATGAGCTTTCCAAAGGGCAGAGTTCAGCTCTTTGCTTTGGGCACTGTAACAATTAAGACCGTCTGTGTGTTCAAACATTACAGAGATACAGTGGATTATAGTGTTTCAGTTGCTCAGTTTTCAGAAGTATTGTGCTCTGAACTGGCATCTGGACCAGAGCTTTGCAAAAATGTTCCCAGTGAAAGATGAAACCACTCTACATTTGCCTTGTTTTGGGTTAACGGACAAAGCTGTAACAGGTTTTGCATAGCCTGCAAATTGCCTGCAAATTGCTGTGTGCCACTGATGCATGACAGGAACATGTAAAACATACCATTATTAACAGTGTCTGTGCAGTGCATCTTGACAGCATGTGACCCATATAGGCTTTTTGTTGCTGGAGGAATGAACATAGGACATACTGGTTGCCCAACCAATTCTTTATTTCTGCTGCTAAAGAATCCCCTACCTGGGTGAGGGTGAATGGTAGTGCAGGGATCAGTCCATAGAACCAGGCTTTGTCTGAAAGCTTCCTTGGTTTCTGAGAGAGTATGTCCTTGCAAAAGCTAGGTCTGTATCACAAGACTGTCCACATGACCTTGACTGAATTTTTAGCTGTCTTTCTAGAGGGTTTAAGGCTCAGTGTAGTATCTAGAGCAGGTTTTCTTAGAAATAGCAGCAACCAAAGGAGAGATTAAGGAAAAACAACTGATATGAAGACTCTTAGACAAATTCTCATCCAGTGACACTCTTTTTCCACAAGAATCCTTAGAACCATGCAGGAGAATCAACTCTCTTTTTTTCTATTAAAATGTTCCCAAGCAGCATTGTTTTAAGATGATACTGTTTTGAGAGCAGCTTCTATTTTTAAGTAAATGGGGGCTTAATTGAAGTATCTGCATGCTACAGTTCTGGCTCATTTTTGCTCTTCTGAAACAAATAAATCTGCCAATTTGCAAGGTCAAAAGTTTATGACTTCATGGTTGGGCAAAAAGCCTCCATAAACATAGAAATTCTGTAATTTAGGTCAACCTCCCAGTTCAATTTTGTCCTCCTCTGGTTTTTGCCTTAGTTTGGAAAGACAGAGACTACTGTAGATATTTAGGAGATAAGTGACCAAGTGTGACTAGACTGTATAGTAATACATTGGGCATAGAAAAAGGTGAAAAAGCTTCCAGTTCCTAAAATAGGCTATCTTTTAAGGTATTCTTCCCCTAAAGACATTGTAGGCCCTCTTTAGGAGATCCTTGGAGGATGTCTTCTTTGGGAATAAAGTTTCTGCTAATACCTCAAGAGATGAAGAGAATTGAATTACAAGACAGAGCTTTTACTGAATTGAGCAAGAAGGAATACTGGGATAAGGAAGTATTTTGCCCTCAAACTAGGGAGTGGATGAATGGTTTGTGGGCTCCTCTTTCTCCCTTGCTTTAATCACTATTTGTACTGATTGAAAGTTTTCATCTGCCTCTTCCACAATTAAGCAGTTTTTAGTTAATGCATCAGTGGTGCTTAAAGTAACAGCCATGCCAGCCCTTTTCCTCCAAATGTGGTTAATAATCCTATTAGTGTTCCTATTGAAAGGGGATTACAGTGTGAAAGAAAGCATTTTAAATTAATCTCTTAAATTCTTAGTAGCTGGAGGCAGTGAATTTGCAGCCAGATGGAAGGAGAAAGAGGCACACAGGGGAAGTGAAAGTGATGGGAAAATGAAGAGACACCAAAAGGAATCTCTCAGGATTTTTCCTGTTGGTGTAGCTGGTTGGGAAGAAAGTCCTTCCTGACTTCAGAATCAGGTTCTGGTCCTTCAGAGGCCAGTGAGGCATGTAATTCTCTCAGTTCACATTACACTTAAACCTAGCCAGCCCTTTTGTCACTACCTGCCTCAGGAGCACAGAATTGTTAGTTTCCTAAAAAGATGAAATAAAAATAAAATTTAATTATTCAGTGAACCATTGACTGAATACTAAACTGATCGTTAATTGGGTATACCCTGTCCTCTTCATCAGCCCTCCTTCTGTTTAGCAGTCATTGCTTTGTGTGTCACCATTTGTGGTGAGTGTATGTTATACCCCAGGAGCACAAGGGACATTGCCTCATTCAAAATTAGACGTGTTATGAGATTGAAATACTGTACTTGTATCCCAATTTGCTCTTCAGAAGTGTTGTTTCTAAGATAATAATTTATCCACAGCAACTTTTCAGTGTAAAGACAAGCCTGTAATCAGTCCCTTACCCATACCTTGCTTACAGTTTTGCTCCGGAGCATCTGTGTAGTGTATGGGAACTATCTGTTCTCTGGAGCACGGCATATTTGAAAATAGCTGTTAACCTGTGAGCACGTGTCCCACTGGGAAGGGGACCTACATGAAACAGTAATTAGAGACATGGTGAATAGCACAATGTGCTTTTCTTTTTCAGGTAAACATCAAGGTACCTCCTAAAGATGACAATGATTTAGAAGTCATGAGGTCTGGCCGTTATTACATCATTTTACTGGGCAAAAGCATCAGTGTGACCTGGGATCTGGCCATGGGAGTCTCAGTTATCTTAAAAGGCAATTTCAAAGTAAGTGTTTTTTGCTTTACTTCTTATTCTCACTAAAGAATGCACTTACCCTGTCTCTGGGGAATAGCATTTTTTTATACAGATACACTGATAGATTTCCATGGAGTATTAGGCACTTGCTTGAAAATGAAGGGATTTTTTTGTAATATCATAAGGGTTGCTTACTTTCCCGCTAGTTCAACTGTGAGGGGTAAATTCTGGGTCATTGAGGATGAGCTATGACAGGATGAATGCTGTGGTGCCTCAGAATAACTATGCCTTGAGTGATTTCTTCTGTATTCAAGAAAAGCAGTATAAGGAGCCAGATTTACTAGTGATGGCGATAGGACGGTCAACTCCAGAAATAAAATGGGATTGTAGGGACATAGTCCAAATAGAGCCACAGGCTGTATTCAGAAGTTCAGCTGTATTTCACCACTGATCAGAGTTGTCTTGCTTCCTGGAGCCCTTGGAGACAGTATGGTCCTACTTTCAGCTAAGCAGAATGGGAATAGGAGCTAAATGTTCTCTGTGAGGGACTATGTCTATTTTAGTGAACTTGGCAAGGCCACGGATAATACAGTTTTCAAGCCTCATGCCATTAAAGCAGTAGGCTAAAAAGACTTCTTAACAAAACCCTAACCCAGTCTACAGATGTAAGATTTATGTATTTTGTGTTTCTTTCCCTGCAAGGATCAAGTGTGTGGTCTATGTGGAAATTTTGATGGAATCCAAAACAATGATTTGACCAGCAGCAATGAACATCTTGAAGTAGATCCAGTTGATTTTGGGAATTCTTGGAAAGTTAATCCATACTGTGCTGATGTTGAAAAGGTGATTGCAAATGAACTGTGAAAACTAATTAATATGGGTTATGGTGTCACTCAAGAGCAGTCAAAGAGGTTTGAAAGGATAAAAATAAATAGAAATGAACTCCTTCCCCCATATTTTTGCCAAATAATATTATTTCTTGAAATCTGATAAAAGATCAATTAACTTATTTAAGGCCTCTGCGCTGCCTGGCTTCAGATGAATGTTAAAATAGCCACTCTGTATGGTAGAGGCTGTTCATAGAGTTTGCCAGCCCAGATGCTTGAAATCCAGGTATAACTGGAAATCTCATTTTAGAGCTTAATCTAAAAAAACAGCTGTAATTTTCAGACAGGGGGAGTTCAGATAAAATTTTTGTATTTCCCTATCCAAACTTCTACATCCCAAATCTTAGTCTGTCCATTTATGAACAACCAAATGCACAGATTAATTTCTTTCTGTATGCTTGATCTTTTTTAAAGAGCATTCAGTTATTATTTTCAGATTGGAGAGGCTTGAAGAGAAAAACCACGATACAGGAGGGGATGTAAGACCTTATTGTCATGCTATCATTGCTTCTGAATTTTGAGGAAGTTACCTGCTATCTGATAGTGTTATCTATGTCCTGGTGTCAGAGATCAGGTGATTTCATGGAGTACTAATTATGCTACCCATGAGAGTACACTTCCTCTTTTCCAAATACAGAGTTGTGAAAGAATGAAATTGAATAATAAATTTATCTTGACCTGACAAATAATTATGGCCAAAAGTATTTCCAAAATAAAAAATTGATAGGAGACAACTTGTTTTGACATTTATAAAATGAAGCATTTCATTCAGATGATGCTTTCAAGGCTGAAAACTTTCCCTTGAAAATTCATCTAAGTTTTCAGAGAGAGAGGGGAAAAAAAAGGCCTTTTTTGTATCTTTCCTTAAAAGATTTAAATTATCAGAAAATAAAATGAAGCATTTATTTCTGATCACATGAAATCTTTTGGGTTAGTTGGATAAATTATGTGCAAGTGTGACATAGCTACAGTATTACCTTGCTGCATGTCACTTTTTAGATACGACTTGATTGGAGCACAGAAGAAGTTACAATAATGAGCATTGAGACCACAGGATATGACTGAGAAGGAGGAGCTCCTTGTTTCAGTGTAATAGGCACAGAACAGAACCTGCAGTCCTCGTGATAAATGGTGTCTCAATACTAGTGCTCCTCGTTCTTAGATAAATTAAATGGGAGAGGGGGAGACTACTGAGCAGTGGCAGTGGGTATTGTCTGCTGAAGACGGATCATATTTGTGAGTCTTGTGGGCCTTCTGTAGAGCTGCAAATGATCGTTTTTCAGGGTGGATGTTTGGTACACTGGGGCTTCCTGTCATCAAAATATCTATATTAAAACTGCAGCATACAAGTAAGAGCTGGAGAAAATGTAGGAGGTGACCTGCTCTACTGTGCGTTCTGCTGTGGCAGGATTTGTCTTGACAATTTCCTTTGTCATGAAAACTGTCTAGTGCTAGTGAGTCTCTTACTTCAATTTGAAGAGTCCTGAGGTTCTGAAGGCAAGGCTAATGCAATGTGTGCTTGTCTTTTACAATATTAAGCCCAACCAGGAACAGACCTTGATCTCTCCGCTCTGTAATGGAAACGTAGTGAAGCAGGTGATGGTAGAAACATCATGCAGCATTTTGTCTGGGGATCTCTTTGAAGAATGCAAAAAACTTGTGAGTATTGTGTCATGTGTTTCACATTCTTCAATTCTGCATGATCTGTGCTGACGCTGATTACAGCTGAGGGGAAAAGTATGGTTGTGCTGACAGCACACAGGATTTGGAGGAGGCTGACTAATTGGTATTCTCATCTCTGACTCTGTCCCGTAGCTGATGCTTCATGGGAAAATTTAGGATACCATCTAGTAGAAAGCTATAGAATAACTTCTGCTTGAGGGAAATTTTACTCCAGAGCCTAGAGACTGGCACATGAAGTCAAACACAAGGGTTGAGATTTGAGGGGAGAGGGAGCTGAGCTAATATAATGCCATTCAGACTGCATTCTACCCAAGCTGCTGCACAAGAGGGTATGGGAACAGGGCCCAAAAAGGTATAAAGTTACACCATATGGGGAATATTAAGGAACAATAAACTGCAGTGTCTATAACAGCTTTGAGAACATGGCCTGATATGGGTCCTTGCAGAAAGACCTGCACTGATTTATGTAGATGCCACCTCAACTCTTGGTGAATGGAGTAGGCAAACCATCTGAAGGTTAAATGTGTCTAGAAGGAAGAGATGAGGGGAGTCAGTGAGTGTACTGTACCCTGTATTTCTCTTTTGTAGGTGAATCCTGAGCCCTACATAGATATTTGCATGTATGACACATGTGCTTGTGAATCTATTGGGGACTGTGCTTGCTTCTGTGATGCTATAGCTGCCTATGCACATGTCTGTGCACAAAAAGGTGTTGCTGTTCACTGGAGATCACCAGCTCTGTGCCGTAAGTACAGGGCAGATGAGGAAGAACTGAGTGAAAAGGTTCAAGCTTTTAATCAGTAAGCTGTTGGCTCAGATAGACTGTTCTTATCCAGCTCTGCTCCCACTGTTGTCCGGAGAATTTCACTTTAATGGGACTGGGCTAGCAGCTCACGGTGACATTTCCTCTCCCTTTTCTATTTATGTTCAGAGCCATATCTGTAAAAAACATTCCCTCAATAAGGGTATATAATAGTCCGTGGTACAAACAAACATAGAGCAAGAAATGGTTTCTGTACATTTTCTTTTTTTTTAATTAAAATTTAAAGAACATTTTTTGCAATTGTTTTTATCAAAAACAAATGTATCTGATCTACAGCAAGTAGTTCATTATGTGAAAAAAAATTAAGTGTGAAGAAGTGGCCTGTCCTGAATGTATTAAAATAAATATATTTTTATTTAAAGATGGAAATCAATATTTTTCTATGTGTATGTGGTCCACTTTTTGTACCAAGTTTGGTGTCATAGTTCTGAGAGGCAAGATGAATACACTCTGGTTTTATTTTTTTGCCTCTGATTCTTTCACTCTGTAGCACAAAGCTGTGAGGACCTGAATAAACAAGACTTAGATTTTCAATGTGAATGGCGATATAATAGCTGTGGACCTGCTTGTCCTATAACGTGCCAGCACCCACAGCCTGTGGAGTGCCCTTTGCAGTGTGTGGAAGGATGCCATGTACACTGTCCAGCTGGTAAGTCCATCTTTTGCTTTAAGCAGTTACTTACGTTTTTCTGCTCTGCTCCTGGTACTTGTAGGTATTGCTGTAGAGTCTTTTTTTTTTTTTTTTTTTTTTACCCCCTAAGTTTTTCTGTTGCATGAAAAGAGGCCTATAGTCCAGAAATATTCTCAGATTGGTAAGGCTGGATATTGCAAAAGACTTAGATGTAGCAGTTAATTCCTTACCAGGCTTACCGATGTGTTTTCACCTCAATTTCTTACTGCATAAGCAGGAAGGTGGTTAGGCATCCTGGTTTCAGTTTGTGAAATGTGCACAGTGTGGGAAGGGCATGAAGTGGTGCCTGAAGAGGAGAACGAAATAGTGCCAGCAAGAACAAGAGAGGATGAGAATGGGGTGGTAAGAAGGGAAGATAGGAGGATTAGGGGCTGTGTAGCAACAGAGGTTGTTGACTATGTGGTTAAAAGAGGGTATGAATTTGTGCTGGACACTCATAAAATGCTCTCCTTCAGAGCACCTACTGCAGTGGGGGAAACCCGTTGCCTTGACCTGCTTACTACCTCCAATGCTCCTGAGTGCCCAGCAGGCATCCTCCTGTGAGCCTGAGCTTTCAGCTTAACTGTTCTCATCAACTATCTCTTAGAAAGGGGAAAGGAAAAAATATGGGAAATATGGGGTGGGGAGAGGAAAGACAGACAGAAAGGGAAAGAGTGAAAGATGAGCAAATCCAAAAGGAGAGTGAAAACTCAGATGAATAAATAGCTCCTAAGAGCAGAGAGAGAATACATGAAGGCAAAGAAAGTAGGTATTTTAAGACCAAAAATAGCTATTTTGGGCTCTGTTATCTCTGATCAGAGTGAGGTAGGGGATACTGGGAGAAATCAATAATAAATATGTAAAAAGGAAAATGCCATTTTCTCCTGTCATCTTCAATGCTTTGTTCAAAAGATATGTTCACCTTCTGTATGGTACTGGCCATTGCAGGTTATACACTACTTCCAGTATCTAAATAAAAGTGGTTATGAAGGAAGGAAATACATCTTTGTGTCAAACTGGCAGTGACCATAACACAGGCAGAGTATTCAGAATGTTAAGCCCAACTCAGAAGCCTTGTCATGTTTTTTTTTTTGTAGCAGGGTAAATGCAATGATTAGTTTTGCAATTCATGAATATTGGCATCTTTATACTACTGTGCTATTTTGAAACAGGGAAAATACTTGATGAACTGTCCCTGGATTGTGTCAGTCCAGAAGACTGTCCTGTGTGTGCAGTTGGAGATGTCAAGATCCCTCATGGAAGGAGAATAGTTTTGAACAGAGATGATCTACAGCGCTGTCAATCTTGGTATGTTGGGTTTATGCAGTGAAATCACATGCCTCTTGAGTAGGATGAAGGGAGGGAGATGAAGCACATCCACATGAATAAGTTTTTGGATGTAACTTTAAATATACTGCTGAAGATGAAGCTTGGAAACCACCTTTTATGTCAATATCCCTTCACATACAATCTGAAGCTGAAGTTTTTCAGTGACAGTAGGGATATAGGATGTCAGCTGAATTTAAGCAAGTGAAATTCATAAATTCC
Organism: Mycteria americana; assembly: GCF_035582795.1. Taxonomy (NCBI): domain Eukaryota; kingdom Metazoa; phylum Chordata; class Aves; order Ciconiiformes; family Ciconiidae; genus Mycteria; species Mycteria americana. The sequence continues at coordinate 82,939,772 of NC_134365.1, forward strand.
TTTCAAAAAAGGCTTTTTCCCATGTGTAGGTGGCCCCACTGGCTTCAGATGTTCCACTTCTTTTTGTGTAAGGTGTGATTCAACATCAATAAAACCATCAGACTCTTTCCTTCTGCCAGTACTAAAAAAAATCCTACATATAGTGGAGGATCTGAATGTGCACTCAGTCTAGAACTTGCTGAGATTGTTAGCAGTTGGAATTGTGTACTATTATTGGAAAACTAATTTTCCCAAGATTTTAAGATGCATCCTGCATGCATGCATTTACAAATATGATGAAATTAATGGCAGGGTGCACAATGCTGTGCCCCATGCAGGATCAGGGCCTTCAGCTGCAGAGACTGATTTTCATTCTGTATACGGGCCAGTGGCGTATTATGTCATGGCCTGTAGTACCTGAAAATTTGGCATTCTCCCGATGTCTAGATCCTTGATAGATACTTTCACTAGTCACTTATAATGCTGTGAATACAAGAGAGTTTTCCATCTTGTAATTTGACCATATTTAATAGAAACTGAGTTGTAAAACTGCAGCAGCTATTAGCCCAGACTAACACCTTAGCTCCAAATGCTCTGAACCTCACAGAAGCTCTGAATGGGTATGAACTTTGAATTCCTGGCCTCTTGCCGGGGCTAGCGTACGTCTGTGCTATAAACCCAGGGCATGAGACTGTTAGGCTAATCAATTAAATATGTATTTTTTTAACAGTATACATGAAGAGCCTTGAATTCCATCAAAAGGTCAAAAAAGAGTCTTCATAAATGAGTCTCTGTTCCCTAATTTTTGTAATCCTTAATAATAATTTATCTTAAATGTTGATGCATTGGCCGCTGCTCACAAAAGATTTCAGAACATTAGGAAAACTTACCTCACTAGGGAAACATCCTTTTGCATAGCTGTCACCTAATTTAGATGCCTACACCATCTGTACAAACAATAGAAAATATTGCACAAAAATGAATTTTATAGCAAATATCCAAAGGAAATTGGAAACTAGGAGAGGCTCGCTCATATTAGGATTAGAATAATAAATCTTCTGTTGCTATACGTTAATGCCAAAAGTAGCTGTGCATTCTTCAATTAGGAAGACTCTAAAAGCAGCTTGAAAAGAACATAGCGCTTAAACTAAGAGAACTTAAATGAAGGTGCCACGTGTAAAGTGAAGTCTTTTCCCAGAAAATGGCACCTTCTTCCAGTATTAACTTGTTTAGTTTGTACATCCTGGGTTTTCTCTGGCAGTGAGAATAAGTGTTTTTTGGTCCTTGATCTTTCATAAACTTTTCCAATTCTGTTTCTTGGACTGTCCAGTAAGACAAGGAAAATACATTGGCTGAGTCTGTACCAGCCTGTGCATGAGTACAGTCATGTCCTTTGATAAGTGAAGTAAAGAGAATAATGCAACCAGGAATTAGAAGGGCAGAAGTGTTAAAGCCTTGCTAAAGATAGAAAGAGATGAATTATAAACAAGTTCCTAAAAGGTGGAGCGGTGCAGAAGGATGAATAGTGGAAAAGGCAGAGATGGGGGAAAAAGAAAAATGGGAGCTGAGATGGAAAGGGGAAGAGAAAAATGTACTAATGGAGGTGAGTGGAAATGTTGAGGGAAGACAAATAGGACTAAAAAGAGATAACAGCTATAGATGACATACATCATTTGATATGAGGAAAGGGACTGAAACAGACAACATGGTAAATAAGAGGAAGATAAAAAAGGAGACATTAAAAAACCAGGAGGACGAACTTGCGCCAAAGCTGTATTCCAAACAATATGAAGTCAGGAAAAAGAAAAGGAAAATAATGCACTTTAGAGGTAGAAAAAAGGCTCTTTGTTATTTTCCCTAAGATTAAAACCTAGGTAAACCTAGCCTCCTCTCAGAGTCTGCTAAGTCATATCAGGGCTAAAAGCATCTTTTCTACTCTACTTTGTGTTAGCTGCCTCCAGTTTGCCTCATGTTTTTCTTCCTTGTGAAGCAAACCAGATCTGCCTGTTCAGTCCACCAATGGCTTGTAGGTAGCTGTATTGCTCAAGCGCAGTGAGTTTCTAGACAGTTTCCAGACACAGATTTTACAGATTCTGCCAAAGGCTGTTATAAGGAGAATTTCCTCTGACAAACACATCATAGTTTGTCATACGTTTCCTGGATCTAAACAAACGTGCATGAACATGTAGGATTTAGCTGTATAATACCTTGTGGGGAGTTGTGGGGAAATAGGGTAGCGAAAAAATCACTCACATCATGTTTTATTTTTGTTGTGTTTTTGAGACATTTATTGATGTCTTATTACAAGCGTTGATATTTTACAGTTAAATTCGGTGATTTTTTGTAGTCTCTGTGAAGGGAAGAACTTAACCTGTGTAGCCTGTGAACCAGTGGAGGACATCCTAATACCGACAACACCTGCTCCAGAGGAGGACATTGAACTACCACCCAGTGAATACTCATGCAGCAAGATGATGGACTTGGCCTTCCTAATGGATGGCTCCAATAAACTGTCAGAGGAGGACTTTGAACAGCTGAAGACTTTCATAACTGGCATGATGAAGAAACTCCACATCTCCCAAAAGAAAATCCGAGTGTCAATTCTGGTGTATAGGGCTGGCCCCACAATCTATCTTGGACTTAAAGATATCAAAACACAGTCCCAGATGAGAAAAATTGTCCAAAGCATAAAATACACAGGTGATGAAGTAGCATCCGCTGCTGAAGTCCTTAAATACACTGTGTTTCACGTTTTTGGAAAAGCAGAAAGGACCAATGCTGCCAGAATTGCAGTTCTATTTATAGCAAGCAAGTCTCCAGGAAAACTCCGCAGCATCCTCACAGCTTTAAAGAATAAAAAAATTGCAGTAATAGCTGTGGGGATTGGACCGTATGTTAATGTGGAGCAAATCAGGTTAATTGAAAAGCAGTCACCAGATAATAGAGCCTTCCTAATGAACAACGTGTTAGAGCTAATGGATAATAGGGATCTCCTCATTGATCGTCTATGTGATCTTGGACCTGAAGAAAGTCCTCCGTTAAAAGCTACGTTCACTCCAACAATATCCAGTGTCTTATTTCCCCCTGGGGGTCTCACAGCACCACCACCTTTTTCAGAAAAACCTACTCGCAAAAGGCTGGACATTGCTTTTATTGTGGAAGGATCTGACAATGTTGGGGAGGAAAATTTCAATATCGTCAAGAAGTTCCTTGAGAGGGTGATCACAGGAATGAATGTAGGACAGGAAGATATTCATGTTACAGTCATGCAGTATTCAGAGACTGTCACTTTGGAGTATTCCTTTAGGGAAATACAGTCAAAGGAAAGTATTATTGAGAAGGTGAGGCGCATACCCTACCACGGAGGGAAGGCTACCAACACTGGCAATGCCCTCGATTATATTTCCAAACACACATTTACGCCAGTGAATGGGGGCAGGCAAGATGTTCCTCACTTGGTATATATGGTGTCATCCAGCCCTTCCACTGACGTTATCACACGACCTCCCAGGAGCATAGATGTTATTCCCATAGGCATAACCCCCCATGCAAATATCCAAGAGCTCAGAAAGGTCAGTCAGCCTAATAACCCAATAATCTTGCATAGTTATAGCACACTTATTGAAGAAGCACCTGAATTAGTGCTGCAGTTGTGCTGTTCTCGTAAAGGGACAGAAAAGCCAGGTAAAGTTGGACATATTTTCTGTGTAATTTCCTCTTTCCTCTCTCCTGTCTCCTCCATTTCCCCCTCACATCACTGAAATTTGAAGAGGGTTCCCGTATCTCATTTGGTATCTTGTCCAAATGCCAAGGAAGGACCATTTGTGTTCACTGGTGTCTGAGGATGCTGCCCCAGTTCAGCAGTACCAAGCACAGCCCTGCAGCCAGCCTTCAGTAGGCTCAGAAGTCCTTGGCTCCATTTGTCAGTAAAGTACAGTAGCTCTCAGATAGGATGGAGGGTGACGGAAGAAAAAAAGTTATTCTCATCTGCCTGCCTCAAGCAAGTTAAAATTATACTTCCTCTTTTCTGAAGAAGCTTAATTGTTTTTTTTGTGGTGTGGTGAGGGGTTTTTTTGTGTGTGTGTATTTTTTTGGTTTGTTTGTTTGTTGTTGGGTTTTTGTTGTTGTTGCTTTGTGGGGTTTTTTTTTGTTTGTTTGCTGTTGTTTCAGTCCCCTGAGAGTAAAATAACATTTGCAGAAAAGCAGGAATTGAAATACCCTTGTACCCCACTGAATGTAAATTTCAAAGCTTTCATTAAAGGGGCATCACTTATTGTTTCAGCTGCTCATTATCCTGCTTTGTTTTCCCCAAATCTGCCCTTTCTTCTCCTACCAATAATTAGCAGATGCTACTTCTGGGTATTATATATAAATAACCTTTATTTTTTTCTTTTGCTTTTCTTCCCCTTCTCCTTTCCCCTCAGAGTTGTGCAACAAACCAATGGATGTCATGTTTCTTCTGGATGGAAGTTCCAATATTGGAGCATCAGAGTTTGAAGAAATGAAAAACTTTGTACGGGCATTTATTCAAAGTGTTGAGATCAGTATGTATGTCTTTCAACTCAAACACATAAAGACTCTTTTTATTCTTTTGCTATACAACACAAAACAACTTCTCAGTATAGATTATTTTTATTTTTACTTTTTAAATTCCAATCCCATTCCAATCCCTCAAAAAAATTTTTAAGTTTATATTGGGGAAATCAAGCTAGTAAAGCTTTTGGTTCAGATGCAGTTCGATTTCCTCCCGAACCAAGCTGTTCTGGTTCAGGTGACTAAAGGTGTGATATCCAATTCAGGGAACCATGTGATGAGGAATATCTAGGACAGCAGTTCTGATGAGCACTTCCCTTTATACTGTACTGGACATAAGTGTGTCCAAACAGGCAAAGAGGTGCCTGTCACAGGATGGAGATTTAGCTGAACTGTTATTCTGTGGCAGAAAAGCAAAAATACGTGTTTGGTTTTGGTTCAGTTCTGGATTAGGTTCAACAGACTTGAAAATAATAGTTCAAGTTCAGTTCTGGTTCAAGTAAGAATGGATAATTCAGAGGGGTTTTGGTTCAGGTTTGGTCCGACTGCAGGGTTTTGGTCTTTGGAATTGGCATTTCTGGCTCTGATTGGCTTTTTTGGCTAACTTAGGGTGCTAGAACTGACTTTTAAAGATTTATTTCCTGACCCATGTTGGATGATAGACGGGTTTTGGGAGTGCTAGACTCACTGAGCTTGGCAGATTATGTACTGATGGGAGGTACACCTCTAGTTAGGTCATTCAGCACAGATATTATCAGTGCAGCTGCCCTGGCAGAATGCCACATGCTGCACATACATGAAGGGACCATGTGGCACATGTAGTAAATCAGGACATTGTGTGCCCTTGTACCAAGTCCATCCACATGGCAGGGGCTGCACAGGATCCTGCATCTTCCCAGTAGCACTTGTTTTAACAAACCTGGATTTTTGATCAGAATTGTACTTTTTCAATTCAGCATTCAACCATTTCCATGGAGCAACTGCCATTGCTGCTGGTGTTTTGCCACTGGGCGTTGACATGTTTGTATTATACCTGTGCTTCCAAAAGAGGTGATTACCAGCACTTGTACTAATGAGAGAGCTCATAGAGGAAAAGTATAGCATTTCTGTACATCTAGCACAACTTAGGTTTTTTTAGAGATTGTACGTGGAAGACACTCTGTTTCTGAAAATTGTGTACATGCAAGATACAGAGAAGCAAGCCAAGTAAAATCAACACAAACTAAATAAAACAACAGACAATTTCTTTTAGCCTAGCTGTTTTCCTTATCTTTGAAGCCTGTAATAGCAAATGTTACATCATTAACAACAGGACAATAATAATGTAGCTATGAAATTACTCCTCACTAGGGCCTTGAGTTTAAAATCTTTAAGACTGTGGACAAATTGTAAAGTATAGTGAGTAGATGATATTCAGATCAATATAGAGCTGCAACATTTGGGTACATGAAATTACAATTATTGTTAACTTCATTCATAAATGTTTCACAAAGCATCAATAAAGAATAATATGCTATATACATAAGTATCTTCAGTATACAGTAGAAGTCCTAAGACCATGAAGAGAGGTACAGCCGATCATTATAAACAATGTATTGCCCAGTTCAATTCTGCACGTCTGATATTTATTAACTTTTTATATCAACCCTCTGTTAATAGTTTTATTCATACTTCTTATATAATGTAAAACGGAACTAGGATGTCAGAGAATAGCAAAACTTGGAATTTCTCTTCATTCTCATTTGCAGGTCATGCTCCCCGCGTGTACTGTCCCATGCTGCAGCCTGGTGCATGCCGCTCAAGTATTGCATGACAGAGGGAAATTTGCATGAAATGTAGTCATCCGGGGTGATCAGACAAATGGGGCAGCAAACTACTGCCCTTGCAAAACTATGTGCAGCTAAAAAAAAGTGATGTTTAGACAATTTTAACATGGGAAAGCAATAACATTTGGAGATCAGTAAACTGAAATTCTCCAATCATGGTGAAACTGATCTGAGGTAGAATACTGCTTGCTGATTCCTGACAGAAAACAACTGTTTGCAGCAATACTTGCATATTTTTTCCCCTGGGAATAGTTCCGTTTTGATCTTCTGATTGAAAATGCAGCTTTCACACTCTGATGGAAAATCGCTGTCTAGTTGTGCTTAATGTAAAACACAACCATAATGTATCCTTTAAATTTATTTTAAGACATTCATATGCACTTAAAATGTTTATTTTCTGCTTTCTGCTTCAGGCAATACTTCAGTTCATGTATCAGTTCTCCAGTATGCCAGAGAAAATAATCTAGAAATTTCATGGAACATGCCTCAAGAGACTGAAAAGCTTGTAGAGATGGTGCACTCCATTCAACAAAGGGAGCAAGGTCCTACCAGATTAGGTGAGTGATTATGTGGATGTTGATGTTTAAACAAGAGGAAAAAAACACAGAAATTCTAAATATGGCCTGGCCCCAATCACCAGTTCATGTGAGTGCTATTGTGGCAGTGTTCTGCAATAGGACTGTCAGTTTTTTTAATTCATTCATGTCTTTACTATATGTACATTCCTTGGTAAAGGTTTGATTTTCTCCATTAAAATGTATCCGTAGGTTACTTGAATTAGGGTATATCTTAATGTATTTTGGAAAGAAGATGACCTGTTTCTTTTTAGCCTTGAAGTAATTCTCAGGATTTGCATTCATTACCTTTCAAGCAAGCAAAACATAATTAAGAAGTAAAGACTTTGATCATTAACCTTTCAGCATCAATTAGTTGATTAGACATTTAGCAGCAGAACTGCTTATGCTGACTTCAATAGCTGCCTTTGCCAGATGTTTGTTACTCTGTGCTGAGCCAGTGTAACCAATCTGGTTGAAAAATAACTTACCAAAACAGTAGTTATATTCTGGGTGGTTCAGTTCCCTCATCCCAGTTGCCATCCTGGTCTGACAAGAACTGTGGCTGGCACAAGGCTGGGGATGGTGCAGGGAGTAATGATTGCCCAAGGCAGCACCTTAGCTGAAGAGTTACTTGTGAAACATTATCTACTGTTCCAGACAACTGCATCCTGAAAAACATGTCCACTTCAATTTTCATGTGCTAAAACATAACACAGATTTCCCACTGCATCTGTGGAAATTCAGTACACACATACGTATCAGTTGTAGGATTCAGCAAAAAATGATTCTCCTACAGCATATCTGATGTTTCACCAGATACCCTGAGAATTTTGTTCTTCTGGACTGGAACCACATTTGCTCTGGCAGCCACCTAGCATTAGGGTCCTATAAGAGTTGAGGAGTACGCAGTTTTTTAGGGTCTTTGGCCTACTTCAGACTGTAAAGAGTTATTGGTACAGAAAAGTGAGAAATAAAACCTGACTTCCATAGTTCGCAGGAGGATTAGCCATGATTGCTTTCTCAGCCTGGAGAAATAAAAATACCAGATGGCTGATGAGACTTCTATAGGCTCATTGTGGGATAAATTGTTACATACAAATAGATAAGTTTCATGAAGCCTTCCATGTAATGTATATAGTAAGCCACACTGAACTGCAGGATAAACAGAGAAAACATGGCCTTTGGGAAATGAAAGGGGAGAGGCAGCCACATGACATACTCGTTAGTGATTTGTTTATGTCTCATTGGAAAATGCTCAGAGACCACGATGAGGGATGTGGTATAATGAACCAAAATGGAATAGAGTAGAAGTAGTTCCTCCCAAATAAAGTAATGAAAATAAGTCACTGTGGTCCCGTCCTGCACCTTGTAATGTGTATGAATTCGGCTGACTGCATTGGAGACTCAGCATCCATGGGAAACGCATGGTCATTCATGTCGTTCTATCTGCGCTTGGGCCTCTGGAAACGCAAAGGCTGCTTAAAAAGTGTAGATGGCTCAGTCTGGATGTTGCAGTTCCCTAGGCAGCTTTGGAAATCGTTTCTAGCCTATGGAGGGCTTGATCAGGATTTACCTATCAAAAACATCATTACCATCAGACCAGTGCTATTTCTTCTCATTTGTGCTGGCTTCCCTATGGTAGAAACATGATCCTGTGTAATCCTTATTCAATCTTTGCTGATCCAGATCATCCTATTTCCGTCAAAAAAGCTATACATGCAGAGAGCAACAGTAGGCTCTGTTGCTATCGCTGCAAAAGTCTTCCTGCGTAAAGCTTTCCCTTTTCTGTTTCATTTAATGGTAAGGAAACTCCAGGAGAAAGATACATTTTATTAGTAAGAAATAATGAAAAACTACAGAATATTTAAGGGCATAGGCAGAACAAAAGAGAGCAGCCTATACCACAAAGCTTTCCCATGCTTATGCAATAAGATAACATCATGCAAATTTTGGCTCAGGTAACCTATTGAGAAGAAGCTCTGGGGATATTCAGACATAATGAAATTGTGTACAACTTCACCTAAGAAATAACTGAAAAAAGAAAACTAACTGTAAGCAAGAGCTAACTGTATAAGCCTTCATTCAGCTAAAAGAGTGATCTATGCAAGAGAACTGAAAATCACATAAACATGCCTCTGTTCAGCATTCCTGAATATTTAGGAGTGTCATAGGGAACACAGTGATCAGTGAACAGTAAATACTGCTTAACGCTTTATAAAACCATGATTTTGCTTGCTTATACCTTTCCTAAAAGTAGCTCATTTAGGCTGATGTTTTCTATGCCTACTGCCTGCCTCAGACTCAAAATTTGGAGGAAGTATCATCTATGTGGCTCAACTGTATTAAAAGCACTGTTAAGAGAAAGAAATGTGTGATTCCTCCCCCTTTAGGAAAAAAAATCTTAAATATTTTTACTGAAACTTTCTATAGTTATTAACGTATTTGCATAGCAGCATTCAGCTTTGCCTGTCATGATTAAGAAGGTATAAAGGTTTCCTTTCTAACCCCTGCCTGTGGTTTAGGAAGCAAAGGCCCACCATAGCACTTTTCTTTCTTCAGATCTCTACCCTGAGTGATGCGGTCTATGCAGAATTTTCAAAATCTGGCCCCCCATCACCCACCCAAGGCCGTGGTTTTGCCAGAAGTTGCCCTGATCTAAGGGCTGCCATCCATTGAAAGACAAAGGTCTTCCTCACTTGCTCCCCCACTACTGTCTCTGAATTGGTGGTATCAGCTCCTTTCTTAAGCCAGCTTTGGGTGCCTACTAGTCTCTTCCCTGAGCTATTTTAATTCACTGTCCTGGCAGGTTTTTTTGTTTGCTTGCTTGTTTTTTTAGTTCATTTCTTGTAAGGTTTGTGAGTTGAATGGGGTCCTGGTGGACCCTGGGATCATCAGAACCCTTGGTGGTAAGAGAAATGCAGGATTTCTGACCTGCAGAGCCAGGAAAGCAGAGGAGAGGTTTTGGGGATTCATAGCCTCCTCCCCCTTCAGTGCTGGTGGGCTGTTGGACTGATGAATCTGTGCTGTTCATGAAGAGTCTAACCATTCTGTTAATTGGCATGCATTAATGCCAGAATATCAATGTGCTAAGAATTGACTGTTTAAAGCATCGACCTGTGGGATTAGTTTGGCATAGCTATTTTGTTTCAAAATCAAAATAATCTGCTAATTTCAGTTAAAAAGAAACACAATTCAATGTCTAGTCAAGATCCTAAATTAAGATACAAATACCAGCTTCCAGATTATCGTCATGGAGGGTTGTTCCTGATTACACAAGTCCTTGGTTAAATAGAAGCAATCTGGACTATTCACAGGCTTCCTAGCCCATGGCTTTTTCTCTACCTCTTCAAGTGCTGAGGAGACATTTCTTTTTTTTTCTTTCCCAGGCAGCTTTCAGTACTTGTGCGTGATTAAGACCTCTCGTAGTAGTTTTTCTTTTTTGGTCAAGATGTTGCAGAAGTGTTAGCAAAACCACTGAGGCCACTTAAGGCACAGATTCACAAGTTCCCGGCAGGAACCTCCGCCTAGCTGGAATCCCCCATCTGTCACAACTCCACAGACCCTCACGAGGGCTTTACATTTTATTCCTAATTTCAGACAAAATTAAAGAAAATAATTGCAAAGGTTGCTTTTAAGCAGTTTCTGCTTTCCCTGAGGCACCCACGAAACCATTCAATGTCTGTGCATTGGTTTATTTTCCTCCAGATTGGCTTATTCTGGGACGAATCTTGTTTTTTATTTCTTGGGTGTATTTCAAACATTTCTAGGGCACCTTGTGCTCTTTCATTTCATTCCATGATGTTCATAATTGCTCCCAATCTAATATCTGTGATTCAGATTAGCATACCTTTTTACATATTTTTCCTCCTTTATCCAAATCATTAATGAAATTATTAATAAGGCAGAATCTAGTGTAATTCCCTGTAGACTTCCAGTAAACACCTCCAACCCTACTCACCAGATTGTCTTTTGTCTTTAAAGCTTGTTTATGTCCATTTAATCAGCTTTCAGTCCTCGCAGGAACCTCTACATGAACCATTCTGAATTATCACTTCAGAATAAGAGTCTGGCTTGAATGTGCATCAGATAATATTAAAAAAATATATCCAGCTAATTAGCTTTTATTGGATAGTCATGTTAAAGGCAACCAGAAAAAGGTTCTTTTAGAGGCTTTTCTGACTGTCAGAAGTTCGGCATCAAATTTTCATATTTTTAGCTGAGAGGAGAAGACTGTGCAGTGATGCCATCCCTTCTCCATTTTTTTCCCCACCTTTGTAGCATATCTTCTGTTGCTTTTGCTTTAATGCTTATTCCATACATGACTTCTGTTTTGTATTCTGTAGTGTAGTCAGGAGTGTATCAGCACTGAAAGATGGGGAAAAGGTGCTGTGCTGTGGTGGCAGCCTTTGGAATGACCAACTTGCCCTTTCTAAAGTGGACCATATAAATCAATGTTTTTTCTTTTTTTCTTTTTATTTATTTATATTTTTTCCATGGACATGCCCAATGACTAACAATCACATACTACTGACTGAGCTGAAAGGCTGCTAGGGGCTCAGTGCTCCTGCAAGCTAGGCCTTTTTGTTCAGTTAACCAGATAAACATTTAGATGGTCAAATCTGGGAAGGGTGGGGGTGTGTGCATGTGTGAAATTAATTCTGGCCTTTATGCCTGTCAGGACCAGTGTTAAGTGTGACATGTTAGGAGGCCATAGGAGAAGAGGGGGCAGGAGATCAGGGACAGATGACCAGACACGCATTCCCCATCATATCCAATGCCTTGGGGAACAGGTTTTTTTTTTATTGTGTGTCATGCTGCTCTCATCTCTGTTATTCTCCTGTACGTGATGAAGGCTTTTGGCTTTGAGACTTCCATCTTGATTTCTCATGGGTTGTATGTCTAATGCCTAAAATACATGTGAGTATAGAAGTCATTCTGCTTCCAAAGCCCATTTGTTGCCTTTTTTTTTTTTTTTTTTTGATAGCACATTGTATATGTGAGAAACAGAAACCATTTGTAACAATAATACATGAGACTAACATAATTTACTCCTGTGTTCAATATATGGGAACATGTTGGCTGCTAGTCCAGGCTTAGGGTCACATGCACACACAGAGAAAATCAGTCAAAACGTGTAACCCTTAAAGTCCATAGCAAACCTCTGATTCACTTCACTGGGGCTTATATGATGCCCCTTGTCAATGCTAGCAAATGATGATTTGGTCACTGTCTGATTTTCTTTAAAGAAAAAAAAAATTGTTTTGTTCTTTTATGGAACAGGATTTAGGGTATTTTCTATTAGCATTTGGATTTTTTCTAGGGTCCATCACTGAAATTAATAGCTAATGGTGTGGTTCCATACAGCTAAACAGATTAAAGAGCTAGCTGCTGCAGAAGGGCCTGGCCCCGGCCCCCTGACAGCTCACTGCTGCACACTTGCACTGCCTTCCTTCTGCAGGAAGGGATGTGCATTGAGCCTTCTGCAAGCTCAGGGAAAGGCCAGAATGGCTGAAAATGATGGCACAGTTATTTTTCAGACATGGTGAGTTTCCCAAGGCAGCTAGCTGTGTGGCCAGGTGGGCAGCAGTGCTGACTGCAGGGGACTGGGAGGGCATGCCCAGCTGATGCACCTGGAGGAGCGGACCCTTCCTTCTGCCAGTAGCTTGCTACGGCACTAACGCAGCCAGAGATGCATTTGCAATGTATGTAGGTATGTCAGAGCAAGCTGTAGTGGTGCCAGCAGCAGCAGTGGCCCAGATGTCAGCCACTGAAGGGTTGTACGAGACCCAAGGTGGTCTCATAATGGCTGAAGCCGTGTGGTTCAGATCTGGCCATTTTAAAGCTGGTTTAATTACGTGCAAGATGCTGTGCACTCTTCTTTCAGTCTTAATATAGCCTTGTGCTTGGTGATATTTATTTCAATGTAAACATTTGAAATTTCCTTTATTGGTATGAAAATGGCAGATTATTGTTATGTTGCAGTGTAGTAGTAAGAAAATGTTCAGTTGGTTGGTTTATTAGCAGTAAACATTTTTTATTATGGCCTCTGAGGAGTTTGTTATTACCCTCCCTGGTGAGATGTGGAGACAAACAGCTGAGAAGCGACAGCTTCTAGCTTGGGATGGTCACTTTCTGAATCCCTCTAGCAGGACGAAAGGGTTCATTTGATCATGTCTTCAGACACCTGGCTCTTTTCTCTAGAGCTGGCTTCAAAATAAGGGGAGAAATCCAAAGAGTTTTTGGTACACTAAAACAAATTTTCCATGTATTAAATTGAGTAATTGTTTTTTGGGGACTCTGAAATAGTCCCTGGTTCTATTACAATGGAACTTGATTTTTTTATTAGAAATTATAAAAATAATGGATTTTCCAGTTTACATATATGTATGGAAGTTTCTGAAAATTTTCAGAATTAATGGGAGAAAGAAAAATGGAGCTGGAGCAGCTGGTGACCACACCAACCACACAAAAGTCAAAGGGTCATTAAAGAAAGACAAAGACAGAAATTCCAAGTACTTTTCACAAATGAATGAAAAATCGTTTGTGATTCTTACTGTGCAAAAGTTTAACCTAAAATATTTGAAAGTTAAAGCCTGAAATACTTTTTTAGTAATTATTTATAGGACAAAAGGGAAATGAGTCAATTTTCTGGCACAGTGACCATCTTGAAACAATCTCAGGGACTGGAATATAGTTATATTAATTTTCTGTATTTTGTTTTAGCCCTTAGTTATTTATAGCTAACATGCCATTCTGCATCTAACATCTACCTCTACAGATGTATAGAGTAACTACTGGAAAACAGAACCATTTGTAGCAATGATTGTGAGACAGCTGTATAGGGCATGAATTAATACCTGAGGTTAGTTAATTTTTCTGGTCAGGAATAGCAGTTTGTGAAATGGAATTGCCATAATCCAACTAATAATGATGTTTTAAAATATATTTTGTTGCAAGTAGAAAAACATTCAAAATTTTGAGATTTTCACTGAACAAAAACTCTAAAGTGTTTTCAATTTGTATTTAAAATATAATTCAGAATTAAAGTGGGAATGAAAATCAAATGATAAGAACAGAATGGATCTACACAGTTGGAAGAACTGAATAAAAGATAATCATTACATAGCAAGAAAAAAAAGAGAAACATCCCATCTTGTTCTTAAATGCTGTTGAAAGCTTTCTGTTGATTTTTCTCCTTTTTTTTTTTTTCTTCTGATCATAATTGACATTTCTAAAGAGCATTTTGATCTAAACAAACATGCATCTTTCTATTTGAAAATTATTGTTTGGAAAATACATGACCCTCTCTAGACAGGAGATTGTTAGTGGAGGTAACGGCGCATGATGGATGGAAGCTTATAGGAAGAGAAGCTGATGTGGATCCTATTCCTGCGGTAGGTCTGACAGGGCCTGGCTGCAGCTCCTGGTGGGTCCCAGCTCTTCTCTTTAGTTGTGGGCATCTGTGTGGAGAGATGACATATGAAGATGAGGCTAAGGCTCTGGGGAGGAAGTAGTGATAATGGCCTAATGAGGAAGAAGAGGTGGCTGGATAAGGTGGGAAAGGGATACGAGGCTGTCAGTCAGGGACTGTAAGGTGTATGAGACAACAGGAAAGGATGGGGAAAGCAATGGTATTTGGGAAGGGAACATCACCTCCAAACCAGTACTGTGGAAAAGGAGATATTTGGGCTTTTTCCAGATATCTGTTCTAGGCTAGATCCCTCCAGGGGATACATTCTTCCTGAAAGCCTAATTAAAGCATTGTAGAATATCCAGTTGCTGTTGACACATTATCAATAGTCAATTGCTACGTGAGCTTCCTAGAGGTTGCCCATCCTTGCAGCAGCTTGGGAAAAGGGTCTCTGCTTCTGCCAATGAAAATGGGTGGGTGACGTGATGAAAGAAGACATGAAGTGCAAAGTGTTCAGGTGTGCTAAGGTATTCTGGCAGTGTGCTGGTGAGTTATCTACTATCTGACTTTCAGTATTTTACAAATGTGTTTGTTATTTAAAATTGTTCAGTGAATTCCTCGGGCAAACATACTTCTGCTCTGCAGTTCTTGCAGATTACTCAGAGGAACTAGTCTTTCAGGTATTTATTATTCACCGTTCACTGTTTGCCCTGAATGTCACATCAGTCACACAGTATAATTTCTACTTCCTGACCTGATAACTTCCAAGCCCAAAGGAGCTTTTAAGAAAGCTGCATATCATCATTCCCAGTATAAATATTTGTGCAAATACATATCTAAATACAAATACTAGTGAAGTACTCTCTTGCTGAGGTCATGATTTTGAACAAAAATTTGCCTGAGTGTTCACAGATGTTAAATGAAAGGGCAGCAGCTACCCATTTAAGCCAGTTTTGTGATTTGGTAGCTAAGGTAGAATTTGTTTGTGTGTTTTGTGGGGTTTGGTGGGTTTTGTTGTTGTTTTTTTGTTTTGTTTTGTGTTTTTTAATATGGATCACCCAGTTATATTATGGGTTAGTCTGAGTCTAGATTTCAGAGAGTTTGCTGGTGGTAGGGAGGCAAGATATGCTTTTCATATCCGTAGGAAAAGTTGACCAAATTTGGGAAGGACTAGGTCTTCTCTGGGAGCTGAGCAGCTTGTGTGTACAGTTCAGGATGGCGCGAAGTTGTAGATCAGAGAGCCACTAGATGTCACTGTTGTTCTGCAGTTGGGAAAGAGTTACATCCTCTTCTACAGTATCTTCTTTCCTTTTGTGTAACGCAATGGTAATACTTCTGGAAAAGGTAACTACTAAAGTGAGGAGCATAACTTTATCCTCGTGGCTAAGGAAAGGTAGTAACATCCCCATTACTTCAGAGACTGGGGAGCTAAGGATGGTCCTCCTATGTTGGGACATATTAATAGTACTGGTAGGTTCTTAATAGCTGAGATCTTTCATGTAGCAGCAATAAAGCAGACATCAAAAGTCCTTTAAGAATAAGTATTTTAGTATTTTCCAGTACTGTATAACCTAGTAATACAAAGTAAGATTTAGTTTTATAGCCTCTTATGAGTTTTCTATCATATCTCATTTATCTCTTCATTTCTTTTTAGGAAAAGCCATTGATTTTGTAACTCAGAATGCAATGTCGGAATCCCACGGGGGGAGACCCAGCGCATCCAAGGTCGCGATAGTCATTGTGTCGGGGAGATCAGAAGACACTGTGGAGGCACCTGCACTTTCCGCAAGAATGAACAGTAAATCTCGTTTCACTGTCACTATTTTTAATCAGGGTTGTTCCTTTTTCAGTAATGCACAAGAACAAAGGATGAAAAATTAAGGCACTGGTATGTTCATATAAGTTTGGGACTTACTGTGCATGATGTTCTAGTAAGAAACAGGCCTGAACAAAATGTGCCTGACGAAGATGCCTTTGAATTATTGGTAAATTCAGGACCAATCTGCAATTTAAGCTGAACAGCTTCCATAGGCTTCACAAATTAGTGGCATTTCATTTTCCAAGGTCCTGTGGATAGACAGGAATGACAGAAATATGATCTAGTATTATAAATGCAATACTGTTGCAGTACAGTGAACCTTGAAAGGTTCACTCTAATAATAATAAATAGAGAGAGGATTTGATCAGATTTTGCACTGACCTATACAGGAATATGCTTTTGGTATCAATGTGTGCTGCACGATGTTTTTTCAAGTTTTCTGGCTCTAGTTGCTGTACCTCAGCTTCCTCAGGTGTTCAACTGAGCAACAGTGACTTCCTTTGTAGATTGCTTTGGGAGCTATTGTATAAGGCATGGACTAAATAACAACTATTATTTTTTAATTAAATGGCTTGAAAATAATCCAATTGCCATGTAACTGAAGAAAGAAAACAACATATTGAGATTTTTTACATTTGAAAAAAAGTGAAGATGTTGTCATTAAGTCTGCAGCTGCGTTTTGTTGACCATGCATGATCTTCTTATGCTTGAGACTAATAGAGCTCATCTTAGCTAACACTGTGATTAGAGCATCACCATTTCTGCCCTTAATTGCCTTTAGCCTGTGTGGAGAGAGTGATGCAAGTCATACATGAAAATTAACTGTTGGAAAAAAAATGTTCCCAGTTATTTTTTTTTAAGAAGCAAATGAAAAAAATACATCACCAAAGACCTCCTTCTCCTGTGCATTGCCCATTTAAAACCTTTTCTTCTCTTTTCCTAGGGGTATCCCTGTTTCCAATTGGAGTTGGGAACAGATATGATGAAGAGCAACTAAGGACCTTGACTGGGCCATCAGCTGCTAACAGAATCATGAAGCTTCAGAATTTTGAAGACTTATCCACTATGATCACATTAAATAGTGACTTTATCAAAAAAGTGTGCATGGGTAAGTCCAATAGAGTTGTAGCCTCATAGCTGAAGCAAAACCCGAAGACCGAAATGTCAAAACCAGAATGATTTTTCTTGACTTGAGAAGTCAGCCCAATGTTCCTTTGTTAGTGTTTCAGCGACAATCATCACAAATGCTAACCTAGACCACCACCATCACTTAGGTGTAAAACAAAATCTGAGCCCTTTCAGCAGGTAGCCAACTGCTATTCTAATCAACCAACTTTCAGCAAGATTTTAAAAACTGCTTAGGACTGAATTTTCAAGCTATCATCTTATTAATAATCAGAGCTGGCCATTAACTGAAGGACAAGAAAGCTCAAGTTGTCATGAACGAATGGGGGCATGCTTCAGAAATGTTACAAGTTAGTTGTGAGTAAAGATTTCAAATTGCATATTTTTCTGCACAGACCTAAGCATTGTTATGTGTATGTCTACAATGAATTCAGCCAAAGTGTAAGAAAAAAAAAGAGTAAGAAAGAATTAACTTTTCCAGGAAAACAGATACTAGAAAAAAAAGTGTAAAATATTTTAAACAAACATTCATTTATTTGTAGATAGCAATGCCCTCCATCTAAGGAAACTTGCTTCAACTCTGGCCAGTATTTTACTTCTTTTGCCTCCTTGGTCTGTGTGTATACAGATATTTATTACTCATATTGTTGTTATTTCTATTACAATAGCATCTACGTGTTCTCTCCGCAAAACACTGTCTCATCGTGTTAGTCATTGCACAGGTTTTTACCAGCTTTGCTAGGGCTTAGTTATGTCTCTGTTAAAATAAGTGGACTTTTTTGCAGAGCCAAGTACCACTAAGAATGAGGAAGTTGCAGAGTGTGCACAGTCCAGCTTAAAGATATCCGATCAGTCTCCACTGGGATCACTTCTGGCATTTTAAAATCTCTCCAGAGCATCAAACAGCTGCCATTTTCTAGATTTAAACAGCTGCCATTTTCTTTCTTTTCTTTTAAAATAAGCTTTTAAAGATGCATTTCCTCTCCTCACACTGTAAAATATGTGATTTTCTTGCCCTAAATTACATTGATCCAAGATATAGGATGGGGAGCAGGAATTTGAAACCAGTAACTATTTTCTTACTGCAATCTGTGCTATAACCTATCGGTACTAGAGGTGAAAGCTTTGTATTTTTATGAAACATACATCCAGCTTTTCCAACAGCACAAAACATTTGCTCAAAAACTTGAATGATAGCTATCTTACAGTAGACACCTAAATCTGAAAAATTTAGCTCTCCCTTTTTCCGATGGTAAAGCCTTTGCTATGGGGTGGGAAAATATCTTCTGGTTTTTTGTTTGGTTTTTTTTTTTGTTTGTTTGTTTTATTTAAGTTTCTTACAATCTGTAAAGTATGATTTTCCCCTCCAGACTCATACAGTTGGATTTCTTGTACAGAGGGAGTCTTACTTTATGTATGGAAGTGTACCAAAAATAATACTATTAAAAAGGTTTAAAAGATTTCCTAAATGCTTTCAAAATACATTACTTGTCCTGGAAAAGACAGAGCATATAGCGTATATATGCTAGCATAGTATAGTGTTATATAAAGAGTTTGCTAGTCAGTGTTTTAATTTCCTAGACACGTGCTTATCACATTGTCATACCATAGTACTTATATGAAATTACTTTCCCTGTATCTTTAGGTGTGTTATGAGAGCACATAAACATAGTAACTGCAATTCAATGGGTGCTTTGTGACCATCTAACTGATTATATAAAAAACTGCCCATCACAGTAATGCCTGAATGTAATGAAACTGAATTTGAGTATTCTGATTGCAGCTATTTTCATACCTATGCTAGTTGTTCACAAATCTTATCTTGGGGTTACTTGCTGTATTTATCTTTCTGCATTTAATAAATGTGTGTGTTCATGAGTGTGTAAATTCTCATTACCTGCTAATTACCAGAAATATTCTCAATTCATCACAAGATTCAGAAGTAAGGCTGGACCCTGCCTCAGAGCTCAAGCCATGATCTTCTTTTAAGTACCATCTGGGCAGAGGTGTATGTCAGTATAAGAAGTGCTATAGAATTACAGCCTACCTATTGCTCACAGGGTACTTTGGGCCCAATGTAATTGCAGAAGTCAGGTAATGCTAGCAGTAACAAAGTTTACGCATTCTTTGACTTTTGTACGCTTTGGACAAATGCCTGTAGTCTTCAGGTAGGGATTCTCACAGTCTAACACAAAAAAACCCCTTCTTACAGCCTAAGTGACAATTTTAAGTAAGCAATCTGTATTTTGGTGACCACAACTTAAAAGGCTGGATAAGGGAGTGAGATGACTAAAAGATGTCTGTTTCTCTTTCAGACCCTGTCAGAGAATGTATAGATGAGGATGGAAACAAAAAGAAAGTAAGTGTATTGCCTGGGTCATCCATCTGGCTTTCAAGTTACAAAGTTCATGTAGGACCATGAATATCTTCATAGATAATCTGAAACAAAAAGTATTGGATATTAAGTATTAAGAATTATTTCGGAGGAGGAAAATGTTGGCTTTTGAACTGATGGGATAACTTTGCATACAAAGGCGACTTCCTCTAATGACACCTGATCTTGCAGTGTGTTAAATACTATTGCAGGCAGTGCAGAGCCAAAACTTGTGACAGTGTGTGTCTTCCCTGACAAAGGAAAATGTATTTCCATCTCCTGGTAAAAGAACTTCTGGGAAAGCTAGACATGGCCAAAATAAAGGCGCATGTATGGGGCGGGGCAATGTCAGTATCCAGACCCTCTCCTTCTGCTAAAAGTACAAGTACCTTGTCCTTATGAAAATTTTATAGGAAGATAATTATTGTGTGATAGTCATCTCTCTAGGGAAAACCATCTCTTAAGTAATGAAATCAAAGTTTTTAGTGTTCGTTTGCAGAAAAGCTTTTATTAATCCTGAGAAAATGCTCAGAAATATTAGTAAACCTGTCTGATCTCTCAAAAGTGATCTGCTGTAAGAAAGGAATGATACAGATGTTATAAATGGTCCAGTTCCTTCATCTCAGGTGAAATGCCAAGGTTTTTGAGTGTATATGATACTTCATGCATTTAAAAATATTAGCATAAGCTTGTTACATGTTTTCTTGTAGGGGTCAGTTATGAGTTCTACCCTAGGATTTATCTTGAATTTCCAGTACATTAAATTCCTTTATTCCTTTGATTTTTCCCTTGTGAAGACATGACTATAAGGAAGGATGTGGCTAATAAAGAAATGCTTATGAAATGTCTAGACACAGGAAATATCACTTATATAAAAGCTGCCTTACATGGTTGGCCTCAGTCAGCTGGTCAGAACACAGGCTTTAGCTAGATCAGACACTAAGTATAACCTAGTGGCTTTGAGGTTGACAACCTAATTAAGAAATAAACAACAAACAAAACCTAAACTTGAAAAACTTTCTTAATTAAAAATAAAAACAAAAAATAATCAGATTCTTGTTGTTTATTCATTTGAATTGCATGTGTACAGGCCTCTGGGCTCCTAGAAGCAGACACAGGTACATGTAGGTAATTGCTGGGAAGCTTAAACTTGAATTTCAGACATGTCAGGTTTCATTTTTTTGGTGATAAACTTAAAGCACAATTTCCGTTCTGGCTAAAATGCTTTTGGAAGAACAGAGGCCAGGCTCCAGTCCATATAAAAATTAACCACGTTTTCAAATGGTAGCTTTTAGGGGGATTTTGTGTTACGTCTTCTGTCAGCCAGAAAAAAATGGATTTTAGAAGACACTGCCAGCATGGTAGCCACTGCCTTTTGGAGCAGGCTGTTAAGCATGCCATGGTGACTTCAGGACACTGTGGAAGTGTTCTGCCTCTGGTGTTCAGCACTCACACTCTGAACTGTTCTGCTGCCTCATGGGCAGTAACGTGCCATTGTTGGCCTGTCACCCACTTCCAGCATAGTCCACAAATCCACAGGGATGAAGAATCAAGGCTCCTTCCTAATTCAGAAAACACAGGCTCTTACATGATCCATAATATTTCAGGCGTTACTCAGACAGTTACTGCAGGAGGCTCCGTTCCCCAAGCGGGATGTCTGTCATGCACCTGGAGACTGTGGGAAATGACCTCTTGCAGTTTGCAAGGAAATCAGAGTTCTCAGGATCAAAAATCTCAGCCTAAGTCCTATCAGTATCATGAGTGATATGAGTTGTTACTTTTTTTTGTTATTACCTCTACCCTGGAAATGACTGTCAAAGGAAGATTCATGGCTAAAGTCACTGTTAGTAGCAGAAGGACAGAAGATCGAACGTGCTAGGTCAGGCCAAGAATCCATCCAAACCCCC
Organism: Mycteria americana; assembly: GCF_035582795.1. Classification (NCBI taxonomy): domain Eukaryota; kingdom Metazoa; phylum Chordata; class Aves; order Ciconiiformes; family Ciconiidae; genus Mycteria; species Mycteria americana. Next base: position 82,961,303 of record NC_134365.1, read on the forward strand.
TGTATTATGTAGCCAAAAATACAGTCAGGGAAGACTGTAAGTAAGATTATATGAACATTTCCTGAACTGTCCTAGCCTTGAACAATTTGTGACTCAGGGACACCCTGAGCTGCAAGTAGTACCTTTTTGTGTTTGATAGCGCTCAATAGTTTTCTCCTCCGTGAATTTGTTCAGTCATTCTTTGAATCCATGTAAGTTTTGAGTACTTATCATATCCAGTGGCAAGGAGTTCAAATAGCGCTAAATACAGGCTATATAAAGAACCACTGTTTTAATATTTGAACTTGCCAGCTGACAGAATATGTGAATGATTATGATAGATTAAGGTTTTTTTAATGTAGTTAATTCTCATCAGTAGTCTTGTTCTGATGCTCTTAAACAGGCATAAAGGTGATAATAGAAGTGTAGGTACTTGTCTTATAATGGTAGCACTTCCTGATGGAGTGATCTGTATAGTGGTCTTCTGTACTTCTGGTCTATGTATAGCAGTAAAAATCACATTCCTAAACTAGCAGTTTCTGTAACACAACTTTTCTAGTACTGTTCAGCACTTGGTTTAGGGAAGAACAAACAAACCCCTGAATAAATTAAAAGGTGCCAGCTGATGAACCCAATCAAGGTATGTGGCGCTCTCTCCTGCAGATGCACAGTAAGAGAAAGAGTGTGCAAGTCCAGGTCCATAGGTTCAGAGCTCCCTCAGAGAGGAAGTCTGAAGCTTCCTCCGGTGTGCTGGCAGGCTCATCGGTTTCAGCAGACTCATCCGTCACAATTTAGAAACTTCTGCTTTTGCTTTCCTTTCTGTCCTATTCTTACTCCTACGATTTCATATCAATTGGGATTTAGGCTTTCTTTGTCTTCAGAGTCCCTGCGTTTTCCTCTGCACCAGGATTCTTGGCTTTGTTTGGATCCTTCAACTGATATTTCTGTTTTAATGTGCTGTGCTTTGCTTTTCTTGTCTAGATCTTAGATGTTTTCCAATAGATGTCCTGTTAAGGAGTGAAATAAAAACAATTAAATATGTATGGAAACCAGGGGGTCCTTTGCCAGACTTGCACAGCTGTATATGTACCCTTCCAGGTGCTCCACTTTCAGTGAGTTGTAGGCAAGACAACTATAATTAAAAAACATTCCATTTCTTCCTATCTAAATATTTTTTCCACACTTAAAGCTCCTCATGTTACTTTTTCACAGCTTCCTCTAGGCTCACAAGCCTGAAAAGTATTAAGTGATTTTCAGGACAAGTTCCCTTCTCACTGTCCCAAAACATACAAAGCAGGTCCAGTAAATTAACTTGTATTTAATATGTAAATTTTTATGGCTGCAAATCTGTCAGTTCTCTTTTGCACTTGATGGTATCACGTAGCTCAGAGATACAGAACAATACTTTCACATCACTGTTCTTGGCTTGCACACTAGTGCCAAGTATAGTCTGTGAATTATGCTGTGGTTACCTAGATATTTTGCCACTTTGCTCTTCTCTTTCATGGGAATGATGGGTAAGCTAACAAGATGGGAGGTAACAAGCTAACAAGGACAGGATGGGAGGTAACCTTGCCCAATAGCAATTATCTTTTCTTCCCCACATGCTTCTGCTTGTGAATATCGAGAAATGTTATCTAGTTCATAGAACCACTGTCTCACTTGTTACTATTGCTTCTGGACTCATCTCTGTAGACATAGGTCTAGAAAGGGCTGTTTCCCACATTTGGGGATATCCTTGGGAATGCAGGCCTCAGGGATGAACACTCTGTTTTGAAATTCACTGAAGCTATTTATGGACTTCAGAGCTCTGTGGGACTGGGGCCAGAGAGCTCAGCTTTTTGCAGATATGAATCTTGAGATATTCCAGATTGTGACCATGTCTATTTCTCTGTCATTTAGTAGTATGTAATCCTGGTGCCTTAAAATTTAGGCTGTCCTTTAGAAGATGAGAATATATTTTACATTTTATTTTTAATTTTACAAAACCACTATGTATATCTAATAACATTAGTCTGGTAAAGGAACAATTTCCCTTTGGGAAGGGAGGAACTGTTTTAAAGTTTTGGAGTTGTGGATAAAATAACTAGAGTATTCCACGCCTTTCTAGCTTGGAACAAATATTGTTAATTCCTGCTGTGCCATGACCATCTGTGCTCAGAGCTCTTTCTAAAATAATTTTATGGCTTATGAAAACTAAGGGCTTTGACATTTAAAGAAAAGCTAAGGGGAATTCTTTATTGACTATGCTATCCATGCATGCTGTAGGATGGCTAAGCTAACAATAGATGGAGTACTAAATACTTTGTTCTGCTGTAACAAAACATCTCCTATTCTAGACTATTATCTTTTGCTTGGAATTTCAGAGTCTATTTCTTACAGCGTTGCTAATTTAAACTTTCTCATACTCACAAAGTCCTTAATACACTGCATTCTATTATTTAATTATCTAAGTTTAATTTGAGTAGCACTGCTGTCAGTGTCACTTTAGTTGCTAGCTGTAGCTGCTAGCTAGCTGTGGCAGCAGCCAAGTTTTGCATTTTTCTCCCCTCCGCCCATGTTCTTTTCAATTGTTAAATATCCATGTCTCCCTATCTAGCCTGGTGACAAATGGACATTACCGGACCAGTGCCACACTGTGACATGCTTTCCAGGAGATTACACAGTTCTGGAGAGTCACCAAATTAACTGTGAGAGGATGCCAAAACCAGTATGTCACAGCAATCTTCCTGCTGTTAAGATTGAAGAAACTTGTGGTTGCCGATGGATGTGTCCGTGTGAGTATCTATCTTTGCATGTATGCCTCTCCCTTCCCATCACTTCAAATGTTAATCAGAAATGTAATGCTGAATGGAGCTGCTCAGTCGTTGTACACATCAAAGATGACCGAGGTGGGAGGAATTAATGCTGTACACCCATTAAACAAACAGCTAGGAGCATGAGAGTCTCACTGATGCCTGGAATGTGTGATGCTATTTGCAAGTTCAGGGCCACTGTCAGCTTATTTTTTGCATTAGCATAGCTACAGTGTTTTATCAGAGAATTTGACACATGATTTCCAAAGGTGCGTGAACTGGGAAGGAGGATGTATGGAGGAAGACAGAAATTTATCTCAGCAAGCTGTAAGTAAGTGTTGTATTCTTGGTCCACCTCTAGGCTTGAGGGTTTGGCCTGACCTCAGTCAAGCACATGTATTAAAGAAACAACAATAAAAAATGCTCCCTGCCTCCATAAAACCTCACACTGAGTATTTGAGCAGAAATGGTGAACACTGTGTGATCAGTGCCTTGGCTGAGATGACAGGAACAGAAATTAAGTGCACCCACTCGCATTTACAGGGTGGAGGGATTCAGCCCTGAGGTTGGTGATCCATTTATTAAAAAGAGAGGTTCTTTAGAAAAATCCCACATATGTGAAGGGAAGACTTAAGGGAGGAATATAAGAAGGGAATGATGATTTCAGTGAAAAAATGAATTGTAGCCTCCAGATTGCCTCAGTGCTTGGACAGATGCTCTGACAACAGTGAAACGGTGGCAGTCCAGGATAAAGGAGGCAGGGATGCCTGGCTGCATGCAGTGTAGTACAGGGCATTGCTCCACAGCCATTACAGGGAAGAGCACTTCATGGTGTAACGAGGGGTAGGCTCAGCCGCTGAGTCTTCTGGTACACCTCAGCCTGGGTTTGGGGACTGAACTTCACCTCCTCTCTGTGCCAAATGCTCTGTAGTCATATGCGCCAAATGCACTGTAGTCATATGCTTGATTTTCACAAAAATTAGTCAAGATGTTTGTTTTGAATTAAATGTTCAAAAGATCAGCTCCAGTAACTCTTAAAGGCTGTATCTATACAAAAGAATGCATTTCTACAGCCCAATCATCCATGCTATTAGAGCTAAAATTTGCAGAAATCTCAAAACGAGGAACCTGTAGGTGTTATTTTCAACAGTGTTTAGATCCTGTTCAGAGCTTGAAAATCTCTGGCTTGATGAATCTCTTTGACTTTGAGGAAGCTTAGAGGGCTGTGCTCCACAACATAATTCTGAAAATTGGGCTGACATCTAAAGTCATATGATTGCTTTTAAAAATAAATCAGAACCCTCTATATGCCTTCTCTTTATAATGTATAATCTCAGTTTAAAATGTCCTCTGCAGAACTGGCTGCTTTAAGAACAATTTCTTCAAGGCACTGCTTGAAATATCTAAGCTGGGTAGCTAGATTTTGATTCCTGAATTTTTAGACATCTAAAATTTTAACACCCCAACTTTTAGCATTTTCTGAACGCACATTTGATTATCTAAACACTAAAGCTAACATTTCTGTTTTGATATAAATATTTCAAAAAGGTAGAAAGATTTTAGTTGAATCATCATAAATATTTTGTAATGTTTAAAAGACACTGTTAGTGATACCTACCCATAAAAAGTGCATCTATAATAATTTTCTCGCTCCTAAATACATTGATAGCAACATGAAGGCATTACTTTTGGCATACATTTTGGCATATATTTGGCAAAACATGTCTTCATAAAGATTTTCTGAAAGGATGAAATGGAAATTACCATTCATATCATTAGTTGATTATCATGAAAAGACCTATAGTTGACTTGAGATTGCTGCTGTTTAACCTGAGATAACTTTTTTTTTTAGCTCTCTATGAATTTAGTGAGCCATGATATGCAAAATTTAACTTTTTTTTCCCCAAGGTGATACAGCTTGTGATGAAAAGTGGTAAGTTTTCATATGTTGTAAGAGGAGGAAAAAAAACCCAACCCAACCCAGCTGATCAAAACCCCATGGGTAAAGTACCATTGTTTCAGTGACTACTTAGTGAAACCTGGGTGATGCTGTGTCAACTAAAGCAACACCCGTAGCAGGCGGGAAGGCTGATTCTGATGCCGTATGTGCTGAAGTCAGAGCCCAAACTCATAGCAATCAGTAAACTTTAGAGGTGGGTATAGCAAAGTAGGTGCTTAGTAGGAGGTCAGTGTGATTCAGCATCTCTTTGTTGTTATGAATGGAGGCAATCTGTGCTCCAGGAGAATGGCAGTGCACGGTTAATTTACTCATGATTCAGCAAAGTAGTGTTCAGTTATTTAGAGAACTAGAGCCCTTTCAAATGATTGCTTGACAGTGAAGATGATATGACAAATGCTTTTGCAAAGAGGAAGTACTTGAAAAAGTGTTCTTCTTATGTCATATAACTGAGTTCATAGTTATACACCATGAAGGTGTTTGCTTGCTGAACTAGTTATAAATTTTAAAGCAGTATGATTTGCAACGTGTGATTCATGGCTCTTGGGTGTTTGTGGACTATTAAATGGATTTAAATGGATTGCATGAACACATTTGATGCTACAGAATACCTATGAGAAATTTAAAAGGATTCCCGTTATCCTTAGAAATTTTTTAGAAGTCCATGAATAAATAAAGGTTGAGAAACATTGTTTTATTGCTAACTTGTTTCATTGCTATATATACATGAACTTTCTAAGAAGGTACAGTAGAATATCTGAAGATGCTCCACTGCTCCAAAGGGATGTACCTCGACAATTCGGTGCCTGACAGTACACAAGATAGGCTTTATTTCTTTTTTTTTTTTTTTTTTTTTTAGCAAAAGTTGTTGTTTGATGGTTTTCCTGGGAAAGCAAGTTTGAAGGTCAATGAACGGGAAACAGATTATTCTCAAATCTCAATTAGAAGCCAAGTAGCTGAATTATTAACAATGAGAATTTTCTTCCTACATGTTCAGCTGACATTGCTTTTATTGTCCTTATTATCTTTAAGCAAAAGGTTTGAAAATGCATGAGTCAGAAACATCCGTTTGCTCAGGTTTTTGTTTTGGTACTTGTGAGATTATAATCCTCCTTGTTTTCTATTTTGTGAAGACAAAGAAGTGTTTATAACCTAATGATCAGGACACTAAGCTGTCAGTTGGCCATTGGTTTATCCTGTGCACATTATTTCTCTGCCCTTTTCCTGTTCTCCAACTGAAAAAAACCAAAAAATGTCCCCTGATATTGACTTGTTACATGTGTTTGATAAGAATCAAATAGTGTTATTTTGTTTCAAATGTAATACTGTACAGAATAAAATACAATACCATAATAAAAATGCAATGCAAAAATTTAAAAATAAGTATGTTATGGTCTTTCTATAAATAGAGAAGGTATACATTTTCCCTGCTTTTATTTTTCATATAAAATCTATTGATAAATCACATTCAATGTGAGTAAACTTATGCTGAGGGATTTTCTATGAGTTTATCCAGATCTTTTGCAATACTGATTGCTCTAGACAAAGATACTTCAAAAAAACCACACGATGAAGTATTTACCAAAGTTTCTTGTCAATGATTTCCTGCAAGCATTTGCAATTCATTACCTTCCTAGCTTTCTCAATTAATTGATTCCACATGCCCATAACAATTGCGAAGAAATAGTCTAATTTGAACAAAAGCGAATGCCTACATAGCTTTTTTTTTTTTTTTTTTTAATTTTCCCCATTGATTTGCAGGTGTCTGTATAGGAAGTTCATCTCGACATATTGTCACTTTTGATGGACTAAATTTTAAGCTGACCGGCAATTGCTCCTACACCTTGTTTCAAGACATGCAACATGATGTTGAAGTTCTCCTCCATGAAGGACCATGCAGAGCAACACCAAAGATGAATTGCATGGACTCCATTGAAGTGAAACATCGTGGTGTATCTGTTCAGCTCTTCAGTGACATGGCAGTAAGCTAAACACAATGAAGTGACCTGTGCATTGTCTACTCATGCTATAGAATTTCAGGTTATGGGGACAAATTTGTTCCCTTTATCTAGTTTCTGTTCCCCTTGCAGCCTATTCTTAGGCTTCTGACCAAATCCCTCATTTCAATTTCATGATACAATCTATGTTGACATAACAAGCCAAACACATTTCTCTTCGTGTTCTCCCCATTGTGCGGGTGTGACAATGTCAAGAACATGGGATTTGGCAGTGTCTCCCTGACACTTCTGCCAGAAAGGCAGGGATTATAGGCAGGACATACTGCACTCTGATTCTCCTCTGTTGGCAGAGGTCCTTTACACAATGTTGTAATTTCGTGCATGGGAAAGCAGTATGTTCTTCACAAACCTATGCATGACTGGCTAGTTGAAGAGCTAGTGATTTGGTTCTTACCTTGTGTGCTGATGGACCTCAGCATTAGAAAAAAGACCAGGTTAGTATGTATTACAGCTATTTTACAGGCAGAGAAGTATTCAAATTCAATATGACACATTTTCAATCTCTGGGTTCCTCAGACATACAGGAGTCAGCTAGCCTGCAAAGGTGATCTCTTCTGACTCGTGTAGCAAAATAGGATAGACCAAAACACCTGCACCCCATTCTGCGTGGTGATGGACAGCCTTGTGAGGTTTATTGATAATCAGGGTCTGTAGATGGCATTTTAACTTCATGGCATTAGTTTGCTAGTCTGTATATATGTGATGCTGAAGGAATGCACTCATATGGGGAAAATGTTGTTCATATAATACACAGAATGAAGGTCAATTAGGTCTGTGCATTTTTAGACTTAATAGAAAGTTTCAACTTGCAAAATTGATTCTTATGTCCAGATTCAGTTGGATCTTCAAGTACCTGTGAAGTCAAAATGTGTTTCAACTGTAAGATTGGGTTGATTTTAACTGCTTGCTAGAACTGATGTGAACTTGCCTTTTTGAACACAGGTGGCTGTTAATGGTGAAAGGGTTCATATTCCCTATTCTAGCAGTTTGTTTGAAGTCACTGTCTATGGAGCAATAATGCACGAAATCAAGTTCTCCCATCTTGGACATAATCTCACATTTACTCCAAGAAACAATGAATTTATTCTTAAACTTAATTCAAAGAGCTTTTCTTCAGGAACACAAGGGCTTTGTGGTAAGTTTGAAAGCTAGTAATTTTAACAGCTTCCTACTTGGGCTTGAATTGCTATTTATGTTATTGGAATTTTTGTGGTCCTGAACCTGTAAACTCTCTGGTTGAACTGGCCCCCTGTTGTTGCCACATTGCTAATCTATGTAGGTTTTTCTACTATGACCATCAATGTAACAGCTCATTGACTCCCAATAATACCTTAGAAAGAGCAAGGCTAGACATCTCTCATGTTTTACTTATTTCACATTATATCATTATCTTTTCAAGGAGATTTTTTTTTTTGGATGAGGCTTTAACTTTAGGTTCTTACATACACATTTATGTGAGAGACATGTCCTATGCTTGCAGTGAAGGTGAAAGGTTTGTGAGGGTACTACTACCTGGGAGAATTAATTCTACAGTATCCTCTATGGTATAATCTATTGTATAGATTATACCTTTGTGGCATGACCTATACCTCCTGTAATAAGGAAATGGGAAACAAGACCCAGGATTTTTATGCCTCCATTGATAATAGCTATAAGGAATATCATTCATTCCTCTTCCCCTTGGTGTTCATCGAGTGGCCCCAACCAGTTCTGTCTGTCCCGTGCCTGTTTTCTCCAAGTCTGTTTTATTGCTGACTGTATTCAGACTCTTTCTTTTCCTTTTACTCACCCTCCTAGGTGTGTGTGACCAGAACCACGTCAATGACTTCACGTTACATGACGGCTCTGTCACTCCTGACAGCAGCCTGTTTATCCAAGACTGGACAGTGGAAGAGGCGGGGAAGATCTGTGAAATCCGGAGAGAAGACAGATGCTCTGAGCATGCCACAAGCCACTGCCACCTTCTGCTCTCAGATCGGTTTGCAGAGTGCCACAGGCTAATCTCCCCCAACATGTTCTACGAGGCTTGCACAGAAAGCAGCTGCTATGAGGATGAAGCCTGTGAGATGATAACTTCCTACGCTCACATCTGCAGGGAAAACGGGGTCTGCGTAGACTGGAGAACACCCGAGTTTTGTCGTAAGGGGTTTACAATACGTTAAAACTGATACAGAAACTGTCTAACTTGGTGATGGTGGTGACAATGACCATCTTGTCAGTGTAAATTAGTTTTTGAACACAAGTGTAATGGGGCAGAAGTCCAAAGTCAAGTTTCCCATATAAGTGGTATTACAGATCTGATAACTGGTTTGTCATCCACTAAGTTGCATATTATGGAAGAAGTGTTTCTTAGTAAACTGCTAACTAATAATATGCAAGGTAGTTATGTAAGGCTGGAGGGATAACCTATGAAATAAAAATACTGTGAAAGTTGTGCACAGGCAAACACAGCTATGTGACAGTACCTGACTCTGCAGCCACTGAAACATCGTGGGGCCAGGTTTGGACTGAGAGGCTGCTCTGATTCTGCCAGGCAGTTTTATCTGCAGATATCATTGCTTTGGTACAGATATTGGAGGATCTGTACAAGGTGGACAAGGAAACGCATAATTTTGACTAGTGGAACTAGCCTGTCACTGTCATAGCTGCACATAATGGCACAAGACAAGACTTTTCTCTGTAATAGTTTTGCAAATTTCCCACATTCCAACCAAAGCCTAAACCTTTCAGACCATGATGGAAGAGCCAGTGTGATTTTAAATTTCTACTGCAGTGAAAAATGGGGAAATGGCCACTCTCTGTGGTGTCTTTTCTTGCCCAGCGCATGCCAGCTACACTGATCAAACCAGCTGTAATTTGCTTTGCAAATCTGGTTCTCCTTCTGGCTGTGTTTTGCTTGTGTTTTGGAGGTGAACAGTTTGTGCTGTAAGAGAGCAGTATAGCAGGATGTGAGTCTTGCAAATTGCCTAGAGCCCCACAGAAGCAGCACAAGCATGCTAGTGCTAAATTCGGACGGTTGTCACTTTGTATACCTACTCACCTAAATTCTTATAGACATAAGAAGTTCTGCCCTATCTTCCTGTTTTTCTTTTTTTTTTCTTTTTTCTTCCGACAGCCCTATTATGAGGCATACCTAAAGATCTGCCAAAAATGCAACATATAGTTAAGTACAAATAAGTAACTCTTGAGGTGGCTTATTCTATACCTTCTGCTGTTAGTCTGTCTGCAGTGGTGGTTACAGACATTCAGATATTCACTCACAGTGTTTAGTTTAGTCAGGTATCTATCTGAGATGTGTGTGTATATATGTAGGCACTTTCTTTCCCAGCTAGCCCTTCGTGTAGTGTCTTGATATTCCAGTTGTTTTTCACATCTCTTGCCTCTCCAGTTTAGTCAGTTCTTGTTGTCTTGCCTTCTTTCCCTCTTGTTGCCCAGATACTTTTAACTTCAGAATTGGAGAACCAGCATCCTAAAGGCATGATACAGCAAGAACTCAGTAAGTGTTTTGGTTTTGTTCATGTTTTAAACTCAGACTGAGGGAATGATGGGATAGGAAGTCAAGAATGTGAATTTGAATTGGGCCTGAGCCTCCAGTTAGTGTCTTAAATATCTTTCCAGGATAGGTTATTGAGGAAAATGTTGCTATTGCAGACTAAATCTTTTAAGAAACGACAGTCTGTTTGGAATATAGTCCTAGAAAACAGAGGGAGAATACTGCCAGCCATTTTCCAAATTTAGTGCTTCAGTCAGACTTTGCAAATTGTAATGTCCAAGGCTGAATGTCAGTGGAGTACCTTAATAACTCTCTGCAGTTTTCAAATTCCCATCTTGTTACACAGCATGTACAAGGATAGCCGAAGAGTTGCCCATTTTAACACTAGTTGCATGAAACAGTTGTTAGTGTCCTAACAATAGCATCATCTTCTTCCTCCAAGCAGGTGCATGTGTGTAACTGCCAAAACCAAAATTGCCAATTACAGGGACATTATACAGGTTACATTAATGACAAATAGACAGAGCAGCTTAATCACTCTACCACTACATGTTTAATAACAATGGCATGGTTCTGGAGTACCTTGCTTCCCTCCCCTCACTCCAGTGAATCCCTGCCATTTTTCTAGGGTTTGATTTGGGATTTTGTCATGCCATATTGGGACGTTTCAAGCAGTACAAGTCCTTCCTGACTGCTCTGCCTGGATGGGTAAATAGACTCACTGGAATATCCGATAAAGACAGAGCCTGTTCTCCATCTTATGCTCATTCAGTTCCACTGCCTGAGCTTTCCTTGCTCCTTTTTGGGAGGGTGGATGTGTTGAGTGCTATGTGGTAGACTTCCAACTTTGTGTCAATGGATGGAAGGAAACTTTGCTCCAAGGTGAGAATGCATAGTGAGGAAAGATATCTTTTTTAAAAATTTTATTTTTTTTCTAGACCCCACATTTAGTAGACTTGTGCTGCAGCAGCCTGTAGCTTCCACTGGTAGCTATGTAACCCTGAGGCACAGAATATGCACCCCTTAAGGAGGCTCATCCTCACAGTGAATGCCTGCTGAATAGGGTTTCCTCTTCAATGACAGTACGGGCTTTATCTTAATGTGAAGATCATAGGGATTTCTTAACAAATCACTGCATTGCTAATATCGACACGTGTTGGGATTCAGTTTTGCGTGGAGAGGAAGCTTTATTCACCTGGAAATCGGACTGTTTATATAGTGATTAATGAATGGACTGACATATGTTCATTCTGCAGTTACAAAAGAAATGTCAGCTCATGTGGAGGCGATCAAGTCAGCTTTGAACTGTGTAGCTCAAGTAACAGTAGCAGTTAGCAAATTTTGCTCAGAAAGCAGAAATACTCAGAAGATAAATGACAGCAGCAACAGTAGCAGTTGTTAATCTTCATATGCTGATGTTTCCATAAGTGCTTCTCAGCAGCTCTTTAAGCTCATTTATGTGAAATGTGGACATGCCCTCTAGGTACTTGTCATTACTAGCTTGCAGATCAATTAAATTTAGATAGGTAGTTGATGCCTGCATGGTGTATGAAACAAACAGCAAGTTGGTACAGCTCAGGAAAGCTGTGGTCCTTTGAGGAGGATGCTGGTGGCACTCAGAAGCTGCAGGGATTCCTGGAAAAATATTTGCTTGAAAACAACATTTTTCATGAGCCATTCTGGTTGTTGGAGGGTTTTGTATTTTGTCTTTCATTGGGTTGTTTTGCAGGCTCAGGTTAGAAAGCAAATGCATAACAGGCTGTGCCTGCTCAACTGAGGGGCAGTGACATCTGGCAGAGAAGCAAGAACGAGGGTCAGGAGGAGGAGGAGAGAGAAGCAATGGGATACAAGAAACCTTTAAACCACCTCTGCTAATGAAGGATTTGTGTAGTGGAGCTACACTGAGATTATCTGCTGCTGTTTGTTCTCTTTGTAAGCAAGGCATGCTGGTGAGGACCATAACAGCTGAAGGATTTAAACCATGACTTGGAAATCAACAGTATGGGGGTGGTTTTATGACTGCCTTCAGCTGATCTGGGACAGTTTTTCTCTTCCTCTTCCATCTCCAGCTGTGCATTCCCACTCCTTTTGCTGTGCTGGCAGTAGTCCTCACATGCTGCTTGGTGAGCTCTGAAAATTAGCTGTAAAGGGAAGAATAGTGCCAGCAGGAAAGAGCAGCTGAGGTGAGGAGACTAAGGAAGAGAGGGGACTGCCCCTTTTGATGGCAGCACTGATCTAAGTTGGTTTAATGTGGCCTTGAAACGACTCCCAAGAACACTGGAAAAACCCTCCTAAACATACTCCTTTGGGTAAAGAAGACTGTTAAGGGAGGTTTAAGAAAACTGTGCCTGAGCAGTGCGAGGAGGTTGACTGGCAGCTGATGAGCTATTGGCCCTGGTGCATTATTCACTCCAGCTTCATCGGCATTGGGGTTTTAGCTGTCCTTTTGGCTGCACATGACAGTATAGTGAGGCAAAAGGCAAGCCAGCAGTATGTGACCTCAGGAGCTAGCTAGCTACTAAATTTGTGCTAAATCATACTACTGATAAGAAAGGAGTGGCATCGTTGCCTGAAGTGTACCTTTCTCCATGTATCACAGGCTTGAAAACCACCCCTCCTCTAAATATCCATTTAGTACTTTAATCAAGGTTGCTCTGTCTTGTCTGCTCCAGATCTTTCACTCTGAACTTGTTAAGTGGTTTATTTTATTTTGATGGACTTGCACCTTCTGTAGATCCTCACAGAGGTTATTTTCTCCCAACCAAGCTACTAGGAATACCTACTGTAATTTAAAGGAAAAATAAGGATCTGAAGAAATGTCAATACTTAAGTGTGCCAGATGACCCTTTGAAAAGTGCAATCATAGATTTACGGGAAACGTGAAATCTTTCCCCACCTTTTCTTTTACTTTATCTTCCTTTACTTTATCTTCCCTGTTTGAAAGAAAAGGTAATTTTTAATGGAGCCAAGAAACTGAGAATACAATATCAATACATGATCATAGTAGCATCATACAGGATAGTATATGAGGTAGATTTCTTTTGAAACTAATTTGGAAGAAGAATTACTCTTCTGTTGCTTGCTTTACAGCCTTATTTTCCCCTTTTGCTAATACTCACAGTTTTCCTTTTCATACAGAAACAATAGGCATTTGAGGTGAGCATTGAAATAGCCAGCCAAGAGGGTGGCTTGTTAAAGGACTTGTTTCTGAGGCTCGCTGTGGGGAGTCCTTCATACCTCCTCACATTCCATAACTCTGGCAGAAGTTTCCATACAAAAATCAAAGCTACCTGTAGGTCATGTAGGACTTGGCCAGATTTCTGGAGCACAAGGGTAATGTGTCTGAGGTGGCTTTCTACGATTGCCTGGTTGTCATTGTGCCAGTAGGATGAAAGGATGGTTAGGATGATTTTCCAGACATTGATGGAGTTTATCCCATCTCTTGACACTGCTTATGCACATCTCATTCCCATGCCCCCAAGGACAGAGGTGACTTCAAAACAAGGGCATTCACGTGAGCTCTCTATAAAGAAATTTATATTTCTTTTGCAAAACATAACCACCTCATTTCTTCCTTCCTTGAAAAAACATTGCCGTTTTACAAAGGCACACAGGCTTTTTGATAGCATATCTGGAGTCCGGGGCATAGTTCTTCCCTGCATTTTTCACACACCTGGCTCCTTAAAGCCAGCCAAAGAGGAGGAAGGAGAAGGGGCTATGTTACATTAGAGGCTTTAGCATTGGTACTGATTCTGCTTGGGAGCTGTCCAGGTTCTACACTGATGGGCATCAGCATTAAACTCTAAAATAAATTAATCTACTTTTGTGCAGAGAAGGTTTACTAGATTTGCTCTAGGGCTAGTGGTAGGTAAGCAAGATGAAAGCCAGTGTGCTGAGTATATTTGCTGACACTGGAATAAAAAAGTAAATGACACACTATCTTAACAGTTGCAGTGGATGTATTTTTCACACATTTATTAGACCTGACCTGAGACCATCACAGGGAATAAGCACTGGTGCTTACTGTAGTCACCTTGTTTACAGAACTGTTTCTGGGAATGAGCATTTCTGGAAAACACAGTATAGTCTAGGTAGCTAGGTTTATAAGCAGTCAATTTCTCCTGATTTACTTGGATAGACTTTTTTGTGTTTTCAGAATCCAGCCAAATAATTTCATAACAGGATTGGACTCTCTATCAAGTTCCTGTGGCTTTTCAAGTTCCTCTGCATCTGCTGAACTATAATGGTTATCCACACATACAATCATAGACTCCAACACACCAGAAATAATCGGATTTAGCATGGCTTGAAACAGAAAAGAGTTAACATTAAAGGCATTTATGTTCTGTTTCCTTTGGCTATGAGGGGTGTGTGTAGACAGTTCAGCTGATGAATGCTTGCTTGGTTGGAAGCTCAGGTCTTCATTCAGTAATTTTATTTCAGTGTTTTTTGTCAGGGGACTGAAAAAAAGTTTTATAAACCTCACAGCAGTCACAAACTGGGAAATAAGAAACACTTTTCCTAATTGAAGCTGTAGAGGAAAAATAAAGTAGACTTAAGGGAGTACACGGTATGGAAGCTGTGTCCATAAGTTTCTTGAATAGCTATAGACTTAGTTTTATGTTTGCTTTTAGAGACAATACCCTCAGTGTTGTGAACTCATCAGTAAAAATTTTATGTGTTGGCTTAGGGGGGAATGTAACTTTCCTTGATTCAGTTAATTCCCCTAATAAGGCAATTCAGTTAATAAGGTGCAGAAATCCAGCAGGTTCAGTTTTGAATTACCAAAATGTTCTGTTTGTTAGCTTTCTTTAGTTGCTTGGGAACACTGCTGCCTATCAAGTTGTCAAAAAAATCTTTGTTCAATGCTTTAGCCTGTCCTGGATATCTCCTAACCATGCGCCGTTATCAGTGCTTCTCTAATACACATAAAGGTGGTTCCAAATTCTTATGTTTCTTGCCCAGCGTCGAAAACAAAGTTAGGCAAGGTGTTCGGCTCATGTAAGCCATTGTATCATTATTAGGGTAAGTTATACTTTGCTGATTCGTGTGACCTGAAAATGTGGCTTGATGATTTCTGCATGGACTGTAACTTAAGCAAACGCCTTCAAT
The DNA here is from genome assembly GCF_035582795.1 of Mycteria americana. NCBI lineage: Eukaryota > Metazoa > Chordata > Aves > Ciconiiformes > Ciconiidae > Mycteria > Mycteria americana. Next base: position 82,976,657 of record NC_134365.1, read on the forward strand.
CACTTTCCACTGTGGATTTTGTTAGTTTTAAAAATGTATTTTCAAGGATGCTAGTGGCTGCGGAGGACAAAATATGTTCATCAGATGATGGCTTTCAAAAACCTGAACGGAATTCTAAAGAAAGGGTGAGTGGAAACATTTCTCTGCATTTCAGACCTCTTTATCTAAAGAGTTTTTTTCTGTCTTCCTCAGCAATGAAATGTCCCACATATTTGACATATGATCACTGCCACAAAGCCTGCATAAAGCACTGTGAGAATAGTACCAAACTCAGTGTCTGCAAGGATTATCCCACAGAAGGCTGCTTCTGTCCAGACGGACAGGTGATTTTTAATGACAGCTGTGTTGATGAAGAAGTCTGCACACAATGCGTCAGTGAAGATGGCACGCACCATCAGGTAGCTATATACTTAGCAGCTTACCTTTGTAAGTGGTTGGGGTTCGTACTTTTGCAAGTAAATCTACCTTATAAGTCTAACTATTTTCCCCTTTGGATGCTTTATTTTCTAGCTCAGTTCCTCATAACTGGCCAGCTGACAGCTCTATGTAGCTTCCTCTAGTGTGAAATTGGCTGGGATGGATATAAAATTCACAGCTGGGACTATACAGACCTGGAAATGCATGACAAATTTGTGTAGAGGGAGGTCTAGAGGGAAGAGAGGAAGGATGGCATAAGTCAACATTTACCAAGATAAACACCTCCATTCAGTAGGCTTTTACCAGAAATTACAATTTAATCATAAATCTGGAACCCTTGCTTAAATGTATCGTATTGTCTTTGCAAAGCTTGCTGAAATATTTTCAGTGGTTGGTGTGGAGCAGTGAGACCAAGATGACCTCATGTCAAGTTATATTAGCCTACCTCATTTTTTTTTTAATGAGAATCATTCCTTTGATGAAATTCATCATTTTAGTTTTACTGAAAATCCACTTTCCTCAGCTAAATCAGAACTCTCTGTGGTAGAATGGGATTGGGAAGAGCTATGGGTGCTGGGTGCCAGACTGCAGTGAAAGAGACTGTTGATTTCCCTTTCAGCATCACACAGTAGGTGCACAAGCTCCTCCCTACATCCCCTGTTCCAAGTAGCAGGAGTTGTTCATCTTCATCCCCAGCTTCTCAACTCTGGGAGTTTTCACCTAAGTCAGCCAGTCCTCTTAAAGCTGTAGTTTTGTTATGAGACTTTAAGAAGAAGTGGCTTTAATTTCAGTATTTTATGGGCTTTAGATTCTTATGGGATTTTTGCATGGTCTTATCATACTCACCAAACATGCTGTCAAAGACATAATTGTTTTTGTAACATAGATCTTCTGTAAATAACAGAATGCTCTGTGTGTGTGTAAGTCTATTCTTTAAGTACAAAGATAGATTTTAAAAAGTAAATGACTGTATGTACTCTGAATAACTTCATTTTACACACGCAAATTTAGACTCATGTTTAGTTCAGCAAGAAATGTGTTATAAACATTAACAGTTAAACTGAAAGGAAGAAAAGACTATTTGTGGCTAAAACATCTCTTTAAAATATTGTTTGCATTGATTAACATAATGACAAAATCATCAAACTTAACAGAGTAAACTTAACAGAGTTTCTTTAGGTGATAGGGTACCAGCAAGCAATGCACTTGACTTAGTGAAGCAAGTATTCCAGGCACTGCTTTGCCACTGCAGGTCTGCACCGGGAGCCCCGCGTGTGTCAGTGCAGCCTGCCCTTGTGCAGGACAGGTCCAAGGATGCTGGCCCCAGCATCTCACCTTGCCATGACTTGTGCCTTAGTGCTGCCTGCTGGTACTGTCAAAGCACAGCACGCTGAAAAAGTATTCACTAAAAACGATTTTGAAGGTTTCCTACTGCTGGGCAAGGGGCTGGTACAGGAGCCTAACAGCATTAAGACCCCTCCTCAGGTGTACATATCCTATGGATCTTGGCAGCGAGAGGGAAGACATAGAGAAAGTGTGTTCTTTTGTTCCACAACTGCATTATCCAAATGACTTTTTTCAAAACAAAAGGTTAGAGTTTTCCGAAGGATTGAGCACGTGGACTTTGTACTAGCTTTTATTTTAAGGTTACAGTATCTTCATACATATGTCCTTTGTGTTCTGTTTTGGATCTTTGTTTTAAATACAATATTATTGGATTTGTGTAGGGCTTATAGAGTTGGTAAAATGGAAGGAAAAAAAACCCCAGTAATTTTTGTAATAACCTTATTATTTCTCTTGAAGGAAAAAATAGCTTGCAATGTATATAATCACTGCCCTAAACACAGATCAATTGTGCACAACTCTCAGTGAGCCTGAGAACTCTAGTTATTATATTATGATTCTGTATGAAATGGTTATTGTGAATGCAGATTAAAGCCTAGGATCTCTGTGCCTTAAATCCCTGAATCCTGAGGCAATACCGTGCATTTTCCATTTAAATAATTGTTTCAAGCCCTCATGGAGAAAAGCTCAGCACACATCTTGGGAATAACGTCTGCAAGATATCTCCCTGTTTCTGCAGAAGTTCTGAAATTCATGAGTTGTCGCATGCCCCTTAATGGGGTCTTAACTCTGAAAACCTCTCGTCTGCACCCCAATGGCAAGGCTTAGCTGCAGCTGCTGTGTGGATGGGGAGGTGGAGGGCAGGGGAGGATCAGCTCACACAGCCGTTTTGCGTCTCCACCGTTGCAGGATTAGCTGTGTGAGCAATACAACAGGCAGTGCAACTGGTGGTGGGTTATGATTTCCTTAACCCCCTTCTTTCCCTCTGGTGTTCTTTCCTCTGTTCCTTTCTACCTCAGATCATGCTTGGGCTTACGGGATTCTCAGTATCAACACCTATATAGATCTCTACTAACACCGTGCTATCTCTTGTCATTTCTTCTGATATTAGAAAGAGACTCCTACTTATGCTGAAGAAAACCTGTCCGAAAATTGAGGCTGCTGAAAATGTTTAACGGATGTTGTGATTCTCTTTCTCTGTGTCTTGAAATGTCCACATGCTTTTCACATCACCACCTGCAAATGTAGGCATTCTCTATAAGCTGCCTTCTCAGGGCTTTTTAACCCTGAGGCCATTGAATGCTCTGGCAGAGGTCTCAGAGTTGTTTTCCCAAGCCCTGGGATAATGTTCTTTACTAGCAATACATTGATGCAAGCTTTCTTTGACTAAAATAGATTTCCTATAGATTAACCAACCCTATGCGATTTGGATCCTAAGCTTTGTTAAACCTCTGGTTGGCTTGTTCTAGCATGCCTGCTGTCTTATCCTTGCCATGCTGTTAACCTTTGAAAGTAAACTGTCTTTTCAGACTCCTGTGATGGCTTAAATTACATAGATATCTCTGGGTACAGGTGGCAGTATGCTTAGATATTTCCTTCCTTTCTTCTTATTACTAAAGATCTTGGCAGATGGTTATTTTTAAACTGCACTCCAGTTTTCTGGATGACACCTTTTCCCTTTGTGCCATCCTAACCTACTCTACATGTTCTCACCCAGAACCTGGATCAATTGTGCAAATTAACATTATTGTCCCATAGTGCATCTTTTCACTCTTGCCTACCTGTTCACATGGGTTTTAAATGTAGATAGTTCTTTATAGGTAACTAAATCTTTAAAATCGGTGATTTTCCTCTCTCTCAAGAGAGAAAGCAGTGGTTGAATAATGATACACTTCACTGGCAATATCTGAATGTGCTTATTACCTTCAGGTAATCACCGCAGTGGTAGTTTCAGATTTGGGCTTGCTATAGGGCTTTTCCAGTCTGCAGTCCACTGGGAAATCAAGTGATGACACCCTACATACTCTTAATAAAAAATATGCACTGTTTATTTCTCTGTGTTTAAGTACCAGTGATTTGGGAAAGCAGCCACTTCTATGTATTTCCCAAAATATCGTTGTTTCTGTTATTACCACTGAACATCCAATCATGGTATGTAGTTGCGTGAGTCCACTGTTACTCACAATAGCCTGCGATTGCATTTATAACATCTGAGCATTTTTCATACTTAAAACAATAGTGACTCCTCATCTCATTCATGCATTCTTTACGTCCTTTGCTAAATTGGTACACTACAGTCATTTCAGAATTATGTGTCTCCTTAGGTTCTTCCTGTTAACAGAGCAACCAACCAATCCTGCATCTAGCCTTCTGGTTTTCTAAATTAATGTTGCTCAACCTCACCCACTCCCATCGCCAACATGCCAGCGGCCAGAATATTTGATTTCTTTCTAACAATCTGTTTTTTTTTTCATGCAGCACATGGAAACATGGATTCCTGCTAATGAGCCTTGCAAGATCTGCACGTGTCTTGATAACAAGAGAATAAACTGCACCATCAGACCTTGCCCTACTGCCAAACGTAAATTCATTTAGCTCTAAGTATGACTGGACTTGAATTGATGGTTTTGTTGCTTGGTTTTCTAGTTCTTATCCAAACTTGTTTTATGGATGTTTTCTTCTTACTCCAGCTGTTCAGTGTGGTCCCTGTGAAGTCCCTCGTCTGCGCAGGGATCTTGGCCAGTGCTGCCCCGAGTATGAATGTGGTAGGTTCTCATAAACTGTTGGAGTCTTCTTGGTACATATTTTTATGAAATGTTTCAAAGGGATACAATCTGTGTTTTTATTTAATACCATACTCCATTTTTTAAACCTCTGAATGACCATACAATCATCTATGTGGAAAAATAAACAACTCCTGAGGATGTGAGTCTCAATTCACTTCAAACTTGGCTTTCTGTAAGGGATGAAGAAGGGAGCAGAGCAATTTGTTTTAATCTAAATGACATTAGAATGGTCTTTTTTCAAGTATCTATTTTTTCATGGTCTATATTTGCACATTAAATATAACATTAGAACCTTAATCCTCATAACTTGAACTGTTCCCTAAGCTATTTTGAAAACAAACTCTGACCTGCTGAACTCTAACTTAATTCATATTTTAGGATAGCAATTGAATGTAGGGGGAAAAAAAAGGTTAATGGGGATGTGCATGCGTGTGTGTGTCTTTTCTTGAGGACTAACTAGTCAGATGTGGTCTTAAACACTCTTTCAATTTCTCTTCTTAGTCTGTGATCTGGTTTCCTGTGATTTGCCTCCTGTCCCTGCCTGTGAGTTTGGCCTGCAGCTTGCTCTGACCAACCCTGGAGAATGCAGACCAAATTACACATGTGGTAAGATATTTTTTTAGCAGGGAGTGATGCTGGAGCATTGCATTTGAGCAACACTGACAACTTCCTTTAGACATTATTTTCTCCCTCTGAACAGTTTAATTTTGGAGCCAATGGAAATGTAATGATTTCACAGACTTGGAAGGAGGGTATTGTTGGCACTTCCTGAGTACACTTTTGAATTAAGGAAAAGAGAAACACTTTACTCTTGGATGTGTGTGCTCTGACCCTTATGCTTATTTTATAAATCTTTTTGATTCTATACGAGACAAGAGTTTTTTGGCAGGGTAGGAACTTTTTCTGAACCTGCAGCATAATTTTTGACCTGGGTCTTTTATATTTGCATTACTTCTTAATCTTTAAGTAGGTTTGTAACAGTTTGCAGTAGCAAATTAGTGCCTTGCTGCCAGAGAACTGTCTTGTTCACTCGTGGCACTCTGAAATGCTGTGTGCTTGACATGGTACCTACCTTTTTCTGCTAGCGTGTAACAGAGAAGCATGCAGCTTAGTTCAAAGACCTTCCTGCCCACCGCATCGAGAGCTGACTGTTAAGAAGACCGAGTGCTGTGATAAATATGAGTGTACCTGCAGCTGCACTAACTCATCAGTGAGCTGCCCTCTGGGGTATCTATCCAGATCTCTCACCAATGACTGTGGCTGCATATCTACCACCTGTGTTCCAGGCACGGTAAGGGAAGTATGATTTGCACAGATAAGAGTATCTTTTGTGTGTGGAGTGACAGCACCAAAGTCAGTGCATAGCTGGATATTAACAAGCCCCCAAAGAGACTACTGGATAATGATGCCAGGGCATTTTAAATTTATATGTGTCCGAGAGAAATACACTTGCATCCCACTGTTGCTTGTTTTGTTACAGACATTTATTCTGACCATAACCAATCTATTTTTTGTGACTTTGAGATAATCAGATGATTTTATATATTCCTAATGCTTGAATGACCTTGAAGTTTTATATATATTAGGAATTTCACAGGTAATTTTCAAATTTTTATTTTTTTTCTGGATAACAGAGGTACATGCTTTTGGATCAGTACAGTTACTATACATTCTTTCAGTCCTATACTAACTTTATTGAAATATTTGGAACACCCTAGACCTAAACTCCTTGTGCCCATTGATTACCTTTGCCTCTACCTGAGGAGGCATTGCATCTTATATGAACTATATTGCCACTTTAAAATTTTTGCCAAATTAATACCTGACTCTCTTGAAGTTTCACCAGGATATATTTTTCCTTATTTTGCCAACCTTTTATTAAGTTGTTATACTATGTTAACCTTTAAGATAAGGTTGCTTAGAGGAGCGGTTGCAGGCCAATGTAACCTTTTCATTGAAGCAACCTTACCTAACAGCTTAACATAGGGTTACACTGTCTTGCAGTTCAGGAGATATAGCCTTTATTTTCTCTGTTCCTAAGTAGTTCATGACCTTGCATAAGTAATTTTATGTCTTTGTGTCTTACTTGCTATATCTATAAAAATAAATGATGTTCATCTCTTTAACAACATGCTGTAAAATTTACTAATAGAAAGTGCAATATAAGAGATGGCACTACTTTTGTCGTAGCTGTGATGACCTAAGGATACAAGAGAATGAATGCTTGTAGCTCAAAGTAGGATCTTTTCAGGTCAGCTGATTTAGCTGGAAGAAGTTTTGTGTGCACAGCTCCTTCTACAAGACTCACTGTTTATTATCTCTAAATATTGTGTCACATTATACTTCCAGTGAAACTGAGTCAGACCCTCGGCAATTCCACCAACTGCAGATAAAAATCTCCAATTTATTCTTTGTAAAACAGCATCTTTGGTTGCACTTATTTTCCTTTCCTTAACAGAGTGGCCACAATTTTAAGACCTGTACCACTTCTACTGGGTTCAAAATATTCCATAAAATTTATGGTAGGTTTCATATCTTAAAAAGCAGCCTTTTGGAGCCAGCAGTGTGCCCTTACAGCAGCAGTGTGCCCTTACAGCAGCAGTGTGCTCTTTCATGTATTAATTGTTGCGTTCAACAGGTGTGTGTGCACAACAATGTAGTCTACCCCATCGGGACAACCTGGGAAGATGGTTGCAGGGAATGCTCTTGCACTAGTATGAGGGATGATGTTACAGGACTTCAGATGATGGAGTGTCATGACAAAGCATGTAACACATTCTGCTCTCGGGTAAGTAACATTTAAACCAGTGCATTAGCCAGCAGAGCCCTGATGGGGATCTGAAATGATTACTTTTAAACCTGTGTGTTTAGAGAAATCAGAGAAAAATAGAAAATAAATGTTGTAGCAATGAATTATCTTGGAAACAGAGTCTAAGAAGGCCTGAGCATTACTGACTTTATTTTAGGGTTATTGTTTTAGGATCATATCCTGCTGCCAAGGAAATCAGTGACAAGTTTATTTTATATTTCAGTAAAGGAGAACTGCATCCTGAAGTGACTATCATTTACACCACTTGCACAATAAGTACTCATGATGTCTGAAGATCAATTTCGAATGACTTTGTTCTAGCTGAAGTTCACTTTCTGAAGAGAACATTCCTCTATTGCTGTCTATTGCTCAGCTCTGCCCATTATAGAAGTAATAACACCACATGCTGTGGCCTTTATTACGCTCAGACATCTGCTATGTGCTATAAAATTATGTGGTCTACTTTTGGAAGCCCACAAAGGAAGTATGAGCTCCTTTGTTATATTGACATAGCTAGTCAAACAGGAGGAGACAGATACTTGGTACAAAAAGTTGGTAGAAGAATTCTAGAAGGGTCAAAGGCATTGGTTAAAAGTCAGCAGCACTTGCCAGTGTCATAGATTAGAACACTTTGACCATAACATGATTTGTGCAAACAAAAGTTCAAAATTGTTTTTATACTTCCTTTAAACTACCCAATTTACATCCCTAACATTCTTCACCTTAACGTAATGTGGAGAATAAGGATGTAAAAAAATCACTGTAAAATTAAATGTGATGCCCTAGAGTTGCATTTTGCTCTGGTACCTAGAACCTTGTACCCATAATCCCTGAGCATTCCTATATCCTTGCTTCATGAGGGTAGTATGGATCGGTCAGTCAGGGAGGGATAGTGGAAATACACAGCTTGGGTCTGCAGAAAAAGGACATGGCAGAAGAAGTTGCCCAGCCAAATGCTGATAACCCACACCCCTTACCAACTGTCATGTGGCCAGAGAAGTTGTGCTGCAAACGTCAGAGGCTACCACAAATACATTTTGCCTCTTTGTAAAGCTTTCAGGATATACATGGATTAATTGAGATTATTTTTGATGGTATTAGCCAATTCCATTCAGGGAGAGGCACATCTGACTTGAAGCAGCTCCTCCCTAGTCTATGTTCTGGTGTGTTCACAATCTGCCAGTTCAGTAGGCTGTGTGGGGTCCATGTGGAGCAACTAGATGTGGCTGTATGGGATTCAGAATATTCTCTGCAGGTCTTTTGCTGACCCAGGGTTTTCACCATGGGTTTGTTCTTCCCTGAACTGTGAAATGAAGCCCAGAAGAAGCTAATTTGTTTTTTTCCCCTCAGTGCAGAAGCAAAGATGAGCTAGTTAATGCTATACAAATCTCCAAGTTGCTTTTGAATATAATATTAGGCTACATATAGCATTAGCCCCCACTAAATTCAAACAGTTGACCAAGCAGCAAGTGTTTCCAAATGTATCTTGTAACGTCAGTGCTTTCAGTCCAGGAGCTGATAAAAGTCTGCATGTTGGCCCGTGACTCAACAGACTGCCCTGGTGTCATTACAGGTGACCAGCTGGAATTTGTCAGTGGGAAATGCAAAGGAGGGCATACTACAGCAATAACTGCAAAACCCTTTAACTAAGAGGGACAGGTGCTGCTCTTGGGTTTGATTCCCTGTGCTGACTGGGATGCTACTGTGTTGTTCTGGGTTTTCTAGTGCTGCATGTGAGACAAGATTCACTTGCTTTTTTCTGCTCCAGGAGTAGGATTTTTTCTTCTTGCTGGAAATACAGTGAATCTCCAAACAAATATGTCAGGCACATTCCCCTCCTCTGCCAAGTCTCCAAATCTTTGCAGCCTGTTTCCCACTGTTTTTCCTAAACCTTTTAACTGGTTTTAAGAAGTCTTCCCATTTTTTTTTTTTTTTGAATGAGTCCCATTTATGCAGTTGCATTCAGAACAGAGGCTAAGAAAAATCAACACATGATCTCTCTTCTTCCTCCTTGCTTTTGTTCAGTTACATTTGGAAGAAAGCTCTTCATTAGCAAACCTCGTACATACAGCTATGAGAAGTTAGAGGTGTTCTTTTTGCTTTCAGAAAGACATGATTAATAATGTGTCTGGGAGTCAAAGACTGACCTTGGGAATAGAACATATATGTGCAGCACCTCACAGCTGAGTTAACAGTGTTGCAGAAACCCTGCATTATCTGACTTGTTTTAAATTCTCGTTTGAATTTACACTAATATGTATTTTAAAACAGTTAATCATGCATTGAAATTTGACTATGAACATTTCAGGTAAGCAAACCAGTATCTGAACAGCGATTCTCTTTTCTAAACTCTATTAAGCTAATTGTGTCTTGGTTTTTCAAAGAATTTCAAATGCCTTAATACCACTGTATTTCAATATCATTTAACTTACAGCCCCCATATCAGAACAAGGCTAGACAGCATGTAGGTATGTGCACTTGAGAAGGTGTGAAAAAAATATAAACTTTTTTTGAATAATGTTTTCCTCTGCTGTGTCTTAAACACTGCATAATTCCAGAGCAAAAACCCCAATCCATTAAAAAAACCCCAAGAAACCAAACTAGTGCTCTTTCTGCGAGTGTAGAGTTTGGTGAGAAAGCTTGAGGATGCCCAATGCAGTGAAAACTATGAGGGTAGATGTGAGATCTTTCAGCTTTTGCAAGAGAATCCCTTCGATTTCCATTTGTAGAAGAGACTTGTTTCTAGTATGGCAATTATTATGAAATATTAGATCTAAAGTATCTGCCTGTGTTTTGGCTCATAGCCATAACTTTAGCAATTATCTGTTATTCTAATAAAGTATCATTAATGCAGAGCTACAGTTTCTTGACAAATCAGCCTTATGCATTGCAGTGCCAAAAAGCTTTTTAAAACAAACAAAAAGCCTTGGTGGAAAACATGGCAGTTCTTTTTGGGAATCTGCCATTTCTTCTGCTCCTTTGATGGTTATCAAAGTTGTACAACCAAAACCGTAGCTGTTGGACAACCTGGATAGCTCACATTTTCTTTTTTCCTTTGTGTATTCCTCATTCAGTGGATATACATATCAAGGACCACAGAAGTTCTGTAATCCAGTTTGAATTGGCTTTAAAGCTTATTTTTCAGTTCAGATTAGATAACATTGAAAGTTGTGTTGGCATTAAAGACATACTTTAATCGTGGATCATTACTAAGATGATGTTCAAACTCTCTGCTGCTCATGGTTATTAATGCCATTGCCAGGTCTTAAAGTCGTGGAGTATCGTTGATTGTGTCATCTGACTTCTGTGAAAACAGCTTACAGTTTTTTATCTAGCTACACAAAAAGAGAAAAAAAACGTAATACATGTACTAGCTCCTTCACCCTAATGATTGAACGGTGCTACTGTTCTCCCGAGCATGACAAAATCAAACTCAAATCCTATCTGTTGTTTTAGAATGTAAAGAAACGCTATGGAAAAAAGAGTGGATGGTTCATTAAAATGAACGAATCCCACAGTTCTCTCAGTATGTTAACAGCAAATACAGACTTCTCTCTTGCAAACCAGATGTGGGTTTGCTTCATTATATGTCATAGTCCCCTCACTTTTTTGTTCATCTTCTATCTTTCTCTTACCAAAGTTTTGAGAAAGCAAGCAGATAATTGCTGTAATTATTGCATGTGCCACAAGGAGGAGTGGTGTCTCCCTCCTGGAGCTTCTTCAAAAATTATTTCTCTCAGAGTACATCAGACTACATCCCTTCAGAGAATCATGGTGATAAAATGGATAACAGCTTTCAAAACACCTTAAAATCATTAGTATACTAATGTGAAGGGAGCACTTGCTTTGCTTAATTTCTGTCAATGTTCTTGGAGTTAGGTACCTTGTAAGTGATATAAAAGAGTGTGGTTTAAAGTATTGGATAATTTAAAGTATTAGACGATTATGAGAAGAACGAAGCATAATTTTCTGGGATAAGTGTTTAAGACAAATCCATTTAGCTAAGTGTGTGTAAATTAATTAGGTTAGATTTTCAAGCCTCTTGATGGCTATGTTAAATTAAAATAAAGAATATTTGCACCATACGTGCACAGGGATAGTGAATGATGGTTGCAATAGATGCTGACTACAAAATCTATAGCTTTAATCTCCAATATTTCAAATGGATATTTTTCTTTGAAGTGGCGTGTAAAGCATGGTAGTAAATGGCTTAATAGTGTGTATTAAGGAGGTGAAAGTAATTACTGTAAAGGGAAGACTGTTGTTTGAATATTATATGTGCAGGATCCCATTTAAAAACTGTGAAAGTCTTGGTGGGAGGTAATTTCAAACATCTTGCTTGCATTTTAAAGCATAATTCATTACGGAAATTAGGAAATGATACCTTAATGTTCTAGAGACTTGCAAATGGAGAATTTAGTCCTCACCTGGGGTAAATGAGTGCAGGTCCAGGGAAATCTCTAGAATTGCGCTGATTCATAGCCACTGAAGATTTTGCTTTCAGCATTTCATGTTGATTTATATCCATCCTAGGGGGTTTTTCTTGGTCTACCGTTGCCATTTTCATTCTCTTTGGTTCCTCCAACCCTCTCTAGATACTATAATCTCAATATGTAAAAGGAAAATACTGGAGCCTTCTTAAAAATACTATGTTGAGGAGTAATCTCTGTTCTTTCTTTCCTGCTTTGTTGGCCAAAAGACAGCTGACAGAGTTTTCTGGCCAAAACCTTAGCACTCGTGAAAAGATGAACTATGTATCCTGACCAACCCTGGAATGAAAGAGGGAGTGCAGAAATGCGCCAAGCCATAGCCTGTGTGGATCCCTCTGGTAGCCTTGAGTAGGCGATGAAACCAAAATGTGTGTTCTCTGAATGCTACAGAATTAATCTACATTCCTCTTGTTTGTCACAAGCCAAGCCCCAGTTCAAAAGTGGGCAAAATTTCCCCCCCCCATGTAGAATGTCTTAATCTGTATGCTTTCACCCTCCATTCGGGAGATCAGCTTTATCTCAGCATTTGTGTTTGATAAAACAGCCTGACCTGGCGGCATAACTGAGCACTTGTCAGGTTCTCCATCTCAGCTGCTGATTATCACTCCCAAGTCAGCCACGTGCACCTGTTCAAATGTGAGAGGTGCCTTGTGTTGCCTTATCCCTTACCTCCCTGGGGCGTGGGGATTTTTTTTTTAGTCCTGTAGACTGTGATCTGCCTCTCAGGGTGACAGACGGTCAGACACTTACCAAGGGCGCCTTCTGAGTTTTAATTCCCTGTTCGAAGTTTGAACTCTGTGTTTACAAAAAAAAAGGCAAGATGCAGAGGAGGAATAAAGCAGCAGATCCAGTCCAGAAAAAGCAGGGGGCAAGCAAAATATTGACTATAAGTAGATCCTTGAACAAACCATGGCAAACACTGGCATCTCTATACACTAGTGTCTATATGCTAGAAAATGAAAAATAATGAAGGAAGAGATGGATACTACTTAGTCTGCCTAGTTCTATTTAACATTAACCTTCAACAGCACAGTATCTGAGACTTGTCGGATGTTCATGTTCATAGATTGTGCAGCTCAGGAATAATCCTGATAGCATATACTCTTTGTACATGAATTATCTAACTGGGGAAAAAAAAAAAAACAAACCACAACAAAAAACCACCTCAAAATGCACAATACATTTTCCTTTTCTTAGATGTAACCTTAAACATTACCACCTTTAGAATTAAACATAAAATAAAGCTTTCTTTATTTCTGTGGGTCCAAATTTCCATGGTGTGAGTACAAAAGGTGGGGTTTTCTGATGATGAAATGATTCTCATGCTGTGGAGGATCTATGACAGAGGGGAATCACTGTCCACCTTCTCCTCAACTTCAGATGGCTGCTCTGCTTTTTGAGGAGCTCATGAACTGCTGCATTTTGCAGGTTTGTCTTCTGAAAGAGGTTTGTAGGCTGCAGTGGTTCAGGGGCTGCCTTAGGAGGAGCTCAGCAGGTGCTGAGGTCAGGAGCTGTGATCTGTATTTCTTCCCCTTAGGAGCCAGAGCCCCCAGATTTTGAACACACCTAGCACCTAAAGGGCCACACAGGCAGGTTGAACTGTCCAAACCCAACATATTTGTCAGTGCCTTAAGAGTGCAAATCACACCTGGAGTCTGCTGCATAGCACCTTTTTGTTTGCACTTTAGAGGGCTCTGTTCAAACCGACTCAGTGAAATTTGGGTCCTGCAGCTGGATTTTGCTTAGTCAAGATGCTGAGTTCATTCTGGGCACGAATAGCTCATGGATTTTTATTTCTCTGAGTTTGCTACTAAAATAAAAAGTTGCATCCCATATTTCAGATGCTTCAGATATGTATTTAGCAGATAAAAGTCATATAAAACAAAATGTTCAACAGCACAACTTTTCCCACAAAGCTAGGTCTGTTATTGCATTGTATGACATTCTACAAAATGCACTTCCGTATGAAAGTCTGCTGATTGTTGACGTTTGCTAATATGTTTCATATTGCAAATCAAGGACAGTTCATGAAGGGAGGAAGCAGTTGGGAATACTTCAGCAATTTCAGTTCAAAGGGGTTGACCAAAATTAAATGATGCTTTTCACTGGCATTTTTCACACATAGAGTATTTTCTTTGACAGAACATCTTTCCTTCAACTCTGTATTGAAATCAGAGTTATGCTTTGCCCTTCGGAGACTGCCTAGCTATTAAATACAGAAAATATTATTTCTAATTAGAATAAAGCTCCTTGCTTTCTTCACTTAGATATTCCAGTGTTTGAATATTTGACTAGTTGTTTCAGGAGATGAAAAGATGAAATGATCACTCAAACCTGGTCCTTGGACTACATTTCTGACCAACCCTTTCCCTCTGCTTCAGCACAGGGCAGTCAGATGTCTGAACGTACTCAGACTGAATCCTAACCTTCAAGTCTCAGGAATGGGAAGGGGAGTTACAAGTGCTGACTAATGTCCAAGATGCCACTAGAACAATTTTTACCTTTCATTTTCTTTTGTATAATAGTATTATTGGAAAGACTTGCTCTTTACACTTTGCTAATGCATAAAAGAAACTGCTCGCATACAATAAACTAATATTTGGAAATGACTGCTGCTTAATGCTGCTGAAATAGCTCAGGGTCCTCCAAAAGCATTTTTCTTTTACCTTTTCCCTTTCCATTTCTGCCTGTTTATATCATTGTTCTTTTCTGTCTTGTGGCAAATCTTTGTACTATTACATATTTGAGCAGATCCTGGCAAAAGGAAGAGGTTTTTCAATGATTTCAGTTTTGGTTTTTTTTTTTTAACTATTTGGCACCATCAACATGTTTTATACTCTAAGAAGGGGTGCTCCATACCAATTAAAGAAGCTGATATCCTCACAAGACTGGCTCATTAGTTGATTTGCATGACCTGAAGAAGGCTAGTACCTAGAGTTAGTTGATGTAGCTGAAGTGGGTATGTCTTCAAAATACATATTAAGCAGGAACTAATGAGATAAGAATTTCTGCTTCTAATGTGTACAAATTAATTTTTTTTTTTTTTTGCAGATGATGTTAACCATTTAACAGGACACTGAGCTGGGTGGACCGCTTGTTTGTTTTGTAATAGCAGTGTGTGGCCTTACAGTTCTGTTTTCAAACTCCCCTTTCCATAAAATGTTGCTAACATTGAGCATTTATCCCAGTGTTTTCTTTTAGGATTACTCTTCTCATTTGTCTTCTATTCCTTGATCAGTCAGTCCTTTTCTTTTCTCCTACAGGGATACAAGTATATCATTGAAGAAGGGGAGTGTTGTGGGACATGCCAGAAGACTGCCTGTGAGGAGCAGCTATTCTGGTCTCGGGGTGATGCAGATCCTCGTTTGCACGAGGTGAGGTGGCGGTGGCGTGGACACTTCCTCTTCTAGCAGAAGTGCCCTGGAATTATTTTGTGTTCCACAGAAGGAGATGAAGAAGTTATGTGTTATTTCTGCTATACGGCAAGCAGCACTAAAACCCAATTTTTTGGGGTGTGTGTGACTTATCCACTTGGTTCTAACAATAAAATGCTTTCTTCCATTTTCAGGCTCTAGGAAGCAATCTTTTTATGTAAAATTAGTAATTTCACAAATGCTGGCTCAAAAGAATATTAGCGGGACGTACTTCCCTGGCTGGAAGCTATTTGCTTAAATTATTCCCAATTAATTTGTATTACTCTATGGATAACAGGCAGGTGGGGTAGTGGATTGCTTGAATTTCCTGGCCCTATTCAAATAGAATATCCTACTTGGTACACGCTGAAATATCAGGAAGTAAATGAGGATAGAAACATGGATTAGTCTCTGGTTGCTAAACTGCTTGCTGCACATCAGATCAGACCACAGTGGTCCAGGCCATGCTTGTTCTTTGCTCAGAATAACAGTCTATTTTCAGCAGTGTGCCTCTTCCCTTAGGATTCAAAGAGCCTAACAGGAAGTGAGTGCATGCAATGGCCATTTAAAATGTGCTGCAGATACCCTACCACTCTGGAAAGCTACATGGATATTTCTTTCTTTTCTTGCCTACATTTTACTTTCCTTCAGGCTATTCAGTTTGTTCTGTCCCTAACCCAACCGCCCTTGGCAAGCCCTTGCCTGCCCCAGTAGCACTACATTGCTTAATCCTACACAGAGCTTTGGATTCAACAAAGGCAGGAACAGTAAGTTAAATATGTTTAAATTAATAGACCTTCTCATCTTTTCTTCCCTAAGTGTTTGTTATAGTGTATCTGCATTTTCATCTACATCTCACTTTCATATGTTTGATATTAAATTTTAAATCATTTCTTTTACAAAAGCAGTCTGCTGCTGTCTTTTTAAAAGTTAATGTAACATTTTGCAGCCTGCCTCTTCCCGATTTTAACAAGGGCATTTCTTAATGTGGATCAATATTCTGCTCTGCTTCATAAAACAAACCTTCAGAAGGCCTATTTTAATGTCCCACCATGTCGTACTGATTTTGGTTGTCCTAATGAAGTAATAGATCCTTATACTCTGCTGTCCCTTTCTTGCTGTGTCCTCTTTCAACTCTTCTGTCAGACTATTCTATAACCTGATTGTCGCGGTAAGGATTTGTGGAGAACTGTTGAGTGACAGACTGTTCCTGACACAGTAAACGTGCTTTTTGCAAACCAGCATGTTGGCTATGGTGGTCTTCCCGCTATCCAGCGACACAAATACTGCTGCCTATAGTTAATCTTGCTACAATTTCCCATCAGGTTGGCACAGAGTGGCGATCCCCCTTCAACCATTGCATTATCAATGAGTGCATCCGGGTGAACAATGAGGTTTTTGTGCAGCAAAAGAATCTTTCTTGCTCTCAAATGGATGTGCCTGACTGTCCAGAGGGAACTGAACTACGCTGTGACCAAATAATAGACTGCTGTCCTTCTTGCAGATGTGGTAAGGTTTTGTGTATGACAAACCGAATCACTGGAGGATGAATCATCTCGTGTGTTGATTTTCTGTTTCTCAACAGCAATTTCAAAAGTGTGTGTTATGCAAGTATAGTACTACTTTGAAGCTTTCCTATAGAATTTAGACATTGAGTACAATAGCACCTGCTGCTATTACTTTCTTTTTACAACTAATGTTCACTGCCTCTTTTTGAACTACTTACCGTTGAAGCTGTTTTGCACTGCTTCAGAGACACATACCAGGCTATGTCTCTACAGCTCTAGCCTGCATTGCTAAACAATTAAAAGAGATCTTGAGATGCTTTTGGCCTAGGAATGTTCAATGCTCTCCCCAGTGCCTGTGATGAACAGGGAGTTTGCATGCAGCCATGCTGTCTTCTGCATGTCTCTGAGCATTGTGGCTGTGGCCATTTCCTACAATAGGCTTAGGTCAAAAGTCCAAATCAGATGATTTGGATAATTGGCCTCAGTCTGGGAAGACTCCCAGTCGTGCTTAAGTGACAAGTATATATGCAGCCACAGGGTGAGGAGCTAGCAGTGGAAGGAGGAGGAGAAATAAGCACTGTAACTTGCAGAAAACCTGTGAGTGCATCTTCTGTGAGTGCAAGGCTTGAACTGGAGGGGAAAATCTACATCGTTCCATGAACTTGTTAAAAAACAGCTCAGCAAGGGATATTCGGAGGTGGAATTCAGGATAGCTCTGACAAATTGTTACCTTTCAAGGTATAATGTAAGAGAGCTCAATTATGCCTCTTTACAGTGAAACTGGATCTAAATGTCCTCAGTTGGAACTCTAATAAGTCAAAAAAGCATACCTGTGGTTTATTAAATCTCAGTAATGTCATGATAATGGTAATGCTAAATGGAATATTATCTTCTTTTTCAGTACCTCTGAACGGTTGTCCTTTGAATGGCACTGTTATTGGGGTAAGACACAATTCCTTTCATTTGCTGTGATGGTAAGACATTTAGATATATGAATGAGCTCTTGAAGAACATGAACTTGCCAGAATACAGATAAGCATACAGGGCAGCTTTGTTCAGACAGAATCACTGCAAGTGGGACCTTGAGGTAAAAGCAGTGGCAAGGAGCTCAGCACGTGTATGTCCAGTTCATGACTCTGCCACAGTCTTCCTATATGACAATGAGTATCTCCACAAAATGGGGACAGTAATGTTTCCTTATCTTGAAAGAATGCTTGAGAAAAGTGCTTAGAAATGGTGGTAATCTGTGTTGTGTCATGACTTGCAGGCTACCAAAACCACAGGAAACTATCTGCGAGGGTTAATCTCAAAAATGATCCTTGCCCACCTCAGGGAAGCAAAAACTTCCGGTATTCTACCTAGAGGATAAGGCAGATTGAAAAAGGATGGAGGCTCTTGCTCCACCTGTGTGGAAGGAGGGGTATCCCTCCTTGGCTATTAGTAGGAACAGGAAAGCTGAGCTTCCTCACTGTTCAACCTCTGTCCCCTTTCAAGATCCCTGCTGATATGCCCTCAGAGGAAATTTTTTCTCAACTGCATATTTAATGGATAGATTAAGACATGTTTAACCCAGCCCATGACAGTGGGAATGATGGGAGTTAAGCATCTGATCTCATTTATGCCGAATTTATCTTTGGAGAGCTCTCTCAATTGTCCATTGTTTCCCTAAATCCATATTCTGGCAGCACCTCTGGTGTCAAAGAGCTCTAAATATTCTCATCATCCCCTGGGGAAACAGGTCCTTTTTAGTCATTTAACCTAACTTTTAACTTATGTATTCCTGCATTGTCAATGTATGTCTTTCTTTTTTAATTTATTTAAAAGGTAAGTTTACCCAAATCTCTTTGGACTTTTGAAATACGGCAGAGAGAACCTTTCTCCATCTATTTCTCCTGGTTTTGATCTTTCTCATAGGTGACGGGCATAAGTTTATCAGTTTGTTAGAGCTCAAGCCCTGTCATCAAGCGTCCATCATTCTGTGTGGGGTTTACTTCCCTGTAGAATTAAATTCAAAGAGTAACTCTGCCTTTCTTGTCAGAACACTGGGAGAAGGGTTTTAAAGTGGTAAAATCTGAAATAATCTGCTTTCTCTTTGATTCCTCTATTTGTCCGCTCTAGAGTATGTTGTCAAAACTAGTTGTGGCATTTTATAAAGACCATACTTGTAGAGAATGTCGTGCAGTATAGTAATTGCTAGCTCCTGCCACTTTCTGTTATACAGTATATGCATATATATATATATTCTGTGTTGCAAAAAGAAGTTGTCTTTCCAGTTGTGTGCTGTTCTTCCATGAACAACTATGTGAACAATTAATTTTTTTCTCTTCCAACAAAATGTTTATCTGGTCTGTCAAGTAAAGTCTTTGTTCTGTTTTCACGTGTTTTAAAATATTTTAAAATACTTTAAAATGAACCATAAGCAAATTTTGAAACAAAATGTCATGTTGAAGGCAAAATGAGAAGTATCTGTATTTTGAAGACTTAAAAATAAAATATTTCAGCTTCTACAATATTGAAAAAAATTCTTATCTTAATAATATTTTCCCAGTTTGGAATGAATTCATAAAGTGTTTCAGCTGACACAAAACTACATTTTTGACTCATTCTTGTTTGCTATCTGGCTATATATAAAGGTTGTATTTAAATTATTTTTTTCTTTTTCTTAATACAGCTTTTAAAATGTGGTATTGTTCTTCCTGACAATTGGCCATTTTATCAAACATGGCCTGTGCGAGATTTTGGGGGTGTAGGTAGGCCCCAGCTGTTACGTTACTTCTGTGCTCTTGCTGTCGCAAGTGTCAAGCATTACTGAAGTTAGCATTCAACAATGCAGTTACCAAAATATATTTTCAGGATAGAGAATGTGAAATTCAACTTGAGATATAATTGTGGAAGATTTCTAAACAAAGTGGCCATTTTGATTTAAAAAAATAAATTGCATTAGAGCTTATATTAGAACTTGTGTTAAATTAATGAACTTTTCTTTTCAATTAAACTAGCTTCATTTAATGACTTATTGTAAGCTAATTAGCTATATGTCTGAAAGCTTTTGAGCAGCTGGCGTTACCACAGCTTTGTCTTACACTATTCTTTACTTCAATGACTGTTCCAGAGTTCTGGTCAGGAAGGAAGATATGATGTCCACAGAAGTTTATACTTCCTGGATTTCAAAACCTTTATTCTGGGTCCTTTAAGAATAGGTTTCAAATTTCATTTTATATCAAGGGAAAACTTTGCTCCATTAACTCATTCACTGAATAGTTCCAAGTTTTGAGTCTTTTACTGCAGTTCTGTTAACTGACTGTGTCCTTAATCCCTTTACATTTTTGTCTCGTATCTAGTTACCAATATTATATTCCAGTAATTTGGTGTATTGCATTCACTCCGCTGTTCTTAACAATGCTGTGGGCTTTAACTGCAGACTTCCAAGCAGGTGGCTGTATTTACCAAAAGGATTATCTGTATCACTCATCTGTTTTCCCAGGCTTTTACTGAGTGGCGTTTTTGAAGGAGATCTGAGTAGATTCAGGCTTCACGCAGGTTATTTTGGTTGCACTGACTAACAGTGGGTTAGCAGATGTTGACATTTCATTCTATGTTAGGCAAGAAAACACATGATAGGTGTATTATATAAAGCGAAAAAGATGTATCAATCCATTATTTCACTCATTTCTGTCATACTAAGCTATGTTTGTTCACAGAAAGCCATTGTTAAAGCCATTTGCATGCTGATCCCTAAATACATTAAATAAATATCATAGAACTAATCTGTGATGCAAACTTTGGATCAAGGTAAGACCTTCCCCCAAAAGTTCAAGGCACTTGTGTGTGAGGATTTCATTTCAACAGTCTCTAGTAAGTCCTACGTTCCTGCCCATAACAGTGATTTTAGTATAAACTCGACTTTATCTATCTTTTTTGTATTTAATTGGAATGTTAGCAGTATTAGAAGATCCAGTGAGGTTATCAATTATAATATCAGTTGTGGCTTTATAGACGCTTTCTTCCTGATGTGAAAGCCTAGACCTACTGAGGCATTCTGTGATAAGCATTTACTTTTAGAGGGCCTGAATTAAGTACAATTATGATAGTAAACAAAACAAAACCAAATATATTTTGAAACGGGTCACCATGATGGGGACATCTTCCAGATTTGCAAGGCTTTTGTGTGTACATGCACATGCATGTGTGGAGCTACTAACCAGTAGAGCAATACTAGCGTCAGTGGATTGAAGGCCTTGTGAGGCTGTGTAGTCTGTACTAGAACTATCACTCTGGTGTCCAAATGCTTTCCAATGTTGAGAGTAAGCAAGAAGTCTAGTGTTTTGTATGACATTTGCTATTCATCCCTCTCCCATAGGAAAATGTTATGAGTGTGTCCTCATGCCTTCATCCATTGAGGTCTTTTAACCCTCCAGATTAATGACCTGATATTCACTGTAAAAGGTTAAACCAAGAAAGCTGAAGGGTTCTGTGTCGAGGTCTCAAGCTGGGTTGTTAAAAGACAGGGATCTCCCCACTGGTATTACTACCCCATCATGTTGCTTGTGAAGGATCTTTTTTATAGACCTCCACAAAACAAGAAAAAAGTCATTGGTATTGCTGGTGCTTTATAGAAAACCGCTGAGCCCTGAGGACCTCTGTTGTGCTGGGGTGCAGAGTAAGAATATAATTAAAATTCTTTAATCAGAACATTTGTCTTTCAGTGTGTATGTCAGAGTATTGGCTCTGAGCCACCCACAAACCTATTACCTTTACACTGTTACTCTGGCCAGATTCTTGGTTTTGCTCCATTTGTTCCACGAGTGTTTACTAGCGTGGAACAAGAAAAAAAAGAATTTGAAGATATGCATAATATGTAGCATGCGAAATTCCTGTCCCAAACAAAGTCAATAGTGACATTCCATTGACATTTGAAGCACTACTCAAAGCTTTTATAATCTAGTGATATTCAGTGTCTGTTTACTTTATTTATGAGGTTTTAGAAGTTCTTTGCGAAAATCTTTAATAGGTTCCTCCCATTTTGTCCATTCAGCCATAGTGGCTTAATATTTTCAGGTTGAAATGAAAGGCTGTGCACTTGGAAAGCAGGAAGACTTTGTATTTAGAATTCCTTTCAGTGCTAGGAATCCAAGTACTAACTCCACATCCTTTGTTTCCCATTTAATAGTTTGGCATTTTCCTCTGTATTTTTAAATGCCGTTTTTGCTTGCTTTGAAAATGTGGTGGGATCCAGTAAACGAGGCGCTGGGGAAGAGCTCAGGGAATTTGAATTGTGTGCCAGCTCAGCCACTGATTTGCTTGTAACTATGGACAAGTCCAGTTCTTCACTCAGTAATTCTGTTTGGTTTTGGTTTTTTCTTTCTCCTTTCTCAATTTTAAGCTTTTAGGCCTCTAGAGATTCTAAGCAGTGTTATTACAAGAACAATAATAAGTGATTTATACTTATGATCTGTGGGTTGCAATGACTCAAGAATAAAAACTTGTTGGGAAACCAATTCGCTACACTCGGCAAAAATGAACTGGTGGCAACCACCTAACACATAGTCAGGCTAGCTCATGACAAAATCTTCCTCATCACTTTGAAGGATTCCTTTCTTTCTTGCTAGCTTTGTAAGCAACGAAGTAAGAAATGCCAATGCCATTTCACAGATTAACGAATGCTAAAGGGCTTACTTGAAAAATAGCCTCATGCTATGCTGCTTGTTGTGGAATTAGATGCAAATATTTGGGTATCTGGAAAGTGGGGGCATTGGTGTTCTGTCTTCTCTTGCAAAGAATTGCAATACAAGATTTAATGAAAGAGATTTCACCTAGGTAAAATTGCTCATTTATTTGAGTTTTGTGGAAGAGACAGTCACTGACTTACAAACTGGTTCTAATGTTTCAGCCATGGAGACGCCTGATGGTGGATCAATGCACAACATGTCTCTGCTCCCTCCAGTCAACATCATCTCGGAGATATACTCTGACATGTACAAAATTAAGCTGTGAACCATGCCCAATAGTAAGTGCAAGTGGTCTGGATGTTCTTGTTAAGAACGCGTCTGATGAAAAGGTCATGTGCTTCATTGTATATACCAGTTTATGTTCTGTACAACTCTGGGACCTGTTGCCTTTCTCCAAGTTTTTCTGAGAAGTCATGTCCCTGTGTTCTTCTTTCCCTGAATTAGATCAAATATACCAAATGTGATCTAAATCCACAGGGTAGGAAAAGGTAACTTTTCATAGTACTCAGGTCCACAGGCACATTTTTTGTGTGTATTTCAGACTACTTACCTTCAGGGCAAAATAAGGTTTGGCATATCATTGGCAATAGGAGCTGCTGTGTCTCCTTTCCTATACTGTTATCTGTCCCTCCAGGGACTGGCAGCTCAGCCAGATCTCCATTCTTCAGGGCTTTCCTATGACTATTCCAAATTGTCTAATAGCTGAGCTCAATAGTAGTTCTTTCTGGTTCCCAGCCATGCCTTAGGTGATTTGAGGTGATTGTCCCCATCAGTTCCACTGGCCTTTTTGAAGTCTTTGCTGCTGCTTTGCTGCCATCATCTGCAAGGAATGAGCTTGGATGGGAAAGCCAGAGGCAAATAGCTCCCATTTTTACTCCACTGACCAACAGTGTGACCGGAGTGCCTGACTAGTTCTGCTCCATCTTGTAGTTTTCTCTCTTAGCACCAATACCTCAAGTAGAAGGAAACCTAAGCAAGTTGCAGAGGCTGGCTTAACCTCCCCGTCTGAAGAGCACAGACCAGCAGCTAAGGTTCATAGAAAAAGGCTTAAATGCCCCTCCTCTTCTGCCTTTTCCTGGATGGAGCCCAGTGGGCCCAACTAAACCCAGGGTCTGTGCAAGCAGTGGCTGTTGCACCAAAAAGCCACATTTCTAACATGATCATATGGGATTCCTGGCTGATATCTAGGAGAGGCATAGATTGATAGGGTGCCAAAAAAAGAGAGGGACAGAGTTTTGGGTGAGTCCAGTTTTCAATCCCTAAGTAGAACTGGAAAGGACAATGTAGTAAGTCAACTTTCTGTGGTCTCATCTGTATTAATAAACTAAACAGAGCAAGACTGCAGGCTCAAATTATGTCCTGCAACCACTTATCTTGACGAATTGTCAGCAGTGTCCCAGCTGGCCTGTTCTAACTAGCAAACTTCCAAATAATGCCTGGGCACAGGTCAGTGGTTAGGACAACCCAAGGCCAGCCTGTTCTGTGGGGAGAATGCAGTTTAGACATACAGACGTGTTCCGCTTGTCTGCAAGGCCAGAAAACTGGCCTTGACCCCCTTCAGTTGCTGGTATGGATGTAGCCCGTCACAAGAGGGATAATCTGGAATACTTTGTGTGGTTCTCGACACTAATATCACCCCTCCTGTAAGGTATAATGATAGACACAGGCTTCTGAAAGGAAAATAAATGGCCAAGCTCAGTGCTGTGCATCTTCCTAACTTCCACAAAATATAACCGGGCAGATCAATGAAAAAACCCCAGATACACTAGAATGAATCTGTGGCTAGAAACATGTGTGCATATATATGTTCCCACACAAAAATACACAAACATCAATTCTTGCTTTTCAATGCAAGAAGCCAGCTGTAGAAATTAAAGGTAGAGGAATCAATAAAATACATGGTAAAAAAAATGGGGAAACATTCCTCTCCTGCTTCTTTCACCACCCACACAATTCCCAAACAGTTCCTTTCCCCCACCTGACCCACAAGGACAGACTAAACAAAAAACCCTGAAGAAAGGGCAATTTCCAGTTGGGCTTATTAAGCACTATGAACTTGTGTTTAGGAGATGTGCAGCTACCCAAGGGAGGTTGCAGGTCTAGGTGTATATATCCCTTTGAAGCCATTGTAATGAATCTGTGCAGCTTGAGGGGAAAAAAATATCAAATAAGATACAGAATGTCTTCATCCCCCTAAGGCCAGTGGGATTCACACACATACTTGGGATCTTTCCTGTCTCAGAGTCATTGATTTCATGGTATACTCGGATTAAAAGCAATTCCTTCATAATGGATAAAATCATGGGTTAAGAGTATATACTCTCTCAGGAGCACCTGCCTTCTGCTGGATGCTGAAGCTGTGAAAGTAAATGCAATGGTAATTGAAGTGCAGCCAACTGCAGCATACTCTGCTCATCAGGGTCAACATCAGGGTCAATTTTTTTTTGTCATTTTATGACCTACTTTAGGTGCTTACCTTTTTGTAGTAGAGCAAGTTCACCTAAATAACAATGAACTATGTTTTCTTCCAATGATTTAATAGTAACCCCCTACCCTTCCCAAATTATTTTTCTATAAAAAACATATGGATAACATGCATGCCTTCACCCAACCAGAAAGTGTTTGTTGTCTTAAAAAATGTTCAGCTCATCATAAGCAGCTGTTGGTTATGTGTAGCAGCTGGAGACATTACTGTGGGACACTTCTTGTGTTAACTCAGTTCTTTTCTGTGTGGTTTTTTTTTTCTTCCCATTATCCACTTTATACCTTTCTTTCTCTACATCTAGTGCTGTTCATTCTCCCATGCTCCCTTACCTGCCACTGTTTTTTCCTTCCTGTGACACTTGTGGGGCTCCTTTATTCCTCTTTTCTTTCTTTCTCTCCTTTTTGATTTTATTATATCATACCCTCTCTGATGCTCTTTTTACTTTCTTGTTTTATCAGGCCATTTTCTTTTTCTTTCCATAGTCCAAATTTTCCACCTTAGCCTTATTCTCCCCTTTCCCTGCCCACTGCTTACTGGTTATCTTGCCCTTTTTTCCTAGTTTAAGCACTTCAAATTACTTTTCCAAGTTGCACTGTGTAGTATTCATCAGCTTTACAGAGAAGCTCCTGCACACCACAAATATGAACTGTATGTCACTCAAAACATTTTAATAAGTTTCTTACCTTCTCATACTGTCATGTGTTGTTTAGTGGACCTGACCTTGCAACTGTTATAGTTAAAGAATATTGAATTTAGTGGACACAGGAGGCTTTGTACTTGGAAGTAAACTTCTCTCCCTACTGTATAATAAATCAGTACAAGGATTAATGCCAGCCTTTATAAAACAAAAAAACCCAAAAGTATGCAATTAATTAGATTAAGCTAGTCTAGTCCTACTGTTTAAAAAACCATTTTTCTGGCTATCACTTTGTCCACTTTTTTTTCCCTTTTTTTTTTTTTTTAAAACCCTCTACAAATAAGTGTAGGAAGCATGTTTAAAACAAAATAAACCCAGAAAAATGTCCTTTACCTTCTAGAATTACAGAAGGCAGGAAATCCCTGGCTCTTGCTGTGGAAAATGTGTGCCAACTTCATGTGGTATCAGGCTGAGAGATGGAAGGCTTAAATACCTTCAGGTAAGTTTTAAGCACTCTTTCTTTTATTTATGAGTAAATGTAGCACAGGCTTCTGGTGAACCCAAGGAAAGTGGATTTTTTTTTTTTTTTCTTCCTTTTTGGTTAGGCAGCATGGTATTACTAGTGCCTTTTCTTTTATATCTCAGAACGGTTTCTCAAGAAAGTTCTTTGTTGTTGTTGTTTTTTGTAAATGAAAAAAAGGAGACCTTGTACCACACTGCAAAATTCTAGAGGGACATTCTAGATGCATCTGCAAGCATTAATATTATCAAGGAACTGTAACTGGAATATGAGCTCAAACAACTACTTAGAGGAAATTAAAAACCTCATTTTAAATGAGAAATGGATAATTTAAGTTGAAAATGTGAATTTTGAAAAATTTCTCCAGCATGATAGGTTCTTAAAGAGGAGTGGATATTTTTCTGGTTAAAACCCATCAGCTTGTCACAAGAAACAGCATATAACATTTTCTTTTATTCCATTCCTGAGCTAAGTTTTAGATGGGGACCGTATTCACCAGCAATAAAACTGGTGAAGGGTCTAGAGCACAAGGCTTACGAGGAGTGGCTGAGGGAACTGGGGTTGTTTAGCCTGGAGAAAAGGAGGCTGAGGGGAGACCTTATCACTCTCTACAACTGCCTGAAAGGAGGCTGTAGCAAGGTGGGCGTTAATCTCTTCTCCCAAGTAACAAGCAATAGGACAAGAGCAAATGGCCTCAAGTTGCACCAGGGGAGCTTTAGATTGGATATTAGGAAAAACGTCTTCACCGAAAGGGTTGCCGAGCACTGGAACAGGCTGCCCAGGGAAGTGGTTGAGTCACCATCCCTGGAGGTATTTAAAAGACGTGCAGATGTGGCGCTTAGGGACGTGGTTTAGTGGTGGACTTGGTGGTGTTAGGTTAGCGGTTGGATTTGATGATCTTAAAGGTCTTTTCCAACCTAAATGATTCTATGATTGTATGTGGGGGGTGGGGGTGTGGTTTTATGTATTTTTTTAAAGAAGCTCCCAACTCAGCCGGAAGTTAAATATTCATATGTGTCCTTAAAAGACAATTCATAGGCCAAACTCCCAAGTTTCTCACTTAGACAAGTTTCTCTTTTAGGTTAATGGAAATATCTTCCCTGTTAAGAGGTGAAAAAGGTGAGGTTTTGGCAGTCTTGACTGAGCTGTAATCAATATGGCTATAGAAGTAAATAGAAGATGATGACTGTTGATAAACAATGCTGTTTACTAAAGATTTCTATGTTTTATAAACTTCACCACTATGGTACATTAATTGATATATCAGTAAAGGAATAGTCAGGTTGTATAGTATCCTGAAAACTTACTGTCTCATGTTGTTTCTGTGTAAAGCTAACAGCCCTTAAATCTTTACAGCCAAATGAATCACTTCAGGATGGCTGTGATAGTCACTCCTGTAAAGTAAATGAGAAAGGGGAATTTATCTGGGAAAGGAGAATCACTGGCTGTCCTCCATTTGATTCCAGAAGATGTTTGGCTGAAGGAGTAAGTAGTGAAATGGGTCCTGTTTCCAGGTTTCCTAATAGACTCTGTCATGTTTATGGTTCTGTATATAGGTACCTTATGTGTATTAGGGTGGGAAACCCCAACCATCTCCCAGCACCTTGGCTAAACTGAATTTGAACTTTCTTTTAAATTCAGAAAAATGTAAGTTTTCTTTATTTTAAAATATATGCTGGTTTTATGTGGGACTATACTGCAGGGGAGGTGCTGAGTTTGCAGTAATTCTTTTCCATATGAAGCAGCAAACATAAGAAAATGGTTGTTCTAACAATGTTTATAGTTTGGTATCCAGAGCAAAACTGTGTGGATGATTACAGAAACTGAGAAAACAGTGAGATCACCCCCTTTTTTTTCTATGAATATGCAAATGAAATGCTAAGACATTTTTTCTCTACCCTTGTATGAGGTTAGGGAAAGCAATTTTCACAATGCTGTAGGAAGAGCTCAAACTTCCATATTTGCAGTTGTTTGGTATGATGGTATAATAAAAACCCCGCTCAACATGTCCACCCATTTTTCCTGTGATTTGAGGTTAGCCATACACTGAGGAACAGAGTGCAGGTTGGGGTGTAGCATGTGGGGTCCTGCTTTTGCTCATCTATCATCACACAGGTGTTTATATCCACTGTCCCTGTTCTCTTGGGCAGGACAAGAAGCAGGAAACCTTTAACAAAGCTTGTGCCCAAACCCCTCTCTACATACACATCAAGCAAATGGAGGATTTGATATGTATAATGCAGGAAGAATAAAGCTTCTACAGTGCATTTCTCACTTTGTGAAATCACTATAGCACACACAGTTTTGTTGTGCAAAGATTTAAAAAAATGCCAGATCATGTTACAGTCTTGGGTTTATTATCATATTCTAAAGGTGCTAATTGAAAATCTGTGAAGAATAATTTACTTTTTAACCAGAACTTCCCAAACTGCATTTATTCTGCTCCCATCAAAAAAAATTATTTCGGCTATAAAATTAGTGGTTTTCATCTAGATACAAAAGGAAAGTTTAGGGTTTTTAATTAAAAAAGCCTCAAACTTTTGCATGTAAGTCCAGGTGTTTAGTGGAACGATGGCATCACCCTGCAGTGTAAATATTTATCCATTTTTCCTTTCACTATGGGTTTTCAGTAATTTTCCACCATACATATATTTCTGAGAATTATTTTCTACATGGTAGTAATGAAACAAGAAAAATAAAATTTTTGGCTGTTAAAACTTATTTGACAGATTTGATATTTTATGATGATTTGCCTGTACATTTTCAGCTGTTGTGGAATAGACATGTTTTCATCTATATTGCTAAAAAAAGTCAAAAGAGACTGTTTAATTTCCTTTCTTAAACAGTCATAACACTTGAATTATTGGTTTTATCACTTTGGTTCCTAGAAATGTATTTGTATTCAGTGTCTTTACTTTAGAAAGATCCTAATATAAGGTGAAAGCAATATTTTCAGGTGTTGAACTTGCTAATATAGTCAATTATTTCCAATCAGCTATCAACAAATACAATCTCAAGTTCAAAACCTTAAAAGGGGTAAAGAGATGATTACTAATGTAGATTTATATTTTTGTACAATATAGAAATACAATTTTCTTACTTAATACCCTTTTTTAAACATCCCTTTGTATTCTTCCAGCAGAACAAGTGTGTATTACTTGTGCCAAAATAGAAATTTCCTTTTTTTATTGTTTTAGGGCAGAATTGCAAAAATTGGCAATACCTGCTGTGACACATGTAAGTAAATAAGCCAAAAGTCTTGTATGGAAATTGCAGAGAGTGTAAGCTACTGGGTAAGGAGCTATGTTTTGCATAAGATGCAGTTTAATGAACAGAGCTAAGCAATGTGGTTAAAATAAACCATCGAACAAGTTTGCCCTCTGATGGGGATACTGCTGTCATGTTTTGTCCACTAGCACACGTGTTTTGACAGTATTCACAAAGTGCTTAGAAAGAAATAGATACTCTCCACATTTAATAAGTTGTTAATTATGAATGTTTTATTTTATTGTTCATCTAAACATAACAGGAACAGTATTGTACATACAGGTTGACAAGTCACATAACCTGATAATGAATATGTGAGGCAACCACTTCATGAATAATCAATCAACTTAACATGAATTTAGCAAAAAAACCCTGGTGGCAGTAATGTAATTTTGATTGGTTTTCGATAATGTAATAACCAAAAAGTGGTAGGGGAAATGTTCATCAAAGGTGCATTCCTATTGAACAGCCTGACTGCATCTTAAATTCGGCGGTTTAGGAGTCAGTCCTGAAACTCTTAATTTCCTGCATCATTGTGTAGATAATCCAAATGTCAGTCAGGCTGTGAGCGTAGGAAGGGTTTGCTTACATGAGGAAGGACTGCAGGGTTGGGTTCTCATTTCTAAAATGCATCTCTGATGCTTTTGTGAATAGACAACCTCTCCGTTTTCTCCTTTGTAACTAAAAAAATAATGAGCTACAGTATTATTTAAAAAAAAAGAAGTAACAAAAGACTGATATTCTCTTTTAAGGTCAGAATATCAACATCTTGCCTGTGTTCCTTTATCTCTCTTGCCCCCCGCCCCCATGCATGTGCTAATAAATAAAAAATGGCCAGCATAGCAGCCCATCACCACACTGGCACAGTAACTGCTGTAATAATACCCCTGATGAAGGACATTAACTCCTAGAGAGTTTGCAGCCATTGCCTGTCTGTATAATCACTGAGTTCCAGCTTGAGCAATAGAAGTCAGAAAGCTATTGAGATAGACTGTCATCAAACAGCTCAAAAAGGTAATTTAGTTAAGAGAGCATTAATCTACTAGGCTTCAAGTAAGGAATACTGAAAATTAGTTATTAACAAAAACAGATTTTAAGGTTTAAAAGACAGGGTGGTGGGCAGGCTCCACTAATTGAGAATGCCTATCACTACAATTGAGAAGAAACCCTATTCCAAATGAGCATAGCTCAATACATATATTTATTTAACAGTTATAGTGATTTAAAAGTGATACCTCCTTGCAGCAGTGAAGCAAACTGATCTAAGTGAAATATCACGTGCCTATAAATGCCTGTATTGTCCAGCATTCCCATTTTTGTATTCCCATTGATGTTTGCTTGGATATAGCTCAAAACTGAAGAGTCCTGTATTACAGCGCAGTCCTATTCCTGGTTGCTTCTCTATTCAGGGCTCTTCATAAGGAAAAATCCAACATATTGCATCCAGCCAACTAACCACGGGTTATCAATTGAAGGATGGTGATTAACACATAGCTTTGAATCAAACAGATACTTCTAGATACCAAACTCTCTTTCTCTCTCCTCTGTATTTATATCTTTCCACCAGGGCGCTCAGTAGCAACATGCAGTCAGTTATATACTCTATAGGGAACACCAAGGCTTGGCAAAGCTACTGTAAAACCAGAGTAATTTAATTATTCTTAAAAGTCAGATAAGAGAATAATCAGTTTCTCATGGACACAGAGACTTTTGAGAGAGTTTGTCTTTCAGACACCTCAGTACCATAAAGAACTGGGCAAATAATTTGTTCTCTCAAGTTCAAAGCACAGTTCAGGGTGATGCCTTTGGTTCAGTAGAGTCCTACGTGACTTTGAGCAAAGGTTGTTTAAGAAGCCAGTTTCCTTTTCTATGTTATGCCTTGACAATTGGAGTTCATTAGTGTGTCTGAGGGCATTGTCCCAGGTTTTAAGTATGTAGGAGCACATAAGTGAACAGGCTTATTTTCTCATTAGATTTTTGTGGTACTAACAAAGGACTTGATTATTTGCAAAGGATATTCCTTATTTTCCCACTGAACAAAGAAGTTGCATCTCTGCTTCTTACCTCTTTTCCCTGTTGATCTCAATTGCCTATGTCTTGTTAAATTAACAAGCACTTGCCTTTGCAAAGGAGGCACAGTCTACAAAAAAAGGAATTGAGAGTACTAAAGTAACTCAAGAACAAATTGGTAAGTCACGATCAAAAAGGTGATGAAGCTATGTTGAGGCTAATGACAATTATTTTGTTTGGGCTTTTCAGTTGTGTGGATACAATTGTATATTCCTTCCAGTGGACAAGTTTTATCAAATGAAGTAATCAAATCATTAAAAGAGAACTGGCAGTTGTAGCCCTGGAGCCAGAAACACTTTACAAGCTTTTTTTTTTTTTTTTTTTTTTTTTAAATGACATGTAAAGCCTTAGCAAGACACCGCCAATTTGGTACTAACATTCCCATGGAAAAGGTACTGAAAGCTGTGTTTGCTGCTAGGAAGATGGATACATTTCTCTTCAATTTATGTATCTACTTAGTTGTGCAGTTGGCCAGCTGAATTCCTTCAGCTCTGTGAAATGCTGTTGTGTAGTATGTAAAAAATAGTTCAGTATTCTGGTAAATACAGAAATTCCATTGGTTAACTAGAAATGAGTAAAAGTAGGAGCCTTACACAGAGGCATAGCACTATATTAACACTACAAAGAACTGCTGTTTGCAGTGGATAAAATATCCGCTTAAAGAATTAGCTTCTTCACAAGTCTTTAGATGTGGACCAAAACAGGCAAAAGTGTTCAGAACAAAATATCCTGGATTAGTCTGTATCTGAGCATGTCAATGGCAAGGTTCCCTTTGAAAGTGGAGGAGCAGAGTCACCGTTGACTCTGGCAGTTAACAGACCATAGCAAACCAACCTAACTTCACAAAGAGGGATCAGCAGATTCCCCGAGCTTGCACCATCCACAGGTAACAAATCCAGACCTACTGCCTCTTCTGTGGATTTCTCATTAGGTGGAAAAAAAACAGGGAGAGTTTACATGACACTAAGAGCAAAAGGTATTGGAAAACAAGTATCAGAGTATTTAATGACTTACTGAAGACCATGGAAAAGTTCCCATTGACCTAAAGTTAGATATTCACAGAATTAGTTTTCTAATTTTTTTTTCCTAGTTTTTCTTTTTGCCACATTAGTTTTCTGCAAAATCCATCACAAATGCAAGGACTGTTAGGAGTTGTCAAATATAGGAGCCCAATAGAGGTGCGGCTGCCACAGCTCCATGTCCCCAGGTCCAGGCAACAGTGAGGCTGAGCGTGTATAGGCACACACGCAAACACATGTATACACCATGCACGCACACATTCGTTATGTACACACACAGGAACACTCAGTACTCTGGCAAACACAAACAGCACCCACATTCTCATCCTGATCTCCCCTCTGGCTGATCAGGATGAAGGTCCTTAGTGGTCTTAGGCACTCCCTCTTTCCAGTAGCTGGTCCTGGATCCCTGCTAACCTAGACTCACGGGCCCTATGACCTGTGGTCCAATTTCAATTGCTGGCACTTACACCTCCATTCACACACATCAACACAGAACAGAGAGTCCATCACCCAGGACAAGTAGCTAGAAATGGAATTTAATAAGAAGACAGGACAGACTGCAGAGATCAAACATAGGGCAAGGTCAGCAGCTGTTTAACATGCAACCAGTCCCCTTTATGACTTTATCCATCCATTTTCCCATGCTTGTTCCTCACCAAACCACCTTAATCCCTCTCTTCCCCCACCTTTGGTTTCTCCCCTAAAAATCCCATGATAAGTAAGTCTTGTAGAATTCCAGAATGTTCTTCCCTAGCATCGCATAAGGAGTCCCACACAGTCCTGAAGGCAGTGACTCACCTCAGTCTGTAAGGGGATCTGGAGAGCTGCTCCCACTGACTCATCTTGAAGGGCATCATCCCAAGACAATGGGATCTCTCTCCTGTGACAGCCCCGGGAGTAGCCAGGTCAGGGTGCTCTGTTTCTCTCATTAGGTTATTGGAGTCCCATGTGTGTCATCTTTTCCTGTGCAGCTGCCTGCCCCATTTACCATTGAACTATGTTTAAAAGGAGAGTTATCTAACACAAAGCCAACAGGTAAAAGGCAGAGGTTAGGTAGCAAAGTGACTTTAAAATAAAGCAGTCAATTGAAAAGAAACATGAGGAAAACCCTGCTCTTCAGTGGAATTTTAGGGCTGTAGTGTGATATAGTCACACAGCTCTACCTTAATTACTCTAAGGAGTAATTACCTAATTCTCTTGCTAGGGACCTTACCACTAATGACATCTCACTAACAGCAATTTCAGTAATAAGGGGAAAGGAGTTAAAAAAAAAAAATTGTCATCACTGTCAAACACTTTTTTCCTTTTTTTTTTTTTTTTAACTTGGTAGGTGTGGAAGTGGAATGTCGACCAGTAAGTACCAGACTGCAGTATAGGAATATCAACGGATGTGTGGCTGAAAAGGAAGTGCCTATTTCTCATTGTGAGGTAAATAACAAAAGCAACCACCCTGTCCCAAGACCTGCCCTTGCCCCCTTTCTCTCTTCCACAAAGGAAACCTTTGCCTCCACTACAGCTTCACTTCAGTGAGTGGAGCATCAGTTTCTGTCTTCTCATTGATTCACTCAGCATAAACCTCATTGGCATTTATTTCCTAAAGTAATTTGGTGATGCTGGATTTTCCCTATTCAAGCCAGCATGAAAAAAGGCACATATGTTAGATGCAAAGGCTTTGTTCGTACCACTCTCCTTTGCTTCCATCAGAAATTAATGACTGAAGTGGCTTTGTTAGGACTTTCTACATGAAAAAAGAATTTTTGTCTTAGTATTAGTGAAGCTGATTTTCAGATCTGAGTCTACAGTTAAGCACACATATCGCTCTTCAGGCTCTGATGTTGATTTATGAGAGTGTAAATAGATATTTAGATGCATGATACTTTAAAAGACATTTAAACTTGAGTGCTGTGATTTGACTTCTGTGCTCTATAAGCTTTATGACTCCTCTATTAGCCTGAGCACTAAGCTGTTGTGTTCTGCATGACTTGTGCATTTATTCCATAGTCAGATTAAAAGTTTAAATTTCCTGCCCATTACTGCTTACACCTTATAGGGCAACTTCCATTTGAAACAGGAATATGAATTCCCTTCTGGATGTTCCCATCTCTCTGAGACTGGGAACCAAAGATGACATTCTCTTCCCAGACTGGGTTGTAGCAGGACAGCTGCTCAATCAGAGATAACCAAGCTTCATACAAGGATTGTATACAACCCCTGTATACAATCCAAACTATGGCATACAAGGGTGGCAGTCAAGAAGATGGCTTGCACTCAGCCCCTTGAGTATTCTCTTTAGCAAAGGCAGTAGGCAAAATGAGTCTCCCTCTTTCCCATGACTACTGGGAAAAGAATGGGAACAGAGAGGAGAAGTATTAAGGGCATATATGCCCAGGCTTTTCAGATAGCTACCTGGTGAAGGGCCTTAATTTGCAGCAAGCAATAAATACACAAGTCTTAATAAGAGTGGAAGCTTTAAGAGCAACAACAAAACAACTTACTTTTCATTAAAAAAAAAAAAAAATTCTTGACCCCTTGTCCTGTCCACAAAGTCAATGATAATCAGGTCCTTAGCCACAAAGTCAAATGTATTGAATTTTCCCCTGCAAAAGTACAGATTTTATATTGTGAATCTGGCTATATATTGAGTAAACTAAATACTCCTGCTGTAGCTGGTATTGAGTACAGTTTTTATAAAGTCCTCCCTGATAATGCTATGCAATTTTTTTGTATTAAACTCAGAAATAAGAGTGCAGAGCCACAAAAAGAAATGGACCCTGACAGAGTTTGATGTGGCGCCATTTGTTTTTACACCATGAAAACTTATAGCTACAGGCATTGACAGCTCCGTCTAAATTAGTGAAGTGGCCAGACAAGTAGAACAAGGAAAAATAGCAACCAGCAGGACAAGAATGGATGTGTGGCTTGCAACATTTGGGCTAAAGCACTTTCTGAATGCATGATCTCATACAGCTGACACAATAACCATATGTGCTTAGAAACCAACACAGTAGCCCTGGACATCAAGTATAATATTTTAAATTATAAGCTTTTTTTGTGTGTGACCAGTTTCTTCACCTCTCCTTTGCTATGCTTATGCTCATAAGACATTACTCTTTGCCCAGCACCCCACATTCTGGAATCAGATACCTGTTTCTGAGTTCGTGTTTTACAGCAGAGCACTGAACTCCAGGCAGAGTTGTCCATTGATGTTTTGAAGGGAAGAACCTGGACTCTTATTGCACTGAGGTCTGGCACTGTTCAAACTTGGCATCTCTCTTTTCCATTTAGGGCAAGTGCAGAAGCAATACCAGATACTCTGTCCAGATAGGGAAATGGGAAGACATGTGCAGCTGCTGTACAGCTACTCAAACAACTATAGTCACGATTCCCCTCCGGTGTGCCAATGGGACGGTGGTGCAACATTACATCCCTTCTGCCTCTCAGTGTGAATGCTATTCTCGGAATTGTACAGACTGAATATTTCTAAGAAGCCCAGTTGTGTAATCTCAAGCTTTATGATGGAGGAACTTTACAATGCAAGCCTCATTTTCTCTCTGTAGACCATTTTATTCAGTAGAATTCTGACTAACTAATCGTATCAACATAGCAAACAATAAAACTTACTAGCACAATGGAGCATTTTCTGATTATTCTTGGAGTTGTTTATAGATAAGATATTGCAGATTGTATTGTTCTCCTTCATCTTCACCACGGAAAGTGATCTACATTACTAAAAAAAAACCAAACACAAAAAAATGCAAAACCACAACACAGTAACAGAAACAGTTGCTTCTACTTAAAGGATATATCCCAGAGCATTTAGCATTGTCTTCAGAGACATTACACTTGCATTGCCCACTTCAGATCTTAGTGACACACTATGGGCTTTTAGGTTTTTGGTCTTTTTTTCTTTTCCTCCAGTCAGGGAGTACAGTAATTACAGAGTAAGACTTCATAGTAAGAGTGATGTTCTTGGTACACAAACAATACTGGTTATGGCTCAGGCAACCAAATATCTTCTGCAATGCATGTATGTGTTCCTCCTGAAGCTGAATGCAAAGGAATTGTGTGCGGAGGACAGGTTGTGTAACTTCTGTAAGTCCTCAGTACTTGTGAATGGGCTGAGGGGCAGCTCTTACCTGTTTACTTCAGCACTTCCACAGACCAGCTTGAAGAGAAAGCTCATCAGTAATCTTCCTTATTTCCAGGTACCAGAACTTCATCTATTGCATTAGCTACAACAGTTAGAGTTCTTTCCAATGCAGAATTGTCAGTGGCAAGTTTAATTTAGTTACTGCTGCCAGGAATAAGTTTAGCAGGATTTAAATTCCACTTGGTCTGGTCAGGCCATGGAAGACAAAAGATTTTCCAGAGTGTTGTTGGTCATGGTGGAATCTAGTGCCAGTCAGGCAGTTTCACTGGGAAGTACTAATTTCTCAAAAAATATGAGAGAGGGAAAACTGTTCATGCCATTTGAATTTTTTAAAGACTTTTAAATTTCTTGTTGAATCATCTTTTTAAAATAATATTTATTATTCAGATATAGGAAGTGTATTAATAAATAAAAAAAGAAACTCCAAACTTTTCATATGTTTGTGATGAAGTTAGTAAGGCTTAGGAATAGGTTATGGGTGAAAAAAAATCATAGTTTCTCCAGCTCTAGCAGAAGTGTTCTTGAACTAGTGAAAGGCATGTATAGAAGTCCTGAAGGGTAAGAGTGCTCCTGAGAAGCCTAGCAGAAAAGGTCAGGAAATCAGGTTATTCTTACGCAGTTTCTAGGTTGGTGTCTGTAGAAATGGAAGGCATTTCAGAGGACATTGTCACCATTGCCCCTGGGTCACGGGCAGGAAAGTTTTGAGATGAAGAGCTAATGCTCCTCATTAATGCAAATGTCACATGATTAAATGGGTCAAAACACCTCCCCATCTATATGAATGGCTCCCTTTGGGGGCAAACAAAAACTCCCTCTGTGCTTTCAACTAAAAAGGCGAGTTGTATTCCTTTCTGACAGGAACCAGGCAGATCACTGCTGCTTCTCTTTTGCCATTCAGCTGTGGATTCAACACGTACTGAATTGTAGGCCCTTTTTTCCCTTATTATTGATTCAAGACATCCTCTATTGCTGGACAGTGCTAGGAGAAGCGCAGGCTTTCTATGCATCTCCATTTCTTCTGCTATGGGGCCACAATAACCACAGGGAGAGAAACCAAGTTTTAATTGGCACCAGCCCCACTTCCTGCGGTAGATCTCTGTCACCAGTTTTCCTCCATCCTTGCACTAGCTCCTTGTTGTAGCTGCCTCTGGATATTAAGCTTCCTGACAGAGGGATTTGGGTCACCCAGGTAATCAGCTGCACAGCAGCTCATCTGAAGCTACAAATAAGCAGCTCCTGGAACAGCAGCCTGCAACATCAGAGAGGACCAGAGAAAAGGAGTGGATAGGTGGTAAAAGGCAATGTCTTGCTCTTCCCCTTACCATTGCTGGACTGCCCGTTTGTTTCCATCGGTGCCCTCACCCAGACTGACCTTTCTTAGCTCATGAAAGCTGACAGGATTGCAGCCTAAGGCTTCATGGCTGCAAACAGGTCTTCTAATCAGATAATTGTACAAGTCAGGCACCAGCTTATCGGCATGAGGAGGACACACAGAAGCATCTATAGGGCAGAGATAGAGCCACAGTTTTCTGAACTGAAAAGCAACATGCACAGCTAGTGTTTTCCACCAGCAACAAAGTGGATGGAGAGATCTGACCAACAGAGGGGTAAACATTCCTGCTTTCATCAATTCTACCTCAAATAACAAGAACAATCTTGTGGATCTAAGTGTCTTAAGAGAGAAACAGACTAAAATAAAGATATGGGCTTTCAGACTAGAGCAATTAGTATTTTTCCTAAGGAACTCTAGATTATTTATTGGAAACCTGCTTGGTTATAGGATCAAACACATAGCAGATGTAGTTCAGTGTAATTGGATAAGCAGAACTGTATTAAGACTCTCCACCGGATCAAGAATATGTCTCATACTACATGGCTGTTCTTCCCCTTCCTTCGTTGCAATTTTGCTTTCAGGCATCTATGCCAGTATATGGACGCGCAATACATCCCATGGGAACGTCCTGCGTTTTCTTACAGAATAGAGTTCTGTGGATTTCTGTAAGGTCTATATGTTATTATTCAGGCCTGGCTAGGACCTATCTATTCCAAGCAAAGACAAGGCCCTGTTGTGCTCAAGGCCAGAAGGACCTTCTTCCTTGAAAATCCTGTTATAGAAACAGACAAGTGGGAAAGAGCAAGAGGAAGGGAATATTACAATGTCTCCCTTAACAGACCAAGAAGGTACATACATTTTTGGCCTTGACCTGCTGGCATGAGAATCAAGCTTTTTCAGGCAGCCTGCTGCAAAAGACCTGCTGTTGTGGTTTAGCCCCAGCCGGCAACTAAGCACCACAGAGCCGCTCGCTCACCCTCCCCCTCGGTGGGATGGGGGAGAGAATTGGAAGAGCAAAAGTAAGAAAACTCGTGGGTTGAGATAAGAACAGTTTAATAATTGGAACAAATACTACTACTACTAAATTTTAATGAGAAGGAAAACAACACGAGAGCGAGAGAGGAACAAAACCCAGGGAAAAAACAGGTGATACAACTGCTCACCACCTGCTGACTGATGCCCAGCCAGTCCCTGAGCAGCCATGATCGCTACCCCCCGGCCAACTCCTCCCAGTTTCTATACTGAGCATGACATCATATGGTATGGAATAGCCCTTTGGTCAGTTTGGATCAACTATCTTGGCTGTGCCCCCTCCCAGCTTCTTGTGCACCTGGCAGAGCATGGGAAGCTAAAAAGTCCTTGACTAGTGTAAACATTACTTAGCAACAACTAAAACATCAGCGTGTTATCAATATTATTCTCATACTAAATCCAAAATACAGCACTATACTAGCTACTAGGAAGAAAATTAACTCTATCCCAGCCAAAACCAGGACAGCTGTCTTTCATCTAAGGCTCTGGGGGTGCTAGTAAGGCAATGGGCTCGGACTTCCTCCACGCAGGTTTTGATTGCCTTTCATACAGCCCAGTTTCACTTAGTGCACCTCTGCTATTTTCAGAAGCATTCTTTCCTGGCAGAAGTGAAGAACAAAATCAGGCCCGTAATCAAGTACCTGCTTAGTAGAGAGCTGTGCACACAAACAGTAGTAGTAAGCCAGCACATCAGACAGTGCCGTACATCAGACTGCTCCATTAACATTCACCAGCAGAATCCAGGCTTTGAGGAAGATTGTTTTTCAACTTGTACATACTGCTTGTGAGTCCTGATGGTTTTGAGCTACCTTAGTCTTTGCCTTTCTGCCAGTGATTCAGAATGTGTCCCACCACTTCAGAAGACTGGCTGGATTGTTGAGCATGCTACAGGATAGATTTACAGGAATGTTAAATGGATTTGGGGAG
Organism: Mycteria americana; assembly: GCF_035582795.1. Classification (NCBI taxonomy): domain Eukaryota; kingdom Metazoa; phylum Chordata; class Aves; order Ciconiiformes; family Ciconiidae; genus Mycteria; species Mycteria americana. Next base: position 83,016,596 of record NC_134365.1, read on the forward strand.
GAGTCTTATATAACTTCTTAATTATTAAAAGCATCTAATCCCTCTGCTAACTTTTACGGACTTCCAAGCACCACTCCTATACAGCAGGTGAAACACAATCTGGTATACTGGCATTATTTGTTGCAGTTCTGCATTATCAACTAACATCATACCCAGGTACCTCAGGAAACACAGTGATGCCCAGATATGATTTTCTCTATTGGAAAATGTCCTTAAAAATAGACTACACACCCAGCTCCATTTTAACCAGCTGGATATTGCTTCCTCCTCACATTGCCTCCTGTGTATATTATTTATTACCTGAGCTAACTGTATTACCTGTAATGGACCCATCCTTATGGCTTATAGGAGCTAGTAATTTGAACCCATGCAGGCAGAGCTTTGTGTCCACATGGATCCCGGCAGGACCTGGCTCTACATTCCTACACCATTCCAAAATTAGTGGGTATGCCTTTCTATTTTAGTATTTAATTGGTGCAGCATATAATGTGGATATAAAGTAGCATAATTTTCAGCAAGTTTTCATTCCGCTCTCCCAGAGATAAGTGTATACAAAGCAGTAGGTTTGCTGTCTATCCAGGGAGCAGATTAATTGCTTATAAAACATCAAGGCAAAAAGCAGTTCAACAGTTGCTTCCCCTGGAGTATTCTCTGATCCCACTTTATTAGCAAAAAGTTACCAGGAGCTCTATGTGATTGCACCACTGCCCTGTGCCAAGTAAGCATGAACTACATTGAGGTCTGTGCAGCTGTGGACATCAGAGCAAAGCGATCAAGCAAAGAGCAATTCATTTGTTCAAAAAAATTACAGGCACACCACCTCAAAACTTGTATGCATGAGCTAGCATGCAAACAAAAGCCCATGAAGTAGCATCCCCCCCGCTAGAGAGCTTACACACAGCAACTGAGAACACCTTTTTTATTTTTTTTTTTTTAAATTTCTGCAATCTAATAGTTTTCTGATTAGTCAGTCCAGAAGCTGTGGCATCCAGGTTGTTCCTTGTTTTGTAACTGAAGGCAGTTTCTAAATGAAGTTCTGAGATTAACATAAGATACTAAGGGGTGAGAAGGACAAGTATTTGATACCTATTGGTACATTACTTAGAAATTAGGAAATGCCATTCCAAAGGAGGGACTAAGAAGAGTGGAGTGATTTAACTTTTCCTGTATGAAGACATTATTCTATGTGAATACTAAAGCAAGTGCTAAAAAAGTATTCTGTAACATTTAATGTACTCGTCTTCCCTGTATGCACAAAGAAAGACCTTACCATTACTTTTCCCCTTTTGTCGGGGGTAAAACGTAGTGCAGAAAAGTTTGACTGACCTGTATAAAGCTGTTCAAGATGGAGTCAGGGCTCCTGACCTCTCTCCCTTTTAAGTAAAATCAGGCATATAACATTAGTGTAAGTTACACATAAAATTCCTCGTGTGGCACTTCAGTTGAGCCAAAGTAAACAGGTGAACACAATCTCATTCTCTTTGGTCTACCTATAGCTGTTTCATTAAAAGGGCAACTACTCAGTGAAAATTTGTCCAGAGGTTAAATCAGCACATGTATTTCTCAGCCTTTCTGGGAAAGTTTTACAGCACCCAGCCCAAGTTTTGGGACACAACAGCCACACTGCTCCCTGTATAAACTCAGTATCTTTGATAGCCACAGCGCATCAGTACATCTCTCTGTGATATAGGCAACTGCTGTTCTTGCTGGTCATGACACAGTGTGTGATCCTAATTCACAAGCTAGTAGAAACACTGTACTTTATTCAGTCATTGAATAAATCCATTTCCCCCTCTTACACAAGAGAAACTGTCTAAGTGTGATAAATAGGCTAAAGAAGAAAAAGATTTGACCTCCAAATAGTTACACTTCCCTCCAATATCATCAGCAAATAAAAGTCCTTTCTTAGTCATCAACAACTTTTCTTCCCAATACATTGCTTAAATTGTAAGGTTGAAGGCTAAGCAGGATCCATCACCCGTTCTGATTAGACAGTTGATTACAAGATAATCCCCTGAATATTTCATGCAGGAATGACAGTGCAGCATCCAGGCAGTAAGGTAACTTGAGCAGTTGAGATAGAGCCTTATAAAAAGGTTTCTGCACTTACCTCTTACCTGGAAGCACTGTAAAGCTTTGCAGATATAAAGACACTCTTCCCCACAGAAACCACCTCCAAGATAGTCTAATCCTTGAATAATGTTTTTTTGGACAGAGCTGGCTCTGTTGTAGAGCCCTGGTTTTACATTAGCTTTTTTTACTTCCTCTCCTCCACTCCCTCTCCCCTGCCTTCTGGGGAGTTAGGACAAAATATGCCTGTTGTTATGTTGCTTGTTGAGATATTATGGAGCATGAAGACAAGATGCTGAAGTTCCAGGAGAGAATTGCCATGGCCTCTCAGGTCATGGGAGTTTTGCCTTTTTCCCTCTCTTTCCTCCGTGATGGTAATCACCAAAACAGAAGGTCTTGCTAATTAGCTTCAGTTTGTGGTTTGCTTAAAGCAGGATCAAGCCAGGATGGAAATAGCTGCTACTGCTGTTCACTACTTAAGCCAGTGCAGAAGCAGATTGTGCATACGATCAGCGTAGCCACATCCTATTAGCACTGATGCAACTTCCAGCGAAACCTCTAGGCAACATGGAAGCACACAAGCCTGGTAAGTTTATTCTCTGCTTCATTGTTAATTGCTGCCTATGAAGTTGAATAGGTGGAAAGGGCGTGGGGAAAAGAGAAAGGAATACTTCGAAAGGACTTCTGTGTCTTCTTTCAGGACATTTAAAAAAAAAAACCAAATAAAAAAAAAGAAAAGTCTGTGCCCCATGTTACATACAGACAGTTCAGGGATAAAACACACAAGAGTTCATTTCTTCTGAAGCCTCAGGAGTGCAGCTGTGGGTCAGTGTTGTGATCCACGTGGAAAAGACAATCACTAGGCAAATGCCTTGTGCTGGACTTCTGCTGTTTCCATCCGCATTTGCCTTATTGCAATGCAACTGGGGGGAGCAAGCAATATCCTTTTTCAGAAGATGATGTGCAGTAGCGAGCTTTCAGTTCCCATATGCAAGGAACAAATCTGCTCAGTGCATAAAACCTTCTATGTGTGACTTCCCAGTGTACGAGTTTAGAATAATGTTCAGTGCTAATACTGTGTCACTATTACTTTACTGCTACAGTCAAAAGCTCTGTGGCTGTTTCCATGTTATCTCATTGTTTCTGGGGCTGTAGCTCTGCTGTGGACTCCTAAGTATCATGCAGCTCACTGAATCCTGCTATTTCTGTGTTCTCCCATCCAGTCACCTTCCTAAAATTATTGGCATAGCAGACCACAGTGTGCAAAGAGCCATTAGATATAATGCCTACTGCTGATCTTTGTTGAGTTATTCCGGTGTCCTTTTTCTATCCCTGATCCTTAACTGTTGGAGTTTGTTCAGATATATACTTTATGTTGGAAAAAACAGTTACTTGCTGTAATCTTAACGTTTAGACTAGGATTAAAAAACAAAAAAAAAAAAGGAGGGGAATCTCTGAAGTTATACACACAGTTGTATTATATAGATACAGCTCCATTAAGTCTTCAGTTAATGCACACATTCGTAAGGCGGCTCAGGATTTTGTTTTATACCATGTGGTTCCCACATCTATCTCCACAGCTCTGCTCTGTTTCCTTCATTCTTGACCATTCAGGTTCATAGTCTTCTACCCTTTAGGAGACTCTCTAGCTCATGGCATGTGCCAGAGCTGAGTGAGCATCTCTGTTAACTCAGGTACATTCTTCCTGCTCCTAATGCAGGGGGTGGGGGCTCCTGTGTATGAGGGTCTACAAAAGGAGCACAACCACAGGTTTTTACACTTGTGTCTCTGACCACAGCTATTTAGGTCAGTCAAAGCCAGCAAGGAGCTGTGCTCCCCCTTGCCTGCCCCTGTCTGTTTGAGGTGCTGTGACACTGTTGTTTCTGGCAGCAGTTCAGGGACAGGCTGTCAGGGCCCAGAGCACATCACCCTGTCCAGGTGTTTAGTTGGTCATGTTAAAGAGATAGCTGGCTGAGTCCAAGGCCAGCTCCTTCACTGACCAGAGCGGTTGTAAAGAAAGCTGGAAGTGAGTTGCCCTCCTTTCCCTTGGGAACTGCTTTTAAGCTGAGGCTTTACAGCTCACCCCCACCTGCACTACATTGCAGCTCAGCAGCAGCTACATCTGTGCCTGGTCTCGGACCATTGCCGGTTTGGCCCTGACCCAGACCCAGTGTCTCTGCTTCCCAGATTGACCTCAGACCTACCTTGTCACTGCTGTCTTGCCGGGGGATCACTGAGCTGTGTCCGATCCTGATCACTGTCTCCAGCCCTGATCCTGACCTGGACTTGCTGCTCTGCATCTGGGCTCCCTGTCAGCGGGGTCACTCACTGCTCTGCTCTACCATCCTCAGCTCGAGGCTCACCTTCTCCCAGGGAGCAGACGATCATAGGCCTCCTTTTCCTTAAAATGACTTAAATGAGGATTGTTACTATTCTTTAAAGTCTTACTTTAAAGAATCAGTGAATATGCATTCACACAAAGGGCCAGAGGGTTATGGACAAGTTGCTCTGTTGACCACATATTAACAGCTTCCTGAATCATTATTGTCTCAAAGTGCAAGGTGATATGGCAAGAAGCTCACCTTGCGCCAGAATTACTTCTTGTGCACAGCTCCACCAAACTCAGCACAGCTACTGCAGAGTGTGATTTCCTCCACTGTCTCCAAGACTACCATCAGTGCCTTTTAAGAATCATAGGAATTAAATACAGATAAGGCTTTTTGGATTGTCTCTAATGCTCTCTAATGCAGCATGGTACAAATTAAAGCAAATTTCAGATTAGAGGGTATGAAGCCTGCCATGGAGAGGAGGAACTTAGAGGGAGGTTCTGGGAAATGGAAGTACAAGTGTGGCTTGGAGGAAGTAACAAGGGTTAAGACAAGATCAGAGATGGAACAGTCCTGCTAAGGCTTAAGGTAGGTAGCACAGCCCCACACAATTCCCTGTCTACTTTCCATCTTCATCACATTGTCCCAGCCACATGCCTGGGCTAGCAGACCTCCTGGGCGATGAAATTGGGGATGCAACCAAAGGGAGGACGAAGTGGAGCTAGAAGCAGAAAACATCATTTTTCAGGTTTGCCACTTCCTACCTGTTCCCTTACAGCTGAGTTTCCACCAAGAGACACAAGATCGAAATTTGCAGCCTGTGGTTTGGGCGCTCATACAGTACCTCTCAGACTGCAGATGGGAAGGGCAAAACCACCTATGAGAAGTCCTGGCTAATGCCTTTGGCAGTCTGGGTGCATCTGCCTGTCTGGACTCCATTCCAACATTCAGTTTGAAATGCCACATCCTGAGCCTCTGGGACACTCAGCAAGGAGAATCTCTTGGGTAGGAATCAATCTCTCAGTTGTGTCCCTTTACATTTGATCGTACATAACACTATTTCCCCTTTCCCTCCCAGCCTCCTGAATATGATCAGAGAAGAAATACTCTTTCTAGAGAGAACTGTCTAATGCTGAGTTTACTTATGGACTGATTTTGGTAGAAGCAGTTTAGTAGGTGACTAAACATCTAAATAGTTCTTAAACCATCCTGAAGAAAGAAATACCAGATATCGGAAAATTTAATGGTCAAACTCTATCCTTCTTTTATCCAAATAAGGAGTTTGGGAACACTGCACTAATCTAAGTTATCTTTAATGAAACCTACTGGACCTTTTTCTTCAAGTAATATTGAATAAAGAATGGATTCCCTACGTAAAAATTTGTTCCTAGACATTTCCTCTGGTGGCCTGTTTCCTTTAAGCTTGACCAAGGTTTATTTAATTAACATGCATTCCCTTGTATCTGAAACTCTTTTAATTGAAATATTAAATAATAAGCGGTATTTTGAAGAGACAAGGGGTGGCAGCTTAAAAAAGAAAACTGCAGTGCTATGAAAATACTTGCATACTTATACAGGCGTGACTGGTTGTATTGAAATCAGCAACTCTAAATATGCATGTTCAGAACTGAGAAGTCATTAGCTTAGTGGGGACTTAAAGAACACATGTATAACCATGGCACATCTTTTTATTTATATATATCTCCTTTAAAGAAGATATGTTTAAGTCAAGCTACTTAGAAAAAGTAAATTCAGGTAGTTCTTTTTCATACCTACTTGGAGGGTGGAAGGAATAACAAGTTTGCCAAACAATGCTCCTAAATTGCAGATGTTTTGAACAGCCTTGCAGAGGAGTCTGTGCAAGTACAGGTATACTTCTGACTGTGGTGTCTTCAGAAATGCAGCCCATTTCTGATACTTAACTGGAAAGAGAAGAAGATAAATGGAAGCAGGCCAGTGTCTGTGCCCTGGGTGGCCAAACCATTTACAATGTATTCTGCAAGTGGTTGTGCCTATGATAATCTGACCATCTGGACCACTCAGATCGGATAATTGGCTGTTACTCAGGATTTAATACAGAGCTCCTAATTAGGTAGACTCCCTTAATGCATATTTTGCAAGCAGTACGGTCCTTTAATACACCCTCTCAGTCCTTCCACTTTTGGCAGTATGTGCAGCTTCTTCATCATTGCACTTTAGACGACGACTTGGAAACTCAAATGGTGAGGTCAATTGGTGCACATTCAGCCAACCCTTAAGTTTACAAAAAGCTGAAGCAAAGGAGTGCAGAGAGACTGAGCAAGCAAGTAGATGATTACTGGCTGTGAACTTGTGCTGGAACTAGAGCTGGTCACTGATCTCTGTCCTGGAGGTACCTTGTCCTTGGAAGCCATTTACAGCTTAAAGAAGTTTGACTGGAGGGGTGGCTCCCAGGTTATTTTTCTAGAACGAGTGTAGTTCTTGAACACTTGCTTTCCAGGTTGAATTCAAGATTCACTTTGCTGCTGTTCTCTGGGGATATATATATATATATATGTACCAAAGCTATGCATGTGTGCATGTATAAAAAACCCAGATATATATGCACATACATACACACACACAGCTTGTTTCTATTGATGCTAATTCCTCCAGAATATTTACAGAATGAGAACATGTAAGGCCAGATGTTGTAAAGGCTTACAGGGTAGAATGAGGTCAGGCAGCATCTGAAGCAGAAGCCCCTGAGGCACTGCAGTACCACAGGCAAGCACTGTCAAATGTGGAACTCATTCAGAACAAAACGTTTTGATTGTCTGTTTGATTTGGGAAGATGAAAAGCTTTTGGGAGAACAGGAGTCTTCCAAATTCAGACATGGAAATTGCATTTCCATCGAAAAACTTATTCTGACTGGAAGTCCCTGACTGCTTCACCTGCTTACCAGTGTTAACCTCAGGTTTGTGACACAGTTTCTGAAGGTTGGGAAGCATAATGGAAACAAACTAGTTTTATTATAAATGAACTGCAGATTTTTTTCCTAGGCCCAGTTAAAAGGACTGGGAAGAAAAAAAGGTCTTTAATTGACTGTGCAAAGGTCTTGTGAGATATCCCAGGCTTAGTCTGAAAATACTGGGGAAAGACTGTATGTAGTCTTTAGAAATGAAACCTTCACTTATTAATTATTTTCCTTGGAGTTTCCCTTGTGGCATCATTATGTGCTTCATTAAAGTAAACCAAGTGCGAGTGTCCTTGAGAGATCAGAAAAGGAAGACTGGTGAGTGAATGTACTGTACTGTTCAAATGCTGCAGGACCCTAATTTATTATGGATAGAAAACATAAGAATAATCATGACATTTAGGGCTAAGGTCTGCGCATTTCATTCTTTAGCATTTTACTGGCTCCTCTCTTAGCACATGATTGTGGGTAAGTAGATTCAGCCTGCATAGAGGGCATAGAAGATCAGCAGTAGGACGCAATGTCTGCCTTAGACACTTGGAAAAAAAGAAAAAAAAAGAAGGGATTCAATTAAATAAGGGGGAAATATGACTTCCAGATTTTAGCAATACACCCCCCCCCAAAAAAAAAAGAAAAAGAAAAAAAGAGATACAATGTTTTGCTATCACCATCTATAAGAATGGATCCTCTTAGATTTGCCTTGAATTATTTGAAGATGATGATCACTGCACAACTCTATAGGTTTCCTGCATACAGCCACCTCCTTCAACGCTCTGTCTTTTGAGATGCAATGCAGGTATTTCTGCCACCAGTTGGCCGTTAGCAACGCAGGAGAAACTCTCTTCAGCCACATGAACACTAGGCAGGAGACACAGCTGTTCCTGCCTTCCCTCTTCCCCTGTCTCCATCACCATGAGGAAGGTGTGGAGGAAATTGCTCAAATTTTCCAGTGCTTTCTTATGGCAGAGAAGGGTAAAATTGCTTTCTCATAACACAGTGCAGCAAATCTCATAGGGCAGTGTCTCCCAGACTGGAAAGTAACTCTACTATGCTGTTAAAGCTTCTAATTTCCTTAGACAGAAGGTGAAGGTGGGGGAAAAGAACTGCAGTATTACTAGGATTGCCAAGTAAGAAGGCAAGAAGAGATACTATGGATGTAGTGTCTCCCTGGATATACGGGACCTGATGAATATTCTGGTTATTTCTTCATCCTGGGATAGACAAAAGTCCTGACTGGAAAGGCATGGTGCTTTGCCTATTTAGTGGTAGCGGGGCTAACTATGTGGGCAGATGGGTCTGCTACACCTATGTCTTCTCTCTGGTAGAAAACACTAATGCTTGAAAGACCAAGCCATAGTTTTTCACTCCAATAAGCTTCTCAAAGAAACTATAGGTAAAGATCAATCAACCCCATTTCAGTTATGGCACCACTAGAGGGGGGAAGAGTATGAAGCATTTGTATGTCAAAAGAGTTTCTGTACCCTTTACTTTTTATCATAATTTATTTCTCTGTGCTACTGCCTGTATGGTATTGACTTTCTGCATGTCCTACGTGTAACCAAGCATTCTTCTCATATTCTCTTGTTGCTGTACACTGCGCTATGGCAGGTATATAGCTAACCAATGGTGGTGGTGAACAGGGGATGGCATGTAACTCCTCATCCCCTCCATTATGGTGCATTGTGACCATGTAATTTGTCAATACAAGAGATGGGGAACGCATCTAAAACTAAAGGGTTCAAGACATTAGTCCCTCAAGCCAAAACATGTAGGCATAACCTTAGATGTACTTTATGAGAATTTCACACCATTACATGTCCAAAAGTTAAGAGTTCTTAGTGGAGAATGACCGCTAGCCAGAAGTTTCTATCTGTACCCGATCCCACTAGATTTGGTCACATCACACTAGAACTGAAACACAGTCCATTTCAGGCCTACTTGTAAGCCGTAAGCAGATGTGACTCAGTTCGTTTGTGGCGATTTGTCTTCTATCTGGCATGAATGCTGCACCCAGAGAACAATGGCACGTTCACTTAAGACACACAGTGTGCTCATGTCCTGGGGGTGCTTAGCTAGCGGCAAAGCACAGACTTTCCAGCTCCTAACCTCGTGACTGAAGTGCAGGAGTACAAATGCTATTGACCAACCAGGGTAGTGCTGAGCTAAGTGCAGTGTTGTACTCTTGTTCCCCCTTCCCAAGCAGTTCACACAGCAAAGTACCTGCTGTTCCTCTGCAGTTGTGTGCACCCCTCTCCATTTACTGAAGTGCAGCATCTGAATAGTGTCTATTAACTACAGTATTTCCAGTTCCTTTAGGAAACTATCTGCACAAAAACTTCTTTATATAACAATAATTATCTCTTATTCTCAGACTTTCCTCTAGCCTCCTCACACTCAACTCTGAACAGACAGAGGACAGCAAAATCAGCAAGGGACTCTTTTTCAGCATACAACAGCAAATACCTCACAGTTCCTCAAAATCGGACTTACTTGCACAGCAGCAGGATCAATGGAACTTTTGAAGCACCGAGCTGTATGGAGTCCTTCAGCAGTTCTGTAAGTAGGATTTTATGTTCATTGACTTACCTCTAATGCCTTTAAGATGAGGAAGAGGCTTGAAGCAGGGTGAGCAGAGCATGGTATATTCCTCCTGTGTTTTAGGCAAATCCACGCTGTACTGGGAAAAGTGACTATGCAAGTAAACTGATACTACAACCTTAGGTAGTTCAGTAGGCTCTCTTAGTGTACACAAAGAACTAATTGCTACTCTAGTAGTCTCACCAAGATTTTCTTAATTATTTACTTTAGCAAAATCCTTCAGAGGAGGAATAGGGAGGTTGATATTACCCCTAGTGTAGGAAAAGATCTGCAGTTTGATGACTGAATTGGCTATCCCTGTGCAAACCCTGGACTAGCATGTGCCCAGGTGTTAGTGTGGACTGGCTTGGAAGGTGGAAGTGTAGTGTGGCTGTGGACTTCAGAACAGAGCTGGTGTTAGAGGGGAGACCTCTTGGGATATGTTTGTAGTGATATATTGGCTATTAGAGGACTAGAATAAAATTGTCATGACATGCCTATCCTATATTCCTGTTTTCTTATTGCTTGGTGCACTGGCTACTTGTCTTGGAAATGTCAAGAAGCGATGAATGTGGGACTGAAGACGGTAATTTAAAACACTGATTCTGACTTTTATGATGGTTGTGAGAGGGGAGGAGAGAAAGATCGTGATAGTTCCTTCAGTGACGTTTTGCAAATTGCAACTTATTTATGTTCCTCCCTAATAAGGTCTTCTTGTGCCAGAATGTCACGTGGTGAGGAAAGCAGTACAAATTTAGGGCCAGAAAATGTCCTTACTGAAATCTGTGGGAATTTTGATTTTTTTTCTGTGCAATAGACACCCATAATAATGGGGATGCCACTTTGCTGCCAAGAATGAGGAAAAGAGTCAACAGAGAGGGAAGGAAAGAGAGGCATTGTTTTATGTCCTCATCCTTTTATTCTGTGTAACTCCAGCAACATCAAATGTTGCTATGGTACTCTCTCAGGTGGCTGGGATGTGGCAGCTGGCTATGCACAGGTAATAAACAAGAAAACCTCTTAGTGACTCTTCATGTTCTCCAACCTCCTTGTTCCCTCTCCTGCATTTTGTTTGTGCATCTCATTTCTGCCCACGCTCTCCAGTAAGGGAGGAGAGGATGCTTAGAGCTCATCTTCTCTAGGATCAGCTAATGCATTGCATTGTGCCAGTGACCTAGTGGTGGTGACATCATTACTTCTGCACTGTATAGTGTGAAACTCTCTGGAAGGGAGACTAGAAATCTGCAACGAGTTTTTCTTCACTGTGGCAGACATGGATCCAGGAGGTTTGCATGGACTGCCTGTGAGTACTACATGAAAATGTATTTAACTAGGAAGTGGGGAATTGCAATAAAATGCTATCTCTCAAGCAGTTTTATATTCTGCCAGAATGTAGTGCTGAGTGTAACTTTAGATATGCCTAAAGGGACTATATATACACTTTACACATAAAGTGTGTGATAAGTGAAATGTGCAGAACAGATTATTTGGTGATAATTTCGTGAAAGAATGAAGGATGGAAGGATGTAGTATGCATATAAAACCAAGATTTATTTAGTGATACGGTGACTGAAAGCTACTTTGTGGGAAACTAAGTGAAGCAAAGCAATGAAAAACAAGAATTTGGGAGATGTTGGGGTATATAATAATATGCACATTTATATATTACCTTCAAAAATTCGTGTTGTGGTAATAAATGAGAAAATTGCCATGCACCATGCTTGGTTAACTGCATTCAGGACTACCAGTGCACGTAATGGAAAGGGAGGTAGGGAGAGAAACAAATCTGTAACTGGTACCTGTCAAGATTTTGCTTGTATAGCCACCTGTGGGAACCATAAATGTCTGCAATTAGGCTATAAGCTGATTGCTTTGGATCAGGTTGACCCTATTTGTTTGCTTGTACGTTGTTTCCCAGTCATTGGGGGCTGGTGTCGCTCTAATGAATGACACCGTAGAGAGCTCTGTGAAGGGTTTTAAACTACAGCATTGAGCTGGAAATGGTGGTTGGTAACAGTTTTGGAAAACATATGGGCTATCTTAGTGAATGAGAAGTGAAAGTGAATGCCTTACCTTTGGTATCAGAGTTCAACATGGATGCTGCAGAATTGCTGTCCAGGCTGGGGCACGATGGTGGGGGTTAGTACTGGAGCAGCTTCACCCCAGAAGGGTTCAGAGAGCGAAGACAAGGAGGCAGGGATGGTCCAAGGGGTCGACTGCGTGCAGCATAGGTGATTTGGATGATTTCTGTCATTAATATCCTTTTGCAGCATTACTGGTCAGTCACAGTGTCTTTTCATAATACATTAAAATACAGGTCAGCTGGCATTGTTAGCCTTCCATGGGGCATATCCTGTCTAATCCCTGGTGTTTTCCAAAGCATTTCTGTCCAGCCCTACCCTCCTTGCCCTTGTACTACGGTGAGGATCCTTCTCCTGTTCTGGCTCAGATCAGTTTCTTCCCTTTCTTCCCACACGTAGTTTTTTGCTTCCCTCCCATGCCCAGCTTTCCTCCACAGCACATCCTTTATAAACATCCCAATCTATAAGGCGATCCTTATTCCCGCTCCTTAATCCCATTTCAAACTGTGGGTGTCTTCTCCTGTATGGTCTGTGTATATGCAAGACAGAGACAGCGTTGGTGCGCGTCTCTGTACCCGCCCATCAGGTAGGTATCCCATGCGTTGGGATAAGACCACTATCTTTAGCTACTCTCATTTGTTTACGGTCGGAGGAGGTCAGCGTGACTTAATCTGGTCTGCAGAGTGCATGTTTGTAGGTCATACCTACCCTCAGCTGACCTCCAATTTTGACTCTGCGCAGCTTTATGTGCTTGTGTGGAGATAGACCCTGGGCCTGGCCTCTTCTTGGGCTTTTTGGCTTTCTTATCTGTGAGACTTGTGTGTTTTTCTCCCAGATTATAAACAACTACCTGGACGGGACGCAAGGAGGGGCCATGGACAATGTGTCCCCGAGCGGCATGCATTTCAGGGACAGCAAGAGAAAAGTCGACTATGTGTTAGCCTACCACTACCGAAAACGCCTCGCTCAGCACCCGCCTGGTGCGGGCTCCCCAGAACCGATGTGCAGATCTGCCTCCTTGGCCCTGGTTTCGAATGGAGGGACCAGGAAGGGCCGTGCTGAGCCACAGCGGCAGGATGGTGGCCAGCATGCCCTCCAGGAGCGGCCGGGGCCGCTGGGGGCAGAGGTGATCGAGCTTGGCCCGCTGGACACCCTGGAGGAGGAGAAGCGGCTGCAGCGGGAGGAGTATGAACGCAACCTGGTGGAAGCGGGGCTGGAGATAGAGAAAGACCCTGAGGTAAGAGGGGGAGAGTTGCTCCTCACACGTGGTGCTGGGTGCCCTGATGGGTAATGGCCTCTTCGGTGTTGGAGATGGCTATCTGTAGGACATAACCATGGCTGTGCTGTGCTGGTGGGGCAGCCCGGTGGTGGCTGGGTGCCCAGAGCATGGCTGCCCGCTCTCTCTTCCAGTGAGGTGACACGGGGAGGCCAGGAGCCCAGCTGTGGCCATGCGTCAGGGCCCAGCCTGGCCTGCCTTCCTTCCTGCCCTGCATTAATGTTAACTGAGAGGCAAATCACACCCATGCTAACTCTTAAAAATAAGAATATATGCTGCTTTCCTTCTAACACAGCTCCGCTGACTCCCCCACTGTTGGTTCTGCAGCTGCAGCAAGTGTAGGATGTCCTGGAGGTGTGTCTCATGGCCAGCTTGAGGAGCTAATCATGAAGAGAGCTTGTTACTGTTGAACAGTAGTTCAGTGCTGAACATCCCTGCGTCAAATGCTGCCGCTGTGGCAACACCCAATTAGGGATCTGCAGAAATATGTTGTACAAGCTATTTTCAAACATGCCTAAAATACGGTATGAAGCCAAGAAGAAGATGGCGGGGATGTTTCTGTATTGGTTGGTTCTTTACTGCCTGGGAAATAACAAGTGGTTGTTATTGTTTAATGCACTATTAAGTAGCAATTTGAATCTTACTTCAGTAGAAAACTTATTTCTTTATCTAAATGTTCTTATGGCTTGCAGTGAACACACTTTTCTTACAAAAAATTGTTTACATTGTTTACATTTTGATATCGTTAAAATGAGAAAGGCTCTCAGGTAATTTGCTGGAATACAAAGTGCTGTTAAGACTTTTCATATTTCCTTGGAATAACTCGGTGATTTTCAGCATGCCTCTTAGCTTTCTTCCCAGCCACAAGTAAGCTTTGTGTCATTTTCTTCATTCCACCTACAGAATGAACAGCTCCTATGCTGCAACAGGAGAACTTCCCAGGCTTTAATGTATTTATTCTCACCACATGTGCGTGATCTTGGAAAGCGCTATGGTCGTATCAGCTGGGAGCTGTGGTTAGGTTACTTGACTGCAGCCAGTTGGTCAATTGAGCACAGGTCTTCCAAATCCCATGTTGATGCACTGAGCACTGTACTATCCCTTTGGACCTCTTTGAAAGCCACAGATATTTATATCCTTTGAAGGGAAGTCCCTGCTAGGTTCTAGTTTTAGGTGCTGCTTAAATTTGATGCCAAATTTAAGAAATTTAGGGCTTCTTTTCAGAGGTGCCGAGAACTTACAGCTCGTATTGCTTTCAGTGCAACCAGTCGACACTTCGAAATTGTGGACCAAATTGCAGATTGCATCTGAAAATTTGAGTCTAGCTGACTTGGCATAGAGTACACATGTTAAATCACTGGCAGGAATAGAAAGAAATAGAAAGGCCTTTTGACTCTTAACATTTTCCTTGCTCAGTTTGCTGCGTTGCAGGTGGCTATGGGTTGTATTTCACTGCACAGCCTGGCTGAGCCATCCTTGTACTGAACAGAAAAAAGTGATCTCAGATCCTGATTCTTTTATGCTAAGCATTGGGGTTAAGGTTCAATACTGCTAACACATGACTGTCTTACTGCTATGATTTTTATAACTAAATTGCATAAACCCCATGAGAACAGCTGTTTTTGGAGGCTTCTTTCAGTTCTGAATTTCATCAGAACCTGAAAAGTCTAGCAGGAGATTTGGATTTGATTATTCGACTCATTACGTACCTGAAGTCCAGCTGGATTCAAATTCTGGTTCGGACCCCTTCCAAGTGGTGACGTGCCCTCTTAAATAATATACAAAGTAATAAATGATGTCATAGAGAGCTGATCAAGAAAAAACTTTTTGTCGTGGTTTTCCTTCTGAAGAAGAAAAGGCTTTTTGTAAATGAACTGGAAAGTTCTGAGGAAATTATTTGGTGACCAGTTCTTTTATGGGAAAAATTAATTGATTTTGAAAATTACAAAAAATCTAGTCCCATCACTTCTCTATCTGTATATATGTATGTACATAGTCACTCCTGCCCCCACCCCCCCAACACACAAGCTGTGTAACCAAAAGGGGAAAGTGTTTTTCCCTCCAGAATCTCCTGAGAAACGGGAAGAGCCTATGCATTATCCTTTTTCTTCCCTGCCCAAGACATGTGGCTTTTACTTCCTTTTTTTTTCCTCACTTGGCTGTTTTTTCTCCTGTTAGTTAACTCCTGTTAAAACATGCTGAAGCTGCTGTCTTTGTTATCTTGCTGTGAATTTCATAGAACATACTGATCAGGCACATGTGAAGGGTACAGCCAGCCTTGTATGTTGATTAAAATTGTGTGTTGAGCTGGTATGAGAACAACTTCTGATTTTAGTCCTAGGAAAAATATGTGTCTGTAGGTTCATTAAACTCAGAACAGTCTTAAGATTGCATGCTGTATTTTCGGTGTATAACAAACACAGTGGACTTTAAACTAGTACATGTCTAGTGGTTTATGCTGAACATGCATGTTTAGGTTTTTTTGTTTCAGTGCTAGTATAAGAAGTGGATCTTTTTCATATAGTATTATTGGAAGTTGAGACATATTCTCTAATACATATCTCACTCTTGCTGTATGTTCTGTACCAGGTCCTCAGATGAGTCTGATCTCCTGCTCAGAGGGCTGGCTGCAAAGGTAACTCAAAACAGTCCTCTGTGCTGCAGCTCCTGTATGAGGGATTCCAGTTCTGGACCCTTGGGTTAGAGCAGGCCTTGGTTTCTCTACCCTACGTCACCTGCATACAGTCTTGCAAAGAAAAATATTCCGTTAAGAACAGTAGGATATCCTGAACACAATCTCTTTTCTGAAACAGCATCAGTTTTTACTTGAAGCAGTAGCAATAGAAAGGAAGAGAGCAAAAGGGTATCTGCTATGTCTGTGGTCTTCAATGAACATCTCTATGCTGCCCTTTCTATGTGGCCTATAGTAGCTATACAGCTAAAAAAATTATCTTTGTTAGGGCCTATGTAGTTCTGGTTCTTGTTAACCTCATTGCTTGAACAAAAAAAACCCAAAACCCAAACAACAAAAAAAAGAGAACAAGCCATTGTCTTTTTTTTACTGATATTGTGGCAGTCATGAAGGATATATTCACTGAGTAATATAGCTGGTTCAGCATTTAATGACTTCTAAGTGCATCTGTCTTCTCGTGGCTGGAAAGTTGCTTAGTCTATGATCTCCGTTAACCCTACTTTGTAAAGACTGTAAGCTTGATTAACCTAAATGAACTAAGCACAGTGTCTTTTGCATCAGACTATTCAGTCTACTAACCTCACAGGATATTGGAGTTCCTCTAGAACCTGCTTTTGTAGGCTAAAACTATTTAGACGTCAGGAAGTTCATCTCCAGGAACACAGGGTAGCATTATGACAATTTAAAAATCTTTATTTCTAAACTATCTTTTTGAAAAAGTGGGATTTTCCATGATGTTAATAAGCTTGTTAACATATGGTGTTAGTATGGTTGCTATATATTGAATAACTAGGGACAAATATCTTTCTCATTTGTATTGCCAATTCATTGTGTAAAAGAATAGGGAGAAGAAAATAAATGAAGATATATAATTTGTATATGGAGAGGGGAGTATTACTCTTTTTTGAATATGTGGAAAATAGGCAAGATTATGGTCTGTCTCCATATCCACCCTTAATTTGTCAATTAAGGATTTTTTTACTAGTTTTCAACTTTCTTATAACTTTCTATCATTTGTTATTGCTGTCCTCCAGATAAACTTTGTTCTCTCTTAATATAACCTTGGGTTTTTTTGTTTTCCTGTTTTTAAACTGAGGTATTATTTTGCATGTCCAAGACAAAGTGCACAATGAAGACAATGGGTATGAAGTTGAATGTTACAACTTTTTCCTCTCCAATGTGACATTGAGTACCCATAATGATGGGTGGTTGTAATGAGATTTGACAACCTTCTTACCATGCTCCCTGGTAAAGTCATACCTGATCCACAGCATGTATTCATGTGTTATAACAAATACTGCCACCATCAACTTTCAATCTTGATGTTCCATGTGTCAGAGACCACAAGTGGTAGATCAGGTTTAAGGAGCTCTTTGGCTGGTTATCTTCTCTTCAAATCAAAACATTTGGGTGGTCCAGTGTAGCCTGTGCCCATGAAAACAACTGAATTAGCATAATTTAGGGTTATGTGGAAGTGATATTTAGTGGAAAGAATAAGACAGAAGAGGAAACTCCCTATTCACATCTGATAACAGAAGCATAGCAACACAGAACTACTGTTTTGCATAGTTTGCTATGAGTAAAAATAATGTTTGCCTCTGTGACTGCTCTGTTTGACCAGTCTATGAAGTTAGATAAAATAAGCCTGGTGTTGACTCTTGCATGTGTACATAGAACTAACTACCTTGTATTTTACGATATTACATAGTGGCTAATACAGACCTCACTAATACAGATCCTGTAAACACTTATGCTAATCTGCATAGTGTTAAGCGTTTGCAGGATTTGCTTCCTCTGCTTCAAAGTAACACAGTTAAAAGTACAGTAAAACTATTTTTCCAAAATGTCCATGCCAGAACCCAGATTCTTTGGCATGGCTTTGTAAACTGTGAAGGAATGGCAGCAGGTCACATTTACCCTTGTGAGCTAGCTGCCAAAGCCATGAAAGTCATCTCCGAATAAACCCCATTTAACTTCAGTGGCACAAGTCAAATTTTGCATTGGATACACAAAGAATTGCCTGAGATAGGGCCACCTTAAGGGTACCCTCAAATATTCCAGCTTCATTCCCAGGGAGGACAATAAATACCATTGACATTGCAGGCAGTTCTTGGGGTTGAATTTTTTTTCTTTTTTTTTTTTTTTTCCTGGGGAAGCTGATTGTTGTGTTTAACCTAATGTGGAACATCAGTAGTTCACTTAAATTTGAGTTGTACTGCTGCTTTAATGACTGCAAATGCCACATGTACTGTATTCAATCAGTATTATGTATGGCAAAGCATAACAGGAATAGAATAAGAAGGCACTGGAGATGCACCTTGGCATTCTGACAAAGTAGGATCATTTTCAAGCACATTGGAAATGAAATGTACTTTGCTAAATAGCATTTAGGAGATGAAAATACCTTTTAATAGGAATATGATGACAATTTTAAAACCAAATGTAAGTTACCCTCCAAGAAGCTCATCTAACTTGAATTTTAGAGCTAGCATAGTTTTAACGATGTCTCATTAAACTCTGTTGGCTACATTACACTTTGAGGCAAGGAAGTCCTTAAGGTCCTCAGTGTATAAGTTTACACAGTACTGTTGATAACAACGCGACTGATGATGGTGGTTGTGACTGGATTTATCTGCTTGATATTCCAAGGCACGTTTTTGAATTTTTGTGTTAAAAAAACCCAAACAAACCACCCTAAAACCGAAATGAAATAAACAAACCTCCCCAAAAAACCCCCAAACCCAAACAACCTCCACCCCCGAACCAACTAACCAGCCCCGCCCCCAACCTGAACCAAAGAAAAGCTTATAGTGCTGCAGCTAGATTTTATCTATGGGATTAAATTGCACTGTTTTGTCACACTAAGGTGCTCCCCATTTGCCAGTGGGAGAAGGCTTTATCTTTTATCTTCCGTCAGCTGTGAAGGACAAGAGTAGCCAAAATAATATCATGGTAAATTATTCAATGCAGAGGGGCTTTTTCTTTCTCTGTCTCCTCCTATACCTACCTCTAGCTGATGACATTTCTGTTGAGCAGTGCCATCAATGTGCTTGCTATATGAGTTATTTTCTTGGGTCTGCTATATTCCCTAACATCACATTTATGTCATATGTAGCTTATTTTAATGTTAATACTTTTCAGTGTGAAAAAGTGGAATTCCAATGGCCAAGAGTTTAATTTATTTGGATAGACCATTTTTTCCTTGACAAAACATTTTTTTGGTATAAAATATTTCAACTTTTAGTTAAAAGGTTATGAATATTGCTTAATTTAGTAGTAATTAAGAGCCTGGAAAAATGATGTCTTTTTCCAAAATCTGTCAATGTGATTTGTGGATAATTCCAAGAAAAGCATCTCATGCCCTTAGTACATGTGAGACACTTTGCGGGTACTCAGTGTGAATGTTATAGTTGTCTCAAAATGTTCATTCATCTAAAGTGCAGAGGAAAGCTTAATAATAGCTAACATTAATTTTAAAAGGATAGGGAAATTTAATATGAGTCCAAGACCTTTATCCATGTTAATGAACACCTCCTGAAGCCAATGAGAATGCATGCAGAGTAATGTAGTATTGGAAGCAGGCTGGGGTCTTTTGTGCTCTAGGTCTTTGGACTTTGTATTTCACCCTCTCTTAGTACAGCACTCGGAACAAGGCAATACTTCTTTGGGGGCCTCTTAGTGTACCCATTATATAAATATTTGATGGTTATTTTTCAACAACTCTAGTTACAGAAGCATTAATTAGCTAAAACATGTTCTGCTCCTGTATGTTACTTATATGGGGCTGAAATGTAATACACAGCTCTTATAAAATTAAAGTTGAACAGGCAAGGCAAGGTTTACAGTGATAGTGAAGTGGACATGATGAAAATATTGGCAAGTTGATTAACTATTTAAGAGGAAATTATGCCTCCATTTTAGAGAGAATTTTGGAGTAGCCCCATGGGAGTTAGGTGTGGTTCAATCAATATTAAAATAATGATTGATGATACAGGTGGCTAGGTAGAATGGCTGTGCTGTCAAAGCTGAAAACCTTAAATTATGTACTATGAATCCTGTTTTTTAATGATTATGTTGTGACTTGAATAGATGAATGGGCGGACAGACTCACCCTGTGTATTTTAATTAACATCCAGACACTTAATGCTCAGTTATTAGGTTTCTTATTCAAAATGGCTTCCAAGGGATTTAGAGAAAATTGAGGAGATGTACAGACATGGGTCTGTATGTTATCAATAACATTTATAGAGCTCTTGGGCCAGCAATGATAAATCTCATCAATTGTCTGCAGGTAGGGAAATGGAGGCATCAATATTTTGCATTTCAGACGGTGATAGATTTGGGGTGTGCATTCTGGTGATATTTACAATGGGAGCTGGGCAAGAAGGTTCTTATTTTTACATATACTATTTTTACACTATGTTGTTTCTATCAGACTTGCCTGGTAGAAGTGGCAAATAGCCTCTTGAATTTGTGTCCCCATTTCACTGTGTTCTGTGTTGAGTTCTGTCACCTGCTGGAGGAGCTACTTCCATTTCTACAAACTGCTAGATAGATGAGAAGCCCACAGAAATGGCTTATACATCTCTGCTAGGGTACAGCAGGGAGAGGACCGGACACTTGTAGGATAGGAAACAAAAAGTAACGAAATCAGCTGCTTGGCTTATTCACAGACGAATCCATGAAAACATTTTTTAATTATCAGTGGTCTTGTTTGCAGCAGAAATTTTAATCTGCAAATTAAACCCATGGAGACAATTTGAAGAGCAATACAGGAAGCCCTGAGGGATGCCGCACTGCACTGATGACGCTGCAGTAGCTACAGTGTCTGCAGCGGAGACTTGGAGGCTGAAGTAGGGATACTTTCTGTAAGCTGTTTAGGCCAGTGCAGCTTGAATAGTAGTTTCACAAAAATAAAGTAGTAAAATATGAGATAGTTTGGGGATTTTGGTCCTGGGATTTGTTGCTTTTCTGACCTTTTAAAGGACAGAAAACATGTTGCTGTTGGTTGGGGAAGCAGCTTCTACAGGTGCTGGGTGAGGACTGCCCCAACTGTAGCACCTGCTACCCGATGCAAATCAACCCATTCTTTGCCAGAAAAAGAAATCCTGAATTTCAGAGATTCTGTTGTAGGGGAAACGGGACTTTCTTTGCTTTTCTGTCCCCAGGCAATTGCCTACTTTGTCTATAGCAGCAAACAGCCCTACAGGTATCTCTGATACCAAGGGACTGATCACTTCTGCATTCCTGCTGATTGAGTAGCTGCTGTATGATTTGATATTTTTGGGAGGAATTGCTTCTTAGTCATGATTTCACACCTTATGCAATGGAAAGCAGGGAAGTCTGTCTGAAACTGCTTTCTGTAAGTGAGAGATGCTGAGAATTCTACCTGGGAGTGGATGCAACGCTGTAGATAAGTGCTCCCTGTTTTTAATATGTTGCTTTTATAAACATAAGCATTAATTTATATACTGTTTTATGTTATAAAAGATCCGAGCTAAGATGGTGCCTCACTGTTCTTCCCTTGTGCTTTTTGGGCTGTGTGAAAGCAGATTAAAAAGCAGTTTCTATCTGAAAACTCTGTGTCTGACATGCAGAAACTGAGAAGCAAGGACAACAATGAGAAACAAATTCGTTTTGTTTATGTTGATGGAAAAAATAGGGAACAGGATTTGTTCTTGAGTCACTTCTTTCTCTATGGAAGAAGGGAGTGGGACACATCTTCCAGTGAGCAGAGACAGCATTCTCCTCCAGAGCCAGGGAGAGCAAACCAGAGGTGCCATGCCTTCTCACTGCAGGGCAAAAGAACAGTTTCAAGTGAAGCAGTAAGCGGTTTCTTAGAAAGGGATCTTCCACCTCTGCTACTTCTGTTTTGGTCTCTGATGCAACTGGCTCTGGAAAAGCCTTGACTGTCCAGAGCTTCTGAGTTCTCATAGTAAGCATTTTTTTTTCTCAGCCCACGAATCAGAGCAACATCCAGTCCATTTTTATGGAAGTGACAACGAATACTCTTGAATGGCTTAGCTGGGGGCAAGGATAGAGGAGGAGTTAGAAATTAAAACTGGAATGCCAGAGAGAGAGAGAGAGAGAAGAAGAATTAAAAAACCCTGCAAGAACATGAAAAGGAAAGAAAAATCCTCTCAACCAACCAATGGTACAGTGCCACCTGCGTCAAGGGAATGCAATAAAGTGGTATTCAGCAGCTTCTGCCATCTCAGATTCAGGAATGGATTCCAGCAGAGAAAAGGCTGGGGGGTATCTGACTATGGAAATTAATCTTTGAAGAAGGATAGGACTGTCTTATGGGGAAAAATCAACTGTTCGTGTATGTGCAGAGTGAAGGGGTGGAATTTGCTATTCTTTAGCAGATCCAGGGAAAGGTAATGTAAATAATGACTCAAGCTTGTGGGATTCTTTTTTATGTTTTGTTTATATGTTTACATGTTTTGGACTCTTTTAAGGTCTTCTTGCTTTACTCATGACTCTAATGGCTGTGTGTGTCATTCTGCCCAAATTTAAGTTATTAAAAGGTCTGTTGCTCGTCACATTATGACTAGACAGGCAAGCATATTTCTCCAGGAAAAGAGCCACTATGGGGAAGGAATTATTCCCTTCCAGATGCACAAGTAAACCTTTTTATGGTGTGTACATTTTAAAATTTTATATTGTATGTGGAAGGGAGGCATTTTAGAATGAAAACTGGATTCATGTTCAAGCTGTTAAGTATGGACAGTGAAAGTGTCTTTTAAAGGAAAAAAAAAGTCATTTTCCCTTAAAAATCAAAGTGTCCGCTTCAACACAAACTGTTTCTTAAATTCTTTCTAGACCTAAGTTCTAGGTAGGTGCTGAGCTCCATCAACTCAGTAATGGTTTGTGTGGGTGAGCACAGATTTAGTGGTGGGAAGCTGTCATAGCGGGAAAGATTAGTTAACTGTCCCACTTCTACTGCAAGACAACAAGAATCTGAATATATATACGTATAAGTGGAGGGAGAAGTGAAGAGTGTGATTCATTGCTCTGTGTGCTGGGTCTGTATGGGAATTGACAATGAGTCCAGTTTTTGTTTAAATTTGGACTGTGCTGACGGTGGCTAGGGTCATCTATAGCTTCTGTAGCTTGGGGATGCTCTGTTATTTTCCAGCTGTCAAAGGAACTGTTTTGGCCACTGGAAACATCGGAAATACAACTCTTCTGCAGTCAAACTCTTCTCCAGTTTTCCTGTCTATTTCAAGTACGGCACAAAGTTACTGTGCAAACTCCATGCTACCCGAGAACTCCACCTATTTGTATCACCAGAGGTAGCACTATGGAACCAAAGGCTACCTCACTTCTTAACTTTTTCAGTGAAAAGGAGTAAAGGTTGGTCTGCATGATCCGATTTTAATGAATGGATTTGCAGAGAGATAACATTATTCAAGGGCAAACAAGAAAAATCTGAAACCATGCAAGGTTTTTGAAGGCCTGTCATATTTTACTTTAATGTAAGGATGAATATGTTTGATGCAGCTTCTGAATGTTGTTCCTAATTTCAAAAATATTGAGCATCTAGTTGCTCTTAGCAGTGGGAACTGTTGGATGTATAGGACTTGGGAACACTGCAGCACTTCATGTTTTTAAAAATAGTTTCAAGAGGCTGCCTTTTCATTCTGGTAGGAGTTGCATTTATGTTTTCCATTTTTAAGAACAAATAGAAAAAAATCAATATACTGTCATAATTCATAGCCACGATGATGGCATCTGCATTGTTACAATGTTATGATGCATTTGGGCAACTGCTCACAGAAGTTCCTCTCTCCCTTCCACAATGACCCGGCAGGTCTATATAGGTGAAGGTAGGGCCCATGCGGTTCTGCAAGAACCAAGGTCACTTCCCTTTCTCCAGTGTGGTCTGGCTCCAAGGCTGCAGACTGTAGCAGAGTGTCCCTTAAAGGGGCTTAATGTGATAAGGATTTAACATACCACAGGTTGGGACTTCTGGAGGAGAATTCAGCTACAGCTTAGTCAAACGGAGATTGATTCTGTGGATGAACCATGGTTCTGCCAATGCCTGTGTCCTGAAAAAAAGGAAACTTGATACATAAGCCATACAGGAGGTTGTAATCAGATTGGTTTCAGCTGGAAGTTGTTTTTGCCATTCATTGTAAGGTCTTTTAAATCGTAGGACAAGGAAAATAATTCCAAACTGTATCACATATTTGTTTCTGTTTTTCCAGATCAGAAATTACTTTTGCCTGAATAGAGCAACTAGGAAAAAAAAATTTAGCAGAGTGGCATCAGGCTGCACAATTTCCATTAACGTTAATGGGAGTTAGGTGACTAAATCCCCATGCACAGCATGGAAAATTTACCCCTCAGGGTGAATTCTCTTCTTGATACGTAGGGCTGATAACTGTGTGCACACTAGTAAGTCTCCCTTATGCATACAGGTATGTGCTCATGATGATTGGCCAAAGAAGTATTTAAGAGCTAGATTTTGATTTCTGTGCAGTTATTCCAGGTTAGTATTAATGTAACAAGGATTTAATGACCAGAAACAAAACAGCTGGGCAAGATATTTTTAACAGGTGTATGGACTTTTATTTGTTGTTTTTGTGGGGCACTTTTGTGGGTTAGTCACTACTAACTTCTCTCTTCAATTCCTTGATCTCTGTAATAATTTTAGAGCATTATTGAATTCACTAAAAGGATCGAGAGCTATACTTTTAAGGAAATTCTTCAGGTGGATTTAAGTAGATGACCTCGGAATTTCATAAGAGGTGTAGTGGTAAAGCAAATGAACAAAGGGTATTTGAGAGAGAATGAGCTACTGGTAGTTAGCAGAAAAAATGAAGCTATGTAGACTGATATTCCTTTTTACCTTTGGAAACAGCAATCTTTCTAGGGGGAACACAAAGACACCACTTAGAAGCATTGTCTTGAAAATGTGGATGTGGCCATTACTTTCTGTAGGCTAATGTCAACACTGAGTACACTGGAAGAATACCAACATCTTTATCTTCCAGAGAAAGATTGTCTCTTAAACATTTACACATGTTCAACAGCCACCCAACCCTGTTAGGTAATCAAGACAAAGTAGTATCCTAAAGATCTTGTACCTGTGGAAGGTAACTGGAAGGCTACTGCACCCTTTCATTGTCCATGCTCTGGATAGCGGGACCTAGGAAATGTCATATGATATTCTTTGTTATGTAGGCGTACTTTCAGGCTTTTGCAGGACAGGTCAATACGCTGCAGTGCTCTGTACCTCTGGCAAGCCTGCTTGCTTGTCACAGCTCTCTGTGAGTTCACTGGATAATGTTTACTCTCTAACCTCCAGTAGTACCGCTCAGCTTTCACAGGTCAATGCATGGTAACTGCTTCACCTCACCGGTGTTTGACGGGGTCATCTATCTCTGGCCTTTGTGTATTCACTGCTGTACCTTCACACCACTCTTCAGCAGGACCACTCTCCTATCCACCACAGGCCACTGCCCTGTCCAGGATTCTCCATTTCTGTCCATGATGCTCTTTCATCTTCATATCCTATACCTGTAGCAGTCCTGCCAATCCTCAGTATGACTGTGTATCTTCCTTTGGTCTATGTGAAGTCAGTCCTTCATCCTTCCCTGCTGTCCATCAGTTATGATCAGTCACAGGCCTACATGAATTCATAATGTTCAAGACGTCTGCTTGTCTGTGAAAGTCTTCAGACTGCTACTTACACGAGGACTTTATACTTCACGGCTGCTTGTCTCTCAAAGACTTCTGTGCAAGTTTTGTTTCTCCCTTATTCTCTCCTGTTTTAAAGTGACACCGTCCTTAAGAAACTGCTCACCCAAAGCTGGCAAAGCTCAGCTTCAGTTAGGCACCAAAGTTTGCTCATTAGAGGACCTGCATTACTTTTAAACTGATCTGTTGCAGGAGGCATTTGAGAGCACCATGGTAACGGCATAAGTCATAGCTTGCACCACAAGGGATCCCAGTCTGTTTTTCACCTGTGAGCCACGGTTCACAAGTGACTCTCCTGGAAAGTATTTGTTGGTTTAGGGGCATTGAGTCACATCTGACCACCAGCTGGCAAGCCTCTTCACAGAAAAGGCAGCACAAAGAATGTTTTTAAATGCTCCAAGATCCAGCTATAAATTGTTAATTACTAGATCTTCATAATGCTCTAATAGCATTATCAGACTCACTCTCTGGCAAGATAAAACCCACATATCAGGAGACCTACTGGATTATGTTATTAAAGACAGCTCATCTTAGTATTGAAAAGTAGGTGTCGTTTATAATATAGTGATTGGTAACCCTCCCGATATCAGTATAGCTATTCTGTAGTAATGTACTATGCTCCTTGTAATTAATTCTCAATTTCCATTATTTCATAAAAGATGTAAATGTAATTATAATGTAAAACCAATTTTGTTAATGTTATAGAATTTTAAGTACCACAAAAGACTAATAGGTAGCTCTAAAATGTATTCCTTCACTTGTATGTGTCAGTGGTAATTATCGAAGAAAATAATTGTCATATAATTACAGAGCACTCCAGTGTAATTAAAATCACAATAAGAAGTGTAACCAAGCAACTATATATCAAAAGCTGTAAGCCAAATCCAGGAAGTGAGGCAGTGGACATCTTCCTGCTACCTGGACCCTTGAAAACAGATGGGAAGGTGGGAGAAATGCAAGAGCGAGAAGGCTGTTTCCTTAGTACAAATCTAAGTGCTCTTTCAAGTAGAAACAGGACAGGGTAAATTCATATTGCCTAATGCTCTCCATATCTGAGGTGAGTGCCCATATTAGCATATGTGCTCATATAAATGGTAGGTACCTTTGAAGAACAAAGCTCCTCCTGGCTCTCAGCTGCCTGCCCAGCCCCGTTACCTCATACGGAGGAATGGCAGGGGCTTGAGGAGTTGCTGTTACCTCCTGCCTGTGAACCGCTCCTGCAGCTTCCCTCCTTTTGGTTCTCTAAAGTAGCCGTACTTGTCTTCTGGCACTTGCTCCTACCAAGTGAATGGCTTGTGGGGACATGAAAACTGACTGCTAGGCTGAAAATCTGGCAAGATTCATACCCATGTCTTTCTCCATGTCAATGCCAAAACTGCTGTCAAATGTCAGAATTTTAGAAGGAATAGAACTTAAAGCAAATACTACTCCCATGTCATTAAATACATGAGGATAGAGACAGGAATAAAACATAACTAGCCAAAAGCTATCATGGGTCTGAAGGTGGGGGCAGGACCTCCTGTCCCTGTCTTCCCTGGCGTACTGTCTGAGCTCCTTATACTTTTGGTTTCCAGTTTTCATGTCCTTTATTATTGAAATGTAGTCTTCAAAACAACAGAAAAGTGGAGGTGAGAATTAGGTGATGCTAACTATTCACTGGCAAACAGGTTTTCAAACATATAAATGCATTCATGTGAAGGAGAATGAGAATGAAAAATGTGAAGTTGTCTCAGCAGCTTGTCTGTATTAATCTTTACAGTTAATTCTCACAACTGAAAACCCTCTGTGCAGGTGTGTTTCCCGCGGCTTCTTTTCTTCACACGATATTTTTTTTTACCTGCACACACCCTCTGTACTTCTTCAGCTTTTCTTCCTCTCAACGAATTTGTGTCTTTATTCTGCCACTTGCCTGTAATAGTAACAGCTGTATTTATTATAGACTGCTTTGTATAAATTATAGAACTTCAGTTGTTAATCATAAAATAAATGCAAATTAAATTATTTATATTTTTATAGTTATTAAATATTGCTTACCAATCTGTTCTGTTCAGTTGATGGCAAAAGGTGCACTACTGTAAATTTAATACTACTTTTCTCTAAAAAGCTGGGTTTGGCAAATATATTATGATTAGACATCAATGTATGCCTGTTAACTACAGGCAGGCAAAGTGTATTGGAGTGAGATTTTAATGGAAAATACATTTATGATTGATCAAAAGTATTTGGGGATTCATACCAATTCAATGATTAATTTGAGGGATAAAACCCCAAAGTTTCAGAAAAACACACAGTTTGCTTTATCTTTTTTTATAGTATGCATTTCTGGTCTGTTTCAAAATGCTGTTTTAAGAGGAGATTTGCCTAAATGTTATTCAAAAACAGATATTTAAAAAATTAAAAGACAAAAGCAAAAAAAAAATTGGACATTAAATTTGAGTCAACAGCAAGAAGAAAAGCTTTTGTTTGTTTTCATTTTTGCAAGCATCCTGAAGGCACAGGGCAGGCTGATCCAAGTTAGGGATTCTGTGAATCTGCCCTCTTCTTTCCTGCTTTGAGCGATGTGTCTTGCACATTCCTCTGTCTTGCAGTGCTGCCAGGAGCTGACCACTCAAGGTGTGGATCCAGTTGAAAATTAATCGCTCTTTAAAACTAGGATTTAGTTTTCAGGGTACTGATCTGGCTAAAAAACCTCACTATCCAGTTATAGAAATGTGACTACTGGCTCAAGGGGGTGGAGGGGTGGGTGTGTAGCCACATGGCTAGGGGTAGGAAGGAATTTGGGACCACAACGTCTGTAACTTACACCAGCCCAAATTAATGTGAAATGGCAACCTACCAACTGCCTGCGTGAGTTGTGAGCCTGCAAGGTGAGGTGCTCGGATGGATCAGAGAGAGGGGACCAGTGACATTTCAGGCAGTTAAATTCCCTGGGAGGCTGCCTTAGAGAATAACAAAGCATGATCTGGGGATGCTCCTGCTCAGGACTCTCTCTCAGTGCTACTCCCTGTATTCACATACTGCTCTGTGGGAAGACAAATCCTGCTTTTTCCTTTGGTGGGGGCAGGGGGAGAAGGTTTGAATGCCAAGGCAGTCTCCCTGGAGGGTCAATGTTCAAGCAGGGGTTTCTAATTTGGGTATATATATAAAAGAGTGTGTATGTATACTGTGCATGTGTGTGTATATATATCTCTCTATACTAGCGAGTGGACTTAAGGGAATTAAGGCTCTTTTTAGACTTTCAGAGTTATATAAACTTGTGCATGTGTGTTTGTGCTTTTAGTCAAAAGGAAGCATTGCAATAGTTGTATTTTTTTTGTAAACATCTCTATAAATATTTGGAAAGAGCTAACATATGTTGCAAATATTTAGTTAACGGTCTTTGTTGAAATGAAATTTAAGAAAGCTCTAAAATCATAATATCCTACCAATATTGAGGTCATTTTGTGTATGTGTGAATGTTCCAGTTGAAGCCTGTTTCAGCCAAAACATCTGTTCAGTTATCTGTGATCGATATGTGATTTTTTTGGCAAAAGCTCAACTCAATATTTTTAATAGTGAATGATAAACTTAAAGTTATATTTTTAATGTTTTAACATCATGTGCAAAAGTTATATTGCCAGATCTGGATCTATGTGGTTACTGCTACTTATACTACTGTTGGGGCATATGACAGATGAGAATCCAGTGTGTTCTGAATAAACACAGAAGAAAAAGATGGATCCTCTATTACCAAGATTATAATTTCTGTGTAAGGAAATAGAACAGAGTAACCAAGATAAATTGCAGCGGGAGTACAAAGAATCAGTAATATGTGCTATCCTCTCAAACTTGTGTAAATGAGATCTCAATCTGACCAAAGAACTTTAAGGTTAAAGATATTACAATGCATTTAAATTGTCCTTGACCACAAGTACAATATTTGTGTAATATAAATGCCAGTAAGGATAGGTAGTAATGGAAGGCAAACACACAATTTTCTATATTGTTTCTTTGCTAAGCCAAAATATGCAGTTAATTTATTGCCATACCTTAGTCTGCTCATTTCTTACTGTTTGCCAATTACTGCTTAAATCTGCTCATTTTTTCCTTGCTCCCAGTTTTGCAGAATAACTCGGAGTCTCTCATCTCAGAATACTCTCCCCACTGTATGCCAAGAACAAAATGCATCTTGTGATCAGTATTAAATGATAGATTTGGTGATGCCCCCTTGCAAATGGACCAGAATTTTGCTTGAGACAGCTATGTTTACTGAAGACTGCCAAAATAAGTAAAAAAAAAAAGGGCAGAACACCCCCCCCCTTTTTTCTTTTGATCTCAATCCTGATATGTCTTTTCTGATAAACTTAGAGTTAATGATATCACTTGAAGTGTGATCACCTCTGAACTGTTCATGTATGTTAACACTTATCCAGCAATGTCAGACATGTGAGGACAGTGATGCTGTAGCAGTTTCTGTTATGAGACCATGTCCTGAGGTTCTTTCTCAAGAATGCAGTCACTGAAGTCCTTAAGAGCACACCCTGCTGAGGCACTCAAAACTACAGGAATGACTTCCTGTATGTTCAGTTTGTGAATGCTCTTAAATTACCCAGTTAAGGTGCAAGCTTAAGTGTGTGACTTTATCAGAGCTTTAAAAATGATGGCTAGATTCTGCAGACCTTAATAACACTAGTATAAAGAGATATTTTTTCCCTCTTGACTTCAGAAAGATTTGATTTAGTGGTCATGAATAGCTATCATGATGTATAGAAGGAAATACATTGGAGAGTAAATGCATTACAGGACATGTCTAAGGATTGCAGTGCCTAACCTACAGGAAAGATTTGGCTTGAGCATCCTTAGCCTCTGAGCAACAGGCAGACCTCAGAGAACTCTCCTAATCTCGTAGCTGGCTTTTGCTATGCAAGATTTGGGTAATCTGTTGCTGAACATATCTTCCCATTATTAAGTCACAGCCTAGCATAGTGTATATGTAGCTTTGTTACATAGTCTCCCTTTTCTGAACTTTTAGTGTTTATCAGAAAATAATAGTACTTGCTAATACTATTCAGTATGGCAGAAGTGTAGGAAAAACATGGCAGAAACATGCTGAAGCAAAGGTACAAAAATGTTCAATGTGATGCAATATATATATTTTTTAAAAAAGCCTGTCTAGACAGAGGTACTATGTGATTTTCTTTGGGTGTGCTGATGTAAAACAAACAAAAAGATTTATGAAAATGACAAAATGAGGAGCACTTCTAATGAGGCATAAAATGGATTTTAAGATGCGGATGAAGGTACTTACTGCTATCAGTGTATAGCACCGTATTTCTTACAAAAATCTGGTAGTGATTTCCTGTAAATTTCAATTAGTGTGATACCACCAGGTTTGAAAAAACAAAACTTACATTTTTGCTTTGCTAATTCATTTCCCTCAAGGCACAAAAACTTTGGCATTGTATCAGGTGAATATTCATATTGTACATTCTGTCTGCTAAGTATCTTTTTCATAGTTGAAAGTTAATAGCCCACCTGACCCTTACATCTCTAGAAGTGATTTGTTCAGCTTTCTACATAAATCTTCGTATTTCAATGTCAACCCAAAAATAAAATCTTACTAAAATATGTTTCTGTTGAATGCTGTTGTGAAATGTATTGGAGAACCTACAACTTTATAATGTGTCAAGCTTTACCAAACTTTGTTATAGCAACAGCATTTGCTGACAGTTTATTCTTAGAATTGTAACAGAAATTGAAACTCATGTTTCAGTTACAATGATTTGGCAACTGATTTTTTTTTTTTTTTTTTAACCTGACAGATGGCTGGTCAAATAACCAATATAACTGATGGCTAATCCCTCTTTAATTTTTGTGTTACAAAGGAGCAAATTGGCACTTGTAAATCCTGACTGGCTGCCTTTTTCTTTTTTTCTGCAGAGTGACTCCAAATTTGTGGTGATGGAGATGAGAGCTAAATCTGGCCAACATAGGTTATGGCATGTACAAAGCAGTACTGCTAGGATGGATGAATGCAGTATGTGTTGTAGTAGGTGTTCTACTGATATCTACTGAGTGATTGTCTTTTGGACCATAATTTTTGAGGAGCTGAGACTAGCTGTTATAGATGGGAGAGATAACTGATGTGGTGATAAGAGTGTATTGAGGGCTGATTTTCAAAACTGTTGATAATTCAGCACGTTCTACAGAGATCACTAGAAAGTGCTGGCTAATTAACATTTCTGAAAATCTAATTTGTCCATTTACTGGCTGATTTCAGTCGTGATCATCATGTCCCTGTGGGAAGATATTATTTCCAGCCTAGGTACCACATTAGCTGAGAGAGCTGGGTCTCTTAGAACTCCAGAAATAGTAAAATACTTCACTTTCCATCTATGAATGAGATATTTCTTGGACACTGATTCCCAGCTTGTTTGCTAAGCTTCTCATGTTAGCCTCAGCTGCAATGTTTCAAGCAATTATTTTTCCTTGCTTGATGATTTGCCCAGATTGCAGGACTGCTGCTGCTGTTGCTGCCTTCTAATCATCTGCAGAGCCTGCAAGCATCCAGGAGAGCATATCAGCTTGGCCTCCACACTTCACCTGAAGCATGCTTGTGCCTCACTGGCTGGGAACCTCTTCTCTAGGAAGTCCTTGGGTACAAGGAACTAGTCCCAGAGTCAGTGTGGCTCTTTTTTACCCCTGCTGATGCTGGGCAGTCGGAAATGCAGCCTGGTTCCTTCCATTATGTGTGTTTAGTAGAAGAAAAAGAGACATTCCTACCTGAATTTAGTTGTCTCGTTTGCTGAAGAATAACAAGAAATGCCATTGTACTCTTTTGCAATCTGTCTTTGCTCTTCCCCACACCTGGCTGTACGACCTAAAATGAATAGCACCAGGACTGTAAATACAACCTAACAATAATCAAAACCTTATCACCATTGCAACTAACCACAGTCAAGTACTATAGTCTGGAGATGGCATGAATTCCCTTAAAGAACACGTGCTTTGAAGAAGTTTAAACTGTAACATGGTCAACACAGGAAAGGTCATTTTTTATACTTAGTGTTGTGATTTTTTTAGTGCCAAAATGTAGGAAAGGGAGATATGATGATAGTGACCTTTTCCAGCACTCACTTTCCCCATCTGTCCTGGTTTCAACTGGGATAGAGTTAATTTTCTTTCTAGTAGCTGGTATAGTGCTGTATTTTGGATTTAGGATGAGAATAATGTTGATAACACACTGATGTTTTAGTTACTGCTGAGCAGTGCTTACACAGAGTCAAGGCCTTTTCCTGCTTCTCACACCACCCCACCAGTGAGTAGGCTGGGAGTGCCAAGAAGCTGGGAGGGGACACGGCCAGGACAGCTGACCCCAGCTGGCCAAAGGGATATCCCATACCACATGATGTCATGCTCAGCATATAAAGCTGGGGGAAAGCTGGCTGGGGGTCTGCTGCTCAGGAACTGGCTGGGCATTGGTCAGCAGGTGGTGAGAAATTGCATTGTGCATCATTTGTTTTGTATATTCTTTTATCATTATTATTATTTTCCCTTTCTTTTGTGTCCTATTAAATTGTCTTTATCTCAACCCACGAGTTTTACCTTTTTTTTCAATTCTCTCACCCATCCCACGGGGGGGAGTGAGTGAATGGCTGTGTGGTGTTTAGCTGTGTGCTGGGTTAAACCATGATGCCATCTAAAGTTAAATCCCATGCTTTCTAATCTCACCTAATAGACAATAGCTCACTAGCTTTGTAGCCTTCAAATCAGTTTTTGAGCCTTGACATATCTTGACTCACCCAGTCTGAGATTTTTTGGTTCAAAAGAGAAATGACTTTCTGAAGCAGGCATGGAGTATGCTGTACTTCAGTCTTGTTCCTGCTTATTCCTGTTGACAGCTACCAAGAATAGAACAATTTCCCTTGTACCAGGCAAGAAGAGAAGTGGTTTTTTTCTCAAGTAACCTGAGTATTGGGACACATAACAAAACAGCATCATTAGCTTTGCTTTGGTTGATTGGTGAAGATGAAAGTATTTCTGGCCCTTAAGTCTCAACAATAAAACAAATGTAAATTCTTTTCCTTGTGTTTTGTCTGGATTTTTTCTTCCTTCAGTTAGTGCTTGCAGATTCCAAATTAACTTTGATTTTTTTCCCCTTGGTGATAAACCTGCATGAATCCAGACTCACGTGTGTTCAGTTTTCAGGTCATAACCTTTAATGATGCCCATCTAAATAGCTCTATTAACTTGATGTAGCTGTGCCAAACTACATCATCTGACAGACTAGCCTGATAGTCTCATTAAAACATCAGAAGGAAAGCATTTGTATCATAATCTGTATTATTCAATATAAGCTAATCACCAGATTGTAGCATAACCTGAAGACAGAGGAACTGCTCAGTGGTGAGGTTATGAACTAATGACAGCTCTTGAGTCCCCATGACTCGCTAGACTTGAGGCATTGCAGGGTGCGATATGGTAGGGAACCCAAGCACGGTGTGAGCACCTACCAAGACACCTTTACTAGTCAGGTTCCACTCCACCACCGAACAGAGAGCTGTTAACCAGCCCCTTTTTTAACTGGCATGGAGGCGACCCACGTGACAATAGTGAGTCACAGGAGCCTATAATCTGTCCAAGGGTGAGGCAGTTAGATTGCTGACTGTGTATTTTTTGGCTATGCAGTTAATTGAAGAAGAGGTGATAGTAGGAAGCAGGAGGTCAGATCCTGGGGAGAAAGAAAGGCCTAACGTCCCTCCTATTAGATTTGGCATAATTACCATAAAATGATCCTACAGTTTGAGACAGTCCATCAGCACTGTACTGTGTATCTAACAGTTGCAATGATAAAATGTTTAGGAAAAAATAGGAACCGTACAAACTTTTATGACACTGTTACTCTAATGTTCTCCTGATGACAGCTACTTTCAGTTCAGGTAATTTCCCCCACTTGATGTAGTTTGTCTACCTAGTAACCTTCTGTGGGTATCTATTCCAAAGTCTGGTATAGTTTCTTCCTGAAACATCATACAGTTTTTGCACCCACAAAGTCTTTTGGCAAGACAGAGGTACTACCCACTGCATTAATATCTGTGCCCTTTTGTTTATTTTGAGTCTGGCTCCCAATAGCTTAGTCTGGCTTTGTCTGAGGCCCTTTATTTCTTGCCCTGAAAGAGACAGTAGGCAGTCCATCCACACCCCCTCTCTTTATCACGCAGGATTTTATAGACTTCTGCAATGTCTTCCTTAAGGTTGTTCTTTTCCAGAACAAAGGGTCTCGGTCTGCTCAGTGAGTCCTATATAGCTGTCATAGCAAGGCTTTTATGGTGGTTGTTGCCCTCTTCTGAACCCATTTGTGGTCTAATTTGTTTCTTTGGAGGTGAGGAGACAGGGACTGCACGTTGAGTTCAAGATGTGGATACAGCATTGATTTCTCTGTTTAAATAATATTTTTTTCTTAGTCTCTATTCCTTTCCTAATGGAATGCAATGTTTGGTTTACTTCTTGGCTCTTACAAAATACTGAGCTGATATTTTCAAGGAACTTTCTGTTGCAACCACAAGATGTCATTACTGACTGGTATAGGTCAATTCGGAGTCCAGCATGTTACATGTGAAACTGGTTTTAACCCACGGATATTGCTTTGTATTTATTTACATTGAAAGCAATTTACCATTGTTCAGGCTCTTACTCTTATAAAGCTTTTCTACAATTTTTCACAGTCTGCCCTTATCCTTGCTACCCTGAAAAACTTCATCAGTGCCGTTTGTCTTCTCACTGCTTATCTCTTTTTCCAGGCCACTTATGATGATGCTGTACAGTGCTGACTCTGCAAAACCCCTTTGGTGACTTTTTTTTCAGCAGTGCAGGATCTCCTCCTACCCAGTTTCCTCTTGGTTAACCAATTATTTATCCACCCCAGGACCTGTTGCCTTAGCCAAAATGTGTCACATGATGGTACTGTGCGACTGCCAGTGCTTCTTCCCCTTCTCTCCCTGTTTACACTGAGGCTGTAACTGTCCAGGGAGGTTTTGAATTCCCTGCCAGCAAACAAGCCAACAAGAACACTTTGATTATCTTCATCTTAATCCCCTCCCAGTCAAGCCTCTGCAAATACAACCAACCTTCCTTTTACTGCTACTGATCCTTTTACTGCTACTGAGGTGAGAGACCTCGAAGGGACACACCATCCTGGAAAGGCTTGTAGCATATGATTAGGAGAACATACTTGGTAAACAAAATACATTTGTACCACCTGTTAAGACTTTTAAATTAAAAAAGAGTAAACCTTCAAAAATATTTTTCCTAAGAATGAATTGAAATTTAAAATCTTTCAACACAAAATTGAATCATCCCTTTATATGCTTGTTTGTTAATATCCCAGATCAAGTATTGAGTGATGAAACAATATTTTAAGGTGCCATTCCTCTGGTTTTCAGTTTGGTCTCCTAACCACTCTTCCCCCCCCCTCCCCCCCCCCCCCCCCCCCAATTTTTTTTCTTGAGATTGAGACTGCTAGAGTGGGGGTTCAGTCTCTATTTCATTAATCCTGCTACTGGTAACATGCCTGTTATCTGGTCTAAAGATTGACTTTCATGATCTTGCTGCTTCATCTGGAAAATTGTTTAGGGTATAAATCTCTGTGCAGATTAGTGTGTCTCATTCCCTCAAGAGGAATTACATTTTGCCCTTTTTAATGTTAACTCTTTGGCCTCAAGAAGTTTGTTGATTTTATTATTGATAATCAAGTTTGATATGATGTATTTTACAGAATATTGGCTTATTTGCTAGGTAATTTGGCACTGGATGTAGCCAGGCCAGCTGATTACATGTTTTTCCATTGACACTGCCAAAATACAGGAGGTGGTAGAGTAGACACACTCCTCCCTTCCTCTTTGAGGAAGTCTGATTTGGGTGGGGTTTTTTCAATTTTGTATTTTATTATTATTTCTGATATTCTTCAGTCTCAGAAGATGTACTGAAAGTGTGATATGCTTTTGTAGCAAGAAATTTATGTCATTGACATAGGAGAAATTTGTTGATAAAGTCGTTCTAAACAAATAAGGAAGATTTTGCTTTGCATTTGAAAGTCACATTTTTCATGCTATAGTAATTAGTGGCCATAGATAAATATTTGGAAAATAACCAGGAAAATGCACTAATTTTTAAATCCAAAATGTGCATTCAGAAAGAATTAAAAATGAATGACAGTCCTGACATATTTGTTACTCACCTCCATATAGGTTCTGCATTGAGTACTGCAGTAATGCAGAGGTCTGGGCCTTTTTTGTATTTGGCAGACTTAACAATCTATTCTACATTTGTGCTTGAGTTTCTAACAGCTCATTTTCATTCTGTTGTGTGCCATTAAATATTTCCATCTTCTTCAGGGGAAGCACGCCTGTGTTTTTAGGCTTCCTGTATCATCTTCCATTCAGAGACACTTTCTGTCTATAGATGAGTGGGAAGATTTTGGTTGGAAAGGTAACAATGCCATGAAGAAACATTGCAAAGGATGTGCAAAGTCAACTGTTTCATTCCACAGTGCTTTATCTAAGCAATTAAGGTTATATAGTTTCTTTTAAAGTGTTTTGGCCAGATCTTTCATTCCAAGGTGTTCTGTTCTTTGCTTATACACACTAGTATATTCTTTAACTGTTTATGCTCAGAGGTGGGAGTAAGAGAGTAAAATAAACAGGACATTAACGCCATCACTGTTGGTAGAAATGAAGAAAGGAAAACTGTCAAAATGTGTATATTATTGCAGGTTTGCTTAAAGTCTGAAATTTGGACTTAGCGTGTCTGCTTCATATATTGTTGAGCAGCTAAAAATAAACCTAACTCTGTGAACTAGATGGAGTTTACCTTTGCCATCAGTGAACAAGCCTGTGCTTTGCATCTTTACACTTGTGCTATGTGTGACTGGTCATCTGTCAGGAGTGGGAGAACTTCTTGGAGCTGTCGGGGATTGCTGCTAATTATTTGTAATACTGTTGCAAGAAAATCTGCAGACACTAGTGAGGATCTCATTATGCTAGGCACTATACAGCCATACAGTAAGGTAAATCTGTACCCCAGAGAAATAATGAAAAGAGAAAAGGGGAAGTTTGGAAAAAGGCAAAAAGGACTACAGTTTTTGAAGGAAAATGTGCAAATTTTAAGATGTGTAGTATGGCTACTGTGTGTAGGGTACACTCTTATTTGTCTACTGTATTATTTGAGCACCTCTCAATCTGTAACATATTTATCTTTACAAATGTCTTTTGATAGAGGGAAGTTCCGATATCTTCATTTAATCAGTGACAGAAAGAATTAAATTACTTGCCTACAATTACATAGATAACATGAGCAGGGAATTGCTCTGGACTGACATCTCCATGTCAAGACATTCTGGGTCTTGATGTCTCACCCGGACTAGTGCACTGCCCTTACTTTTTATAACGTAACTGACATACACTCTGATATGCGATAAACTGCAATAAACTGATTTTGTATCTTGGATACAAAACATAAAGATCAGCAAAATGCCAATCCTTGTACAGACAGAGATTCAATACATTTGGCACAAAACATAGACGCTTTCATAGTCGCTGTCTGAACCTGGCAATGCTGTGTCATTCCATCACGTGCTACCTGTGCAGGGGGCCCAACAGCTCAATATTTGGCTCAGCTTTTGTAAAATGTATGTGACTGGAGTTCTATGGTAGTAACAAGAAATTGTATTTTTTTTGCACTATCACATCACATTGTTATTTGCCTCAATTTCCAGGGCTGGTATCAGGAGAGGAGACATTAATTTTGAACAATTGCATTTGCAGACGTGACTGATCCATTTGGTGATGGAATAAATGGGAAGATGATTACTTTTACTGAGCTACTAGGACCTGTCTTTTTTTTTTTTTCCTCTCTACAAACTGTCTCACTGTTGCTGTCCTAGTGTGGCTGGTATTACCAATGTCAGCAAAAGATGTCTGATTATATTAACTGAAGCCATTAGAAACTTGCTGCCTGTACGTGTCTGGTATTTTTCTGTCTATTTAATAATCACAGAAGGATAAAATGTTTAAGGCCCATATAGTTTGTCTTTTTAAGAAGGAAGTTTACATGCTTCAGGTTTTGTAATTTATGCCTTTCCATTTCCTATGTATATTTTTTTTAAATCATAAGAAAGATTAGCAGTTCCCTTGGACTCCCTTAGA
The DNA here is from genome assembly GCF_035582795.1 of Mycteria americana. NCBI lineage: Eukaryota > Metazoa > Chordata > Aves > Ciconiiformes > Ciconiidae > Mycteria > Mycteria americana. Next base: position 83,055,444 of record NC_134365.1, read on the forward strand.
CAGTAGTTAATCACTTCTGTTCAGCTTCTTTCTACCCTTCAGTGTTGCTTTTTTCTTCCTATTAAGATACACAGCAGAAATCTATTTCTTTGGACAAGTACTTTAAAATAACTTATTTCCTTTAATATGTACGTTATATATAACTATATTCCTTTAATATAGGATGAGCGATGAGTGATTTCATGATGAGGAAATAATGAGAAAGACTTACTAAAATGTAGCATTCAGCAATGAATTTTTTTATTTGCAGAGTTCCTAGGAGCAATATGCTAACCACAAAAAAGTCTGAGGCTCTCCAGAGTATAGTTATTGGTTTTGCCCTTTTTGTTGTCTTGACTGTGACTGACAAATATGATGCCTTGAGCATCATATGCTTTAGCTCATATTAGAGGTGTCTAAATAAACTGTAGAGAACACTTCATCTTGAGGTGACATGGATGACACATGACAAATGGGTTGTCTGAGGTAAGGTGGGAGCCAAATTGGCCTCGCAAAATAATGGCACTATGAGAAATCTTTGAGCTGGACATGCTGTACTCCACTTTTTACATGCTGTCCTCTTATGGAGCAACAGGACTTCTCCACAAACTCCTGTTGCAATAGAGAATGTTTCACGGTGCATCTCTTCAATCTGTGGCCTGTCCCTGCAAGGGCTGGAATTGAGAAACTGTGAACTGGAAGAGATTAATAAAAGCATGGTAATTGTGTTATAGTGGTTCAAAAATATTCCATGTTACTGTTGGACAACTATAACTGTCCAAAGGGGTGAGAAATACAGATATGCCACTAACTTTAGAATGACAAAATTCTCACTTGATATCTGACTTTTGTAGAAACCTAAGTTCAATGACAAATCTAAATTTTTGGGCAGAAAGCACTTTTCTACTTAGTCTAGCTATTATGCTTGTCTAGCCATGTTTCAGAACATTCAGCTTTTAGTTAAAAAGAAAATAACTTTTTGAGTTTTCAGTAGTAAAATTATAAACAATAGGAGTACATTCTTTATATACATCTATATGAGAGCTTTTGTAGTTATACTTTTTTTTCTGCTATGGCCTTGATGATGATAAGTTTGCAATAAATCTTAGACTTGATGCAGGTGCTAATGTATTTTACTGTTAAGGTATGAAAGATAGAAGAATTCTCCTTGGAGAAATTTGGATTTTATTCAGCCTATACATTTCCACGTTTCTGTCCATAAGACAGAAAAAAAATGCAATATAGACTGCTGTTAAAGTCCTGCTTTAAACTACTAGGAATACATGATAGACTGAAAGAAATATCTGATATATTTTTCTTCATGTGCTGATTGAAAAGCAAACCAGACCTTCCAGATTTTCTTCCATTTGACTTTAATGCTGAGTTTTCCTATTGAAATGGGAAGGCCCAATTCAACTTTACAAAATAGAAAAGAAGCCAAGATATAAATATATCTTGAATAATTCAGAACCAACTTATTGAAAAACTTCCATTCTTGAAACTTATTGGAAGAACACTGTAATATGGAATATAGATTTGATGAAAAAAGGATCATGAGAGCAACAAATCTGTTTGTCATCTGCATAGCAATACTTAGTCATTTGAGTAATATAATCATGGAGTGCAATGATATAGACATAGAACAATGCAGGGCCAAGAATAAAGTCCTGTGGGACATCAGCTGTAAGTGAAAAAGGACTTGATTAAGGATAGCTGTATTAAATAACAAGCGAACGGTCAGACAAAAATAACGTTAGCCAGCACAACATGTTAGCTTTAGTGATACCTCTACAGTACAATGAATAAGCAATGGTGATTGTGAGTATTCAAAATAGAAGACTGACAGCATTTCATTAGAGCAAATATTAAATTGTATTCACGAACACGTGTACCTTGATCATTTCAGGTGATTAATCAAATGACACCATTTAGTGGATGACTCCAGTAGACAGTTACAAATCCACTCTGGTAATGAGAAAAACAAGCTCTAACTTTTGGTAATGTTTGCAATACAATAAGCACTCTGGGAATAAGTTAGTTGAACAGATCTTCGCCAGTCATCATAACGATAATGACAAAAAGGGCATGCAAACAGACAACTGGAACTACTGCAGGTGAATGCTTGAAAAGTGGGGAAAGGATCCTTACCAAAGGAGTAGCTGGTATAGGTTTTTGTTTTGGTAGCTCAATAGAAAACTAGGTAGATGGTTTATCCCTTGGGATATGATATGAAATTGATGATTTAAAATTTATTTTAAATTTCTTTGATTAATTTTAACATTAGGAAAGTATAGGAAGATGTGGGAAACATGGTTCTAGTAACCCCAAGCTAAATATTCAGCAGTCTATTGTTCTGCACTTTTTGTTTACCATGCAATAGGAATCACCCGGTCCTGTTTTCCCTACTTTATTTACTTTGCATTAGTCTTTATTAAAATTATCTCAATTTCCTATCGTGGGGTGATTTTTAAGGTTTTTAAAGATTTTTAAGGCTCTGATTCCTCAGCATCAGATATCACTTTGTGAACAGCACAACTTTCCAACAATTTTTTGTTCAAATATACAAAGGTCATATTCTTCATCTGATCTTTTCTCTCAAATTATCTGACTGATTTTATTTGCAATCTGTGTAGTCATATGAGCCTGAGCTGGAAACAACCAATTAGATCAGACTGTCCCTCCTCTTGCCAATGTGGAATATAGTCCCCCAGACAGAGAACACATGCTTGATTTTAGCCAAAAGCTGAGAAGAAGCCTCCTGATCTTCACCCACTGAAATTTAAACTCTCATATGTTATTAATACATTTTCAGCAAATGATTACCAGAACATCTGCTCATGCCCAGTAAATTTTTACTTCTTTCTCTTAAAGCTGACTTCCCCAGTGGACTGATGAAAGGGACATTCTGCAGCTCCTTCTGCTCTTTAAAATAACATTGGTCCACTGAAGAAATGTTAGCTGAAAGTGATGTAGTGATCTTTGTAATTCATGTTGCAGCTATAAGAGAAATAAAAGCAAAATGATTGCAATAAGAATAGTAGGATTCCCATCTAATTTTTTTTTTTTAAATCATTATGAAACATTCAGCAAATGCATGTTTGGTGCTTACATGAAGTTCTAAGCATTTATACACTTTGAAAAGATTAAATGCTGGTTCTAAAATGCTGATGCCAATGTGATATGATACAGCTTTATTTGTAAATTGATATTAAAAAAATATAACTGTAGCTGAGAGTAGAGGCTTTTCTGAGGTAAATGTGCTACAATAGTCTTTTAGATTTAGACATGCGTTTAGACTGTGACTCATATTTCTGTTTAAAACTTTTCTTAACTCAAAGCTTTTGACAAAGAGAACTTTCCTGGAGTCAATTTCCAACAAAAGATGTTAAGTTTCCATGGATATGGCCTGTGTTCCCATCTTTGTAGAGTTATGCTGCTTGTTGATTATAGTGATATTAAGCTATGTCCGTTAACATTCTTTCTCTAGACATATGCAACCTTTTGTACGTATAACAGGCAGCTACTCACAGGTGGGGCACCCGAGTTTTGCATTTAAACCCAACATGTAACCCAGCTACATTTCTCATCAAGTTGGACAAGCTGCTTCAGTTTTCTTGTCTCACTTCTAAATTTCAGGATATATGAGGGAGTGCAAATAGAGGTTCATGCTCCCCTGAAGGGAGGGGACTGTCCTGATCCTTACACACATATGGGTGGGAAAATGCAAAGTGATAGTATGCCCTAGGACCAAAGTCCCAGCATGCACACAGCTACACAAAGATCATTAATCTTAGCATTAATCAAGCCGTTAAAGTCTCTCCCTGTCCACTTCCATGTCCTTCCCAAAATATGTCCTCATATCCTCTTTCTAATCTTCCTCCCAATTTTTATTCCCTTCATTTCCACAGTAAGCATTCATCTGTATAATTTACTGATATGATTTGTGTGCATTGAGGAAAAGTCTGTATCAACATGCCTACATTTCGTTTTCATGCTTTTGCCAGGGGTGCTGCTTTCTGATCTTGGAGTGCCTTTATGTAGCTCAGATGTGCTACCAGGATAGCACCCTCTCAACAGCCCAGATTGCAGCAGACTGGCTGTGCAGAGGCCCTCTTTTGTAGTCTTCTGCCTCTGCACAGCATAACCAGTTATTTACATAAACATTAGGCTCATGTCTCTCTTCAGAAGTTAAATTTGAATGTTTTGTTTAGGGTTGCTACTCCAACTGCAGATATTTAGGGCAGTAAATGTTGGGCCTGATCCTCTGTAAGGAACTACTAATCTGATGAAGTGTCCAGGAAATAGTTGGGCAAAAATGAAAATGGGAACCTAAAGCAAAGCCCACCCAGAGCAGAAGAAATGGTTTTTCTTTGTTGGTTCAGATGGGCATAAAAGCCCGCTAATGAAGTCAGATGACTTACAAAATATCTGAGTATGGAAGCTGTAGCTGGGGGGGTTCTGATTCACACGATTCCAACATCTGGAACTGTAGACTTCTGTCTTGATGGTGCACACACAACTACACTGTGGGCAGTAGATTAATGGATTTTAGAGCATTAGAAGATTCAACTTTTAAAGAAAAGGTCACTTTTAAGCCCAGTTTTAACAGAAGTTGGTTATTCACTGTGATTCTACTGTTGCATGATTTAGTTGGAGTTGACACCTTGAAACCTTATTACTGTATTCTGTTCGATAATATTGAAATACATTGTTTTCACTATTTTATGTTTCAGAATAAGAGCCAAGGACTTAGTTTTGTCCGTATACACGCACCTTGGCAAGTACTTAGTCGAGAAGCAGAACTCCTTAAAATAAAAATGCCCACTAAAAAGGTAAGTATCTTCCATCTTCTATCAACTAGTTGTATGACTGGAGAAGGGTGGATCAGAATGGTAGTTAAATGTATAGAAGCCCATAGAGTTACTTTATTTCAAAATCAGAGCAAATGAACTGCCAGGCTTATTCTTTCACATTACTAATTATTTTGAGATGATTTAGTATTCGGAGTCAGATTTAAGATGGGATTTTCAAAGGGGATTTCAAAGGCCACAGAGGCAGCTGGCTGACAGCCTGTGTTCAGAAGAGTGATGACAGAGGTGAGTTCTAAGGAGGGCTTTGAAAGCTGAGAAGGCAGTAGCTATTTGGATTTTTGTCAAGGAACTTTCCTCAAAGGTGAGGTGCAGAATGGGAGATAGTATGATAGCTGGTCACTGCCTTAAGATTTCTCTAAAGTCTGGGGATGCTGAGAAAGTCTGTTTTGGTGGTATCAATGACTTAGTGGATTCAGACTTGCTCATTGTCATGGAAACTTTGGCTCACTATCTTTACAGTTGCAGTAGCTGAGAATATCTAGAGCTTTCAGCAGAGTTGCTGGCAAACATTGTAAATTCTGAGGAGCAGATCCCAAAATTTGTGGTCCTGCAATGATTTTGCACTCTGGCTAACAACTGCACTGAAGTTAGTGGAACTGCCTTGTGCTTTCAGTTAGTGATACTCATCAGTTGCACTACTGAAAACTTATTTCATTGCATTGTTATTAGAATTAAATGACAGACTGATTTTGTTTTCTTCCACAGGGTTGTTGTTGTTCTTGTTGGTTTTTGGTTTTTTTGTTTGTTTTGTTTTTTTTCATATTGATTGTTTCCACCCAGCAAAAGCTTCAGCGTTGTTCACATCTCATGGTATTAGAATCTGTCACTGTCAGGGGCTTGGTCAAGCCAATCTTGTATACTCTTACTCTACTGTGTTTGTATCCCAGAATAATAATAAAAAAAATCTGGTTACTTGTAATCAGCATTTGAAAATGAGTAGGTTTTGGACAGCTACAGTATCTCTGTCCTTTCTGGCATACTGATGCCAGTAGGCCCTTTCAAGAAATTGACCTACATATTCAACTCCTCTCTTTGATCCCTTCCCAGCTTCGTTCCTTTTGTGCATTTTTAGTGTTTGCTCATTCTCCCTCCTTCTTCCCTCATGGGAATTTTCCCGTCCTAGCTTTTTGCAGACACACCGAAGCAAATTTTACACTATTTTAATTGAGGAATTTTGCCATCATATTGTTTTGAGTTAAGGTCTCCAGAGGCTGATAGTCTCCAGTGGCTGCCCTAGTCATTCACGAACAGTTCCGCATCCCCTTCTCTCCTCTGAATGGGAGAAAAAATGCACAGTAAATCATAAAGCCTTGAAGACACAGAATCATCTGGGGTAAAGACATCTAAAAATATTGACAAATTACTTAATGTAACTGCTATTTTTATACATTATTTATAGCATCCTTTTCTTTAAAGCAACAGATTTCAGTGAAGCAATCAGGTCTATGCACACTTCATGTTGAATGAGATTGCCATGTAACTGATATTTATTGAATAGTATGACAAATATTCAAAGAGCAAATGGACATGCAGTCATTGATTAGGCAGTAATGAAAACAGTATTTAGGTTTGTACCTGTAATTTGTTTTGGTGTGTAAAAGAAGACGAAATGAAATATGTCTACCAACAAGGAAACCAGATTTCAGTTTTCCTGAAAATTCACTGTAGGGTAATAAGTTGTTTTGCATAACTTAAAAATGATATGACACTTTTAAGGAGAATATTGCTGACAACTCTTTTGACTACTTTACTTTTCTATTATCTCAACAGCAGAAATGGAGCACTACCAGTGCACCACCAGAAAGCAGGCATAACAGGAAAACTATATTCATGTCTTAAGTTTTTTGCAATTAAAGACAGTTGGAAGACGAATTTCCTGTGAAGAAAACAAAAATCCACTTTGAAAAACTGAAACACGTATTTTGGGGATTTGGCAATACAAACTGAAATATTCAGCCAGTAACCACTAAAAAGAAAATTCTATTTTTGCTCAGAGAGGCAAAAGGTTGTTTTCAAGGCATATTAGGTATTTTCTTTGATGCTATTTTTATTTATTCAAACATCCAATGAAACCGTAAACAAAGCATTTTCAGTGGAAAGTATTTATCCAACTCTAAACTTGATGAATTGGTTGCAAAAAATTTTTTTTTCAAATGTTCAGTCTTAAATAATTTTTCAGGACAAATGACATGCTGGGAAAAGGTACTTTTTGAGCAGTTTTAAGTATATATATACTTCTGGATATGACAACACAGTTGTTTTTGATGAGTGAGAATGGGCCACACTCAAATATGAGTATGAGAAACAAACAGGACCAACTGGAAGCTTTGGTCCATTCCCAGAGCTATGATGTCTCTGGTATTACTGAGACCTGATGGAATGAGTCCCACAACTGGAATGCTGGGATGGAGGCCTATAGGCTATTCAGGAGAGATAGGCAGGGCAGGCAAGGTGGAGGAGTTGTACTGTACGTAAGGGAGAAGTTTGACTGTGCAGCCCTTGCAGTTAGGGATGATATGATCGAGAGTCTCTGGGTGAGGATTAGGGGGATGGAAAACAAAGCAGATGTCGTTGTGGGTGTCTACTATTGATTGCCCAGCCAGGATGATTACACTGATGAATTATTCTACAGGCAATTAGGAGAAATTTCTGCATCATTAGCCCCTGTTCTGATGGGAGATTTCAACTTCCCAGACATTAACTGGGAATACTGTACCGCTGTGACAAGCAAGTCTGAGAAATTCCTGAAGTGTATTGAAGATAATATCTTGTCACAAGTATTGAGTGAGCCAACTAGGAAAGATGCCCTTCTAGACTTGCTATTTGTGAATAGAGAAGGACTCATGGGAGGTGTGATGGTAGGTGGCTGTCTTGGCCACAGTGATCACAAAATGGTTGAGTTTGAAATTTTCAGTGTAATGAGAAAAAAGGTCAACAGAGTTGTTCCTCTAGATTTCAAAAGAGCAAACTTTAAGCTACTCGGGGAGCTAGTTAGCAGTGTTTCCTGGGAAACTGCTTTTGAGGGCTTAGGGGTCCATGAACGTTGGTCAATTCTTAAGAACCACCTTTTAAAAGCACAGGAGCAGGCAAATCCAGCATGTCCTAAGTCAAGGAAGCGGGGCAGAAGACCACTTGGTTGAACAGGGAACTCCTCACGGAGCTCAAGAAGGAAGAGAAATTTTACCATCTCTGGAAGCAAGGTCAGGCTTTGCAGGAAGGTTACAGAGCTGTGGTTCACATATTCAGGGAGAAAACATGAAAGGCCAAAGCTCAGCTAGATTGAAACTGGCCAGTGTTGTGTCAGACAACAAAAAGGCATTTTAAAGTAGGCATGTTAATTGCAAGAGGAAGTCTAAGGAGAATATTGGACCAATACTTGTTGAAGATGGTCACCTGACAAATAGGCATGAAGAAAAAGTGGAGCCTTCAGTACTTCTTTTGCCTCAGTCTTTAATATTAATGATAGACCTTGGGCTGCCTGGTCCTCTGAGTCAGAGGACCACAACTGTGGGAAGAGTGACTTTGTATTTGTGGACCCTGAATTTGTAAGGGACTATCTGTATCAGCTGAATGTTTTTAAGTCCATGGGGCCTTATGGGATTAATCCCAGAGTACTGAAGGAGTTAGCGGATGTTACAGCAGGACCCCTTTCAATCACCTACCAAAGGTCTTGGGAGTCTGGGGAGGTCCCTGCTGACTACAAGCTAGCCAGCGTTATTACGATTTACAAGGAGGGTGAGAGGGAAGACCCTGGCAACTACAGACCTGCTAGTCTAACCTCAGTACCTGGAAAAATTATGGAGAAGTCACCAGCAGTGTTCCTCAGGGTTCAATTCTATGGCCAGTTCTGTTCAAAATATTTATCAATGATCTAGATGCAGAGGTTGAATTCACCATTAGCGTTTGCTGATGATACCAAACTGGGAGGTGCTGTTGACTCTCTCATGGGCCAAGAGGCCTTGCAGAGGTATCTAGATAGATTGGAGCATCAGGCAATAATCAATAGCATGAAATTCAACAAGAACAAGTGCTGGATTCTGCACCTGGGAGGGAGTAACGCTGGTCACAAGTACAAATTGGGAGAGGAGTGGCTGGAGAGCAGCCTTGCAGAAAGGGACCTGGGGGTGCTGGTTGACAGCAGGTTCAATATGAGTCAGCAGTGTGCCCTGGCAGCCAAGAGGGCAAACTGCATCCTGGGGTGCATCAAACACAGTACAACAAGCTGGTCAAAAGAGGTGATTATCCCACTGTATTTAGCATTGGTGCAGCCTCACCTTGAGTACTGTGTGCAGTTCTGGACCCCACCATTTAAGAAGGATGTTCAGGTACTTGAATGCGTCCAGAGGAGGGCAACAAAGCGAGTGAAAGGGCTGAAAGGAATGTCCTATGAGGAGCACATACACTCATGTTTGATAAGGTTGTCTGTATTTCAGGAAAAAATACCTTCATATCTTTGGGAAGCTCCCTAGCACTTCACATCAATCTGAATCAGCAAAAGCTAGGTCCTTGCACTTAAGACTGCCACATAGCCATGAGCCTGGCATCCTTGCTTCTCATGGCATGTGCACATGTGCTGTCAGACCATACTAGCAATTATTACCCAGGAATAATTTATTCTGGCAGGGCCATATAATTGGCATCAGGTAAAGGCCCTCCCTGCTTTATCTGCTCCCTCTATTCCCAGTTACAAAGTCAAAATAATTACTCTGCCTTTCTGTCATCTCCCTGCAGCTCCTAGTTTAGTTAGTAAGGAGGTTCCTTGTATTAACAATTCTGCACTAAGTTTTCTTCTGAAAGTACCTTGTGAAGGATAAGAACTTCTCTTTGGAACTGAAACCCTTATGGATTCAGGTGCTTGCTGTTATACAGGAATATATCTTCAGAGAAGGCGATTATTTTAATTACAAATTTAAACACATGTGTGTTTAGCACATGATAGCAAATTGTTCTTTTTTTCATTTTTGTGGATTTTTGGAAGTGAGATGCTAATGAACAATATTTTATTTACTCAGATGTACGAAATCACAGAAGAAGGGGGAATACTCAAAACGTTAAATGAAATATGGTGCAAATTGACTGAACCTCTGCAACCCCAGGTGCCACAACAAGAAAATACCAAGATGAAAAGCCTGTCTTACCCATTTTCCAGAGAGAAAATATATTTGTGAGTACTTTAAATTGTGGTGAGCCATGAAGAAAGCTATAACTTGTCATTTTAATGTTGTAATTTTTTCTACCAGTATTTCAATCAAAATTCAGAAATTCATTTAGTATTTCTGGAAATCCTGAGGAAATATCCAAGTTGTCAGATTATTCCTGGATAGTATTTCCAAGTGATAAAAGCATATGTCTGCATAAAACTAAATTTATTGAAGGCCAAGTGAATAGATCTAAAGTAAATAGATCTAAAGAACATGCATTGGCACTGAGTTCAGTTTTGGTGGATTAACAGAAATCTAAGTTGCAGAGACTTTCTGCCAGTGTTCTACTTCCTTCTGCTGGATAAGGCACTGGAAGCAGTGCAACAAATAAAATATCTATGTTTTTAGCTTGAATTGTAAAAATCCTAGCACCAAATTCCTGATTATTTGGTTAAGGATATTAGTGCCTGTTTTGAAAAAAGAAAGACCTAGTAGAAATCTGATATTTTTCCTCTTGATAGATTTATTATAGTAATTAAAACTTGGCTAATAATATGCAGATAAGGAATTCTTGACACCTGCCCTTTCACTCAGAATAATACTTCTGGGCCCACTTTGACATTAAACACTCCTTTTTTCCTCATGGGTGTCTCCTTGTATTTGTGTCTGATAAATAAAATTCAGTAATAAATATAATGACCTACCATATCATTTATTGTCCTCTCTGACAATTTCAATGAATACTGAATTGATTGAGAGGAATAAACTGGGAAGGGTAATTTCACATGTGATGATTTTAAGCTTTAAGGGAATGCATAATTCCAGTGGAATGGTTATTTGAAAGCAAGTGAAATGTTGCCTGGTTAGTCGCCTGGAAAAGAGTAATGAACATCTGCATTAGGCTAGTTGAAACCTAATAACATAACCTCAGAATGTTAAAGTGTTGAGGGTGTGTTATAAGGAAAAGATTGAAAGGTCATCTTGTGTAAACAACAGACAAGCTCTCCTTACCCAAAAGGCATTTTAAGTTGGTTAATATTTTTGCATTTTTATGCCCAGCCATCATTGCAATTCTGGTAGAACTGTGAATGACTAGGTCTTAAATAGCACAGTCTGTTATGCTGTACTATTTCATCTAGATTTCCTTTAAACATTGGTTTTTCTTACTTGCTGTGGTTTCTAAATGAATCCTAAATCAGAATCTTGTATGTTATCTTACTCATTACTACCACGTCTGAAAACATGATTCTTTTTTATTTCTCTCAATGTTTTAGGTATAACATTAAAAATAAAGACACCTTTTTTGACAATGCTACCCGCAGCCGAATAGTAAGTAAACGAAAGTAACATGTCATTGACTTACTGTGCTGAATGGGATTTACTTTAATAGTGAGTGTTGGTGACTACTTTGCTAATTTCATCAGTTTATGCATTTCTCTGTTGCTACAAAACACTAAGCATTCATAAATATGTGAGAGATACCCTTTTGGAGCTGCCCAGTGGTCCAGGAGTAGGAGATGCTATGTAGGGAAATATTGCTACTGACTCCTCTCCATTGTTCCAAGTTGTTATTAAGCCCTGCTTCCCAATCTTTAACTAGATTTTATTCCATAAAAGGACCTCCTCTACAATCCTACAGTAACTTCCTAGCTCCAGCAGTCTTTGGTGAGAAACCTTGTATAATGTTCCTGAGATCCTGCTAGGTCTCCAGCAGGTTGGTGAAGCAAGATTTCTCTTTGCATATGCAATGCCAACTCCTCCCTAACATGCAATGTTCATACATACACACTTGGGTTTCATTAACATAGCATACTTACTGATGACTTTATGTGCATCTTGATGTTATACTTCCAAATGTGAAAAGTAAATGTTTTTTTTACAAAGTCAGATTTTGTTGTGATTTTCTTTAGTGTAAAATTCTCATTCTACCTGAAGTCCTTATACTTAATATAGTTTTATAAGGATGTGACACAGCAGGACTTACCCTACAATTGTTAGGGCAGATAATCCACTAGTAAGAGTTGCCATAGCATTGTTAGGTGTGAACTAGTGCCCTCAAGTCATGCATTTATACATGAGTGAGACATATGATTTAAATGTAGGTGCAAATGAACTCTCCAGAAGACTCTTATTTTAAAGTTTTGTTTCATTGCTAGCTCCATGATGAAAATAATGCTAGAAGACGATTTGTGTGTTATATCACTGCTCTTTTCCACAGGTGCGTGAAATTTTGAAGCGTACATCTACAAAGGCCAGAAACAGCATGGGTAAGAAGAAGGGAAGATAATTAGATATGTTGTTTTACAAGGAACTGTTTAGGTATCTCACAGAATATTTATTTTTCTAGCAGAACACAAAAGTATGCTGGCACATTTCCACAAAAAATAGAGATTGAAACAAATGCTTTTCCTGAGGAATAAAATCAGACTTTCTGGTCCATGGTTTGGGTAGGACATGGTAATGGGAGCTTACTTTTCATTTCTACAGGTGCAGGATCTGGCACATAACTTGCATTTCATGAGTTGTTATAAAATTGGATTTGATTATTATATGATCTGCTTTTGAAAATTCAGATGTCAACTACAATATGTTGTATTATTTCTTCCAGGAGCAGATTTTTCTTGCCATTTCAATAGAATAATACATCTTTCCAGGTTATTTTTATCACTGCAGCTTTAAAAATGTTGTCCATGAACTGCATAGTGAAATATATGGCTTAACTATGGCTTTTTTGAAGAGATTGTGTGACACTTTTGGGGTAACCCTGAAATATTTGAGGCTTTTGTTTTCTTGAGGTCCACAACATGTACAAGTGTACTTATTTTCTTTTCTCTACTCTTTTCGTTCATCCATTATAATATCATGACACATATCTCCCTGGTGGCAAAGAAGTCTGGCATGTTTTCTGAAAGTTCTTTTGTAAGCTTGACCACTTATGTGCAGATCACAATGTCCTAGGGTAACGTACTTGCAAAGAATAAATGTGCTGTAGCAACAGATTCCTGCACAGTCTTGGTGCAACTTTGTGCAGTGAAGCTGCAGTAACAGATTTCTTTGGTACAGCAGCCTGAGTGGAAAATAGATTAATTTAGGTTTCCCTGCAACAGAGATCTAATTTTTCAAATTATATGAAAAAGACCCAAACCAAAATACTGCCCCTTTTTCAAACAAAAATACTTGGCTTTGCCCAGAACAAACATGTAAATTTATTATTACTACACTGCTTCCTTTAAAAAAGTGAAAAGCTGGTTGAGAAAATGTCAGGCATTCTTCATTTCTAAAACATTGTTCAGCTGGTGTCTGTTTTGTTCACTGTTTGCTCTCTGTTGTTCAATGTTTTGATCTGCTCAAAAGCTCTGGTGGGGTTGTAGAGAGGAATGCTACCAATCCAGCAAACCTTGCTGGCTCGCTCCAGCTGGCATCCAGGAAACCCTCCTGGTGACTAGGGAGACCATGCTTTCCCTGAGAGCTGTGGATCCTGTGCAAGTAGATGTCTCTAGAGTGCAGGATTTTAGAGATAAGGCAGTGTAAGGTATACAAAACAAGAAGCCTGAAGTCCAGCAGGGACGCTAAGCCTGTTCACATAAAAGCCAGCCCCCAGAGCTGACAGTTTCCCAAGAGATCCAGAGAGACTGTGTAGAACCTGTTGAAACTCTTTAAGATTTTGTAAGTTGCTGGGCTGAGAGAAAGCTTGAAAGAAGAAATCTGTCCTACAAGGACACAGTAGGAAGGGAAAGAACACTTTACCAATGGGGGTTTTTTGCCTCTTACTTAAAAGTTTTCTCTATTTTAATGGCTTGTTCTGGTTCATAGTGTAATAAAAGCCATCATTAAAGATTAAAGCACTACTAGTAATTTTTCAAGCTTTTTTTTTACTCTAAGGTGAAAATACAGGCTGATCCACTTCAAGCTCAGGTCAGCTCAAGATCCCATTTGACATGAAGCAAATATTTTAACCCTCCTGTCCTTCCCATCTTTGTGGCCCATAGCTAAAACACGATTATGTATTTGACCTAAATTCACTAATTGTTTTGGTCTTCTGAGAGCCTCCCCCAAAAGTCCTATGCTTCATATGTCGCTAAGGTTTTCCCTTCTCACTGGTCTTAAGACTTACGACCACTCATCATGAGTGGTTTAAAAGATTTCTTTAAGCATCCTTGTTTTATTCTTTTTTTTTTTTTTAAGATTCCATTGCTTATTTTGCACAAGAGGTAGGACAGTGATGTTGGAAGTACTTATAGCAGTCTTTGGTTTTCATAAACATATGCTTCATAATATAATAGGAGGAAAATAACACTTCAAACACACTTGCTTCTTGATTTTTACATCTGTGTGAGGCTGAATCTGATTCCACTTCTGTGACATTATACAAGGAAGGCATATTTACTTCTAGCATAACTCTGAACCATTGTAAACTTTCCAAACACGGAATGCTTTCAGTAGAGGACTTGGCATGATCCAAACATGAAGATTTCCTGATGCTGTTGATGCATGTAGTGGTAAGGGTATTTTTCTTTGCACCAAGGAAGAAATTTATTGGTAATGCCTATCTAGCATCTCTGACCAGAGGGTTTTTCCCAAACATTTCAGAATGATAGTTGTGCAGCTTGACTATGGAAGTTTTTTCATCCCTAAAGACAATCTAGCCGGTTACTTTTTACTGGACATTGAAAGCAAAGAGGCCTGGAATAAACTACTAATCTTAACTTCAATTGTCATCCTATGGAACAATTATTTTCATGTGCAGAGACTACAGACAGAATGGCTATAAGAGTCATAGGCCTTGAGAGCCAGTAGTGAACTTGTGTATGTCTATAAGTGCTGTAGTCATTAGCTGGGGATTCAGTTGCTAAAGCCCTTGTAGCATGTGGTCACTGTGATAGTGCCATGTCCTTGTATCTTCCTGTACCTTTCACCAGACTTCCTGTTTGCAATCTTTAGGACTCAATAGTTTTTGTCCTCGTGCATCCAGCTTTCCAGCATAATGGTGGATTTGGTGAGCACAAACTGATTTAACTCCTGCAAACAAAGAAGTGTTGTTTCAAACTCAGACGGATGGCCTTATGTATTCATATGAGGAAGGGCAGAAAACCCAGCACTTGGTTCAGTGAAAATGAGACCTGATCTAATATTAGTCAATACAGAGTAAGGGTTTCTTCAATCACAAACTTCTGCAAAAGTGGGGTTTTTTATTGTTTGGGTGCATCAGTAGGGGTACACGGTTCTGATGATTGTCAAGCTTCAAGAAGGACTTCCTGTCTCGTGCTACTCAGTGGGTTGTGAGATGGGTGAATCTTTTCGATACCCCAACGGTTTGTGTACCAACAAAAGCCGATCTCTGCTCAACAGAGCCGCAGGCCAGTAGAGTCACGACAATGACTAAGAGGAACAGTCTGTCTGACTTCTGGTACCGACAAAGGCCGACCTCTGCTTGGCAGAGCCGCGTGGTCGGTAGAGTCACGACAATGACTCAGAGGAACAGTCTGGCCAGCAACTTTATTAACTGGCGAATTCAACAAACGGACAAACTTAACAAACTGGCGAGCCCAACGAACAAACAAAGGTGATTTGGCAACAGAGCTATTTTCCGGGCAACCCGTCACAATTTATTCCAAACTGGCATCTATTGGAAGAACAGAGGAAGAGAGAAGCGAGAAAAGGAAAGGAGAAGAGAGGAGGAAAGAGAAAGAAAAAGTATCACCACCCTTGGATCCCGCGATGACGATGACAGACGTGGCAATCCCCCAGTGGTGGGCGCGCGCGTGGTTCCCTGGAGGGCCTGTCTTTTATAGGCTAATCCCCGCCTCCAGGTACGCCCCTTCAGGACTTACAGGGTTCTTGTTCTAGAAAGTTCTGAATCTTCTGCGCAGGCGCTGGGGGAGGGGGGTGGTCGCGAGGGGTGTCTCGCGCGGTTGCAAGCCCCTTCCTCAGATCAGCTCTGTGTGACCTCTGGCCATAGCTGGGAAGGTCCGGCGGAACCCGGAACCGCATGGCCTCCAATGCGCTCTCCACGTCCTGCACGTCCCGCTCCCACTCCCACTCTCGCTCTCCCCCACCCCGTGCTCGCTGACCTGCTGTCGCCATGCAAATAGCACCTCAAGTCGCCACAATGTTTGAGACATTAGCTCTTTCAGTCTCTCACGGTTCCCAAATGCTTTCCTCTTCAGTCACATGCCTCTTTGCTATCAGGATGAGAAAGTGGTCAAAACGGTCTTTGTACCATACTAGTTCACTCAAGAAAAAGCACTATATGGAAATAAGCCTTTCTGTGAAAACGTGTTTTCTATAGCCAGGTACTTCTAGGTTGGTATATACTCATTTGACGTGATTTTGAATATTTTCAGTAATACAGCTCAGTCCCCTTTGTAATGTCATGAAATGAAACCTGTAACAATCTTTTCTGTTTAACTGTGCCTAGCTGTTGACCACCTTAATTTTTTTTCTTTTAGGCATTGGCACATTAATAGCAAACAATGTTTATGATGCAGCATACCCACTTCATGATGTACGTATATACTATTAAAAATTTAGTTGTCTGATGGTATCACTCAGTGCATATGTTTATTGCCTGTGACGATGAAAATATATTCTAAGTGTGTGATTCTAGTATGAAAACTCTTACATGAGTACATTTCAAGGTGTGACCTAAAAGTAAAACCAACAATGTAGGAACAACTGAGCACTCTTTTATTGAATTTTATCTGGTTTTACATCAGTTATTAAATTATTTTCTTTCTATAGGGTGAATATGAAGGCCAAAATGATGACATGAATGAAAGAAAGGTAAAATACATTGCAAAATTAATTTCATATTAGATTTAATGTGATAAATGTGAATTAGTGTCCTAAATGCTATCATTAAGCATTAGCCAGTGTTCAATCAAGTAAATGTTTTTACAAATGCATATTTTTTTTGCATTACTTATTTTCCTCTGTTTCTGCATATAAAAATTTTTTCACAGGACGTTTTATAAAGTCTTCTTATGAAGTATTTCAGTGAATTTAATTTGATATTTACATTTTGAAATGCTTCAATTTTCCCTCCGCATGCATAGACAAGATTTTTCAACCTGTCAGGAAGCAAAAGTTGTTAAATAACTTATATGATTATTTTCTTTCCATAACCAGATGGTACTATAGAATAATGGTTACTAGAATGAAACACAGTTGTATTTTTCATTTGTTTGTGTATTCAATTAAATTACATGAAATTTCTAAAAATCTGCTTCCAATTATTTTGTAAATAAAAAGTTTCTAGCTATCAAATGACTTTTGAAAATATATCACCCACCAACTGTCTGCACAAAAGAAATGGGTGCATAATCAAAGACTATGTGATTTCAGACTGTTTTTAATACATATGCTTACAGTTAGAAATGAGCAAAAACATTTAATTACTGTAATCCATTAAGATCTATTCCATATTGTTCTCTAATGTTTGCTTTTTTTTTTTTTCCTTGATATACAAACAACAGGACAGGAAATGAAGAGGGAAAATTGTGGGGAGAGAAAGGTGGGGGAGGGAAGAAAGAAGAAAAAGAGAATGTTTGGATGCCTAAAATATTTACTATACTAGAAATTATATTGCATATATTCTTGGTGACTTGTAAATAATTTCATAAATGTTTTTAACTCTGGTATTACATGTTGGTATATGCCATCTGTTGCTTGAAGAAGAGGTAAGAAAATGCCATTAATCTGGCAAAACACAGTGTAGTTCTCAAGAGTATAATTGCCACAAATGATGATTATTTGAGCATTGGAAATGAAGACTAAGTTCATAGGTCGTACAAATAAATTTGATTTCTCCAATGCTGGATTAGTAAAAATTTGAAAACATAATCTTCTTTGTAGTTTTTGGTAAATATGCTAACATTCAGCCACTAGATGTCTTCATGTGCCGTATACAATTTAATTTATTATATGAACCTTGGTAAGCAACAGAGACAAAGTTGGAAAACAAACTATAAAGAAGCTTGTATATTTATATCTGTTATTTTGAACTTTTTGTTCATGAATAAGTTGTCTACTCTGCACTTGCAGAATTTTCCCTAAGTGATAACAGTGATACAGTAATGGACTCTGAAAGTCAGCTGCATAGTTTACTGATCTAGGTTAGCAGAATTTTTAGAGAAGAAAGGTAAATGAACATTAGTCAATGGAGAAAGATTGGGTACTGTGGAAAAGGAGGGAAGAGGGCCTAAAAGGACTAGTGTCTGGAAAAATACTCACTCTACTAGTTGTATTTTGTGCTGCCTTCTTTTTATTCTGCCTATTAGGCTCAGTTATGAAGTGTTAAGTATTAAAAACATAAAAGGTTCTTTCCAGAAATACTTCATTGATTATTCACATATGTCTCTGCTGCTTAGCCATTGAATCTGCTGTAGTATTTCTTGCATAACATCATCTGTTTTCTATCTGAATCTAATAGTCTCAGTGTTTAATTTCCTGAAAAGCCCCGATCAGGTTTAAAGGAAAGGGGGGTATTTTTCAGTTTTATTTTTCTCTGTCCCTTTTTATTTTGTCCATTTTAACTTATCTGTATCTTTCATTTCAATTATCTGTTGTATAAGCCCAAAAAATGATGAACTGAGCCTGTTTGGGGTACTTATGTCAATAAGGCAGAACAAGTAATTAAGGTTTATATACCAGTTCATAATATAAAAGGTTAATCCTTATTAACCCTCTTCAGGATTTCCTTGGAGAAAATGCACTGTGAAACAATACTTTTGTCACATCCTAAGAGAATTAGAAATGTGCAGTCAATGAAACCCACTCTTTTCCTAACAGTCTTGATTGGAGTTAAGGAATTTCCCTGTTTTAGTGTGACTTCTGCTCTAGAAAAAAATCTTTTTAAGAAAGCTATTGCACAGCAGCATGGTAATAACTTGCCATGAGTATAAACACTGACTTGGTCTTTTTTAAGCTTCTAGCCTGCTGGCAACTTGTAACCCTTCATTGCTAGCAATATGTTTGACATTGAGAAATACATAAGGGCTTTGTTACCTATCTAGGAAATACACTGTTGTCATATACTACAACAGCATCCCTGGAATATTAGAAGCAGATTGGAAGGTATTATTATAAACTTACAGAAAGTATTGCTTTTAAGTGAAGCTGATAAAATACAATAAATTATATTACAAAACTCTTCCTAGAATTCTTTTCAATTTAATAAATATCATGAAAGGAAGCACATTCCAGCTTCCAGATTAAGCTTAATCGTGTAAAATTGCAGTGTTGAGACTGAGGTTTAGTGTGGGCAACACACATGAATGGAAAATATTCATGCCATAAACTTACCCTCAGTGCTTTGGAATCAGAATAACCAGTGTGATTCTATAGTCTGACATAATGCCATAGCAACCTGTTCATGAACTGACTGCAATATTAGAAAGACCTTTCTTTTTGCTCTTCAAATTCCATTCTGTAGCTGCGTTCAAAACAGCTTTTAAGTAGTTCTAATAATTTAATAGCTTTCACTTTCTTGTTTTGTATATTTCAGTGAACACATTTATGAGTATGATTAGTTATCGAAATAAATAAAATTGTAGGTAATACTGTGGGGTAATGGCAAGGGGTGATTTTGAATAGGTAACTACAAGTATTCATATGAAAATATCAATATGGCAGCTATGGCAATCCTCTCAACTCCTGTGGAAGCCAAAGAAAATCAAACCTAGTCTCATCATTTCTTTCCACAAGTGCAAAGCATTTTGCAAGACTGTGCTCTGTAAGAGCAATATTCTAAAAGCCAAGACACCACACTCCTTGAATCTCATTGCCGAATTCTCAATTGCTTCAGCAGTGTAGGGTTTACTCCCTGATCTATGAACAGAAAAACTTTATGCTGTATCTTTAATGAGTATGCAATGGCATAACTCTGTTCACTTAAATGGTTGCAAGCCAGTTTCTATATTCTGAACAATACTACTGTGTCAGGTGCATGTGTGCAGGATTCAGGTCTTAATTGCTCACTTGATATTTATTTAGTTCTTTCACAGGAGGAGAGGCATTATGAACAGTAGAAAAATGTGATTGGAAAGCTCAAAATATGTCAAGATAACTCTGCAGTTACAGTATCTGAAATTTCTACACGCTTATTTTAATTGTGCTCTTAACTTCATAAGATGGTGTAGTGTGCTGCTAGCTGTCAAAATGGAGCATCTGACAGATGCAACTACTGATAATTGCAAAAACTGTATGTACTTTGTTACTAATGTCCTCTCCAGCTCTTGCATGCTTATATAACTCCATTGTGCAATAATCTATTATTTACTAGGAAAAAAAGCGTCATGCTTAATAAGCATCTATTTTGCAGATGGAACTAAACAGTTTGCAAATTAGTCTACAACTAACCTGATGAGTTCCACATATTACACATTTTGAAAAAATCTATCTCTTACTGTTTTTAGATTTTGACTATCTTTGGAGTTCCTTTTTTTCTGTTAAAGAAAAAAAAACCCTAAACAAGTATTTAATTTAACTTATCTGCAGATTATCCTCTGTATGTACCTGGTTGTGTATTTGTGTGCATTTGTTTCTTGGTTTGTGCCTTCCTCCCCAGCAGCTTTAAAACTTATTGCCCAATCCCAGCCAAAGTTTACAGAAGAATAGAAGTCTCCAAGGTATTAACTCAGCAATTACATTGCTTCATATTAACTACAATTTCCATGAGACAGGCGAAGGACTGTCAGTTGGTGCTCACAGCAAGGGAGGAACAGAAGTATGAGGTCATCTCATGGAGCCAGTAGATATTCCACACAGAAGTTCATTCTCAAAACACAGTTTCATCACTACTCCAATTTTACTTGGAATGATGTGGTGCCTTATTTTAAAGGAGCTAACTGCACCTCTCATATGCTACTCTTTTTCTGGACCCCCTCCACTTCTTTTTTGAAAATAGGGATAAAAGGCTTGACATCTCTATTTTTGGATGATACAGATATATAACCTATAAATAGTGATGTGGTTATTTTAGTTTCATTTATCATCATATTCTGGTTATTTGTTTATTATTTTTTGATGAACTCTGTACTTCAAGAAATAGTTTTCAATGAGCATGTTGTCTTAGACTGTTTACAGTCTTGTCACAGCATAAAACTATGAAAGGAATACAAAAAATTCAGGTGGTTCCACAAAAAGTTTTACTCTTTTGTACGGGACTGCACTGATTTTTATTTTCCTCTGAAGATAAAATATGGTGAACAGTCATCTAATTTTGTTAGATCCTGCTGGTGTTTCCTCTGAGCTTTCTTTTGTCTTCATATAATTCTGGAAAGCTTCATTTTTTAATGTCCTTTCTGGATTATTAATAAATGCATACACAGTTATAAAATGTCCTGCTATCAAATTAACTCTTTTACCAAATGGTTGATTGCATGGTAATTTCTATCCAGCAGCTGGCCTTTGTTTCAGAACAATGTGATGTCTTTCACACAATAATTACTAGTTTCCTTTACAGCCTCTTGTAAAAGAGTGTCAAAAGTTTCTGTTTTCTTTTTGAAAGTTCAACAAGTTGTGTGACATAGATCACAGCAATGAAAGAGGGAATGAGGAAGGCTATCCCGAGTCCCTTGCCTATTGCAGTTGAATGTATTGTGGTTAATATACCCCAGGACCTGAAATATTTCCTTTTATCCCTGACTCTGTTCTCACTGGATTCCTCCCATTGTAAGAAGTTTCTTTACGATCTGCGCCTTCCTTTGTGCTGTCTGTAAGCTGCGGGTGAATTTGCATTTCCAACAGTAAACATGTGACCTTGTGTGTCCATGTGCAGCATGGGGAGAGAAGGGGCTTTTATATGGGCTTTACTGGGTATAGTAGCCTCAGGAGCTGAGCAGGAGAGCAGGCTGGTTTTGCCACATTTGTTACCTCTTGGTATGTTTTTACATACCAGTTTACCAGTTTTGAACTCTTACCTCAGTTCACCTTGGACCTGGAAACACTGGTCAGTACTTACCTATCGTGTGATTCCAGACCTTAAATAAATTACATTGTAGAAGAATTTCACTCTGTAAGTAGGATTATTTCTAGCATCTATCTAAAGATTTCCACAAGGCTACACCATCTTTTATTTTTCCTTTTGAGCCTTTCTATTTAACATCACTGTCTAATAAATGTGGTGAGAAGGGGGTAGGTATGTGGAGAAAGATGCATGTACATCATCCTCGCACTGCTGGCTTGGTTGGAGCCTTCCATAACTGTCTGAAAAATGTAGATGGAAGTTTGTTTTGAAGTATGGGAAGATATATTTTTAACTCTTAGAAGAAGTTCGTAAAAACAGATGGGAGCACTTGTTTCATGTTAATTTTTGGGTTTTTTTTATTTAGTTGCTGTATCAAGAATGGGCAAGATATGGAGTATTTTACAAGTTTCAGCCTATCGACCTCATAAGGTAATATGGACTTGTATAAAACACTAAGGGACCTGGTTCTTAGGTAATATAGATTCATTAAGTTCCTTCCACTTACTTCAGCAAATGAAATCTTGGGTTGATCAGAACATTAAAAATAATTCTCTCACTGCTTTTCTGTAGCTCTGATAATAGTTTACTGTAACAAAAATATACTAAACAATAATGTACCTTTGTTTTTGTATAGTGCTTATTCCTGGAAGAATGTCATACTTCAGATTTTTTAAAAAAAAACATTAATTTTTTCAAAAAACATGAATTGCCATTTACATTGATGAATTTTTATTGGAGAGTATAGTCACAAAGTCTGGTGAATAATCAGAAGCTGGTGTTCGCATCATGAATCAGTATAAAAGTATTTGACAGTTTGAAATTGATTTTTTTACTCCTGGTTTTACAAGTTTTATTCATCTGAACACATCCATATGTGTTCCCAGTGATTTTTGTATATTTTGAATTTTGACATTACAAACATAGAAGAAATTGGGCTTAATATAAGACAAACCAAACCAACCATACTTTTTAAGGAATTTCCACTATATCTCTACAAGAAAGCCAAACCAAACCAAACCAATTTTTGTTGTATACTATAAATACTGGTAAAGAAAGGGAAATGTTTGTGAAAACTGCTAACTTGAAATATTCCTACCTAAGATATCTGTCTAGGAATAAATGAACTATGATATTAACAAACAATAGGAAAAAAAAAAATCTGTTTCTGGATAATTTGTATACATAAGAAAAATTACATTCTTTAGCATTTATCTTTTGAATAATCAAAGTCCAACTAGGCTTTATTATACAGTCTGCCCCTACATGATTACCTGCAAAAGCTGTGTTAGTAATACAGATAATCAATAATCTTTGTATAATTTATTTATTATATTATGAGTTAAAGTTGAAATATTGCATATAGTTTTTCAAAGACTTCACCTTTAGCTTGTACTGCGAGCAGAATTGCTCTGTATTGGGAGAGAAATGTTTCAAATTGGCAAATGGTAGTGAGACTATCAAATCTTATTGAGGTTCTGCAAGGCTTTGAAATTTCCGCTTCTTTGCCTCAATGTTTTTGTGCAGGATTTATGTACTTTTTGAATACCAGTTATTCCAGGCCAGGCTACTGTATGGAATAGATAAACTCAGAACAAGATTACAACACCTGGTGTGTTGTTAGTAAATATTACAAATGTTAAGTTAAATTGTCACTGGCTAGAGGAATTCTCAAGTTCTGAGACCTGACAACTCAGCTGAATTAAAAATTGAGGTACATCTGCTTACACTCCATCTTCATTTGTATCTTGCTGTCTTCATTATACTGATATGATTTCATAGAAATTCTGTAGTTTAAATTTCTGTGAGAAACCAGGACCAGGCATATGCAATTGATTCTCTGTTCTCAGAGATGATTTTTCTTACTTTTATCTTCCATACTTTGCTTGACTTCAAGTTTGACTGTTACCACTAAAATAAATGTGGTTTTTATTTTCTGGGTAACGTTAGAGCTTTAGAGTATACATACCTGAAGAATTACTACCCTTCTCTTTCTGCAACTGAATTAGGTTTTTGCACTTTTGTACTGTGGGGGGGATTTGAGCTCAGTCTCAATGTGGGTTCTTACTCTCTTGGCAAACATCAACCACACTTCGTGGATTTTGATAATTTACTGTGATCCTTCTGTCTTTGATTTATTAGATTATACTCAACTTTTTTCTGGTTATGGGAGCACTGTGTAACTTAACGAGTTTATATTCAGGCTTTGATAGACAGAAGCAGCGGCATTTATTTTGCCTATAGCAAATTTATTTGCCTAAGGCAAATAAAACCTTTTCTAACTGATGTTTTCAAATATATTAACTGTGTTGAAATATGTTGCTTAAATAATATTCACATCCCCAAATTATTTAGACTTTTTAGTCTAACTTTTCATACAACTTGCAACAGTGCAAATCTTTTTAACTATTCCTGTTTCACCTTTACACAGTAAGAATGCAAATAGAAAGTCATTCTTTAACCAAAGTGCCTATGCTGGAAGACTAGATATGGCACTGTAGAATTATTATAAATCATTCCCCGTGCCTCAGTTCTTTGCTTCTGGCCATACAGTTGTTGCCAGTGTCCAAGTGATTGCACCCCAAAGCTAGGAACCACGTATTTGTTATGCTCACTCTTGACACAGACCAGGGGTTCTCTGAGGTCCTTTCTAAGGTGTGATATCCTGAGGGAATGCTAACTGCATAGTCAGTCATAGAATATTTTCAAGTTCTTAAAAATGTAAAACCAAATAAAGGACCGTTACGATATTCACTGACAGTTTCATTCACCCCTGTGTCTTGATCTGTAAAAGTATTCTGCTCTGGCTTTATGTACCTTTTTGGGCTATAGGGAAAAGCTAATTTTTTTGTAAATTAAGAAATACAGTTGTGAGTGAGGAGGGTTTCACCAAATGAGAACATGGTGGATGTTACATATTTCTGTTCTACAGCAAAACATTCCAGCTAAAAACTTTAAGGGAATATATAGATCAGATCATGCAGATAGTACAGTGTGAACTGAGGATTGATTTATAAAATGTTTATAACACCCAGTCTGTCAGTGCACATCCAGATATTAAATAACATTGCTTAAAACAAAGCCTGCCTAATGCAGTGTTTTATTTTCAAAAGCATATGAATGTCTAAATATAGCCATATGACTTTCGCATAGGTCTATTTTCAACTCAGATGAAGAGGATGATAAACATTCTTGGAGAGGAAAATTATGAATTTTTTGCTAACAGATATCTTAGGCTAGAGGTACTGAAAACGGTTTACCTCCTCTTTCAGTCACCCTTAGACTTGGAAGGCATGAGTGATATATTAACAATTAGAGAATGAAAGTTGCAGTTCTAGGATGTGCAGAGCTCTAGAGGTTTGCCTGTTATAATATACTTCTTTTCTCATCCTACTTTAAGTATTGATTTCTACTAGAGAGGAGTTTCTCTAGTGTAACTTCCTTGTAGGAATGCACTTATCAACAGTAGTTCCTGTCAATCCTTGTAATGTAATTTAAAAGGTGCTATAAAAACATATCTGTGGTTCATTGATTTTTTTTCTATTTTGATGATGCTCTTTCCTCAAATGAAGATGAGTTCAAACCTAGTTCTTAGCAATTTTTGCAGTTAATGCCTTTATTAGTTTCCTAAGGGGTAATGCTACTGTTGATCCAGAGACAGGGAGGACACTTCCTAGGAGTTTTATGAACATATGTAAAGAAACAGATTTTATGATATTTTTATAAATGTTATAGTATGTTAATCCAAATTTTAACTACGTGATTCTGGAATGAATAGGTTGTGAAGAGGGACATCTGGAGGTCCCTAGACCTACCCGTTCAAGCAGGACTGGCTTGAAAGCCCGATCAAATTGCTCATGAATTTTGAAATCTCCAAGGATGGAGATCACACAGCCTCTCTGAGCACCTTTTCCAGTGCTGCACCACACTCAGGGGGAAGAATTTTTTCCTTCTGTCCAGACCAAATTTTCCTTGGTACAACTTACAGCCATTGTCTCTTGTCTTTTAGCAGTGCACCTCTAATGAATTATAGCAGGTCAAGAGAACATAGAGCAAGTATAAGAAGTGCAATAGAATTTATAATGAATTATATTTCTGGTTGAATGCAACCTTTATCACTTAGGAAGCCTAAATGACAGATGAAGTGAGTTTGCTAAGGTTACTGATAATCACAAAGATGTGGTTATCCTCCTGAGACAAAAGCTTAACACCTGGAAAATTGTCTAGTTATCTTCTTAGTGGACATCTTGAAGGACCTGCAGATGGGAACCTGTGTATGAAGTGAAATTCCAGATAGAGGACCATCATCATAGAGGGGAAGTCTCCTTTTGTTATCTTGTTATTAAAATAAAATTATCTCACCTTAAGGAAGTCAAGCAGAGCTAGGTGCTTTTTTATTTGTGGTGGAGCTTATATTAGTGCTTCTAAAAGGTCCCAGCTCATCAGCTCCTTCTAGTCCATCTCCTTTTTCATGTTTTCATTTCTATTTCCTATTGCTAGGACTTCACCTAACTTCTTAATAACTAAAAGGCTACATTATCTATAGCATGATTACTTTCAAAGCACCAAGTGCCTGTATATGCTTATCTTGCTGTAAAGCCTAAAAGTGGGAAGACATGGTCATTGTAAAGATTAAGATTATGTATACAATAACTCTTTTTGCAGGAGTAGGTGGAAAAGTGTGCTAACCAAATATTATTTATAGTGTATAGGATGTAAATCAAAACTTGGGAGTTTCTGTTACTCAAACTGTCTGCCTAATATATTTCTTCCTTCCTATTTTTGACTATGTTTTTCTTTTGTATGGAAAATTGTTTCACCTTCATCTGTAATGAATTCTGGCCCTTCACTGCAGCATGCCTGTGTTGAACCTGCTCTTGACCGAACAGTCACCAGTTCCCCCCTGTTCTTGCATTTGAATGCTGTTTTCCTAAAGCAGAGCAGCCTGCAGGTTTCTCTTCCTGGCAGTTTTTAAAGCGATGACAGACCTATGATGTTCCGAAGATTGATTGTCTCGGCTCTGGAGACTGTTGCCTTCACTTTCAATGTCTTGGGGCTTGTGTAGTGCAGTGTTCAATGTTAGCAATCAAGCTCCAAAAGTGTTCTTACTGGTTTGCCTTTTATTCTTTTTTCTTCTTTCATCAATCTGCACCACAAAACCCAAAATGGGTATATCTGCTTACTGTGTTTAGGATAGGGTAGTTTCAAAGGAGTGATAAAATAAGAAAACAGGAGTTCTGCTGAAATGGTGTTTTTATTGTCTTTAGAGATAAGTGTTGCTTCCTTGGCAGAAGTGTAGTTAAGATCAATTTCTAGTACCGCATTTCTCTAACTGTGGCCATCTATCCTGCTCAATACATTAGCAAATCACTGCTTCTTTCATCACTGTTCTTTGTAGCTACATCTTCACCTCTGGAGAGAGAACATTTGTCTTCACATACTGTCTAGAACTGCAAGAACTTGAAAATAAAGGTCTGCGGTGCCCTCCCTAATTCCAGAGGCACCCTCAAATGTTGTTCGATCATTGTTTACACTAACTTGGGGTTATTGATCCTCAAAGTGCAGATTCTCCTGTATGTTTTAATTCCTCTGCTTCCCTGTCGCTCTTCTGTTATTATTGTGAATTAACCTTACCAAATGTCCGATCTTTATTTTTTATGCAATGTAACCGCTTTGGCAGAAAGCAACCTTGTGATATGTGGTTATCTCACAGGGATTGAACAACACTCTCTAATGCTTGCCACAGAGCTAAGCCAGACTAATATTAGTCCAGACTAATATTTTGGGAGAGATATATATACAGTGCCCCACTCTGTGGTGAGCTGACTGACCCAGCAGGTCAGTCTTACACTTCCCAGATTTGCAACAAATATCTGTGTCTTTTCTGAAAGCCAGGTTTCAAAGCAGGGAACAGTGATGCCTGCCTCCTGTATACAGCCAGCAGACTGAGAGCAGTGAGGTCCCTTCACGCCCTCCCTCTGCAAGGCTCATATGACTATCACCAGCTTCCATAAAGCCGCAGAGAGGAAAGAAAACTCCACCATGGTAGGTGTGCAGGGTAATATCCACTTCATAATGCCTGGAGAATAGTTATGTTATGAAATTTTCTCTCTGCTGAAGCAACTGCTAGGTCAGGTGGTTATTTACTGCCTTCTGAGTAAGACATCACTTACAGCGTGGGGTCTGTACACTGTTACAATGAGGAGCTTTTATCTACCTGACAGTTTGGTTCCTTATTTAACAGAAATGCCTTTTCAGTGGAAAACAAGCATGTTTCAGGCTCACCCACTGATTCTTTTATAGCCCCTTTTCTTCACTGTGTGCCAGTGGGGTGCTCCTCATTTTTCAGAGTTCCCTTTCCCATTGAGGGAGAAGGGAGCTTGCTTCCTTTTGGGTATTAGTGATCAGTGTGTTTAGAGTGTTGTGCTTTCCCCCTTAGTCTGATGAATTACTGTAGCATTCTTCTGAGATGACACTGATTTGTGGGATCCTCGAGAGAGTCCCTTTATGCCAGGTGGGTAATTACAGTAAAAACCAGTTCTTCTTGGTAAATAACTAAATGACTCAGTTCCCACACAGAAATATGGGAACACTATGCAATTTTTCCCTGACTGTCTTTAGCAGGCATATCTTCAACATTCACAAAGATGCTGAGGCTATATGTAAGGAATTCTTTATTAGGAAGCGAAAACAGCTTTAAGCCTGGGAAACTGCAGTAATCGAACAAACATAACATTAAGTAGAAAAATGCCCATGAGCTCTACCAGTAACTTTGGCAGTAGTCCATCTAGCTCCTTTCCAAACCTCTGCTGAGAACGTGCCTGAGGCAATAATCTGAGCATATCTTCTCGCTATAACCCTTTTGCACTTTGAGTCCAACATCTTTTTATAGTTCCAAGGAACTCTACAACAAAGATTCATTCCCAACATGGGGTACATTCAACTTACAGTTCATCATCATTAAAACACTAAGTACAGTGGGAAGTTCTATGCCAGCATCCACTCAGCCTTGACGTTGTCCTTTGTGCCAGTTTTTACAGCAGAGAGCTTCCTGGAGGGAGCCAGAAGCAGGTGGGACCCTGGAACAGAGTCCTAGCTGTTGAGAAAGGAACGCTTTCTCCATCATCAGAATTCTTTCCCCTTTCCAGTGTTTGTGTGATCTCACTACCCCTCATGACCCCAGTTTATTTATGAATGGACATGTCATACATCCATTAAATGGACTGCATATTAGATGCTAGGACAGCACTTTTCATCTGCAGTTGTAGGGAGTTTCCCCTCCACCCCAGAACTTCTCATCACAGGGCTTACAGGAGTGCTCCAGCCTGTGTTTATTGTAAAACAGAGGGGGTTTGCTTATGGTGCATAAATCACTGAAGAATTTGTATTGAATTGTTCTGTGACTGGAGTGAGATGATTTGCTTAGAGCTCTGCATTTCACAGACTTTGCCAGTCCTGTAGGAAGTGGTTCTCTCTGTCTGTTTTGGCAAGAGCTTGGTCTTATTTATTGGTGCTTGTATGAGAGATGGAATTTTAAACCAGTAGGCTTGTATTGCAGTGCTGAGGAAAAACAGATCCCTGCTTTCTGATAAACATAATTTCCAGGCTTCAGGTCACTGTCTGAGCACTACTCATTACCATCCAGATTCCTCACTCCTTTGGTGGGATTTTCAAAAGCTAGATCCAGCAAAGCATGTGCACATCTACATCAGGACTTATGCAAAGCCAAGGCTCTGAAGACTGAAGTTGTGGCTGTGCAGCTTTCTGGTGCCTCCCCCTTGAATTGTGTAGTTTTGTAGGCAGCTAGAGTTCGATTTTATCTGTGTGCAGAACTGCCTCAGGCTAAGTTCCATAGTGCCTGTATGATGCCTAAACTTCACAGCCAGAAACTTATATTTCTTAATGGACTTGAGTGATAGGTCGGTCCCAATCCAACAGTTATCTTTGGAAGTGTTATCAGTGTATTTTGATAGGAATTGAAAATTTGTTGTTTTAAACTGGAGAAGCAAAAGCCAGAGATGGGAGGCCACATTGAAACAAAAGAGAAAGTCCTGCACATTTTTATGTACATGCGTACAACTATTTGTAAGCATCTAGAGGTATGTATGGCTGGGAACTGCAGGGAGTAGAAAACACTTGCTGCATTTGGGTGGTTACAGTTCTACTTATCTTTCTTGTAAAACTGCTCTTGACATCTTAATCTCAGTAGAAAGTTCTGGCTATGGCACACTGGGGTGAGAGGAGGTCCTTTTCTGATGCCATGAGTGCTGACCAGGGGTTAAGACCAACCCTTGTAATCTGATTTAAAGCTATACCCCAATATTAAGATGCTTTGTATGAGGATCCTATCTCTCTCTGTACAAAAGTTACGTTAGAACAGACCATAGCTTTGCCTGGTCCAGTAACCTGTCTCCAACAGTGGACAAAGCCAAGATGGCAAGGGAAGAGATTAAGAACTGGGCACCATGTAACAATTATCCACAGAAAACACCCGCATAAAGAAGGTTTCCAGCATGAGAAATCTCTGAACTTCCAGAGGCAGTACACAGAGCAGAAATATGAACATTTTAATGCAATATTGAGCAGGTGATTACTGCTGTTGTGTATTACTGTCTTGGTGGAATAGTTGCAATTGAAGTGCTCAAAGATCACAGAATCAGAATGGGGTTGGTGGGGACCTCTGGAGGTCATCTGGTCCAAACCCCTGCTCAAACAGGGCCATCTAAAGCTAGTTTCCCAGGACTGTGACTAGATGTTTTTTTGAATATTTCTAAGGAGGGAGACTCCAGAACCTCCTTGGGCAACCTATTCCAGTGGTCAGTCACCCTCACAGTAAAAAAAGTGTTTCCTGATGTTCAGAGGGAACCTCCTGTGTTTCAGTTTGTGCCCATTGCCTCTTGTCCTGTCACTGGGCACAACTAAAAAGAGCCTGGCTCTGTCCTCTTTGCACCTTCCTTTCAGGTATTTACATACATTAATAAGATCCCCCTTGAGCCTTCTCTTCTCCAGGCAAAACAGTCTCACCTCTCTCAGCTTTTCCTCATATGTGAGGTGCTCCAGTCCTTTAATCATCCTTGTGGCCCTTCACTGGGCTCTCTTCACTATGTCTATGTCTCTCTTGTACTGAGGAGCCCAGAAGTGGACACAGTACTCCCACTGTGGCCTCACCAGTGCGGAGCAGAGGGGAAGGATCACCTCCCTTGACCCGCTGGCAATACTTTGTCTGAAGTGGCTGAGGATACCATTCGCCTTCTTTGCAGCAAGGGTACATTGCTGGCTCATGTTCAACCTGGTGTGCACCAGGACCCGCCAGGTTCTCTTCTGCCAAGCTGCTTTCCATCTGGGTGGCTCCCAGCAAATACTGATGCATGGGGTTGTTCTTCTCCAGGTGCAGGACTTTGCACTTCTCCTCGTTTAATTTCACAACGTTCCTGTCAGCTCATTTCTCCAGCCTGTCGAGGTCCCTCTGGATGGCAGCATGACCCTCTGGCATATTAGTCACTCCTCCCAGTTTTGTGTCATCTGCAAACTTGCTGAGGGTACGCTCTGCCCCATCATCCAGATCATTAATGAACACTGGGTTCATTTCCCAATGAACAGTCCACTTAAATAGAACTGGACCCAGTATTGACCCCTGGGGTGCACTGCTAGTCACTGGCCTCCAACTAGACTTTGTGCCCTCTGGGCCCAGCCATTTAGCCAGTTTTCAGTGCACCTCATTGTCTGTTCATCCAGCCCATACATCAACAACTGCTCTATGAGAATCTCATGGGAGACAGTGTCAAAGGCCTTCTGAGTCCAGGTAGACAATATTCACTGCTCTCCCCTCATCTTCCAGGCCAGTCACTTCATCACAGAAGTTTATGAAGTTGGTCAAGCATGACTTCCCCTTGGTGAAGCCATGCTGACTACTCCTGATGATTTTTTCATCTTTAATGTGCCTGGAAATGGTTTCCAGGATTAGCTGCTCCATCACCTTCCCTGGGATTGAGGTGAGGCAGATCGGCCTGTAGTTCCCCAGGTCCTCCTTCTTGCCTTTCTCGAAGATGGGGGTGACATTGGTTTTCCTCCAGTCTTTGGACACTTCTCCCAGTTGCCATCATTGATCAAAGATTATCGAGAGTGGCCTTGCAATGACATCTGCCAGCTCCCTCAGCACTTGTGGATGCATCCCATCAGGGCCCACGGACTTATGTATGTCCCGTTCGCTTTAGTATTTCCTGACCTGATCCTCTTCCACCAAGGCTACATCTTCCTTGCTCCAACCTTTCCCCTGATCTCTGGGACCTGGGATTCCTGAAGCCCTGAAAGGTAATGACCCAGAAACTCTTGCATGCATTTAACTTGCAGGATGCATTGGAATGTGTTTTGTTTGCCTTTCCATTTGTCACAGTCTCAGAAGTCTTGAGGACTAGCAGTTTAAATTTTAGTTAAACAAGAAGGTTCTGTAACTCTCTTATTGTCTTGAAATGCCAAGGCGCAAGCCTTGCTATCTCAAGGTCTGCAGTAATACTGTGACTGAAAAAGAATTTATTATACTTGTCTTTTATTGGAAATTAGCCACTAGATGGTGTCTATCTGACAGCAGTAATACTTACAGTGCAAGTACTTACAAGTGCTTACTTACTAAAACAAATACATGTAATTAATTCAGACTCTGTAGTAAGGCTTAGCTATATTAATTTGAAAAGCAAGAAAGCTTTCATGAAATATGTTACTATAAATCCAAGTTATTTATGAAAAGAAGTCAGTATTTAAGCTTCAAACTCTGTTAACCTAGATGATGACAATCATGCAAATTATCTTGTGAAAACTGAAGATTAAGAAAGTGATAAAATATCAGTGACCTCACATTTGTTCAAGGTAAAAACTTGGGCACACATCTCATTTGGAAGTAAAGAAAACCAGAAAAGCAAGTCATAATAGGTGTTAAAAAAATAGGAAGAAAAAGACTGGGTAACCTCCCTGCCAGTCTAAAAGAAAGGCTGATTCACTGTATCATATTAAACAGGTTACTCCTTATTTGTAGGAGCTTCTAGAGTTTGTTATGAGAGAAAATGTTATATGTATAGCTGAATGAATTATTTGTTTCTTACATAGAGCGTCACTTGGTGTGCTGAGGTGTTTATAAAGTGAAGCTGTGCTCCCTTCCTCATAGGTAACCTCTACTGACTTACATAGGTATTGACTAAGCCTCAGGTAGCCAGGCTACCTGCTATGGATTTTTAATTTGCCAGGTTTGGAGGGTTACTGACTTTTTTGAATGCTAAAGTATGCTAAAGTAAAGAAAGCTAAAAAGAGACACTGAGTGTACATAGGTTGTCTTATACATGAGTTCTTAGAAGTGACAGGATGAACACTGTATTACTACTCTTACTGAAAGTGTCTCTCTTCAGTAAGGTGTGCTGTGGCTACTGCAGTCTCAGAGACACATAGAACTTTTGTAGGCAAAGGACATGACAGGCAAATCCAGACATCGACAATAATGTAATCAGGCACTTAATACTTTCAAACACTACGTAAGGTTAAGGACTGCTATTACTGCACCTAAAGTGCTATGTGTTATGAGTACATTATTATTTTTATGTTCCTGCAAATCACATTCTCTTTCTGTCTAGCTCTCTGATAAAAGGTGTCTTTAACTGTGGATACTTTAACTCTGGACACTTTACAAAGGTCATGCACAGATCAAAAAATGCTCTGTAGAAGCACTAAAGTTTTGTATTCTCCCATAACAGAGGGGAGAACGCAGTTACAGTGCTTCTGACTAACCAGCATCCTGTTCCTTGCTTGTACAATTGGCAGGTAGTCAGCTTTAATTTCTGTCTCAGTCACATTACATGTCTACTTGTTATGCTTCTATTGTTCTTTGTATTACAGTCAATAAACAAAGGCTTTTTTCAGTTTACAATCCATTGCCACAAACTATGCCCTTTCAGTTGTATTCTGAGAATTTCTTGGAATGGAAGCAATAAGGTTTGTGAATCTATGAAACTCAGTGAGTAGCTTGTCCTAGTTTTATTTCTTTTTCGGGGTAAGGCTTGATCTTTTGCTATTTATATTGCAGTTAAGACACAAATTCTGTGATTTTTATTCTAGATATTTTTTCCCAGGTTTTTGATTGAATACATTAGAATTTGAGAACTTGAATATTCCCTTCCTTCACACACATTACCTTCTCCCTAAACAGTACGCTGTTACTGTGCTCAATAGTACTTATTTCTTGAGAGTCAAGAGACTAGGGGAAAACATAGTTCTACATCTAAGTGAATTTCAAAATTTCTGTTCTCTAAGGAGTTGCAATATTTTGACAGTATTTTTTTGTCCTATTATGGATCACAAGTAATATTTCACAGTGCCTTGGAAGAAAATATATCTGTGGCTGGTATAATCTGTAATTTAGGCAGGTTTGGCTCCAGACTTCAGGTACCATTGGAAGGGATGGCAAATTTTTGTTAAGGTATGATTTCAGACAAGAACTTTAACTAAAAGGGCTTGATTAAATGGCTCTTGTGGTGTCTTGCTTCATTCTACTTTCAGACAAGAAGGGTCAGATTCATAGTTTCTCTGTTGGTCTTTGGTGAATGCTATCAGTCAGAAGCACTCCAGATGACTCAGTGCATTACTTGCTAGAGAAAATACAGAGGGTATGAAGTCTTTCACAGAAATCAAAAGCCAGGCTGTGGCTTTGAACTTGTTTCCAGGTCTTACCAATGTGGTACCAAGTGTCCCAAAGTGAATGAGAGACATTTGCAGATGTGGACACAAACATGAACGTTAGAGCTGGCTTTCAGCTTTTAGGGTTTGATTTAGGGTTCTTGCACTGGCTTATCAACTATTTCCACAAACACCCTTATAATCACTCTCTACTGGACAGTCTTGATCTTTATCTCCAGGTTAGGGAAAGCCATATGCTCTTACCTTGGACAGAGGCTTGTTTTCTGTATGCAGAACTGGTTGACCTTTCTAATGGACTTTTCTTTCCTGCCTCAGACTCAGCTGCATTGTAATTTAGCTGAGGTTCTGTAGTTGTTTTTTTTTGTTCTCTTAAAACTTTAATAAAAAAAGTTTTTCAGGCTCTTGGCAAGTTGTTCCAAGGGGGGTTGTCTTCTGCCAGGAGCCTTTCTTGGCTTCCATATTGCTCCATTTGGTGCACTTTCTGTATATCTGGATTTAGCACTGATATGTTTCTTCTTGGGACTGTCTGGACAGAGTATGTGCGTATATGCTGTCAGGCACAAACGTGGTAGAAATCTCTAGGATCTCTGGATGCACAGCAGCCTCAGTGCGGCTGCTGAGCAGTAATTCCACCCAGGTGTCCCAGATGGTTGTAATAAATGCTTGAATCCTGCCCTGAGAAAATTTTCAAGTGGAGAAAAAATGACAAATCCAGAAAAGTTTGGACATAGGCAACTCTACCTGGAGTTAAATGGTGGGGTATACAGAAATGTTATGTCCTGTTCCTGATTCCGTTACAGTGACTGGGGTTTTCTCTATGCTTCAGCAGTCTTTCTGAAATAAATCTACAGTTTTGAAATGGAAACTTCAATTTGTTGGGAATTATTATCTCAGAAACAAGGAAAAATCTCCTGTGGTCTAAACTTGGTATGTACTAGAAATTAGTTCTATGTTTGTAAGGGTAGTCATTGTTCTACCTTCGGTTTAATGATAGATTTTCTTCTGGTGACAATGCCCTCTGAAGGAATTAATTGTGTTCCTGACCCTCTGCCACAGGTTGCCATTTTCTCCACTGGTCTGTCACAGCTGTTCACAGGCCTACACTGTGAACTGGCTTGCCGTGGGTCAGAAAGGGAATGTGCGCCTGGGCTGGAAGCTGGGGAGGGAAAGAAAGTTTTTAAACTGGCTCTGGTAGCAGAGATGTTCTGACATGAAACTATACTTTGAGAGGACTGCTTGTTCTTTGTCCCAACAGTAGAAACACCAGAATTTTGTCCACAATCTGTGCGAATAGGTTTATTTTGAAGGCATAAGTAATACATGTGACTTGTTTGACCATTTGCACAGGGGAAAGCCTACCCAATAAGTAGCTGTAAATCAGTTTAGTTTTGCATAGAAACTATTCCACCACCATAGAGGTAGTGGAATGAGTTGGCAAACATGAAATAACAGCTGGCCTAGAATGGGGTATGGAAATTAAAAAACTGAAGAGTTTTGAACATATTTCCCAGTTAGGTGACTCAGTGTCCACAGCGTCTTTTCCTTGCTTTTTTAACTTTGTTCCTGAACGACTCCGGAGTTCTTTCCAGTGTGTGTCATGCACCATATGCTTTATTCACATTCCAGGTATCCCACACTTGTTTTCACAGAGTCAAAAACTAAGTTTTTTTCCTTCTGTGTTTCTCCCCCCTTCCCCAAATCTCAGTCTATTTATAAATTGCACAACTTGGCTTGGAAGCACTGTGACCAACATGCAAGCATAGAGTTTAATTATCAGTTATTCTTTTTGATGTTGGTTTGGCAACCAGACAGACAGAAGTGCATTGCAGATGTTTGGTTCGAATGTTACATGGGTGAAGCAGAGGGAATTGAGTAAACATTTTCACTCTGTCCTTCTTAATACTTCTTATCCTAACTCTGCCATGAGAGGGAGTATACTTTCTACAGGTGGTTTTTGTTGTTGCAGTTTTTTTAATGCTGTTTCTGATCATTTGCTTGAAGTGCAGCTTTTGTTCAGCTTCTGAAGGAGTCGTGGATGATTTGGCCAAATCTTTCCTTAAAGAAATAATTCTTGCTCAAGAGAACTTAGTGCTTGGTAGGTGGCCATTTTACCAGCATTCAAAAAGTCTTCCAAAGTGAAAGGCACAAAATTTCCCCTTATACTGTAACAGCACACAGAATAAAATGCTTGGCTGCTCCTTCTGATAGGAGCAGTACACATTCACTATCAAAGCCATTTGCCCCTTGTTTTGGATGAGAACTGCTCTCCTCCTTGCATATGTGTATATAAAGGGACATTTCTCTACATTAGAATATAGCTAATGTGAAAATAAAGCTCATTAAATGCAGATGGCATACTTTTTTTGTGGCACTTTGCAGTGGGCCATCCATGAGCATACTTTGGAAAGGATTAGTCCTTAGCTTTGTCTGGATATATGTGAACCGGATGTGAGTTAGCTGCTGAGGTAGGGCAAAAATCTCATCTCAATTATCCTCTTTTTCCACGCCAGCTTAAATCATGAGTAATTCCTTGAGTATAATAAAGTAAGACTGTTTTTATCCCAATGTAAATGAGAGAAGATGCCAAGTTCTTGGTGTAAGTATACAAAAACTTGTAAAAATTTCTTTTCTTGGTATACATCTTACTCTATCCTTAAAGAACACATTTTTTTTCTCTTCATTCACTACAATAATTGTATTTTTTTTTCTTGTTAGTGTGAAAATATAGAGGGGCTATTATATTCACATTTGAGAAAACTTATCATCTTGCTTTCAAAGTGAAATAGTATTGCAATTTGCTAACACGAAACTATTGACTTGAGTAGGGGTGGAATGCTTTCAAACCTTGTAAAACTATGCCAGTGTGTGTGTCTTAAGAGATTTTTAGTGGGGTGCTATAAAGAAACCCACCTCATGGTATTTTTAATCTGAGCCAAAAATCGGTGAATCAAGCTGTGGCTGTAGTAGATGTTGTCACAGGTGGTCACAAGTGTTTGCAGAGGCTTGACTCCTATTCAGAGCAATGGGAGAACAGTTCTTGGGACATGTCAAAAAAGGAAGGAACATGTCCACGTCCTGTGTTTTTCTAGCTTGATAAACTCAGGTTTAAATTTGTCATCATGCTTCCAAGCACTGTCATTGCCTCTCAGATTATTTCACTTTCTGGCACATTGGTGGACTGAGCTTGGGCACAGCAGTCTTAATTACTTTTCTTTTTCAAAACAGTTAAGCCACAGAACATTGTGCAGTTTTCTTCTTGGCAACTGCTTTTATCCATACTGCCAGGACATTGTTGAGCTCTTCTCACTTTCTCTTGGCATGGATGCAAATAGCAACCCTGTGCTTTATAGGTTACAGATCGCATTTATCACTGGAAGGCTTAAAAATTCTAGTGGAAGCTTCATAAGCCATAAGCTTCAACTTCGTTGACCCTGGTCAGCTGCTCTTTACTCTAATGCTTCCGGGATTTGAACACTTTCTGTGCTCATTTGTGGCCCTTTGTCAAAACAATAGACAGTTTAGAACAGCTCAGATTGTGAATTAGTTTTCATGCCTGCTTTGACCTATTTGGAGCATTGTACCAGCTATGAATGTTGCCCAACTCTACAAATAAGGAAGGAGAAATTTCCCTTGCTTTTGTGCTGGTTCTCCCAAGTTATTGCATCCCCTTATACTGAAAATAATGTCTGTGTATCACCTTAAAGTGCTTTTGTTCTGTTTTCCCTTTTATGATTGCACATGCCCTTCCTAAAGGATAAGTGAGGTTGGTTAGACATAAGCAAATATAGGCACTCATGTAGGCAACACTGAAATAGGCATGACAGCACTGTCCGCTTTTCCTGTGTGAGAGCCTAGGAATGTGAAGTTAGCTGCAGCTGCAATGGTGTGAGAGCAACAACAGGAACTGTAGTAATAACCCCCCCACACACACTGTTGCTACCCTTACTTGTTTCCTCTGAGCTAGAAACGACTTTAGAGGCTTGTCTCATTGTACCATGGCTCTCTGCCTTGGTTGCACTCCTGCCCCTGTCTCTCCTGTGGCAGGAGCAGCCTGGCCCCGACACCTAGCTTCTGGAGTAGAAAATTTCAGTTTTGCTTATGCTGCTGAAAGGACTTGGGCTCAACTCTACAGTCATGGAGGTTTGTCATTAATTTCTGTCAGAATAGAATTATATTTGTTAAAAGAAATTTTGGGTCTCCAAAAATCTCATTTAACCATTTTCATTAGGAATAATTTAAATCTGGGGTGCTAAGCTTGGGTAAAACTTTCCTAGTGTGAGTGAGTTCAGAATCAATCTCTAAGTGGGATTGTGCTCAGCCTTTATGAGGAGCAAGTCTTGTTTTTCTTTTATTAGACATGTTATCTTGAAATTCTTTTTGTTCTTTCTGCCACTACAGTGTGAATGTATGTCTCACTGATTCAAATGAAATGTCATGCCCTGAGTGCTTTCTGTATAGCTGCTTTCTGTCCAGAATTCCTCCATCTTATTCTCTGGCTTGTGAAATGTTTCTAACCGTGTTACTTTTAATCTAAATTTAGCCTCATTTTAGTGATGGTGAGTTCTTAAGCTTTCTGAAGCTCTTGGTGTTTTGCAATATTTGTAATCACTCCTAACAGTACTTGGAATGATCAGTGAGTTTCATCTATGTTTAGTTTACTTCTTGCAGTGTGATTCATGAAGATGTTGGGCTGAGTACTAGCACATATTTATCAACATCTACAGTGAACTGTTCCTCAGAGCAGAAACTGTTTTTTGAAACCAGCTGTCCAGAGACTGTTAATTTATCAAAAATATTTATTCTTTCTGAAAAGCCAGGGCTAAGTGTGCAAGTAAACCTTCCCTCTTTAACAGCAATTCAAGATTACAAGATTACTAGTCTTTTAAGATAC
Organism: Mycteria americana; assembly: GCF_035582795.1. Taxonomy (NCBI): domain Eukaryota; kingdom Metazoa; phylum Chordata; class Aves; order Ciconiiformes; family Ciconiidae; genus Mycteria; species Mycteria americana. Next base: position 83,094,969 of record NC_134365.1, read on the forward strand.
CAGAGGATGTTGTCAGTATGTTCCCATAGACGTTCCATGACTCTCACCAGTCGAATCGAGGAGGACTAGAGAGGCAAAGAATGATGGCATATCTAGATAGTCTTCCGAGGAGCTGAATCCTTTCCAATGTATTCTACTAAACATTTGGTTGAAATTCTGCTGCTCTTGATGGAAGTGAGGGATATTTCAATGACTTCATTTAAGAGATGCAAAAGCCACAGTCTTCCCTGAATAGATATTAAGTATGTATTATAATGATACAGGATTGCCTTTAACTTCTCAGAACGGAGAACCCCAAACTGCCCAAATCACACCCTTCATTTGGTGCTACTGACTTCAAGTTACTCAGGGTTTTCATCCATGTCTTTGACAATCAGTATTTTAACTTTCAGGGATTGTTAAGAAACTGTAAAACACATTTGAAAATTATACCCTTGACACTTTTTTTTCCCCTCTCTCTTCTTTTTCAGAAAGTATTTTGGAGAAAAGATAGGACTTTATTTTGCATGGCTGGGTTTATATACAGAATTCCTCATTCCATCTTCAGTAGTCGGGATCATTGTATTTCTTTATGGATGTATAACCATTGAGAGTGACATTCCTAGGTAAGCTTCTCTGTGATCAATAATTCGTTACTTGAAAATGATGAGACTGTACTTTTTGTTCATAATCCTTAGTGAGGATAATTGCTTTTAACATGTCTGAAGAGCAGTGATGTATCATTAACAACACTGTGAGCTTTAGAAATACATATGCATTGAGTAGATAAAACATTTGAATGACACAAATTTATTTGGCTGTTCAGTATTGCAGCTCCTGAAACAGAAATGTTCAGTGAGTCTACTGCGTTATTGTAAGTTCTTTTTTATGACATCCATTTGCTTTTTATGAATGCACGTATCTCCACACTCACCCAGAAAGCCATTGTGCAGGACTCACTGAAGTTAATGCAAATACACTGTCCAGTACTCTTGGATTACTTTGTTCTTCTTAGTAAAATCAAGCTATTTGCGTAAGTAAGATGAACAATAGTTAGCAGATTTAGCATATTTAGTATCCACAGTATTCTCCTTCTACAAAAGGAGAATATTTACAAAAAATTTTTGAGTTTTGTGCTGTGTGTCCCGAGGGTGTTATACTAAACAAAACCTGCCAAATTGTCAGAGTGATGTTAATGTTTGCTCCTCAGTGAAAAAGGACACTTTCTCTGTTATCTGTGTCTGACTTCTGGTGGAGACAGGATACTGGATTACTAGTAACTGCTGGTCACACTTCTTGTGACAGTTCCTGCATTCTCTCAAATGAATTGGTAACTTTTAAAGTGGATCACTGCAGTAGGACATTATTAGTGATAGGTAAATGATGAATAACAACATATCTGAGTCAGGGTTTATTTTCTTAGCTTGATCTGAATGAATCTTGATGGGCTGTGCTTGTCTGTGGGAAAGCTTGTGCTATCATTTAAACTGAAGTGAGATTTATGGCTAAGATGTATCTGCAGCACCCTCTACTGCCTTTTGAAATAGAAGAGAGCATTACTTTGATGACATGATAGCTGGAAACAGCTGTATACCTTTCAAATTATATAATATGAAACATATTGATACGACAGTTTGAATAGTTCTTTTTTCATTTGAAGTCATAGAAAAATTGTTATTTAGTGATGGTCAATATAGGAACAATCATAATCACAATATGCCAGCTCTCAATGAAGCAATGTTGTAAGTCTTTCCTTAGCTCACAATCCTGGCAAGGACACTTGAGCTTTGCACTACTCAGTTCACCTGAGTAAGACTGTGCAGGTATGAACGTCTTTCACATACAAACCTTAAGAAAAAAATGGAAAGCACACTCAGCAGTGTCAAGTAGGGTTTGGCTTGTTAAAGAGACAGTGATAATGATTTTTAAAAGATTTTTAGAAACTGAGTAAACACATAGCAAATAAGACTAAGAACTAAAATAACAACTTTAAAATAAAGATTTTAAAATCTGTAAGAAAGTCTCTTATCTCACATTTTCTAGAGGACAGCTGAACAAATGCTGTAAACTGAGAGAAAGGAAATACAACTTAACATCTGAATATATGAGGCAGAAGTGGAAGCTTTCTAGTTTTTATGATTTACTGCTGGGGGGGTGGGGAGGGCTTTTTTCCTATTTTTTTTAATTTTTGAAAATTAGGTTAGCACTCTGTACTAGAAAAACAAGGAGCTATGGAGACCAAGAATACCACATCCATATTCATTATTCAGACTTGAGAACCCTAAAATGTAAAGGTATATGGTTTCCTGAAACCACTGTGCACACAATATCTGAACACCCTTAAAATATAATAGTATGGGTGCCTAAATAACTGCTTACACTTGAAGAACTGAGCCAAAACCTTATAGCAGATGGTGGTGCAGACAAGAACTGGTGTTAAAGCCCTATGCTGGGAAAAAAACCATTGCTTTTATAAATACCTCACAAATAAAATGCAGGGTAGAGGTGAATCTCAAAGTAAATGTGAAATATAACATCCTTGCTAAGAACAAGACTCTTGCTAGTGTAAGTCTTTTAAATCAGTGCATGTATGTCAGTTTATAGCAAAACCTAGTGTATTTTGCAAATGGTGTTGCAGATTTATTCTGCTTGTGACACAGACCACCCAACATGCCTGGGTGCTCCTTCTGGCTTTTATGCAGACTTACATGGCCAGTCCCGATACACAAAGTAGCATGGTATTTGACATGGATTTTTGTGCCACCATGTTAAAAATGTGTGTTTTGTCAAGGGCACAGAATTTTCTTTACAGCCACTTCAGAATTCTTTTTCATGAATTTAAATCTGATCTGCATCAAATCATGTAACTTTGTGTAGAGATGGGAAATTCCACTTTGATTGCATTTTAATTATTTTCTTTTAGAGTGGTTAACCTCAGTCTTCAGTGATGCAGTCTTCACTATTTCACTAATACAGTGTAATGATTAGGTTGGTTGATCTGTTGCATTGTTTTCCAGTTGGTAAGGTGCCTATAAGTATTTTAATATTCCAGCACATGGCAATGTGCCTTGAACAGACACACAGCTTCTGTTCTCTGCAACTTCAAGCCACGTGTGTTGCAAATACCTTGTAAAAGCTATGAGGTGCTGCTTAATATCACTACTGTACATCCCCCTTTTCTGAGTAGTAATACCCTAAGAATTTGTGCACTTGTCATTCATAGTAAAGAAATGTGCGATCAACGCAATGCCTTCACCATGTGCCCCCTGTGTGACAAGTTCTGTGATTACTGGAACCTCAGCTCTGCATGTGCTACCGCTCGAGCTAGCCACTTATTTGACAACCCTGCCACAGTCTTATTCTCCATCTTTATGGCTCTCTGGGGTGAGTATTGCTTTGCATGTTAACAGTGTCGTTTGATCTTTGGACTACTGACAGAAATGAAAGCTGTCATGCACAGTAGTACAATGTAGTAGCCTTATACATAACAAAGTGCTATTAGATTGAATGTGATACATATGGCTTTATGAAGCTGGCAAGCCTCACAGGCAAGCCTCTCTGTGCTGAGACTGGAGAAAGCAATATTACAAGGCTTTCTGCTGTCAGCAGCAAGCTTTGGAATAAATGGAGAGGAGTTGGGTAGTTCAGGGAAGAAAAATGTGTCCTTTCTCTCTCTACTGCCTTGTTTAATGGCACTTCTAAGATTTGCCATGTTTTTCCTTGTTTTCTTTTGACATGGCAAGTCCCTTTAACACCTTCTGCGTTTGGAGCAGGAATGTATTTGGGGATTGGTATGGAGCAGGCAGCTGAAAGGGTTTAATTTAAGCACAGAGTGCACTTCCATGTGGGACAACTTAGTCACATAATTTTATGAAAACTTTATGGAATTCCAAGAACAATGGGACTATTATTGTTTTAATTATAATATGTTCTAAAGTATTCCATTTAAACAAGCTTGGTTTTCTTTAATGGCAAATATACCCTGCCTCACTGAGGATATCAAAACACTTCATAAACACTAATGAATGCATTGTAGTATTATTCTTATTGTTTCTGGCCTCACCTCTGCCCTGAAAAGTGTGTCTACTGTGCTTGCATGTATTATTGTTTGTTTTATGCCCTCATTCAGTCTAGATCTCATTTATTGTGAAAGTTAAAGGTGTTATTGCTACTGTAAAATTATTTTTTTTATTTCCCCATTCTCTGTTCACAAACTTAAATTTTCATTCTTAGTATGAAATTGAGCAAATATATTATTGTACTACAGCCATCCCTCAGCAATCTGTGAGTTATACTTTGCAACGCTATTAAAATTTTACAGCTTGTTTTAGAAATGACTGATTGGTAGCTTGGTGTTGGGTACAGATAGCATAGGGTTTTTAAGGAACTTGCAGGCAGAACAAATCATGGAAGTAAGAAGCTTTTTGTTTACCAGTTCCTGGAAACCCTTCAGCAGAAGTTAGAGAATATGTAAGCACTATGACTGAGAGAAATGGCAAAAGATGATGAATTTATAGACTCTCACAATGACTTATTTTCCTACTTCAGATTGCTGCCAGTTACAGCGTAGACTGGCAGATAAGGTGTCACAATTTACCTGCTGCCGTGAAACGTGCAGTACACTGCCTTGTCTAAGTTTCAGTGTAGCTGTTTGGACAGCTTGCGTATGAATGACAATTCATTTACTCTTTCATACGTAAATAGTATTTTCCTGACAGAGAATCTGTACTGTAAACTTGCATCCATGCAAATGATCATTTCCATGCAGTCTCATCCAAAAGAAATATATTTTAGTATCAGCAATGCAATGTGCAAAGCAAAATGCTGATATATCCTTACACTAAGACAAACTAGTAGAGTCTGTAAAGGAACAGAAAGGAACAAAAAGTTCTGTATGCACTGCTTTTAAAAAAAGGCATGTAAGAACAACAAAATTATTTCTGAGCTGTAGCCCCCCTCCAAAAAATGTTTCCCACAAGTTGGAAAAGTCTGTTCTTGGGACCGTGATAACTGACCTTGTCAGTCCAAGAAAATACAGCCGTCATATACAAAGAACAGCAAAGTGAAATAAAGTATCCTTTACTAACTCTGCCCAGCTTGCCTATTAAGTATTAGATTACACCAAATTTTGCTGCCTTACTACTAGGAGATTGTACTGGTTATATCTAGATCTCATTCTGCTGAATGACAGATCTCCTTCACACACCTAAACAGCTTGCCTCACAGTATCTTGAATAAATACTGCCTGAATGTTTTTTCGTAGCATGTAGATGTAGAATGTAGTGATGTAGAAATTGGCATGTCTTATGACTTACAGTTGTATACTTAAAAGAGCTGGCAATGGTAATTTGAGCTGGCTTCATTTGGGCTCATGATGGTGTTGGGCACAAGAAGTGTTTTGTCCTGCTTGTCTTCTCCCATTCTGTAAAAGGCAGATGACTTACTATGGTTAATATCTTGAAAGGAATCATGCTTTTACTAGCCGATCTTGATGCCTCATAAAGTATCTTTGTGATTCCAGCAATACTGTTTGCAAATGACCATATTCACAAAATACGGAGTAATGCTTGCCTAATTGTGCTTAATGTCACTGGTGTTCTGGGATGCTGAATTTCAGCTGTCAGATGTGTTTATTAGAAGGACAGTTGAATATAATGAGACTGTTTTTCTGCTAGTGTAAGTCAGTGCAAACTTGCTGATTTCAGAACAGCTACTGCATCTAGCCAAATAAGTTCTTACAGAGCTAAACGTGGATTTGATTTTTTGAATAACAGGAAAAAAATGGAATGAGTAATAGCGCCCTATAAAATAACCAAATGTTTTTGTATTTAGGATATCTAAAGCCCCTTGACTTTTCAAAACAGGCTAAATATAGCTTTTATATGTCCTCTCCTCTGTAAGGAAGGAGCAGAGATAGCAACTTAATTGCTTAATGTCTGGATTTACTTTCCGTGTACTGCTTGTCTGGTGTTTAAATGATATTTCTTTCTTACATTATAGGAGGCTACCTGTACAGAAAATATTTGCAGCTAACTGTTGGAATAGATTCTGTCTTGTAAGAGTCAAGCTATTTTAATAGTAGTGTGACTTCTCCCGGTGTTATCTTACAGCTCACACCAAGTGTAGATGCACTCAAAGGAAGCTGGATCTAATTCTCCACTGTTGTGTGTCTTGTGGAGCTATATACAAGATGTTCGAAGTGATGTAAATCCTGCTGTGATCTAACAGTGTTTTTACAGTCCCCTTTTCACCAACTGAAAAGGTGAACTGAAGCATAAGAAAATGGAAGACAGTGCCCACAGTTGTTTATACGTATAGCTTTTATTGGTATAGTGTGTTTTTTTAGTTGGTATATACTGGTTTAGCATTGATATAGTCATCTGAAAATGGGTTTCCACAAGCCAAGAGTAAGAAGTGCTATTTCTAATAAATCCTTAAGTCCATAAATCATGAGAAGCTAGGCAAAGGGCTATCTAGAGGAAACAGCAGTTATGAGAGGAAGGTCAGGAGACTGTAAATATGAGACAACAGTACAACATCTGTTCCTTCATGTTAATGAAAAAGGAAAAGCAGGAGACTGAACTACTGGCCAGTCCTTTAGGACAAAATCACCATGCCTATGCAGGACAAAAACATTCAACTGTAGCAGTATAATCTATTTCAAAAGAACATTATTTTCTACATATTACTGAGGGTCTTCGTTTACTTATAGGTATCAATGATTTGTTTCAGTAGCAGGCTATTCCTACCTTCTTCACATGGTTCTGACTGACTAGAAACACTGAAACAGCAAAATCTGTTTGGCCAGTTAGAGTGTTACAGATTAATATTTAGACCTAGATTTTGTTTCATTATATGCTTTGTACTCATGAATTATAGAATGACAGATGGTAAATTAAGAGAGATGATGTTCTTGGGGTGGATATCAGCAGATATGGGTTCAGTTCCAGTCTCTGACAAGAACTTACCAGTGCCTTTGGGCAATCCATGTTGTATCTTTCTGTATTTTATTTGTAAAAAGACAGTAATTATTGTTTCCATGCTTTGCTTGTGTTCTTTCTTTAAAATTGTGTCTGGGGCTGTTTCTCAGTGCTTATTTATAAAGGGCCTAGCATAATGGGATTCAAATGTCTGTTGGGGCTTATAAGCAACACCAACATTCACCATAGTGCATTGGATTTATAATTTTAAAATTGTTTATTTTTTTTAAAGCTACTATGTTCCTTGAACAATGGAAGCGTTTGCAGATGAGATTGAGTTACTTCTGGGATCTAACTGGACTGGAGGAAGAAGAAGTAAGTTTCCTCTCTCTGTGCTAATTTACTGTATAAATTATTCCATATCTGAAGATATGCATTGATATTTAGATTTCTCATGAGTGTTCTCCAGCCCAATGCAGTACATAGCTATGGTTTTCTAAATGACTTTAATACAGTTTTAAGTACCAATGTATCATTAAAGAAATCATCACCTCTATCTTACTGGTTAGCACTCTAATTTTAATAATTAATGTTGAAAAGGATTATAAGATAACAGCAGATCATTCTTTGCTGAGAATGCCCATATGCCATTTTACAGAGTATAATAACAGAATGATACAGAATACTTTGTCAGATAGATGCTACTTCATTATGTATAACAAAAATTCTCTGTGATTATGATTGTAACATATCAGGGTAACGTAAATAATAGTCGCATCCAGGTCTGTGCTGCATCTATGATGCCCTAAGTACAACATCCTGAGCTCTAGGTACTCACCCATACAGTGGTTGCAAGCACCAAGTGGGCCTGGTTTCTTGAGAACAATTTTTAAATGCTTTGCAGTCAGCCCATGGGGCTTCTAGCTGTACCTGAGTACATACTTGTTTATCAGTATTGGCAATGTCCCTAAATTTGTTTTTAGTTCTGTTCTTAGGCATTGTTTCACATGTCGTGGTCTATGGTCTGTTTAAATTACCCACTCTCACCAGAGGATTAATTTTTAACTCTGACTACAGAGAGCGCAGTTACTAGCCCTAGTTATCATACTAAGAATAGGTAGACTTTGGTGCTTCTATTACATATCCCCTAGAAATAGATGCTGATGTGGCTCTAGAACAGGGTCATATTCAGTAATTCAGAATTGCAGCAGTTAGATTCACTTTTATCTTTAATGGTGAACCGAGTACCTGTATGGAACAATTCAGTGTGCCTTGCTCTCTTCATTGACTTAATATAAAATGTGATCAGGTTCCAGGAAGGTGAGTTGTAGGCCTGCCTTGGTTTGATGGGAGGATTCGAATCCATTTCTTCATGTTCCAGCACAGTTCCTTAAACAACAGACCACATACAAGCCTCCAGCCCTGCTACTTGAGCTCAGCTCAAACAGGGTGTAGAGTGCAAATAACCTAGAAGAAAAGTAAGCTGACATCATGAACTTAATGATGTAGCATGGTGATAATGTTATTCCACTTTTGTCTATTCCTCAGATAAGATCATTGGATAAAATAAAAAAATAACCATAAGAACAGACAGCAGACTCCAGTGTGCCTCTTCTTCCATCACTATCCCAAAATGCAGCCTCTAGCACTGTCTTTAGCACAAGGGACACCTCCCAAGTATTCCTTCACTGATGACTTGACTACAGCCTCCCCTATTTTGCTCTGGTTTCTCAGCTTTTTCACTAGTCTCTATCCAGTTATGAAGTAGATGATGCTCACAGTATAACCCAGTACTTGCAGTTTGTAAGTCGTGATGCAGACCAAGTGCATCAGCACATCAGAAATTACTGTTTGTCCTATGTGGAATGTCATACTGCTACCCAGGAGAACAGCAATTTTGTACTAATTACAGTACAAACTGAGAGGCTGGAGAGAAAACTCTTGGCCCTGCAGCACACTTGATGAACCCACCAGATTTTACTGAATTTCAAGTTCATCATCTGCAGTACAAAATCCTGAGATTTAGCTCAATATTTGCAAAATGCTGTGAAAGAATCTATAGATGAAGAGCTCTGAAGTGGTAAAAGTTTGTGGACAGGAACTGTGGGATCAGCAAGAATCCTTTGTTTATGATAAGTGAAGGAGTGCCAGACACATCTCAGCACAAGAACGAGGAACGTAGAATCATAAAAATAAGGTGGAATGGACCTTGAGGGGCCATCCCTTGTGCATGGTAGGATCAACTCTACTTAAATCATTATGAAAAGATGTTTGTTTAATTTGTTCTTAAATAAATCCAGCAGTGGAGATTTCACTTCCTTCCTAGGCAATCTATTCTAATACTTATCTATCCATACTACTAATAAGCTTTTGCTAGTGTCTACCTTCAATCTCTTTATTAAATGTTCATTATTTTCTTCTTTTTTTCAAAGATAAAGAGAAGAGATTACCTCTGTCCTCTTTTCAGAAAAATTCAACATAATATAATATCTCTCTGTCACCCTTTTTTTTAAGATGAACTAGCCTTTGCTCTTTCAGTCTTTGTTCTTAAATAATTTTTCTAGATGCCTGTTTATTCTTGTTCCCTTCTGGACATTTTCTAGTTGATCCAGCTCTTTATTGAAGAATAGTGCTCAAAATAGACATGCCTCTTGACCTGACATCGTAAGCAAAAAGCCATGACCTGTATCATCTTCTGTCAGCTTTTAATACTTCAGCAAAAATGCAAAAGTTAGGTCAGGTGAAGTGATGGTTGGAGGCCATCTTGGGCATAGCGATCATGAAATGATAGAGTTTTTGATTCTCGGAGAAGTAAGAAGGGGGGTCAGCAGAACTGCTACCTTAGACTTCCGGAGGGCAGACTTTGGCCTGCTTAGGAGACTGGTTGACAGAGTCCCTTGGGAGGCAGTCCTGAAGGGCAAAGGAGTCCAGGAAGGCTGGACATTCTTCAAGAAGGAAATCTTAAAGGTGCAGGAGCAGGCCGTCCCCATGTACTGAAGGACGAGCCGTCAGGGAAGAAGACTGGCCTGGCTGAACAGAGAACTTTGGCTGGAACTCAGGAAAGAAAGGAGAGTTTATGACCTCTGGAAGAAGGGGCAGGCAACTCGGGAGGACTACAAAGATGTCGTGAGGTTACGCAGGGAGAAAATTAGCAGGGCCAAAGCCTAACCAGAATTTAATCTGGCTACTGTCATAAAAGACAATAAAAAATGTTTCTGTAAATACATTAGCAACACAAGGAGAGCTAAGGAGAATCTCCATCCTTTATTTGATGCAGAGGGAAACATAGTGACGAAGGATGAGGAAAAGGCTGAGGTACTTAATGCCTTCTTTGCCTCAGTCTTTAATAGTAAGACCAGTTGTTCTCTGGGTACCCAGCCCCCTGAGCTGGAAGACAAGAGACAGGGAGCAGAATGAAGCCCCCATAAGACAAGGGGAAATGGTTAGTGACCTGCTACAGCACTTAGACACACACAAGTCTATGGGGCCGGATGGGATCCACCCAAGGGTACTGAGGGAGCAGCGGAAGTGCTCACCAAGCTTTCAATCCTTTATCAGCAGTCCTGGCTAACCAGGGAGGTCCCAGTTGACTGGAGGTTAGCAAATGTGACGCCCACCTACAAAGGGAGCCAGAAGGAGGATCCAGGGAACTATAGGCCTGTCAGTCTGACCTTGGTGGTGGGGAAGGTTATGGAGCAGATCATCCTGAGTGCCATCATGCGGCATGTACAGGACAACCAGGTGATCAGGCCCAGTTAGCATGGGTTTATGAAAAGCAAGTCCTGCTTGACTAACCTGATCTTCTATGACAAGGTGACCTGCTTAGTGGATGAGGGAGAGGCTGTGGGTGTTTTCTACCTGGACTTTAGTAAAGCCTTTGACACCGTTTCCCACAGCATTCTCCTGGAGAAACTGGCTGCTCATGGCTTGGACGGGAGTACTCTTCACTGGGTAAAAAACTGGCTGGATGGCTGGGCCCAAAGAGTTGTGGTGAATGGAGTTAAATCCAATTGGTGACTGGTCACAAGTGGTGTTCCCCAGGGCTCAGTATTGGGACCAGTTCTGTTTAATGTCTTTATCAATGGTCTGGACGAGGGGATTGAGTGCACCCTCAGTAAGTTTGCAGGTGACACCAAGCTGGGCAGGACTGTTGATCTGCCTGAGGGTAGGAAGGCTCTGCAGAGGGATCTGGACAGGCTGGATCAATGGGCTGAGGCCAGTTGTATGAGATTCAACAAGGCTAAGTGCTGGGTCTTGCACTTGGGTCACAATAACCCCATGCAATGCTACGGGCTTGGGGAAGAGTGGCTGGAAAGCTGCCTGCTGGAAAAGGACCTGGGGGTATTGGTCAACAGCTGACCGAATATAAGCTGGCAGTGTTCCCAGGTGGCCAAGAAAGCCAATAGCATCCTGGCTTGTATCAGAAATAGTGTGGCCAGCAGGACTAGGGAAGTGATTATCCCCCTGTACTGGCACTACTGAGGCCCCACTTTGAATACCATGTTCAGTTTTGTGGCCCCTTGCTGCAAGGAAGACATTGAGGTGCTGCAGTGTGTCCAGAGAAGCACAACGAAGGTGGTGAAGGGTCTAGAGCACCAGTCTGATGAGGAGTGGCTGAGGGAGCTGTGGTTGTTTAGCCTGGAGAAGTGGAGGCCTAGGGGAGACCTTACTGCTCTCTACAACTGCCTGAAAGGAGGTTGTAGCAAGGTGGGTATTGGCCTCTTCTCCCAAGTAAAAAGTGATAGGACAAGAGGAAATGGCCTCAAGTTGCACCAGGGGAGGTTTAGATTGGATATTAGGAAAAATTTCTTCACCGAAAGTGTTGTCAAGCATTGGAACAGGCTGCCCAGGGAAGTGATCGAGTCACCGTCCCTGGGGGTATTTAAAAGATGTTTTGATGTGGTGCTTAGGGACATGGTGTAGTGGTGGTCTTGGCAGTGCTAGGTTAACGGTTGGACTTGATGATCTTAAAGGTCTTTTCCAACCTAAATGATTCTATGATTCTATGACTCTGTGATTCAAGGTTTTGTTCACCTTTTATTCATTAGATTCATAAAGACGAGGATAAATTTGTCTGTAAGTCAGATACCGGCACCATGTTTCAGTGGTGGTGAAGTCTTTACTAGTGTTGAAAATTATGTTGGAAAATGGAAAATTGTGTCTGATCAGGTTAGGCCAGAAGGAACTAGCAATGGAATGCACAGGATCACTTAACATAACAAGAAGGAAAGGGACAAGGAAGAAGTTCAGAATGTTTGACAGTTTTAAGACTAGATGGGGTTAAGTTATTTATTCTTATCTATTTCTTTAGAAAGGGAAGTTATGGAACAGAAACAAGGAGGAAAACAACCATAAAAGATGAGAAGCTGAGAAGTACATTGTGAGAATTATATTGAAATAAATGCCTTCAGTGTTATTTTTGTGGACTCTTGACTATAAAATTTTCAGTAAAATTACTTTCTTTAAACACACTGGGCCAAATCTTTTGGTCCAAAAGAGAGATTAATTTAGTTCATTTATTTGTGGCATTATCTTGGCAACGGCAGTCTGAGAAAGCAGACTCCCTAAGGCTTGCATGCATATTTGCAGATGGCAGCTGTACAGACTTAGAGGATTTGCATTTGTACATCTGAAATCTGCAAAAATAATAGGTAGCATTGGGTACTAGATTATAAAACAGATAATTGTGTTGAAAAGCAATAGACCAACTGATAAATAAATGGGAGAGGGAAAGAAAAGAAACAAACCCAGACCAGAACCATGAAAAGAGACAAAGCTTTGGAAACACCATGAATAAGCACTGAAAGTGTCATGCCACAGATGTGTGTTTGTGTAACTCAATCAAACAGGTTATGCTTTTTTTTTTTTCAGTTTTTGTAATAAGGGATATAGCCATCAATAAATCAGGGGCAGAGGTGGGAGAATTCATGCCCTCTTCTACTTGTGAAGGAGCTGGTGAAGAAATACTGAGGGACTCTAATTAAGGATAGGGGTAGTAGAAACTATTGGCCTCCCATGAATCTTCAGAAATTGTATTTCTAGGACCCAGGATATTCCTGCTTTAGGTTTTCTGGGTGGAAGAGATTGTATCTCATTTTACCAACAGTCCTGTGTAAACTGAAATAGAAATGCAATTATAAAAGATGAAATCTTAGAATCCAGAGCAGAACTCAGAAGAAGAAATGGACAAAAAGTCCACACTAACTGAAATGCCAACGAGTGGAGGTCTTGTTATTGTTCAAATTGTCATGCTGTTACACTGTTTCTGTACAACAACAAGGAACTTAGGTGTCTGTCTTCATTAGAAACATGTCTGGTCAGTTACAATTTTAAGTTAAAATCCTGTCTCTGTAAAATGTTTGTAAACTTTTTTTGCAAACTCTAATTCTCAAAGTCTTGTTCCTCCTTTTGCTGTTTAATGACTTTAAAAAAAAATTATTGAACCCTTGGATTCATGGATTATCGCTGAGTTAAGACAAAGTAATAAGGAAGGTAGATTAGGTAGGACAATTAAATAGCTAGCAGACTTGGTGACATTAAATATGTTTACAGATAGACTAGACTATTTCAGTTGGAAGGGACCTACAACAACCATCTAGTCCAACTGCGTGACCAATTCAGGGCTGACCAAAAGTTAAAGCATGTTCTACGGGCATTGTCCAAATGCCTTGAAGAGTGACAGGCTTGGGGTGTTGACCACGTCGCTAGGAAGCCTGTTCCAGTGTTTGACCACCCTCTCGGTAAAGAAATACTTCCTAATGTCCAGTCCAAACCTCCCCGATGCAGCTTTGAACCATTCCCACGCGTCCTGTCACTGGATACTAGGGAGAAGAGCTCAGCACCTCCCTCTCCACTTCCCCTCCTCAGGAAGCTGTAGAGAGCAATAAGGTGACCCCTCAGCCTCCTTTTTTCCAAACTAGACAAACCCAAAGTCCTTAGCCACTCCTCATAGGATATGCCTTCCATCCCTTTCACCAGATTTGTTGTCCTTCTCTGGACACATTCAAGTGCCTTCACAGCCTTCTTAAACTGTGGAGCCCAGAACTGCTCACAGTATTCAAGTTGAGGCTGCCCCAACGCTGAATACAACGTGTTCCATTCTCTCTTAACTCAGTCATGGTTTAACTCAATCTTATCTACTACTTTTTCAAAATCTTTTGTGATCTGATTAATTTGATGTTTTCAGCTTGTCTTCCACCTTGCAAATGATAGGAGCAGACTCCTTTTCTGAAGTTCTATTAGTGTCCACTAAAACAGGCAGTAGAAGACATTTTTGTTTGCTTAAAAAGTGGAAGAGTGAAAAGCAGACTCTAATAAAATGTGTATTCACAGCTTAGTCTTCTTGGGAAAAAATAGTTAGTAATGGTAAAAGGAGAATGCGTAACTACAATATTTTATGTTGTCTCTGATCTCTCCTTTCATCCTTATTACTTCTCAGGTTTCTTGTGCCAATGAGATCTTAGTTTTGGGTTATTTTCCCGAGATGCATTAGCTCACATTTTTCCCATGCTTATTCTGATTTTCCTGTTGGGCCCATGTTTCCAGTTATTTTTGATCTCTTTATATGTTTTTTTACTACCTTTTCTTGGGTTTCATCACTCCTTCCAGTGAATCTTCTGTCACCTTCATTAAATTCCTGTTAACACTAATTATTTAATGATCCTAGGATAGCCCTGATGTTCCAAACAAGTCCTTTCAACATTAGATTTAAGTGCTATGTTTAGGAGGATGAGAGTTTTATTAGGATAGTTGGAGAAGGAATGTTGAAAAACGGATTATATCCCTCAGGCCTTAGGGGAAACTATTTAGTACCAGCTGTTGCTCCATTAAAAAATTACACATGAAGGCACACTTTAAACATGTTTTAATTTGTAAACTATAAGAACCAAAACAGGTGATAAATCCTTTGCTTGCCAAGAAATTGGTAAAGATATATGATTACATTTTTTTCATTCCAAGACTGTTGATCCAGAAATGTGGCACAATATACTGGGGCTCTAGTCATTTTTCCTCTTTTATTTCTCTTCTACCAGACATATCAACATGCTTTAATTTCCTTTCTTTTATTCCTTTCCCATTATAATGACCTCCTGTGTCCTTTCCAGGACTGAATTGTCTGCAAGCCTCAAAGCTGTTTGATTCCTCATAGGTATACTTGATTCCCCAGGATGTTGTGATGGGCCATTCAAAGGCCGGGTCACCTGGGGTGGCATGAGTTCTTTCCTCCTGCAGTCCCCTGAGTTCAGAGAGGAGGTTCACATCTTCATGTTCCCTGGTGTAAGCGCAGAGGTGGGTAGTTGCTTGGAGTGTGAAGCTATGGAGGAGGAGCTGTTATGGGCTCTTCCAGCATGTGCAGCATGCAGTTGTTGTTGCCCAGGGCATGGTCATGGCATGGATGATGGAAAATAGGAGCTACTGGCAGAGGAACAACAGGGAGGAAACTCCTGCTTTCCAATAGTTCTCTGTCTTGACCTACCGCATCCCATATCCAGCACTGCCCCTCTAAGAACAGGGACCATCTCTAGGTCTTTCCTTCTTCCTCTCCTACTTCCCAGTGACCCAGGAGATCCAGGTGGGTAAGCAGGGTTTGCCAGCAATGTGCTTCTTGCAGAATAGGCAAGATATGGAGTGAGGGTAGGGGATCTTGTACTGTAAGAGAGTGTGTGTTCTGAGGGAGACAGGTATGAGGAGGTGGAGAGGGACCTTCTCCTCTCCCAGAGTCTCACAAACCCTAT
Source organism: Mycteria americana (assembly GCF_035582795.1). Taxonomy (NCBI): domain Eukaryota; kingdom Metazoa; phylum Chordata; class Aves; order Ciconiiformes; family Ciconiidae; genus Mycteria; species Mycteria americana. The sequence continues at coordinate 83,110,603 of NC_134365.1, forward strand.
CTGCATTTTTCAGGTCCCCCAAAGTCACAGTACTCCCTCTCCCAGCTCTCTCATGCAAAGTTCTTTTAGACACCATTGTTTTTTCTCAGCCCCATTTTTCCTCCCCTCTGTCCTCCTCTGTTGCACCTAACAAAATCAATTTTCCTGTGCACTGAAGATGTCTTGGGCTGATTCAGTATTAGGTAAATTAAACATGCTGACAGCCTCCAAGATTAACCTGCTATTGGTGTTAACAAGGAGATCAGAATTTGGTCCTAGTTCAGGCGGTTGCTCCAGGAACCTCAGTACCATATCACTATGTATTCTCTTGTGTGGGGAAAGAACTTTCTTTTTAAGGAAACAAGCTTTTTCTTTTAAATTTAAAATGCATTTTACATTTACTCATGTGTATGAACGGAGGCTGCCATTTTTTTAACCCCAACTGCATATGTAAATAATGTGGAAATGTGTAAGAAACTCTTATTTTAATGAACTAGAATAAAGGGACTTAAATGTCATTTATTATTCTGTAAAGTCTTTTATTGCTAGGTCATTGTTATTTATTCTGTGTTTTTTTTCTCATGAAGTGTCGGACACAGGAACGTTAATCAAGACTGAAATAAGATGGAAGGAGAAGTAGCTCTTCTCTCAATCTGCATGAAGTACTAAACCCAGTGAAAGTTATTTCTAAAAGTACTTTTGAACTTGGGAAAGGCTTTAAAAATTTAAGAATAATACTTTGTGATATTGTTTAATGACAGCCAAAATTGCCAATTTTTTAAAATGAATGCAGAATTTCAGAACTCATATTTCAGCAGTCAGAATAGTTTCCTATTCTTTAGTTTTGCTTTAAGCTTTTTTATTTTGTTTAATTTTCTTCATTTTCGCATCCATATGGACACTTATGAGTAGTGCAACATTGTTGCAAACTCATGCCTAGAAAAACTCTCCCACATTAAACCTATATCAAATATGATTATGTGGTGTGAGACAATGTTTTATTGATACAAGTTTCAAATGGCCTTGCTTTATTCATTACTTTCCAAGAGCACATAAGTGTGTGTTTTTTCCTAGATTCATCCACACGTCTCTGGGTCAGAGCTATAGAAATAATTCTAACCATTGGAAAACATAAGGACTTTTTTTGGTTCTGGATCTTGACTTCAAATCAGTAAAACACCACTGACTCTTTTTAGATCTCATCTTCCTGCTTCCATCCTACTCTGCTACTTCTACTGCAAGATTAAATTTCTTCTAGGCAGTGTAGAAAGTTTTTGCCTTTTTTTGTGTAGGTTTGTGTGAAAAGCTTCTGATCTGTACCTTGTCTGTTAATAGTTCATTACACAATAATGAAATTCTCACTATCTCTGAATGTATGCCTATCACAGCATTTTCAAATATGAATGCATTAAGGTAGACATCTTGAACTGAGATTTTCAAAGGAGTCTGAAAGTTAGACATCCAGATTCCATTGGCTTTTCCATACAAGGTGGGTGACCAGCCTCCTTAGACATAACAAAACGAATGCATATGTAAAAATGCAACAAAAAATGTAAATTCAGGCACCTGAACTATGTGGCACAGTTTCTAAATGAAAATCAAACCGCTTCCTCTCACTTCAATGAATGATGTGATTCTCTCTTTTCTAAAATTCATGGGTTTTGCTGAGGTGATTATCTATGGATTTGTTTACCTCAGTTTATAAAATTAAGAGGCTAGGTTTTGTTCTTTTTTTTTAATGTATTGGCCATGTTATTCTCTGAAGTCTTTGGAAAATCTAGACTCACAGGGTGAAGCTGCATAAAATGCCTCAATAGTTCACTGCTACCACTAGGTAGAGATCCCATCCTTACTTTCATGCTACTAATTCTAGTGTTTCACCCATCACCTGAACCTACTGACTAAAGCTATAGAGAAGTAATTCCAGAAATAAAGTGCACAGTGTTTGTGGTGGAAGGGTCAAATTAATTAGATAAGTTTTCACATAGTATAATCAGGGCATTGGGCAAAGAATGTGTGGGTTAGGAAGACCCTTTTAGCAATGAAGAGCCATTAAATCAGCTCATCTGGAGCATGCAACTTCATCTATAGATCGCAGCTGCGTAGCAGCCTAAGCCAGTCTAACTCCACACTACCATAGTGCTACTATCCCAGCCATGCAATCTTGTTCTTCCTCTTACATGCGTGCTGGCAATCATACAATTGAGTGGTGAACAGTTCAGACAGCCGATACACCTGAAGGGTAGCTGGGAGTATGAGGGATAGGAGTTTTTATCCTGGTCATACCATGCAGCTGCATGTGCACTGGTGTCAGTGTAAGGACAGAAATGGAAATGTGTGGCTAGTGCAAGGTGAAATTGAGTTTGAGACTATGGGAGCCCAGGCTTAGATTGGCTTATGCTGCTGTGAAACTCAAGACATTAAACTCAAGCCTGAAGTATAAAAGCTTTTGACTACAAATTCAACATTTGTGTTGTTTCAAATCCGTTGTTTTCTTGAACATTCCTGCTCTAAATCCAGTCATTGGGATATTTATGGGAAACAATTAAAAGAGACACTGGTATGGCTGAAACAAATTAATAAAGACTGAACAAATATTTATGGTCAGAGAAAGATTTTTAGTTCAGATTAGCTAAAGTATCTGTATTTCTTCACAGTAAGAGAGGAGCCAATGCTCTAATCTGGATCATGGTTCAACTTTAAAAGTTCAAAAAGGTTTGGAAAGACAATGGTCAGAATATACACCTTCTGGAACCAGAAAACTCTGGATATTATAAAGCTTTTGTTAGCTTGCATCTGATGTATATGCTTTAAGATGTCATGGTTTAACCCCAGCCGGCAACTAAACACCACACAGCTGCTCAGTCACTCCCCCACAGTGGGATGGGGGAGAGAATTGGAAGAGTAAAAGTGAGAAAACTTGTGGGTTGAGATAAAGAGAGTTTAATAAGTAAAGCAAAAGCTGTGCACACAAGCAAAGCAAAACAAGGAATTCATTCACTACTTCCCATCGGCAGGCAGGTGTTCAGCCATCTCCGGGAAAGCAGGGCTCCATCATGCTTAATAGTTATTTGGGAAGACAAATGCCATCACTCTGAATGTCCCCCCCCTTGTTTCTCCTTCACCAGCTTTATATGCTGAGCATGACATCATGTGGTATGCAATATCCCTTCGGTCAGTTGGGGTCAGCTGTCCCAGCTGTGTCCCCTCCCAACTTCTTGTGCACTCCCAGCCTACTCGCTGGTGGGGTGGTGTGAGAAGCAGAAAAGGCCTTGACTCTGTGTAAGCACTGCTCAGCGATAACTAAAACATCCTTGTGTTGTCAACACTGTTTTCATCACAAATACAAAACGTAGATCCATGTAGCTACAATAAAGAAAATTAACTCTATACCAGCCAAAACCAGCACAGATGTTCTAGGAAGTATGCCTTATAATGTTATATAGGGTCACATTGCTTTTACCTAGTGTGCCAGGTTGCCTGTAAGCCGCAGGTTCCAGGTGCACAGAGGCTGAAAGGAAGAAAACTCCAGGGAAATGAAAATTCCAGAAATATAAATAGCCAGTGCTGAGAAAATACTATTTCATAAAAAAAAATCCCATCTGATATTACCTGGAAGAGAGTTTCCTGTGTGGCAGAAAAACTGGGCTATTTTTGAGGCATTCTTATTAAAATGGGAGAGACTGATAGAGACTTTGAGATCTGGCATACTAGAAATGTTCTTACCTTATATTCACTTATCTTTCTCTGGTAAGGGCAAGACAGGGAAATTAATGGCATTTGAAGTAGTTCTATCCACAGGACTGATATAAGCACTATATTGTAAGTTTGATTTATCATTCTACTTTGACAGCTACTTGCCCACTCAATCATAGATCTAAAATCTATGATCTTTGACAAGCTTTAATAGGATGAATCTACAAAATGTTTGCCTCTTTCATGCATCAGTGACCTTCTCTTTTAACCTTCTCTCTAAGTTTCTTGGGATCACTGTGGTGTATAATGTGCAATATGTAGCCTTGGACCAATGACAATTTCAAGGCCCAGTGTCTCATGATTTTGATCTTACTTAGAAGAAAAATACCTTTTCCTAGTTGGAGGAAACTGGTGGTTTCTAACCGTGCTAATTTGTAGGATATTTTATCTTGAGACCATAACTTTATGATTTGTGAAAAAGCTATTTTAGATCAAAGTTAAAGGATTTTGCAGTGTTTGTTGTATTTCTTTTGTGAGAGATACAAATCTGTAATCCATCCAAAGTATACTCAATCTTAAATATTGACAGAGAAAAATTTCCATAAACACAGTCCCCTAAAGAGTGCCTCCACAGCCAAGTGTTCCCACTGTTACACATTATCAGACAAAAAAAGAGTACAGTGCCCAAAGAGGAAACATTCCATTCTTTAAGAACATTTCTTTGGAGAAGGGGTTTTACGCTTATATAGTGGCTAAAGTGATAGGGTCCTATTCCATGACTGTGACTACTTGATACCACCATAGGACAACTGAAAACAATAAACGTGACAGTGATATGCACAGACTTTTTAAATTTTCTAGAGTCCAGGTAATATTTTATCAAAGTTAGAGCAATAAGGTAAGTTGGAAGTTGTTCCACTGACAAGCTGGGTGATGCCCCATTTTAATGGGCTAGCATCCAACTTTACAGCTGGGTTTCTTCTTTATGTTTGTCAGCTCATTTCTTTCAGCAGTCACTTATCATGCCATAGAAAAAATAGTGTTAAGCAAAATTTTCAATACCGTAGTCTAAGGGACATCTGGCTTCACACAATTCCACTTACCAATGTAGGAGTATTTAAATGGGTTGAAATTGAATTGAATAATGAACAAAAATAAAAGATGCTATATTCTGGTACAGTTACCCACAAAATGTGATATCTTGCCATTACAATGGCAGCATTTGATTGTTTGATCTTAAGGGCACTTAAAAATCTGAGGCCATATGTCAAAATTTAATTTTGAAGGTAATTCTCTGAAGCACTACTACTGGTCTTGCTCTATGGGAACAAAGGCGTTATATCTATCTATCTACCTATCTGGCAAATATGTTTCCATAACTTACCTTATGACTTCTTTTGTTTTGACTGCTTCAGTTTTATGTTGCTTTACAATACCTTTGATAGCTGAGTTCCTATGTACTTGTACAGTGGCTTTTGTCTTTTAACATCCCTAAACATGTAATAATGTTAGATGACTTATTCAAGCTTTTGTTTTAATTTTACGTAAATCAAATTTATTGTGCGGGTGATCTGGACTAAAAAGATTGTCAACATCCACCAGTGATCCCTTCATACGTGCTGAGATATAAAAGTACTTTTCCTTGGATGAGCATCCCGTTACTAGGACAATCTAAACAGATCATTGGTGTGAATGACAATCTCTTCCTTAGCCTTCTCCCCCCACCCCCCACTATGTCATCATTATAAGAAATAGAGGATTTTAGTCCTTGGTTTGTAATAATTAACCCTCTTGCAGCAGAGAGCAGCTGGGCTCTCTGTTCTGTTCATTCCAAGTTTCCATCTTGATTTAGGGCAGCACATGGATCATTCCAGTTCTCATTTGTGGAAACCTTCCTTCCTACCAGTGTGCACTGCTTTGCTGCTGTGCTTGTGTTCAGCATATTAGGATAAGACTGTTCAATGAATTCTCAGTGTTTCTTTGACTTTCCTTAAAATCTAAAAATGAAGCATTGGGTTGGCTTATTTTTTGCTGATAACTCCTTTGGTCTGTTAATTTGGGATAGTTTCTAAGGTTCTATTTTTTCTTAGCAATCCAGATGTGTTTGTCATGCATGCTTTGTAAAATTCCATTATCACTTTCTTCCTAAATCAAAGAGAAAGTAAGGAGGGATCAGTTCTTTTCATATATTCTTATCAAACTGGATCATTACCTACACAACCTTAATTTGCAGTGTATTATGGATACACATGTTGTAGGTTTGAGGCAAATCCTGGAGACCATTCTCAGGGAAAATTCCCACTGACGTCAATATGAGTTTTGTCTGAGTAAAAATTTCATGATTTAGCTCTTTGTTTTCAGGATGGGAATTACCATTTTCAACTCTGAGCACTCATTTGGCCTCAAAGTACCTTGGCTTACATGGTTTTCAATAAGTGTCTGGCAGCTGTACCGGCAAACTTCCAGCATGATATTCATGTTTATCCCTACATGGACATTTGGCCTTCTTCAAGTCATCACAACTATTTCTAGCTTATTGTCCTAAGTGTAGAACTCTTCCCATTTTCAGACAAAGAATTAATTCTGAATCACACTCTTTTTACAGCAGAGTGGAGTTGTTCTTTACATCGATGTATATATGATCGGGGTCAAGTATATCTAAATCTGTATTGTAAAGAATAGTTTCATGCAATATAATCATAAAAAGAAGATATAGATACATGCATTCCAGGAGGCACTGTGGTCTCTTCAGTCAAGGATAAGATGACTTGGCAGATTCAGTGAAGACAGATCAACTAATTTTCCAATTCAGATGTAGGTGTATGAAATGCAGTTAAAAGGACATTGAAATGTCTTACTAGGAAAACTAAACACAACTTGACCAAATTTTAACAGTATATACACTCAAAGCAAAACTGTCAATAGCAAAAAAGTAAGTTACAGTACAATGTTTTTCTTGGCATTTAATTTTCTCACCCTGTTTCCTTTCAAGCCAATTTTCAAAAGTTGCTCTGGCCTCTGGCAGCTGCCCCTGGTGTCCCAGAATGCTTTGCTTAGCATAAAATAAGAAAAAAGGAAGAAAGCAATCCAGCTCTGCAGGTGCTCCCATAGTGTGATTAGATCTCCTCAGTTTCTTACAGCTTCATTTACCTCATTTCCCTACTTTCATCAAGCTGTCTCCTCTCATGTAGCCATCCATGCCTGCTTTCATCCTTGCTCCATTTCAGTCTAAAGATACTTCTTCCATGTAACCTGTGAACGTTATCTAAGGAAGCATGATACGAATTAATGTAAATCAACAAGCTAGTGAAAACTCACAAAACATCAAGATACATGCATTGACCACAGCATCTTTAGACACTTATTGTTGTACCTTTGTCTTTCCTATCCCCATCCTGCTCACCAACGTTTTTGCTGCTGATCAACTTTAGTAATGTCAGAGATTACCTGTGCCTAATTATTTCTTGGAGTTCCACATACACTCATAGCACTTTCTGAGCAATAACAACAGTGACCCTTGTGACAAGAAGTGCTATAGTGATTCCTGAATGTCATTCATTGTGGTATTGATTTTTATGTGAGGCATAAGTAATGTAAAAGAAGTCTGTGATGCAAAGAGTGTCACACTTGCACCCTTAAAACATGGTTTATTAATTTCAGTAGTACATGAAATTACTAGTGTAAAACAAGCTGTCATGGTAGCAGTTTCATTATATTTGTTTGGTATAGCATCGTAGTGCTAGAGTCTCAGAGGCATAGCTGTACCTGAACTTTAGAGAAAAAAAGTTCTCTCGAGCCTCCCATGTTAGTACCAGACTCCCTGGGAGAAGTAGAATGCATGTACCATTTGTGGTACATGCCTTTAGGGCAGACATACATATGACTTGTTCATAGTTCAAAAAGATATGGAAATATTCATTTAAGGCAGTTATTTAAATGATAGTCTGTTCACATACCTGTTGAATGTGTCAGGAAAATCTCATGATCAGGATAAACAATACATTGGAAGCCTCACTGTGTCTATATACTGGTGTGCAACAGAGAATGCTCAAGTTGGTGTTTGATGTAGTGAAAATGTTACAGATAACAGAAAATGAACAGCACATGTATCCCCCAAGGAAGACTGCTGAAGTTCCATGCAACCCCCATTCTATTGTCCGTGAGGATTTATTAATTTTTAAAGAAATGGTTTTTGTTCTCCTCACAGCTATCAGATTCATTAAAAAGCATTAGTAAGTGGATTTTGTGACTGGGCTGATAAGCACATGTTCTAATTATAGTAAGGATGGATGGTATGACCAATGCCATAGGAATAGCCTTTTTGTGGGAGGCATCAAATTCAAATTCCAGACTCTGAATGAATTCGGAACTTGGCGGGAATGAGGATACATGGCATTTGTCTTTTTTATGAGCTGTTCTCTTTAAAATCCTGGTAAGTTTGTGCTACCATACTTAATTTATGCTCTAATTTGGAAAAGAAAAACATAATTTGCAAGCAAAGCTTGAAAGGTTATTGATAGGGGAAACTGGACCAGATCTGACAGCCCAAGAGAGGCGAAGCAACCACAGCTCCATGCCCCCAGGTCCAACCTGTAGCATGTATTCCTAGTAGGCATACGTACACAGAGCACACATATACACCACATAAGTGCATATATGGCCAGCCGCACAGATCACACAGACACACACAGCAGGCACACAAATACAGACAGCACAATGGCCTCATCCTGCTCCTCTCCCTGGCAGAGCAGGATGGAGGCCTGCTAGTGAGAATATATATATGCACATATGTACAACGTGGATCCCCCCAGCAGCTGAGCTTACTCAGTCTGCCCAGTAGCTGCCTCTGGACCCCAGTCTCCGCAGTTGCTGGCAGCCAAGAGGTACAAGCCTGCAACACTACAGCCCCTCTCCAGTTGCTCACTCACACATACATTCTGCTCCCACAGAGCTGGCTGAGACTCCCAGCAGCCAACCCACCCTGGTCCTTGAAGGCACACACACACAGACACACACTCCAGTGGGTCGCACTCCTAGAGACACCCAGACCCTGTGGTCTCTCTAGCATTTGGCTGGGACTCCCCTGGTCCCTCTGATAGCCAACTCCACCATGGTCTCACCCTTAGAGACTGTGCTGGTTTTGGCTGGGATAGAGTTAATTTTCTTTATAGTAGCTAGTATGGGGCTATGTTTTGTATTTGCACTGAAAACAGTGTTGATAATACAGAGATGTTTTAGTTGTTGCTAAGTAGTATTTATAGTAAATCAAGGACTTTTCAGCTTCCCATTCTCTGCCAGGTGCACAAGAAGTTGGGAGGGGACACAGCTGGGACAGCTGACCCCAACTGACCAAAGGGCTATTCCATACCATATGACGTCATGCTCAGCATATGAAGCTGGTGAAGAAGAAGGAAGGGGGGGGACATTAGGAGTGATGGTGTTTGTCTCCCAAGTAACCGTTATGCGTGATGGAGCCCTGCTTTCCTGGAGATGGCTGAACACCTGCCTGCCCATGGGAAGGAGTGAATGAATTCCTTGGTTTGCTTTGCTTGTGTGCATGGCTTTTGCTTTCCCTATTAAACTGCCTTTGTCTCAACCCACAAGTTTTCTCACTTTTACTCTTCTAATTCTCTCCCCCATCCCACCGGGGGGGAGTGAGCAAGTGGCTGTGTGGTGCTTAGTTGCTGGCTGGGGTTAAACCACAACAGAGACTCACACCTCCCTGGCTCCCAGGCACTTCACCTACTTGCCAGCTACTCCAGCTTGATCTCCACTAGTGCTTACATACTCAGTCTCACACCTGCACTTAGTCCCGTTGCTGGTGGTCAGACCCCATACAGACCAGTAAACTATTTACATGTGACCGCCCCTTTTTGTCCCCTTATCCCTCTATTTTTCCCCAGTTGTTCCTCCCCAAGTGACCTAGATCCCTCCCTTCCCCACCTTTGGTTCCTCCCCTAAACATCCTATAGCAAGTCCTCTGCAATCCCTAAATGCTCTTCTCCTGCATCCCATAATGTATCCCACACCTCTAGGCAGCGATCCCCCTAGTCTGAAAGGTGCTGTGGTGTTGAATCATCTTGATGGCTTGGATCGTGAATAAGTGACCAGCACTTTTTTTTTTTCTTTTCTCTTAATCATAATCACACATTTGGTTGGGTTTTTTTCCTTTTTCAGGAGCATCCCAGACCAGAGTATGAAACCAAACTGCTGCAGAAAGTGCTGAAAAATAAAACCATCACAACAGAAAATTCAAATGAAGTAAGATACAACTTACTTTTTTCACTTACATTGGATTTGTGTTTTGTTATATTTTAATTATCTTTTTGTCTGTGATGGATAGTTTGCAAAAGACACTTTTTGGTGCTCTTAATCAGCCTTGTAAGTTGCTTGCTAGAGGTCTGGTGTTATGCAGCCCTGCAGTGCCATTTGAAGGCTTTGAGGTCATCATTTTGCTAGCTCTGCAAAGTAAAGCAATTTGCATAGGAATATGGTTGACAGGTGGTTTGAGATCTAATCTGTAGAGTGATGAATGATTAGTAAGATAATCACAACAGGAATTCTTATAGCAATGACCTAGAATTTCAGTACTTTCTGGACAATCAAGAAAACAGCTTTTATTATTGTGATTTCATTTGCATAGGTAACATTGGCATCTTTAGTCATGTTGCAGTTACACAGTTGTGAAGTTTTGATAGCATTTCCAGTATAAATGGAAAAACAATAATTGGTATATCATTTTTAGATGAAGTGTGTTTAGGCTTTCTATAGCTACTTCAAACCTAAGAGCAAGCACTTTTTTTCTCAATCCTCTCTTGTAAGATGCTGATTGAGGTCTATTTCCTAAGCGCTCATAAGCACCTGAGCTTATGTCAGGTGCACCTGACCTAAGCACCTAAGGTCTATTTTCCTAAGCACCCTGTAGACTTTGTCCATTAAGCTTGATTAACCATTGCTTATTCCCTGCATGCCACATGCGCCAGCAAAACCAGAACATTCCAAAAACGTGTCCAGTTTCCAGGTAGAAGGAAACAGTTTAATTCGTTCAAACATTGAGAACCAGTATCTGAAGTGGAGAATACTCCAGTTTTCAGCTTTGGTCCAACAAATTTAGCCTTGCAGCTTATGAAAGAACTTAAGTATCCCTTTCTTCTGGTGATCACCATGAAGATTGTGAAGTGTTTCCAGTGAATCTTTCCTCTCAGTAAGACTTCCTTTCACCTTGGGCCCAACCAAACTCCACAAAGATAATCTTCCCAAAGATTCTCAATTACTTTAATGGGCTTTGGACCTTGCCCAAAATGAGCAGGGACTCTCACACAGCAAGCAGTATGGGGAGGTCTTCCCTTACACATTATACAGTTCTCTAGGCCTTCCAAGTGAGGGATCAAAGTCTGTAAGAGACGGATAAAGCAGCTGCTGCCATTCACATTTTTCTGACTTAAAGGAAGTGAAATCTGGAAACAAGTCAGCAATTGATGCTGTAGACTTTTGTAGTCATGAAGCAGTGTTAGACGATTATTGTGCTTAAATGAGACACAGAAATCATAGCATTATACATTAGAAATTAATTTACGGTAAAAGAAAGCAATGAAAAATGCTAAGAGCATAGGTGGAAAATGAGAAACAATGTAAAGATCCAGCACTATAAAAATGGGAAGAACTCCTTTCAGACATCAAGAAGGGAAAGGCTTTCCTGGAATATTTTTTCTCCGAGTACTTTTTGTGCCAATGTGGATAGAAAAATAGCACTCAGAAAGAAAATATTTGCTTCAAGTTTTTGGGGCATCTGTATGCAGACTTTCTCCAATGTCCTTACAGGAGACAAAATCCTGTTTTGGAAATTGATGTAAGCATTTTGAACTGCAAAACTCCTGATTTTTAGTAATATTTAATTCTGAAGTAATTTTGAAAAAAAAAAAAATTTAGTTCATTGAGTCATTTAAGTATTTTCTGGAAAAGTTTTGCAGAGTCATCTCAATCTCTTTTCTAAACTTCATTAAAAAATAAAGTACATTGACATTTGCCATCAAACAGTCACTCATAGGGAGCAAACAATTATTCATATGGTAGAACATTTCATTTGGGTTGATTAAGGTAAATTTCTAATAAATGCATTCATCCTGCAGCTTACTGACCTCCATCTCTCCCCAAACTACTGAAATATATTCCAAATTTCTGAGCAGTTTTCCATTAGTCAACATTTTGTTACTAATTCTGTTGCAATCACTTTTTTGATTTCTCAAATTCTTTCCAGCAAACAACACATTAGTCTGGGTTTGGAAGATGTGTTGCTCAGTTGTTTATACCTCAATGTCTTATGATATTATAAGGGCAAGAAATGTTTGTGTGAGATGTGCTGAAGAGGAAAAATGCCAGTTCTTTAATTGAACTGTTATGTTTAATGTAACTGTGGAAATGTACCATTACATTTTACTTTGGAAGATCCTGAAAAGTTAGACATTAAAAGTGATGAGTATTTAAGACTGCAATAGTTCTTCTGCCTAATTTTTAGGGGTTTTAATCTTTCCTTTTTCCTCCTTCAGATGGCTGTATGTTATACTCATTGCAAGACCATTAGCTGAGGAGCCTTTTCATGGCAGGTTAATATTGAGGCACAGGTTTCTGTGAGGTCTCTGGCTCAGTACTTCTGTCTTGTTGGGTAGAAGCCAGGGTACAGGACTTTGTCATATTAATAGTGCAGATCTAGTGTCTGGACAGGCATTAAAGTAGAGGTCTCTCTGTAGTTAAAGACTCAGTCCTCCTAATTCCTTGGTTTTGTACAAATACACAGATGCCTGTGAGGTCTCAGTCTCATCATATCTTGGTTGACAGCCTAATGTCATGCATAAGTCTCTGTGAAGTTCTCACCTGAATATTTTTAGCTAACTAGTGTAATTTAGAGACATATCTTTTGGGTGTATCTGGTCAACAACTGTAGTGTGCTGTGTTGATATCAAAGGACAGGCTCTGGCACCACTGCCTAAAACTTCTCATTACTTATCTAATATGAAGTCAGAAGTCTCCAGTTCAGCAGCTGTGGCTTGTTGGGATAGAAATGATGCCAAAGCTGCAGCTATTGCGAAAATACTGATTTAGAGCTTTACTTAAAGGCATATATTTCTTTAAAATTACTGGCTTGTTTCCAGTATGTTAATTCCTCTGTTCCAGTGAGGATGTGACTAGTTTTATGGCAAGAAACTGAGCTTTTATGTGAAAAGCTCTGTGTACAGTGCAATTTTTTTTCTTGCCTTACTCCAACAAGGAGTCCCTGTGAAGCTAATTGGGTTATTTTTGCAATGAAGGGATAGGGGTTTGGTTATGGGCTGGTTTTGTGATTGCAGAAGAAAATTGACACCGCTTACAAATCTCTTGAATGATAACTTGGGAATACCTGTTAAGAGGAAACCTACTTCAACATACAGTTTTCCCTGTCTGCTGTTGAAGTCATTAACTTTAATGAGTGTGGAAGATGCCCAGCACCTGTCAGGGCCAGTAAACATATGAGTCACTCTACCCAGGCAACAAATTCCAAATCAGCTTGATGAGACTCACGATAGAAGGTATTACAGATCTAATGTATTACTTGCCCAATGGGGTTTGTGTTATAGAATATAGCTTTTATACAAATACTACTTAGGATATTTACGCTACTGTAATAAACAAAGAACAAAATTTCAGCCTACACCACCCTGTGTGATTCAGGTTGCCTTAATAAATATTTTATTGGTTATTTTGAGAGTGGGAAAGAAACTGTGAGGGCTCAGAGCACTTCACAAAAGATTGGTGTGAAGTTACTCTTACAATAACACCCTAAGGTTCTACTATTTCAGAAGAGAATTCATTTAAAGCTAAAGGAGTTGAAACATTTACATGAAATGCCTCAGGTTAGGTAGCAAATGCATAAACAGACAATCCTTATGAATTATGACATTCATTTAAAAAAAATGACAAGTTCTAAGGGACTGATTATGGAAACCTGCAATGATCTGGCTTATAATCAGTAGCACTATTTGATTCTTTGCAGTCACATAAATAAAGGCTTGCAATGTCGAGCTTCTTGATTCATGTACATTAAAAGGCTTCTTTGTCCTTGCAGCAGAGATGAAGCCTTAAGTGTGCATACATGAATGCATGTGTCTGATAATACATTCATGTAAATACAGCAGATGCAATTTTTGTAATAAAGCAATTCATATTATTTTTTGTTCTTGTTTAATACACTATAACATTGAAGAAGAGGATAGAAATATTTAACGAATAGGGTAAAGTTACTCTATCTGCACAATGTTAATTTAAAAAGGTGTTGGATGTTTGTAATCTTCTGATAAGTTGTTCCTCTCTCTGTGCAATAGTAATGTTCTCAATGGAAATACACACAGGTCAGGAAATGAAAATTGGTCTTGTGCCTGAAAACATGCAGATGGGGCTAGATCCAACTCTCACTGGAGCTGATGGAAAGAAAGCCTTCCGGTCATTTCTGGGAGAGATGGATCAGGCCCTGACTCCTTTTCATTAAATGTCCAGCTGATCTGGCAAACATGATGCAACATCATATATATTCTTATCTTTCCTATTTGGCAGGAAACCGAATAACTCATTCTACATGTTTCTCAAGGAAAATGTTCTTCATAGAAAAAAAGGACTTGTCTCTTGGCTCATGTCCTTGCTTGGAGCAAACCCTGGGAATTATAGAATCTGGCATTCTATCTTGCCTTTAATTCATTTTAAATATGAAACTGGCAGAATAAGTTATTTAAATTGTTAATTCAGCTGGTAATTGAAACAAAATAAATATTTCTTTCCTAACCATTGTTTCAGTTAACAACTGAATTAAAGCAAGCCAATTTGAAGAGGAAGGTCTCTGGTATAAGGATGATACAGGTAAATATAAAGTAGAATTGTACATTGCTGATGAATACTTCATATATATATTTTAAATATTTCAGCATTGTGAAACACAAAATAGTAATTCTCGCTACTAGTTAGTTTGTTACCCAGTTTTGCATAAGCAAATCTCCTACAAGGCCTGAGAAACACTTCAGATGTTGGAGCCCACCTCTTTATTAAGCAAGTCCTTGATAAGATTAACTAAAGGAAAACAAAAGTATCTTTTTTATATATTAGCTGTAACTCTGTAGAAGAAACCAAGATGATCGGTCACAAATACTAATTTAAACAATCAGAAATGTAAAAGAACTGTGAATAAACCCAGAGTTCCTCAATCACTAATATTGAGAAAATAATTTTTTAGCATGTATTGGACCTTATTAATGCGATAAAACCACCAATTTTGATCTAGTATTTCTTAAACTGGCCAGTGTCTTTCCAGCCTCTTTCATTGCTTTACTTTGACAAATAACTTCACTTTCCAAGCATATGGGATAGTAAGAGTAATATGTAATAATTTCATCTTTTTTTTCTTTCTTTTCAACTTATTCCTTCCATCATTAACTTTTGAAAATAAAAAATGGAGAATGACTGAAGATGGATGAGGACACTTATGACAATAATCTTAGAGAGAGATCTCATTCTCTTTATTGTACCAATATTTGGTTGGCTAATTGGATCAAGTCACATTTGAAGGGTAAATGTTATAATTCTGATTATTTTAATGTTTATTTGAGTTCTGGGTTACACCAGTTTTATACCAGAGTATTCATAAGCAGAATTTGTGTATACAAAAACTGTTGACATGGTCTTTCAGTGTGTTCTTATTTAGATGTGTGGGTTCTTTGACTATAGGGTATATGATGTGTGGTCAAACCTCTTCCCTGTTGTTGGCTTGGGATTTGGCTATCTTTGTATGGAGTAGTGTAATAAATGCAGCTAAAAATGTCCCACTTGCTCCCTGTGTCTCTGAAAATCTGAGGCGGGATTTTCTCATTTGTATCAAATAAATGAACCCAATGTATAGCCACAGTTCTGTGCTCCAGTATTTAGCATTATATTCCAGTCAGCCTTCAGAAGGAGGTAGCTCTTCCAGTACTCTTGATATGAAGAATGAAAATGCTTAGAAATATGCTGACATAGAATAATTCAAGTTGGAAAGGCCTTCAGGATTTTGTCTAGTCTAAGCTCCTGCCTAAAAGAGTGTCAGCTACGATATCAAACCAGGTTGCTCAGGGTATTATCCAGTCGGGTCTTGAAAACCTCCAAGGATAGAAATGGTAAAACCTTTCTGGACACTGTCTGACTGTCTTCATGGTGTAAAAGCTTCTCATTATATCCAGCCTGAACCTCTCTTGTTTCAACTTATGCCCATTGTCTCTTGTCCTCCCAGCATGCACCATGGTGAAGAGTGTGGCTCTGTCTTCTTGATGACATCCTTAAACAAGCTGACCAAGCCTTGTTCCTCAGCCTCTCTTCACGGGACAAGTGCTCCAGGGCTCTGTGCATGACTCACATAAGTTGAGCAATTTATTTTTTCTGGACACAGTATTTTAGATGAAGGCTAATGAGTGCTGAGAAGCGGAGGTCATGACTTCCCTTGATGCACTGGGTAGGCACTGGTTAATACAGCCCAGGGTGCTACAGGCCTTTGCTGCCAAGGCACACTCCTGGCTCATGCTCAGCTTGCTGTCTACACAGACACCAAAGGGCCTTTTCAAGAAAGTCTGTACTACTGCAAGGAGTTTTCCATTTCAAAGGCAAATCTTTGTATTTGTCCTTGTTGAATTTCATGAGGTTCGTAAAGACTCGTTCCTTCAGCCTGTCTAGGTCCCTCTGGATGACAGCCATGTACTGATCAGCATATTGACTGATCTCTTCCCCAAGCTGATGTCATCTGCAAACTTGATGAGCAAGCATTCCATCACCTCCTCCATGTCCTTCTTTAAAGATGTTAAACAGGGCAGTCCTAGTATAGACTCCAGCAGTACTCCAGCTGTTACAGTTCTCCAGTAGAGTGACTCATTAGCTAATACCCTCTGAGCCAGATCACCCAACTCGTATTTTGCTGAAGTCAAGGCAAATGACATCGACAAGTCTCCTCTTGTCCACAAGTCTAGTCATTTTCTCACAGAAAGCAATCAGGTTGGTGCGGCGTGATTCACCTTTGGTAAATCTGTAATGACTGCTCGCAATCACCTACTTTTCCTTTATGTGTTCAGAAATGGGTTTCAAAACCACTTTGCAAGGGACCAAAGTGATTGGTTGATTATCCTTTTGTCCTGTCTTTGAAGATGGATACAAAATTGTTCTTTCTCCAGTTGTCACGGCCCTTCCCTGATCTCGGTGTCCTTCCAGAAATGATACAGATCAACCTTGCAATGACATCAGCCTGCTCCTCTAGCTTCCATTCCTCTTCTCCAAAGTTATAGGTAAACGAAATCACTGCTTATCTTTTCTAAAGGAATAAATCATCATTGTTTTGTCTAGACATGAAAATAGTATTTAACTAGGAATACTGGATGCATTTTATTCAACTATTGGAGGCCGAACAGTGCAGATCAGAGCCAGGATTTTAAGAAAAAGGTATCTAATTCTTGTGAGATTCTTTCTGCCAAAATAAAAATTAGTAGTCTTTTTCAGAAGGGAGCTTTGAACGTAGAAACGAGAGAAAGCAGGGCTGCTGTTTGTTGGTCTTATTTGTGTTACTTATTAAGATTTTGGCTCAAGGAAGCATTCTTTCTAGGGCAGTACTACAACTTGTGTTTTTTAATCATGTAACTGGGACTTAAGCATACGATTAAAGTTACGCACATGCCTCAGCATCCTGAATACGGATACAATTAAGTGCTTTCTTGAATTGAGGCCTAAGCTTCTTATTGACAACATTAAAGATGATGAAGGTCTCTTTCCTATTAAACTGAATGGAAAGACTCATTCCTACAGGTTCTATTCATCTGTACTTGAAATTAATGGGAGTTCTGCCTGAGTAAGTAATAAAGTATTAGTCCTTAAGTCTGCAGTTACTGCAGATGACTTACTATCACATTGTGCCCAGTCAAAGACTATAATAACAGTTTAGAGGGTTACAGCAAAGTCTCAGGTTGAAAAATAAATCTCCAGAAGTCTGCTGGGTTTTAATTTAATGCAGATACTTGAACTTAAGAAAAAACTAGAGTATTTTCCCTTTTCTGTGTGCTGGTGACAAACTCCTGTATCTTGGAGTATATTTTTTACCTTCTGTTGAGCATATTTATAGGGTAAATTCCATGCTATTAATCTCCAAGGTCAAAACAGAAGCCCAGATTTGGGACAAAATTTACACAAATTGGCTGTGGAAACAACAGTCAGTTAAGCTAGTTGCCAAGAATTTTTTATTTGATGCATACTGCAATCCTGTCTGCAATTTTAAAGAAATAAACTGCATTTACATTAAATTCCTTTGGGCATCCATCCCATGAAGATTGAAATTCCACATACTCCAAGCTTAAAGAGCTAAAGAAGACAGTTTGAACTGCTCAACTTTTGCAGCTATTACCATGCTTAATTGAAAAATACTTGCCTGCTGATCTGCTGATTTTCATGATTCACTTAATTTAGGGATAAGATGGCATTGTGTTTAGAAGCTCCTTCACACCATGGTATTTCATGTAATAGATAAACTTCAATTCTTACCAGGTTATTCAAGTCAACTTTTTCTCCTATTGATGTCACTTGTGTATTGTACAACTGAATTTAGTGAGAGTAGACTTTGAATTATTAATACACGATGCCAGATTCACTGCTTCTTTCCTATTGTTTGCATAGTGAAAATGTAAAGCTTGTTTGGAATCATGGACTAATTTAACAGCTTCCAATGGCATACTCCAACTCTAGCCTCAGAGACTGGTGCATAACTGATGATACAAATAAAGATGGAATATTACCTTTTTAAACAGTGAAAAGAAACCTCTAGTGCATCTCCTCTTCATACCATTAGGAGATGGAGTGGTATGTACGTGCCTTTAGCTATTCCTTTGTAGGTAAGGATACCTGTTCAAAATTCAACCCTCTACATGGCTTCCTTCTATTCTTAAAGTTCCATGAAATCAAACCAGAAAATCAAAGGAGGATGTTACAAAGCTTTTACAACCGTCTGATGCCAGAGTGCAAGAAGTTTTTAAAGTTTACTTCTATCTTTGGCCCAATTGCCAAATTTGCCTAAATCTTATGATTAAAATCAGTTTAAAATGGCCACCTTACTGGCGTGGCAGTCTGTGTAATCCCCTCCCCTCTAACCCCTCTTCCTCCCAAACAACAGTGAAGATCATCCTGATGGGTTTAAAACGGGATGGTGCTTTGAACATCAGCCTGGAGTCTTTCCTAACCCACAGACACCAGTTGCCATCTTTTCTTTGCATAACAAATTACAGTGGCTTAGAGAAAGCATAGAAAACTTAGTGGACCAAGTGTTGCACTCTGTTTTGCTTATTTTGGACCTGTGCTTGATTCTGTGCTTGATTTTCTTATTGAGATGCATTGCTTGGAAAATAGGTTGGACCTCATTTTTTGAAACAACTTAAATACCATTTTGAAAGTTTTGATACTTGCCTCTTACATTGCAAATAGATCTTTAAAAATTAACCTACTTTAATATTTGAAAGTATTTAATAACACAGAATGCTTTGTATTACAATTGCTGTATCAAAAATACAGCTTCCGTTCTGTCTTCCTGTCAATGCATTACAAAAGCCATCCTTTAGCCAGGTGACTTTTTTTTTTACCCAGAATTCTGGGTCCACCCAGTGAATTCAGTTCTTGCATCTGTTTCCTCCTCTACTCTGACTTCCTCACTGCTTGGTTTCAGCCTTTCCTTCCTTCGTACCAGTTCCTGTTTTCTTCACCTCCTATCATGGCCTCTTCTAGTCTTATTCTGCTCCTTCCCCTGTTTCTTTTCTTCCACTTCACCTCCAAACATTTGTCTTTATTTCTCCATCCTCATTTTGCATCTTAGTTTCACATCACTACCTATATTTTCTGGCTATTTTTCCTTAGTAAGGACAGACAGTATAACAAGGCACAGTGGCTATGCTGGTGAAGGAGGAAGAGATCCCACCTTTACTTATGGGGCAATCATTGACTATCAGTTCTAAGTTCAGAGGCAGCTTGGTGAAAGCTTGCACTTTAAAGTTGAAATATGCAGACTCACTTGTCAGCTCTGATTAACTGAATGTCAAAGCAACCTAAAATCAAAAGTAGAGAATCTTCACAAGAGATGGAAGATCGAATTTCACTGTGTGCTGGTAATTGTAAATCAATGAAAAGGAATGAAAGCTCTTGGATGGCATGGGTTAGGCAGTCCTGTGACTGCTTTCATTTCTGATAGGATCTAGTTTGACTCCTCACTAGCCTGAAGACTAGCTGTGGACTATGTACAGAGGGGCCTTAGAATGTCCATTGCCCTCTCCAAAGCTGAGGATGGTGATAATGGTAAAATTATACTAAGCTAAAGTTCTCCTAGAGGAAATCCAGCCTATCTGTGAGTTCCCTAGAAGGACTCAGTTAACTGACTGCTACTGGTTTCAGGTGTAATTTTAGCAAGGCCCAGTGATCTAGCAAAACACAGAGAAAAAATGTAGTGCAGTTTCTCTGATTCATAATGCAGCATACTGTTGAAATTTCAGGTTTGAGATGTTCCCAAACACACTGTGTAAGTAAAGAGCCTTTTTCTACTTGAATTTGTTGTGATACAAATATTCATCATTGCTATTATTTTGCTTTTTGTCCTTGTGTGTGCAACTCATACCTAGGCAGATCAACAAGGAGATTTTACCAGGCCTTTTGGGATAGTGGATTTGGGACAATGATAATGTATAGTACCTTATCAAACCTGCCACGTGATTGCTAACACAGAAAAACTGTGGTTTTATTTACTGTAAATTATTATTTAAAATAGCTTATTGTGTTTACTTATGCTTATCTGAAGGATATCTCTCAAACACTATGCAAACCATCATTCTTTATATGGAAAGAGACTTTGTGTCTCTTGACAAAACTGACACTGAATAACAAGAAAATTAAAATTAATGTGATCTCCTTGGACATTATTTAAAGGGGAAAGATTATCAAATACAGACATGAGGAAAGGATGTTCTTAATTTGCAGATAAAGCAAACACTGAAAACAGTTTCAAAGAAGTCTTCTTTCTATAAACATTTAACATAAAGATGTTATTGATTTTATTTTTCTTTTCACTGGATCCATTGTCAACTAACTGGTGCATACAGACCAAAGTGCACTATGTTTATGGAAGTATCCTTGAAAGATTGTGAGTCACAGCACCATGTATTATGAAGCAAAACAGCAAAACCCTAGATAACAAACTGTTTCAGATACCTTTCTTGAAATGGTCTGCTATTATGGAAACAATACTAACAGCAAATATGCTATATCCAATAAATGAAAAATAGTCTGTAAATTAAGTTTTTTACTGCAATAAGGTAATCTTTGAGGAAATGAAGGGTGTCAATTAGTGAAGTATGCTGGATTGAAGAGTTTTGGGAGTTGAACGTGGAAGAGGCTTAACATTTCAAAGTTTTAAAAATTATTGTGAGTTTGCATCCAAAGCATGAATGAAAAAAATAATAGGAAAGGACTCTGGACATAATTAGGCTTGATCACCTCAAAAAAGACATCAGATATTAGAAGACAGCTCAAAATGATTAAGAAAGTGTTTTCATGGGTGTAAAGTTGAAATAAAAAGTTTCAAAAAAGAATTCTGAATTGGGATTTTGAAAAGAAAGTTAAAACAATTGAAAGGTCTTTAAACACACTGATAAAAAGCCCCCACAAAATAACTGACACATCTATGTAGTAAAAATGAGATTCTAATTGCCAAAGACAATGCTTTTCCTCCAGTATGATGATGATTTTAATACAAGAGACAAAGGCAGGAAAACTAGTTGGAAAAAGGGAATGGGAAGATATCAGCTGTATAATCTATATTTAAATTCGTAGCAGCACAGGCTAGGGGATGACTGGCTGGAAAACAGCTTTGCTGAAAAAGTACTTGGGTGTTCTGGTGAACAAGCTGAACGTGAGCCAGTAACATGCCCTTGCAGCAAAGGCCCACAGCCTCCTGGGATGCATTATGAAGTCTGTTGCCAGCAGATTGACAGGGCATCCTTCCTCTCTATTCAGCCCTGGTGATACCGTAGCTGGAGTGCTGTTCCCAGTTCTGCACCTCCCTATAGAAGGAAACATGGGCGTACTGGAGTGAGTCCAGTGAAGGGTCACTAAGTTGATTGAAGTATTGGAGCATCTGGTATACCTTTGTACGAGTCTTTGAGAGGCTGAGAGCTGAGACTCTTGCACCTCAGGAAGAGAAGGCTCAGGGGAATCTTATCAATGTGTTCAAATGCCTTAATGGGAGGGATTAATGAAGATGGAACCAGCGTCATCTCAGGGGTATCCAGTGAAAAAGACAAGAGGTAATGGGCACCAACTGAAATACAGGAAGTTCCATTTAAACATAAGGAAAACCTCTCTTACTGTGGGTGGTCAAACACTGGAACAAAGTGCCCAGATAGTTTATGGAGTCTCCATCCCTGGAGATAATTAAAGCCTAACTGGACACAGGCCTGAAAAACCTGCTCTAACTGACCCTGCTTTAAGCAGGGTATTGGACGAAGATGATCTCCAGACGTCCTTTCCAACTCAGTTGTTGTGCAATTCTGTGAAATGCAGGAAAGAAATGATCAAAGCAAGTGCAGACAAATTGGTTTAACCACAATAGGCACATTTTGAAAGAAAATGTAATTTGAGCTTTACTAGAAGTACTTGAGAAATGGGACAAAATGTAACAGCTTTACTAAAGGCAGATTAATAAACCATGCCATCTAAACTGTTGTCTTTTTTAAATGATATAATTGGTTCCCTAAGGAAGGGAAATGTAGTGTACTTCAGTAAACTTGCATACTATTATGCCACAAGGGGAATATCACATATTTAATAGGTTATAAATCAATATATTTCACTGGAACTGACTGGGAAAATGGTTATTAGAATTTTCATTAAAAATAAAAAAAGAAAATCTTATTTTAAAATAGTTAATTTGGCAATGCAACTACAGCGCCTTCTAGCCACTGCTGTTTGGTGCTTCATGCCTCATTCTTCTCTTCTATCCTTCATGTGATGATTTTTCATCATCCCTTTTTTCTTTTTTTTTAATGAACCAAACATAGAAGATAGTGTGCTGTGAGTAAGGAGGGCAGCTGCTTACTCAGTTCAAGGAGAGAGAAGAGCGTCTCTCTGTGGGTACCTGACGAGGGGGAGTCCTGCACTGTCTGTAAGCCTTCCTACTCTTGTTCCTGGCAAACGGCAAGGGGTTCATTGCATATTGTTATCACTGCAGGGCTGGAGGAGATGATCTCACTGTTTTTAAAAGTTTGCAGGACTACCTGTGAAAGAGATGGGATTAGAACTCAGGCCATGTCCATTTGGTCTTCTCTAATTTATTTCTGTGATCACTTTTTCACTGTTTGCATTTCAGGTGGTGTACCATAGGGCTTTTTTCCCTTTATTCCTGTTGTACCTTCTGATCCTAATATTTCTTTTTTCCCCCCTCAATCTACTTTTCCACACAAACCGGCATCTGAGTCTTTCTAAGTGTATGGCAGGGCTTGTTGTTCTTTCTGTGCTTCATCTTTCCATGTGTTTAAGTGCATACCTGTTGATTCATCCAGGTGAAATGAGATAAAGTACCAGGCTACGTAGTGGAAAAGTGTCATGCTGAATTTGTCTGTTTGAACTTCAACACATTTCCCCTCCTCTGTATCTTTAAAGAGACTTAAAGGTGCTATAGAGTTGGGAATAGCTTGCTTGAAGAAAGCTAATGTAAAGAATGTGGGAAACTTTGCAGGTGATCTGATCCTTTTAAAAATGTCTGAGGATCTAAAGCTTTAGAATGTAGATAAGTCCTGTTCTTGACATATTTTTTTTTCCCAATGGATATGATATAACAAAAATATTTGTTCCTTAATTATTCCTACCCCAGGCTTGTTCAGTTACAGAAATAAGCACAGCATGGCCGGGTTCTGCCACTCTGTTCTTCAGGATATAGAAGGCTCCCATATTAAAAAGCCAAGTTTTCATCTACTTCCATTTATTCCAGTATAAAATTACTGTTGATGAAAATTAAGCTCCTTTTCACCTAAGTGCCAAGCCAGGGAACATCACAAAATTTTAAGATCACTTTTGCTGGTTAGTTTCTCCTTATGAAGTGGAAAATCTAAAGCAGATTCAGAGACACAAAAACTGAATCAGAAAAAAGAAGTCAAGCACAAAATTGACTAGATTTTTTAACAGGTTGTAGAAGAAAGAGACAATTGCCACTTTGGCTAAC
The DNA here is from genome assembly GCF_035582795.1 of Mycteria americana. Taxonomy (NCBI): domain Eukaryota; kingdom Metazoa; phylum Chordata; class Aves; order Ciconiiformes; family Ciconiidae; genus Mycteria; species Mycteria americana. Next base: position 83,134,550 of record NC_134365.1, read on the forward strand.
TTCCAGAATGGCTGAGATTGACTAACTAATAAAGTGTACATTTAAGCATAATTTAAAAATTACATTTGGGTTTTTATAAAATAAAATTGTATTTTCCTAATTTTGTACTACCTGGTAAGAGATGGTCTAAATGGGTTTGCATGGGAGCTGGAGCATTACCAGCCTGAGCAATTAAGGTGCAGAGTTAGAAGTGCTAAAATCTAAGGGCAGAAAAGGATATGATGAAAGAATAAAAATAATCACAGGCTTTTGAGAGAGAGTGATTATGAAAAACTTACAGAACTTAATTGCTATCCACTTAGGAAACGTAAGGCCAAAAGCTATGTAGACTGAACTGTTCAAAACCCATAGTTGTGTAAGTAGTGAAGGGCAAATAAAACTTGCTATAGCATTCTCCCACTCCATCTCCTTGTACCAGTTTTTTGTAAGGAAGAAAAGAAAAAACAAACCTCATAGGTGGTGAGGCAGAGAGGAAGACTGCACTCCAAAAAAATTGTTGTTAACTGATTTTGTCACCATGCCATGATGCATTGTCACAGCAGCAGAACAATATATATATTTTGTCTTGACTAATAATGCCAAAACTGAGCTTTGTCTAAGAGCTGTTTTGTTGTGTGACTCTGATGTTATAAAGATTGCAATTTTTCCTTGCCTGTCCCCTCCTCCACCTCCACCTCTCCCCACACACTTTTTGTTTTTTTGTTTTTTGGTAACATGGGGTTTTAATGTAGTCCCTAGGAAAAAATGCTTCCTTTCCATCTTGGATTTACTTTTTCATCGGTCAGTGCATGATGTGTTCCTTCATCTCTTCCCATTCTACATCACAAATCTCTGCCTTACAAGCAGTTATGCATGCCTGAAATCTTATACATGTACATAAACATTTACTGAACCTGGTTTAGAAAGAACTAGATGCTTGGTCTCGGTTTAGAAAGCACTGAAAGAGAGTGTTAAAATTTACTACAATTTCTCTTGGATCTGCTGGAAAGACTATAATTACAGACATGTTATGAAGACTGCTTACATGCTGCCCATTGAAATGAAGAATTAAATACAAATTAAATAAAAAACTGACCTGCAGAGATATACTGACATGAAGCAGTGCAGTTGATAGAGAAGATACACATCACTGGTTGCAAAGATGAAACACCCCCAGGACCTAAGAGATTCTGTATATGAAAATAGATTTTGGTATTAGTTTGACTAAGCAGAGTTTACAGTTTCTGCCATTTCCTTTGCTTTTGTGTGGAGTCAAAATTAACTAACCACTGAAGCTAAGAGTAGCATTTATTGTCTTCAAAATAAAAGCACTAAGTTATATCTAGGAATTACATAACCTATACATTGATAACAAGCAAATATAAGCTGTAAGCAACAACAAAAAAATTAACCTGTTCATAGTAAATATTTGTGCATTTCGTCTAAATATTTAATTTCTTTCCATTGTAGTATCACACAATTTTCATTTTAGCCATTTGTTATAGGGAGGATTTCTAATGTTGGGTCTATTTTCAGTAGCTTACAGCTGTATAAAACAGTAACTCTTCAGACTAGAATTGTGTGTCATGAATTTCTGAATAGATTTTGGAATTCCCAACTTCTGAATCTCCACATTTTCAACTTTAACATACTTTTTGATGTAACCCATTGGACAGAAGCATGGAAGCTGCTTATGTGGAACAATCTCTGTCTTAAAAATGCATATTCTGAGTCTTCTCCTACTTCCTAATTCTTATAAAGCATAAGTTCACTTTCACTCTTTCTTCACCTTTGCTGCAACATAGGCTGGTACTGGCCTGTGTTTGTCATTTGTCTTTTAAAAGTGTGAGACACAACTTTTTTACTTCATAAAGTTTATAATGGCTGCAACCTAAAAAGCAGAACTTAGACTTTTCTAAAATGCAGTTCTAGCTTGTCCATTGATGAAAAATGAAGTAGTTTGTTTGACCAAAGTTTTTTGTCCCTAAGACATTACCAAATAGTAAGTGACATATTGGTTCTTTCTACTCTGCTAGATGCTAGTGTGGACATTCAGTACAAATAGGAGTCTTAGAATAGTTTGTGTAGGCTTTGAACTGTTAGAACTGAACTTTTAATTCTCTAGCGAATTTTAACAGCACTGATTGTATCTGCTCATTATTACTGTTTTAAACAAATGTCTAATTCACATTTTTGTTTCTTCCTAGTGGTCAAATAAACACTTCATTGAAATATTGTTTTCAAAATCGGTATCTCACAGAAGGTTACAATTTCAGTGTAGTACTGTCTTTAATTTAGGGCTAGATTGTGTAATTCTTAGTGAAGTGTTTTAAGGTTTTCTGATGGGCTTAGAAGCACAAGTTAAAGCCTTGCTCTGGAGTAATTCTGAACATCCTGCTGCCCCTCTCTTGAGTCAGTTATGACTGAGTTTTGGGGCAATCATTGAAGTAAAAGATAGTGGGATGTGGTGTTTAAATGCATTTCAATTGCATGTGCAGCTGTATTGCCTACAACGTTAGCTGGACTGATGTGATGAGTCACTTCTATTTGTCTAAATATTTTGTTTTATGGAAGAAGCAGTTATGATATCCTAGAAGAAATCCAAGGCAGAAAAGCCTTAGGTGGTCAAACTGTTAGTGGTACACAGCTGTTCGATCCGATACTCACTTAAAGGTATGCCTAAAAGAGTACGAGGCATTAGCATAGCTCTTCATTTCATGGTTCCTAGCTGTTCAACAGAGCCATCAGGATTGTGAGAAACTGCTGGCTGTTGGCAAGGAGAGCTGTCATCTTTCATATGATACCTAATGGCAAGATCATTTCAAATGGGAAGTTGGTCAGCCAGCTGCATTCAGAACTGTTTGGTAGGGAAAATGACCATATTGAGGTTAGGAGGCTGCTTTAAATCCCTGGACGGCTTTTGGTGAAAGTATAGGAGGTAGAAATTTCAGGCAAGCAAAATAAAATCCAGCCAGCCAGATGAAACTTAAACAATGAATCCTGGCAAGCCTACCCTGAAAATCTGGAGAGTCCCAAGTTTGTCCAGGTTTCCCATTTTGCTCCTGGAGCTTTGTACAGACACGGTGCTGTTCTGTATACACTCAAGCTAAATGTGAAACAGCCCTTAGGAGTGGCCCAGTGCAATAATTTAGCAGTATGCAATGAAACTCACTAAGGATTATGCTCTATTTCAGCTGAAAAATAATTTGAGTCCATACAGCATGCCAAAGCATTTCACTGCCAAGCCAGCCAAGTGTGTTGGCTGCAGTTTTATAAGGAAGAGAAACCTTGAGTCACCACCAGATGCACTGGGCTGATGCTGGTGGAGCCCAGGTATTCAGCAGAGGTAGCTGCTAGGAGATGAGCTGTTGTGGAGGATGGCACATTCCTCCTACAGTCTCAGAGGGTCTGCGTTTGGGCTGTTCTCAGGGAGGGATGCTGCTCATTGATCCACAAGCTTGAGGTATAACACTCTAATCACAGCTGTCAGGAATGCAGGCCAGAGGATAAATTGAATTCAATTCATTTTAAGTTTATATACGGCTATGTTTTCAAAAGGGCTTAACAGCTGATAGCTCCCACTGAGAATAGTAAAAGCTGTTGGGAGTTGAGCACTTTTGAAAATCTGGCCAGCTGTGCCTTTTCAAAATGCATCTCTAAAGTTTTCTTTTGCAAGGACTGAAAGAATGAGCTCTTCTCAAAAATTTGGACCTGAGAGGCAACAACTGGAGCAGGACCATTTTTAGGGTGCTTTGGCCTTCCTTTTGGCCAGTGATTGTGGCCCGATGAGGTGAAGATGTACCCATATCGCTGACAAGCTCCAGAGCCATTGGGGAGAGGTGGTTGGGATATTTCCAGGGATGAAGTGTCAGCTCTCCTGTGCCCATAGGTAAGTGTAATGTTCAAAGCTCACATGGACAGCCTCAATGTATCCCTTCCAGCCCTATTTCAGGATTCTTTTATCTCCACTGAGTCCATACAGGGAGGATAAACTATGGGATTGAGTGCTCCTCTCTATAGAAATAAACAGAGCGGTAAAGGCTATGTTGTCTCTGCCTTAGATACCTCATAAAAAGAAGAGAAAACTATTTCCTTTGAGAGACAACCTAGGGAGCACTGTCTGAAGAGCTATTCTTTGACTGTAGATAATATAGGGAGCAAGCAGCAAGTATTAACACTCCACCTGAGCCTGTAGAAATCTATGGGGTCTAATGTGAGATGCTGCCCAGCATTACTAGTCGTGTTTTATTGTTTGTTTTCACCTCTTGCTTTGAGTGATGGACAGGAATTGCAAGTACTCAAAGTGAATGACTGCTCTTATAAAAACTGCCTCAGGATAAATGTCCTATTATTTTCAAAATGAGTAGTTACCCATTTGAAAATAGAGTTAAAGAAGAGAATGCAGCTATGACTAAGCCAGCTGGGTCCCATGTACTTAACTCTGGTGGGACAGAGTGGTAAAATGGATTATCAAGCAGGAGGCAGCTACAACAAGGAACAACAAGCTACTAGTGGGGAGCACCTAGGCTTTGACACACTCCCTTATCTTCTCAAACTTGTACTAGGGGTTGTGTCCCAGGTGGGGATTAGGAATTCAGGAAGCATTATGCTATCTAGATGTACATGCTATCTACTGCAACAGCAGTATGAAAATATGTAGGCTATGTGTTGTATATCTTCTTACTCCCTGCTCTTCTTCTGTCTGTGATTATGCATCTTCTCTCAGATCTGCTGAGAATCTACTGCTGTAGATAACTCAGCTAAAGAGAATTCAGATTAGAAAAAATACTTCAGTAGGTATGTGCTTGAGTCTTGAACATCTTGAGTGTGTTTGCAGCAAGAATATGTCATATTTAAAATGCAGTCTTCTGTGTGAATTTGCCTTATTGATGGTTCCTGAGAGTGGGATTTATATTGTCCTTTGTTTTTTTAAGTGAGTAGTGTAAGGAATTTTCATTCCCCCTCCCAGTTACTGCACTCTGCTTCTTTTGTTCTGTTTTGTTTGAGCCTGGAGCCTGGTGCTGAAACGCCTTCTGATGGTGAACTAGTAATGAACAGTCAAAGCAGTGCACCACCACAGTAGCAGGAAAGCAATACTTCGCGGAAGAAAGAAAACCCATAATCCTGTTTGTTTGTTTGTTTTTCTTTTGATGTTACGAGTTGCTAGATTTTGCTTTTGATTTATTATATTTTATCATATGCTGACCTCTAGAAGAAACAGGCCAAGCAGGTATTTTTAAAAAAAAAAATCTGCTTGCATTTTGGCTTTTTGGTGAATGAATAAGGAACATTTTACAAAGAAAAAAATCAGACCAGCTGAAACTTACAGCAAAACCCAATGATAACAGCAAGGCCACTCAGCTTCACAATGGCTTGATAAGACCTTTAACTCCTTACTGTTCTGCCTTATCTTGCACTGTCATCTGCATAGAAAGTCTCTCCAAATATGATATTCCATAAGCATGTTCAAAACGGCCCAATCATCCTAAGATCAGAGCAGGCTATTCTTTTCTTGCTTTCTTGAACTCATGTAGTTTTTCTATGGAGTCCAACTGTTAGTCATTAGAAATATTATCGGATAAACCAGTGAAATGACAGAGAGGTATGGTGCTGTTTTTTTCTAAATTATGAAGTGATTTGCATATGGAAAAGGTTGGGCAATTCTGGCCTGAGGATTACTCCTCAGCTTTCTTTAAATATAAATGATGCACTTTAGTATATTGTTTACCTGGATAAGGGTAGAAAACTGTAGTTCAGCAAGATTTGTCAATGAAAGTTTCTGGAATTCTTTTTTGTTCCTGAAAATATATAAGCTCAGATTTTTGAAACAACAGCACAATAAGACATTTTTCTCTACAAGGAACTGTGGTAACCCTATGAAAAAGTTGGTATGATCCACAGCCTGATGCCAGGCATCACATCTTTGCAAAAAGTAAACGCAGCCTAAGGATCGTGTATGCCTTCAAAAGAATTATAGACAGGATCAGGAGATAACATAGTCTGATGTTTTGGAAAAGGGAAAGGATGCTGTCTAAATGCAGAAAAAAAAGTAATAATGCCATTCCAGGCATCCATTACACAATGGATCTTTGTCCCAACATGACAGTATTATCTAAGGCAGATTCTGGGGAAAGAAAAGATAAAGTGGGAGAACTGTAGCAACCACTTATTGTCTGTAGTAAGCCAGTACCTAGTAAAGTTAATTGTAATCTAAAATTATTCAAGTTACAGTTTTTTTTTTTTTTTTTTTTAACTTACCTCTACTTACTGGATTGTTGCTATTCTTCACCTGGCAAAACAGCAATTTATTGCTTACCTGGCTAGGTAGGTATCACTTCCCTACTTCTGCTTCTTCTTTTGCATCCCTCTGCTTTTCTAAGTCACTATCTTACAAACAAGCATCTCATACACTGAGGTGCATATCCACAACTGAAAATATCTGCCTATGTTAGTTGTAGCAAATCTTTTAAAGCAACAAGTTGATAAAGTTGGATCAAATAATTCTGAGGTTTTTTGGCTTGAATTAAATGGTACGCTAACCTTTCTTCAGCCATAGCTGAGGTTTTTAATTTTAGTAGCAAAAATGAGAAATGTAGGAAACTTCTTCTCAACATTAACTAGTCTGAAGTGATCGGGGCAAAAATATGGGCAAAGCTTCAGTTTTCTTGAAGTTAAATTTATAAAAACATACAGAAAGCACTTGTATAGAAGGGTTCCATATGATTTAATGAATAAGATCACTGAGGTAAGTTAATGAATATTTTCCTTTAAGGAGGATTTTGGAAACAATCAGAATACTGAAAAGTGGTGGAGGAAAATGGACTGTTCAGCACAGAAAACTGTATCTTGGGAGACAGAAAGAGCAGGAGTAAACAAGAATTGCCAAAAGTCAAGCTTGAGCTAAATTTTGCAAAGGAAATTTAAAAAAAAAAGGAAAAAACCCCACCCAAATCCAAAGCAATTGTAGGTGCACATATACAGAGAAGAAAAAGGAATGAAGAAGTATGGGCACTGTTCAGTAGGGCTGGTATTAAAGATGATCTAGTTACGGTATTAAAATTAATCACAGAGTCGTAGGATAATATAGGTTAGACAGGATCTCTGGAAATCTTCCAGACCACTCCCCTGCTCAAAGCAAGGCCAACTTTAGAACTGTTTGCTTAAGGCCTTGTTCAGTCAAGCCTTCAAAATCTCCAAGGATGGAGATTTCCAGCCTTTCTGAGGAATCTGCTGTAATGTTTGACTGAGCTCATTGTGAAGAGCTTTTTTCTGATCTCTGATCTCTGATCAGAATTTCCCTTGTTGCAACTGGTGTCTGTTGCTTCTCAACTTATCACTGTGCACCTCCAAGAAGATTCTGGCTGTCTTGCCTACACCCTCCTTCTAGGCAGTTGTCTACAGCAATAGTATCTTTATCCCCTGCTTCTTAAGACTGAACAAGTCCATTTCTTTCAGCCTTTCCTTCTATGTAAGAGCTATATCCCCGTAACCATCTTGATGGCTTTATGCTCAATTTGCCCTGGAATATAAATGTCTTGTACTGAGGAGTCCAAAACCAGACATAGGTCTTTAGATGCAGTCTGAGAAGAGCTAAATAGAGTGGGATAATTACTTTCCTCGACCTGCTGGCTATTCTTTTGCTAATACAGCCTGCTATGCGGTTGGCTTTCTTTGCAGCAAGGATGCACTGCTGAGTTGTGTGCAAACCATTGTCCAGGGGTACCACCAGATACTTTTTGGCAAAACTGCTTTCTACCACTTGGACCACAGGCTGTACCATTGCCTTCCATCCAAGTGCAGGACTTTGTTTTTTGGTTTGCAGAAGTTAATGAGTTTCTATCGATTCATTACTGCAGTCTGCTGAGGTCTTCCTGAATAGCAACCCTGCTCCTCAGGGTGTGAATCACTTTATCAAATTTGTTATAATATGCAAACTTGTGAAGAGTCCCAACATCCAGGCTGTTAATGAATGTATTAAACTGTATTTGCCTGAGTAAAAGCCTTTGAAGGACACTGCTGCCAGCTGGACTTTATACTACTGATCCCAACCCTTTCAGCCAGCAATTCAATCCGTTTTTGACCCAGCTTATTGTTTGCTTACCCAGTCCCTATCTGCCCAGTTTGACTATAAAGATACTGTGGGATATATACAGATTCTGTGATGGTTTGCATTGATTGTGAAAAAATTGAATTGGGAGCAGACATAGAATGGCTGTTAATAGAGGAAATTCTACAGCTGAGGAGGAATCTAAACTCAAAGACCTTTATGACATGATCCCTAGTCGGAAATCCCATAACAAGTAATTGTAATAACTCTGTCAAAACTAAGTGATATTGTACAGTTGTTAACCACCTCTCTCTTCCCGCTCTCTTCACACACGTGCGTGCACACACACACACACACAGACACAAACACATAAACACACATATCATGAGAGTGTCAGGAGTTACCCAGGCTGCCATCATTGTCTGAGCACTATTTGAGTGTTATTCCCAGATGTAGAACAAATTTAAAGCTATCGATAATTAGATGTAGAGAGGTTAAAAGAGAAAGGGAATAAAATCATTCATTAATTTACCATAAGTAGATTATGCCTGACTTATCTGTTATCTGAGATTGAAAACAGAACATTTAGAAACAAAGAAAGTTTGAGAGGAATCACCTACCTGAATTTGATATGATGGTGGGTGGGAGATTACAATATTGAACAGCTCTAGAGAACTAGAGAAATTGTAATGTGTGTGAGTATATTGAAGGTTTTACTGAATGGAAGTTACTGGTGGAGTTCCAGATAGATAGAGAATTCCTGGTGGAGTTCCTAATGGAGGTTACTGGTAGAATTTTACATTCTTTGAGAAAAGAAGATGTCTTTCTCTGGAAAACTCTCCGAACTATTGAAGGAGACTTTGTATGGATGACTAGGCTTAGATAACTAGGGCTTAGAGGCACACTTTTCTGTTGCCTTTTACCTCTATTTTTACAAGTATACATAGGTAGAGCAAGTTCACATTCCTACCATTTTCATAGTATTTTTATCCTTACAGATGTCCAGTTGGATACAAAGCAGTGGAAAACACAGTTCCACAAGCGGAAACAAGTTTAAGAGATATGTAAATGGGGTTGTGAAAACATTTAAGTATGCTTTCACCCAGGATGATGTCCATGAGAAAAAATACATTTGGAGTCATATCTGATTGGTACTTAAAGGTGCAAAAGTACTGTGGTCAAAACCATAGAAAAATAAAAGATCGTAGGTGAGAGAGGTGCTTATAGAGAAGAGGGTAGACTATATCAATATAGAAAATCTCAAATTTCTAACTATGCAGACCTTAACTGTTAAGCAACTTTTTTTTTTTTCCTGGAAATGGAGTTCTATCACAAACTTGCAGAATTTTCTCTAGATCATCCAGTCTTGAATTAAGGTGTTAAGGAGATGGGATAATGGGACTAGGGATCATGTCAGAACTGGTGAGCTGCCTCTTGTGAGGTTCAGCTTAGCAGAAGCAGGGATGTTGTGCTCTGAAATGTGTCATATATATCTGAAAGAGAGATGTGCTGATAACATTCACTGTATAGAACTGTGGCTGACACAATTAAAAAATCTTGCCTCTGAAACAAAGCAGTTGCAACACAGACCAGCAGGAAAAAAAAATTGACTCTATAATAATATAGAATGTGAGATGGTTAGGAAACATGGTATGCATTTTTACTGTTTGATATCATACAGGAAACTTCAAAAGAGGCAGAAATACATTTACGACTTGAGGAAAGTACTGTAGCAGCAAATGAGATAAGGAAGATCCTACTTTTAGAAACTGGCATATCACAATATTGCTGTGGTTTTCACAATGTGGCTAATAGCATGGTTGAAAGTTGCTCAAAAGTTCTTCAGCCAATTAGCATTATCTTTTCATTATTAAATCAGCAATAGCTTGTAGATTTAATTACCCCATTTTCATTTCTAAGGCTAGTACTTCATCCTGACAGATGGCAATGCAGTAAGTTTTATGTGGCGAGCAAGAAAATGTTTTATAGGGAATGTAAAAAGCTCTTATGGAATGGAGAGGTATTCCTTAATTGGGTTGTATGTCATCAGGATTTTAATAAATTTGATTAAGGGCTTGATTATGCTATTCCTTTCTCCAGAGCCCTTACTGAAGTCAAAGGGAGAGCTACAAATGGAAAGCTTGCAAGACAAGGTCCTGGCATGAGAGAGCATTAAGGAAAGCTTTATCCTAGAACACAGACATATAGCATCTGTATTTATCACAGTATTAAAATTAGATATTTATAAAGACTTTTCAGGGTATTAAAACCATCATTATCCATATATTAGAAGTTACTGGCTTTACCTTAATTGTTCAGTAAGAATTACTCTAGCCAAAGTCCATCGAAGTGAGGGGGTATTGTTTCATTTCACCTGACTTTGAGTCAGGTTGTTAGAGATGGTGATTGTACAGCTGGTATAACTGTTACAGATTTTCATCAAAAATACCTTATGAACAAAAAACGTTAAAACTTGAAGATTTTCAAAAGGCTTTTGCATGTGCATGTTTTTACCACCAGAACTAATCGTGCTAACTGGGGACTAGTCACAGAAGTAAAATTAACCAGATATAGAAGGAATTAGATCTGTGAGTCTTAAGGATTGTGTCAAGACTTGAGAGCTTCATGTAATTTACCGAGCCAGTTTATTTTTGAAGAGGAAAATGGCAAAATCAATATGCATTTGATTTCAGATGTATTGATTTCAGATTTTCCTTTAAAAGTTAGTTAAGTAAGCTTTTTAGTCAATGGCCTTCCTTTATAGGGCTGTTTCTGAGAATGTGGAATTTTTCAGAAGAAGTAGAAGGGAAGGAATAGTTCTTCTTATTAGTATTTTATGTCTATATTTTAAAAGATCTTATGTGAAAAATGTGTTGGCAGTGAATTATCTTGGAGTTAAAGTGCATAATTACCTTTTTCTGTACATGAACATTAATGAACAAGTTCGTAAGGATCATATTCCATTTAGATGATACAAGTGAACACTAAAAAGAAGCCAAGTAATGCCTAATGTCATAACGAGTCTTGTTTTCCATTTCTGTACTGAAATCTCCTTTAGACGATTCTACCGTTGGAAAGGTTAGGCAGTGTTAATGCAAAATAATGTTTATAGCGTTGACATTCTCTCACAGAATGGCTGCACAATCCATGCTTAAAAACTATGTCAGGGCCCCAGAAATTTAAAGTAATCTGGGTTTATACTGTATTCTAAGCCTGAATAATTAAATACATATTTAGTATTCAGTAAAGCTGAATATATGGCTTTACAAAATATAAAAACATTACTAATGTATATTTACTCTTTCTGGAACACTCAATGCATCTTCTTTGTATCTCAATGGAAAATAAATGCTATATCTTTATGGACTCATAGTAAACTGGCTTGCATATTTATATGCTGCAAAAGTTTATTTTGTCTCATAATAACCCTACAAGTTAAAACTGGAACATTTTCTTCATATGTTTAGTTTAATACTTTAGACTCTAGGTGGACTTACGGTGAAGACTGCAAGAAAGCTAGGTGATTTGTTTCTTATGTAAACATTTGCTAAAAGGTCCCAAATTATTCACCTTATCAACCCAAGTTAACTAAATATTTTGGCTAGGAAAGGGTTTTATGACTGAATTCACAAAAATGCCCTTGCTTCTTACCTAAGTTCTTATATGCCAGTTAGCCAAGAAGACAACTACCAGTTTATCAACAAAAACTACCGTATTTATTAACATGATACTAATATTAAGTCAATATAGGTTGGGGTTTTTTTCAGTTATTCCTGCCAAGACCATGAAAGAAATTGGGTAACATGTTAGTGTTCAGCTTCAACTCACCTATTTTACATCATGGAATTACTCCATATTGAAAAGGGAGTGCTATTGCCTCCCATTGACTACAGTACAACCTCTGAGTTTTAGGAGATGTAGCTTTACATATGTAAATCAAGTGAAGATCGAGGAAAATAACATTCTACGATACAGATCCTGGCAGTGCTTTTGAGTGGTGTGGCACGAATAAGAACAGTGGAGGTGAGCATAATTTTGAGTATTTACAGTGCGAAACTCACCAAATTGGTGTCACTCTTTTAGTCGAATGGTACTCTACTGATTTGTTGGTTTTTCTCTTCTCATGTATTTAAATACAATAAAGGTGTCAAACCTGTTTTGGTTTTGCTGTGGAGGACATGAACAGAAATACCAAAGGAGTCTGTGTACAGAAGTGGGTTTCTGCCTCTAAAGACTGAACAGTTGTTTGTTGAAGTGAACTAAAATTAATGTTCTCTAACAACAACACGAGCAGTATGAAGAAGTACAGCTGATTTTTACCCCTATCCATTAGGTCTAATTTTTGCCATGTCTGGCAAGCTGAGGATAGCACGTTTCTGATAAGCAGGCAGGCTTGTGTAGGTTGCAGCTGGGGCTGCTGTATCTCAAGAGACTTCTCAGATGGGCCAATCTTAAAAAAAGGTTTCTGTCTTTCTCCCATGTGCCGTGCTGGCTTCCAGTTTACCTATTATGGATATATGGGGGGATGCAAGCAGTGTTGTTCTTCCCTTGTTATTTGAGGCAGAGAAGAAATACTGATTTCCTTCTAGCTGCACATAATTGGTTTTTGGACTACTGAAGTCTGTTCATCTTGGTGAGTCTGAAGCTGTACATGAGCTTGTAGTCTCTGATGGTGATCTGCAACAGGGTTTATGGAGTTGCTCCATGACTGCTACTCAGATTTGGCTAGCACACCTCTCCTTAGTCAGATTTTCCTTGGAAAGAGGTAATTACTTTCTCTGTGTTATTCTGCAGCCAGTACTGGCTGGTAAAAAGAAATGAAATCCTTTTTCTTGTATGGAACGGTAGGGGAACCTTGTATAACACGACAAGCAATCACTCTATGCTTATGGGAAAGTGTTAAGACCTTTCTAAATTTTAATGAATGAAGATTTGAGGTACTGGGGGCTGAAAGGAAGACCAGCTGGCTAAGATGCTACTGATAAGACAGTGTTCTGTAGGAGATGGTATGGTGGTGTTTGAATCCATGGAGCTACACAGGTGTTCCCGTGTTCTCCATGAGCAGTGAACTCATGGAGAATTCATGAGCATAAGCAGTGAACAGGTATCTCACTGAGCAATATTATTGGTGAACCTGCTTAAGCCTTGCTTGGTAAATCTGTACCTGTTAATATGTTTCCATCTGTTTAGAGAGATGTCTGAAAATAACTTTTTGGATTTGTTTGTGATTTAAAGTATAGGGACTTGGGGAGACTATAGCCACGGGAATCATAAAACTTAGAATGAAAAGTGGAGATGTATGTAATAATTGTAGCAGAAGCAAGAACAAGGTGAATTTGGCTTATAGCTAGGGGTGATGATAGGAAGATTGAAAGACAAGGTATAAATGAGCCAAAAAATTACAAATCTGTAGTCAGGTGCAACTTCAAGACGTCATTTTCAGAAACAACAGTGTGCTTTCATACAGCTCTAATTTACTTGTGTTGTTGTGAATTTAACAGCAGAGAAATGATGATGAAAATAGGAGGAATTTTATTCATGACTTAATCTGTCTTACTTTCTATAAGTTTCTATAAGAAGGAAGTTTTCATTTAACATTGAGGGAAACACTTCTTTTTAATCTCCTTAAGGTCCATGGATGACATCAATGTGAGCTGAGCCTCAGGTGACAACTATTCAATACTTTTTTGTGCAACATTACTCCAGCTACCAGGCAGGAACTTGTTTATTTTAGAAGGAATATAGAGTGAAATATAAATATGAGAGGCAGAGCTCAGATCTAGGAAAAGTATGATCTGTCTATTGCAATGAAAGTCATAAGAAATTGTCTAGTGTCAAATTGCAACTATAGAAATAATTTTAATACCCCAAAGCTCTTCCATGCAAAGTATCATAGAAATGGCTACTAATAAGCTTACAGCTGTATTTTCATTGACAGGTAAGGGGAAGATAAAAATGACAGTTATTTATACAACCTTGATTGTCTTGTGAGTAGGAATAGTGTTTATTCACATTGCCTTCTGCAAACAACAAGAACAGAACTCCCACCTTTCTGGAAACCTGTTGCTGGCCTGCTGTTTGACCTTTTCTTGTTGTTGGAAATACATATCAGATAACTGGCTGATCACGACTGCCTACAGTGTTGCACACCCTGTCTTTCACTAATAGACGATGCAAGCAAAATCACTCACTATGCTACAGTATGAAAGTCATCACTGGAGAAACTGAGTATAAAAACATTCCCCCATCACTGAAATTCTTTTTTACTCTGCACGAAAAGCCTGATTTAAAAAGAGCCTTGCTATCATATCTAAACAGCATTGGGATACCTTTAGAAATATATGCTTGTGCATACGTGCTCATGTGTCAGTACATTTGTGGATGTGTGTGTGTTTGTAGGAGGAGGATATGCACTTTTAAGATGGTTCTTGCCTAAGAAGAATTGGCAGAAGATCCTCTCTTTTTAAATACTCATTTGTTTCCTTGAGGTTAAGACCATCCCGGCTATTGTAGCAGGCCTACATGAGCCAGTCTGAATCTAGATGCTGTCTCCAGATCCCTGTTTCTGGCAAATGGAGTTTGTATTTTACACATATTCAGTCACATACTTACATTTCTGCTTAAGCATTTTGTGCATGCCATTAGCCTCACTCTGCTTGTCAAAACCATGGAGAACACTACAGATTTCTCCACTGAAAGTAAACTCCAATAGTAAAGAAGGTTAGAATTATGTGAGGAATATACTGGCTTTCCTGAAATTGCAGGTTCCTATCATCATAGATAATATATGTGCATGCAAACTGTAATTGTCCCATTAACTGTAATTGTCCCAGCCTGTTCCTGACTGATATAATCCACCATTTCTGAACAAGACCTTGATCTCTGTTAAACTAGTATAAATCTGGAGTAATTCACAAGACTTAGTTGAAAATCCATCTAATTTACATATGTGGAACTGAAATCAAAATCTGACCCACTGCATATGTTGCAGTGTAAGAAAAGAAAGCAAACCAAACAAAACAAAATTGTCAGTGAATAGTGAAGATTTCTTTCACATATGAACTTTACACTTTATGCCTTACATTCTTCAGTTTTCATGTTCTGGGGGCAGAGTTTTCTTTATAAAAAGTCAAAACCAAATAACCCTCCCCCCCATGATTCTGAATTTCCAGAATTGTTTATACATGTGGGAGTGAAGACTTTAAATTTTGATCTCTTGTTAGTAAAATATTTTAATAGCTCAAATTAAACATTTTTTTATTTCTTAATTAAACTAATATTATCCATATCAGCTCTTTCACTGATAAAAATCCAGTCAAGTTAGGAAGTTATGCAGTTACCAATCCAAAGTTCCACAAAAGATGTTCCCGATTCACATGGTACATTTTAATGATACATTTTATATTTGGGTCCAATTAGCAGGCATTTGCCAAATACAGAGATGTCAGTAATTCTCTACTAAACAGGGACAAGACTGACATACATAATCCTGGAAAGTCAGAAAATTATGTCATTTTAATAATTGTTTCTTAATGCATTAAGTTAAGGCAGAAGGAGAGGTGTATGAGATTGAAATACTTATAACCAGACTTTTCTGTATTACTTAGGCAGAGGAATATCAGACTGCTAACCATTTCCTGAACCAGCTTCCTGAAACATATTCTCTCAGACAGATAACTCTGCTGTGCAGAGGTGGTTCCTCCAATACAAGATTATTCCATCAATTTTGAATCATATGAGCAGTTCTGACAGAAGGAGTCAGCTCAGAAACCTTCACTGGTTTAGTGCATTTTTCTAGCTAACTACTGTGCTTCAATTTGTGTGTTGGATATGCTTTTCTGTTGTTCTTATAAAATGGGTAAATATGTTTGGTTACTTGTACCAGAAATAGCACACTTAGCTAGTAGACCACAGTCCTCAATCTACCTGATTATATGATGTGCTTTTTTGTCCTAAAACCCCTTTTGTTTTCAAATAAATGTGGGGTTTGTTTTATTCGGTCACATTAATGGAAGTCAAGGAGTACGTATATACTTTGATAGATATTAGTATATGTCTACATTTCTGCAATAAATTATACACTCTAAATAAATTAACGTCACACAATACAGTAAAATATGGTCAATGACAGTGACAGGTTTATTTACACCAACAGTAACTATACGTATCATGAAATCATGCCCTTAATTTCATTGTAAGAGAGGATCCGATTTTCTGTGGAACTTTATTTATGCTGATCTTATATGTATAAAAAAGTCTCATGTTGCTGATCCCCTTATACTGCTAATGGCTTTATGTGGCTGCAGCATTAGATCGGATACTTAGATATCCATAGGACACCTGGACCTCCTGAATAAGTTATGTTTTGATGTGATCCTGCTGTTGCAAAGAGTGATTCTGTTGGAGGACATTCTCTGTGCTATGTCTCCTCATTTGCGAGGAAAATTATCATTGGCTGGTCTGTATTATACAAAATTATATATTTGCAAAAGTTTTCATAGCAAGTATCACATCTGAACTGTAGGACTGAAAGAGACTTCTATTACCATTAAGTGGCTCCTTGCAGTTGCTGTTGCACTGAGAGGTTTCTGTTTTAGGTGACTGCTATTTTGATATTCCATCCCTGTTATCCCAGAGGGTCTTGCCCTGTCTTTTTCCACATGGCACTGTTCTCAGGGGAGAATCACTATTTCTTTCTTTTAATTTCTAATGAATGGAATGGAATTTCAAGAGTCAGAAACAGGTTTTGCCTTTAGAGGTATATAGAGAAACGCCTATTCTGTCAGCATAAGAATACACATACATGTACTCTAAAGATGATTCCTTCCCCGTCCCCAAGCAGGATAAAATAGCTTTGAACAAAAACCAAGGACCAACTTTTATTATAACTATATGTTTTCACTTTCAGTACTGCTTTCAAATATTCAAGGAGAAGCACAGACCAACTCTAACTCCATATTCAACAGCATTCTTCTCCAGTTTCAGCACTTAGCCAAACCAAACTTATGCTTACGATAACTTGGAATAATTCAAATTTCCTCCCAAGCCCTGATGCATTTAAAAACTAAATTAATATTATTAAATTGTACATTTTGGCATGAAAATGACATACAAAATGCCAAAAGACATTTTCTATTCTCTGTTGTTATATATTCACAAAGAAAATGTAAACCAATTGTAGATGGGGTAGTTGGCTCTTGCAATAACAAAGATAACAAGGATTTTGACAGCAGCCTTTGGCAAAATGGAAGACAGACAGAGTAAACGGAGCACACATGGCCCAGATTTTTTCATCAGGAAAGAAAAGTTAAAGAATAATTTGAATTTCTGGTGTGCTGTTTTCCTTTATTAGAAAGGGTGAACATATTCAGAACAAATTGATGCTTATTTCGGAGCATGGTGTCGCCCTTTGGTCCACATGTGGAAAAGTGTCAGAAGCCTTTTCCCATTGTCCATAACTCAGGGGAGCATGTAGTAATGTGACTATTGAACAGGAAGTCCAAGGAGCTAGAGTTCCAGCAATCTGTGAGCTAATTTCTGTTTTGCCCAAGTGTGTGAATGCAGGGTGAGACAAAGAAACTATAATGAAACTTTCCCTGCTCTTCAACTCTGATTTTAGGTGACAGCTGCAATTCCTTCATCTGTATTCCTGAAGCATGAGGGACCTCTGTGTCAGTTTCCCTGCAGTTCATCTCATTGAGGACCATCTCATTAGGTCAGGCTCAGTCATTTGTAAAGAAACCTTTTAATAGTATCATCTGAAACAAACACACAAAAATCAAATTATGGAGTTGCTCCATGACTCTGCTACTAAGATTTGGCTAGCACACCTCTCCTTAGTCAGATTTTCCTTGGAAAGAGGTAATTACTTTCTCTGTGTTATTCTGCAGCCATTACTGCAGAGACCAGTAACACCAGTACAGCAATGAAACGCACTCACGACAATGGTTTTCTGTTCCAGACTTTGGGTTGGAAAGAATGTACTCCAGTGACCTGGCTCCATTGCCAGGACTTCAGCATCTATAAGAGTCATAGCCCAGGTTCAAGCCTTGAAGGAAGAGAGCAGTGTATTGGACATTCCAGCGCTAAGTCACCTATAGCATTCATATGACCTACACACTGTTAAAGACAGTATAGTGAAATGAGCTGCTGGGTCAGCAGCAGCACTGGACCCAAAGCATATTCTAATCTTCTGTCCATAAAGGATCAGCATCTTCAAAATCCTCCAATAAATTTCCAGGTTTATGAACTCTTGAAGTTTTATTACATACCTCAGAATATCTACTACTTTTAAAAAGCCCTATTTCCTGAAGTCATGTGAACAGCTAAGAAGCATCATGTTATTTTGTTAAATTGTTACTTTTAGATATCCTGATGAGGAAGAAAATGGGAAAAATACTGAAGACTCAAAACCCAGAAGGAAAGTAAAACAAAAAAGTGATAAAGCCAAAACTTTGTAGTGTTTAGGAAAATTGACTTGAAAGTTTTGACAATTTGGATTTTCTAATATTACATTTCTGTACTAGTTGCTGGTCTTTCTTGCTGCCCTCATATCAGGTTCTTCTAAATCCATGTTTAGCACTCTCAGAGGACACTTGCCTGTAGCTGGTAAGAGCTGTGAATGACCATCTCAAACGTGGCTGTCTGGCATTTACTTTGTTATACTTAAGTTTCTATATCATGATAATTTCTTTATAAGGCCACACCTCTTATCCCTCTCTATCAGTTTCTCGCCTCTTCCCCAGTATGCGATGCTGCTGTGGAGACCGCTCCTGTGCTCGAGCACTCTGTGTGTTTCTTTGCCTAATGCAAATATTTCTGCATAGGTGTTAAACAGCTCAATTCTCTGACTTATGCCCTAGCACTCAGCTTTTACATAGTTCTCTATGGAAGAAGCAGAAAAAAATCTAGTACAATTGAGAAGTGTAATGATTAGGCAGATTGATGAGCAACTAGCTGATACTATGAAAAGAGACATTATTACAATTAACATTTTGCTGAATCTACACCTTTACTATGTCAAGCATTAGGTGTAGAGTACACTTCTTTATTAATACAAGTGTTATCAAACTATTAAGCATGAACTAAAGATTTGCTTCAAATGAGGTATTACATCATAGTTCACAGTGCTCTTTCTAAAAGGTCATGAAAAGTATCAATTATCGTCATGTGTATGAGATCTGTAGCAGAGGTTCTTCAGAGGGTTAATTGTTACTTTAGGCTACAGATTCTGCTAACTATGAAAACATAAAATAAAACAAGGAGATGCTTTCAGATGAGTAGTATTACTCTGTGGCTATCCGTCTGTATAATGGCCAAATGGTGAACAGAGACTAGACAAAGTGTGGATCCTCCTGTATGTGGGGAACCCAATAGGAGTCCTAATCCCACAGACAGTAGCAGAACAGGATCTGATACCAAGTATGCAAGAGAATGAAAGCACGAGCCAGATGAATTGCTGTGTCTTTCTGCTTTTCTGGATTGTAACACATAGGGAGGAATATGACTGTGACACAATTGAGTTTTCTGCATATCTGCTTATGGAATAGCATGATGTGTCCCTGCAGGTAAAGGATTTGTCCCAGTGTACTCCTTTTGAGTTGTACCAGTGATTGTCATTGAACATAACTTTATCTTGAGTGAGCTGCTGAATATTCAGTATTCTCTGCGTTCAGTTAGAACTTTCATTAACAGAATGAGAGTGTTGAATTATTAAATAGTGCATGTTATATGAAACAGCTACCAGTTTAAAACAATTGAAGTTAAACACAGAAGTTCCAGTTCTCTCAAAACAGTTTTACAGCTTTGAATTTAAATGTAATAACTGGACTCCTCTATTCAAGGGCATGTGTAGTGGGGCCTTTGCAGTACCATTTTTAATATGACATAGAATTTTGAATCCACAGAACTTAAAGATCAGCTTTATCACTGTATGTTCCCTCTCTCTGTAATTACAAGCATTTGGCAAGATGTTTCTTCTTAATATAGCTATGATAAAAACATAATACTTGTTTTTTCATTACTATTGCATGAGGTAGACTTTTTGCTGTTTTTCTCTCAAGCTTCTCTATACAAATATGGACATATATTGTGGTGGTGCAAAGTCTACTTTTCTATTCTGATAAAAATTGAAAAAGATTTTCTCAGAAAATATGCCTGTATTTGCCAATGCTGAATTTTTGCTCAGTATGTTGCCACTGTACATGCACAGATTTGGGAGAAGCTCTTTGCAAGTTTTCCTTCTCTTCCTCTTACCCATTCGCTGCTTACCAAACAGTCTCTTCAAACAGTCTCTTCGTGATGCAAACAGGCATCAGGAAGCAACTGACACATCTGAACAGCATTCTGTAATGTCTCATCACTTTTCTATCCAGATATAAACATCAAAATTAATGCAGCTCAGGGCCATACTACCTCTACATTTGGGAGACCTTGTCAAGGGCAAGACAGTCTTTCACAAAGCTACAAGGTATGAAAGGACATAGTGCTGCACCAGTGAATTTTGGCCTGGGGTTCATGTAGGAACCGCCTTGGGTGCAATGGTCCTCACAGTTCCTCACTGCTTTTTGAAGTAGTTATTTCATCAGCAGCTGTTGAAGCGGGTGGAGTATGTTGAATGCAGTATGTCTGCATGCAAGAAAGCACAGACTGCAGGTCTGTCAAGCCTTTTTTGCAGGGTCAAGTGAGCTGAAGTAGTTTTTTGTGTCTTCAATCCCACCAAGTATATACTATGTAGAATCTTACCATTATCAGTAAGAGTCATTTGACATGACAACACATGACATGCATCATAAGCATTAAGAGCAGGGTATTCACAGAGCATGAAACTCCAGAAGTCCCCCTGTGACATTTTCCTTCTATAGACACCTGTTGGTATTGTGTTGGAAGAAAATTGAGAGCAGAGCTGTTAAAAAAATTGTAGAGTTGAAACCCCTCTCCACTGGAAAATATTGTTTACTGAAGCTATTTTTTGTAGAATGTGTTTTATTTTAATGAAATATCTTAGTTCAACTTTTATAGAGTGAGGAGTTTCCAACTGCTGCTATTAAATGACTTTTTCTTTCAAAATGCAATTTATGTTAGAGGGTTTTAAAAATAGAATAAATCAAAACAAAATATTTTAAGTTGTTGACGTAAAACATTTGGTTCACAGTAATTAAAAACACTTTTGAAAACAAACACTCCCAAACCAAATATCTCCCTCCTTTTTTCTTTTCCTGAAATGCTGTAAAGCTTTCATTGGAGAAAAAAATCACTTATTGCCCTTTTTAGCTTGCTTAAGTTCCTATGAAGCCTAACTTTTCTTTGCCACCTGTTCAGAACAGATCTTTTTACTCCTTTTTTAGATTGAGGTTGACTCTCTGGTCCATCTTCTTCATTAATCTTATCTTAGATCTCACCCTAGAGAGATCTAACCTCTCTCAGGTTACAGGAGAAAAAAAGGACTAGTTTTGCTACCATCATTAAGATTCATTTTAACAGACATTTTGAAAACAAACAATATTTTACAGAACTCTATGCCGAAATAGCATCCCTATCAATGAGAGATTCCAGTCTAAGATGAATGCTTGAAGAGAGCAGGTGAACAACATGGACATGTGAAGAGGAGCAGTGAGAAAAAAATAGGACTAGAATGCCTGTGTGTTGTGGTGGAACCGGAACCAGTGATTCTGTGATTCTGCAAATAGAGTAGGAAGACTGGGCAAAAGACGGAGCAAAGACAGAGACTTTTGCAAAGAGAGGCAGAGGCTGATGTCTCCAAATGAAGTAGGATTTGATAAGGAAGAGTGAGGTGTGTGCTGGAGGTTCTTTAAGGTGAGGCCACATAGCATATATGGAGAAATGGGACCAGAAGAAGAATGCTAAGAAAGGAAAGTAGACAAAGTCATCGGTAGGTTTTCTGGGAGGTACCACTGCGTAGATGCCTGCTCCTTACTCCAGAGACAACTTCTGGTGGGAGGCAGGATAGAGGAAATATCTGTCTTGCTAAAGAATAACGTAAGAATGGAAAAACATGCACTCCAGAAGTTCGGTGACAAAGGGGCCTTACGGTGTCTGGGTTATTTCTAGAGTAGCAGAAATCCACAGGGCTAGAAATTATGACAGAGCTTCTTTTGTAATTGCTGGGGAAACATCCCATCCACTCATTGTCTCTAGAGGACATTCTGGATTCAAAGGTTGGCAATCCATACTGAATAGCATATCTGAATAACTTGTTTTGCATGAAGAATAGCCACCTGGCATCCCTGGAGGTACTGACAATAGGATAATTCAGCAAAAGAAAAAGGGGTAGATGTGGGTGGTGTTAATGTAATTTCTCTGAAAAGCATCTACCTTAGATATGTCAGGTTCCATGTTTTGGGATAGTAGAAGGAAAGTGGGAGCTGAAATTCCTTGCTGGGCCTCTTAAGGCCCCAAAGTGCAATGTTGGAAATTTGGACTTGGGAGCTTGAGTTCACTGAGCTCACTAGTCTCCTTTGAACCTGTCAGTGTTGTTTCACTTCCAGACCATTGTAAACCAGATTCCAGGGTTCAGTTGACCAACCACACACAGGCCATGCCTGGCAGGATTAGCACAGTGTTAGTTTTCACCTTCTTTAAAATACAGCACAAATAGTTCATTTATTGAGCAAACAAGCAAACTGTTTTCTTTTGGCTATTTCTCCTGCTGCCTGATGAAGCTCATCTGTGGTGAAATAAATATTAGACATAAATCCCAATAGAAGAAAACACATCTTTTCCTAATAATACTGCACATTTAGTTAAATTATTTAAAAGGTTCCAGATGCTTAATCTGTTGCTAATTTGTTCATTCTTATTTGGACTTAAATGAAATTCCTTTATTTCTGAAGGAACTATTCCATGTTATTTTTCACAGGAATATATACTTTTAGTTCTGTTATAATCCTATAGGTTCAGTTAGGCATTTCTACAAACATTAGAAAAATGGCGTTGATGCATTTTAAGCAATAAGTGATTGCAATTATAACACCTCCATCTATTTGCAGTTGGTGAATTTTGCACAGGGCCAATCCCATGAGCTATATAAACTGGTAGTAGCACAATTTCACAAAAAAAGAAAGCAAGAGCACATGTAATATGTATCTCCTCAGCACTTCAGGGAACTTGAATTAATTGTAGTATTAGATTCAGCTTTAGTTATCAGATATATCTGGGGCAAGGATACTGCATTATCTTGCATAAAAGGACCAGACAACAAGCTCCAAAAGTTGGGAAGAATACATTTCCAACCTGAAACCATAGCCCACTAATTAAACTCACTGACTTGCATATATGTGTGTGTGTATTTAGTTTGTGGGGCTTGATGGGAAGGCTTTGTGCTCATAAACCCTCTAGGTGAGCATCATCTCCCTCAGCATCTCTGTCCTGCAGTTCCTGAGGAGTCATGGACTAGTGAAAAACTATGGGTTGAAGGGAGAATTCAGCTCCCTCAGAAGAAGAAGGAAGGGAAGCTTACTCAGTAAACACAACTCCTAAAGCAGGAGCTAATGTCTGAGACATCAAACATTTCCTTTATTCCCTCAGCCAATGCCAGATAACAAAGTTTTGTGAGCTTGCTGATTTGCACGGACTGTAGCTTGTTGGGCTGATATTACTAGGTCTGAACCTCTGGGTAGTCATGGTTGTGTTTAGGACATGGAGCTCGGAGGCCCCTGAGCAATCATTTCATTAGAGTGGTGTCCAGGTTGCAAGACTTTGTAGACTTAGCACTTGTGGGTTTTGGCCTGATATCAAGTGACAGGATGCCTTAGATTATTGATGCAGAACCTTGGCTTATTGGAAGGCATATTTGATTGCTTGTAAGCTCTACAGGTCAGCTCTCCTTGCTTTCTCTGTCGATGTCAAGGACACAAGTTCTATGTCTGTTGGTCAGAAAGTCACACTTCCCAGTTGGAGGTCAAGGGACAGACAGGCCGCTGTTGGGTTTGCTACTTATGTCATATGAAGATAGATTTTGCTGGGAACATGTGGGTTAGCAGCTCTACTGGGTTGCCCTGCTATGGACAAGTGATACTAGCTCTGTGAGGTGCTGGCTTAGCCAGTGTCTTTAGCTCCTTGGCTTTGTGCCAAGGTGCTGCCTGCTGGGAAGTCATTGGTCTGGTATATCCAAATTTCGTAGTTATATTCTAGTTATAGATTTCTGTGAGGTAATAATCATATAATAAATACCCTCTTTCATTTAATAAGGAGCATGTCTTCAACAGCCAGTGTTCCCTTGAAATGCTGCTAAGATTGTTGTATTTGCTCACATGAGTTAGTGTGTGGATACATGATGAGAGAATCATTTATTTATGTGTGATAGTACCTCTACTCACATCCTATCAGTAGTTGCTGGTAACGACTTCAATTTTTAACTTCTCTTACTGTGAGGAATTCTCTTAATTTGAGGAAAATACATGAGATTTATCAGCATTTGATAGTTTTCTGAGGATCAAGAAAAAGAAATAGAAAAAGTTCTCAGTAGTTTAAATGAATTTAAGATCGCAAAGGTCATAGGCATCACAGAAAAAAAAATGCAGGAACTAAACTTAGAAGGGAATCCATGAAGACATCTAGATCTCCTACTGTGCTCCAAAGCAGGACCAACTATACCCAGTGTCACATTTGCCTGACGTTTATTTAACATGTTCTTAAAAATCTTCAGTAATGAAGATGCCACAGCCTCCTTAGGGAACTTGGCCCAGGCCTTACCTATGCCTGTTTGAAGGACTGAAGGTTTTTTTGTTCCAAGGATTTTCTTCATGTCCAATCTAAGTCTTCCTGGTAGTAATTTAAGCCCCTACTTACTTTTTACCCATATCAGCAATAGACATGAAGACACTTCATCTATTTCCTTTACATAAATTTCTCCTAAAATACTCTTTTGCTTTAATTTTGATATAATCTGATGTCCTCTATTATCCAAGTTACAGAATTTCACTAGATGAATCCTGCAACAAATCCATAACAACTGATCGAACTAAAACAAATAGAAAATTATAGAAAAGCATATGGCCTTGATTTCAAAACTGCAAATAATGGAGAATTCCTTGGTATTTCTACATTCCAAAGGTCTTTATTCTCCTTCCCTTGTCTCTGCAGGTGTACCAGTGAACAAGGCATGTTCTATCAGTGGTGAAAAACAGACATGCCCTTTGCCTTTTGAAAGCGGCCAGGCAGGTAGAATGAAACACAAGTGTGAAGTCTGTATACAAGTTCTCTCTCTGCCCTTGTACTACCTTTCCTCCCATTAACTCACGATTGAATGGGAAGTTCAGAGACTGACTATACTACACAAAGAGATAATTTGGGGAAACTGTTTATTTTGGTACTATTTTGTCTCATTGGGGAACATAACTGTTTTGTGTGTGTGTGTGTATGTAATGAAAATATGAAGCTCTGACATTTCAGCGGATGCCTGTCACAGGTCTGGTTGCCCAAATCACAGGCCACTTAGCTGAAACTTCATCCAAAGACAAACCAGCAATGTAGGTGGCCTAGGCCATATCTGTCACCTTCACTTCAGCCACATATCATATGCTAGTCAGAGGAATGGGACATGTAATAGAAGCCTTTATATCAGATTTGTGTCAACAAAGGATTCCCAGCAAATCCCTGCAATTTTCCCTTGGACAGAGTCTTACCTTGAAAGTCTTCCAGCAGTCCAGTGCAAAGTAGTTGCAGCAAATGAGAGGATCAGTCTGCATATTTCTCGGAACTTTGAGGAAATACTACATTGATGACTTCACACTGAAAACTGTTTTCCAGAAGAAACCCTTTTTCTTAACTTTTGTTGAAATGTGTTTATAACACAGAGTTTAAATGCAAGATTCCATATCACTGTAAATGCTTCGTGGCCTTTGGGATGTAGTTGGGACACTGTCAGAATAGGAAGAGATGTAGATAAGCACTGTTTATGTGGCAGTGTTACACTCTTCTATGCTCTGCAATAGGAGCTCTGAGTCTTCTGCACAGGCCAGTGCAGTGGGTGGTAATGCCCCAGGATGCAAAAGACAATTCAGTAGTCTAAAACCACAGAAGGTGCATGGCAATAAAATGCGGCGCGTGAGGCCTCCCTTGTAGCCTTGCAGCCTTGCCGCTGATTGGAAGGTGTTTATTTTTCCTAAGTATTTCTGTCCCTGTTCCCAGAGCTTAGCTAAATGACCTAGTTTATGAATAATCTTAGTTACAGGATCTTGTCCACTTTCTGTGACAATACCAGAAGTTCAGAAAATCTTCAGCTTGGTATGGGGACTTTGAGCAAGTCTCTGAGGGGAAATAGAGCATCCCAAATTACCCTATTTGACTCATTACTCTTTCCAGAGGTCCTCTCAGTGGCCTCATATCCAGTCATCTTGGGGATCCTTTCTCTAGTTCTAGAAATAACACAGGTAGGGTCAGCTCAGGTCTGTGCTCACCTAGTGGTATTTATGTACCCATACTATTCTTGCTCTCTCCCGTGTGTAAAAACTGCTATAAACGAAGCCTCATCCCTTGCTATATGCGAATGCCAGAGGTTTTTTTAACCCAATGCATTAGAGGGCTGGTTTTTTGCATGCCCCTCACTTAGTTCACTCTGTGGAATTCAAGTATGTTGAATTTACTTCCATGCAGATTGTGCATGCTTTAAAACATTCATCTGTTCACTGCCTGTGAGGATGACCCGAGTATAAATTACCACCATGTCTATTCTCTCCAGATTCATTTTCTTGCAGTAACTCATTGCTCTCCAAGGATGTGTTTAATATCACTTTTTTCTTTGCTGAGCATTATTGCTGTTTCAAATTATTTTTCTAGTTATATCAGCTTTAATTTGTCCTACTTGAATCTCATTCTATTTCTGACTTTTCAACAGCCCAGTATTTAATGAAGTCTCTGTCCTCTTCACTATTCACAACCTCTCCTAATTTAGTATAATCTGCAAATTCAATTGACATGACTTTCACAGTCACTGCTATGTTAAATATAAGACAAACAGTATACTAATCTCTGACCAGATACTACATCACAGTTTCATGTATAGATTGCCACTACTTCCAACATTTTTCTGGTATGGGACTACCGAAATTTATTTTGTTGATATACCTACTCCATTTTTGTTAACGATAGGAAAAAATCAGACAAGCATTTTCAAGAGAATGAAATGTGAAACATTGAGTCCCACTGTTTCCAATTTTGCCAACTTGTTTTATATCAAATCCGACTGGGGCATTTAAGGCAACTTTCAATAGATCTACATTTTACTGCCAACTACCATCACAATTATTTCTTAAAGAAAAAAAAAAGGTGAATGATCTGGGATGCTGGTGGGAAGGAGTACCCTGGAGATCTTTGTGCATTTTCTATACAGTTTTAGCACATGTATACAGTTTTAGCACTTATATACAACTTGAATAAATATTACCTAATTCAGCCTAGTGTATGGGTAGTAATGATTTCCCTGTTTGGAAATCAGAAAGGATTTGGAATTAGAGCAGGAACTTTTGCTCTCCATCTTATATTTAGATCTGGGAGATCTAAAAAACTTTGTATTAAGTTGTTGTTGGCTTAGTGGAAAGCAGTTAAGATGTGCTTGTCAGTCAGCTTTGATCTAATATCTCAACCCCCTTGTGTTGGAAAAAGAAAAAAAAACACCAAAAAATCAAGTGACCAGGCATTGTGATTTGGCGGTTTGAAACTCCAGCTTTGGGAGCACTGGGAAGTATTGTACTTCATGAGAAGTGACTGCCAATTTTCTAAAGTAAAAAAGGTATATAATTTACAAAAGTAAATTTATTGTTAAATTTACATTTTGGAAAAATGAAAATTGATACAAACACCGATGGTTGTAATTCCCTGAAATCACAACTCCCAAAAGTCTAAAGATAATGCTAATAGTACCATAATGTATGTCTCTCATTACTCTTCCAACTCCATTAATCTCTGATTTCTGTCTTTGCCTTCCAGTGTTTCATTGACATCTCTTTCTTACTATTCTATACTCTTCGATTCTTGTATCAGGTTTTGGGGCGAGTGTGTGTGTGTGTGTGAAGATACGGGGGTGTTGGTTATGGATATCTACTCAATATAGACTTTCTCCATAATCAGCCAAAAGAAATATTCTTCCTAGACACGGGCTCAGACCAAGAGCCAGGTTGGACTCTCTGACTCTTCCCTCTGGAAGTGCCTTTTTCTGCACTGACTGCAGAGGAAGCCAGTAACAATTACTCCCGCCATACTGAGACGAGGCTTTGTGAGTACCTTCTTCCCTTATTCTGCTTCTGTCCATGTAACACATCTGGTGTCTCTGTTTCCCTCCTCCCAGTCCTTGTTTATTTTGTGTGCTCATGGTATGGTGATGCATATCTCATATTGGTTAAAGAGATAATGCAGGAATGGTACACCAATAAATTTCACTGTCTGGCTTGAAACAGTCAGGTAGAATGGCTCAGCGGGAGAAAGCGCCTGGGCAGGACTCCTGTACCTCTGAAATGTGTCCCTTTTGGAGCAGACGTGGAGACAGCTAAAGCCTGTTTTGCTCTTGTACCCCTCTCCGTCCTTCCAGTCTTCCATTTGTTGATTGCTTACCCAGAACTCTTCTCCACATGTCATCCATATATTATTGCCAAAAGTTTGCCTTTGTAGACTGTGTTCTGCAATCGAGTGTCAATTTTTATAGCATATTCAAATGTTAGAATACAAAATTAATTAACATTTTACAGCTGGTAATAAATGCTCTGGAGTCAGGGAAAGAATCTAGCATAGCCACATCCCCTTTTAATTCTTTCCCTGCTTCTCAAACATTTCATTGCCAACTTAAAAATGTTACTAAAATTTACGCCACTTCACTCTCCTCTGCTGTTGGTGTGATCATTCACAGTTTGTGTAAGCTAAATTTGAAATTGCAAACAAAGGAAACCGATAATGTGTTGCATGCCTTTTTGTCCCACTTTGTGTGTGGATAAGTGACTTCACATGGTGTAAGACAATGGAGAATCTGATTTTAAGTGTGCAATGCCAAAGCCTTGGGGTGAGATTCTGCTTCATTGGAGTCACTGGGACTTCTGCGATTGATTTCACAGGAGCAAGAATTTCAACCTAGATTCTTCAAGCTAGGACACTGGCCCAGATTTGGACCAGACAAACTTCAGAGAAACATAGAAAGGACATCTTTCCTCAGAGTCTAGCACTAAATACATCTCATCCAGAACTGAAATCATATGCTCAGTTAAATTTTTTAATCGTGTTCCCATCACATTAAGGGAACTAATATATGTAGTTTAGAGAAGTAACAAGACTATTAAATGTTGCTAAGAGACTCCCACATAAAGAATTGTAATTCAAGTTTTGAAAATTGCAAAATTGCCAACTGGCTTAGTTCCATTGGGCTCAAGTTGCTTATATTAAAGTGTATAATGGCGACTAAATGAGTGATTTTACAAATAAATTTCAGGTAAACTGTTATCTGTCTGAGGCAAATAGACTTGAAGTTATAAAAGATAACATAATTTTGGACCTTTTTGTATTCTAGGGAGAGATACTGCAAGTAGTTGGGTATATGATTTTGTAACGGGCACCTTTTAAAAGGACTTACACAGAAAAGATAGTCCTATACTTAAAATAATTTACAGAAAGAAACTTTTAAAAGCACTGCCAATATTAAAATGGTACTGAATTATGGGAACTAGTAAGAAGTCATTTATTTGCTGAAAAATTACACTGGATACATTGTTTTAAAACGTGCTGCATTTATTATTCCATTAGCTTCTCCATCAGATGTTCACAGTTTACATCAGAAAGTGTGAAACCAGGTTGACTAGCAGAGTAATGGTGCAGTGGATTTCAGGGTACAAAGTGGTTGCAAATCCAGTTAACTGCAGGACAATGTAAGGTAGTGAGTATTGCTGACAATTGATTTTTTTCTAAAGCCAGTCTTTGAAACTCCCCTTGTTCTCCCTTTGTTTAGTGTGCCCGATAGGTCCATGCCTAGTCAATATCAAAGCATATTGAATTGATCTAATGACACAAATTAAAGTAGGGACATGTCTGGCTCAGAATCTGTCTTTCTTATGCATGACTATATTTATATAAGCATATTTTAAAGCCTTGTGTGGCATTCATTACCTTCTTTAAGAAAGTTCAGGAGTTACACTAAAAAAAAAAATTGAGCAGGTGACAGGATGTCACTTCATGCCGTGAACTTAATTTGTGGCATTCCACTACCATCTTCCCTACTATGACAGACCTGTGTACCACTATCAGTCAGTTGCTTTGGAAATCCCACCAGATGTCTAAGTGTATTTGTACATCTGGCCCTTTGCCTTCTCAGGATCAAACTCATTATGATTTATTAATCATCTACAAAGAGCACTGATAAACAATGAATATTTATGACTACAGATGTAACCCTATTGTTTGTGTAAATTATAGTGTTTTTCTGGTAATGTTCTGAATGGCTTCAAGTTTACATAAATAATTCATACTTGTAAAGCCATATGTTAAACTGTCATTGTAAAAAAAGAAGTGCTGCCAGTTTTCACTTGAACCATATGTAAATATCACGAAGTTGATTTTATACAGTGATATAAAGACTAAGCACCTTAATGCCATTTACCCAATAATGATTGCAATATGCTACAATGCACTAGGTGCATTAAGATGAATATCAAAGGCAAAATAAGTCTTAAATACAGCAGAGAAAGGAACCATTTTTAGTTCTGAATAAACTACAGTGTATTAAATTAACCAAGTCTATCTTTACAAATTTAAATTACAATGGTAGGAGACCTCCAGCCTTTTGTCATTATTTCTAATTGAATGAAGCAGCTTGAAATATTTCCCTGAAACTACTGCAAGGAGCATTAATTTTTTATCTTTGAAAAGAAGGTAGAATTTTCAGTAATTGTCATATGTGTATGTGATTTTGAGATCTTCTGACCCTACTTGTCTACACACCCTACAGCTAATAGTTATCTCCTGATATGGTCTAGGTACATGCTGTTGCTGCAGAGGGAAAATCAGTAAGAAATCTAGTTGGTATGTTGCAGCTTACCCTTATTCCAGCAGTACTGGCATGGTTGGGCAAATGGCCACATTCACCATGCCTTGGAGAACTTTGATAATAGATTTCATCTATGCACTGTAGCTCATATCTCAGTTCTAACTTAATAATCAGAGCTAGTTTTTATCAAGGTATTCACTCCATGCATGTGATCTACATATACGTACACATACACATTTAAGTGTATGTGTATATATATGTTAAGTGGTATATATATACACATATACACACATATATACATACATATACTTTGAAAAAGTTCAGAATATAGTGTTAAGACTGATAAGGACTAGAAAGTACTTGGATTAGTGGATCCTTTCCTCTATTCTGCCAGCGCCTCTGTTGTCAGAGAAGAGGCTGGTGTCTTCTTTTCCACCAGGCTTCCTTGTGCTCCATGACTGGAAGTGTGACCCTCACCTAACACAGTAACCATCACATCATATGTGTGGTCCTGTGGAAGGGATATGCATGTGCCTATCTTGAGGCACAGGGACTTGGCTACTCACACATGCTTTCATAAGCCTTGTTATGTGAAAGGCCAAGTGAGTGGCCTATGTCAGGGCTGTAGCCCGTGCAAGATTTGTTTCCAACCACATTGCAGGGGAAGAAACACAGCTGTGGGCTTGACTGATTGTTCCCGTTCTGACTGAGTGGTCTAAGCTAGCAAAAAAGCCAAGAGGTGGCCTGATCACAGTCTGTAAGAACCTGCAGCCAAAACCAAAAATCTGCCAGTAGATGGTCTTAACTGACAAAGCTACAGCTAAATGCCAAGACTGGAAGATGCAGATAGGCAAATTCAGCCTGGAAATAAGCCATACATTTTCAGTAGCTAGGATAATTAGCACTTGGAATTACCTAATCAGGCTTGTGACCAACTGTTCATCACAGAAATGCTCAAGCTGTGATTAGAGGTTTCTCTAAAAAGAATGTTAGTTAAAACACATTTATTAGCTTTATAGAAAAAATCACCTCACGGAGGTTCTGTGGTTACAAAGGAGACCAAGACTGGATGGTTAACAATAACCTTGCTTAGCCTTAAATTCCATTAATTTCCATGATCCTAGTACTGAGCCTTGCACACACTTCTCATAGCTGTCTATTTCTCATTGCTTCCGCAAATGATTTAGAGTGTGTCCATTAAGCTCCGCAGAAAGCTATCGGAGTGTCTGTGCTATTCTGCATGTTTCAAAGACAGCAAAAAGTTTTTAATTAAAGCTTTTGCAGTCCTTCAGCTGGCTCCAAATGAGTCTTGGCAGTTTGTTTTCCATGTGCAAGCCTGAAACAGAACATTGCTCAGAAAACAGAACCATCTTTACTGTTAAAAGGCCCTTACTGCTTTCTGAGTGAGAATAGAAAATGTTGTTCTCTCTTTTAATGGGTCTTAAACCAAAAGTTCTTTCAGCTTCTGTGGGAGTGTGAAGGTGGAACTCCTAGGGACAGATTCAGACTGGGATAGACACAGGCATTGACAGATGCCCGGGGTGGCAGCGGTTTTGTCTTTGCTCTTAGAAGTTTGAGGGCCAGTGGTCCCTAATACAGGCTGGAACAGTCCCAAGAACTTGTCCAAAGAGTTTCTTAGCTGTAATTACCACTGTGGGCCACTGCAAAATCTCAGAAGTGCTGGTGTGCCTTGATTGTCCCTCCTTTTGTGTCACCACCCTGGAATCAACTGTCTTCCAAAACTCCCTGTGCTGCAGGCTTTTTCAGGCTCTTAACTTCTTTTAACCTCCAAATAGCTCTGAAGTATCCTTTTCTCCTTGCCTTTATCTTATTTCACGCCCAAAGTAAAATTATAGGGACTCTTTATTTCAGAAGAAGCTCATTTCATTCCTTATCTTGAGCCTGCAATACACATGCAATATTTTGGGTGTTACGCAAATACAGAAGAGCTGTATTTGATACCACAGTTCTTATTTCTAGATGCTCATTTGGATAGCACAGCTTTTACACAAATTAAAGCTTTTGTTTCTGCCAAGAAAAGTGCAGTTATAAAAATGATATTTACTTGTTTGCTGCTTCCTGGGCATACTTAGAGATGAACTTCTGGATTTTGTCATCGGAAATACAGTTTTGCAGCTTTTTGCTGTTGCTAGCTGTGCAAGACCTTAAGAAGCCATGAGAGAGGGGTCCTGGATTCTGTTCTTCCCTGAGCATCTTTTACTAAGTTCCAGTCAATTATAGCAGCTCTGTGCAAGTCCAGTGAAGTCATTGGGGTTGCCCAGGTGCAACCGCACTGAAGAGCCTGAATTTCAGAACTGGAGTTACAAAGCAGGATGCAGAAGAGAGAAAGTATGTTGCTTTACTCCCCAAGTGCAGGTTGAGCTGGCATGGCTGGTGGTTAGAAACACCTGCTTTGAGGAGGTGTTCTCTTGTGGGAAAATATAAATAAATAACTGAAATACTTGTGATCTGAGCAAACTGGCTGTGGTTTAATTCACAGAGAAACATAGAACCGTTTTCACAAAGCTGCTTGGTGCTGTCCAAGTGCAGTATATTTCCAGTTTTCCACAGCTGAGGCCCACCTGAGGATGCAGAGCTGCACATGTTGGATCTTTGCCATGTTAGGTAACTCAGAAGAAAATAAACCATCCAGCAAAACTAGATGGTGCTTAATTTTTTTTTTCTTTTCTGATTTTTTTTTTATTTTATTTTTGATTTTCTAATAAGAAAGAATTGTATTCCTGCATGGAACACATTCAACACCACATTAAACATTAAAACAGGAATGCATCAGTACACCCAGAACAACTATTTTTTCCTCCAATACAATTACAAATACATCACTGTATTTAAAGAAACTGAAAGAAAGATTTTAAAATATATCTTTTAGTTTGTCTTGTTCACCACAAAAATACAATCTCTGTCATAAGATTTTCTGTCTGCATGTAAATATTTCCCTGAAATACAGTTTCTCTTGGGGAATATTCCACAGTGTAACATATCTGTCATTGAGATTGTTCTTCAGATGATCAGTTTCATCTTGTTAGGTCAATAAATACATACACCTCTTGGACTGCTCCAGATAGATTCCCTGCCTGCTTGGCTGAGTTTTCATCAACCTTCAGGAAAGCTTTCCTACCCCGTCTAAAATCTAGGCAATGTTCTGTAGTGCACGTTATTGATTAGAATGGGGTACGTCCCATATCCTGTGAGTAAGCTATGAATGAATTCAACTAACTTAGAATAAACCACACTTGCTGCAGTGTGCAAGTGTAATATTTTGATCGCAGACAAGGTGTTCTTGATACCTCACAGTACAGTCTTTTAGCGGCTAGATGGCACTATTGCCAGAGAGTAGAATCAGGTGCGACAGAAAATACCAGGCGAATTTTCAGATTTGGTTTTCTTAGCAAGAGCCGTAACAGAAAGTATCTTTCAGCTGCTTACTATACTGATTTACGTTTCAGAATTTGGTTTGTACCATGTATGTAACTCAGTAGTATTTTCATCCAGCTTTTTCTTTCTTCTCATAATGGCATAGCAACTCAGGCATGTTGTTCAGATCTCCCTTTGGCTAAGTGCTACAGAGAATGTCAAACTCATGGCAGAATCACCTAAGGTTAAAGGAAGCATATGCATGAAAGAGAAAGCTGACTAGATGGCATGCTGGTCTTCTCTTCCTTCCTTTATCCACTTGTCTCCCATGCACACCGTCTCCTCTCTCCTCTTCCTGATTTCCCCTTTTGTGTCATTCATTGCAAGAAGAGACTGGGGAAGCACTGCCGAAGCGTCTGTCACTCCACTGAGCTCTGTTCAACGTGCATTGCCTTGTTCAGTGTTCAAAAGCAAATGTGATTTTTCCTTATGCCATTGCACCAACACCATAGATGTACTGGGTGCTGGTGCCCAGGCACTGGCAGCGGTGGCTGCAGGGGTGGCTTCTGTGAGGAGAGGCCAGGGCCACTCCAACAGACCTGCTGCAGGACACAGCTGAGCCCCTCAGCCAAGATGGTGGCACCTCTGGGAAAGTGTGTGTAAGAAAGGGTAAAATGCTGCCTGGCAGCGAGGAGAGAGGGGAAAAAGTATGAGAAACAGCCCTGCGAGCACCAAGGTGAGAGCAGGAGGAGGGGAGGAGGTACTCAAGGTGCCCAAACCAAGATTCCCCTGCAGCCCCTGGAGAGACCATGGTGGAGCAGGTATTTCCCTGCAGCCTGTGGAGAGGGTCACCATGGAGCAGATAGATACCCACACTGCACGCTGGGGAGGACCCCGTGCCAGAGCAGGTGGGTATTTCCTGAAGGAACTGCAGCCCCTGGAGAGCCCACAGTGGAGCAGGTTTATCCTGAAGGACTGCAGCCCATGGAAGGACCCACGCTGGAGCAGGGGAACAGTGTAAGGAGGAAGGAGTGGCAGGGAGGAGCTGTTATGGACTGACCCCATAAT
This sequence comes from Mycteria americana, assembly GCF_035582795.1. NCBI lineage: Eukaryota > Metazoa > Chordata > Aves > Ciconiiformes > Ciconiidae > Mycteria > Mycteria americana. Next base: position 83,170,000 of record NC_134365.1, read on the forward strand.
CCACCATTTCCCATCCTCCTGCACCACTTGGGGAGGGAAGTAGAGGAGTCAGGAATGAAGGACTGAACTTGGCCCTGTGAAGAAGTTGGGAGGGAGGTGAAGTGGAAAGAGTTTTTAGTTTTGTTTTTATTTCTCACCATCCAAATCTATTTTAAATAGTGATAAATTAAATTAATTTTCCCCAAGTCAAGTCTGGTTTGCCCATGATAGCCATTGGTAAGATATCTTCCTGTCTTTACCTCAACTCACAAGTTTTTCATCTTAATTTCTCCCCCCATCCTGTTGAGGTCGGAGAGTGAGAGAGTGGCTGGGTAGACATCTGGCAGCCAGCCAAGGTCAGCCCACCACAAGAAAAAGGACTATTTTTGTCCTTTTCAGCAAGGTAATTTTTTTGGAGGCAGTCCGTATATCATTTCGTTATTCCCAGTAATAAATTGAAATTTTAAGAATCAGTTGTGCTTCTAAATCTTTATTCCAGGAATTTATTTTATTGAACTCATCAGGCATAAAGTGTTTTTGAAAAGCAATAATTTATGTAAAACAAGTATTCAGGTGCTAAGCCTAGGGCTTCCAAAATGACTGGTGATGCTAGATGCCTCTGTGTTCTTAACACACATGCTGAGATTAAAGAGGACAAACACTGTAATAACTGTAGTCTTTAAGTCTCCTGAAGTTGGGACCCTTAAACGGATTAATCCTAATGTTTCTTAATGCCTAAAAATGTAGGCTTAGGCACACCTTAGCTTCTGATATTCATCTCTAAAAGTACATGTCAATCATTGCTCAATTTTCCTAGTTTTTCTTCTTCTTTCCTGTGACTATCCAGTTCTGTTTTACTAAAAAAAAAGGTAGGACAAACAGGGCAAATAGCTATTTTTTAATTTCAAATAGTTTTTCATAATGGACAACTGTTTCTTAAGGTATTCCCTGATTTCTCAGTTTTGTAAGTTGCTGAGGTGTTATCAGGAGTCTTCCAGCATGTGATTTTTTTCTTGACTTGGAAAGCCAGTAGATCATGTCAGAATCCTGGCTGATTTTTCAAAATACAGTAAATATTTTACATCACCAGAAATATTGAACAAAAAACCCCCAAACATGAAAAACATTAGTCACTTTGCCACTCAGGATTTGGCAAGCATGATTCATGATATGTGAAAGTTTGATCTTGATATTATGATTTCTTATTTTCCAAAATTCTGACTGCTAGGGAGATTTTTTTAAGTAATTTTCTTGGTCATTGTTGCCTCTTCCTGGCCCTTTTGTATAAATCACGGTTTTCTCTTTCTACCTCAGTGTAGCTATAAAAGATTTTCTTCTTTCCTTTAACTGCTTTGGCTAGCTTTAACTCATTCTGCTGTTTTGCTTCTTTAGTGTTTTTCCCCTAGTGAAATTGTTAGACATGGTGTCCTTCAGGCCTTCTTGGAGTACAATCACTTAGACCTTCTTTATGTCCTGTATAATTGCTGAGTGGTAAAAGCCAAAATGAAATGAAATGCATCTGTGCTTTCACATAAATGCTTTTTAAAGTAGCCTTCCAGCTAAATGATGGACTCCATTTATGTACTGTATGGAGTATTTATGTACTGCATACATTGGGCCAAATTATTCGTGCTTCTGCTTGGGTTTCCTATGGCCCAGTCCTGCCAGCATTCTCCCAAAGGAGACATGCTTAACTTGTCTGTTTAAACAGCTGAGCTGAGAACAGGGGATGCTGATCCCACAGTGTTTGAGGCACCACCACAATGGCAACGGATGTGTAGACAGGATCATGTCTTCGATCTAATTCCACATCTCAGTAAACTCCATGAGAAAATTCACGGCTGCATTTCTGCACTTGGAGTAAATACTGTATTCCTAGTGCTACTTTGGGAAAGCCTTTTACAAAAGCATAATACTCCCAGATTTTTATTTTATCTGAGGACAATTGTGCCTTAGAAATGGTTTATTTGAAACCTTTGACCTGAATCCTAATCTGATTTAAATTCATTTAAATTAAGAGTAACTCTGGGTTAACTCCAATGTAAGTGAAGTACTAGTCCATGGGATAGCAACGGTGGTTCACAGAAATGCAAACAGCAGCTGGCTCTGTGTCTTTAATTGATTTGATTATATAGTTTTAGTTTAACTTAAACAAAGTAATGATCTTATTATTATTTTAAGAAACCTATTTTGAGCAGAGGGAATCGTATTTCTTATATATATCCACTTTCAAATATCTTCTTTAGATGTACACGTTGCTAGAGATGGAGTTAGGTTTGTGTGGGGAGAGTAAAAGCATACTAGATTTCACTGATCACAGTTGCTTTAAATTATGCAATGAAGAGAGAGATGCTGTTTGCACATGGAGAAAACAAGGTTGGCAGCAGAGATCACAGAAGCGGCTTGCCTTTGTAGTTTCTCTCTTCTATAGACCAAATACCAGGAGAAGGATTGGGGTGTCTTTGCAAGAACTATCTTAGGGGCCACATTTCACTAAGGTAACCATTAGACAAAAAATCTGGGTTCAATGGTAGTAAGCATTCTTTTCATTATTTCTGTTTCAAGCACTATTCTTCTGAAGTTTTACAAGAAGCAATTCAAAATAAATGGTTGAATCTTGCTTTGCCTAAATGTAAATTAAGGTGAACCTCAGGGCTTTCTCCTGATATTATGAAATTTAGTAAGAGCTGAATAAATTTTTTCAAATATTAAAATCATAGTTACATATGATATTTTCTGATTGTTGCAGACATTTTCTATATGTCTTATTTAGCCTCTTACCCTCTTTTCTCTCAAATTCAAGTCTGCTTTAAAATATCAGTGTTCTAAGTCTTATAATCATCTCCAAAATTGCAATAGGAGTAGGGGAATTGAGAACGTTTTTCAATAACAGATCTTACTAACCCTAATATTTGCTATTGTACAGTTCTGTAATGTCTGTTATTTTATCTTTGTGTTTTGTCACAGGATGAAAAGGAGAAGCTGACATGGAGTGACCGTATGCCTGGATATGCAGCAAACTTTGGATTGATTTTATTTATGGTAATATAATCTGCATTTCTGCACATTTAATAGGTGTGAGAAACTTTGCAATGAGTATGTTGAGTGGAATCCTGAATTAGTGTTCTCAAAGATGCTAAAAATCTGAAGAAAGCTAGGGTTATAACTTACAGTTTGTGAGAAATATGTGTCCTACTAGGAAGACTCACAGACCTCAATGCCTACCTCCAGATTTATTGTCTTTTTCAAAAGGCTGCTTATGAGAAGGCTGTTGGCTGGATGACTTGCTGTAATGACAGCAGCTCATTACTAGATGCTGTCTCTCCCACAGGGTTTCTGCTCCATCCTTCATTATCTGATGAAGGGAAGCGCACTGTGTATTTGCTTGTGTGTACAGTACTGCCCTATGCTCTGTCAGAATGACATTCAGAAGTGTTGACCCTACTGAATAGATGACATACAGGTGAAATAAGTCTGTTGCTGAGAAGTATGTGTCCAACACACATTCAGGGATGGACTATACTGTAGTCGAGGAAGACCATGGTATACAGTCCTCACTTGAGAACAAGAATAAGGTGTGCAGGTCAGCCAAATGTAAAGTGTGGACACCACTGTCCTAGCGAAATTTCCAACAGACCATAAACACATCATCAAGCTGCTAGAGTTTGTAAACAGCAACAGGAAATCCTGGCTGATAAACCTTAAATTACATTGTCAAGGATCCCATTATCCGTCTGGTTACAGAAATTACTGAATGAAAGCATGTATTCACATCTAGAGCCAGTATAAAATGGCAATGAAATATGCTGGTTTACATCACAGGAGCATCTGGCATGGGAAATTTACTTAGGGACTAAGTTATTTTAAAATACCTAAATGTATTTCTAATCTACTGGAATTTGCATATACTGCATTAGATGTCCTGTGAAGATTTAATTTCTTTTTCTGACAATCAAAAAAATTTTATATTCGCATTGAAGTCAAATTAATGTCTGCATTTTTATAAATATAAGTATATATATTTATGAAGATATGTGTATTGTATATTAAGTATATTTTCTGTATATATTAGGTATGTAATTCATATATGTATGTATATACTTAGAACATTTTGAGTGAGTTTATCGTCCTGAGGCCATACCAAGCATTTGCTTTTTAAACAGAACCTCTAACTGGCATCAGTTGGGACTTTGCTTAAAGCAGAGTATACTGAGTATGACTAAGCATATAGCTCCGATTTAGGTTTTACAAGTCATTCTTTTGCAGCCAAGGTGCTTGCTTACATGTGCTCTTGACTTTAATCACGTTTAAATCTCTCCTAAGCATGAGCTTAAAGTGCTTTCCTGAGTCATAGCCTATGTATTACACTCCCTGCTTACTGTAACATCTCAGAGAGATTCATAAAGGTAGAATGTAGAGCTCCAATTCTTCAACTTCTGTTAGTGACTACTGGACCTATGCTGGGTTTCACCATTTGGAGAAGTGGCCACAATGATTTTTTTAGAATATATTGAGCATTAGTAAGATGTAAGCACCTACAGAAGACAACTTACAAACCATGCATGAAATTCAAGTCAGGTCTTGATGAAGGAGAGCCAGGTCTGCTTTCCCACGTGGAGATTACAATCTACTCTTTACTATATGTAATGTTTCTTTTTTTTCTACTAGATTAGTTAAACAGGAATTGGAAACACTAGACTAAAGTTTGCTGTCGGCCTATGCAATAGAATTGCACTGAGGAAACTGGTCTCATCTACCTCCATTATTATTATTCACACAGACTAATTTTTTTAGCTGTAAGCATGACATACATAATAGGTGATGAAATCTTGAACTTATATGTACGTGTGCACATATACAGCACACAGACATAGAAGATTCAGGCACAGATACACACATACACATGTTACAATTTCTAGTGGTGCAGAAGTGATTGTTGAATTCTTAATACTACCTTTTCCAGGCCCAAAGGTGCACAAACCCATAGGTATTTTCTATGAAGATGTCTACATTGCTATATAATGATGCTGCTGTGTTCTGTCCCTCCTTCCCCCAGCTTTACATGCCATACTTTCCCTTGAAGCTGCTAACAATTTTCTTATTGTAAAATCTTTTATCTTTATTTTATTTGCATACTTCTTTTGTGTACTTCACTTTTGTGTATCCTCTTTCAAGAACTGTGTTGTATTTTTTTCTTTCTGGCTTTTCTTCTGTCTTTATTAAGCTAGGTATACTGTTTGTTTCTTTAAAAGTGTGGGTTGAAAAAAAATGTTGGATTTGGTTGGGTTTGCCCCATTGGTCTTGGCGTTTTACACCACCAAATAATTCCAAGGATTATTTCACCCATTTATGGATGCTTTAAAATCTGGTCACAGCTCTTTTGTTGTACACAAAACCTCACTCGACTGCAGAGGAGACAGAAGATCCAACCTTGATTTAAGCAATGTCTTTTGCAGGGATTTTTAGAACAGAAGTTCACAAGTCTTATTTTTCTCCAGTAAGACCAGTGGTAGCAGGAGGTCTAGGCTCAGCTGGGCATATACAAATTTGCCTTGTGTGTGATTAGTAACAACATATGTCACAGTTTAGAAAGTACATGTTGCAGCAAAAATTTCCGAGTATGTGATGAAAACATTGGTAGTTGCTGGAGGAGAGCAAGATGGCATGGAGCAATGCCACCACTGGAGCCCTTCCTTGGGTTCATTGTGTTTGGCTCAATCAGAGGAAGGAAAAAAACCAATTAGTGTCATGGCACAAGAGTTCAGTCTGTTCCTTCTTTTGGACTCTATTACCCTATTCTTACTCACATGGCATAATACTTTACTCTGGAATAGTCCCACTGGGGAGCCAAAGAACTATTTGGACATTAAATTGTTATCCTACTTGGATGAAGGTATCAGTCTAGCCCATGGGGTTTTATAGCTTCCTTCTCAGATCTAGTATGCTTTCCTGTTTGTCTTCATTCATACCAGGCTCAGTAGGTGACCTTTTCTGCAGCCAATTTTCACATCTGTTTCTAAGCAATTCAGTCCTTGACAGGCTAGTTTAGACATTCAGTGAAGAAACTGTCCCCCATACTAGGGGATAGAACTGGCCAGATGAAAAGTTGACAATGACAGCAAAACCCAAACTAAGCACCTGAATGAAAGGTGACCATCTAATCTGGAATTTGGGCAAAAAAGGTATTGTAAGGAATGGGAGAAATGCTGTGAAGATACAGGAACCAATCCCTCTCAGTGACTCCATCACTCTGGGGAGTGAGAACTATGCTCTCAGTTACTGTGCAGTCCTGCAAGCCCTCCTCAATTTTCTGTTGTTGCTGGATGCACAGATAATGAAGATCCTAAAGGAGTGTTTTTCCATCTGTGTCTAAGCAGATGTTTAAAAACAGCTGGGCAACTGAGGAGTTTCTGAAGCCCTGGTGCTTTTGCAAAACCAATATCTTTGTTCTTTAAACAAATACAACATATTTTTCAGATAACTTTGTATGTTTTGCTATGGCACTACATGAATTGAAAAGCCACAGTAGTGCAAGCCTCTGATAGTAACTCATCCTCCAGTAATCTTCCTCATTGCTATGGATCCCTTAAATCCTTTGGTCAGATTTAAGATTTTGCTATTCAACTTCCATGACCTGAAATTTCCTCTTTCTCTGTTTAGCAATTACTGTCCTTGATGACTCTTCTTCTGTACCGTTAAGATATCATTTCTAAGTGGAAGCTTGTGATGGAGATAGGTGTCTATGGGGGCCCAGAGAACTCATCGTCTCCAGAATGATACATACAAGGTTACTTTGCTGGTTTTCCTTTTCCACCATCATAGTAAAAATTTCAAAGAAATCCACAGGGGAAAGAAACAGAAAAAGAGTATTTGGAAGGTCATTAAAAGGAAGGAATCTGTGACCCAAACTAAGAAAATGAAAAGAGCTTAAGGTGACTGTAGAGGTGGAAGGTGAATTACATTACTGCCAGGTGGTGTTTTTTTGTTTTCTTTCTTTTTTGGGGATATTACTGTCTACTGTAGGGATCGCTTCTGCAATGGGCAAGTTAGGTAAAAGTTCTGATCTTTGTGTTCCTGTACCACTTCTGTCACAGCAAGAGCTGAGCAGATAGTTCAACATGAATCAGATTTTTGTCTGCATGTTTGGTAGTTAAGTAAAAAAAAAAGATAAAAGTAGGCAGAAATATTAGAACTGATTTCTCAACACAATAAAAACTACAGAAGGAAAGGAAATGATATTTTGTGCCATTTGAAATGTTTTCATTCAAAGTGTTTTACATTTAGACTTTTTTCTTTAGAACGGTTTTTGAAAGAAAAATATTAGCATGAAGCAAAAACTCATCATTCACCTATATTTCATTTAAAATTAATGAAACATTTCTTTAAAAAGTCAAAATTAGATATTTTACTAGATCTGACATTTTATTACTCTTTTCTCACAAAATGTATTTGTGAATTTCATCTGATATCTCCAGGAGTTTCTCCAAATCATTATTTTTTAGTATGTTTACTAGTTCTCCATTAAAACTAAATGTGCCCAGTTTTCATCTTCAACCTTTAATATAGCTCTGATTCTTGTTCTGGTTCTTTTGCAATAGTACTTTTTCATAAGACAACCTTCCTCTGTATACAGGAATTCAATAAACTATTGCTGGGTCATTAAAATGAACAGTTAAATTTCCTTAAACCTGCATTGTGAATCTGGGCCCCTAGGCCCATTGAAATAATTGCAGTAGTCTAATCTTTCACGTTTAGGTAGTCTCTTTCATCTGAGGATCTCAAGATGTTTTACCTAAAATAATGAATGTACATTGGAATTCTTGCCAAAGGCAAAAATAAAAGAGAAAAATGTACCCTCTCCCCCTTTCCTGCCTTGGCTATGAAAATTTGCTGGGTTTTTACTGTTATTTTATTGATTTTATTTTTGTTGTTGTGGGGTGGGGTTTTTTTGAAACCAGAATACCACAGCCCTGTGAAATTCAAATTCTTCTTGTGGGAACTAGACCTTAAGTAGCAGGGCTGACTTTCCTCATCTCATGGGTCAAAGCCAGCCCATGAAGGACGCCAGGATACCAACTGATTTCTGGGGCAGAAATGTAAAATGAAGCCCTCATAACCCTGTTTAGGTCAGGGGTTACCCTTAAAAGAATAGTAACAAGGGAAACTTTTTTTTTTTATTTGTGGCAAGAGTTGAGCAAGCACAACTGGAGAGTAAGGTGACACTTCTGCTGTGCAGAGGTGAAGCTGTTTCAGCCAGTAAAGCCTATTTACTTGACGGCATATACATATATGCCCTTCAGTCCAAGCCATCTGAACCTATTGCCAGTTAAAGACCTTGCTTAGTACCTGCATTTGAACTTGAACTACCTGAGTTTCACCAGTACTGCATGAATAATGTGTGGAGCTTTAATCAGAGAGAACATACACATCTTCAGAAATTGTTGTGCCAGTTCAGAATTCTGCATCCATTTTCTTCATTATGTCCCTGTTGGAGAGTTTTGAATCCTCACATTTCAATTTGATTATCCCTGTATTATTGTTGCTCTAAGAAATAACCACACAATGCCAATTCATGGAACAAACCCAATATATCCATCAAAGCTTCTGTTTAAATACTAGTATCAAACTTGAACTAATCTATCTGTACATTTCTTTGCAGATTATGTTGACGTTTTCAGCAGTGTTTGGTGTGATTGTATACCGAATCACAACAGCAGCAGCTTTGTCATTCAGCACAAATGAGACAACCAGGTCAAATGTTCGAGTGACTGTGACCGCAACTGCTGTCATCATTAACCTCGTTGTGATACTTATACTTGATGAAATTTATGGAGCTGTTGCCAAATGGCTGACAGAAATTGGTAAAACTATCTCACCACATTCCTCATTAGTACATTACATGTATTGACACGAGAGTATGCAAGGAGGTTCTAGTAGGACTGTTTCCCACTGAAGAGTGCCAGTGAAAATATTCAGACCTATGGGGTAAGATGCTCAGACATGCCTCTGTGAACTAGGGGTCTAAGCCGCAACATGCAGTGTGCCACTAATAGGACTAATTAGCCTGGCCATAATGTCATGTTAATGCAGCTGTGCTATTTACAGGATCTCAGCTGGTATTTCTGCATTGCACTGGCTCTGTGCCAAGATCCACTTATCTAGAGCTGGTTGAGAATTTTTGACTTGGTATGTATTTTGATATATATCTTTACCTCTAGGAGCTTGGTTTACTGGAAGTCATTGGGTTGTTTCAAAGATGTTGCTGGCTCTGGCAAAGCTACACTGGCAAATGATTACCATGTTATTTTGCTGATGTGATTTTTACCAGGTCCTTACCACTCAAAGGATTTTTTTTGCCATTACGGGGGCATGTCTGGGCTGGACTTTTTAATAATAATATCTATTTCAGTTAGGGTTGGATTTTTTTTTTTAATGTCATTGTATTGTTACAAGCCTGGCAATGTATTTAAGTCTTTTAAAGGCAAGTCATTCTTTTGACTACTATAGGGGTTTAGGCTAGAGTTTTGTTTTATTATATACATTAGGCCAAAGATGTTTACTAATAGGGGTTTAGGCCAGGGTTTTGTTTTGTTATATAAATTAGGCCAAAGATGTTTACTGATAGGGGCCTAACATAAGATTGTTATAGCTGTCATTGTTTCCCACATTTTTATACATCATGTCTAATTCTAGATGCTTTGAAGTCTAGGAACATAAAGTCGATTACTCAAAACACTGAAAATCCATCAGCAACCACAGTTGCCTTTAACTGTAGCAAGTGGTCTACCTGTCAATTTTGGGCATCTAAACTTAGGCATCCAAATTAGAAACTTTTTGACAATTGGAACCTGACTCAGTCATTTGAAATTGCAGATTCCCTCCCTGTAAAACGTACAGTGATGTGAAACTGGCTGGAACTAGCAGACTTCAGGTTAAAACCTTAGGAAATCTTAAGACTTATATTTCTTACTCTCACTTTCTAAAGACACTTTCAAAGTCACAAGTGAAAACACCTCTTTTAGTCCTATTTTTTGAAGAACACCATAAACTAAAGTTTTGTAGCTGTCATAATAGAGGTCCAATCCTGAATTTTTGAAATATGGTCCTGTGGTTTTACCAGTAAGGATAGCCGGATAATTTAGATTAAATTCCTAAAGTATTTGAAAGAAATGAAGACAAAACAGTTCATTTTCACAAAGTGCCACCATATTTATTTCTGTTTTGCATCAGGCTTTGGGCAGAATGTAGCAGGGTTACACAAATGAACTCTGTTCTAGTGGCATAAGGAAGCTCAGGCTTACTGTCCAGGCCAAAATTAAACCCAGATTTTCAGCTTTCATATAACTGACAAGCTGCTAACTGCACGTGACCTGATCAATTCTGTCTGTGGCACCTGCCCAGGTAAGAAAGGGCACAGCTGTTAAGGCATGACACTGCTGTGTGGAAAGAGTAGGAAGAGATGAAGGTGAGGCTTCTCCTGTCTGGCAGTTTCTAGGCAAAAGTTGGGAAGTGCAGACCACAGCCATTGCCTCTCTGAGGGAAGCACAGAAGGAAAATGTCTCCTTTTGAAACGTGCACCACTCTGAATTGTGAAAGAAACAAGAATTTCTTACTTGCTGATTATTGTGTCCCTGTCACTTTGCATTTAATTCTAATCCTGCTGTCTTTATTTAGGCAGCATTCCTAATTAACCATCAGATGTTTTGTTAAGAAAGATCCAGTCTGAGTAATCGCTAGTGCTACAAATCACATGAGTTAGAAAGCTAATTCAGGCAGCTTTCTCCAGTGCTAGGCTCAGATGCCAAATGTAATCAAAATGTTAAAAAAAATTACAATTCATTCATGCTGATAAATGCTCCTAACCTTGTGAACTTTCATTTTGCTGAGCAGAACAAAACATACTCAATTCTGTTTTCACACTGCAGTTAATCGACAAGCTGAGGAACAGACTTGCTGGGCTGGAGGAACAGCTCTTGAGAGCATAAGTTTCTATTCCAACCCCAAGTACACTTGAATCTTTGTTCAAGTGAAAAATTACATCTGTAAGCACAAGAATAGTACCACTGATAGCAATCACATTCGTCATAGGATCAAAGTAATGGATCTGCCTCAGTACCTGCTGAATCAGTGCTTGGGGGGGGAAGTAGTAGTTTTGTGGTAATCAATACAGAGAGCTCGTACAGGATGCGCTAGGACTCCACGCACTTCTTGTGGACCCAGCAAAGTGGGGCACTGGTGCCCCCTTATCACAGGTCAGATCAGCAAAAGTGCAGATGATATCCTGGTATTCTCAGGTTGAATAGGTCATCTTCAGTAATCAGGTGGTGTCAGACTTGGTTTGCAGCTCATTTGCTCACTTGTAACTTCACTCAGGTCAAGGAAGAACCAGTCAAATGGGGACAAAAGCAAAACTACTTTTGTCCATGCCTTATAAAGGCAGCTAAGGCCTGTGCCACAGATAGCTCACTCTCTACCTGGAAAGTTTCAGCTGCCCAATTTTGGTGTAACATGCTGCACAACCAACCATATATTATAAGTGTGTCATTTTGGGAGGGAAATTTTTCTCTCTTACTAATGCATCTATTCTGGCTGGATGCATTTCTTGCGTAGCAGACTCCACTAGCTAGAGGACAAATTCTACGCATGCCTCTATTGGTATGGTATAGTATATCTGAGTGTGTGGAGGGAGCGAAGTGCTGAGTGAGTCTCTGGAACCATATATGGTGTGCAAATTTTCATCCTGAGGCTGAGCTCATCTTTGTGGGAGTTCTCCATAAGGCAAAGGCTAGGATTTTTCTCCCTCAAATTAAAAGCTGCACCGCTGTTATTCGATATTCCTGTTGCCCTGAGCTGTTGTCCTAAGGATCTATCCAGCATATGGGGTCATCTACAAATTGTTAAAATCCTTTGAAGGTTTAATTAAGCTTTTCTACACATATAGGTGAATGATGGCTTAGGGCTCATCAGATTGTGTGTTGACCTTTTATGAAAATATGGCTGCAAGTATCAGAAATAAATCTGGCCAGTGGGGACTCATTACAGTTTTGCTATTCCTTTAGTGCTCAAATAAACACCATGCTTCTTTTTAAAGAAAAAAAACCCAAAGCAAATAAAACACCCAAACTGTGCCCCAAAACAAAACTGTACAAGTACAGCAGTATTTTTAATGAAGTCCTTAAAGCCAGAGCTCTGGATCTACCTTATTATTTCACACTTCCGTTGTGCTCCAGAAATTCATCCCTCCATGCTCTCACATTAGTTAACAGCTCAGGATGAGCATGGCAATACAAGAGTTTAACCCATATAGAATCTTTAAAAGAGGATTCTGCTGTCAATTTGAAAAGCCTCTGTCTTATACTTATGTGTTCTGTTGCTAGAAAATTTCCATTTAAATTGGAAATAAATCTGGGAACAGAGTAATGAATGCTTAAAATGTTTAAGACACATTTTTACAAGATATAAAGAAATCTAGAAATGTAGAATATATATAGTGAATAGAGAAGTATTAGCAAAAATGTGCATTTATTTTGCATGGCAATTGACAATTCACTTAATGCCTTATTCAGAAAGGTACTTAGTGTTGTGTTTAGCATTAAGCACATTAACAATCTCATTATAGAAAAAAAGGCTTGTTCACGGAAAGTTAAGAAGGCTTTTAAGGTGTTTTTCCTGGATGAAAGTCTTTGTACTTTGCTTTCATCATTCATGAATTGAGAATATTAATGCATTGTTATTTCAGTTGTGTAACAGATATGCTTATGTATGTTAATATACATATGCTTGTATACATTAAAGCCGCTTATACTGCTTTAGCTTTATGCAATTGAATATCAAGATCCAATTATTTTTTTCTTCAAGCTTCAGATAGCTAGTAGGAGAACCATGTAAATATACAATAATTATTTCTATCTATTATTATTATTTATAAATATTATGTTAGTAAAATATATTTAATGATAATATATATTTAATAATAGATGTCAGAGTAAATGACAGAAGAGGTCTGTGCTAAGATTTCACAGATGTGGCCGGAAGCAGAGGAAAGTGATGTGGTCTGCCCAGGTCTCTCAGCAGGGCAATGAAAGAGACTGGAAAAGTGAGGTATTGTCAGGTTTTCGTGGTTTAACCGCAGCCGGCAACTAAGCACCACACAGCTGCTTGCTCCCTCTCCTGCAGTGGGATGGGGGAGAGAATCGAAAGAGTAAAAGTGAGAAAACTCATGGTCTGAGATAAAGAGAGTTTAATAAGTAAAGCAAAAGCCGTGCACGCAGGCAAAGCAAAACAAGAAATTCATTCTCTGCTTCCCATCAGCAGGCAGGTGTTCAGCCATCTCCGGGAAAGCAGGGCTCCATCATGCTTAATGGTTACTTGGGAAGACAAACACCATCACTCCGAACTTTTCTCCCTTCCTTCTTCTTCCCCCAGCTTTATATGCTGAGCATGACGTTATATGGTATGGAATAGCCCTCTGGTCAGCTGGGGTCAGCTGTCCCAGCTGTGTCCCCTCCCAGCTTCTTGTGCATCCCCAACCTACTCGCTGGTGGGGTGGAGTGAGAAGCAGAACAGGCCTTGACTCTGTGTAAGCACTGCTCAGCGATAACTGAAACATCCCTGTGTTATCAACACTGTTTCCAGCACAAATCCAAAACATAGCCCCATATAGCTACAATAAAGAAAATTAACTCTATCCCAGCCAAAACCAGCACACAGGTCCAGGCCAGGTGTCAGGATCTGTTGGATTTTTTGCACCAGTGTATTGGATAGACAGCCAAGAGCAACTTGGGATAAGCTGTCAGAGGCCTATCAGAGAATCAAGTTCATTATGTTGTCATTATTAATGTTTCTATCAAAAATCTTCAATTTCCATCTAGAAATTTGGAAGGACTCTCTGGAAATCAGGAGTCAGTGACGGGGCTAGTGTTCATTAGTACAAATTAAAAGTATAAAAGAAAAAACATTGTGAGCCTAAAGTTTGCAGTTTGGTTTTGTATTTGGGGATATCTGGGATGTTTACATATTTACTAATTGATTTCTCTGGTTTGCTTCCCCCCCTGGCCCCAGAGGTACCAAAAACAGAGAAAACCTTTGAGGAGAGACTGATTTTGAAGGCATTTCTACTGAAGTTTGTGAATTCTTATGCATCAATTTTTTATGTTGCCTTTTTTAAAGGAAGGTAGGATAAATGTCCTTTACATATAGATATTTATGTATATAGATTTTTATGTGTATATATATAAGTCTATATTAGTGGATCTGTGTTTAAAAGTGGGCACAAAGGGCTACCTAAGTCTGGGACTGGCCACCTCCACCAGCTATGAAAAAATATGGGTTGTGTAAAGCTTGCTTTTGAATGGGAGGGCATGATGTTGAGTACTGTCCTGTCTCTCTCCTAAGTAGAGCATTGTTCTGAAATGCAACCATTTTAGTTTTCTTTCTAAAATAAGGATAATCCACACCTCAGAAAATAATTCCTTTTAGTTAAAAAAGGGTGTTGCATTTATGAGTGAATGATAATGCTTACAGGTCTTCACTTTCCACATTTTAGCAAATTTTTCTTGAAGCATCATTTAGCAAAGAAAGATTTTCCTGTTTCATTTAAAATTATGGAACTACTTTCTCTGTTACTTTCTCAATGTTTTACACTATTTGCCCGTATCAAGTTAAATTAAGAAATAGTTATAGTCAAATGGAAGTTGCATGTTTTGGCAAATGAACTGATTGACCAAAAAGCTAATTCAGCTGTCCTGCTAAATAAGTGTGACTTCCTATGGGATCATTGTCTTTTGGGACCCAGTTATCCACAGTATAACACATGCTTTTGAATGGGAAGCTTAAAATGATTGTTTGCTCAAACTTTGGCAAAAATGTTTAAAACATCGTCTGGATTCTGTTTCATACCATTTTTCTGTTCCTTTTGGGGGCTGTAAAGTTTGTTAATCTATACTCTTCACTAATCCTATTCAGCATCATTGATTTAAGACTTAATGATACATTTCACCAGCAGCTGTAAATATTGTAAGACATTATCACCAATTTCTTTCTTTTTTAACCATTTTTTTTGTGTTGTATGGTTATAATAAAGTCAATCTCACTGTTTCTCCCCGTGTAGTCAGAAAAGCCTTGACTGTGTATAGATGTATAAATAACTCCATACAGGGCATTACTCAGATGCAAGAGAATGTGAATTAGGGTTTGTGTTCCCAGTTTTGTTTGTGATCTCTAATCAAGAGAGGGAGATTATTATTATTTTTTAGCACAGAAAAATATTTTATTAAAAGTATTTCATCAAGATGTAGTAGAAAAACATTTGTAGAGGCCTGCTACTTTGAAATAATTTTAAATAATCGAAGTTGAATAGGTGTCTAGTCTTTTAAAATTCATGTTGAAGTAGCTAGTTCTGAGATATTTCAGCTAATATGAATGAACAGCTATGTTGTTAAAGTTAACTTTTTTCCTATTTTTATATTATTTCATATATTGTTATTGCTTTCAGATTTGTTGGCCGTCCTGGTCATTACGTATATGTGTTTGGTGGTTATCGAATGGAAGAGGTAAGTACATATGAAATTCAAACAAAAAAATCCTTAACAAAAAGAGATACATGTACAGTGTATTTCAGTGGAGTCTAGGCAATAAGGGAAAAATAGAAAACGTTAAAACAAGATGTTAAATCTTCAACAAAAATAGACAAACCCTAAATTTTCCATCTGAAGCACCTGTATGTTCTTTCTTTCTGCAGTTTTTGAGTACTTCATGGTCTTTCTTAGGTGAAGCTTCACCATTTCTATGTTTTACAACTGGGCATTAAGATACAAACATTACATGATTTGACTGAGGCCCTTGGGAAACCTGTGGCAGAGACAGAACCTCAATCTCGGTTCTCATTCCATAGACAACTAGAAGCCTAGCAATTTTAATAGGCTAAAAAGCTATAGCCATTTTGTGCTAAACCTGTAAACATTTTTTTTTTTCAAAATTCCTTTTAACTGCTGTGAGTATTCCCTTGACAATCAATAGACATACTCAAGGTTTTACAATAAATCTTACGCATAAGTCTTCAAGACTGAAGACTTTCTTCCCCCTTGGGAGACATCAGGTTGGAAGAGTATTGGTGATACTGCATTATGTTTATTACATTGATTATATAGTAAATATTTTAAAAGGAAATATAGTACCCCCAGGGCACAGTAAGTTATTTCAGAGCTCTGCAGATTTTCCATAATCCAGTTTTATGAGTGGAGATGAAATACCTTGTTAAGCATAGAATTGCAATGATTGATGAGCTCCGTGCTCCTGCACAAATTGGTGGCAGGGACAACGGGCACATATAGACATTGGTAGCTCTCCTAAGTGGGTACTTTTAAATTAATTCTCTTACTCCCTTCACACTCTACGGTTTTGTTTAATTACAGTGTGCTCCAGGAGGCTGTTTGATGGAACTCTGTATTCAGCTGAGCATCATTATGCTTGGAAAACAACTGATTCAAAACAATCTGTTTGAAATTGGAATCCCGTATGTATCCCAGCCTTCTCCATTACCATGCGTTATTCCTATGACACTGTAAATTAAAGGCTTGATCCTTATTCAACTGAATGGGACTTTTGCCACTGCCTTTAGTGGGTTCTAATTGAATGTGATGATAAATCACATTTTTGATTGTGATGAAATGATCTGGCAGTATTTTATGTTGAATAATTGGTTATATCTGCAGTAAATGGCTTAAAGAAAGTGACTGAATATATTAAATAATTGATCTAAATTAATTTTAGAAACCTGGGAAAACAGGCAAGGTATGATAGATCTCTTGGGAAGTTTTAGGGAGGCTTTCAGGGTAGGAGTACTGAATACAAATTAGTATAAAGTGGAGGATAGATGGCGTGGAGAAAAGCAATAGCTCATAAAAGATGTTAAAATGTATTACTTGATCTATGACTGTTTTACGGGTTTACAGATGAAGTCCACACATTTCTAAGGTGCCTGTATGTCAGTATGATGCAGGAGCTAGAGTATGGGAGAGATGCTGACATGCTGCTCAGTGGCTGTCTGCCACAGGATGCTTAGTGCACAGTGTCCTCTGCTCCAAATACAGCAAGAAATCTGTCTTGGTCTGTCTCTAGTGTCAAGGGGATCTTCAGGCACTGAGAAGCCACTGAAAATGTCCTGCTCCTGCCTCTTGGGAGGTTTGTTCTTGTTTCTGTTAACTGAGTCATCCTTGGTGGCAGTGGTCTATGAAATGTTGTATTAGATGAAGAGCCTGGCTTAGACGCAAGCTTCAACTCCACTGAAGTTAGTCAGAATCTTTCAACTCTGGTGTCAGTAGCTTTTGGATTACATCCCTAAGGAAGGCCTTGAAGATGCTAACTAGAAACCAAGATAAGTGATGCTTAAAAGATTATGAAATGTTTTTAAAATGAGCCCTTTTCCTCCCTTTTCCCAGCAAGAACTTTTTTTGGAAGTAATTTAAATAGAAAAAAAAAAATTCCCAAACAAATCAAATGTGGGTTATGGATGGTTTCATTATTCCTGTGTCAAAGTTCAATAGGGAGTCCTGCTTTCTGTCTACATCTCATTGAGTTTACAGATTATTTTGAGAAAAGGGTGGTAAATCATTCCCAAAATATCTGACATGTTGAAGGATTAAAGCTTTCTCACTGTAAACCTGGTGTGATTTTTTTCCCGTCTTCCAAAAACTTACTGCTACTGGACTTTTTTAATGGGGATTTTATGATGTTAGAAATTCTGTATTTATTATTTTTGACTCATGAAAGCAGAGGCTGATCCAGTCCAAACAGAAAATTCCTGTCAAATTATTTCTCATTTCCCTCACTACAACTCTTGGTGCAAGAATGTGACAATTTAATCCCATTTTTCTCCCTCATTTCTGCTCCCCCACCCTTCTGCCAAGAACCTATGGTGGCCTCAATTTTTAAAACTGAATAACTGTTTAAAATCAAACATACTTTCATCCTCTCCTTCGCAGAGAAATACCTCATTTCAGTCACAATGCTATCTTGTCATCCCAAAATAAGCACATCTGGTTTTCCTTTGCTTGTTTGCATTCTCAGGAACATCATGTATATATTTATAGGACTTGGCTCTTCTCACCAGACCTGTTTGCACCAGGAGAAGCACAGTGCTTTACTGAACACTTAAGTTAATTAAATCAGAGTTAGCCTTCTGTTTCTGCATGGACCACTCTACTGGTTTGGACTAGATCCTTAATGGTACTCTATTCTACCTCATCTGCCCCATATACACAGACACACTTTGAGTACTGATCAATCAGATTTTCAGAGGGCTGTGCATAGGTCTGCTGGACACATATAAATGCAGACCAAAAGGGACTCCAAACATGCATGTGTTGCACAAGTAGTAGTTCTGCCATGTCTGTGTCTCACATGTAATCTACTATGTCTGTACACGCTGTTGTTAGATGTGACAGCTGTATAGATAAACATACCCTCGCTCTCTGCCCTCCAGCCTTCTTGTCTGGCTTCCTACTGGATCATATTCTCTCTGTTCTGCTACCTTTTTTCCTTGGTAATCTCTTACAGTCAGCTCATCTCCTCTATTAGATCATCCTTTTTCTACCAATAAGTTTTTTATTTTCCTTCCCAGGATATCTCTGTCTTCATCGGGCCCTTGTTTTATTTTGCAGTGTCTACTTTTGCACAAGCTAAGCACTGTGATGAACAGTCCTGCTGTGGCAGAAGGATAGATCAATTTTTTCTATCTCCAGTTTCAGCAGCTGCATATTTTTTTCCCCTTGCCTTGTGCCTCTTTGGAGGGAATGAGAGTCAGAGTGAATAACACAGATTCTTCCATTGTATTTTCACCCTGTGAAAAATTTCACTGAGGGCAGAGTACAAGTGCTGCAATCAACCTTACCCATATGGAGGAGCAGAATAAAACCCAAGGCATTTTAATTGCTTTGCAGAAGATCACAAAGCCTTACTCCCGTTTGTTGTCTCTTTCCCTCAAACAATACTACTAAGTAGATGACAGACTGAGCTTATAAGTAACAGCCATCCATTATATCTCTAGCACCCCAAATGTTGACTCAATTGGGAACCATCATTCAGTGTCTTCATTCTGGCTTATCCACGGTCAGTGGTGGCTGAAGAGTTATGGAGTTAAACTTCAGATGGCAGCCCTGCATTGTTTGGAGTCATTGGGACACATCCTTACTTTTTCCTTCAATGTTTCTGGAGAAACTGCTGCACAGCTACGACAGATGTGACTTGCTGGTCTTCTAAACCTTTCTGTGATTTCTTTTTCAATTGCTGTACCCAAGAACATCAAAACAGCTAGGTAAATGCAACAACAGTTGAATTATGGAAAACTAAGCCTTCTTGAATTGAAATGTGTGTTCTGCGGGGCTGGAATTCACAAGTTTAACATGCCACAGTTCACTCAGATGTGTTCCATACCATAATTCTTTTACTGTTGCTACAGGAATTGACCCTAAAAGGCTGCAGGGCTTGAAAGCCTTAACCTAGAGTTCCTTTAAGACTCCTTTTCTTCAGCTCTGTTTTTCTGAACTTACTGAAAAAAATCTGTGTGCTTATTTTATTACTCTCTGTCTTTGGCCTTGGTGATAGACCCTTAGGGTAAAATCCTGGCCCTGTTGAAGTCAATGGCAAAACTGACATTGATTTTAGTGAGGGCCTGATTTTGGCCTATTTATCCAACATCCATTTCCATCACTTGCTTCAAAATGTAATTGACTATGTTGGATGAGAATACCAAGAGTTAATAAAATCAATTTAAAGACACTTTTTCATAGCTGTTATCTTTTATGTTGCTTTTCACCTTTAATAAATTATTCTTAATTAATGGAGTATTTTTTGGCTCTTTTTTTTCTTTCCTGCTTTTGGTTGTTGTTTTCTTCTGTTTGAGAAATCAATAAATCGCAAACACAACTGAAACTTCTGTAGAATCCAGGACATCTCAGTGTGCCAAGGAAGCATGACTAGACCATAAATATGTGGAACAGGATGAGAGATTAAAGTCCTTTCATTCTCCCCCTGCTTCCTTCTTGTACCCCCTACCTGTGAATGTGAGGTCTCTCCTTCTGTGAACAGACTGTAGGAATATGACTGAAGAAAAGCCTGGACCTTCAGCACATCTTCCCCAAAGCAGCAAACAAAATTACAGGCAAGGACAGAAGAGTCTGAGTCACCGCACTTCCTTTTCTCTAGACACAAGTGCTCCAGCTACTCAACCTAATAGTCTTTTCTGTGTAGCTTTCTCCCTGTACTCTTTTCTATCATGCTACAAATGAAAAAAGCATCAACTGGAAAGATAGCCTTAAAAACCACCTGATATAAATAATCATTCATCCCTGGCAGCTGGATTCTAGGGGGTTTTGTCTTTTCATGTAGAATCTCCATTTGCATGTCTGTTCTAGCAAGTACTGGCTTGCAATACTTCAAATTGAGTTGTTGGTGACTGTCACAGGTGATCTGCCTTTGCAGTACCCAAGGGCATTTGTTAACTGAGAGTCTTGAGAAATCAGTTCCAATCTTTCTGGCAAGCTCTGGTGGACATACATCGTGAGGACTGCACAGCCACTGAAGACACAAAGATTTGTGCCAACAAAGTAGTTTTCCTGCATCTCTCCTATTTCAACCTGCCTCCCAGCTGCCCTGCCCCTCCAGCCTCTATACATTCCACTCTATCTCACTCCACAAATGTCTCATTTTTCCCAAGATCCCCAAATCCTGGTACTCCTTTTTACTGTATAAATAGAGCAACTGTTGAATCATGTCTGTTTTTTTAAAAGAAGGCTTTGTGTAAGTGCACCATGTGCTTGCAGCCCAGCCAGGATCACTGGATTTTGATTTCTCTCTTCTTTTCCTCATTTTTTTCTCAAAATCTTGTGGGTTCTTCCCAGCATTTTCCTGTAGTGATTTTATGCTCGCTTCAGATGCTGATTACCTTGTGTAATGGGATGCTTATTGGTTGTATTGGGAATTACAAACAGCATAATTAAACCATGTTCCCACCTCTTATGTAACACAACAGTTTGGTGCCAATCCCTTGTGAGAAACTGCAGCATCATTTTTAACTACTCTAGACATAGCCTTCTGACAAAAACCTGTTCTTCATTTTCTTTCTCCCTGATCCAACATTCATTCTTCTTTCATGCTATTCAGTCTCCTCAAGAATGTATCTTGCTTTTTGATATTCACTGGCAAAAGGACCAGAAATAATGGCTGTTCTACATTTCTACAGTTTTCTGTTTGTCCAGATTCATATGGCTACTAGTGGGGTCACGAAACTTTGCTGCATGTCCCTCCAGCATAAAGCTTTTTGGAGACTCATCCTGAATGGGCAAACCTACCTCATTCTCACTGGTGGGGCTGCCTGGCATGCAGAAATCAGAAGCTAAAATAGCTCTTGATTATAATTTTCTGTCAACTTTGTTTAAAAATGTTGAGCTGAGTAATTAAAAAACAAGTTTCACACAAATGCATTTAAAAAGCTTACTCAGTTTTAATAACACAATCATATGTGCAGGTATAGAGTTCTGCAAAACTCATTTTCATTGCCCTACTGCTGTATAGCTGGAGAATAACACTGTGCAAATCCCTGTTCTCTGTTCCTTTAACTTTCTGACACATTTCTGTTTGGTCTGAAACTTCACATGATTGGATATGACACAAAAGTACATTTTTTGTGGAAAATTTGAAAGAATTAGTTTGGCTTGCTTTCAGTTAGTTGATCCTTTAAAAAATTACATAAAAATAAAAATAAGAACACTCTTCAAAGCTTAACTCAAAGTGATTAAAGGTGCCACTCCTCATGCCTGGCTTACAAATAGCCAGATGAAAAATTAAAAACTATTGTGAGTAACTGAGCCCTGGACTTAGTGTATTCCTGAATAAATATTAAAAACAACAACTATTGTTTTAGTTACTGGGTTCTCAGGGGAGTTATGTGTATGCATTAAACTCCATAACTCGACTCCATGGTGCTATAACCAGAGGATTAGGTCACACATGTACAGACTTCACATCTAAACACACCCAAACTTTATCTCAGCTGCTGCAGTGACAGTGAGATGCTCTTCAATCTCATCTGCCCACGGAAATGTGAGGGACATTTATAGCTCATATCATTTTATTGGAACAGAAATCAGCACTGTCTTGAGCTTATTGTTCACTGTCCTCTGAGAGTCCCTCACATTAGGAAATTAATTGGGATATGCTGGAAGAGCATCCTGGGAATTCTTTGATTGTTTTAAATCCTGCCCCCAGTCTCCTATCCTCTGAATACTACATCACCTCTGTCACAAATTCCCTTCATTGCCATAAAAGCAGAGGGGGGGGGGGGAAGGAAATTTTAGTGTCTTGAAATGGCTGAGTTTGCATGATGTAGGAGGTAAATGTCTTTGTAAGGATCCATCTAATTCTTTCTTGTGAAGTATTTTAAATCTCCCCACCCTTTTATTAAAGCTGTGTGAACTGAATGTTCTGGGTACCAAAAGTATTTGGTTAGCCCAAATATATCTGGGTATTAACAAAGTACTGTGCATGTTACCATCAGACTTATGAGCTACGCCTTAGCTGCACCTGGAACAAAAGCTGGAGTTGATCTGTTGATTTTTGCTGTTTTGTGATCCTGGGACTGACAGGGCGTGATGCAATCTAGATCTGTTTTAAGAATGTGTGCTGGTCCCCATTTCCTCCATACTGGTGATGAAATTGAATGGGTCCTGTAAACACTGGTCGGTGTAGAAATTCTGCAGCCACTGTGGTCATTTCCAGGCTGCTGTAGAGCCTTGTGCTATGTGGTGACACAGTGTTCCTCTGTGGCTCAGTGTATATTAAGGAACAAAGAAATAAACCTACCCAGCAAAGCCTTTAGTGTGTTTGCCAACTAGCCGTGCCCTGCTACTTAAGTTAGGGTCTGAGAAAGCGGTTCTGCTTAACTGGAGGTACAAATGAAAACCCCTACCATTTCCCCATACACTCCTGTCTCCAGGCCACACACCTCTAGTTCAAAGGATTTATCGCAAGCTGTGGGGGAAAAGTTTGTGGGAGATCCCTGCTTACACTACTGGCAAAACATTACTGGAATTAATCTGGATTTTCACTCATATGGCACATATGTGAACAACTATAAAATAAGGTCGAGCATATTTGTGAAAGATAAATTTCATCTGCAAAATGAAGACATACAATAAGTATAAATCTTGATGTTTTATGCTAATTCAACTGTACTTCACTTCCTTGATTTTGAAGAAATATCTCATTCTACTGCATTTTTCCATGGGAATTTCTCAATGTGTAAAATAGCATGAAGTTATTGATGCATATACATTTAATATGTCATCTGTGGCAGGCATTGGGAATACTTTACTCTTCTTTTAGAGGTGGATTCCTTTTACTCTGGGATTATACTACTTATGAAATTCATGTATTTGTCAGTGTTGTGAAATTTGTATCCCCATCTCAGTGGGACAGTGATTGATCCTACTATTCCTACCGAGGTCCAAAGAAATACTTGCACAAATAATTGCTCACCCATGTGAGTAATTTATAGTCTGGCCAAAATGGACGATGTTATTGTAAAACATGGTCAAAATGAGATTCTCTGATACAACCTCTTCTGACCTATGGGAGCTGGGAGACATAACTGATCTGTGTTTACTTAAGAAATGGTAGGAAATGGTTTTGCTTTTCTGCTTCAGAGGCAGTGAAAACTCAGTTGGTCTTGCAAGACGTATACTTTTCAGGTAGCAGAAATATTTCCTGACTGAAACTGGGAATTTCCAAGTCTCACCATAACAGTGGTTGTGTGCTAGCCCAGTGTTCCACCTTTATACACACCATGGCATATCTGAAGGAAAATTCAGAACCTCTAAAACTCTTATGAGAAATCTCTGAAGGAAGATTATATGGTTGTGCAAGTACATAAAGCATCTAACTCCTGGTGAAGTAAGGGTTTCAGGGTCTACATAAATCTACATACTTTGCCTCATACATGATAGGTAAACTCTCAGGAAAAAAAATACATCAGAAATATATATTTTTCACATAAGCATTCAATAAATGTTTCAATGTTGATGTTAGTAATTATATAATTCTGTAGTTTCCAGTGGCTTAGGAATAAACTTGCAGAGAAGTTCCAGTGAGTTCCAGTTCTTCCCCAGTGAGTTCCAGTATGGGCTGCATTATGGAGTACTAAAGAGGCTGTTACTGTATATATCCAAAGTGACACTTTCCTAGCAATAATCTGTTACTGAATCCAAAGTGACTAAGGTAGGATTTCTGTCTGTGTGTGACAGGAATGATACACCTCTCTGAGACCAAATTCTACTGCCCTTGCTGAAACTCTCTCATGCATCTGATTGTCTCCCTTAGTTTGAACCCTGTTTGCATGTTAGGTAGAAGCATGGGAATTGCATTTCTCTGGGATGAAAGGGCATTAGTAAAATTAAGACATTGCTTATACTTAACATTTCATAGGTACATATTTTATTATTTTTATTAGTTGTAGCATCATTTTGGTTAAAGAAAAGAGTGCTTCCCCTTTAAGGTTCCACAAGCAGCATCTTTATTTGTCTATTTAGATAAACTCAGGTACATGTGCTTGTGACAAGAGAGCACTGGAACCTGAAGAGCTGCAGGTGTTTTCTGGTGGTCACAGGTCTGGTTTTAAGTCAATAATATTCATTTTGAGAGTCCTAAATGGCTTTGGACCTATCAGTATCTTGGAGCCACTTCTTTTTTTTGGTGCTGCAGATTTATTAGCAGAGGTGTTGATTTCCTTTTGCTTTAAACAACAGGCAGTTTTTCTGCTAAAATGTTCATAAGTCCACCAGGTTTAGGAATCAGTACAGTCTTGCACCCTCTTTGGCTGGCAATATGTCCAGTCATTTTGACCTTAAAAGTGTACTATATTGGAAGTTCCAAAGTTTCATGGTGAGAGAAAAGTACACCTGTGCTAGATATGTGGTATGAAGGCATCACATAACCTTCTGGTATTTTGTTTGTTTGTTTCTTTCTTTATTTCTTGAGAGGTGCCCAGTGTGTTGTTTTTGAGAGTATTAATTATTACTAATATTATTTAGGTCCAAGGTGCTTGAGCTTCAGGAAGATGCCCATTCAACACGTATCTAAAGAGAAACAATTATTAAAAAGTACTGGCTTCAACTCCATTTTAACAGTGTTGTGCTGTTGTAACTTTCCTCTTGACACAGGAACACAGGAACTGCTGCCCCCAGCAGCTTGTCACCTGGCAATAAGCAGCATCAGAACATCAGAGGATGGTGTAAACTAAGCCTATGGGGCATCAAAGTAATGTGATATACAGTTTGTATTGCCGTGCAAAGACTTGGGTCAAATCTTGTAGGGAAAAAAAAAAGAGTTGGTTCAATCTGAACTTTTGTTCCTTAGGAAGCTAAAGAAGCTCTTCAGGAAGCTGAAGGATGAAAGAACTGAACCAAAGGAAATGGACACCAACCAGTCAAAGGACCCTCAGCAATGGGATCTTGACTACATCTTGGAACCTTTCACTGGGCTGACTCCAGAATACATGGAAATGAGTAAGTTTTCTGAATTCCCTTTCCCTTTCTGCAATAACCATAGTTTTTGCATATATAGGACCAGTCACGGTCTATCATATGACTGTATGTCATAGCTTGGGGGAAAAAAACCAGAACACTTGTAGCTTTGCAGAAATTACATGCAAGACAGCAGGACTATGAGACTGCCTCATTACCAGCATAACAACAATGATGAGTCCTAGTGTCTCATAATACTTATACTGTGAGAGTCCAGTGTTCCCAGCTGAGAACAGTGCATAGAAACCATACAGCCACAGAATCACAGAATAGCTAAGGTTGAAAAGGACCTCTAGAGATCATCTAGTCCAATCCCTTGCTAAAGCAGGGTCAGCTAGAGCAGGTTGCTCAGGGACTTGTCCAGTTGTCCAGCTGGGTTTACAGTATTTCCAGGGATGCAGACTCTACAACCTCTCTGTGCAACCTGTTCCAGTATTTGATCACCCTTACAGTAAAAAAGTTTTTTCTTATGTTTAAATTGCATTTCCTATATTTCATTTTGTGCCCATTGCCTCTTGTCTTTTTACTGGGCACCCTTGAGAAGAGTCTAGCTCTGTCTTCTTTAATCCACCCAAGAGGTATTTGAACACATTGGTAACATCCCCCTGAGCCTTCTCTTCCTGTGGTACAACAATCTCAGTTCTCTCAGCTTCTCCTTGTACGTCAAGTCCTCCCATCCCTTAATGATCTTAGTGGCTCTTCACTGGATTCACTGCAGTATGTCCATGTCTTGTACTGGGGAGCACAGAACTGGAAAGAGCACTCCAGGTGTGGTCACAGTAGTGCTCGGTAGACGGGATGGATCCCTCTTCTTGACCTGCTGCAATGCTCTTCCTAATGCACCCCGGAAGGCTATTGGCCTTCTTTGTACCTATGGCACATTGCTGGTTCATGTTCAACATGCTGTCCACCAGGATGCTTAGGCCCTTTTTTGCAAAGTTGCTTCCCAGCTAGTCAGTTCCTAGTGTCTACTGATGCTTGGGGTTATCCCTCCCCACGTGCAAGACTTTGCATTTTCCTTTGCTGAACTTTGTGAGATTCCTCTTGGACCATTTCTCCAGCTTGTTGAGGTCCTTCTCAATGACAGCACAATCATCTGGTGTAACTCCTCCCAAAATTAAAATTGCTCATTAATGTTTCCAATGTAGTAAAAATATGTAGATTCCAAAATATAAATGTGTGTTTTCTTCTCATAGGAGTAAATCACCCTTTACAAAAGAAAACTGTAGGAATATCTTTTTAGATAACTTAGTTCATGACTGAATGTTACTGATGTTGAATCACGTACACAGCATTCCCAGCTATGCTTAAATTAAAATCCACATGCATATACAACAGAAGAGAACCTTCAGCCTGTAAGAGCTTCTTGGTCAGCTGAAAGAGACAGTGGAATGGAGAATTGTTATTCCCATTTTACTCATGGAGAGCTGCGGCATGCAGGTATTGAGTTGGCCACACTTTCTAAGGAAGTCTAGGGCACACTTGGGAATTATTTCTCAGACTCCCACTTTTCATACCAGTTCTTTAACCAGCACATTCTCTATTTTTTTAAATAGCATGTGCATACTTCCTCTGCATGCATCACCCTTCTGGAGTGCCTGACATCACTAGTGGTATGCATTGCCAGACATTTGGTCATCTTTCAAACCCATGTAAAGTAGGAGCAACTCTATTAAAGTCAATAGTATTCTAATTTTGTAAAGCTGGTGCCCATCACGTGTATAATTTTGTAAAGCTGGTGCCCATGTATGTGCTTGCTGTTTTTCACAGTTACTTAAATTGCTGCTAAACTATGGCAGAGATAAGTACTTTTTCAAGGTTGCTCCACAGTTTGCTTTTCCACATTAGAGGAGATAAGTATGTTGGTGGAAACCCAGAGGAAAATGGGAGCAATTCTTTCTTGAAGTGGCAAGATGCCACCAGTTATATATTTGGTAACCACTCAGTCAGGGAGCAGAAGTTCCTGATTTCCATTAGGTGGGATCCAGGAGCTGGATCTGCTGCTTCACAGAAATACCTCTCTCAAGATGCAACGTCTATCAGAATGAAACTGTATGCACTTTTTAGTATATGCAAGTGTGGATTGCTGACATCTTACTGACTTGATCCATCATTTGCATATAATTAAAAGACTCTCTGATTTAGGATCTGAGATCAGTGTGTTCACTGTAAGTCATTTGAGATGTAGCATTAGAGTGTTTTCTGCTGTCTGGAAGACAAGAGGCAAGAAAGAAACTTTAAATCACTGAGTTTGTTCAAATAAAATATCACTAATAATTTATTTTCCTTTTAACATGTTTGGCATTGTGCCATTGTCCTCAGTAGTTATAATTTGGAAGTCTGGTCCCCTTGGTATCTTGATTGCACTTTGCTCAAGAGAAAATGTAACTCCATTGTCCAAAGTTGTGCTGATACTTATGAAATGATGTTTGAAATTCTGAGTACAGGATCTGCCTGTATAAATGGATACAGAGAGCAAACCCAAAAACTAGGCATTTTTAGTATAATTCTGCTTTGTAAGGAATCCTCTGTTGCGTCCTCCCAGCTTTCACTGAGATTGTTTGATCACATTCATCTCCATGTATCCACTTACACTCATCCACTGGTCCAGCAGGAGCAGGTCAAACACTGGGATAAAGGAGTACACTACAAATGAATTAGCCGAGGACAAATATCAAGCATCTGATAGAGAATTTCAAAGTGAAATACATACAAGCCTTCTTTCTCATTCTAAAGTGTGTTTGTTATAAACTCCAAGGAGTATCTCTATGACTCAACAGAACCCAGGAGGACAGAGGTGCAAATAATCGCCAGATAACTCAGTCCTGCAGCCCTGGGACACCTTGCAACTTCAGCTGTCCTCAAGGAAAGGAACCTGCGAGGAATCACAGAATCACAGAGTCATATAGGTTGGAAAAGACCTTTAAGATCATCGAGTCCAACTGTTTACCTCAGACCACCACTATACCATGTCCCTAAGAAACTCATCCAAACGTCTTTTAAATACCTCCAGGGATGGCGACTCAACCACTTCCCTGGGCAGCCTGTTCCAGTGCTTGACAACCCTTTCAGTGAAGTAAAATTTCCTAATATCCAGTCTAAACCTCCCCTGACGCAACTTGAGGCCATTTCCTCTCGTCCTATCGCTTGTTACTTGGGAGAAGAGACCGACCCCCACCTCTCTACAACCTCCTTTCAGGTAGTTGTAGAGAGCGATAAGGTCTCCCCTCAGCCTCCTTTTCTCCAGGCTAAACAACCCCAGTTCCCTCAGCCGCTCCTCATAAGACTTCTGCTCCAGACCCTTGGCCAGCTTCGTTGCCCTTCTCTGGACACGCTCCAGCACCTCAATGTCTCTCTTGTAGTGGGGGGCCCAAAACTGAACACAGTATTCGAGGTGCAACACAGTATTCGAGGAAGCAGCACACAGGGATGCTAGGGAGTAAGTAAGAGGCCAGGCTCTTCACACCAGATGCAAACCAAAATTGCAGTGTACCCCTCAGCCCTGTAGCTGCCTCATGAGTAGACCCTGGAGAGGCAGGGGAGGAGAAAGGGGGAATGGTATGGGCGGGGGAGGACAAAGAAGGGAAATAATCTAGGCAAACCCAAGCTTTAGGGCATAAAAGTATTCAGGTGAGAACCACAGCTTGTCAATGGGTATGTTATCTAAAACCAGACATCTGTTAAATATTGTATGTGACAACTCCTGTTTTAACAAGCCACTATTCTCAAAACATCTGAAAGAGAATGCATTTTATGCCAAAAAAAGTGAATACCATGTATGGTTTATCTATATATATAGAAATAGCTGTATTGATTTATAGATATAATATATAATATCATTATAAATGCATATATGGGATTTTATATAGTGGTGGATTTATGTAAATATATAAATATGCAAGTGTACATGAGGTACTTTATATAATGGCAGATTTAGGGATCTCTTTTATGGATATGTTTGTGGATCTGAACCTTGCCCTCTGTAGTGCCATGAAGTTGACAAAAAGAAACTCTCACCTGCCATCATCTCATTCTCAATTATTTCAACTCACCTAGGATCTGGCTGTGTGTTGCAGCCTCTACTACCTTATCCCCTTATGCACTTGATATTTTGTTGAAAAATTCTCCTTTAGGATTGATTTTTTCAATGCATTATTTCAGCCCAAGTTGATTTTTCCTCCTGGAAACTTTAAGCAAACTTCTTTGCAATTTTTAAGTTAAACAATGGTGACAAAATATAGACATTTCCCCTTATAAACATTTTCATATGTTTTTATGCTCAGGCATAACTCAGAAATGTCTGCACTTTAACATCCAAAATTTCCTTGTTAGCTAGTTCTCTCTAAGGACAAGGACCTTTAGTTATTGGTAATAAACAAACAGAATAAATACAACTGTTTATAAATATTTAATTTCTTGTCCTTGCACATCTGTGATAGTTGATCTTATTCATTCTGGGAGCTAAAACACGCGATCGGTTGCAGCATGAATGGCTATTTACAGCAAAAGCCACTGGCAGGGTAAGGAGGAGGCAGACTTCTTCCGAGTTGTAATGGGCCAGAGACTGCTGAGTACACTCTGTGATAACCAAGAAATGTGGCTGACTGATACAGTAGCAGGATGGAGCCTTGAGTGTGTTATGAACCAGTATCTCCCACTTTCCAAATATGATATGCTGGTGCTTTCTCCTAATTATAGTTGGACCTAATGCAAAACATCCATGTGTGGGAGGAAGCTCTTTCCACTCTCTGTTACCTGTGGCAAACTTCCATAGCATCTGTAATGATGCCATCACCCTGATTCAAGATGTCTGTGTAGGAGATCAACCTTGATTCATTGATGAGGACACCACTTAGATGCAAAGGTCTGCCTTGTTGGAATAACTTGTAGTATCAGGATCTAAGCTACTGATGTTATAAATCACTGGTCACTATGCCTGTGTTTTAGATTAGTCCCTAGTGCCTAGATGATAAACCATGTTGAGTACCTCATCCTGCAGTCATTCAAGGATAATTAGATAGATGCCCTGCAAATGAATGGATGAATTACTAATCTAAACATGTGTTTACAACAGGAGAATTAGCTTCTCAAGTGAAGAGAATAGCTCACTGAGCCTTGTGTGCCACAGCGAGCTATGCCCTGCCCGTGGGATTCAAGACAAATGCACGGCAAATGAAATCCAAGCTGCACCTCCCAAGCCCGCTTGTTGCCCTGGGTCCATACCACTGCAGTCAGCTGTCAGATTCACTGCAGAGTGACTCAGACCACCCACGCGAAGAGGAAGCACTTGATGCAGCTCAGCACTGAACCTGTCAGCTGGGATTGTTGTGAAGGGCATCAAGCTGGAATGGCGAGGCAAGAGGCAGTTACACAGCTTATTTACCTGTTTTTCTAAATCTGATTTGAGAGGGGGAGGGAAGGGAAATGATGCAGCAAGTGCAGAGGAAGCATTTTTTTTTCCTGAACTGCTTAAAAAGGTGGAATGACTGGGATGTAAGAAGAGGTATGATATTAAGGAGAAGAGAGAAATCTGATTGATGTTTCAGAACTTAGTTCTTAATTTTCACACTGATTTACTCAGGCAAGCTCCCACTGGTATCAGTGGCTATCTGCTCAACCAGGAATGAAGCAGCTGAATAAAAAACTGTCGACTGGGCTTACTGTAGCCTTTGGGTTGCCACATCCAGATGATGACGGGATTTCATGCAGAAACAGGCATGGACGGATCATGTATCCATGTATGAATATTCACTACATTCAGGTTTGTCCTGCCAGGATGCTCCTACTTTCAAGGATGGGTGACATCTTTAAGACTACACAGAAAGCCTCTGACCAAACTGAGACTCTTGATTCCAGGTCTGCCATTCTCTAGGCTGTACCCTAATCACAGGCAGTCCTTGTCTTCTGTATCCATATAGAGTTTCTTCTACTAATTTCTATCAAAAGGGTTGACATGTGCCCTTTCTGAAGGAAACCTGGACTCTGGCCCACTCCCCATGCAGCAAATCATATATTCTCTTTGCATTCCTTTATGAAGCAGATTAGCCCTGGTGAGGCACCACTTGTCTGAGGGATAGTGTTTGGAGTGATGTCAGGATGTGTTTTGCAGTATGATATGCCACAGGTAAAGGAGTTTTTGATGATAACTATCCCACTTTAATTTTGGAATCGCCATTTTAAAGCTGCTGGCATTTCCTTTTATTCTGATTTATTACACCAGAAAGCCTGAAGCCTTGTAGCTGAGAGGCTGTAGGAAGCTTTCTCATCATTTGAACTAGATATCATGGGAAGGGGTAATGATACTTTCCGCTGGCCTGTTGACTTCACATCCCTCCTCCCCATTCACAAATCCATGAATTTTCTGAGACCTCTCTCTGCCCCAGGAAGACATACCCAGAGAAGTAAGGCTACTTGTCATTTTGCCTTTTTAGACAGGAAAGATGATATATGGAGGCTTTGGGCTTAACAACTTGCAGCTAACACTAGGATGTTTCCTGGCCCTAAATAAAGACTCAAGGATTTTCTCAAACCAAGGCTTTAAAAAGACAATGAAATAGGTAGCTAGCACAGAGCTGGGAAATAGGAGGCAAAAATTTATTTGCTTTTCATAGATAAAATCTCCTATTCATAAACTGTAATGCAAGTTTTCTCGAAGAATTGTGCTACAATAGTTCTGAATGATTGACAGAGATTCGGCAGCTGCAGTGTGGAAGCAAGACACTGGAGCAAATTCTGGGCAGCCAGTGGTAGGAATGATGGTTTCATGGATTCTGACTCTTGCACAAAGTTGTATTTCAACCTTTATTAGTTATGAAAGTGAAACATCTAACTAGGAGCAGCAAAATCAAGTCCATGACTTTCATGTAACATAGAGCAAGCATTTAGTTCATGACTTTGATGTAACATAGAGCAAGCATCAAGACCAAGGCATTTAGTTTTAACATAAAAGCCACATATAAAGCTAAAAAAAAAAAAAAAAAGAGGGTAAACCCCAAAGTCTACAAGTCAGGCAGACTTCCATTGACTTCAGTGGCATTTTACAGATACGAGTAGTGTGGAAGGAAGAGGCCAACACTTCACCATGGCAAATGAACTCTAAGATTTCTTTTGGGGAAAGCTTTTGTGGGTCATTTCTTCAGTGGGCTGAACTCTGATTTCAGTCAGCAGACTGTACTGAACTTTTTTCTTGAACAGGCCTTGTCAGTCAATAGCATGTCTGCACATAGTTTTGATTTGCACCAGTGAAATTTCTGATGACTGTTTGTTTTGATGTTATTAACTGATATATATTTGTATTTCTTAGCAGACACTCTTAAGCAGAGACACTCTTAATGTTCCTGAGTGATCAGAAAATTTTGCTCAAGGAATCCTGAAACATAAATTGTCATTGTTAACATGTGTCAAATTTGTCATTAGTACTTTTTGTTTCTAAAATTGTGCAATGACTTTTGACCCAGCCCAATATACCAGACCATAGCCATTCCCAAAGTAGGTAGCATGTACAGCAATTTCCTCATCCAGCTGGTAGTGAGCTTGCAACATGTGTAACTAGTCTGCAGTGATAGGAGTTGGCAAGAAATTTATGTTTAGAGTAGCAATAAATATTGCTAATGAAACAAACTTTATGAAATAGGCTCCAAAACCAGCTAAATGATGCATGTGAATGTGTGAAATTTATACCACTACTGTTTTCTTGAGAAGAAACTGACATCAGCAATGACTTTCAGATTCTTATTTCATTCGGTCTTCCCTTCTCCAGTCGAACCCTTCTAAGAGTTCAAGGTTCGTGTGGCAATTAATTGAAAACATTTTTTCTCAAACAGAAATAATAATAAAGGGTTTCATCATCCAACTTCTGTTAAAAATCAATGGCAAAATTCCCTTTTGAATTTTGAGAAAATGATCAGATCCAATGTCTGTAGCTACCAACTACTGTAAGGATTAATCTTAGAGGTTTGGAAGAATTTCCCCTAAAGCAGGAAAAGCCATCAAAAAGGCAATGTGTGAGGCAGCAAAAGAAAAAGAAAGGAATCATTGAAGAGAAACCTGCATTTCTCTATAATCTCTGTAATGAGGGTGGATTTGAAAATACCAACTCAGCCTGTTGTGTGTAGACTTGTCGCATGCATTTATTACCAAAGAGTAGTAAATTGTACCTTAGTTTCTCAGCCAGGTGCTGTATATTGAAAAGTTTCTTCTTAGGACTTGGAAGTCGCTTAGCACAGGAGTGACTCTTCCATTGTTTACTTCCAGTAACACATGATCTTATGACAGATGTTATTGATACAGAAGTAATAAAAAAAGCAATAGAATCATAAACAATTACCTTCTCTTAGGTTATGTTTTGATGTAAAAGATACAAGGGTTACTCACACCAGTCAGTGTGTAAATAATCTGGTAGAACCCAAGTGATATTCATTGTGGAATGTTTTATGCTGGGGACTGATTCTGTATCCCTTGCACAAGAACACTAGCCAGCACTTTCCAAATGCATGATTTAAAAGCCTTGATCTGTGCTTTTAATCATAATTTGGAGGCCAGAGTTAGAGGGACAGCGTGTGCTCTGTCTGTCTTTGTTGGGGTTGGGTTCTGTTCAGGCCCTGTGCACAGATGAACAGCTTCTATGAAAAGTGGACTTCTGAGAAGTGCTGTGGTCTGAAAGACTTCTCTTGATGCTGTTTGTCTTTTATAGTTTTTGTCTCAGGGTCCAGCCAGCCTAAGCCTGGATAAGATGTTGCAGGTGTGGCATCAGGTGGTGAAAACATCGTGGGCTGTCTCTGAGGCCTTTGCCTCTTTCCTGCATAAGTCAGACAGTAAAGGTGACTTGTCCTGGGCACCAGTAGTATGTGGTTTGGGTTTTTTTGCTCATCAGAAATAGAGTCTGTGTCACTGACAGCACATCTAGTCTCCTGCTTAGATGCCCCAGGAGAAGGCGTTATTTCCCATGTCCTTTACGTCCCCTTATACACAGCCTTCAATCATTTTGTTCGCTAGCTTGTGCCATGAGGCTGGGTGATGTTCATCTCTGTTGTGTCCAGGCTGCCTACCAGGCAAGTAGGAAAGCTATGAAAGAGGCTGGATGTCCAGAGGTCCAACTCCTGGCACAGGTCTCTTCAGCCTTTTGCCTCAAAGCACAGGAGAATAATCACCCACGTCAGGTAGGGTTCCTGTGTGGGATCATAGAGTTGTACGTGAACACTAGAAGAGCTTTGTATGGAGACCTTGTGGCATAAGAGTGACCATAAAAAGGGTATTCCAGGGTTGCCATCAAGTCCTCCAGCCAAAAATAGGATGTCTCGGCGTCAGCTGTCCTTGATGAAACAGTCTTTGTGAGTGCCCTAAAAGTATTGTAAATGTTTCTACTGTGACTGGACAGGTGTCCACAGAACTCCTGGATGCTGTGACTAGATTGCTTCTGAGACCTGAACTGTATGGCAGGGATTCTTCTCTTTTTAATCCATGCAGCTCTGCCAACCTATTCGTTTCTACAAATACTGACCGAACTAAACAAGTACCTTTAAACTTCTGAGGCTGTTCACAGACTGCTTTTTTAAAAATAATTGTTTGCTAGTTTACTACACAAGAACATCTAAATTATGGTGTGCTTGGTTTTGTTTTGGGGTTTTTTTGCCTGCTTTTTGCATCATTCACACTTTCATAAAAAGGAGGCTAGAATATTGAAGAGATTTCAAGATGGCCACACAAACACTTCTGGCGTAGAGTTTTCTATGAAGACATATTTACGCAATTGTCCAGAAGTCCTTTGCATACCTTGAACATTCTTTCATGAACTTGAAAAAAAATTAAACTGCATTTTTCCAGGCAATGAATAAAAGGAGCTGCAAACAACATCAAAGCAAATGCGTGTGTGGTTTATACTTAAAGCATTGCAAATATATACATATATATATTTTTTTTAACAGAATCCTCCCAGCCCTATTCCTGCTAAATTCACTTAAAGCCGAATAAGGCATATTTTGGCGCTATGTATTTTTCTAAGCATTTCACAGTTTTTTTGGACATTACTCTAACATCTGTTTTTATTTCCTTGTTAATTCCTTTTCCTGACTCTGAACATAAAATATTCAGGAAAGTATGATTTCAAGGATAGGATGTTTGTATGCTTTGAAAAAGTTCCATCTTAGTGTATGTGTAGGATATACTCTTTATCTCAAAGCAAAACAATGAGAATGAAAATCAAAAGGCTATATATATAATACAGAGATAATACTTTACTGTGCGAATATATTGTCACTGAGAAGAGAAAAGCAGGAATATCAGTCAGAAGAGTTGCAATCTGCACACAAAAAAAGATACATGCAAGAGAAGATCCTGGAGAAAGCTGTTTTATTAGTTAGTTGTAGGCTGTGACAACAGTGCCTAAGGAAATGATTTTAAAGTAAGCAGTTGTGCTATGTGAGCCCCTGATTTTCACAAAAAGTGCAACAGATTCCTCCCATAGTGGAGAAAGAACTCCTACAGGGATTTGCCGAAAAAGCAGCCACAATAAATAGGGCCTCACACACACCAACCCTTTTTCTAGACTACTATTTGTTTAGTTCTGAAGTGTAAGTCAAAGTTAGATTTATTAGTTCAATCTTATTGGGATTACTGCCTTTGCATTTGGGCAGCATGCTTTTTGGTCTCTTTCCTCTTCTTCTACTCCTCATTAGTTTTCTGGAATAATAAACCTCTCTCACTTCCCTGAAGTATTACTTTAAAATAATGTAGCATTTTTACAAGGAAATGATCCAGTCTCATGAGTAACATTCACCACTGATGCCTCTTGCTTTCCATGGAAGACACAGTCTTTTAGGCAATTTGTTAATTCCTCAGCACCTTGGAGTGAAAAAAAAAAAGAAGTCAGCCCTTTTCAGACTCTAATTGTACCCAAATGAGATGAGGTAGATCCTGGAGTGCCACTGAAAGAAGGGGGAATTAAGGATACTCTGCCCTCCCAAAAACCGAAGAATCTTGCTTGGAAGGACTTAGTTTTCTATTACATTACTCCAAGCATCTCTAGAGCACTGAGAGTTGTCAGAAAAACACAGTTGTGTCAGCATTGTGCTTTTGCCAGGTGACATTGGTTCCTTAGCTGCTTAGAAGATAATTTGTTTGCATGAAGAGAGGTCATCCCATGCCCTAGAAAAGGGACATAATTCACTCAGAAAACAGTGTGGTCTTTTTGTTTGTGGGTGCTGAGCTGAACTCGGTGGTGCTAGTAGTCTAGTACTGGGAACAACATGATACTAAATGTGCCATCCACTTCAAAGTGAGAGGGTTTTCTTTGGTTGGTTAGTTGGTTGGTTGGTTTTTTTCCCTGTGCAAGAAGCCAGGCTTATTGTTGTGTATCTGTTCTAGCAAGCATGGAGAACTCAGGAGGTCTGTGCTTCACTGCAATACTACTTGTTCTTTAGGACCAGTGGACTAGTGCTTTTTTTCTGCCAAACTACTTTACCCAAATTGCAAACCCAGGAAAAAAAAAAAAAGTAACAATAGCATTCTCCTTTGCTGGGACTTACAGAGGAAGATTTCTAACTTTGGAGGATATCAGTGACGTAAGGAGGGGTGAAAATGCCTATGACACCCCAGGGTCATGCATCCACAAAGATACTTATTCTGTTCCTGCTCTTGACAGGTTGCCACCGAGTTTTCCAAAGGAAGCTGGGAAGAAACAGTGACACCTTGTAGATTTTCTCCTCTTGCTTGCTTGTGTATCATTTTCCTTACAGGCAAAAGGACAGGGAAGAACAGAACAGTCTTAATCAGTTAATTATGTATAAATGAAGAAGAATACACCCCGAACCCTTTGTCCTTTATTAAATTTATTATTTACTTTGGCTTGTGCTTGTGCTAGAGACTAGAAGCATTATTAGAAACATTCATAAAGCATAGTGACAAACCTTTCTCTCTTTCATAGCCTTGCTTTGTGATATTTATTACTGGGACCAAACTGTGAAGTGGAGTTTTATGGGTTTTGTAACCCACAAAGCTCATCAACGATTTGCTGTCAGCTGCATTTACCAGCTCTCTTCAGAAGATATCAAAAAACATTGCATATTTCTTTTCCAGTTATCCAGTTTGGCTTTGTCACACTCTTTGTTGCCTCCTTCCCTCTGGCACCTCTCTTTGCTCTTCTGAACAACATCATAGAAGTCCGGCTTGATGCAAAAAAGTTTGTTACTGAACTGAGGAGGCCAGACACAGTAAGAGCAAAAGATATAGGTAAGTAGTGAAAAAACATTACAGTGAAGATAACACCAAAAATTCAATAAGGAGAAAGAAAAATGATAGTAAATTAATTAATAAGTTCTGGTTTTCACTTACAGGAATTTGGTATAACATTTTGAGTGGTATTGGAAAGCTTTCAGTTATCATTAATGTAAGTATTTGGTTGCACCAGTTCTAACCATGATCTTGGGAGCTTATATTGTCCCTCCAACATAATTTAAAAGTGAAGTCTAATTTTCTCAATTGCTATAAAATACAATAAAATCTAAATTATCCAGTTCTTTCTTGTGGAAGTGTAAAACATGATTTAGTTACAAACGAGGTGACCATTCACTCATCTCATTCTCTCTATCCTTGTGTTATGTAGGATAGGAAGACTAATTTGTATACGAACAACCAATGAAGGGGATGTAAGCAGGCAACACTCCAGATAATTGTCAAAGATCTACTTCTCATTCATACCCATGCCTTTTTCTGTTACTCTGCTAGTATAACTGTTGGTATGAATTAAAAGGATGTAAATATAACATCCTAGATTCTAGGAGAAGACAGTCCTTAGCTAGATAGCATTAGCATTTGTTCTGATATATACAGGTATGGTTATATCCCTAAACATAATTTCTCCCACAGAGTGAGTATTTCTGTAAGAGCAGGGGGGTTTTTTGAGTTGGCTTACGCACTCCCCAAGCTACAAAATCTTAATGGAAAAATACAGTCTTTCGTAGAACAAGAATGATTACATGAACATAATGCTTCTCTGGTATACAGATACATTATGTTTATTGTTCGACGTGTATTCCTTAAGTAAAATTTTCCTTTTTTATCTTAAAGACTCATGCCCTAGGAGTTTAATCATAATACTATCTAGTGGGTTTTTGACCCACAGATCATAGAATCATAGTATCATTGAGGTTGGAAAAGACCTTCAAGATCATTGAGTCCACCTGTGAAATATCAAAGGTATCAAAGCTCTTTAGAAAGGCAGATGATTGTCACTACTGAAAGGGAAACTTGTGCAGAGGTGTTATGCAATTTATCTAGTACAATAGCTTCCAGCACAACAGCACTCTGTAGCAGTACATAAGCTATCATTACAACTGGGAGAACTGTAATGCCTCCAGAGAAGCAGTGTTGTTTGACTTGGGTGGAGCATCGTTCACTTATGGCTCGGCAGTTTCCAGGATTTAAGGTAGGAAATTTGTGCAGCCCTGCACATACCCATAATTTTGCTGTCAGGCATAGATTTCAGGTTTCCAGCACCAATCAGTACTGGATGAGCAAAACTATGCGGCCTCTCAGTTTTATCTGAATACACTTTGCAGATTTATGATCCTTGGTTATTCTCTGTGTCAAACAAACTCTGAACATTTTATTTCCTGGGGATTCCATTAAAATATCAGTTAGATACTTTTTGTTGACAGAAATGTAAATATGTGCATACCCAATTTTAAAAAATACTGAATGCCCAGTTCTGCTTCTCTGTCTGAATAATATTAATGCAGAAGAACAATTTAGGAAAATGTAGTTTTAAATGAATCTAATGAATTCTTATTGATATGATCTAGATACTTCTGTGTCTGATTCTTTTCACAATTATACCAGTTTTATACCAGCATGAGATCACCGATGTCAGATGTGTAAATCCTGATGCAGAGGGGAAAATGGAGGATGACTACTTTACACTCAACTGGTTTATCTCAGATAACACTGTGTAACTACACCAAATTATACCAGCTAGCTATTATGCCTTGTTGTAGTTTTTTAAAACTAGTGATAAATCTTCTAATGGCTTCAGGGATGGAAAGAGTTGGAGAAATGTACAGTACATTAATTGCTTTTGCTACATCATGCTCTAAGAAATATTCCACTTCCCTAACTACAACCTTCCCCTGGAGAGACAGAGCAGGTTACTGTGCATTTATATAAGTATATGTTCTGGACCAGGTCTGGCCATTTAACTCTCACTTCATCACCACTCTAAACTTACTTGAAAGTGAAAATTATCACCTGAATTAACTTAATCTGAAACACGTTAGACATAGATTTATTACTCTGTTGTTTGGTTGTTTTTTTTTTCTCTCAGGCTTTTGTAATTGCTGTCACATCTGATTTCATTCCACGCCTTATGTATCAATATGCATACAGTCAAAATGGAACCATGCATGGCTTCATCAATCACACGCTCTCATACTTCAATGTCAGTCATCTCAAGACTGGAACACAGCCAGAAAACTCCCCGTTTGCACAGGATGTTTTATTCTGCAGGTAAAGTACTTCTAATGACAGTTTGCATAATCAAAGTAATTTCTTTGAGTCTTTTTTCAGACAAAATTTTTCCAAGCGGGAAGTGATAATATTTGTGCCTTTAAAAAGGTGGTTTTAAAAGTACAGCTTTTAGAGTATTGTCACTATGTTAGAAGGTTCTTAGAAGGGTTTTTCCAGTGTATTAAAAGGCAAAGTAAACTATTTAGGCAGATTTACTCAAAAATAATCCTTTCTTTATTGAAAGACATAACTTTCATTAAAAGCAATGAGTTTTTAAAATGAACACCCACTAATTAGAACCAGGGTTTCTTTTTCTTTATTAAGTTCAGTGTTTACTTGATGAGATCTGAGTTTTCAATATATTCTGCCCATCTTTAAAACCTGCACTGTTCCCCATCTACCTGTCTTATATTTCATATTCATCTTTTCAGACTGGGGAAACAAGTCTTGACTTCCTTTAAAATACATCCAAAATGTCTAGTCCACTGCTCCCATAGAGCAGATACCTATGGAGTAGTTCCCGTTTACATGAGAAATCACTAACATGGTTCCAGGGCTGTCAAAGTAACCTTGCTTTTTTATAAAATTATGCAGAAATTCAAAGAGCTATTTTAAGGCAGTACAACCCAAGGCTGTTCAAAACTGAGCTCCTTGGGTCAGTGCTATATTCAACAGCCTGCCTCACCTTCCTTTTGTACTCCCTTGAAATCACACTGTGCTTAGCCTTTGCAATGGCAAGAAATCATCACAAAACTTGGTCTTCCATTTTCTTTGGAAGGAGAGCCTTCATTTATATGGGTATTACTACACATAAGTCTTTAATTGGCCTCCCTTGTTTTGATGCATAATATATTTGCATATGTTGGGTGTCTCTTTCTGATGCGTGGCAAGGTTTTTGAATCTAGTACTCCTGATAGTTGCCATCTGAACCTGTCCTGGTTCTAAAACCAGTTTAACCTCTGTCTTTCCCAGTCTCCTTTCTCAAACTCAGGTCTTTGCTCTCATGCTTTCATTGTGTGGTTTTACTCTGAGATCAAATTTTGGCTAAGGTGTCAAAGGTGGGATTCTCAAAATCTATCACCATATTCTCTCAGCATTAGTGTCAAAGCAAGGGCACAAAATCAGTCACCAAGCAGAGCAGAATGATGAAACAAATATTACAGGTGACATGCACATACCATCTAGCATCAGACTGGCCTTTTCTTGCAATACTACTTTATTGAATACTCAGATACTGGCAGAAAATACTGCTAGTATTGTAGATACTGTAAATATCAAGTAGTGTTTTCTGGTTAGAGCTTCAGAATTCTTTCTTCTTTCCTCCCATTCACTTGAATTCATTGTCCTTGATAAATCTGTATTCAAAGTACAAATAGATTTCTTCATTATTAGTTCCAATGATCCTTACATTTCTGCATATCTGGCATTCAGAGTTTCTTAAAGAAATTGTATTTACAGAGTAGATAGAGACAGCTAAGGCAGCTGGAAATTTTTTATAGGGTTACCGTTAAGTTATGACTATTAGTCTCTTCTATAAGTCTGCAAGATGAGCTCTCAGCTTGACATAGAAGGCTTGTAACTAAAGCTAGTTAGGATGCAGATTTTTGTCCTACCAAAATCTTTGTCTTCATGTTAATGTTGGGGAGATAAAATATTTCAAATAAGTCAAACATTTTGATTAAAAAAAAATTAAAAACACAAAATTCAATTAATTTTAAATATTTGCTGATTTTCCCCTTCTAAAAATAAATTAACCTAGAAACAAGCAGCTTAAAAGCAAAGAGAGAAATTAACTTCATAATTATGCTTCTAAGAGGTGCTGTAAATTGCCCTTCAGAACAGTTCACTTCTTTTCACTGATTATTTAAGGGATCATATTCTAGCTAGGTTCCTGAAGTGGCCAAAAAACTCCCCTTGCTTCTAAATGACTGCACATTTCTAAATGTAGACTACATACCTATCTACCACAAAATCAGGGTTTTTTTCCATTCTGATTTTATTAGGGAATAAGATGTTTTGCTGAAATAGCTTGAGAAGGGGTAGATGGAAGTTCTTCAATGAGGCCTACAAATCAGTACTCATCTCAGAGAATATATTAAATATCATAATAGGATCATTTTTAAGAAAGAAGTCTTAAAGTTGGCATTATTCAATGTAGTTTGTGCATGTTTATTTTCTGCTCCTCTGCAAGCAAACTTTAATCATACTTAGGTTTTAAGCAGAGTGTTTATGTCACCCAACTATTACCCACAAAAATTACGCATCTCAGTTCCTTCACTGGAAGCAGAGTAAATGCAGAGAGAAATCTGGCCCTCTAACTCAGGCACTGCTCTTGGGATTGCCTTTGGGACATACCTAGCTTCTTACCTTGACTACAATGGAGGCTAGATGACTGCACAGATAAGACTCCTAACTTTTAACCAGGTAAAGAGAAAGCATATAACTCAGCACAGCCACGTCCCAGTGTCAGGAACTTTGTTAAAGGAATCTCTGCTGCCTCTTGGGAGACACAAAGGAAAAAATAGTTCTCCAGTGTTTAAAGCTGCATGCTGTGCTCTACCTGCCACTTTGCTTGTGGCAGACAGGGTAAAGCACCTTAAACATGAGGCCTATCCTCTTTCTTTTCTCAAAATGTTGTTCCCTGTGAGCTCTGCTCTTCTCCGTTTCAGTATGTTGCTAGGAGTTATTTCTTAGTATAATGTTACATGTGGGAGTATGCAGTATCTCCATACTTTCTGATAGACTTGTAAGTCTGTGAAATGCTTTTCTGCTCTCAGCTCCTAGCACTTTTTAATTTGTATCCCCAAATTAGCCTGTGTTTTCCTTCAACAAGCATCTTGATCCATATGGATCTCCCACCTCACTGTGACTTTGCTACTTTCACTTTGCTACTGTTTACCTGGTCTCAGTCACTGGCCTCTGTTTATGGTGTATGACTGCCAGTGTATTGGGAAATGTGTGCATTAACAACGGTGATGAAATGCACTCCTCAGATGAGCATGGATTCAACAGAGCCAAAATACAGGGAGAAGGGAACAATCCACACTAGGTATAAAAGTGGTCCCCATCTGATAATATCAAGTCTATGCCACTGAGACAAAAAAAAAAGAAAAAATTGATGGCAAACAAGAAGCATATACTAAATGTTTGACCATGTACTAGCCTGAATGAGAAACAACTATGAGAGCATTTCTGTTCCATTATCAGGAAACAATGACAGAAAGATGTCAGCAGCCACATTCACTGTTTCTTGTAATCACCCGCCTCATTTGAATCTTATCGAAATCACAACTTTAGACAGAACTATCACTGTGATAAAACAT
Organism: Mycteria americana; assembly: GCF_035582795.1. Taxonomy (NCBI): domain Eukaryota; kingdom Metazoa; phylum Chordata; class Aves; order Ciconiiformes; family Ciconiidae; genus Mycteria; species Mycteria americana. The sequence goes on from NC_134365.1 coordinate 83,213,372, forward strand.
GGGGTATCTAGCTTGTGTCCCAAGAGACAAGCAACAAACACTGTCCCTTAAGCTGGAACTAAAATCTGCTTTTCTGTTTCTGGCAAATATGTTGGGAACAAGCTGACCTCTCTTATTCTTAGATTTCTGTGACCTCTAGAGATAAATGTGGTTACAATAAGCCTGCATTTTGCTCCTTACGGGCATTGCCAGAGATTAAGGTATCTTAAAAATAACTATAACAAGCCAGAAACAACTCTCCCACCGAACATCCAGATACATTCTTTGAATATTTTGAGCAGCATTTTCTACAATGTTGTGAACTCTTTGACACTGCTTCCAAATAAACATTGCTGTAACGCCATTCTGATGCATAGCATTAGTTGTAATGATTTTTTTCAGAGCGAAATGACATTTGCGTAGCTGAAGGCAAATTAAAAGCAAACCTTGCTAAGTTATGTGACATTTTCATTGGTTTAGCCCTTCTAATCTTTATAATATGGTATGATAATGGAGTACATGAAAGCATGCTGATCACACTGAAAAGAAGAAAGCAGAGATAGGGAATCATTAAAGGGACTTTTCCCTTAACACAAGTCTGCTTCAATATTCAGCAAATTTATAAAGTGTCTTTGAATGAATTAATTTTCTTAATGCCCTGGGATTCATCTCATCTACTCCCAATGATCAGTGGTGGATTCTAACGTTTTTCCCTGAATAATTCTTGTATACTCCTGCATTGCTGAAGCACTACTTCCTTGTGATTTGGACATGTTTTCTTCAATTTCTTGTCAAAGACTGGTTGGAAAAGGAAATTAAACAGATCAGCTTATTTAGACATTTCCACCTACATACAGATTTTGATTTTTTTCTACCAGTCTTTCTTTTTGCCCACGCAATATACTTTTTAAATATACTTGCATATTTCTCTTAGCTTTGCCTGCAGTTCAGTTTTGTCTAAGTCTTGTCTGGTCCTCTCCATCCATCCTCACTTTCCCAACACATCTCTGCTTTCAGTGTGCATTTTTCTTTTTTCCCCTCAGAACTTTTCTGTGCTCTATTCTTAAACCACATTGACTACTTCATATTCTTTTCCTTTTTCAGTGGAATTAGAGTTGTTTGCTATTTTTTTAAACACAATAGTCTTTGGACCACCAGTTGTTTGCTCTTCCTAGTGTACCTGCTAAAACAATTTTTTTAAGAATGAAGAATTAAGACGTGAGGGAAAAAACTGACTTTTTTTAGAAGAAACTACCTGTAGAATATAATGGTTAGAAAATGCCTGGGTTATTGCACTTTGAAGTCCCATGTGCCATAGAATAATTAAAAAGGGAGGTGGGGAGGAGGCCCAGCTACCTTGTCTGTAGCTCTGACAACATCTCCCTTCACCATAAATAATTTGCTAGTGTTCTGCTGAATGTAGACTCAGGCATCATAAGCAGTGTGATTTCCAGCTGAGCCAGGAGAAATTTCCATGGGGTCTGATGTCCTGCAACACTTACATAGTTTGGGAAGCTCAGAGTACATTAAACGGAAAACCCACCACTGTTGGTGACCCTTGCAGGTGAACCTGGGCTCCATTTCAAGACTGGGATTGATTTATAGTGCTAGGCAAAATCCACAACAAACTCAGTGGTTTTCCTTGGCTTTGATGTTCAAGCAGATTAAATTCAAGGGAACTGATTCTGGCCCTCGCTGCAGCCCTTGTACACAGATTTGAGAAACACACGGGAGTCCACATTGTACAGAAAGGTACTAGAGGGGGAGTCTCACCATGCAGGCACAACATAAGACCAAACAGGAATCCGGTGTAAGACAGGACGGAGAGCTCGGCTGCTGTGTACGCACCACCGAACAAAACAAACAATCCAGGGTCTAACACAGCCCAGGTAGTGCTTCCATCAATTATTACAGCCCCCAAGTTAAAGTTGTTTTCTCCTCCTCTCCCTCCTCCCTCTCCCCATTGTGGGTTCTACCTTGTGTCCTTTGTCTCCAGAAGGTGCAGCATGGAATTACATCCGCATTTCAGACTGAATTTCTTGGGGGGGCAAGATGTAGGGGGTGTGTGGATTGTAAACGTATAATTTAACAGGCAAAATCGTGTGGATAGAACCTGAAGGTAATTTTGGTAAGCGCACCTGCAAACTGAAGCTGACAGATTTTATATATGAACCTTCTCCATTATCCCCCAATGGAGGCTTTTCCACAGTCTAATGAATCTTACTGTCAGGAAGGGTTTTGTGGTATTCAAAACAGATTTTCCCTTTCTTAATTTCATCCCATTACTCCTAGTCAAACACTGTGAACAGCACTAAATTATTCCTTTCAGTCCTAAGGGCACAATTTGTGCATGGTTATCATGTCCAACTATGGCTGTTACTTACCAAAGCAGAGCAATACATGTGCTCTTTAATCTTTTCTGGTGAGTCAGTCTCCTCAGCCCCTGGATTGTTTTGCTGAACTGCCTTCAATTTGTTGCTATCTTTTTCTTCTTTTTTTTTGTTTCTTTTTCCTTTTTTTTCCTCTGAAATCCCCACAGCTGAATGGCTGAATGCAGCATTGCAGGTGTGGCTTTACCTGAGCTGTTCAGAGAAGGGCTAATGCCTCCCAGAACCATCATGCCTTTTGTTTATACATCCACAAGTCATACTGTCCTGCTGCTGTATTTCAAACTTGTGCTAACTTGCTGGCCACTGTAAGCTCCAGGCTATTTTCATTGCATTTTCTTTCAAAGTCTGTTCTTTCAAAGATCCTTCAATTGTTTTATTTTTAATTATTTTCCATTTCCCCAGATTATTCTCATTGTGTTTCCTGTCCGTATTTCTTATTGCTTTCTGTGTTTCCTGCTATTTGAAAAACTTCCCAATTTAGGAGCATCTGTGACTTTTATTAGCCTGTTGTTTACTTTCAAATGATTGATGAAAATACTAAAAGCATCAGTCTTTACACCAAACCACTAAGGCTCTGTTTTATCCTGTCTAAGGCTAGACAGTTAATTTAGGAAGTGCCTTTCCCATGGCTCCCCCTGTCGTTAATGCAAAGACAGGAACCACCAAACTATGTCAGATTTTACGTGGGCTGAATTATTCCCTAAATTAATCAAGGTTTAGGTGACATGAATGCAGGCTTGTCTCCTTTAGTCTGAAAATGCCTTGGACTATCTCGGTGCTTTAATTTCAAGACTTTATTCTCTGTACACTGAGATCAATTTAACATTAACAAAAAAAAGGGGACATTTGTAAATCCTGGCAAATCTGCAAATTTCCAACATTAGAACAATGTTCTGGTTTTGGTTACAACTGTGAAAACCAGACTAAGCTTGCTAATTTCAGTGGAGATAGTCCAGCTCTAATTCTGGAGTTGATTTCATAATAAGGGTGGAAGTAGGAACATCTGGAGGATTTGATTCTTTAGGTTTTGTGACTTGTTTTGTTAATCAAAGCAATTGGTGCTGAAGGAGATTGCTGGAACTGTGTGATAACTGAGCTGTCTCCATCGACAGGTTCAAAGACTACAGAGAACCACCTTGGTCTCAAAATCAGTATGAGTTTTCTAAACAGTACTGGGCGGTCTTATCTGCTCGCTTGGCTTTTGTTATTCTATTTCAGGTAAGTCTGTTGAGTTGCTGCAATTTCAGTCACAAAAATATCATAAAAATGGATTGAAATACATGTTCCAAAGAAGCCCATGTCCAGTAGAGCTTTTCTGTTTGCAAATACCCAGCCTGATGTGCTTGCACCCAGCCTGCTGAGGTGTCAGTGGGCTGCAGCACAGGTTCTCCCTTCAGAGCACTGTGGCACAGCTCCTCAGCAGAGATTTCCTCTCCCTTCACGGAAGGAAAGCCCCACAGCCTGCATTAGCTCCTGGCACTAGCAGTGATCCCCAAAATACCCCAGGCTCTCGAACATTTCAGTTAAGTGTCAGCTTTTATACCCTCAGGGGCACCACTTGTAAAAAGCACATAAATGCTACTAGGCTTGTGAAATGCTGTTCTTTGCACAAAGCAAGAAATAAACAGAAGTAATAAATCCTCCAAGGTCTTTTGCTGCCTTCTACAAGTAAATGAAGTAAACTCTCCCCAGTGTGGAGATTTCATTGGCAAGGGATTTGCTATCATGGCTTGCCTTCCGAATGGCAGAAGCCTTCTTCTCTCCTCCATGTTCTGGGATCCCTCCACAGCCAAATTGGGCCCACCCTTCATACTGAAATCTGCCTGTCTTTTCTCCTCACCTGCCAAATATTCCTAAGTGTGACTGTGAGTCTTGCCTGGTTTATATTGCCCTCTTCTGCTTCCTTGCTTTGTCTTCAGTAATTTTCCACCACTGGCTGCAAAACATTTGAAACCAACTGGTTATGCTGGGCTTCAAACAGCCTGCCTGTTGTTCTGCCAGAGTATATTCCCTGGTTAATTAGCTCCATTGTCTCAGATGGGGACAGAGGGTTCATGCTAGTAGCCTTGTCAGCAAACTTTCTCACACATTTTGAGGCATTACACAACACAGCAGTTTTCAAAGCATTATCATGATAATATAAACCCCAAAGCATAATTTATCTACACATTTCACAAACAAGCCCAGTCTGCTTCCTGCCTCTGTGTTATGGGCATCACCTGTAATGACCTTAACACTTGAGGTTCAGGGTTGTGGCTTGCACACTGCAGTAGTGTAAAAAAATCCTGCTTGTCAGCAGACAGAAGGATTTGAGGACCGAACGACCACGGAAGTTGTCTGCTGTCTGCTCAGGCCACGCTGGAAACACACAGGTATGATTGTGCTGGAGGATGCTTTCACTGATGTTGCCCTTATAGTAATGGATTCTGAACTCAGTCTCAATGAATTTGGTGCTGAGAACTGAGCACCTTTGAATGCCTGTAAAGAATAAGGCTGTTTTAGCTGCTTAGGCCATGAGACATTTGATGAATCCAAGTCCTTTCCCATTTCAAACCTAACTGGAGCATGTGTTTAATTCAGCTGCTCCACTGAGGGGGAGTTGTGCACAAACACGAGCTGTTTCTTGAACTAAGGCCTTACTCAACTGCTTAGTACTACATGCCATCAGCAAAATGTGTTTGATACCTGCCTCATAGCTATAGCAAAGGTTTGGTTTTGCTCTAGTGCGAGTATTTTGGATTTTTTCTACTTGCTTCACGTCTGTTGCTCTGTTTGCAGAACTTGGTGATGTTCCTCAGTGTTCTGGTTGACTGGATGATTCCTGACATCCCCAAGGACATCAGTGAACAGATCAAAAAGGAGAAGAGCTTGCTTGTTGACTTCTTCCTGAAGGAAGAGCATGAAAAACTGAAGCTGATTGAAAGTTTTATTGCACGCGACAAGCAGAAACACAAAAGTGGGACCAAAGGCGAAAGAATCCGGGCTGCCAGCTTCTGTCAGTTTAACCAAAGTCAGAAAGGCAGCTTTGCTTCCTTTAGCTCACAGCACACAGAAGTGTGACTCCTTAGGGAAGAGTAACATACTATGCTTACCTCTGCAATACCTGCTTACTGTGTGACTTTATTCTGAACCTGGAGCAAGGGAGGGAGAGACAGCCAAGGAAGAGACAGGGAGCAAAAAGGAGGCTTCCTTTGCTTCCTTAGAAACTCTATATGCAAGGGTCTCCATTACGTTTTATACACTATCTGGGCTGCAGCATTTTCAGACTTTATCAGTGCGAGATAAGGGCTATATTGTGGCTGTAGCTGGTCCTTGTGGTGTTGCCTCTGGGTTGAGTAGGCATGCAGAAATTCTCCTCGCTCGTGCAGTCTCGGTGGTTAGCACCGCAACCGTCCCTCTTCTTGCAGACAGCCTGTGGGGCACGGGGAATAGAAGGGACACTCCTGCCCTAGTATCTGTCTTTTGACAGATCTGACTGACCACAGAGAAGTGCGCACAACACATGGTCTCATGGCTTGTAGCTGCCAGCGGATGGTTTATAAACATGTGGAGTCTCAAGGAGTCATTGTGCCTTTCTAACATACACTGCCACTTGGTGCTGTCTCTGTAGAGCATGCAGGGCTGTTGTTAAGGGCACAGAGCTGTGGGAACAGAAGGAATGAAAATCACTGAGCACTTTCATCTACAGATATATTGTGTTTTGCTTAGCAGGAGCCTGAATGTATGTGCTAATGAGCAGAGAGGCCACAACATATTCATCAGAATGAAGTAAAGCTGCTAGAACTAGGAAAGCTCATTGTTATTCATTGTCCTGAACAAAAAAAAAAACACCCTGCATGTTTGATTCTCCTCTCACTTAGACTGGGAATTCAGCCAGTATCAAGAGGAATCACGCCACTAAACCAACACCAGTGGGAAGCTGATGAGTGAGAATGGAATCAAGCCCTGTAAATCATGTGGCATCTTCATGTACATTGTGCGTAAAGTAACAAAAGTTGCTGCTGTTGTGCATTTACTGTAAAGTAAAATATCTTGCAGAACTGCATCTTATTGGAAGATAAACATGTTCACTAACCAAGCTTTCATCTACAAGCATTTAATGAATAACTTTATTCTGTTATGAATGAAAATAAACTTTCTTAAAAAATCCATTTCTTTTACTGTAGATTCTGTCTTGAACCCAACTGAAATCTGGAGTCTATATAAAAGATTTTCTTTGCATTTTGTCTTCTCAACGATGCTTTCAAAACCATCAAAAACACAAACTAAAAGAAGTGCTTCCATTTTAGGCATTGTATACAATATGATTGGTCTTTAATATTATAATGATATTTTATATATTTCTGAAGCCTAAGAATTTCAATGTTCCCTTAGACGGAAAGATCTTTTTCTATAAGAATTTTTGGTAATTTAATGAGAGATGTGAAAATAATTGTAGGGGGTTTTTTTCATTCAGTGCCTAAACTAAAGAAAATGAAAATGGGAGAACTGTTTCAGGGTGGGCTGAAATAAAAAGTTTCATTCTGGAGTTTCATTTTTAAAGTTTCTTTTAGGGCTATTTATCCCTTCTATATAGTAGATCGATTTTGAAATGATAATGTCAACTTGAATAAAATTGCAAATGTTTAACTTTGTTGAACCAAAAGTCTAACCTCTCCAACCGTTTTCTTCTTTTTCCCCTGTCAAAACTCATTTGCTGAATTTTAAATTAGTTCAGAGAGAGTTCTGCCCCCTTCTGAAACTGTTTTTTGTTTTGTTTTTTTTTAATGAATAACAGTTTGCTAGGGATATTGCCCAGATCTCAATTTGACTGTATACGCTCAAGACTGCAAATACAGTTTGTAAATGTGCAAAAATGTGTAGTATTACAAGGTTTCTCCTTTTTTTGTATATACATTATCTAAAACAAGGTATTTTAAGATCTCCTGACACAATGTACTGGGTATAAACTCTATATTTGGTGTTTCTAATTGATCGAGGTAGGTAGGAAAATAGTCATCGTCTTAAATACAATTTAAGCTTTTTGTTAGTATAAATACCTCATAGTCACCTGTGGTCTTGTGAACAGCATCCTTGTCAGGCCCAAAAGTCATGTCATTGCATTTGGGGAGGCTGAGAGGATGTGATTTGACATAGCTATTAAAATTTAGGTAGATTCCCTCTGCAGTCACCAGAGAGAGAGAGGCACCACCAGCCAGCTGCTCATCCCATCTTGACATTGCTGTCTGAGATGGGCGGATGAATTACCTCGAGGGTGTCCATCTCCTTCCCTGCATTGCAGCAGGAGCCCCGATGTCTGTCTTAGATTGTGCGCTTGGGCTTTAGGTTGCAGTAGTCCAGCACCTAACCTCCCAAGTCAGACTGCTTAAAATGTTTAGATCACTGAATGAATTAGTGACTGCTAGATTCTCAGTTGATTACGCTTGTTTTGTTTTGTTTTAATTTTGCTAGGTGCTTGAATGAATATCTTTTGTAAGAATTTGGCTGCCTGCTGGAAATCTGTAACAGGGCTAAGACATAAGCCTTGGTTTTCCCCCTCTAAGATTAACATTTAAATGAGGGCACTGTATGTCCTCAAAAACAAATTGTCTCATTTTACTTTCAAAAGACCAACAAGCCCTGTCAGGGATTCCAGGGTCTAATATATCAAGGCAGTCAATATCAATGACATATATTCCCTCATTTACACTAGAGAGTATTCTGGTGGTGGATTTGGGGGTTTGGAACTGTCTACATTTGTTGTTTACAACTGTAGTTGATTGAAATGCAATCAATTTTCTTCACTCCCAAATGCCTCTAATGGGGAGAAAAGTTATGTTTCCAAACAATAGAAATATCAATCTTGCCAGGCCTTTAGATTATCATCATGCTCCCTTTCTTTTTCCAGGTATGTGGGACTACATGCAGAAATGGATTTAGAAAGAGGCTTACAGGGTTGCATGGCACCCTCTCTTCCAGTGGCTTGTTGGATGAAGGATATTCAGAGTTAAGGCTCTTCTTAAAATAGAATCATTTTTGTACACCCTCCCTCTACCCAGGAAATACCCTCTTGTCTTTTTAAAAACTGTGACTCACTCAAAAATGGTCAGAAAAATGCTATCCCAAAGTTGAATGCATTAGGCTGTTGTTACACAGAATTTCCATAACAAGCAACTGAAATGCTTGCTACGGTCAAAGAATGATAATGTGTTTCTAGATTTCCTAGCAAAAGGAACTAGAGAAGCCAGCAGACGTACACTGATGCTCAGCAAGTTCTCCTGAGGTTTATATATTTCACCCAAACAAGGCTGGGAAAGCGGCACAGCAGCAATCACGGCTGACGTCCAGATGGGATCTGCTGTGATATCACAAACAGGACTGACAGCTCAATTATCTTTATCTGTGATATGGTTTCTATTTTTCTCTTAAACTTGAGAGTTTCAGTCACTGAGAATTCCTGCACGTTTGGTACTTGACTCAGGTGCAGTCCCTGAGGATTGCACCTATTGTTACATTTCTATGCCAGCCTCTGGATTCTCCTGACACTGCTTCCCATCAGCTCCTGTAATTGTAGATCACTGATTGGGCATTCATTCATCCCCAGTTTCTAACTTCTCTCTTTCAGACAAAGCAAGACTTTATCTGATCCCTTTTTATCAGCATGATACTTGTAAGTCTACCCACAAAGCGCCCACTTTACCATAACTTGTGTCTCAGAAGCAGAGAATGAATGTTTCAAGAGACATGCATGGAAAGCTCTGTCTAGGGAAGAAGAGAACAGGGATGCAAGCAGAAACACAAAACGGTAATAAAACCTGTGAGCTATTGTCATTCCTTGCTTTAGCAGTGAAAATGAGCTAAAATCTCTGCAAAAGAAAGGAAAAAAGTAAGCACAGAAAAAAAAATTTATAGATGTTCCCGCACATTTAGTTCAGAATTTCATAGCCCTTCGGATTGCTCCAACTCTGAAGTAAGTAAAAAGCCCAATTAAAACAAACAAACAAACACACAAAACCCCACATCCCTTTGTATGCGAGTAGCTAATACCACACATAGTCACAAAACACCAAATCCACGCTCTAGGTTTCATGTGGAGTTGCATTAATAGGAATGTACATAATTGCGCAGCAAATCAGAACAGTGAGAATAGGAAGTAACAAAATGGAGGAATGAGGCTTGTACAAAGCCTTAACACAGATATAATTGGATGTAACCTTGTAATTATCAGGCAATGTAAGGTATGTCCACCCCTGTGGCCAGCAGAAGCTCATGGCGACTGAAAGAGTTTGCTGCTCCATGTACCACAACTTCTCCTTTGGACTATTGTTGTAGGGCAGTTTCAAACAGCTTGCCGAAGTTATTCAGGAGAAGAAATTGACCCAGATTGAAAGGGCTCCCTGCTCCTGAGTCATGCTATGAGCTTAAATGCCATTCAGTTACAGAATCCATCCCATCCATGCAGCCAGATGAACCCTCTCACAGTGGTTATCTCTAGTTTTAAAGAGGGCTTTCAGGAACTGAGTGAAGCTGCAGGAATGTTAGCCCTTTCTGTCATGTCTTCTTCATGCAGACTTGCCCATTATTTTAATCAACACTAGATGCCTTTTTGTGATGGGTATCATTGGCTTTTCAGTCCTCAGTGTTCTCAGTATGTAGAAAATACTGCTATCTAGACCTCTTCTGCAATTTGGCCTTTCATTACACTAAAAACTAACGAAATGTAGTCCAGGAAGAAAAGGGTAGCCTATGTGGAAGTATGTCTGTTAAATTATTGCTTGGAAGTATCCAGCTCAACATGCACAATATTTACCACTGTTAGCAATAAACTCTTCTGACTACAATAATATAACATCTGTTGCTGTTATGCAGTCTCACCCTTTAATTAGGCACAGATGGTCTTCCTATTCCCTGCCTGGTCTAATTCTTCTGCTTTTGAGAAAAAATATAAACCAGTTTTGTTTGTGACCTATTCTTGTAGGTAAATTCCTCCACACCATATACTGGTTAAGACATCTCATGTGCCCAGTAACACAAGATTTTCAGATATACCAGTAGAAAGTGCCTTTATTGCACTTAGAGCTACGGAGAGAGGAGGAGGATGTACACCTGAACTTCCAGTTCCTATCTGGTAAAAGACACTGCTACATGGTTCATCTGAAAGGCCCGCAGGCAATGGAGGTTGAGGTATATTTCTAGCATGAAAATGAGTGTAGACTCTGTATGCCCTATGTGCAACCCTTTTGAGGAAGGTTCTGCTTTAGTTATTTTCTAAATGTGTTTCAACCCTTCCTAAGTCCCCCAGTGCTACTGCAACTCTGAATATTCCCTACAGTTCCCATCCTTTACCCATCATCTGCAAATGTACTTAATTATTCATTGATTATTAAATTATTAATCATTGCATTAATTAACAGGCTGCCTTACTGCCTCTTTCACACCACCAATGGAATTGTTAAAATTAATCAGATTCCCTAACAACTCCTAAGACAGACCGATAATACACTTTATTCATACATAATGATCTAATGAAATCTTTTTATGTGTATTTTCAGTCTGCTTGTCAGCACAATCCTGCAGCTTTACTTTTCCTGATTCTTAAGAGAGTCACTAACAGCAACTCTTCTACTCACACATACAGTGTTTTCTAAGCTATTCCTATTGATGTCCTAGTTCTACAGATACAGTTTTAATGAGCAAAATGATTACTATCATGGGATGATATTATGCCTCTAATGTGGCCACCTGAGACATGATCCCCAGATTCAAACCTCACTGGAATCTGTGGAAGTCTTTCTCTTGGCTTCAGTACCCCCTTGTTCAGAGAGTGTTTCTTCTATGCAACTCTGCATGCAGCTTTCAACCAACTGTAGGAAAGTTAGGTAGAGAAATGTGACAGCAGTGAAAAAATGTGCATCCACAGCAAACCCTTCCATTGCTATGGTCTTCAATGAGTCCCACTATGCCAATGCTATGGCAAATGTGGGTAGTCAGCAGCTTGGGATTTGACCCTACATTTTCCTGAGATTGAATAACTCTTCAAAACTGACTAGCAATTTTGTCTACGTTCACACCAATGTCTTGTTAGGGCTGGCTTTAGTAAACTTGATTTTCAGAACAGTTATCATTCTGTGCTGCCATGTGGCATGGATTTGAGGCAGACACAACTATGATTCACTTTTGAAAACTGTGATCCTTTACTTTAAATATATAAGGAATTAAAGGAATAATTATTTTATTGATGCTATTCTGATGAAAGAGGAGGTAGTACACGATACTGTTATAAATAAGATAAGATAGGTAAGAGTCTAAGAATACTGATCCATAATCTAGTTAAATCTATGTAGGTTATGTAAGATACACAGCTTCTGGGGACAGGGTGCCTGTTATCCCATGCTATGGTGTTTGATTTCAGTAAGTTCAGGAAGAGAATAAACAGGGAAGCAATGTGATCCATCAACTTGGAAAGGCTATTGCAGCCCTGTAGCCGAACCACGCATTTTTGGGAAAGACTCTTCTGAGAATGAAAGTTGTGCCTTTTAAGCTAGAAAGAAACTAGCCAGGGAGGTGGAACCAGGGGAGCAGGAGAATAGGCCCATGAAACGGGCCTATTGAGAATAACGCTGTTCTTGTTTGAACAAGGGTCTCTGCACGCTGTTTGCTGGTAGACATACGCTTTTCAGAACTTACCGATACCGCATTCCATTTGCTGGAGCTCCAACTACCATAACAAGATCAGAGGAAAAGACTCAACAGTGCCAGTGTTTCTAAATTTGACTGCATAAAATGTCTTGGTTTATTCAGTATAAATTGCTATTCTTTCATTGACTACTAATGCTAATGCTAGATGAGCCTTGACAAAAATACTGATATTTCAACAGTCTTAACAGTTTCACCTGAAATTCATCGACAGGGGAA